>NC_044323.1:110284898-111646684 GCF_007399415.2 Gopherus evgoodei
TATTAAATGCTCCACGTACAAATGACTTTGGTATGTTGTAAAAGTGACCCTTCAGAAATCTCTCTGGGATGCGAACACTGTACTGTAGCTCTGCTTTAGAGTTTACTTTAGAAGGCTACAAAGTGTCATGTACTTAAACCCTCAGAGGGACTGATGGTAACTCTTAGATCTCAGAAGTTTCACCATACTGTTATTTTCCGCATTTCCTCTTGTTGAGCTTACCGGTGTTTAGAAGAAGTGGTGGGGAGAAATCCAGTGGTGTGTGTTATTTAATGGCTGCAACGGATGCACAGCCATTCCATGCCGAATTTATGACCAAGGATTGTTAGGCAGATGGTGAAAAGACCTCACATGGAACAGTTAGCTGTACTACAGGTGCAGCTTGCACGAAGCTGTTGCTCTCAATGGGGCATCTGCAGAGTGTGGGGAAGATCATGCTTGTTTTGCTAGTTGGCTCATTTCCTATAATGCTCTCTTAGCCCTTTAACTAATGAGAACATTTTATTAAGTGTTTCCTTTGGCATTTCATAAAGAAAATACCATATTGCGAATCATCCTGAAAAACTAGAATGTTCCTAAAAGCACAGGAAATACCTTTTATTTATAAGTTTTGGAAATGCTAGGAAAGGTTCTTTTTGTGTTATTTTCTATGCAGTGTATAAACAAAACAAACACTAAAGTAAAAGAACTTTATGCTTGAGGCCAACCCCCAAAAAATCTCAAAATTAATTATTATGGAGAAAGGTAAGGCTTCCAAAGTGACCTTTTCCAGGTGTTATAGGTCATAGGTTTCCTTTTTTACATTTCCAGCTGGGCTTATTGCTTGAGATTAGTCACCTGGTATTGAATCTACTTTCCTGACTCTCCACACCTTCTCCAGGAGATCAGAAGGGGTAACAAAAGCCATTGTTTTTCAGAGGGAGTGACAGCAACATGGAGTGGCTCTTTCCTGCACTGTGTGGGGAAGTCTCACTTGTCATCTCCACACTCTTGCCTCCTGATGAAACCAGCTGACAGACAAGAGCAGTCACACGACTGGGGGAGAAGTGCGAGGATGAGCAAACCTGTACAGTGCTTTTGTGAATAATGTCTGCTAGAACATAGGAAATAGCTTGAGAACATCAAAATAATTTCAACTGTGACTGGTTCTTTACTTGAACCTGTTCTTTAAACATGCCAGGTTTATGCATTATCTTGCTGTGTTACTTGGATTCGGATTCCTCCTTTTGTTGTTGTTTTTTTTGTTTTGTTTCATCTCAATAGGTATTGCCTAGAAACCTCAAGGGCCTGAATGCACAGAAAGAGTTAGGCACCTAAGTTCCTGTTTTGACTTCATTGCGATGCACAAAACTCCTGCTGAACCCTGTAGGTGCCTAACCTTACTTGAAACCTAAGTTTTTGCAGTCAAAGTTCCCTTGATGCCTATGTTTCTGCTTCTGGTTATGAGCATGGCTACCTCTCTCTGGGTGCCCAGGCACCTATCTCACGCCTAAGCCTCAGAGTGATTAACAAACCAGGGGAAGATAGGTGTTTGGCTGTCTAAGCGCATGCAGAGCATCACATCTAACTCCTTTTGTGCATTCAGGCCTAGATGCTAAACTTATCAGATCCATGTTTCACAAATGAGTGTGAGATATAATAACCTGGAAGCATACTCTACATTTTTCCAAAAGTGCTGATTGTGAATATCATCATATATTGTTAAAGTTACGAAGACTGCACTTTTTCATTACATCCTATACATTTTAAGACAGTTGGGCTGTGCAGATTTCACATAAAGTGACATTACATTTAAACCTTTAACTAGATATATTAGGGTTTTGTTTTTTGCTTTGTTTTGTTTTTGCTAAGCACCTTAACATCTGTTAAAAATTTATAGATGAGGCTAGTAGCACAGCCTATTATTAAGGTTGCCCGAGACGTCTCATTATAAGATCCCATTTTCAGTTACTTTTAACTTTTCCAAACATCAAGCATTTGGGCTGAAATTTTCCATGCTGGGTATCTGTCTCAGGCTGAATTTTTTGGAAAGTTTCAGTCAAATTGGTTCCGCCATTTCAGAGAATGAAGGTAGCATTGTTTTTCCATTAACAAAAATATCTTGCCAACTTTTTCTGACTCTCTAATGCCCCCATGCTTTAGAGCAGGGACTTGAAATTTGGCAGGAGGTAGCCTTTGTGTCTCAGATGTGCCAGTGGCTGTTCCTTTGAAAATCTGTCCACATTTGGTCAAATTTTAAGTCTTTGAAAAATCTCAGTTCACACATGCCCTTGCTCAGTAGAGATGCTTTTGCTTAGCAGCTAAAATTTCTGAAGATTGTCTCCTCACTGTGCATGCCTTGGTCTCTCGCAGCTCCTTGTGTGACCAGACGTTTCACTTGCTATCCCCAGAGAACAGCTAAGCATGCTCCAGAACAGGGCTTACAGGGATGCAACCAAACTTTTTGCTTCTATTGCTCCTTCATGCTTGGATAGGGCTGGGCATCAAAACTGACAACATGGAACCTGTGTCTTCTGTGCTCTCAGTGATCCCCATGCTGGTGCCCAGACAGCATAGAGGAGGGACATGCTTGATTTGACTATATAGGGGACAAAAGCTAGACAATGGTGGAGGGAAAGGAGTAGTTTGGGACAAGGACTTGATCAAACTGAGACTGGAGTGAGGGAGAAGATAGATACTGGGGCTGGGAGCTGGGGGAGGGTAGGGAGACTGAGACTGGAAGCGAATGAGGGAAAGAGACACCTGTAAGTGACTTGGTGGTGGGGAACACTGGTAGGGGAGTGGCAGACAGTGACTGCCTGCCCAAGATGACTGGGATAGGGAACCAGTGGGGGAGGGGGAATGGGACACATCTCTGAAAACAAGCTGAAGTGCAGGGGGAGAACTGAGACTGGCTGGGCACAGAGATTTGGACAAAGAGCCAGGAAGGGAGGATACTATTAAGGGTGAGGGAGCGGGAAAGATTGGATGAGGAGCCTTGGGAGAGAGACTGGGACAGGGAGCCAGGGGCGGGATAACATTAATTTATCCAAAGTTATGGAGAGAAGAGAAAAATCTCTTAAATGTGACACTGTTGAAAGCTTTAAGAATTCCTATAAAATGAGATTCATGTTCATGGTAATTCTTGATGTAAATGTGAGTGTTTAAAAAATGGAAAAGAATAATAAAGGGATTAGAGGAGTATTATGGTTAATTTGGAAGGAATCTTTGCTCATTATCTGAGGTGAATTTGAGTAAAGTGGCAGAAAAACACTTTTAATAAGAACATTCTGGAAAAGTGCAGTCTCTCTTCTTGAAAGGGATTTCTAATGACATCTCTTTTTTACACCTTTTTCTCACTGACAAAGTCCATTCCAAGTAGGAGAATTGAACTTGTGATACCAGTATATTCTTTTCTCAGAGATTTCTAATGAGACCATATAACCATAAATTCCACATGGCAATAGACAGATCTGAAACAAAACAAAACAAAAAAACCAAAAACAAAAAAATCCATTAAATGAATGTCTTAATTTGCTTTCTGACTTTGGCTTTGTATAGCCAGTACTTAAAGAATAGTCTCTTTCATTAATTTGTCCTAACAAGCATGATTTCAGCAGATGAAAGTGAATTCCTTGATGACACATACATTACTGCAGGTGTAGGGTGGAGTCTGTGTGATATGTTAGAGACAAGCACAGCATGTTGTACAGCAATAAAAAATGGAAAGTCTATGTGTATCAGGAATGTCAGGTTTAGTTGTGCTTTCTGATAGACTATAATTGTGATTTAGAGAAAAGCCAAAAAAAAAGGACATCATCATTTTTAAAATGTTATTTATGTTATGACAGCTCAATAGATCATTAATGATAGATACTTTTCTTTAACATCACTGTATATTGGAGTGCATCCCTGAATGTATAAAGCTGAGGATCTTCATTCAATCAAGCTTATTTCCCTGCTGTTTCATTCTGCCCTTCATTAAACCACCATTCATGGAGACAAAGAATTTGGGAAACTAGAAAAGTGCCTTACTTCCCTGCCTTTTGTTTGGTTTTGAAGTTTTAGAATATAAATTTAGCATGCTAATAAATGAGGATTTAAGCAGCACTGCTTGGGGCCAGGGGACATACAAGCTTCTTCACATTGTCTGTTGATAGGAACCAGAACCAAAGCCCACTGAACTCTTTCCATCTTTCCATTCTTGAGCCCACCATGAGCAGAGCATAAGGCTACCAAAGTGCTGCTCACTGAGAAAAGTTTGAAGTGGGTTGATATACTAATGGTTGGGAAAAGAAGCTTTGTGTCAGAATGTTTCACTACATTCATCTTTACAATGAGCTTCAGAGTGGCAACCCACTCTACCAGGTAAAGAGAGGCTGTGTGCAATTTAAAAAACATTATTCTGCAAAGCAAACGTCTTCACCTCAGTTTTAAATGATATTTCAAATATTACTAAGCCTGAGAAAATGTAATAAATATAATTTACTTCTGTTTATATTGTGTTTTTTTTTACTTGTTGCATTGGTCTCAGGTGAGACAATGAAAGCAGATATCAATTTTACTTTTGTTTCTCTTCATGGTATCTTTCTGGAGCTTTCTGCTTCACATAAAGTAACACCAGCTGTAATATTTTCACTGGAAATACTGTGGCATAATATTAAAATTAATACTGTTTTAAGGGGATTTTTAGTGTTTCCTGAAAATGTTCTTATTTTTATTTTGTAAAATTTTGTTTTGGCTAACAATGACCCTCTTTTTTTAAATAATAATAATAATAATAATAATAATAATAATAATTTGCTGAATTGTAAAGGTTAGAAATAGTGAAAGTTAATGTATCCTCGTTCCTACAGAGCAAAATATATCTAGAGACGTGCTCTCTCTCTCTCGCTTTTTTAAATGTAACCCTCCAATATATTCCCTGGACACTCATTCTATAATTAGTTAAGATGAACAAATTAGTTTATTGTAGTGGTAGACTAGACAACATCTACCTAACTACTACTACTTTTACGAGTACTGGTCCATATATGTATTCCACATGTGTGTATGCATGTGCGCCATGCGCCTCAGTCCAGAAGTTTTTCCAAGCAACGTCCGCTGACCCGCACATGTGCAGTGTCTCTGCTCATGTTCCCGGCTAAGGGTGTCGGGACGGTGTGGGTCGACGCCAATACTTCTCAATTTTGTCCCACAAAACTCTCAATGGGAAAATTATGTGAGATACCAACAGCACGGCTACCATTTTCATTGTTTACCTCTTCTTCATCCATCTCTTCTTGTGTTGATTCACACACATACACGCACACACAGACACGTGCCTTTTTTTCGGGATCTGTATTCACCAAAAAAGTTCAGTACTTTAAGCAGAGAAGTGCATTCCTTGTACAGTGTCATTAGTTTCCTTCTGCATCGTCTTCCATGTGTCATTGAGTCATGTGCCTGATCCAACAATCCATTTATGCACGTGACAGCGTTGCCAACTCTTGCAGTCCTAGTGCATGCCTTGCTCTATATGGCAAGGTTTTTTTTAAAAATACCCAGTTGCTGTATTCAAGAGATTACATGAAAATCTCATCTTTCATTTCACAAAGAAAGTACATTTCCAGCTCTTGTGGTTGTAGAGGAAAGCTCTTTTTTTTTTTTAAAGTGACCTGAGTGCATTGCAAAAGCTCAGAAACCAGAAGACACATAAAAAGAACCCCAAATGTATTAGTTTTTAATCCTCTCATGATTTTTAAGTCAATCACATGATTTTTGAGGGGACTTGACTCATGATTTTAGAATGCTGAAGGTTGGCACTACTGCTTCCTGAACTTGAAGTACATGAGTAGTTCCACTGAAGTCAATGAGACTGCTCACCTGCTTTAGTGCTTTGCTTAATCAGGATTTAATTGCTGCTAACATCAATTGCCCTTCTCATGTCCATCACCTAAGCTGCACCTAGGATCCAGCATCCTTTGAAATCAATAGAAAGACTCCCGTTGATTTAAATGGGTATTGGATTGGGCCTGTGGGTAAGTGGCAAATTAGCCACTGGGAAACAGGTTAGGCTGTTTGAGTACTAGGCGCTAAGGTTGTGGGAAATATAGGTGCTGATGACAGTGAGGGAGTAGTACTTATGTAGTAGTTGTATATGGTATAGAAATGCATGTAATGAAAACATTAATTAGAATAACAGTAGTTCTGGGTGGATACAGTTATAAACCAAGTAGGCAGTGGCCAGGATTTCACATACACAAGAGAGATTCTCAGTACTTTCTATTACAAATTAGTGTTGGGCAGTTCCACGTAGTCACCCCCATTCGTTTTCTTTCTTTTTGTTCTCAGGGAATCCTGTTCTTTGTTTAGGAGAAATGTAAATATTTAAATCCTTCAGAACATTTGTCTTTATATTTAAAAACAGTGACAGAGAATCCAGCATTTGTTCCCTCAGCAAATGTCCAAGTTTTATCCTGGAAGGTTTACTTTTTGTCCTAACAAGATAATGTAGTTGAGGATAAACAATTGTTCACTGTCTTGGATACTTCTTCCCTGCCCCATTAAACAGCCCAGCTGTGCTACCTCTGCTTATATATTTTTTTACTTTACATGGATTGCAAGAGCCAGTGACCTCATTATGGACTTCCTTTTGCTACTTAATGTTGAAATACTTGATTGCAATCAGTTCATTGGCTATTTTCATACAGTAGCAGGAGTTTTGTTTCATATAATTCCTCAGAATTTCTATGCCCAGGTGCAGATGCTCACGGAGACTGCCAATCCAGGAGAGTTGTCATTGTTGTTATAACTGAATTTTGATAGCCTATTTTTTTTCAAAACACATACCTGTCTTCCCCAGTGATTTTCAAGCTGAGTAGTGCCCTAAATCTCAGGCAAAAGGCTTAGCTTGCTAGTATTTCGAGGAGAAATTGGAATTCCAAACCGATATGTTGTACATAATTGATAGTGATTGATAAAAGCCAGCTAGCACCTGCAGGTCCTTTCTCTCTGCTGTATAAACAGGCTTGTAAGGAGTTCAAGAATGAGAGCTGTTAAAATTATTTTTTCCCTCTTGTAATTTGGATCGGCGCATCATGTTCCTGTCTTTATACCTTCAAAGTCAAGATTAGTGGTGTTTACCCAGAAAGACGATTTACATTCAGGATGATTAGTGGGGAGTGGAATGCCTTGAAATCCGTCCCATCCAACACATAACTGGACTGAGTACTCAGCCAGTTGCCAGTTAAGATCACCAACACAATTCTCCTGGTGTCGTCACTCCTGAAATACGTTACTTTGGCCGGTTGCTTGTTTCACCATTATGCATCTGCTGGGTGGAACTCATTGCCTATTGACTTTGGGAGTATCACTATCTATCCCTTGTTTAATTCTGCATTTAAGATATGTTTGCTTTACTCGCCTCTATCTGAGTTTAATTAATTATTACCTCTGGGGGGGATGGATTATTTAATTTTACTGTTGTTGTTATAAAGCACTTTGAGATGATTCAGAATGATAAATCCACCATAAAAAGTTTAAACCGTGAATCTCTTGCTAACAGTCCAGACTCAACATCTATTTGAGTTATTACGGGAAAGTGGGGCAGAATACCAGTCTCTAAAATACAGTGTAATTGCAGCTGCAGTAGTTAATAACCATGTCTTTGATTGCAGCATCAGAAAGAATACCCAGCCTGAAGAAGTGTAACTTTAGCTTCAGGGTATGAGAGAGTACAGGACAACAATGTAGCACTGACATCTATTTTGTCATTCTGCAGACCACTTCACAAAGGTGACATCCTCTCATGAGCCCACCACCCATCCAAAATGTCCTACTCCTTGGTTCCTCGAATCCTTGTTCTGCAGACTACCAGGAAAGGTATCATGGACAATAGTTTAAAAATCCTCATCTTACACAATTACAACATATATAAATTACACGCACACTACATCAGAAGAACACTTTTAAGGTTGCAAAATTAAGCACTCCAAAGTTAGGAAATCCCAGAATTAATGTTGTCTATGCAACCTTAATTCATCCCCCTCATGCAGGAATTGACTAAAAGATGTAAGCATGCCTGTTCCTGCATGCAATCTTCTCTAGGCACAGTCAGCTTCCTAGTTCCCAGGGTTGTGAAGTACCTTGTCACCACCTTAACATAAGGAAGTCTTGTCTGTCCCTGCTGTGGATAACCTCTCTGAAACTAGCAGCCTCTGACAACACAAGTACTGCCTTCCATGCCTCTGCAGGCCTCGTTGTCTCTGTACAAGTGAGTAATAAGCACACATCAACCTAGGAGTCCTCTGAGCATCACTCTGTAGTGCTCATCCCCTGTTTGACTAAACAGTCACAGAACTCTCAAATTTGCTACTCCCAAAGGAATAGGACACACGATTCAATTCAAGTTCTATTTAACACACAGTTTGAATGGCCGCAGGACTGGCTCTTAGCAATCATACGGTAATTTAAGTCCCCAAAAAACACATTGTATTGTATTCTGTTCTGTACATATTCTTATCTCTGTAGTATCCTAGTGTCTTTCAGTAGTGTATTAAACAATGTGACTAAAGTGTGATATTTGTTTTCTCCTTTTCTCCCCAAGGGGAAAAATGTGAGCAGTGGACTGTTTGGTTTGGGAATTTTTTCTTTTCCATACATATAATATGTATATGCACGCACATGCTGCTATATATTTTTGTCAGAGAAGGCAAGGTCAAAGAAATGCACCCTGCACCTAGAGTGGAAGGTAGTGCGGTTTGTAATGGCCCTGTGGGAATTCCACATTTTTTGGCCAGCCTCTGAGAAATTTCTTTTTCCTGCAGTCTTAAGGCTATATTTCAAAGGGCCTCTGAAAATCTGACAGCAGATTATGTAAATGTTGTAAAATTATATAAAGATTATGTAAATGTAATCAATTTGCTAGGGCAAACCCCATGTTTAAGCATCCGTATTAGCTATATGAGCACATTTTGTTACAGCATTGGAAACATCTAGCTTCATATACAGAACTGATTTCATATACAGAACTGACTTCCAAAACTCATGGCAAAAGGCAAAGTGTTGGGTGGTATGTTTTTGCCTTGTGTGTGTGTGTGAATCAGAGATATCCAAAGCTCAGCCGTTTTAGTTTTCAGGTCATCCTTGTGAACCTTTTATTGATTGAAGTCATGTGAATTTCCAAACCTGGGTTTTTCATGTCCTTTTCTTTGTTTCAGGGTTTTCTTAGGTTTTTGTCTTTTTAATGAAAACTTCACACAGTTCTAGTGCATATGTTTCTATTTTTATGTCTGCAAACGGGTGGTCACAGGCTGAAGTGGACTTGTTCATTTGTTAAGTAGGATTGTTTTATTACAAATTTCTTTTTAATGATGAAATAATTTTATTTATTCTTAATGTATAGGATCTTGTAAATGCATTACTAATTCTGTAAAGCATATTATGATATTGTATGTGCTGTATAAAGAATGCTATATAAAGGCGATTATTATGTTGTTATTATTATCCATGCAAAGATTTTTTACTGTATTTACATAATAGTTGCTACTGGATTTCATTTCCCATACAAATATATTCAGCAAGTTGTTAATTGTTGGCCGAGTCTACTGAAGATCTATTTCTATCATTTCTACCAAGAGCTGGTACAATGTAGGAAATCTCCATCTCTAGGAATATGTGTGTTATTTATTGGAATGGCTATGACTGTAATGAATTCCTTTTGGCATTCATGTGGCTGATGTGTGTGCTGCCACAGGTGGTGTTGTCATTTACCCTTGTTTGACAATTTAATATTTTTCTTTCTATTCATAAGCCTTTAGCCAGTGGAAATATTTGTTTTGGTTAAAATCACCTTTGAATTTGTTGTATGTTATTTTTAAAAGTGGAGTGGGGAGAAACATTGGCTGAAGGAGAATATATTGTAAGGGTATTCCTTGGACTTTCTAAGGACCTGATGTTGCAGTGTGCTGGGCATTTTGTAGGAGGAGAGGAATGCCCTGGACTTCTGTAAGTAGGGAGAACTCAGAACCTGGGAGTATCCGGCCCTAAAGAAAGAGGCTGCACACTTGGCTTTTGTGAGTAAAGATAAAATGGTATTGAGGGCTTCAGAATTAGTGGGGGCTCTTAGTGCAGTGTAGGAAGGGCAGCTGACAGCTCAGGTACCTTCTTAAAAAGATGGTCATTGCAGGAGGGCTTCAAAAGCTTGACACCTTGTTTTCAGCCTCAGTTCTGTCCCAAGTTTAGAATTGGTAGCCCATTAACCTTCACTTTCTTACCACAATCAGCAATGAAAAAAGCATTTCTTCAACAGTGACCCCTGGGGAATGCTGGGACTGAGGCTATTGTTAAAGACAGATAATTCGGTGAAACAGAATAATAATGCAATGAAGCTGAAGGTCTCTGTTTTGCGCCAGGAATGTCAGAATTATAACTCTTTTCAGAATTTCCTGTGGGCTTTTGCTGCTGACAAAAACTGTCGTTTTAGAACACAGTGTTTAGAGTGCAGTTCTAAAAGATTGAAATAGTCTCACAGCAGAAATGCACTCTGTTTAAAATCAAAAGAATGTCAAAAGTGGCTTAGTACAGGCACATTTTAGCTGTTCAGTAAAGAAAAGTTTTATTTTTCATAAACTTGACCTTGCTTTTTAAATAATATGTATTTTTAATGGCAAGTTATGGCATGTTGTTGCAGTACCCATTCTATTATAATCACAGTGAGCAATGTAAATCTCATTGCCTGAATGTGCAGCACAAAGATGAACTGATTATGCTGAAGAATAGCAAGTTCAACCTCTTGTTTTGTTTGGCATCATGCGAGCTGACCTCTGGAAAGCAGCTACATTTGAACCAGTAGTCAGGTGAAAAATCTTAGATGCCAGTCCTGTTTGTTCAACAACATAAAGGGATTCTCTTTGTTTGTTCACTAGCTTGTCTGCAGGATCTGTTAGCACAATGGTTTTCAAACATTTTAGACTGAATACTCCTTTTCAAATAATGTAGTCTACCTCCCATCTGAGATTGGGTCATAACATACCTATGAAAAGACTCTAATATTTGTTGGTAAATATTTAAAATGTGGATGCATGTGTGTTTTTTTCCATGCACTTGTAGAGATCTGAATGAAAATTTGACCTTATATATTTTCTGAAATTCAGTTTAGCATGTTAGAGCTTTTGATGCTTCAGGAAAAAAAATCTTTGACTAATATTGTTTGATGGCTTTCAAATCCTATATTTACTGCTGGTTTTCAGATCTTTGTCTTTATTAAAAGGGCTATTTGCATGATTGAATAAACAGAATCTTGGCCGTCACCTCTGAACTCCCAGCCTGTAGCTGCCACTCTCCAGCTACCCAGCTCTGAAGGCAGAGCAGAAAGCGGCGGCTGTTGGCCAGGCACCCAGCACTGAAGGCAGCACCTCTGCCAGCACCTCTGCCAGCAGCAGCCCCAAAGTAAGGGTGGCATGGTTTGTGTATTGACACCCTTACTTCAGCGCTGCTGGTGGTGTCGATGTTGACTTCAGAACTCGGCACTTGGCACCTCAGGGCTCCTGGCCAGTCGCCCTGGAGCACAAATTAAGCACTGCCTCTCCACCTCCACCCCTCCCATTCCCAAATCTCACTTCCACAGCCTTGCACCTCAGGCCTGCCCTGTTCCTTTACCTCTTGATAACAGTGCCCTGGGCAGTAGCCCATGTGATCCACAAGTAAGGCCAGCTCTGCATCCACTTGCCCTGCCTGACAGAGCGTGCTCAGGGGAGTCTGCACAGGCGTGCATCTTTCCATTCCCCTCCTGACCCTGCCCTGGTCACCATTAAAGGATTTTTCTTATGTTCTCCCTGACGAGAACTCCGGTACCCCTAAGGGTACTCGTACCCCAGTTTGAAAACCACTGTGTTAGTATGTTATAGCTGTGTATATTTAGCTATAAGTATTTTAACAAGTTAGAAGAATAAAAATTGCATATGGTGGTTAATCTTGAAACCTTTTTTGTGTTTTTTTCCTGAAGAGTAAAACCATAAAACTGCAAAGAGGCCTAACCTTAAAATATCGCCCAAGATCTGAAACTGCCGCATAAAGTTTCCCACACAGCTGTTGGTTCGAGGAAAGGACTCCATGGCTACACATAGAAGTGAATGCTTGATCTTAAAAATGAAAGTGCCAGCTGTTATGAAAATTGCTGATTTACGTTTGTAACCCCTGTTTGTTCGGTGTGGTGGCTAGGCCAGGTAGAGATTGATGAACCTGCTATATACAGTCTTGGTAAGAGAGATGTGTCTTTTAGCTCAGGCAGTAGAGGCACATGCATTAATCTCAAGAGGTCCCAGGGTGGCTGACATTACATATTAATAGAACAATGCATTTACATTTGGAACAAAATTGCCTATGCATTTCAACAGTTATTCTGTTCATTAGAAAACTGCAGCTCTGCCATAAATAACGGATTAATAAAGGGATCTTAAAAATGAAAATTGTGTAATTCAGCTCCGTAATAATGAACAAATGAACAGACTTTATAAAAACAGATTAAACAAGGAGATGAAGTTTGAGAAGGCTTTGTTAAGAAGCAGAACAATCACACATTTCTAGGCATTACTTAATTGGCTTTTAGCTTCCTGTAAGGCATTGCTGACATCCTTGGCAGCGATAAAAGACTTGAATATGTGTGCAAATGACTGACTTGGTATTGCAGACTAAACCTGACCGTATCTCTAATAACAAAGTAAAAGCAAATCTGAAAAATCTGAGCCAACTCTATCCGTGTAGAATAAATATAGCGTCTGTAGGCTGGCAAACGGTTGCTTAACATGATTATTTTTACAAGAGGGAACAGTTAGACCACCTCAATAACTGCTGTATCTGATCTTACTTTTTAGAGATGAGAAGTTTTTGAATGATTTGTTTATTTTTTCACGTAGCCAAGTGGCACAAAAACAGTGTTTAACAATGCAATGTGCTTACATTTGGAACAAAATCTGTCTGTGTAGATTGGTAACAATTACTTTAACTCATTCATATCTGGGCGTGAATAATTGAGTTCAGTGGGCCGGCTTTTATGTAATTTTTTGAATTATACTTTCCTCTTTAGTGATCGTTTTAGAGATTTGCTTGAGAAAGAAAATGTCTGTAGTAAATGGTGGGCCTGAGACCAACTCAAAATGTGTTACTGACTTGAAATGCATATGGAACCTAACACCGATGCTTTAGACATCTTTTTAAATTACTCTTGACCTTTCTTTCTTATGAATTATGCCAATAATATCCTATAGTACAACATGCAGCATTGGACACAGAACATGGTTATAAACAAAATTTTCTGAAACTTCCATAGGTCCAGTTGAAGAACCTTATAGATTATTTAGCAGTAAATTGTCTGCTCTAAGCAAATATCATCCCAGAGATGAGCTTCGCTCCTTTGCAGTGAGGGAATATGAGCCAGGAATTCTGAGGTAGATACTGTACTTACTGCCAAGTAACCTACTGGTATTTCATCATGGGATATTGTTGGCACTTAGGATAATAATATTAGGGACCTAACAAAAACCCTGCATAGAGAGATAAATATTTTCCAAAGATATAATAGACCAGGATACATTGCTTTCCATATTGGATTATAGCCTATATCTTTTCAGTATCCCCATATACTTCATATATTAAGGTGCTTTTGCTAGATAAGAGATTTCATGTGTTTCTGGGAGACGTTATAATAGTCTTCAACAGAGCTGATGACTCAAGAGTGGGCTATGTAATAATTATTTATAGTATACCAAACTGAATGCAAGGTAGCTATAATCTGATTGGCCATTCTTTGCTTGTATAAGATAAGGTAAAGCTTTAGCCAGATGGAAAGCAGTTTTCTCATAAAATCCGAGTATGCAGTACTCTAACGAGTATGTACTCTAACAAGAACAGAATTTGGCTAATTGTTCAGAAAACAAGTGTGAATGATAAAATAATATAACTTCTACTTATATCAGAGGGTAGCCGTGTTAGTCTGGATCTGTAAAAGCAGCAAAGAATCCTGTGGCACCTTATAGACTAACAGACGTTTTGGAGCATGAGCTTTCGTGGGTGAATACCCACTTCCTCAGATGCATGTAATGGAAATATCCAGGGGCAGGTATATATATGTGTGCTAGCAAGCAAGCTAGAGATAAGTTTATCTCTAGCTTGCTTGCTAGCACACATATATATACCTGCCCCTGGATATTTCCATTACATGCATCTGAGGAAGTGGGTATTCACCCACGAAAGCTCATGCTCCAAAACGTCTGTTAGTCTATAAGGTGCCACAGGATTCTTTGCTGCTTCTACTTATATGACATTCAGGGGATGTACAAAATGATCGTAAGGAATCAGAAAAAAAAGTAAAGCAGGAAAAGTAATTAACAGGACGTGTAATACAAAGAATCCCCACTACGCTTAAACTTACACCCTGCTATTTATTTTTTCTGCCATCCCCTCCTCCTGCACTGGTGGTGAATAATTTTTTGCAAATCTCTGAATGCCAGATTGGTGCAATTTCTATGACACTTACACCTATTTTATTACTAATATAGTTTAATTCAACATATAACTTAAACCACTACCACTGTGTATGACATCCCCATTGAATTTGGCCCAGGAACTTCCATCAGAGTTGAACCCACTTTGACAAGGTCTGACTTTGGCCCATCATTCTTATTTAGGAAAAAAAACTATGCATAGTCATTAGATATATTGCACCATAACTCTGGCATGATAAACTGTGTTTTGACTTGAGGAAGCAGGGATAAAATAGCAATTGTCCTGACTCCAATGCTGGTATTTTAACTAGGTTGTTACTGTGGTGCAAAGTTGAAGTAGATAGAAAAATAAGGCTGCAGTCCAGAGAGGTTTAAAGCTCCTGAACACTACAGGTTGGAAACAGCCTTGACAAGTTTGAAATTATAGGTGGGTAAATATAAGACTTCTACTAAACCAGTTAGAAGGGTGAGGTTTTTGTGCTAATTTTTTCCTCATTAGTCCAATTAACCCTTCTTATATGTAGTTCAAAAAAGTCTCAGTCCCAATACTGGCAAGTTTTTTGGGAGATTTTTTTTCAAGCCTCTGATTCCTTAGAAATCTATGAAATGCCTGGCTGGTCCATCCTTTTCTGATATAAGCCTAACCTAAGAAATCCAGCGATATTCCACCTTAAAATAACTCTGGGTAAATTCACAAACTATGTTTAAATAAGATTAAGAGTTTGACTTAAACCATCAAAAGCAAAGGAATTTCAAATTAAGCCTGCTCATCTTAACCCCCCGCCTTCCTGCCTGCCTCTCATTGCTCAATAGCATGCTTTCCTTGTTGATGTATTTCCAAAGTAGACTTCCAATTAGTACAGAAATTGGATTAAATAGCTTGCACTTGTTGCCAGTTTGGTTAGAGGAATGTACAGATTGAGAGATTAGATGTAATGGACCAAATGCAGCCCCAAAGTAAATTCATTGACTTAATAGATCCCTTCTCAAATTAGCTGTATCCATAGAGTAAAATCATGTTCTTCCTTGATGTGGCCATGTGTGGGGAGGTAGCGAAGCCAGGCTGTGAACAATGGCAGAGTGGGGCCAGGTGGTAATGGGTCATTGGTGGTGCCACCTTCAGTGATACCTATTAGCTTGAAAAGGCACCACACATACCCTAGGGGTCACCAGAGTGGGATGTGGGAGTCACCTCCTGCCCCCTATTGGCTGTGCCACTAATGTAGGGGAGTTATGGGGAGTTTCAGCCATTCTGGCCTGGGGTTTCAGCCATTCAGTGGACCATAAGCCGCTGTGCCAGCATAGGGCAAAGTGCCTCAGAGTATCTGAGGGGGGCACATACTGCTCTAGACAAGGAGCACCTTGTGCCCAGTCTGCCAGCTGTGTTATATGCAAGGGCAGACTCAATCCTCATTAGAGCCATGAGGTGTCAACAGGTGCATTAACTTGGTTCCCAGGCTAGTGTTCACGACAGCCTCCACTCTGCTCCATTCTTTTCAGGTGTTCTCTTTTCCCTCAGCACACCTATGCAACACAAGTAGCATTTAGCTTTGGAAATGGACCTTGTACAGTCCTGGGGGAGTGTGTGTGGATTGTTTTTAAAATAGGAATTCCGTGTTTCTTTTTCAATGGAACTCAATCTGAGGACAAAAAGATCTTTAAGGCACTGTCAATGTACATGAATCTAAGAGATCAGTTAAGGGTATAAAGTTGCTGTGTATTTTAGGTGCTCATCCTATAGAAAGTAGATTTCCCCTCCCCCGCCCCCCACCTTCCTTAAGTCTCGCTTTTGTTCCTGTGACTAGAGACAGGAAATAACATGTTATTCAGCAAGTAAACTATGAAACTCCATTCCAGGGACTGTCAGCAACTGATAACTTGATGTGTGATAGATAATTATTGTAGACGTGACTTCTGTGCAGGCACCTGGCACCAGCAAAAACTTATCTTTTGTGTAAACTGCTCGATGACATTCTGTACAATATTCTTCATCTTGTAATACTTTTATCAGTATTTGCCAGTTGTTTAAATTGCAACATAATGTCTAGTAGATTTTCTTTCATGTGTTTAGAATTTTCCACCAAGATCCCAAAGACCTGTCCTGTAACTGTAACAGATAATATCAGTCTTGGGGCAATGTCTGATAATGTACACACACACACACACACACACACACACACACACACACACACACACACACACACACACACACACACACACACAAAGGTTTTGCAGTAGCAGATGAAAATTGTCAGGAATCATGTTGCTCCTACTTTCCAGGGTGCCTGCTAATGTGCCCAATGTTGTTATGCACAGTCATATTTTAAAAGCTGGGACGTAATGTACCCCCGATCTTACGTAGGCATCCAGTCTATCTTGAACACAAGTTTTAAAGGCAGACTTTCTCCTGTCTTTCATTTATTTCTTATTAATTTGGAAAGTATGTGCCAGGAATAAATTTTGTTACACATTTGTTTCAGATTCAAATTAAATCACTTCACCCCTAACCAAAGAATTCACTACAAAGGAATGGTTTGGTGATTTTATCGTGGTTTGATCTCACCCTGATCTATGGCCACATCTTTTTGTTCTGAAAAGAAGCAAATATAGGAATTATGACCTTTATTTGATTATTGAGGGATATCAGTGTTCCCCTCTTTCAAAAAACTGTCAGCAAATGCTGAAAATGAGTCCTTTTATCCAGTCAGTGCAATTTTAATCATTCTTTACTAACTGGCTATATCTTGGTGATGGGGAGTTATCTTAAGTTTTCAAAATGTATTGACTTTTTTTTTTGGTCTTTTGTGTAAACCAGTTAAAACAAACCAATGGGTGAGCTTTACTAGAAACACAAACATTAGTTAGATTCTTAACTCCTATTGATTTTCAATGACAGTTAAGTACCTGGTTGCATTTGTGCCTGTGGGGGAATCTTCCCTCAAATAATGTAGTTAGTAGAATAGTAGCATGTATGGCTATATGTACATTTATTATCATTTATGTGTACATTTGTGTTGCATTATTGCTCAGAGGTCTCAATCAAGGATCAGGGCTTCATAGTGGTAGAAACTGTACACATACAACAAAAAAGACACCAGAGAACTTAAAATCTAAACCTTGGAAACACAACAGATAGAGAAAAACAAATATGGTGGTGAGAGGGAACAAATCTAAGGAACAGAGAAATGATCATATTTGGCATAATAAGCCTCCTTATCAAGAATCATGGTATGCCCACTGCCTATCCAGTACAGTTGTGTGAACAGTGGTCTCAGGTTGGAAAAATCGTACAGACTTATCATAAAAGAAACAAACTACTACCAAAAGATGTCATGATTCCTGCTATTCTTGTTAGTGGCACCGTGGTCTATTGAACGTAGGATAGGTACGGTAATTAGGAATCTGAACTCTAATCCAGTTTTGCCACTGATATGTTGTGTGGCCTTCGGCATTTGCTTCTCTGTATCAGTTTGCCTCTTTGAAAAAAGGGTTTAAGTACACATTTTTACCTACCTCAGTTATGATGAATAATTAGTTAATAGGCCAGATTCATGCTTCCTGGCATAGGGATGTAAGCATTGCGTTTCTCTGTGTTAACAAAGCTGGCTGGGCCAAATGGGTAATTCACCTGATGGACAATGCCACCCACTTTTGAGGTGGGTTATGGATCATTCCCCTCACAACCAGACAGGTTCGGCTGATGGGGTCCAGTATAGAATATATAGTGAAATTAGCCAGTGCTTGAAAAGCATTTGGAAGATGCATAGTATAATTATTATTTTCTCTGTAAATAATTCCCTGCACTATTTTTTGATATTTCTTTATTGCAAAAATTCTCCATTAATAACTCTTGGGTCATCTTTAATACTATTGAGTTATTCTTACTACAGACTGTGGTGAAGGTGCTACTTTAACATGTTCCTTTTGGGCTCAAGTGTGCATGAGTCTCCTATTATAAAGTAAAAGATTCAGAGAAGAAAGCTTTGAGTTTTGCTTATCCATTCTTCACTAATCCCAGCAGTTGATAATCTGTATGAAAAATCTCTTTCCTTATCGCTTAGCAAAGAATTAATAGCTATGTGCTGTAGCAAAGTCTCATGTTAGCAATATCTCATGAGTTTTGCAAAGTATAGTATCATATTTTACAAACACTATGTGAAATGTTATCATAAAACATGTTTTGTGATGTTTTCTTCTTCTTGTCATTTGTTTCCTTGCTAACACTCAAATTTCAGTGATTCACAAGGATGTCTTTGTGAAATAGCAACATTCTACTGTACTAACTTACATTAACTGCATGCTGGAATTGTGAATTGCTGAAATTTGGCAAACAGAATGGCTAGCCTAATCAAAGATTATTTTAATCCACAAAAATAGATTCAAAATCTAAAACTTCAGTACACTACATAGTACTTCCAAACATGAATAGACTCATTGGATCACAGTAGTGAAGTGTAGCTCATTGAAAATAATAGAACTATTCATGGTAGTCAGCGCTATGCCAGGTAGCAAGTGTTTCCAAACCTGGGCCAATACGGCGCAGAATCATTCAGGCAAGGGCTGATGACTGTAATCTGCCCTCAGTGATATTATTACAAATCTGCAGTAACTCCAAATGCAGTTAATGAAGTTACTTCAAATTAATACCAGTCTAATCTAGAACAGGATCTAGCCTTGTGTCTTTTGTCAATAAAGTTTTTGTCAGTATGAACCTATGTAATGTAATGATAGTAAATATGAGGATTTTAATAAATACTCACCAGGTCTGATTGTCCTTTCTTTGTCTGTTTATTTACTTTAGCTTTGGGACAGATTATGCTGTATGTAGATGGGATGAATGGAGTAATAAATCATAATGAAACCATCCAGTGGCTGTACACTCTCATTGGGTCAAAGGTAAGAAGATCTCCAGATTACTTGCTTTATACATCTTAAGTGTTCTTTAAATATTTTTTTTCTATTTTGCGTGCATGAATTGTCAGGGGGAGAAGGTGTTGGAATTCCAGTGAGAAATTCAGGTATTGATTGCTTGGGATCAACTCATATAGTTTTGTAAATTAAGACTAGAAGGATACGATAGTATTGCACAGAGAATTTAGTTTGGCAGCATTCAAAAAGCAAAATAACTTATCAGCAGACTCTGGAGCCTGGCATCTTAGCTCTTTCCTATATATAGTTCTGTCAGTTATAGTAATAGCATTTGTTATAATAATAGTGTTGGTTCTTATATTTTAACTTTAGACTGAGATCATCCTGTCCTGTGGTAAAATATACAGCATTCATTGTGTATAATTCAGTCCATTGTTCAGCATCCAATTAGAGTGCCCAGTTTTCATAGACTTGTAAATATTAAGGTCAGAGGAACCATTCTGATCATATAGACTGATCTCCTGCATAATCCAAGCCATAGTTTTTACCCAGTAATTCCTGTGCCCAGCCAAATAACTTGTGGTTAAATTAGAACAATCCTTTATAAAGACATCCACTCCCAATTTAAAGATTCCTAATTTAATCCACTCCTAATTTAATTTCTAAATGAAAGCATCTACAGCCCAAACTGGAGCAGTTTAGAGAATGCAGACATCAATCCTGCTACCATGCACTTGTGAAGCAAGAATTCTACCACTCAGGCTAATTCTGCCACTTATCTAATATTGCTGTCAGTCAAGTCCATAGGACTTTTACCCTCATCTAAACTTGAAGTTAGATCAGGCCCATATTGTACATATTGCCTACATGTATGGAGAGGCAATCAAAAAACATGATTACTGCAAGGGTATATAATTGGTAACCTGTTTCAGGGCCTGATCCAAAATCCATTGAAGTCAATTAGAGTCTTTCCTTTGACCAGGGCCAGCTCCAGGCCACAGCACGCCAAGCGTGTACTTGGGGCGGCACGCCGCAGGGGGCGCTCTGCCAGTTGCTGGGAGGGTGACAGGCAGCTCTGGTGGAGCTGCCGCAGGCGTGGCTGCGGACGGTCCGCTGCTTCTGCGGCTCCAGTGGACCTCCTGCAGACACGCCTGTGGCAGCTCCACCAGAGCCGCGGGACCAGCTGACGTCCACAGAAACGCCTGCAGGAGGTCCACCGGAGCCGCGGGATGGGCGAGCGGCAGAGCACCCCCTGCGGCGTGCCGCCGTGCTTGGGGTGGCGAAATTGCTAGAGCTGGCCCTGCTTTTGACCTCAATGGATTTTGGATTAGGGTCTAAGATACTAAGTAAATATCTGTTTAGAATTCCAGTGTAAGCTGGACTGTTATTCCTTTCCTGGTATTTCATGATATTGGTAAATACCATATTTTTTCAAAGGACAGTATGTCTTTGTATTGCTTCGATTTGTGCAGCCAGTAAATTTGACCATGAGAAGAACTTTTTTTTTTCTGGCATAATGTTGAGCTTGCCAGGTGGTATGTGGAAATATCTCTCCTTACATGTATGGTCCGACCAAATTCACCGCCATGAAGAACACGTCACGGACCATGAAATCTGGTCCCTCCCTGAAATCTGGTCTTTTGTATGCTTTTACCCTATACTATACAGATTTCATGGGGGAGACTAGTGTTTCTTAAATTGGGGGTCCGGACCCAAAAGGGAATTGCAGAGAGGTTGCAAGGTTATTATTTTTGGGCAGGGTTGCGGGGGTCGCAGTATTGCCACCCTTACTGATGTGCTGCTGTCTTCAGAGCTGGGTGGCTGGAGAGCGGCGGCTGTTGGCCGGATGCCCAGCTCTGAAGGCAGTGCCCTGCCAGCACCAGCACAGAAGTAAGGGTGGCAATACCATACTATGCCATCCTTACTTCTGCGTTGCTGCTGGCGGCAGTTCTGCCTTCAGAACTGGGCTCTTGGCCAGCAGCTACCGCTCTCCAACTGCTCAGCTCTGAAGGCAGTGCCACCACCTGCAGCAGCGCAGAAGTAAGCGTAGCAATACCACAACCCCACTACAATAACCTTGCCACCCCCCCCCAACTCCTTTTCAGGTCAGGACCTCTACAATTACAACACCATGACATTTCAGATTTAAATACCTGAAATCATGAAATTTAGTTTTGTAAATCCTATAACCATGAAATTGGCCAAAGTGGACTGTGAATTTGGTAGGGCTCTACTCATATGAGCATGAGCCCTTTGCTGTAGCTTATCCTGTTTGCACAACCTGGCTGTGAAAAGCCACCGGTGGAGAATATGATCAGTTTCGTCTCATAACAAAAGATGCATAATGGGTTAAATTCTGTCTCTGCCTCTGTATCTGCAGAGGTTCCCCTGACCTGGAGCCAGTGCAGTTCTGCTGCATGGGGAGGGCAGAACAGGTGGAAGGGTTGCTTACAGATATTGCTACTTGCATAGGCCCTTACCCAACTCCTGTTATAGTCAATGGAAAGATTCAAGTTTACAGTGCAGAGCCTTGCATTATAGAAACTCCCTGTATGGGAATTCAAGGAGTGAGTGGAGAATAGGCAGGACCTAAAAGGAATGTGAAATGGGCCAAAAAATCTACTACTCCCCCCTAAAGCAGAGGGTGCTGTGTAAGAGCCACACAGGCTACTCCTGCCCCTGTTATTTTGACCTGCTCAGAGCAAGACTAACTGCCACAATGCTTGGAATGGTGTCAGTGACCTCTATGCACTAGGGCTCCCAAAAGTTGCTAACACTTCATGGAGCTGAACCAGTGTTAGCAGTGGTGGGAAATTTAGGGAAATTCTCTGGAGATGATGGGACCATAGAGAAAGGGTTTTCTTTCCTTATTTCCATACGTACGTTTGTGTAACCTAAAAAAGAGCATAGAAGTCTTGAGTCCCAGAGGCCCCTGTAACTACTCCTTCCAAAGCAGGGAATTCATTGCTACAATAGATTGAGTCAAAAACTGGGACTGGATTACTATAAATGCTGGATCATCTTTGGATGACTAATAGTATTGGTAGATATGAAAAGTAAGATAATGATGAGGGTAATTAATCTCAAGTGTCATGAGCATCTTGTTGGGTAGAAGATTAGGAAGGAATTTTTTTCCCCATGTAGATCATTTCACAGTTGGCTGGGTTCATAACCAGGCAGCTTGCCTTCTTGGAACATCAAATACTAAACACTGCCAGAGAGAGGATGGAAGTATAGATGTAGAGATGGCTTAGTGGGTATGGATTCTAGTTTCCTATGAAACATATACAAGAAAAAAAGCAAGCAAGAAAAAGAAATGTTAAGACATTGAGTATGCTAATCCTCTCATTCTACCACGACGTGGGGGACACCTTAGCGTTACTTTACAGATCTGAAATGAAGTGTGTTGATTGTCTTTATCAAAGCACTGAAACACTCCAGTCTTTAAGCTCCTTTTCTCCCCCATCGTCAGCCAAAATGCTTATATCCATATCTTGGCTCAGTGCCTGAGACTGGGGAATGCAGGCAATGTGCTTTGAATAGTTTGGTTTCAGGTAGCATCAAAGTTATTTTTTTCATTATTATTTAACTGTCTTGGAAGAGATCTAAGCCCCTGTCTGTGTGCCAAAAGTTAATCGAAGGTATGACAAGCTCACAAGCAGAATGTGTGGTGTGACAGCTGCCTTATGCACTTAAATGTGGATTTGGCTCTCCATGAAAAATGAATCTGTGGAATTTGCAACATACCTACAGTCTAATTTACAGTCCAGCTAAACTACTTCTTTTTCTGCAACAAAGGGAAAATTGTTTTAACGTATCAGCGGGTAGCAATCGATTTCTCGGGGATCGATATATCGCGTCTCTTTTAGACGCGATATATCGATCCCCGAACGCGCTGCTGTCGACTCCGGAACTCCACCAACCCGAACGGCGGTAGCGGAGTCGACAGGGGGAGCCGCGAACATCAATCCCGCGCCGTGAGGACGGTAAGTAATTCGATCTAAGATACTTCGACTTCAGCTACATTATTCACGTAGCTGAAGTTGCGTATCTTAGATCGATTCCCTCCCCTCGTGTAGACCAGCCCTTAGACACAAAACATATGAGTAAGAGTGTAAGAACTGGGTGCTCAAATAGCACTTCTTTTTGATGATCAATGCAAAATTTGAGGTTAGCAATGTACTTCTTGCATGTTCATTTTTAAGGGACGGGATAGCATGGCATTGCTCAAAGTGTTTATTATACAAACATGATTGTATAATAATCACTAAAATCATAGCACTTACATAGGCCTTGATTCAGCAGTCTGTCCCTGCCACCCCCGTATTTAGCTAAGCACTCGACCATGAGTTTAACGGTTGATAAATGGTTATGTTCCATTGGGCTCAATGGAACTTAAGTACATACCTAAAGTTAACCATGTTTTTTAGGCTAGGGCTGGACTTACGTGCATATGTAAAAGCTTTGCTGAGTTGGGCCATAGTGCTTCTCGAGCTCTTTAGACAGGTGCGTAGATATCAATAAAAGTTTCAACCACCCTAATTTTTTAACGTAGTTAAAAGATTAAAAACAGAGATAAAAATAGCCATTATATATGTCTATTTTAAAAATCTTTCTAAAACTCTTTTGGCTCTCAGGTAAAAGGGATGAAGGTTTTGGTGTGAATAGGGGGAAAGGAAGGCTAAAACTGAAACCTAAGCTTTTGGAGTGAAAAGCTAGCTTTTCCAACCTTTCCTGTCAATTTCACCTATTCATCATTTTTCTCACATTTATTCTTACAAATCTCATCAGAACCGGCCTAAATACAAGAGTAAATTTGGAATCTTAACTAGAGAGCCATGTTAAGTAACAAAGGAGAAGATTTTCAAAGCATGAAGAACAAGTAGGCTCCAAACTCTCATAGACTTTCAATTGATTTTTGAAAATTTCCATCCTTGGTGGTTAAATTTTCTGGTAATTCTCAGATCCATGACAGCACTCCAATACTCTCCATGTATCTTTGGGGAAAATATCTCCCTCTGTGTAGAAATGAAAGGAAAACGCCTTTTTGTACATATCAGCGAGGGTATGTGTGAATGCTGGAAGGTTTTTGCTTCTAACAGGCATTTTCTATAGAGCAGGCTTCACTCAGGACAAGTTGCAATGGTAAAACAAGGCTAACAAATCACAGGGCTACAAATAATTATTCTAAGTTAAAAAAAAAAAGAAAAAAGAAAGCTTTAAAGGGATTGTGTAGTTTTATTTAACCCCCTTTTTTTTTTTTTTGAAGCAATTTCACTCACGTTATCTAGGAAGAACTGATTGCTTTTGTTATGCGAAACCATTTCCCTTGGATGTCACTGACTACAAACAATACCAAGTTAATATAATGGCATTATGAGTCATTGTACCTAGTTGTTTACACTTTGATGATAATGTGACATGTTGCATCACTGTACCCTCAGTAATATATTTCTTGGACTAACTTCTGTTGGTGAGAGAGACAAGCTATTGAGCTTACATAGAGCCCTTCTTGTCTCTCGAATATCCTGGAACCAACATGGCTACAAAACTGCATGCGCCCTAGAACAGAGAGTCTCAACCTTTTTTCCATCACAGACCCCTAAACATTTTCAAATGGAGGTGTGGACCTCTTTGGAAACCTGTGTATATAGTTGAATTCTGTTCAGTCAGTTTTCCATCTAAGTCTTTCGTGGACCCTTTAGACATAGTCTGCAGACCACAAGTTGAGAACCACTGACAGATAATGCACTTCCCTGAATAGCATGTATCTTTTAGTAATGCAGTCTGCAAATACCCAACCTCATGTACATTTCAGTAACTGGAGAAACAGTTCTGTAAAACTACAAACACTGGATCAGAATTTGTTAGTCTTCCTTCATAGTTGAATAGCTATCCGAATTTAAAATGTTTTTCAGGTCTCTCAAAGTCAACCACAGAAGTGGCATACCTTTTCCAGTGAGGTTAGGCTTGGAATACACAAATTAAGATGGAGCTTTAATAGCCATAACACCACCAACATTTTAACATGTATATAATACCTTCCATCCTAGAAGTACCTCATCAACTATATACATATGCCATTGTCACTGAAACGAAGCTACCTAAACAACGGAGAACAGCAGTTCGCTAGCACACAGCATGATGAATGACATGGGTAGAGGGGATGAGTTCTCAATGGACAATGGGACAAAACCCTGTACTTGTGAAAAGAACCATGACATTTTCAACATGTATGCAGAGTATACAGCACCTTCATATTTAAGGCCTTGTCCAAAAGACCCACCACATACTGAAGTGCAGAGTATTTAATTCATTTTCTCTTGAAGAATAATGATGAGTGTTATTTTTGGTGTTCTAGCTTGAGTGGAGCCACTGTGAGTCATTTTATCTGGGCTAGGAGGCTTGGTCCCAACCGCTGTGTAGCCATACTACAAGGGACTGTTCTGGCAGCTGGGGATCACTGTAGAGTAAAGCAACGTTCCAGACTTTCCCTCTTTCCCTTGGTCACATCCTCTGTGCCAGCGCTTATGAGGGGAATAGTATAGAGCCACTACTCTGGCTCTGCACCATCCCCTATATCAGGTAGCCACATGAGCTAGCTTCTAGTGCCTGTACACTTCTGGAATGATGGAAAGGGGTTGTAGCAGGGCCGAGGATGTGGTTCATTATTTTTATCATAATGCTGATGCTAACCAGATTTAAACCTCTGGTAGTCATTAAAAAACATACAAAACCAATGTTATACCAGAGTTAGTCATGAAAGTGTGTTTCAGTAGACTCCAATTAGCGCTGCCCCCAAAATTACTTTGTTTACAACAATTCTACAATTTTAAAATAAAATTAAAAAGCCTAAAAATTAACATATCTCTCCTTGTGCTAGAATGCAAAACCTTAATTCCAACATGTATAAATATTGTTGCAAACCTCTGTGAAATCACACTGTACCACTGTCCCCACATTTCTGCCATCTCTATCTCTTGTTGCTGAGGTAAGAATTTAAGGTTTTGCATCATAATTCAGGTTACGTGCAGGTTGGCTGTGAAGGGATCTGGGGTGTATGTTGGAGATGGAAGTGGAGACATTTCCCTTAACTTGATATTCATTTATTTTAAGGTTTGGGATACGTACTGAAGTAACTTTAAATATTTGCAATGATTTTTTTATCTTTTGAAATAAATATATGTACATATAAACTTACATATATACCTGTACAACATACAGATGTATATTTACTCTAAATTATTGAAGGAAAGGTTTCAAGGGTAGAGGTCATTGCCTACATATCTACTGTAGCCACATTTCAGAATAAAACTTCTAATAGTGGAGCACCGGTTTTATTCAGATACTCTACCCTCAGTGTGTTCACAGAGCACTAGGATAAGCTCTTGATCTTTTGAAAAATCTCTTATGAAGTGTGGGTTGCTCTGCAAACCCACTAATCTCTACCACTGACCTTAGAATTTATGCATTAAATTCTGTAGTGCACTTTCATTTTTTTTCTTTCCTGTCTGAGTGCCACTGATTAGAGTAATTTTTTTTTTCTATTTGATGATCCAGGCGGCTGTAATTCCCCCCAGCAGACCTGAAAACCCTTTCTGGCATTGTTTTCAGTGGAAAGTAATCCATTTTTAAAGTGATCTGGGTAGCCTCAGAAGACCAAATGGAATGCTAGGTCTAGGTTGATATAGGAAGATTGAGTAAAGATTTATATCTCACATATTGTTTTAATTTGTTTTTCCAGTTTGCATCTGTCTGAGTCCAGTATTGTAGGGACAATGCTGAATCTTAGCTCTCTGGCTTTCCCTCAGCCTTGTATGAATCTTTTGCTTCATATTTGTTAGTAGGCAGAATTGTTTTGTATTCTGAAGAGGCACCATGTCTACAAAGTACCAGAAAGATCTTGGGCCACATAGAGATTCTGAGAACTGTGTTACTGACTTTTGAATAGAAGCTCACATGAACATAAGGTAAATATATCTCACTGCTCACTAGGGACCAAATCCAAAGTTCATTGAAGTTAATGGACTCAGTGGGCTTTGGATAATGCCCTAAGTAGTGGTCATTTGGGCTCTAGGTCTAAAATGTGGGAGGCATGTAGGATTAGTGGTTAGAGAAGAGGTCAAACAGTCAAGTCTTTGGAGTTCCGTCCTTGCCCTACTTCTGACTAAAGTTAAACACTTGCTTAACTGCTTTGCTGAACACAGACTGACTTCAGCATGTGCTCAAGGTTTTGCTGAACTGGGACCTTAATTTCTCTGTGCTGTAGCTGATCCATTGTGTAAAAGAGTCTAATAATACTTTCCTAGGTACTTCCCAGGAAAGGTGTAAAGATTAATTCTTAAAATTATCCTTTGGTGACTTAACACAAGTGCTAGCATAGTAACTTGTCACTGGAGCTGGTTGGAAAAACTTGGACAGAACCATTTTATACAAGATTGAAACACAGCATGAAATCATGTTCATTTTGTCAACATTTCATTTTGGAGGGGACAAAACTACAAAAATAGGGTTGACAGTACAGAAATATGGACCATTTCAACATTTTCAGAACAAAAATCTTTTTTTGATTGTTTTTAATTAGTGTAAAATGGAGGAAAAAGTGATTTTTTAAAAAAAAAAAGTCTTGATTGATCCAAAACAAAGTTTTTGGGTAATTTTCTTTCAGGGAGAATTTTGAATTTTTAGGTTTCATTCCAGTTTGAAACAAAGCCAAATATTGAAATCTTCATTAAATGGAGTTTCCACATTCCATACAACCTTCTTGTCACTAAGGTGGCAGTTTGGTTTCTAATCCTCCATTTCTGCCTGGTATATCCAACAGCTGTTATATATCCTTGGGGCTGTTTGCCTATGAACTACCTCACAGGAAATGGCTGTTGATTCTGCCAGTGAGCCACATCTCAGTGTCCTTACTCGCTTATCGCTCAGTTCCTGCTCAGACCATTTCTCACTGGCATCAATAAAAGAAGTGAATCAGGGACTCAGGATTTAGTTCTATGCCTTATTATGCTGACTTGTGTCATAGCCTTAAAATGTACTGACAGTAGAACTTGTGCTTGGCCTATTTTCCTTTCTTGAAGAGGTGCTCATAGACACCTATATAAACATACACAGAAACTGATTTATGACTATTATCTATCTATCTAGATCTAGATAGATAGATAGTAAATAATTCATATTAATGGAGAAAAGAATATATAAGGACAGGATTAGGACTAAAAATTAATTATCTTTCAAAATGCATGCAAGCATAGGCGCTGACTTACTCAGAGCCCGGGGGGTGCTTGACCACCACTCTACCACAGACCCTGCCCCCAGTCCATCCCTAACTCCAAACCCCCACCCTGCCCCGCTGCTACCCGTCCCTGCCCTGGCCCAGGCCCTGCCCCCACACCACTCCTTCCTCCAAACCCCCACCCCTGCCTGCCTCTTCCCACCCCCTTCTAGCCCTTGCTCCTCCCCCTCTCCCTCAGCGCCTCCTCTCCCTCCTCCCCAGCAGAACATCTGATCCTGGCAGGTGGGAAGCTCTGCAAGGGAGGGAGAGGAGTTGATCGGTGGGGCGACTGACGGGGCGGGAGGCGCTGAGGAGAGGGAGAGGCACTGATCAGTGGGGCTGCCAGTGGGTGCTATTTTTTTTTCCATGGGTGCTCCAGCCCCAAAGAACTCATGAAGTCAGCGCATATGCATGAAAGCCCAAGAAAGTAATAAAATAACTTTCCACTGGTGTTCCTGCAGTGCAGCTGTCTCAGAGTGTTCTTAAAAATGAGACATACTTGCATCTCAAGTGCTTTCATGGTTAAATATTTCTTACTGCACAGTAAATGTACAGTTGTGTATGGCCAGTCCTGAGTTAGCACCGTCTATCAGTTGAATTACACATATTCTATGAGTGAGTGAATATATACAGAAGCCTGCTCAATTAGTGGTCATCAAAGGAACATACATCGTGCAATACATGTGAGCTGTCATTTACAGGATCATCACATGATAATGTGTTTTATCCTTATTTGCTAATGTGGCTGAAATTACTGATGGGTGTGAAGGAGACAAATAAGGTAAATAAGGTTGGCAGATGTCAGAACAGTAGATTTTCTTCTCTATGTTTCTTAATATTTGTATCAAATCATAGACATGCACTCATTTTGTTTTAGACTGTGTACCCTTTGGGGAAGGGACCATGGGGCAGGTTGTGATAACACTTACATGACAATAACACCAAGAAATTTGTTTGACTCTAATAGAGTTACTCAGAATTTATATCAGACTAAGATCAGAATCTGTCTGGCATCACACCCTCTATATACAATACAATACAGCACTCAATACAATGCAATAATATTTAATAAAGTTTAATTTTGATGGGGCAGAAAACATAAAATATACTATATGTGTTACATACAAATGGAAATTAAAGCCCTGATTATTATGATTGTTTCCTTCTCTGTTTGTGGAGTGTATGTCCAGCAGTTGGTATATATCTGTAGCACTGTATGTGCCTGTGAACTGTTCAGTAGAGTCCTGTTGCTGCCCTCAGCAGAAGTGTATGTTGCTCTTGCTACTACATAATAGGGGAGAGGAGCAGGACTGCCAAAGCTGCAGGAAAGGCCAAAGCTGAAGGGTGAGAAATTGTATTGTGCCTCCAAGAGACACAGCACAGAACTTGTAGCTCAGAGAGAAGGTGTCTCAAGTAGTTTCACGCCTGCCGGATTCTGGACTTCTGCAGGGCCAGGCATGGTACTCAAAATAAATTAGGCAGCTCTGAGAGCTGCTCTAATTTACTTAAACAACAAGGAGTCCGATGGCACCTTAAAGACTAAAAGATGTATTTGGGCCTAAGCTTTCGTAGGTAAAAAAACTTCACTTCTTCAGATGCAGTGAGGTTTTTTACCCATGAAAGCTTAGGCCCAAATAAATCTAATTTACTTCACACACTCATGCTCCCCCTGAGGTTGCTAATAAGCTGCTCTGCAGCCTGCAACAACTGAGGGCTTCTCTGTGTAACTTTAGTGCCCTCTTGGCCAAGATGGAGTCTCCTCTGCAGGCAGCTATGGCCAAGAGAAGGCGCGCGCAGGAATGCAGCAGGAAAAATCCCTTCCACCCCAGGGGCACCTGTTCCAACCCCTCCAGAGTGAACACACCCACCCACAGGAAAGGTACAATGGATATAACAAGAGAAATATTTATTTACAGAGGGATAAGAGGAGAAAAACAACAAGGAGCAATATGGGGGAGCAGTAGAACAGGGCTGGCCCCACGCGCCCAGTGGTAGCATAGTCTGAAAGGACAGACACTGAGCGATGTGTCTGCACACAGAGTTCAGGAGTCCTGAGCAAAGTTCCAGTCCAGGGTGCGCCGTGGGTGCTCCTGATCGTCTTCGGCGCCAGTGAACTTTCCCCAACAAAGCCTTCCGGTGCCCTCCTCTGCCGCTCTCTGCAAAGCCACACAGAGCGACTTAACTAGCTACAGCCTCCCTCCTTGTTCCCAATGCAGAGTCACAAGCCCCAGTGCTCACAGCCCCATGCAGCTCTGGGCAGCCATGATACTGGGTCCAGCTCCAGCCTGTGCTTCTCAGGCAATTCCTCCCCGGCACAGGGATCCTCCTGGCTCCTGTCCTGGGGTGTCCCTGATCATCCGCCCTGATCTTCCCAGGCCTCAGGCAGGTTCTCTGCTGCTTCACTTTGTGAGGGCCTGCGGGCTACAGCCCTTCTCTTTCTCCAGCTCCACAGCCACCCCCTGGAGTTTCCCTCCTTTTTTTTTCACTGCTCCCCCTCCCTCCTTAGGAAAAAGATTTAAAGGGGCCATGCTCTCTAAACCCCAAAGGGGTTACATCTACATGGTGAGGTAATACACACTTCCAGCGTGTGGCTTCTAAAGCACACTAACATGTTGTGCATTAATTGGTCAGTATAGATACTGCTGATACAAACTAAAGGAAGTGCACTAGGGAACTGTTAGTGCGCAACAGCCGAGTGTACACAGACCAATTAATGCACAACATATTCATCTGCTTTAGAAATGACACCTCCATAGTGTTCATTGTTGCACTGTGTAAACAAGCTCTGAGAATCTCTGTAGCCGATGCAGGCTATGAGGATTTTTCTCTGTCCTCTGGCCAGGACCCTGACATGTTCTCCTACACCAGGCCTTGCAAAGGGGTCTCACGTCTGTCTTCCTAAGTTACTGTATAGGGTGAATCCTTCCCCAGGACTTTTAAACCTCTCTCTGGCCCCTCTGCTTGGCATAAGGGGTTCGGAGCAAGGGTGAGACTCTCACTCAAAGTCCTAAAAGCAATACTACAACTTACCCAGTCCACACTCTGTATACCAGATACTCAACTGCTGTAAATAGGTGCAGCTCCTTTGACTTCATTGGAATGATGGCCACTTACACCAGACTCCAACCTAATAGGTAGTTTGGTATACATTTAGCTATCTAACTTCTGTGAAAAACAAAATGTTTGTGTGCGGTATGAACACAATCATGTTACCTTAATTTTTCATTTCCTGACTTTTAAGGGGCCCAAGCCAATGCCTATTGAGGTCAGTGGAAAGCTTCTTATAGTACTTGGCATCAGGCCCTAAATTTGTAACTCTAATTTTGCATAAACATAGTTTATTTTGAACGTATTGATTTAGTACTTTGAAGATAAAGGTCAGGCTGCTGGAATAAGATTGAAATTGAATAGCCAGTCAGGGTAGAACACATGATGCGTTCACATTGGTCTGTGCCATCTTTCAGGTAGGAAGCTAGCTGCTTACTGAACCAATTATAGTTTACTTTTGGTCAATGCAAAGTAGAGTGCATTGTAATAGTCTGGGGTTGAGCTGACAAATGTGTAGATCACTGCAGCTAAGCCTGTTGCATTCGGAACTGTGAACTCCATATTCTGTACAAATAGAACTACCAGTAATAGGAATAGATATTTAAGGAAAATAAGTTCAGTTTTAGAAATTAATGTACTCAGAATTTATCTTTGTTAATGAAATATATACCTCTCTATATATCATGAGTATCTCATTACCTTGAGATCATAGATCAGATTAGCAGTTTATTGAAAATCTAGGGGAAATTACATTTTAATTGACACATGGCATGACTTTTAACTGCCACTAGCATAGCAGGGGTTCACTTCTAACCTTTCATTCAGAATAATCAAATCTTAAATATAACACGAAAACATTCTGTTAGGAATGAATGCAACATGGACAAATACTTAGTCTTGCCATGAGTGCAGGGGACTGGAGAAGATGACCTCTCGAGGTCCCTTCCAGTCCTGTGATTCTATGAAATAATTGCCAAAGATGGTCTATATGTTGCATGAGAAAAAAACAGGAAGAATGAAACAAAAGCGCCAAAAGCAAATGAATATTACATGAGTAAGAAAATGGTAATAGAAAAGAAATCAACATAAGATGAATGGCAGCTGTCATAGTTACCCCAGTATGCATATTCCTTGTAGCAAGTTGGTTCTGCAAAAAGGATTCCTAGCAATGTGTTTCCTAATAGAGATGCAGTGCCATAGGCTTGCCTAGAAGGGGTCATATTTGTCCATATCATCACAATACCAGAACAAAGAAAGGGAACCAACTTGTCTTTATTGCATGCTTATAACTATTAAGTCTTCTGGCAAGATACATGTTTGGAGATTCTCTTGCTGTGAAACTAATTGTTTGGGGAAAAAAAATGCAAATTTTCAACCAAAATTTTGACACAGTGCGCTAGATGAAAAAGAATGGAGCAACAAGCCAATGTTGCTTTCAGGGTGAAAAGCAAATTACAATAATCCAAGTTTACAATGCAGAACATAAAATGCAAGGTATATGCTTCCATAAGATATTTCAGTACCTCTGAACATGGAAATCAGCTTGGCCGATATAAAACATTCTCTCCATTCTTCTGTCATTTTGTAAAATAATTTAGGAGATGCGAAAGTCCACTAATAACAACAATACCTACCATTTGTATAGCACTTTTCATCTTTAGATCTCAAAGCACTTTACAAAGGAGGTCAGTCTCGTTATCACCATTTTGCATGCACTTTATAACAATGCTTCTCAAAGCTGGTCCGCCGCTTGTGCAGGGAAAACCTCTGGCAGTCCAGGGTGGTTTATTTACCTGCGGTGTCCACAGGTTCGGCCAATCGCGGCTCCCACAGGCTGTGGTTCACTGCTCCAGGCCAATGGGGGTGGCGGGAAGCTGCGGCCAGCACATCCCTCAGCCCGCGCTGCTTCCCGCAGCCCCCATTGACCTGGAGTGGCAAACCGTGGCCAGTGGGAGCCATGATCGGCCAAACCTGCGGATGCAGCAGGTAAACAAACCAGCCTGGACCCGCAGGGGCTTTCCCTGCACAAGCGGCTCCTGACTTTGAGAAGCACTGATTTAGAGGATTGAAATGGTCTTAGCCATAAATGAGGAATTTGTTATGTTGTATTCGGAGGAACTATTTCCTTTTTAAAAACTAAAATATATTCTCTCTAAGTTTGTTTTGTTCACTCACACAGTTTTCTGACATTAACACCATTTCCACTGTTGCAGAAATAGGATGTGAATCATAAAGGAGAAGACTACTTATTTGCACACAGTTACATAGTGTTTGGGCATAAGCCCAGTCAGTCTGCTGTGGAGTCACTAATCAATTCCTCTCCTGTCCCATGAGTCTTATCCTTGATGACCAACAGTTTGTACCGCCAAACTTGACAGCTTCTGGTGTTGAAAGAAGAACGAACGATAGGGGAGCACATGAGTAGATTCTCAGTCATTTTCAGACTGAGACAGTCTAGTGCATTGTCAAATATGGTTATAGTTAAGTCCAGCTGCTACACCAATCAGTGGGACAATTTATTCTAGTTTATACAGTTATACTCATCATCTGGGGATTAGATGGGCAATGAAAAGCAAAGGCTTGTTGATTTTTGTCTAGGCTCATGTCAGTAATAAATGTACCATGTACTTCTGTCTTTTTATCCCCTATTCCTCCGACCTCACATGCTCCGTTCCTACAAGTCACTGTTTAAGCCCTGATTATTATTTCTTTTCCATGGACAATTAGTATATTAATTCTATGGAATGAGAGATCTTGAATGGCTAAAAGAAATGGGTTTTTGTTTTCTGCTGCTTTATGTGTCATAGGAGAAAAGTGCATAGGGTAAATTAAAAAATCTTGAATGAGTAAACTTCCAGAAAGTGCTAAGTCCAGATACTTCGGCAATCCAGTATTTGACCAATTAAAGAAATTCCACTTTCCCTTTTCCCCACAATGGTGAGCCAGTATAAAAAAACAAATCAGTTTGTCTCTGACTTTGCTTCCAGAAACAGTAAAGCAGTGGTCTCCAACCTTTTCGTCTGGCGGGCGCCAAACGAAGGACCATGGCGGCAGTGGAGCACGTGCTGAAATGCTGCCGAATTTCTGTGGCATTTCGGCGATGCCGCCTCTCGATGACGTCGCTTGTCTGCAGCAAGCGACGTCATCAAGAGGCTTCGCTGCTGAAATGCCACAGAAATTCGGTAGCATTTCAGCGCATGCTCCACCACCAGCCAGGATGCGCAGGCACTGCGTTGGAGACCTCTGCCCTAAAGCATAATCATGTATTCTGAGGGTTTTGCCTGGTCTGCCAGCAGAGATGACAGGTGTGACTGCTGGGATGAGTCATGAAATCTGCAGGAAGCACGGAGTTCGTTAACCTTCACATTCCTTGCTGTGTGTCTAATGTTTTGGTTCTCTATGGCTGTTACAAGGCACTATGGTTAATTTTTTCATATTCATTGATATTTGAATCATGTTGATAATCTCTGCTTTTGTTAACAATGCTTTGGAGAGTCAGGTTTGCCCCATATATTTAACATAAAATACATTAAAAGAGTGAGACAGACTAATTTAAGAATTTGATAGGATGTGGCCAAGGTGTTTTTTCTAATCACTACATTTTTCTCATTGTTTATAATTACCTGTTGGCAACTGAAAACTCACCTTTGTTCTTAGGCTGTTTTTCTCTCCACCACACACTGGCACCTGTTTGTTTGTTCATTAGGAGTGATTTATTTTATCTTTAAGGAAAGCAGTTGTTTTGTAGAAATATAGATAAAGAATTCTGAGTTTGCCAAGAGATTTTAGGTAAAAAAACATCAGTAAAGATCAAATTTTGGATATAAGACCTAATAAAACTTAATACCATCTTAGTGGATTTGTTTATCGAAGGATCTTAAAGCTCTCTATAAGTATGAATGAATGGAGTGCTGTTCTTGTCCAGAAGAGTGAGCTGTAACTGAGAAGACTGTTGCATGGAACAGATGGACATAACCAGCCTCACAAATAAGGGCCATAATCTTATTTTTACCTTATTTTCCTCAAGTCATTAGCTCAACATGTGGCATCAGGTGTGAACAGTTGAATCCCAGTTTAAACCAATTATGTATTATGAATATTGCACTATTCATAGCATTCCCCGGCACTGGATGGCTTACTTACGCTGCAGGTGAAATGTGCCAAAAAAGTATCATTCTGGGATTCCCTCACTGCATAGGGTAGCTTCCTGTGGCTTTTGCAGTCAGCAGATTGTCCCATAGGGAGTGAGAGGAAGTACCAGTTTGGTGGAGAAAAGGGGGGCAGGATTGCAAGGGGGGGAAGGGTAGAATTAACCCATACCAGAACTCTAGCTGCCAGTGTGGCCTTTTTAATTTTAGTTCTCTATTAGAACATCTAGTTTCTAGGAAGTCCCATTCTGCTGGAGTTGTAATAGCTCCAAAGGAAAGTAAAATAAAAATTTGGAAACCTTGAGAAATGGAGTTATCACCACACACACACACACACACACACACACACACACACACACCCCACATACACCCCAGATGCTCCCAAGGGTTCTCTCCCTCCGATTTATTTTTGCTAACAGTTTCTTAGAAGCACTGTAGTAAATGGCGTGGATATACTGAGGGAACAGCCGAGCAAATATCAAGCCACAGCAGACCAGCATGTATCTTGTGCCCCCAAGAAGCAGAGAGACCTCCGGATGCCTCCTAAGGAGAGAAAAATCAATAAATGAAAGGAAAGAAGTATTTTTTTTGTCTGCTTTAGAAAAATCATCTCACAGCGCCATCTAGCAGATAAAATTGAGTAGAGATGGAAAATAAGTTGGGACTGAAGATGGAGCAGAATAAAATGAGACATGACAATATAACACGGTGAAGGGGAGTTGCATGCCACACAGTAACTCCTCTCTTTAGCATCCAAAGCAGGCCAAATGGGCCTTTCATTCAAACGGAGAGGTGGTTATGCCCTACTCTTCCGATTACAGTTATTCTCCTTTAATGCCAGATAGTTTAACAGCGCTTGTTAAACTCAGTGGCAATTCAGTGTGTTCTCACTTAGGTCAGCCCAGCCTTGTGATCCCAAAGGGCATTATAGTATGGTTTAGAAGACATGGTGGAGAGTTTTGGTAGAGCACAGATTTTAAAAACTGAGTATAACCAAGTTCATACCCCCTTGCTCCACAAAGTGGGATCAAGCTGTGTTAGAACACAGTTGAGTTGCACCTGCTGGCTCGTTCTGAGTTAAAAACCCATTGTTAAACCCAGTTGCTTCCTAGCATGGATAGGGCCTTGAACTCAGTTACTGTTGCAATATGGATGAGGACGTTATTTGTAAAACTTCAGTAAATTCAATCCAATTCCTTTTTTTCTTATTCCCTTTACTCTTGTTTATTCTCATTCATTTCCATATTGCAAATCCCATCCCAATAAATAAATCAGTGACATTCAGAGGTGGATCTAGAAACATGCGGACTCATGGGAAATGCCCAAAATCAACAAATGGGTGGGCAGGTTTCAGGCACAGTTAAAGAAACTCTCTAACACTGGGACCTCTAAGAAGACTTAATGAATGACAGCTGTTCTTATTTCTCCTCATTATAGGTGCAGAGAACCAAGCACACTGGCTGTCAAATGTGAGGGTAGCATTCTGAACCAATGATTATTCACCTTATAGAGGAAGCCTTTCACTTAGCATTAGGGATGTGGGTCAATCTGCTGTATTGCTCAGAAATAGCACAGAGGCATCGCTGGCAGCAGGGCCACAGTCCAAGATGGATGTGTCTTGTAAACAGGCAGGTGTGCTAAGAAAACAAAGGTGGGAAGGAAATGTGTCCTCTCCAAATTCTGATATTTTACGGGTTAAAGTAGGGACTGGGTTTCATGGCCTTGGGAAAGTCATTTAAACCAAAAATTTCGAGCCTAAAATTAGACAACTAAATCCATATTTTGGCACCCCAAAGTGGCCTGATTTTTAGAGATACTGAGCTACTGCAGTTTCCACTGAATCAATAGGTGTTGTACATATTCATCAGTTCTGAAAAATGGGTCACTTTTTACCTTTCTATCTTTACCTAAGGCCCATTTTTTTTTGGTTTTTACTAAATTTCCGACCCAAAACTCCTGGGTTTTGAAAAATTAACTATTTAGGTTTTACCAATTTTAACCTGAATTTTGCAAGTGCTGGAACTCCCCAGACCTAGCTCCCCCACCTCAGAGTCCACTCCACATAGCACAATGCACCTGCTCAGAGGATGGCGCTGAACGGCTACAACTGCACTGCAGGAGATCAAGGCTGACAGGGAGCTGACTCCCAGCAGCCAAGAGGGGCTCCCTTCCTATCTGTCTTTCTGGCACCCAGTTCCCTCCCTCACTGCCGAGTGATAGTCCCTATCCATTTTTCCTGCCAGACAGAGACCCTTCCTGAGCCCAACCCTTCAGTGTAGCCCTGTCTGCTTCCCCAGTCTAATCTGGTAGATAGGCAGGGAGCCGCATCCTGAGAGCAGAGACCACTCAGTCGCTGCAGCGACAGACCCAAAGGGAATGAGGGCTTCCTTTCACACACTTTCCGCCCTGTGGCAATGTCCTGCAATGTTTTGGACAAACCCTACTGACTTGAGTTCAGTGCCTGTGCAGTTCATTGTATTACAGATCCAGTTGTTTGTGTGGTATTGTGAGGTGATATGTAACTTCAGGTATGCTAATATAATTCCTCCATTTATCAGTCCTTTGAAAGCCACCCCTGGAGAAGTATGCATATTCTAGTTCAAACTGGATTCTCCAGGCACCACAGACAAAGAATGGCTGTTTGGTTAAATAGCCTGGTTTTAAATAGGCTCAGGGATTCGGTTCTGATCCAGCAAATGGGCAAGACCTCCATTCCATGGAGGGCCCCAGTCCTGAGGGAAGGGATTGGAAAGACTGATACTGGTGAAAGCCCTTGTGGAGATGGGTTGGGGGGAAATCTCTGGTAAGCTTATTAGCATGCAAGTAGGTTCTTTTATTGTTTCAAATATTTTCTCTTAAATGCTTTTACCTTAGGAATAAAATAAGCTTGCTTAGAAAGAAATGTGTGGTAACTTATAACTGTAGCAATTACACTGTGTCCCGTCTCTGAAGGGAGGAGCAGGCAGGCCTGTTTAGGTAGACTCTTGCTGGGAATAATATAATGAAGGCAGTAAACTGTTCAGCTTGGAAGTATCTCAGGCAGAGCGGAGAGAGAGAGCAACACAGATGGTCTCCACCCAAGAAAAGCAATGGCTGGGAAAGCCTGAGAGTGAGTGCCTGTAGCAATGTGAGACTCACCCCTGCAGCACCTCCAGCTGGTCTCTTCCAGGAATTAGCTCATCCAGCCTCTGGAGCGCCTGTTGCAGGCTGGTGTCCCGCTTTCACTTGGCCCCGTGTCACTCTCGGACCCGGTGCCCCATTATCTGCGGTGCTGCCCCCTGGCCATACACCCCTCAGTCTCAGGGTCTCCCCTCCCCAGGGAACCCTCACCCACTATCCTCACCTCACCTCAGTATAAGGTTACTGCCAGTCTCGTCTAGCCCCCGCACCCTGGGGCAGACTGCAATATCAGCCTATTCATCACCGGCAAGGTTGGGTTTGGACCTGCTGCCTTTGCCTATCCCTGGGCTGCCCTCTGCAACCCCCAGTACCCGTTGGCCTTCTGCTAGGCCGCAGCCTGGGTCTTTCCAGGCTGGAGCTGCCCAGCCTTTCCCCAGCCCTGCTCCACTGAGGTTCTCTGCTCAGGTCCATCTCCCTTTACAGCTAGAGCGAGACTGCTGAGCTCTTGGCTCCCAGCCTCTTATATAGGGCCAGCTGAGGCCTGACTGGGGCATGGCCACAGCTAAGACTGCCTCCCCAATCAGCCTATTAGCTGCTTTCTCTGCCACAGCCCTCTCCCAGGGCTGTTTTAAGCCCTTCAGGGCGGGAGTGGAGTAATCACCCCGCTACAGTGCCCTTGCTAAACCATTTGTGGAAAATTCAGGTGCAGTTGTTTTGTTTTGTTTTGTTTTTTATGAACACTGATCAATCCCCAATAAAATCTGAAAACAAAGGGCTTTATCTATATCACATGCTCATCACTGTAATATCTGAGCAGTTAATGTACTTTTTTTTTTTCACCAACACAAATTAAAGTTTTCTTCTGATCAAATGTAAATGCCTAACTTTAGGCATGCAAATTGGAAAATGGCAGTCTAAATCACTTACTCAGTCTGCCGCCCAGTTTCCTATCATACAGAAGTGTGTTGAGACGCAATTAAATACTATTTGTAAAGGACTTTGAGAGCCTTTCATGAAATATGCTGTAAAAATAGGAAGAATAATGTCACATGATAGGTAGGAGATCTGGATGTGTTTAAATAGTGATAAACTCACATCTTCAAAGACAATATTATACTGAGCTGAAAGGATCAAAACTCAGTTAAATATGTTTTTGGCTGAATGTACAGAAACCTTTCCCATCAGACGTTATAAAGCTAACTCAATACTCTTTGGTTTGGCTCTCTGGAATATGGAGACTTTTTTATGCATCCATTTATTTTATTACTTTCATGAACTGCTGCTCCTCATTAGAGTATCTGTATATTTACTGGATTGTGCCTGCAGTTCCTCTAGACTTGAGAAAAAAGCAAAAAAGCATAGGTGGAAATCTGTTGTGGTTACATCAGGAACAGGAAAGGTTTTTATTTTATTTTTTTCCTTTGGTCATGTACCGCTCCAAAGAACTGAAAAAACAACTCTAGATTGATCTATGATGTAAGCCAAATCACTACTGATTATGACCTCATGCTTCAGTGAATTCAGCTCTTTTGAATGACCATGGCAATTACTTGGCTAAAAATTATACAAGTCCCAGATGCAAAATAAATCTCAAATAATACATCTCAAATATGTTTTGTTCTGACAAGAATGAAACTAAAATGTACATTAAATAATACCACAATAAAGGCACATCCAAAACTGCAGCAAGCTGGTCAAATGTGTTTAATGCTTCGGATTTGAAGTAGACATGGCAATTGAGAAGGAAAGGAGCAAATGAAGAGACATCTGTGATCCAAAGCATTTCTCTGCTAATAGCCCCTGATATAGAGAGTTCTTTGTGACTTGCACTGTGAACTTTCATGACCTTTAGAAATCAATCTAATATGTTCGGTAGGTCCATAGATATTCTTAGGAACACACAAGACATTTTCATGATAAGTGGAGGAGACTGCTATACTTTTAGTAGCATTCCTCTTTATTACTGTTGCTGTTTTAGCATGTGAAATTAGACAATAGAGTGCTTCTGAGCCATTAATAATATTTAGCGTTTGTATGTTTAAAGTATGTTCCAAGCACTTTACAAAATTTAACTAATTAACCCTCTCAACCCCCTGGTAAGCTACATAGGTGGGCAAGTATTGCCTCCATTGTATAGATGGGAATTTGAGAGAGGTGCCATGACCTTCTCTAGGCCACATGAGAGTCAATGGCAGAAACAGGATTAATATGCATTCCCATGTTCAGACCACTAGATCAAGGGTTCCCAAACTGTCACTCTGACATCAGTTTGGGGGAAGATAATGGAACAGTTGATGAATTCAATTAGTAAAGAACTAGAGGAGGTTGATATAATTAATGCAAATCAGTATGGATTTATAGAAAATAGATCCTGCCAAACTAACTTAATTTTTGATAATATTATAAGCTTCATTGATAAACTCAAGTGTTTATGTAGTATACTTAAAGACCTTGTAAGGTATTTGACTTGATACCACACTTTTGATTAAAGAACTAGAACAATATAAAATTAGCATGACATACATTAAGTGGATTAAAACTAGCTAACTGATAGGTCTCAAAATATAATTGTAAATGGGGAAATGTCATCAAGCAGGTGTGTGTGACACACTTGTCTTTATTGAATTGCATCTTGTTGAATTCAGACCAATTCTCCAATTTGTCAAGGTCATGTTGAATCCTAACCTATCTTCCAAAGTGCTGGAAACCCCTCCCAGCTTGGTGTCATCTGCAAATTTTATAAGCATCCTCTCCCCTCCATTATCCAAGTCATTAATGAAAATATTGAATAGTTCAGGACCTCACTAGGTATGCCCCCCAAGTTTGACAGCAAACCATTGATAACTGCTCTTTGAGTACAGTCTTACAACCAGTTGTGCACCTACCTTGTAGTAATTTCATCTAGACCACATTTCCCTAGTGTGCTTATGAGAATGTCATGTGGGACTGCATCAGAAGTTTTACTAAAATCAAGATAAATCACATCTGTTGCTTTCCCCCATCTACTAGACCAGTAATCCTGTTAAAGAAGGAAATTAGGTTGTTTTGGCATGATTTGTTCTTGACAAATCCATGCTGGTCATTCCTTACAACCCTGTTATCCTTTAGGTGCTTACAAATGGATTGTTTAATAATTAGTTCCAGTATCTTTCCAAGTATTGAATTTGAGCTGACTGGTCTATAATTACATGGATCCTCTTTGTTCCCCCTTTTAAAAATAGGTACTACATTTGCCTTTCTGCAGTCTTCAGGATCTCACTTATTCTTCTGGACTTTTCAAAGATAATTGCTAATAGTTCTGAGATAGCTTCAACTAGTTCCATAAGTACCCTAGGGTGAATTACATGAGGTTCTACTAACTTGAATACCTCTAACTTATCCAAATATTCTTTAACACATTCTTTCCTGATTTTGGCTTGCTTTCCTTCCCCTTGTTAATATTAATTATGTTGAGTGTCTGGTCACCATTAACCTTTTCAGTAAAGACTGAAGCAAAATAGACATTAAACTCCTCAGCTTTCTTGATGTCATCCTTATTAGCTCTCCTTCCTCATTGAGTAGAGGACCTACACTTTACTTTGTCTTTCTCTTGCTCCTAATTTATTTAAAGACTCTCTTATTTATTGCCTTTTATGTCCCTTGCTAGTATAACTTATTTTGTGCCTTTGCCTTTCTGATTTTGTCCCTACATACTTGTGCTATTATTTTGTACTCTTCCTTAGCAATTTGTCCATGTTTCTACTTTTTGTAGGATTCCTTTTTGATTTTCAGGTGATTAAAGAGCTCCTGATGTAGCCATGTTGCCCTTTTACTGTTTTTGTTCTCTTTCTTTGGCATCAGGATAGTTTTCAGTTATGCCTTCAATACTATCTCCTTGAGAAAATGCCATCTCTTCTGAAATGTTTTTCCCTTACGTTTTCTTCCATGGACCTTACCTGCCACTTCTCTGAGTTTATTGAAATCTGCATTTTTAAAGTCCATTGTCCTTATGCTGCTCCTTTCATTCCTCCTTTCCTTAGAATTGTGAAATCTGTCATTTCACAATTCAGATTAATTACCAATTCCTTCCTATTGGTAAAGAATCAAGTCTAAAATGGCTTTCTTCCTGGTTACTTCCTCCACTTTCTGAAAAAAAATTTTGCTCCAATGCATTTCAAGAGCTCATTGGAAATTTTATGCTTTTTCCACATTAGTTCTCCAACAGATTTCTGGGTTATTAAAGACCCCCATTTCTACCAGGTTTTGTGTTTTGGATATTTCTGTTATTTGTTCTAGAAATGCCTCATCTATTTCCCCTTCCTGCTTTGGTGGTTTATAGTAGACCCCTATGATGCCATTGTAAATTGGTTATGAGATGACGATTATCAGTCATTCTGTACTGTCTGCTGCTCTCATGGGTGCTTCTGGCTGACCTTCGCTGAGGTCGGCCAGGGGCACGAAGACAAAAATGGGAATGACTCCCCATGTCATTCCCTCTTTTATGTTGTATCTAAAAATAGAGTCAGTCCTGCCTAGAATATGGGGCAAGTCTACTAGAGAACCAGTGTACCAGAGAGCACAGCTGCTCCGTGTCAGATCCCGCAGAAATGATGAGCTGCATGCCATTCTAGGGGGTGCCCCTGCAACAACTCCACCCGTTGCTTCCCTTCTCCCCCAGCCCTCCTGGGCTACCATTGCAGGGTCCCTCCATTTGTGTGATGAAGTAATAAAGAATGCAGGAATAAGAAACACTGACTTTTTAGTGAGATAAAATGAGGGGGAGGCAGCCTCCAGCTACTATGATAGTCCAGGCAGGACATTAAACGGCGGCGGGGAGAGGAGTCCAGCATCCCGCTGCTATGATAGTCCAGGCAGTACAGAAACTTTTCTTTAGACATGAAAGGGAGGGGGGCAGATGGAGCTCAGCACCCAGTTGCTATGATGAGGACGGTTACCAGCCGTTCTGTACCATCTGCCGGGAATAACTGGGAGTCATTCCTATTTTTACCCAGGGTCCCCGGCCGACCTCACCTGAGGCCAGCCAGGAGCACTCATGAGATGATGACAAGGACAGCTATCAGTTCTTCTGCACTGTACCGTCTGCCACCGGGGAAGAGAGGGGAGAGGATACTGCTGTTCAGTGCCGCAGTACCACTTCTACCAGCAGCATGCAGTAGACATACAGTGACATTGAAAAGTGGCGAGAAACGGGGGGTGAGGGGGCGCTAAATTGATGAGATATACCCTGAACCACCCTGGACAATCTGTTTTACAAAACCGGTTTATGTAAAATACAAATAGTCCTGTAGTGCAGAAGTACCCACAGCCACATCAGCAGAGGAAGAGAAATTGGAGAAACTTAAAAAAAACAACAACTTTCTTTCTTCCTCTGTGTAGTTCTAATGCATGGTGTAAGAAGAAAAAAAAGTGTGACTTGTAATTAGGTAATGAAAAATTGTTTGAGGTGAAACAAGGCTCAGAGAGTAATAATTCTGCATCTGGGCACTAATACTGCAGTTCTAATAGGGAAAAGGCAGATGCCGAGGTTGATGGTGTCTCCTCACAGCAAGTTTTTTCCACAATGTCAAGTTTTGGTCTGAATTAGCTCGTAGTTCGTGCTTCGGAAACCTGGATAAAGGCCTTGTAGAAATATTTTCCAGTTTTATTAGCTGAACAGGAACTCATTGGTGCTGCTGAACCTATTACCCCTTTGTGTGATTCAAATCAAAATAGCCACCTTTCCTGTTTGTTTGCTTGTTTGGTTTGCTATAGCAACTGAGAGCTCTTATTGTGGGCCTTGGTGAGGAAAGGTGGGATGGAATAATGAATTCCATTTTCTTTTTGAACACTGGACTTAAATCTTTTCCAAACCTTTTATCTGTAACTGAGAAACAGCTTTTGCCTATGGAAACGAAATAATACGAATGACAAAGAAAAGGTCTTGTACAATCTCTTTGTCATTCAGCAACTGTATGCAGATGCTGCATGCGTGAAGAAATTCTGCAAAACTCAAACTTAAAATATGTCTGTCTCTGTCATATTTCAGTGGGACATGAACTCTCAAAGATGCTCAGTGAAGGACAATATAATCCTTTATGGATTCAAGTGGATGAATTAGAATCTTTTGAAACTTGCTATCACTACATAATTCTTCCACTTTTATAACAGTCCTTTGGTTGATATATGCGTAACTCGTTTAGGCCACATTTTGGCTGGGGACTAACTTCTGATAACTTGAAATATGTTACCACTTACCTCAAAAACTCGGCAATTGGGAAGTTAGAAATGGATGTTAAAATTAGATTTTTGTTTTCATATAGTGGTGTTCCATTGATCTAAATTCAAGATCTAAATACAAGATCTAAGTACAAGTGTATCAATATGACGTACGCATCAGGATAGCAAGCACATGAAATTGTGTGTGTAAGTAATTCTGAAACAGGGTATTTCCAAAACTCCCTTCTTCCACATGCTGCCTTCTGCAGCGGGGAAGAGACATCCCTTAATACTGCTGCTTTTCGGGGAAATAGAGAAGGCAGAGCAGTGCACAATAATATGATGGGGTCAAAACTGTACAGTTGGAGATGCAGGAAGGGGCTTTAGTTCTGACCCGCCGTCACCACCCTTGTCCATACCTCCCCATTTGTATCCCCACTTCAGAATATGTCCTAAGTGACTCCACGTCACTCCCTGCTCTGTTCTGTCGTCCTCTGCTCAGCTCCTCACCTTATGGGGCCTCAATACCCCTACTTCTGTAGGGAGGAGGGCTGGGGAGGGAGGAGCAGTCTATACTTGGAAAGGCAGAAGGATGCCAGATGAGAGGGGGCAGTGAAGACACTAAGATACAGATAATGATTTTGTGGCCAGGGTAATCATTGCCAAGAAACCGGAGGCAGTGGAGGAGGATTGCTGGATTGGGGAACATGGGGTTGCTGAGAAATTATTTAAAAACTGCCCCCAGACTTTAACACAGAACAAAGGTTGCCTGGTACCCTTCTGAAAAATTGAATTCAGCACACTTAAACCTCTGAAAACCAGGACATGAAAAGTTAAAGTAACACAAACTTAAACTTCAGAAAACCAGAAAAAATGCAGAATTAAGGTACATGTCATTCCCCCAAATTCAGCCTTAAGCCTGCCCCATGGAGCTAGCAATAGCCACTGGGAATGGTTCAGTAAGAGTGGTGCCAGAGTTGATAGACATGAAGAATGTTTAAAAGAAAAAAGCTGCTATTTGTTCCGTATTGTGCTCCACAGATTTGAATTCTAGCATTTATCCCCGTGTGTCCCATCTGTTTTCACTGTGTTAAGTGTCACTCTGTTGAATGCCTGAGGGATTACTTGCGTCAGGTTGACAGAGTTGTCACTGTGATGTGAGGACAGGTGCATGTGCACATTGACGTATGCTTCATTTCAGTACTGTGTTTTGTAGGCTGTGTCAGTAGCAGTGCAGAGACTTCTTCTTGCCTTGGGGATTGTCCTCAGACTGGTCACATACTTGACTGTGGTCTTTGAGGCTTGGTGAGGGGTAACTGAAGTCAATATATCAGAGGGAATCCTTAATGTGAAAAGTTTAGCAAATCTGAGGTGGTTTCTGTGGAGTAGGTTTGGTGTTTGAGTGTAGGTAGGTGTAGGTAGTAGCTGTTTGCTTTACCTGACCTTAACCCATCTTTTGCCTTTGCAGCAAGAATGTGTTAGCAAAGAGAAGGTGCTTTGTCCTACAGTGCTTAGGTGCTCTGTTCCTAAAGTGTTGTGATAATGTGTGTTGTTGCTGTGTTGGGGCATTGCTTGAAGGCAGAGGTAAGGTTGTATTGTGAGAGTGGCAGATACCTTGAATCTGTAATTCCATGTTTTCAGAAGTTTAAGTTTATATTACCTTAAGTCTTCATTCTCTGGTTTTCAGAGGTTTGAGTATAGCTGACCTTGACATTCTGGAAGGGCAGGAAGCACCAACAACTTAACTCTGCATTAATGAAGTTTAGGGACAGTTAATATTGCTGGAAAGCACTCAGATACTATAGTGATGGATGGAGGTCAAAGATCGAAAATAATTATATTCATACACCTTTTCAGTGATAGCCTAGCTAAAACCTATGTTTTTCATGTCACCATTGTCAGCATTTATTATTGTTGTAGGAAAACTGTTGATATCTTTCACATTTCTATTTTCTTATGGCTTAGTAATTTAGTGAACCCACTAAAGTTATTCCATATCATCACCCTGGCTCACATAGCCAGCGATGTTACTCTTTGAGACTGCATAATAATCTCAAGATTGACTTTCAATCGACTAGTGGATTACCTGAAGGAAATAGCCAGAAACCTTCATTATTTGTTAATAAGAAGTTAACTTAAAAGTGCATTTAATGATCCATGGGATGCATTTATGCTCTAAGCTTTCTGCTTTCAGTCAGTAAGTGATGTGAATATGAGAGCTAATATAGAAAAAATATTCTTACCTTCAAAATAAATAATGTTTTTTATAAAAGTGAACATACTATCTCTTTCTTTAGAAGATGTTAAGAGTTTATATCTTGAGTTCTGCATATAGAAATGGCTGAAGGGACTTTTCAAGTGACTTTAGGAATCATAGGACAGAGTATCTCACCTTGCTTAGGAAATTTTTTTTCTAAGGCTGTCGATTAATCTCAGTTGACTCACGTGATTAACTCAAAAATTAATTATGATTAAAAAATTAATCATGATTTTTTGCAGTTTTAATCACATTGCTAGACAATAGAATACCATTTGAAATTTATTAAATATTTTGGATGTTTTTCTACATTTCCAAATATATTGATTTCAGTTACAACATAGAATATAAAGTGTACAGTGCTCAATTTATAATATTTTTATTCCAAATATTTGCACTGCAAAAGTGATAAACAAAAAAATAGTATTTTTCAATTCACCTCATACAAGTATTGTAGTGCAATCTCTTTATTGTGAAAGTGCAATTTACAAATGTAGATTTTTTTTTTGTTACATAACTGCACTCAAAAACAAAACAGTGTAAAACTTTGGAGCCTACATGTCCACTCAGCCCTACTTCTTCTTCAACCAATCGCTAAGACAAACAACTTTGTTTACATTTACAGGAGATAATGCTGCCCTCTTCTTATTTACAGTGTCACTTGAATGTGAGAACAGGTGTTCATATGGCACTTTTGTAACAGGCATTGCAAGGTATTTATGTGCCAGATACGCTATAAATACCCTTCATGCTTCAACCACCATTCCAGAGAACATGGCTTCCATGCTCCTTAAAAATTGTGTGTTAATGAAATTTTTGAATGAACTCTTAGAGGGAGAATTGTATATCTCCTGTTCTGTGTTACCTGCATTCTGCCATATATTTCATGTTATAGCAGTCTCAGATGATGACCCAGCACACGTTGTTTGTTTCATGAACACTTTCACTACAGGTTTGACAAAATGCAAAGAAGGTACCAGTGTGCGATTCTTAAAGATAGCTACAGCACTTGACCCAAGGTTTAAGAATCTGAAGTGTCTTCCAAAATCTGAGAAGGGCAAGGGGTGGAGCATACTTTCAGAAGTCTTAAAAGAGCAGCACTTCGATGCGGAAACTACAGAACCCGAACCACCAAAAAAAAATAATCAGCGTTCTGCTGGCGGCATCTAACTCAGATAATTAAAGTGAATATGTGTCAATCCGCAGTGCTTTGGATCGTTTGTCAGCAGAACTAGTCATCAGCAGGACACATGTCCTATGGAATGGTGGTTGAAGCATGAAGTAAACATATGAATCTTTAGCGCATCTGGCACATAAATATCTTGTGACACCAGCTACAACAGTGCCATATGAATGTCTGTTCTTACTTTCAGGTGACATTGTAAACAAGAAGCAGCCAGCATTATCTCCAGTTAATGTAAACAAACTTGTTTGTCTGAGGAACTGGCTGAATAGGAAATAAGACTGAGTGGACTTGTAGGCTCTAAAGTTTACATTGTTTTATTTTTGAGTTCAGTTATATTTGACATTTGAAAGTTCAACTTTCATGATAAAGAGATTGCACTACAGTACTTGTGTTATGTGAATTTAAAAATACTATTTTTGGTTTTTTACAATGCAAATAAAACATAAATATAAAGTGAGCACTGTACATTTGTATTCTGTGTTGTAATTGAAATCAATATATTTGAAAATATAGAAGACATCCAAAATATTTAAATAGATGGTATTCTATTATTGTTTAATAGTGCAATTAATCACTTCATTAATTGTGATTAATTTTTTTAACCATGCAATTAATCACAATTAATTTTTTTAATCACTTGACAGCCCTAATTTTTTTCATGCCACAGGGCTCCAGAACCTTGATTACATTGCCTGTCTTGCACTCTCACTCGCTCGCGCTCTCATCTGACGAAGTGGGTATTCACCCACGAAAGCTCATGCTCCAATATGTCTGTTAGTCTATAAGGTGCCACAGGACTCTTTGCTGCTTTCACTCTCTCAGTAGAGCATGCATGTCATTGCTATCACAGAACCAAACAAGTAAGAATACCAACAGTGTCAACTATCTACATTTCAAAACAAGTTTCATCTTGTAAGCTTCTAAGGGATGATGGAGTCTGAATTTCATTCAGCCTTTCAGGTTTGTTCCGAGACCTTTTAAATTCTACACTAATACATCTCTCTATCTCCACTTCAAAGATTCATTGTTATGTCAGTTCGTAGAGCTCTGAAATGGTTCATCTTTTTTGAGGGACCATCATCCACGTTTAGTCCCAAGCTACCTTCGCTCCACACAAATTGTGGGTCCCCTCACTTTATTGTTTAAGAGCTTTTTTACGAAAGAAAGTAAGAATCGTGAATGTAGAATGGTAGTACTTTATACTAAAGAATCAACTTCCACAGCATTTTAAATTTCCTTCATGAATTATTTTTGGTCCTTTGTCACACTTATTTATTATTTCTGTTATCATAGTGTCTCGGAGCCTTGGTCAATAGACCAGAACCTCTTTGTGTTAGGTGCTTTACAAAAACAGAACAAAAAGACAGTCCCTGCCGCAAAGAGTTTGCAGTCTAAGTTTAAGACGAGATGACAGAGGGAAACAGATAAACTGACCGGAAAACAAAGAAACACTGAGACAATATGTAAAAGCAACAAAGAGTCCTGTGGCACCTTATAGACTAACAGACGTATTGGAGCATGAGCTTTCGTGGGTGAATACCCATATTGTCGAATGAGACAATTTGGTCAGCATGGTAGGCTGTGGTCTCAATACTTCAGCAGCATGTTGTGCCCTACATTTGAGACTAAACAAGTTGAGAAGGGTGATCAACTCCTATCACATAGAAGTCGACAGGCCACTTCTACCATATTTTGTCCAGTAAAGGTCAAGAAAGTTCAAGGCCCCAATCCTGCAAACAGCTATGCATGTGCTTAACTTTAAACTTCTGAGTAATCCAGTTGACTTCAAGTGTAAATTAAATATATAGATAAATGTTTGCAGGATTAGGGTCTAAGTGAGAGGGTAATATCTAGTGAGTTAAAATGAAGCCTGGGAACTGGGATACTAGTATTCTTAATTCTACCGTTGAATTGTTTGTGCACTTGAACAAATCACTAAAATTCTGTGTCCTTAATTTAGCCATCTGTAAACTGCACCTAATAATATGTATATTCTCTTTCATGGGCAATCTGAGATTTAATTAATGTAGTACTACAAAGAGATTTTAAAGCCTTGAATGAAGCATGCCATCAGAGCAAATTATTATTACATTCTGTCATTCTAGATGAAACATGAAAAGTTATTGAAAATGTTTAATTCTTTCAAAATGTCTTTATTCTGAGAGAGTTTTTTTCTGAACTATCATATTGAAGCATAAAAAGGATGGTGCTGCTTAGAATCCACTGTCCTGTATAGTATCTTAGGTGGATCAAATGACACTTATATTCATAATGCAACCTTCGTGGCCTAAAGACTTTGTGAACTTTAACATTATGCCTGGGAAAGCTGCGATAAATGGCTGGTTGCTGGAAAAATTTTCAGTAATCACTTTCAGTATGCACCTTGGATCTTCACAAGCCAGCTTCTTTCATTGAGTTCATTTGGCAAGTAATCCAAAGGTAAAATGAATAGGTCTGTTTTTGCAATCATGCCATTGTTGCTGAGTTCTTTTTTGTCCCTGATAACGTTCAGGGGGTTGAGAATGGAGGAAATATTCCAGTCCATACATACAGTGAAATACTATTAGCCTCATTGTTGCAGTAATATGTGGAAAATATATCCTTTCCCCAGTTTCCCTTTATTAGGTATTCTTTCAAGAATGGTCTGTGGTGTTTTTGTTCCATATTTTTATACTTATAACATTTGTTCTTTCAACAGTTTGAACTGTTGGAATAATAAAACCACTAGTACTTTGCTTTTTAGGGTGCACAGAAAGGTTAACCTCTTAATAATTATTTTCTTAAGCAAGATCTGCTCAAAAGTGAATATATTATGGTTTGGAACCTTAGATAGTATACTACTTTTAACCACTTCCACTATTTCAAATGTACTTTGATTTTTTTAAAATGTTGAAATATGTTGTCTGTGAGACTGCACAGCATTTAGAAAGGGTTTTCAACCATATCTTTAAATTTACTAGCATTTTCAGATAAAGTTATTTAAACATAGCCTTTTGGGGTGGTACTTAATGTGAGTATGTTTTAATAAAAGTGTTGAAAGAACAAATGTCATATCCATAAAACCACAGAATAGTTTTCTGCTATACTTATGAGCTCAAATATTTCCTTCTTTCCCAAAGCTCTTGAACACAGCCTTGACATTCTTTGAATAGGACACTTTTAAGATAGCTCCATTTTTTAGACTGAATTGTCTTCACAATTGTCCGATGTTTGACTTCTTTTTTGAGGAGTGTACAACGGAAAGTATTCAAGTATTCTTCTCATTTTTTCTCCCTTTTTCTTCTATCATGAGCATAATCCTTAAAAGCATTATACCACACAGTCTCTTCAGAGGAGGGCTCGACATTGTACATCCACTCTGTAATGGAGTTCTTACTTGCTGTGTCTTGTAGATCATTGTATAGAAATCAGGTGTCCATGCTATGGTAGGGGATACATTGCTAAGAGGAGGGATTTTCTTTGGAAAAATGACACAGTCCAAAGAAAGTCATTAAAAACAGTGGATTCCAATCAAGTAAGTCCCTGAGTTGGGATGGTATTTTTTTTAGAAAGCTAATGTAACTTTGGTTTTCATCAACTTTTTTTTTTAAATGTTCACTAGTCCTGAAAATATAATAGTGTCAAATTTCTGCGTAGGTGGCTAGAGCAGGAGCTTGGGAGACAGCAATCTTGTATTCTGCTTCTGATCGTAGGCATGTCCCATAAACCTCTATGCTCCAGCTGTAAAATAAAAATACTTCCTGCCTCTCAGTGGTGTTTGGAGGCTCTGTTAATTCTTAGTAAAGGACTTTAAGATCTGTAAATGAATGATGCAATATCAGTATTATAAGTATGTAAATAAATTATAATACTTCTTTAAAGTGCTAGTATTGTATTGGATCCCATTCTAGTTAAAATCACAGTCTTCTGGGTAACTTACATCATGTTGTCTTATGTTGAGCAGCCTAACCCCTCATCCCCCCCCCCCAAAAAAAAACATGACACTAAGTCACATAACAAAACAGTAACATGCTTTAGTGTGATGCAGGGTATTGGGAAGGGGAAACCAAAAGAATCTATCCATAGAATAGTTCCACAGAAATCTCTCTCCCCCTCTACTTTCTGGAACACAACTAAGGAAATATCAGCTTGGCCCTGCTCAAGGAAAAGAAGTTGCTGAAACTGACATTCTCCCACATCTTTCCCTGTTGCCAGAGAATGACAGCCCAGAGGTCCAACCCAGTGAATTATCAAACAGCACAGCTGTGTGGGGCACCAGAGTTCAAGGCTAACATCATACATCAGTGTGGCAAAGGGTGAGAAAACTGTGTATGTGACAGTTACCATTTTTAAAGGAAGAGGATGCAAAATGCATTGATCACATCTGTCTCTCACTCAGACACACACCCAACAGCTGGATCAAATTATTGCTAGATTCAACTGTTAAATTTAATTAGGAAAGTCTTCTGTGTGTTAAGGCGTGCAAGTCATTTCTATTGTTTTTCATGCACTTGTGGATCATTACCAGGTGTCTGTTGAACAGTGTATGACTAGCATGGTATTGAATAACTTTGAATAAACTGTTTAGATTAACTCTGACCATCAAAAATGAAAGACTGTAGAAGTGTGACTTGATTCTGAAGATTTCTGTCAACTAACAGATACCTTTGGGATGTCCTCTGTAAATATTGTAGATCATCAGTTCTGAAACTTGTCAGTGGTCTGCTTAGGCATGTCCCTTGATGGTGGTCAGGGAACAGCTAGCTGGTTAGATGGGTGCTGACTCCTCCTGTGTGTTGCCAGCCCCGAAATCATATTAAAACTAATTATACACTTTCCTAATAATATTTTTGTGTGTGAGCAATTGCTCTACTTGCTCCAAGGATATTATGTGACTATGATAGGGATGGAGGGGTCTGCTCTAGACCATCTTTTCATTATGATGCACATCGTGAAAATGTTGGATAATCCTTCCTATACATATATATATATATACTGAGATGCATTTTTAAAAGAGAAAAGAGATGTCTGTTTCTTTTCAAATGGTATTTTGTAACATATTACAAACTGACATAAGTTTTAGCAGAAATTGCATCTCACCTTAATACAGTATCCATCAAGCTGAATGTTTTACTTCCTGCTCACAATGATATAACTGAAGCTTGACCCCTGGATACAGCAGATATATCTACACATCCTGCTGGTGTTCATTTGGTTGAGATCCTAGAAAATATCAACATTCTTAAAGGTTAATAGGAGGTTTTTTTAACCAGATTAAGTTGCAGTTTGGAGAGAGGAGAGAAATGAAAAACCCTTTTGTAAATCTTTACAATCTGCCAGAAGCTGAGGATGGGTGACTTGACGATTACCTGTTCTGTTATTCCCGCTGAAGCACCTGGCATTGGCCACTGTTGGAAGACAGGATACTGGGCTAGGTGGACCATTGGTCTGACCTAGTTTGGCCGTTCTTATGTTCTAATGTTCCTTAATATCTATACTACCACCAGAGATCGGAATAAATCTTATGTCTTGCATAGTGAAGAACAGCTCCTAAATAGAGTCTTTTCCCCCAAAAACAGAGTAGCACAATTATCTACTAATATTTCTCCTGAAAGACAATCATCATGATTCCAGTATGAAAAGACATCTTATACAAAAGAGGTGTGTCATTTCCCTTCCTGGACAATTATACCCTAGCCTTTAGTTTTGCATATGATGCCTAGATATCGTGATATTGGTTGCATTAGAAGTATATCTCAATTTGATTAGAGTCAATAAAAGCAGGCTAAAATTGGGCCAAATTCTTCCCTCAGATTCTCATGCACAACTCTCTTCGAAGTTGCACATATTTATCTGAAGGCAGAATTGGCTCATGATTTGTTTTGGTTTGTTGTATAAATTGCCTGCTTATGTGTATGGATTGCTTTGGTTTGTTTTATTGTTCCTCTCTCTCTTGACCATGATTGATGATGGAAATAATTTTTTTCCAGGCAAGAACCATTTTATTTTATTTTATTTTATTTTATTTTATTTTATTTATTTATTTATTGTTGACCATTCGCTAATCACCACTTGCTCTTCTTTACTTTCTGGTGGTAAGCCAGATATATTTAGTTTTAATTTCCCTCTTTCTCTGGATGACCAAAAACTCACACCAGATATATAAAAGCGGTACACCACATATGTAAGCATGCAGGGCTTGTAATCTGTATGCGGCGCATTTAGAAACATTCACTTTCAGAGCAGTATATGGATATGTTTCCCTGTAATCCATTCAGTGAATGTGCATAGAAAGCAAAGATTAAAGTGACATGCATAGTTCAAAAGCTTTTTCTTAATAGTTTTGAAGAGTCTCCCATCTGAGACTATCAAAGTGTTTTCCCAGCATTAAGGAATAAAGCCTCATAAGTTCCCTTGCCCTTTCTCTACTCTGGGAGCTACATGGTGTTGTCCCCACTTCACAGCTAGGAAAACTGAGGCATTGTGAGAGGAAAGTGTCTGGGCCAAGTGTTCACTCAGCATGTCACTGCCAGCATCTAGAACCCAGATCTCCTGACTACTATCCTATATCTTAAGCCCTGAGTTAGCAAAGTAGTTAAACGTGCATAACTTTAAGTACATGAGAAATGCCATTCCACACACTGAAGGTTGTGCTTATGCTTAAGTATTTATTGAATCAGAGCCTTAACCACTAAGGCATCTACTTTAAAATTATTAAAGCAAAGAGGAGATACTTAAAAAGACAACTAGCTACAGCCACAGATGTGCCTCAGATCTTAATATAAATCAGGACAGGTGATACACGTTCTCTAATTTGTGCTATTGTGGCATGATAGTTTGAATAAAGCACCCAGGAAGGCATTTTTGCTGCTACAATCAATAAAAGGAAGAATTTTTAGAGAAATCTTTGTAACAGCAAAGCGAAACGATCCACATTTTTGGACCCTAGTGAAGTTGATGGTGTCCCTTTAAAAAAAAGATGTTCACAGTAAGTTGAGAACTTTTAAAATGACATTTGGTAGGTGAGTTTGTTTTGATTTTTTTTATTTTTCTCCTTAACAGAATTAGCCATTTCTTTGAATTAGTAGAGCTGGAAAATAAAGCTGAATTGAAATAGTTGGCTGAGTTGACTCAAAACAGAAGGGATCCTGGGTATAATTATACTTACCTGAAAACACAGAGGTGTTGGTCCAGTTGAGTTAACTCCTGTTTTTGAAATATTTTGTGCTCCTCACATGGAAGAAACGGCGTAAGGTACAGATCATTATTATTAAATTGGGAAGCTTGGCAGTTATACTGTGGTTAGAGCTGCATCCTTGGCATGGGCCATTCAGATGGCACATGCACATACCTGGCATTGATTAACTGGCTGGGAAATGTAGCCCAATGAGTTCTCCTTCTTCCAGGTAACAGTTCATATTTCACAAGCACTAAATATTGTCATCTGTATTTGTGCTACACTATCTGAATTGGTGCCAGCAAAAGGCTAAAGCAGTCATTCTGCTTTTCCCTCTGGAGAAGACTTAGAGATTAGATGTTTCTCTGAGAACAAGGAAAGGAGTGTTCCAGGTACAAACAAATAAAAAAAAACTTGACACAATTCTGGGAACGGATACAAAATGTAGGCACCTTATGCAAGCATACTGTATGATATGATTACACTGTGTATTGTAGGACAGGATTGGATCATTAGATGTTGACCTTATTTAATACATGACAAAAAGCTATTATTGCCTATATTGGGTAATGCTTGCTGAAATGTAGGCATGGCACTTTAAGTGACCTGTAAACCAATGAGACAGAGACAAATCATGAGAAGTGTACTAAATGGTGATTGTACAGAATATTGCCTTTCAGCTGCAGGCAAAGTATTGAGGATTTCTTCTCCAGTGATTGATGGGCAACATCACAGACACCATTTTCTCATGGTCACTATGTGGTTGTCTATCACATTATTGATACTATTGGTATTATCTTTGCTGCTTGACAGCTGCAGGAAAAGTCTAGGGAAGACAAAGAGAAGTTTTAGACAGTGTTACAGACATAACGGAAGCCCTTTTATAAGGTCACTCATCCAAGCTTTTGGAAGCGCCTGTGATAACTCAATGATGGCACAGTTGAAGAAGAATATCTGATCTTTTGACATTATGAATGGTGTTCAGCAGAGATGTGTCATCATCCCATTGCTATTTAAACTTTATTGTGCAACAACGTTTAATGAAGCAATACATGAATTAATCAGGTGAATGGGCTGAGTACATGAGTCTATATTCTATCATGGTATGAATATGATTGATCACATGTAGGTCTCTGCTATGAATGTTGCAGTCACACATCTTCTCTGTTTTGTCGTATTAAATACATTAGTTGCATGGTTCTGACCTGGAGTTGTGAAGACACTGTCCCACTGCTGTAAAGTGTCCACTATCTGTCCACATAGATAGAAAATCACTACCTCTACAAAGAGTGGTGCCACAGGGTCCCTGGTCCCTGGGGATAGACTAAGCCCAGCTCCCCTAAACTAGAGCAGGTGAGTCCACTCCAGCCTGTTAAAGAGGGTTGGGCTACACCTGGGCCAGTGGTTCTTAATCTATTTACCATTGTGGGACACATATGCAGCTCTCTTATGTTTTATGTGGGCCACATCTACACAATATATATACTACCTGTATGGCCATGAGGATGTCACATGGGCCGCAAGCTGGGTGCTGATTGGACCACAGGTTGACAGTCACTGACCTGAGCCTATAAAGTGCTGTTAGTGGGCAGCATGGAGAAGACTGAGACAGGCTGTGCCCCGAGGGGAGGAAAGGCCCATACGGGAGTGGAGCTAGCTCCTTTGGTGGGTCCTTAGAGCAAGGGGGCAGAGGTTTAGGGAAGGAGCAAGAAGGGAGCAGAGCTGACTGAGACTGAGATGCTGGGAATGCCAGAGACCACTTGTGAAGCCTAAAGCCTGGGGTCCAGAACTGAGTTAAAAAATGGTTCTGTTTGTTTGCTGACCTCTGTTAAAGAAATAAAGCTCTGTGCAAAAGACTGGGCATGGCAGTGCATGCTGGGAAGCAGAACAGCCTGGTGACAGGTGGCCAAACAAATACTTCTGGTACGTGTAGGCACTGGTATGTTTACACACACACACACACACACACTTCCCAAAAGCCCTTGCAAAAAAATACTGTTTGCACAAATGTATACCAGGAAAACCAGAGCACTGGTGAATGGGGTGTAGTCTGTTATATGAACCTTTTATTGCCTGTAGCACATTGGTAGATATTTTTGATGAACTTGCCAGTCGCTGCTACAAGCCCAAGTTGATTGCTGCTATGTTTGCATATCCTAATGAAGGGGTACTTCTTCCTGTTCTGCTTCTGGTCTGTCTCAGTTTGTGGTTCTTCTTGGAAGGTCTTAGGGAAGCCACAGAATTATACCTCTTCAAAAGAAAAGGGTAACTGGAATGGCTGTTCATTATTTCATTATTTTCAATAATCTGTTTTATTGTTTCTATCAATGTAACAATAATTAAACAGCAATAATCTGTAGATAATCACAAAAATTACATAACTAAGATTTAATTGTATCTCAAGAGTGCTTTTATTTTTCTTCTCACCAACACAACAAAGGACTAGGGTGAAACTAAACACTAAGGGGAAGACCATTAACAGTCGCCTGCATTTGGGCACATGTATGGACTTGTGTTTGTTTGACATGACACAGAGGATACATACCCTATTGGACACATATGTACTGTGACAGGGTCATGCCAGATGGCTACAGGAGAGTGATAGAAGGCAGGTATATTAGCCCCAGGTTAAGTAGGTCCCCTTTCCCTGGGCAAGGTAACAGGGAAGGTTCCAGAACAATCAGGAACTTTTTGGAAACAATTAGGCAGACAGGCTGATTAGAACACCTGCAGCCAATCAAGAAGCTGCTAGAATCAATTAAGGCAGGCTAATCAGGGCAGCTGGGTTTAAAAGGGAGCTCCACTTCAATTTGTGATGCAGTGTGTGAGGAGCTGGGAGCAAGAGGCGCAAGGAGCTGAGAGGGTGTTCTGCTGGAGGACTGAGCAGTGGCTGCAAGCATTATCAGACACCAGGAGAAATGTCCTTGGTGAGGATAAAGAAGGAAAGAGAGGTGTTTTGAGTGAGGGCCATGGGGAAGTAGCCCAGGGAGTTGTTAGCTGTCATGCATCAGTTACAGGAGGCACCATAGACAGCTGCAATCCGCAGGGTCCTCGCTGGAACTGGAGTAGGGTGGGTCGGGTTTCCCCCCAAAACCTCCCAACTCCTGATCCAACACAGGAGATCTCTGAGTCTAGCAAATCCGCCAATAAGCGCAGGACCCCAAGGTAGAGGAGGAACTTTGTCACAGTACATAGTACATCCCATAATTAGCCTAAAGTTACTTAGACTTGAGGCTCTTTGGGACAGGGACTTATTTTTTGTTCTGTGTCTACTGACTTAGCGCAATGGGGTCTTGGTCCATGGCTCTTGTTACTACAATAATACAAATCAATAATAATTTATAATAATAATAATAGTTGCCTAAATCAGTATTGAGCCACCTGTATATAATGGCCAGATTTTCAAATGTGTGCAATGTAGTTTTAGTTGTGTCAGTCCAAGGATATTAGAGAGACCAACGGAATTTGCTCCAATAAAAGACATTTCCTCACCCACTTTGGCGCTCAAATTTTCAAAGATTATCAGCCCCTGCAACTCCTAATGAATTCAGTGGGAGATGCAAGTATGCATCTTAATAAAGCAACATTTTCTCCCTGTCTGCTCTCACTTCGCATAACATGGAGTATCAAGCTCACAACCTTTTTTTACAGCTTCTCATTTTGAAAGGCGATTACAGTGAGAGAGATCCTCAGCTGGAACAAGTCATCATAACTGCATTAAATTAAATACAGCTCCCGTTTACACCAGCTCAAAATCTGGTGCAGTGTGCATAAATTATTTGCTTTTAACAGTTCAGCATTCTCTGCTAGTTTATTTCCACTTTTTTTTTTTTTTTACCATGAGCTTCCTCTCATATTTTACTTAGAAGGTCTCCTATATACTTTCTGCTCTTTGAAGGGCAGAGTACCTCACTGGCACAAAGACAGTATGTTTCATATCTCATTACAATACAAGGTGCAAGCTGTGAAAGTTATCCAGGATATGGTCTAACAATGCTTTGGCAAACAGGATGGGATTTTGAAGAATCAGCTTTGGAATTCAGGTCCCAAAGCTACTGTTCTTCGTGAAGGTAAGGGCGATTGTTCCCATCTTCTATCATTTATAAAGGAGGAAAATGCTCTTCTAGGGTAAATTATTCAGAGCAGATTCTTATATTCCTATAAGCAGCTAGCACAGTTTGGGTGTTATATAATTAATAATAGTCATAGATTAATAGTAAGCGCTGAATCTTCAAACCGCATATGCGGCAAAATTCTGTGTATCAAGGATTCGGATGAAATATCTAAAACTCTCTTCCACCGTCATGCTTACAAAATCCTGACAGAGGTTAGGTGGCCCGTGGGTTGTGACTGCTGCTTATCATGCTGACAAGTATAATTTCATTCTGTCTGTTGTCTCTTGTCCTGTGCTTATACTGTAAACTCTTTGGAGCAGGGTCGAGCTTCTCCTTATTTTTTACAGAGGGCACATACACACAGTAAAGGTGTGTATGTGTATTATATATATATATATATATATATATATATAATACACATACACACCTGCCCCTGGAAATTTCCACTACATGCATCCAACAAAGTGGGTACTCACCCAAGACAGCTCATGCTCCAATACGTCTGTTAGTCTATGAGGTGCCACAGGACTCTTTGCTGCTTTTACAGATCCAGATTAACAGGCTACCCCTCTGATACTTGACAAAAGCAAATATTTGCAGCAATTTGTCCTTTGACTTCAAGTATTTCAAAGTGCCTCTCTTCCTTCATGTAACAGATAATAGCCTTTATGTTTTTGCTTGCTGCAAAATAATTTAATTCTTTGCTTCTTTTAATACTAGCACTTAGACATATGTGGGTTTAAGAGATAGTAGGCTATATAATCAGCATTAATTCTGATATCACAACATAATTTTGTATTGTGTTTTGTCTTGTATTGTGTGTGTGCCAGTTACCATAGAATATTTTGGTTCTGATAGTTATATCTTCCCCCCTCTCTTTTGTCTCAAATAAATAAGTGGATAATTAGAATAAATTAGAATAAATGAAGTTAGGGGATGTAAACTGGACTACTGTCAAAAGAACTTTTTGATGCTGCGGTCATTTTATAATAAAATAGAATGGTCCATAATGCTTAATTTTGTGCTTCTCTTCCTATTGAAGATGCTCCTATTGAAGTTGGACCTTCAGATTTAAAAAAATATTCAAATTTTTTTTAATGGCATAATTTAGATTTTTACAATAACACTGCTCTATAGCCAAAATGCTTCTGAAATAAATGTAGTCCCACTTTACTAATTCTGGGTCACTGAGAACGAAAATGATGCTTAAAATTGTTGATTGGCTCTAGTTTTCAAGATATGCTATTGGGTCAGTATATACGACCCTTGACTTGGGAATGGCGGAGGATAAGTGAGTTATAAAGGGAAGGAATCTCAATTTAAACCAAAAATGACTAAAATACATCTTTGACTGGATCTATGAATAAATCTGTGACTGGGTGTGGACAGTACTTGCTTTTTAGGCAAAAGAATGAATGACGCAATCTGAAGCTGGTATTGCGTCATACCTGATATGAATTGCATCATGTTATTCCTAGAAGTCATGGATGATGCAATCATAACAAAGCTTACATCACTCTGCTGAACAAATTGCCCTATATCAGCTCTAGAAATCATACAGTGTCGTGCTCTTATTTGTCAGTGTTTGATTTTGCGAAGTGACACATTTCTGTTTAGCCAAAGTGAGCAGAGATGCCTGGTACTTGTGTGAACAGTGCAGATAACTTCTGCTATGTTTGTGGTGAAGTGACTTTTGCATCACAAAAGCGCAGTATAACCACTATGGTTAAGAAAGCCTATCACCTTTATTTTGACTGAAAATTGGAGATCAGGGGACACATATGCTGCAATACTTGTGCAACAAATCTTTGCCAGTGGTTGAACAGGAAAAGGAAATCTATGCCTTTTGCAGTGCCAATGATTTGGAGAGAGCCAACAGATCATACCAGCAATTGTTACTTCTGCATGGTGCCTCCAGTTGGGAAAGGTGTGTCAAACAGGAAAAAGTGGACTGTGCATTATCCAAACATTCCATCAGCTATACGCCCAGTACCCCACGGAGAAGGACTGCCGGTTCCTGATGCACCAGAATCATTCTCACTTGAGTCAGACAAGGAAGCGGAAGAGGATGAAACTTCTGGTCCTGAACCATCAATGTCACAGGACCCACATTTTCTCCCATCCTCCTCCTCTGAACCACACCTCATAACACAAGGTGAACTGAATGACCTTGTCAGGGATTTGGAACTACCCAAGAGTAAGGCAAAGCTGTTGGGCTCCAGACTACAGCAGTGGAATCTCCTGGCAGGCTATCAGGGCAAATGGAGCCCATCAATGCTTGCAGACTATTGCTGGACAGTGACAAGAGATGCTCCATTTAATGAATACAAGAGACAAGCCAAGAAGCGCCGAGTAGACACTGAATAGGACTAAACTATGTACAGAATAGTTTTTTGCCTTTTGTTTCATAATAAATTTTATTTATATAACCCTTTTGATGATTTTTAAAGTGTTTCATAAACAGGACAGGTGAAATATTATTATGTGAAGCAACCATAAACACATGAAAAGACCTGGGTTTACAATTTATGATTAAAACTCTACTATCTACACAATATACATAGACATAAAATGTAAAAACTTAAATATCTTAGAAACAGTAGCCAATCAGTTGTTTTAATTGTCATATTTGAATTCAGCACATCAAAATACATAATAAATATCACATTTTATTTCTGAAGCAGACGACTTCTCAAAAATTGTAGAACAGTGTAATAAGAGTGTACCATGAACCAGATACGCTTTGGCTTTACATTCCCTGAACATATTTATTTTCCACCTATTTCAGTGATGCAGGCTCCCACTTGTACCACTGCAACATCTAACTTGTTCTCATTCCACTCCACTTTGCACCAACTTTGATGGGAAGCTCTCCCCATGCACCCAAGAGTCTAATACTGCAATACTTACTCAAGCAAAACTCGCTTACATATCAGAGGGAGTTTTGCCTGAGGGAGAGCTACAATGTTAATTACAACTTCTAGGCCCATCTGAGTAAGAGAGAGTTACCTATTGTTATTTAGGTCCAATACTTTGCCTTCTCTCCATCTTTGCATAAGTAGTGGCTTTATTACAGCAACAACCTTGCAGCCAAACATAATTGCAATCCTTCTGGGGACTGCTCCATGGATCAAGAAGGTGCTGAGAATAAAGTACAGTAGAACCTCCGTTATGAACACCTTGGGAATGGAGGTTGTTCATAATTCTGAAAAGTTTGTAATTCTAAACAAAACGTTAGTTATTCTTTCAAAAGCTTACAACTGAACACTGGCTTAATGCAGCTTTGAAACTTTACTATGCAGAAGAAAAATGCTGCTTTTAACCATTTTAATTTAGATGAAACAAGCACAGGAACAGTTTCCTTATGTCATCAAATCTTTATTTTTAAACTTTCTGTTAATTTTTTTTAGTAGTTTACATTTAATACAGTATTGTACTGTATTTTTTTTGGTCTCTGCTGCTGCGTGATTGCCTACTTCTGGTTCCAAATATGGTGTGTGGTTGACCGGTCAGTTCATAACTCTGGTGTTTGTAACTCTGAGGTTCTACTGTAGTATGAATCTCCCCAATGAATAAGAGAGTTTTGACTTTTCTGAACTCCTGCCACCTGCTGGTCTGAGGTGTAATATCCCAAGGGGCAGCTTGAATCTCAGTCTCTTATGTAGCATGACAATATGCTGAAGGCCTGACTCACTGGAAGAACTCACAGTGATTTCAGTGTGCATTGGCTCAGGCCTCAAGTGACTAAAATTCAGTGAGCTAAATTAATCCCTCAGTTATTTTGGTGTCATTCTGGAGTAACTATGTTGCGTCCAGTGAACACTGAATTTACAGTGTTAGGAATTCCTTTAAAAATTGAAAAGTAAGATGCCTAAATTGCTAAAAGCTGCACAAAGTGAATATTGTTTTGAACACTAGTTAGTGAACCTTTTGTCAACTTCCCCTGTAAAGTTTTAGGTTTTTCTAGGGGAATGGTTAACAAATGGAATGAGGCCCTTCATTGGAATATTAATCATGCAATCTCTGTTGTGCAGTATGTTTTGTAATACATTACAATTTGTAATACATTATTCTGATTGTCTTAATGTAAAGAGATAAAACAGGAAGGAACTGCCAAACTCACTGTACAGTGTAAAAGATGCTTAGAGGGAAAATGTTAATGTTTCTTCCCTTCCTTGCTTTCCCCTTTTACAGTGATGGCTGCATTTTATCTTTAGCCAGAAGATACTAACATCATTTCCTCTCTGTGGATTGGCTGGCAAGTGATGTGAAAAGAACAAAGTACTTTGTGAACATCACTTCTCCCTCTCAATCCCCTCCAGCATCATTGAGAAAAACATTGACATCACAGTCCTCAGTGATTTCAGAATCCAGGCTCAATCTCAAAACCTGGTTTGCAGTTAGTGAAACATCGCTTCCTTGGGTCTGTGGATGTATTTATAACCCTAAAGGGCTGACATCTTTTTTTCACATACAGTGGTATTTGCAATGTAAAATTGTAAATGCCTAAAGAAAAGCAGGAAAAATATGGAATTAATCACAACCCCAAACTGATCACATTGTGATGATGCTATTGTCTCATAAGATGCCACAGTTGTACCTTTTCAGTCTGTTTCTGCTTATGATTGTTCTGACTGCACCACCTCCTGTTAAATCAAAATTGCATGTGTCCTACAGATTTTCGTAGTAATTTGGCTTGCTATTTAAAATCCTACAGGAAACAATTCATCTTCCTTTATTACAAAGTGTAAGAAGTCTGGTATATCTTAGAAACAGCTTAAATGATTTAAACACAGTTTTCATTGGAAGTTAATGATTCAGGAGTTTGGGAATAGAACACAGAACTTTGTGTATTGCACCCATTACTGTGGTGTCTGGATGCAATACATAGATTAAAATGATTGCCAACAACCAATGCAGTCCCTACCTCAACCCCTTTCACCCCTGGACTGGGAAAATACCCCTACCCATGGGCCTAATTTATGAAAAATTGAAATCCAGGGTTAAACAAACATGCCTTGCACTAGTTCCTAAAAATACCCTACCAGGGGCTTTGATGAACTAAATTCATCAAATTTAGTTCCATTTAGAATTTAGACCATTTTCTCTCTTTTGTGTTGTTTCGTCTATTCATGAAATGATCTAATTTAGTGTTGGCTGTGGCTGTTGAAATGTTTTTTATTTGTTCAGCAAGCACCTTTGTGGAAGCTATATATACTTTTGTGTGAGTGGAAGGCACTGGAGTTGGGATTTCTGTTCTGCTAGGCTTCTGGGTCATTGTTTCTGACCTCTGCCCTGAGACCAGTGTTTCAAATAGACTGAATTTCATTCTTCATTCTACTTCAGTGTCTGTTTCCCTCGTAGTGTTTAAGACAGGATTTCCAGTCTCACCCTGGCATCTTCCTTCTCTTTATTTATCTTCTACTAACCCTTGGTGTGGAAAAGTCATTTGTGTGACACTGCAGTCTGTTGAGTGGTTTGGGATGGACCATGCATTTATTGTGTCAGGGTGTAAATACCTACTCTGTATGGTCTGCGAAGCATTGATGGACTCAGAAAACAGCTAGGCATTATGAGTAATCATTTAATTATTGCCCCTGTAATTCTGTGATATATTACTTGGCTGGTTACTTTAGCAAATTTCTAATCACTGTAATATATGAAATACAGAAAAAAGGTAGTATATGCATCAGAATTATCAAGACACTCTCAGAGCATCCCTGTGCTCAAGTACACAGATTGGAACCCAGAGTTGTGGTGTTCATGGGAGGGTAAAAAGGGTACTACAAACATGGAAAGTTTTTAGCGGAATTGAGGCAAAGGCACAACTGGGTACTCATAGGGAAAAAGCTAATTACAGCCCCTTGAGTTGGGTAGAGAGGGGAAAAGATTATGTGGTACTTTTAATAAGCTTGTCTTTTCTCGCCTCCCCTCGAGCTGCAAGTTTTGTGTTCCACCTCATAGAATCTCATCTTATGAAATTAGGAGTCATAGTTATTTCAGCCAGGGGTTATACCTAAGATAATATTTTTAGAGTTACACTGACCAAATTAGTGAGCTACATACTGGCTTTGTGAGCTACGCATCAGTAACCATAATGTGTTGCTGATTCATGTGAACATTAAAGATTTGGTTTATGGGTGTATTAAATCAATATTTAGCATCTTTAATCTTATCTATTGCTCTGGTTTGAAAAAATAAGGCTACAGAGTTATATGTTTGGTGCTCTTTCTTCCCGCTTAGCAAGGTTAGGAGATCAAAATATTTACATTTTTCTCATACTGCAGATACCATCTTAAATACAGAAAAGAAATGCCTTGAAACCTGCAAAAGCCTTTTAAAGCCCATTGACTAAGAAATGTAAAAATCCTACTTACTAGATGGTGATATTTAATAATAAACGAGTGGCTCTTTAAAGTCCATAGTCTGAAACTACTGTTTTGTTTTCACCTGAGACACCATGCATGATGTAACTTTAAAACGGTTATAGTACCTCACCATGGATGTAGTACCCTTGATAATTTTAGAACTGTGTAAACACTGTGGAAATTAAATAAGGGATTGTTTGGCAGTTTCATGCTCTTGTTTCACCCTTGTCTTCCCCAAAGGTACAAATTAGAGCTGAGCCAATAATTGATTTTTTTGGGGAAGGGGCTGAACCACAAAATCTGGGGTGGGGGAAAGCAGTTTGGTTTGAACTGAAACAGATTTTTTCCCTATGGCCAAGACAGCGCTGGTTTTCCAACTTTCTCGTGCTGTCAGTTCAGCCTCCCATATTCCTTCCTTTCTATCCCGACCTGGTCAGGGAGAATCGTGGTCACACTCTGGATCTTGTGGCCTGACTGTTCCATGGTTGAATGAGGAGGAAGAGCAATGTTCAGCAGCTGTTCAGTAGTCCTATTCAGTATTAGAAAACCCTCAACCAGGATGGCCTATTCGGCAAAGTGGAGGTGTTTTTCCGTGTGGTCATTGGCCCACAAAGTTCAGCCAATGCTGACTAGTATCCATGACATCTTGAAGTATTTGCTGCATTTGCAGTCATTGGGCCTTACACTTCGCTTATGCAGCTAACAGCAATCTCAGCCTTTCATCCACCCGTTCATGGAAGATTGGTGCTTCCAATTCTTTGTTTCCATCTGCTGGTGCAAGAACCAGTTCCCCTGTGGAACCTTAACGTGGTCTTAATGGTTCTCATGGGACCTCCTTTGGTATCCTATCCTTTTCCTGGCCTCCTATCCTTTTCCTCTCTTATGTCAAAAAACTGCATTCCTCGTGGCAATAAGAGGAATGCAAAGAGAGTGTGTGAGTTGCAGTCTTTGATGGCAGAGCCTCCTTACATGCAGTTCTCCAAAGACAAAGTGATTTTGTGGCTCCACCTGAAATTTGTGTCTGAAGTGGTCCCTCAGTTTAATTTAAACCAGGCAATATATTTCCCTGTGGTTTTTGACACATCCTTCTCCAGAGAAGGCAGTGTCTTCACATATTGGATATCAGATGATGTCTGGTCTTTTATCTGGACAAGACTAAACCTTTTCAAGCTTTGTCTCATCTGTATGTGTCATGTACAGACTGTATGAAAGGACATGCAGTCTCCTCACAGACAGTCTGTACATGGATAACTTCCTGAATGATGACTGCATACAAAATGACTTCAGCTATGACCTCTCTATGGGTGCAAGCTCATTCTGTGAGAGCACAAGCTACGTCAATAGCTTAAGTGACATCTCAATATTAGATATTTGCAGGACTGCGACATAGTCGTCGACGCATATATTTACGAACCATTATGCCATTATCATGACATCCAGAACACATGCAAGCTTTGGGAAGGCAGCCCTTCAGTCCTTGTTTAAATAGACTGTGTGCCCTATCCCCTGGCTGTACTGCTTGTGAATCACCTATCTGAAATACATGGCTGCATTTAGTTGAAGAAGTGGAAGGAACGGTTACTTATTGTAATTGTGGTCGTTTGAGATGTGATGCAGACATGTAGTCCACAACCCCGTCCATCCCCTCTGCATTGGAGTCTGGGTGTTTGATGAAAAGGAACTGAGGGGGGTTGGGATGGTGCCTCCTCATACAGCGAGAGAAAGGGGGCTATGGCCACGAGGCATGAGCGCTGCCCCTCTACAGGTACTACTAGGCAGAAATTTCTGGTTCCAATATGCTGTGTGCATACACACTCAAGTGAAATACACGTCTGCATCACATCTTGAAGAACCACAGTTACAGTAAGTAAGCATTTCTTTCAAAACAAGTTGAAATGATTCATTTCAAAATGGCTGAAATCAACTATTTTGACTTTTTAAAAAAATCCATTTTTTTCTGGTTGCCACAAATTTGATCCAAATTTGTGAATAATTTCTTTCCCTCCAAAAAATTCATTTTGGGGGCAAATTGACCATTCTACATAAAAGTCCTGCTTTAGTACAAATCAGCAGTCCAAGAGCTTTCAGTATCACTTTATGCTGAAGTGCGCATCACACTCAGAGCCTCATCCCCTGCCAACAAATCTCATTGACAAAGAGATGGAAACAGTTAACAGCATCTAAATCCATTGTCCACTAAAGTGATTAACATCACCAACCAGTTTGGTCATGTGGTTTCACACATACCCATTTCCCCAATATTTTTTTTTTGTGTCTGTTTTTACTCCATTCGGAGCCAAGTGAACCCAGAAAATTTGTAATTTTGTAACTGAATTAAAAAAATCTTCCCATTGCCAAAATTATATGAGGCCATACACTACAATTTAAAAGGAAAAAAATATATAATCACCTCTTCCTCCAAGTCTTGCTTGCTAGATTATGCCCAGCAGCCGTCTAATGGTCTGGTATCCACACAGTAGGTTGACAGCAGCAGAGAACACTCAAAAAGTCAGACTGTGCTTCAGTAAATCCACATACAGAAACCTTGTTAGGCTGAAACAGTCACATTGGCCCTAAGGGTTTACAGGATTTGTAGCATACCAGATACAAGCTGAATGGAAGAATAAATGAACTTAGTAAACAACCACGGATAGCCATGACCACCAGTTAGCATGCTGAGATCACAAAATGGCCCTCTACTTTATAGAGGAGGTAGTGGAATTACAGATGGGTAATTTTTAAAGCTTAACATCTCATACTGGTTTTTGTCTATTGGAAGTTGTATGTGACTTTGCTCCCAGATACCTCCATGTGGATCCAGTCAGCAGTGACCCGTGTGACTGAGCCTAAAGTTCTAAGGAAAGTCAAAAGTTATGGCCTACAGTAAGATTTCCTTGCATCTTAAGTTGAAAGCTTTTCAGGGAAGACTCTGCTTAAACATTTGTGCAGTGCATAGCTCAAGAGACCTTGTCTGGGCCCTAAATATAAAATTGATTAATAGTTTTAAATAATAATTAAACAATAAAAATCATCTCCAGATACCCCTTATTCAATTGAGTTTTGCGCCACATTATTAGAAGACCATCTATAAGCATCTGATTTTCATTAGTTCCTTCACTGCTTTCTTAAAACAAGGGGTCACTAGACAGTCTGGTGATTAGGGTGCTAATCTGGGATTTGGGAAACCTAGGTTTAAGACCCTGTTTTTCCATGGACTGCTTGAGTGATCTTGGGAAAGTGACAGAGACCCAATTTTTTTAAAGAAAGAAGATAGATAAGATAATATTTTTTATTTGACTAACTTCCGTTACTGAGAGAGGCAAGTTACTAGCTTACCCAGAGCTCTTCTGGCTACCATAACACTACATACAGCCTTTTAAAGGTATTTAGGTATTGCACCTCTCAGAGCTGCAACTCCCATTTTCAAAAGTGACTTAACCACCTGAATGTGATTATCTGTATCCCTATGTTCACCCCTTTTACCAAATGTATCATAGCCCTGTACAAGTATGCCGTGTGAGGTATCATTTGAAAACTTATGATTTGCTGGTCATTATTGTTTTAGTAAACTATGTGTGGCAGCATTGCATGTAAAGTTATAGGATTCTTCTGTATGGTACTACTAAACATGTTCCAAGTCTGGGGGCAGCAGCCACAAACCAGTTCCCCAGAGCCAATGCCCAGTACCTCATCCAAGTGTCAGTAAAATCAAATGGACCATCACCTGGTTAAGTGGCCATTTTTTGGCAGGAAAGAGAATATGGGTGAAAATCTACATTTTGACAAAGAAACAGCTGGAGGGTTGGAGTCCACACAGATTTTCTGTCTTCTGAACCCCAACTGGAGATGGTTCTCAAAGAAGAGAAAGAACTTTAAATGGAGACAGGAGACACTCCAAATTGTTCCACCCTTTCTGTTTACCCATGGCATTCACAACACCTGATGAGCAAAGGGAATAGCTTTGGATTGGGTGAGGGATCCTGACTGATAGAGATTCAGCCAATAAAACTGCTTAGACGTGTGGTGAGAGAGACTTGGCTTGAGTTCTTTCAGCTTGTTAAGTGAGGGCTTAGCAATGTTTTACTTTTATTTTCTTGTAACCAATTCTCACTTTTATGCATCATCACTTGTATTCACTTAAAATCTCTTTCTGTAGTTAATACATTTATTTTACTGATTTATATAAACCAGTTTGTTTGTATTGAAGTGTTTGGGAAACTCCACTTGGGATAACAGGATTTGTGCATATCATTTATTAATAAAATGACGGACTTAACGTGAGTATGTATTGTCCAGGAGAGAGCTAGGCAGTACAAGACGAACATTTCTGGGAGAAAGTCAGGGACTGGGAGTTTGCTGGTGTTGCTCTGCAGTATAATTCACGAGTGGCTGGCTATAGCACTCATACAATATAACTGAGAGTAACTTGCATGCTGGAGGCTGTGTGAGAGCAGACTAGGATTGGTAGCTCTCACAGCAAACCGGTGTGAAAGCCCCCCCCCCCAAGCTGGTGAACTGAGGGGACATATCTGTTCATCAGTCCAGAGTGTACCCTGGGTAGTGTCACACTGAATCTTATTAAAAGTCAATTGCCCTTTATCTTTCTGTGTCTCAGTTTCTAATCTGTAAAACTGGGGTAATAGTATTTTCGTAACTCGTAGGATGTTGTGAGGATAAATACATTAAAGATTCTGAGGCTCTCAGATACTGATAATGGGAACTATAAGTGCCATAGATAGACAGACCAACTATATATATGTCCTTGAAGCAATAGTTTTTGGGACAATGATTTTTCTTGGAATGAGACAAATGTGTTTTAGGAACTGGTGATCTGTGTCTCAGTTACTTTCCTGCCTACTATTGTGATAAGACAGTAATGCTCGGATTCTTTTAGAGCCGTGGTTCTCAAAATTATTTGATGGGGCCCTCTTCTTTGTGTCTGTAGTTATTTACGCCTCCCATCCAAGTACATGTATCATCACTCAGCTCTGAAGACAGCACCACGCCAGCAGCAGCACAGAAGTAAGGGCAGCAATGTGAAAAGTGATATTGACAAATATCACTTTTCACAGCAGACTTAGTTCCCGATTGCCACCCTTACTTCTACACTGCTGCCACTCCGGGGCTGACAGTCACAGCCCCACTGCCTCCAGGTGAGAAATGGGAAGTGGGATGAGGAGAGCCTGAGCCTGGGCTGCCTCCAGGTGAGGGAATAAGGGTAGGGGGGGAAGGAGAGCCAGAACTTGCGCCTCCTTTGACACATTCCCATGTCTGCCTTGGAGACCTGCCCCATAGTTTGCGAACTGCTGTTTAGAGTGTCCTGTCTCTGCACGGATACATGTGAAATTATAAAGCAGGCAAAAATTATCATATTGGTAGGGGCACCACATTGCTCTAACTATTTAATGACATGTTCCTTATGGCCTTGGTTAGCTTTCAACAGATAAAACGAATAAAAGTTACAAATATCCATTCTTACAGAGCTTTACTCGATCCTAGCATGTTGGAGTGTGGCTACTCTGCCATGTCCTGCTACCAATTTCTCCCTTCTTTAGTACCCCTTAATAACTCACAGTCCACAGATAATAAATGGGACCCCTGTAGGGGAATGTTTTAATTGAGTCCTTGTATACTGGCCCAAACCCCAGTTAATTCACTCTTTCCTTTTAGGCAGGGAATCACCAGTCCTTCTTCCCAGAGGTAAGTCCTAAGAGTCTCCCAAAAGGCTCTCAGGCTTTCCTTGGCTGGAGCTCAGTCTTCCGGTTCAGACTTTCAGGCCCAAACCTATCTGTCAGTCTGGGTCTCTAGCAAGAGCCTCCTGTTCACTGCTGCTCCTCTCTGTCACAATGCCCTTGGTCTCAAAGTATACCCTGCAGGAGCTTTTCACATTCTCTATGCGGACCCACTTCTATTGCCGTTTATAAGCAAGGATCTTCGAAATCTCTTTAGCTGTGGAAAAATGCGGAATTTGCATTTTATAGAGAATGTTTAGTTTTTACATGTTGTGAGAAAATAAAAACATATGTAGTATTACCCCATCTATCCGAGCCTCCATTATCTGGCTCTCTGTATTAACCGAAGCAGAGCTGAAAACTCAAGCCCTAGGCAGTGGGGCTCAAGCTGTCAGCCCCAGGTGGCTCAGCTCGGGCTGTCAACCCTAGGCAGCAGGGCTCCCCATTGTGGCTAGGGGAACTAAAGTTCAGTGTTTCATTTTAATCGCAGGAAAACATGGATTTTTATGAGGTATTTTTAATCAGAGAATTTTGTTTTCTTTATCATGGAAAACTAGGATCCCTATTTATAAGTCAGCCACTAGGATCTCTCCCAGGTCTGGCTCATTCTGTAATCAGCATTAGCTAGCTTCAGTCGTCAAGGGGTGAGCCACCTGTTACAATCACCCTTTTCTCCAGCTTTAAATCCATGGCTTTGGAGGACTGAGAATAGAATAGTTTTAACCCATGACACCCATTCCGATACAATTCCTCTCCACTGACCATGCACAATCCTGTCCGTTTAAAAGTTCTCCTTCTTTTAGTGTTTTTTATATGTGAGACTCTGCATTATTTGGTGAAATTTACCCTGCAGGGGAGAAGGCTTTGCCAGAAGTCAGGTCTGTGGGTGTTTATATGAGAGCGTGTAACTGCTCCCACTGTGTGTTTTGGAAATTATCTCATAGACAAACCCTCCTGTCTGTTACTGAGAAATCTATGGATGAAAGTACTGAAGTCAACGGAATTGCCAGTGATTTCAGCTGGATCAGATTTCATCATAGAAAGCAAAGTTGGGCCATTTTCTGAACTTAGAGAATAAATGATGGGAGGCCTCGCTCATTGATGGAGTTTTTGTTTTCCTTGTTAGCAGGTTACAAATGCTCCCCTCCTCTGGAGTACAAAAGGGCCATTTATGATAGAGTTTTCTGGGACAGCTAAGTATAAACACTCTTCTCCCAGGTTCCATGCTAAATGAATTTCAATCTGTTTAATGCTATTAAATAGAAATATTATAAGAAATGAAAAGAAAGCAGGGAAAAATCATATCCTATTGTGTGACAGGTAGGAAGAGCTTGAATCTGACCACGTTAAACACTCACAAGTAACGAACAATAAATACTGTGTTAGGAGATGAGGTTCTCAGATCATTAGATTCAATGTCTATCATGCTTTGACCAGGGACTATCTAGGGGGTGTGAGGAATGTATTGTCATATTTGTTATGCACTTTGGAGCCTCAGTTTTGGAGTTAAGACTGAGCTGCAATTATGGGGAGAGTGCTGTCCTATCAGTGAACTGCTAGGCCAACTGGCTGTGCAGAACTTTTATTTATGTGGCTCAAATAACTTCATTCTCTCATATTGTTGCCATTGACTGCCTCGAGCCAAAATGCAGTGCTTCATCTGGTACAGTGGCATGCAGCACATCTGGAAATACTGTGAGCTGCTGAATGACAAGTTACTTTTTTTTCTTTCAGTTCCGTCTGGTGGTAAAAACAGCACTGAAACTGCAGCTGGTGTTTGTGGAGTATACAGAATCCAATGCACCCACTTTTAATCCAGGCAGTATCCACAGTAGATGAAGAGAGGTGAGTAGCTGATAATATAAAGTGAAATCTAGGCTTCACTGAGAGTTTTGCCATTGGTTTCAGTGAGACCAAGATTTCAGCTGTAGTGCGTGGTTTATCTGTTCATCCTAGAGGAATCTTCCTCAGTGATTATTTGTCCCACAGTCATTTTACAAAACTGCTGCTTGATTTTTTTTAAACATGTTTAAAGTATTAATATAAATGGAGTCACTGTGAGAAGTACTTTCTTCTCTAAATAATTCCATGGGTTTTCATTAGGGCTGCTGGTGGGGTCAGAGACCATTTAACATGAATAAGCATATCAGAATTTGTAACATAGTGAAAATATACAGTAAAGACATTGATGAAACCTGTCGTCAGTGTTTCCAGCAAGTAGAAAGTACTTTGTTTTCCTACTAAGATTCTAAGGACTATGTGGAACTTCTCCATAATGAGTCTATCTAAGGTCCTATATCTATCTCTATGGCCCTCATTACTGGGATATTCTAGGAGCCTCACCAATTTTTAGTGTAATAATTTTCACCAACATCCCATGAGGTAGGGAAAAGCTGTTATCCCCATTTTGCAGATGAGAGACTGAATGACTTTACCCCGGTCACACAGAAGTCTGTGGCAAAGCAAGAAACTGACTCTGGTCTCCCAAGTTGTGAGTGAGTGAGTGCCCTAACCACAGGATCATGCTTTCTCTCCTGCTTAAAAGTTGCATCTAACATGGAGAAAAAACACTTCATCAGTGTTGTCCTTTTGTCCATCCAAAAAACCTAAACAAACTTAGTGCCAGTATGAATGGTACAGAGACAATGTTCTGTTTGTTGCATGCAGTAATATCCTCCAGCAGACCATTATGCTGAGACCTGTCATTCTTTACATCCAGAAAAAAAACCTTGAATTAAAAATGTGCACACAATAAAAAAGAACAAAAATGTTATGGTGGGTTCTTTTTGGGTGGTTCTTCCCACAAAAATATTGCAGAACTCCAAAGACGTGCTCTTTTGATTTGAACTGTTCCTTTGACTCCAGGAAGGTTTGTGAGGCTGCAGACCCATTGTGTGTGGTCTCACACCAGGAGATTAAAACAAAGTTCTCATCCTTGGAATTTTTGCCTGGCTGCTGAACTTCTTCAAATGACTCGTTATGGTTAAATTAAAAAAAAAAAGATTGGTGGGAACAGAAGCAGGGTACAGTATGTTAGGAAGAGAAGAGAAAGTTACCAGTTTTCACTTTTAACTATCCAGAATGAGTGTGTGAAAAGATTAAAAAAGAGCCATAATCCTCTGTGGCTGAGTGGAAGGCAAGCGGGGATACTTTAAAATGTGGACTGTTCAGGTTGGTTTTCTGTTTTGAATTAAAACCCATAAACCTTAGAATGCTATACAGCAGAAATGTACTTATAGTTCTCATGTAATAGTGAGTTCTATGATTTATTTTTACAGCCAATTGTAGTATTTCCTCAGCCCTCTGAACTCACTTATATTCTCAATATGCTCAAATCACTAGCTGTTCCCATGCTAGCAAACACCATTAAACAATGTGGGGTGGGGGGCATGCTACCATGTGCCATCCCCTTTTATATCCTCAGGCCTACATTTCACTCCCCCCAAAAAGTAATGAAACAATTTGAAAATCAACATAAAATTTTGAAAAAGGATATTTATGGTTAGATGATTGTTGAAAGCAAAGTGGGAGATTATTGGAATTCTCATACCAGTGGGAAGGCATATTGCATCATGGTTTCCCAAATAACTTGTTATCCTTACATATCTACTATGCTTTAAAAAAAAATGCCCCTTTCAATTATATTAGAAATCCCTCAAAAGTAAAACAAGAAACGACAAGAGAGGTTGTGTGTTATGTCCTGTCTATTTAGGGTTTGGGGGTTTTTTTTAAGATCATCAGAGGAACAGTATTTATTTTGCAGTTGTGATGATGCTGCCTTTTTAATTACAGTTGGTAATTGCTGCCTTTTAACAGTGGCAGACTTGCTTTAAAAGATTTGTTTATTAGATAGAAGAAAAGAGGAAGAATATGTTACATGCCTTGTTTTGGAAATTTTATCATAAATCTTGGAACTAGCTAATTAAGTTCAATGCTGCTTTGAAAAAAGCCCTGTTTTTCATTCACATGCAAGGCGATGAGATATGACATAATTCTTGAACATGTGTACCACACATGATTAACCAAAAAAAACAAACCCCAAACCTTAATAATTCAACCCTGTTTCCAAGTGATCCCATCTGTGATTTCTCTGCTAGAATACATCCATGTGCAAACTGAAGTACAAAGCTCCTTAGAAGTTGCTGGCTTAATAATGGATAAAAGCAGATCATAGGTGAGGAACTATACAGTCCCTAGAACATACAGAACACCCTCTTGCTTACTCTCCCTAATTTAATTTTTTTTCTGCTGTCTGTTCTTAGCTACAAGAGAACTCTCTCCAATTCAAAGTGTGTATACTGGAGGGCTGGAAAGTGGTATAGGAATTCTACAGTGCCTCCAGCTGCTACTTTATCAGAAGTATCTTTTTTTTAATACAGAGGTTAAAGTGTTGTGTCTGAACTGAGCACGGTAACATCCTGTTTGTGTTTATTGTTTCTGCAACTTTGGCTGCTTTTATCTGACTTGTAAGCAGCTTGTTATATCAGAATAGTTCGTTTCCCGGCCTTATAAAAACAGAGTTAGATATTCAGGCGATTAATACTGATGTTCCTAAAATCGAATGAAAGAATGTACATGCACATAATAAGCTTAATAAAAAACAAGTATAAAAGGTGCAGAGGCGTCTCCAAATGTAAAGGTTGTCACCTGTTAGTGCTTATGACTACTAGAGATACGCAGATGAACCTCTGTTAGTGGATGAATTCTCACACGGCAGTATCAATGCAACCTTACTCCTCACCTATAGTATTAGTCTTCTCCTGGCTTTCCATGAACAGAAAACTATTGTGTTTACTTGCATGTCTGCCCTGTGAGGTGGAGACTATATTGGAACTTGGCTGACCTGACCAAACTCATCATCTTTTTTTATTAGATTTGAACAAAATTCATATGGCACTCAGTTTTAAGGGAAGGCCAAAAATAGTCAGAGATTCAGGAAGTAACTAGATACACTATTTGGATATACTGTATTTAAAGTGTCCTGAATCATCTAGTACCTAATAGTTGTCACTGTGCTTTATACCATCCATGGACACTCTGAACTTAGTGGCAGCAATGTGAATGAAGCTCAAATTGATCCTTTCCCAAAAACACTGCACTTCAGCTAAAGGAGAATTTCCAATAGCTGTCAGCAATAGGAAGCCTATGACATACAGGAGAGCAGTTCTGGTTCCATCCAGTAGGAAGACACTTGTACACATACAGAGAAAGAAACCTCTACAAGTTCATTACAGTAAGCCTGATTTTTCTCTCATATCAGTTTTACTACTGATATCGCATGGAAGTCATAATCTTATGCTTATAATAAGGCCTACCTCTTGTAGAACTCTCTTCATCAGCAGATCTCAAAGCACTTTTCAGAGGAGTCAGTCTCATCATCTCCTTTCTACAGATGGAGAATTTGGGGCACAGAGAGGTGAAGTGACTTGCCCAAGGTCATTCCGTAGACCAGTGACAGAGCTGGGAATAGAACCAGGTCTCATGAGCCCCAGTGCAGTAGGCCACACTACTTCCCTTTATGTCACAGTCTGCCATCAGAAAAAATGTTGCCACAAATTCAGCATTATACCTTCATTGCACGATTGTGCAGGAGGAGGTGCCCAGTTGTATGGAGACTACATTTGTTTACCACATAGCATTGAAAATTAACAAATGTAGGTAAATAACAGTATAAAAAGAAAAGAAAGAAACAGCTGAACATTAAACGGATTTAGTTTTTCAGTAGAGATAGGCCTGACCTGAAAAGTTTAGATCTCACTCCAGATTTGAACTTCTTCAAAGTTCGAAGAGGTCTGACCATTACTGTCACCAGTACCTGATTAAATGTGTCCCAGAATACTCAAGGAGCTAATAGAGGAGGTATCTGAGCTGCTAGCTATTATCTTTGGAAAGTCATGGGAGACCGGAGAGATTCCAGAAGACTGAAAAAGGGCAAATATAGTGCCCATCTATAAAAAGGGAAATAAAAACAACCCAGGAAACTACAGACCAGTTAGTTTAACTTCTGTGCCAGGGAAGATAATGGAGCAAGTAATTAAGGAAATCATCTGCAAACACTTGAAAGGTGGTAAGGTGATAGAGAATAGCCAGCATGGATTTGTAAAGAACAAATCGTGTCAAACTAATCTGATAGCTTTCTTTGATAGGATAACAAGTCTTGTGGGTAGAGGAGAAGCAGTGGATGTGGTATACCTAAACTTTAGTAGGCATTGATACGGTCTCGCATGATATTCTTATCAATAAACTATGCAAATACAAATTAGATGGGGCTACTATAAGGTGGGTGCATTACAGGCTGGATAACCGTACTCAGAGAGTAGTTATTAATGGTTCCCAGTCCTGCTGGAAAGGTATAACGAGTGGGGTTCCGCAGGGGGTCTGTTTGGGACCAGCTCTGTTCAATATCTTCGTCAATGACTTAGATATTGGCATAGAAAGTACACTTATTACGTTTGCAGATTATACCAAACTGGGAGGGATTGCAACTACTTTGGAGGATTGGGTCATAATTCAAAATGATCTGGACAAATTGGAGAAATGGTCTGAGGTAAACCGGATGAAGTTTAACAAAGACAAATGCAAAGAGTTCCACTTAGGAAGGAAAAATCAGTTTCACACATACAAAATGGGGAGAGACTGTCTAGGAAGGAGTACAGCAGAAAAGGATCTAGGGTTTATAGTGGACCACAAGCTAAATATGAGTCAACAGTGTGATGCTGTTGCAAAAAAAGCACACATGATTCTGAGTTGCTTTAACAGGTGTGTTGTGAGCAAGATACGAGACGTCATTCTTCCGCTCTGCTCTGCACTGATTAGGCCTCAGCTGGAGTATTGTGTCCAGTTCTGGGAACCGCATTTCAAGAAAGATGTGGAGAAATTGGAGAGGGTCCAGAGAAGAGCAACAAGAATGACTAAAGGTCTTGAGAACATGACCTATGAAGGAAGGCTGAAAGAATTGGGTTTTAGTTTGGAAAAGAGAAGCCTGAGAGGGGATATGATAGTAGTTTTCAGGTATCTAAAAGTGTGTCATAAGGAGGAGGGAGAAAACTTGTTCACCGTAGCCTTTAAGGATAGAACAAGATGTAATGAGCTTAAACTGCAGTAAGGGAGGTTTAGGTTGGACATTAGGAATAAGTTCCTAACTGTCAGGGTGGTTAAACATTGGAATAAACTGCCTAGGGAGGTTGTGGAATCTCCATCTCTGGAGATACAGGTCTGTTGCAACTTATGCACATTTAACATGCACAATTTCAACTTTACGTGTATGGCCGGAGTCAGGGGGGCATGGCCTCAAGAATTAAAGGTCCTGGGCACCAACTGTGGCTGGGAGTCCCAGGGCCTTTACATCACCCAGAGGGCTCTCAGCTGGAGAGGTGGCTGGTAGCCCCTGTGGCGAACTAAAGGGCCCAAGGCTCCAGCCACCATGGAGCTCTGGGCCGCTTAAATGCCAGCCCCAGCCGGGCTGCCAAAGCTGCGGGTGGAATTTAAAGGGCTCTTCCAGGCTCCCCACCACATCGGGAAGCCTGGCGGAGCCCTTTAAATCCCGGCTGCAGCTCCAGCCCTTTAAATGCTGGCCCGGCCACCGGAGCTGCGGGTGAGATTTAAAGGGCTTGAGGACATAATTTTGACTATACGCGGCTTTACGTGATAACCGCTGAATGGAACCCTCGCGTAAGATAAGACTTGCCTGTATTTAAGAGTAGGTTAGATAAATGTCTATCAGGGATGGTCTAGACAGTATTTGGTCCTGCCATGAGGGTAGGGGACTGGACTCGATGACCTGTCGGGGTCCCTTCCAGCCCTAGAATCTATAAATCTATACAGTTAGTGGCAAAGCATGGCTTTTGGGTCTGGATACAAATTTCCCTAACATTTGGGAGTGTTCAGATCTGTGGTTTTGGTTTGAACTCATCTGTAGTCTGAGATGTTTGAAAGCTTTCCACAAAATGAATATTTCTCTTCAAGGGGAAGAGTAAGGGAAAATGAAGAAGCAGCATACAGTTGTTTTTCAAGGGTCAGAGATAAGTGTCATTGTCTTGCTGCAGCCTCTTGTGAATTTAGAGGACAAATATACACACTTTAGTAACAAGATGAGAGAAGATAGTCAGCCTCACAAGTAACAGCCTATTACCTTCTGAAAAGCAAGTACTGCTGGAGTGGCTTGCTAATAACAGTACCTGACTGACAGATTAAAATTAAACACCCTGAAAGCAGCGTAGAAATGGCTAGCTAAGTTTGTGCTTTTATGGGTAACTGTGGATGTGATCTTTACACAGAAACAGGCAAGAGAATATGAAATGATAGAATACCAAGGTATGCATTAAAAGTACAATGGAATTGTTCTAATCAAAGTAAAGACTGTCTGGCTATAGAATAAAAGGCATTTTCCCCCCAGAAGATCTTTCACTGAATCATAAATCAAGGATTAAGTAATTAATTTGTCATGTTATTGAGAGTTCACTTCCTTACAAATAGCACTGTTATAGGTCAGAATAATATAATTTCCCCTTTTTGTTTCTCTCTCGTTTTCTTCCTTTTTTTTTTCATTAGAAACCACAGGAAGACATTTTTGTAGTGAGGATATCATTCCTCCCAATCATATATCTTATTTGAGCAGCGTGAATTTGTTCCACATGTCTTTTGAACATGTGTTCCTTGCACAAAAATGTCTGGTTATATAGAGAGGCAAATGAAGAGAAGGCTAGTGAAACTGGAAAAGCTCATTACAGAATAGTGTTTTAATTAACGCATAAGAAAAAATATTGAGCAGTGAGAATGTATCTCCAGCCCTTTTGCACCTTTGCCTATGATGCTGAAGCTGCCAAAAGCTTTCCATTTTGTGTTGTTTGCAGTGAAGATTGGAGAATATTGGTATCAATAAAAGTAAAGGAACTGAACATGGGAACATTCTGCTGTCAAAATGTTCATCAGTAAGGAACTTTGCACACTCTAAACTGCCATCACTTTGTGAATGGTGTTCTCAGTTAAGTCAATGGGAGATATGCGTGTGTGGGGCAGGATATAAATTTGAATGCTGTGTGAATGAGAGATTGCTCACAGTGTTATGATGATAACTCATGTGGTTTATATGACAACCACAAAAGGATTATTTGTTAGGCTACAGTATCCTGTCTTTGGGTTCACTTGATCATCCAATGACAGGTTCTGATGAAGAATCTCTCCAGTTTCATTATATGAGGGTATTGTTACTCCATATCCTGTGGGTAGAATTATGGAGGTGGATTTCTGTGAAGATTGGTCTGAACCATTTCTGTGCAGTTTGGAGAATGCCTTCCAGCTTTGCTGATCATGTAGTTGGGTTAGTCTCTCCAAGTAAATAGTTCATAGCTTTCTGATTTCTCTCCTGACCCTCACATTTATTTCAAACACAACTGTCTGAACTTGGGTCCTTCATTATCTGGTTCAGTTTCCTTGATAGATCAGTTTCGGCTCTTTCTTGAGTAAATGTATCCACCTCAGGTTTAGCCAAATTATTGTGATGGTTTTACTGAGTATCTCAGACATTAGACTTTAGCTTGAGTCTACCAGCCATTTTCCTAAAGACCAATACAATTACTTTATTTGGAGCAATAGGTTATTAAGTCACCTTGCTTTTCACTGATTTTGTACTTATATGATCCAAACAAATAAAGGGTTTTACTGTATAAAATTGAGAGAGCCACCTTTGAAGGGGGGGGTGAATGTAGGGAGGGGTTATTAAAATAATTCAGGTAATAATCAGGACAAAAGATATATCACTCTTGCATTGATGCTTTTTATCTGGGAAGCATACACTGGGATTCAATGCAGTCCTCTTTATTTCAGTCATCAGTACTTGTCTTGATATAGGTACCTATCCTAATATGTAATATCATAGAACTGGAAAGACCTTGAGAGGTCATCTAGTCCAGTCCTCTGCACTCATGGCAGGACTAACTATTATCATTGGATATATAGGAGTAAATATTGGTGCATCAAAGAACTATACAAACTAATTGATTAGCAATTTATCTAACCATTTGCTATTATGAATCTGTGGTACATATTGTCTGAACCTGTTCATTTTTCTAGGTTACATGATGAGCTACTGTTTCTGTTTTACTCTTAGGAGGCAAGCCATGGTCCAACATTATGGAGATCCTAGAGGAAAAAGATGGGGTTGACACTGAACTGCTGGTTTATGCAATGACCTTAGTTAACAAGGTTTGTTTTAATACATTAATATCGTTAGCACTATTAGTACTCATTTATTTTCAGTTACATAATGCTCAAAGGTGTTGTGGGCATTTGGCAGATATATAACAAAACCAGTCTTGTCCCAAGAATTCACAGTGCAAGCCACTCAAAGCCAAACTGGATTAACCTTATCTAGAGAACACTAGTTGTTGTTTTAATACTGTGCCTTTGGCCATCACTCTATTCTGTATTTGTAAACGTAACATTAACAACAGCAGATGACATGGTGAGCGGCACTAAATATATCTTTGTATAAGTAAAATAAATATTCAAATGCTATTTAATCTCAACACGTAACAGCTGTAAAATTCAGAGTTGAGTCTTCTCTTTCCATCTTCTCTTTTCCATCCCTTAGAATACTACCAGATCTCCAGGTTAGTGAGGAAAATGAGACTTTATGGTAGCTAAAAGAGAAGTTAAGTCACTTTTCAAATTAATTGGCTGAAGTGGTGGGAAGGCTGAGCAGTTGGGTAGAGAGGGAGGTATGAGAGCATATTCACATGAGGTAAATATTGTGGTGCTTTGGGACTGTGTGAAGTTTAAGCAGCTAGAAAAAGGCGTCTAGGTGTTTGAGAGTCTGTGGTGGGTGGAGTAGGGGGCAGGGATTTTGGGGGGCACAGGAGACAGATAGGGACAGTAGTGTGAGCACTAGATGGGCATGGCAGTTTCTGGATCAGTAAACTCTGGAGCAGCTTTCTGAAGGTTAGTTCACATCATTGTGCCAACCTATCAGTATGAATAAAACCAGCTCTTGTTATTTATCATTTGTGTAATGGCATCAACCAAGATCAGGACTCCATTTTGCTAGGTGTTATGCCATCACATAGGGAGATGCAGTTGCTGTCTCCAAAATTCTCAAAATTTAATTAGAAACAAGACTCAACAAATGAGTGTAACAAACCATAGGGACAGAGTGAACAAGCATAATGGTAATAAGACCCCATAGTTACAAAGGCTAGCTTTGTGCACAGTTTGATGGTTCCAGAACATTTGATTTTTTTCTCTATGCATCAAGTGTAATGAATTTAACAGGTCGAAATGCTAATGAAAGGATTTCTGTTTGAAAAGGAAAAGATGCCATATTTTTTTCTTTCTTGTTTATAGTTCTCAGAGGTTTTTATTACAAGTAGCTGTTCCATTGTAAAATCAAATGCTATCTAAATATGCTTGTACACTCACAAAAGAAAACCAAAAGACCATAAAAATGAGAAGCTAGTTAGAAATAAGTTCTTAACCTCTAAAGTAATCATCACATGAGTCAGATTTTAAAAACTGACCTTTTAAAGAAGACAGAAAACCAGAATGTATTTAGGAACCAAAATATCATTGTGCTTTATGGTTTTGTTTAACTGGTCAGAGTGTTACTAACATTCTGACCTGTTAAATTCATTATATTCATTCAAGTATCTTCAGTTCGTCAATTCTGGTCATAAATCACAATATGAATTTATTCCTACTGCATAGTACTTTCTCAAGCTCTTGTTCATGGCTACCGTAAATGCTTTTTGGTAAAGTAGCTTCTCTTCTAATGCTTCAAATTGCCCTTGGAAACAGCCTGATATGGCCAGATCCCCCAGTAACATCACTGTTGTCATGATGTTTCATTTAAAACCAACTCCTGGTCCTGTTGAAATCAGTGACAAAACTCCCACTGACTTCATTAGAAGAAGAAACCTTCTGAAAGGCATTTCTCAATTCACGTATGTATGCAACTCCCACTAAAGCAGGAAAACATGTCCCCAGGAGTCTTTTTTCATACCCATTTCATGCTGTGGTGTATTTCATACTGGGTTCCCTCTTTCTGGGGATAATACCTCTTAATCTTGTCTGGGAATTGTCAGCCCTAGTGTTTGCTTTATTACTTCATCCCGTATTGACTTATTTTCATCCCACAGTTGATTTCTTTAGGTCTGAGCCCATCATTCCTCCTTGTAACTTTTTTTTTAGGAGTGGTGTGTAGACCTAGCCTAAGAGACCAGTTCTGCCACACTTACGCACATTGGGTGACACCATGCTCTGAAGTGGCTTGCATAGTACTTATAATAAGGTGCTACTCAACATGAGTGGCAGAATTAGGCTCTTAAGCTTATTTGGTCCGGATTCTCACTTGCTCTGCACCTTGTATAGTAATTAACAACAACATAAACTGAGTGCAAAATGCTACCACATCAAAATAGCAGTACATTACACCCACTTTGCAATGGTGTAAATGACTGCCGGAAGTACAGGGCAAAAGAGAATCAGCCCATTTCTGTTTAAACAAATCTCTCTCCAATAGTTCATCTTCTCCCCGACTTCATTCTGCTGTTGAGCCATAATAATGGATTCATCACATGCCTGTCATTTTCAATACTAGGATGGGAGGGTATATTGGTATACAAACTGTACTATGACTTCACTGCATAGTAGCATTGTATGACTAATAGTAGTATTGTGAATTCACCAGCAAAAAAAGGTCTAGACTGTGATAAGAAAAGCTCTGTATTAAACCCAGAAACAAATAGAAATGGGAGTTCTAAAAGTTATTATGGTGTAAATTATTTCTATATAAATATTATTTATTTTCAAGTTTATGAAAGTGCCTCTCTAGTTTTAATGGTAAATGTTTGTCCCACAATTAGAAATGCTTTATATATGCTGGAACTCTTAATAAGCCCCTTTAGACAAGGTAGCAAGCATCCCTTCAGTAAGATTTTAACAAATGAAAAGGAAGGAAGGAACTGATATTTCTGCTGTCTAGATCAACTTGTACATTAAAAATACTACTATTACTTAAAGACTTGAAGACAGTAGGCACATGGCTTGGGATGATTGTTGCCGGCTGAGAATCAATCAGCTGTGTGGATCACCCTTCTCCTTAAGGCTGAAGAGACAGGAATCAATAGGAAACCAGCTTGCCTTGCTCAGATAAACCTTTTTTTAATTTTTTCTCTCTCTCTGCTTTCATTCCTGTGCTTAATACCTTAATATTTGCTGCTTTTTAGTTCTGCAGTTAAGCAGAACCAGGGAAGGATCCGTGTGTGTGTACGTATATAAACATATATTTATTTATTTATTGACCCACATTTTCAGTAGTTTTTCAGGAATCAGTAACATCGATTTGTTTTGCTCATTATCTTTTTTTTTACATATTTTCACTGAGTTTTTTGTTAGGCTCTGCTCCACTTGATGTTTTATTTTTCTAGCTGTGTCTCACTAGCCCTACTCTTTGTTTCTTGTTTAACCAGAATCACGTACACTGCCACTTACAAATTCTTGTAAAACTTTTGTAATTCTCTTCAAAACAAATCATTGTCAATGTTGTACCGTTGATTCTCAGACGCTGTCGGGATTGCCAGATCAGGACTCTTTCTATGACGTGGTGGACTGTCTGGAAGAGCTGGGCATCGAAGCTATTTCACAGAGACACTTGAACAAGAAAGGAACAGACTTGGACTTAGTTGAACAATTTAACATTTATGAGGTAACATAACATGCCCTGTTTTATGCATCTTACAGCTTGTGCAAACTTCAAAGCTGGGGGAGGGGGTGGAGAGAATGTAACCTAGGTGAAACTTGGTTATCTATTTTATTTTAAAAGAAAAACATCTGGTTGCTGGAAGTGTTACACACATTCGTATATGTGACCTACTCCAGTACATGACTACATGCAGTACAAATGCATTTCATGCTAGATATAGATTATACGTCAAGGTGAAACAGCACATTTACTAGCCTCTTTTAAAACTCTTTCTCAAACTGCTACTTACACATCAGACTCCCTAAGTCAGTAAAAGTTCTTTCCATATGCAAAAGCATTCAGAGCACAAAAAAATGTCCAGCCTGCATCAACTTCACACACACAGCTCTCTCCACAATTGATTGCCCAGTGAGTCCTTGTTTATGAGTTTATACTGGATCAATTCCTACCCGACTTGCAGTGATTGGGTAATGACTGACTCCACATTCACCACCCATGAAATATTTATGTGCAAAGATAGAATATTTGGTTTCTTAACGATTAGACACTTTTCAGACTTTGCTTTTTTTAGGCTGAAAGTAATATAAAGTGCATGTGAATTTATGTCATGGTGCAGTGAAATGAAATTACTACCTCTAATACTAAGTCCAGCTGCAGAGACATTGGACCTGCTTCTCTTCTTTCTTATGCCAGCTTTACCCCATGGTAACTCCATTGATTTTAGTGGAGTTACTCCTGATTGATACTAGTCTTAGATGATTCAGGCAAAACGTAGGTATAGAGACCGTAATGCTCCGCTGAATGTATTCACACCAACTGAAAACTTGCGTGGCTTATTGGAGAATAAGGTCCAGAAACATCCTCTTTGGTTTTTGAAATCCATCATGATACCAGTTGACAAGAGTGGGTTTTCTCAACTTTACTGGGTGGTAAAAACAGATAAAGATATTAAGCTGGCATGCAAATTTGTTGATTTCTTTCTTGGTTGAGAAGAAATTTGTAGCCCACTGGGTTATTATATGTTCTGCTTTGCCTTATATTCAGCAGTAATGCAAGAAACCTACAGGCCTGTATCCTGTAAGACATTAGCTTCAGCAAGTTAGGATAAGCCTTGAGGCGTATGAATTTTAAACAGATAAACTTTGCACAGATAAACGGCCCAGCGGAAAACACCAAGTATTTGAGGAGCTGAAAATAGAGTTTAAGGGGAAGTTCTAACCACAGGTATATAATTCAACCACAGAAGTGTCTAGACAACAAACTGACATATATAACAGATAGGTATATGAGATAAATCTGAGGCTAGCCTGCTTGCTTATATATCTTTTCTTATAAGTTTCTTATTTTCCTATGAGTTTGATTCTTTGTTTTATTATAATAGGCTTATAGGTCTATATTAGAGTATATTTTGGCTGTAACACAAAGAACCTGCAGGTCACATCCTGTGTGTTGAGCTAAGGCAAAGTTCTCATACGTATGTTTGGGACCTTTCACCGAGATAGATGGTGATGAGCTAAAGCATAAGATCCATATATGGCTGCAACCTTTAACATGGAGGATGCGTTAAAGCAGGTTGGCATTAGGGGCTTTCCCAAGTTCATAGCCTTTTAAACTTAACAGATACACCAGACTTTGGACCTAGGAAAGAACCGAAATAACCAGGTAGGGCAGAAATAAAAAATGTGATCCTAACCACAAAAGGGGCATGGTAACCAATGGATGTATATGATAATAAGTTGAGATCATTGATATGCTAATCTATAGGGAAAAGATACTCCAACATTAGTAAGGTGAGGAAATACAAATAAGGAAAAGGGGGAAAATCCCCTACTGATTATGCATCAAATATAGGGGCATCAGCATAACATATTGTAAAAATGACATCCCAGCCTAGGGGCAGTAGGAGGAGGAGGTGTGTAGTCCTTGGGAGGTGCCAGAATGATCACTGGTGATGATGGGGAAGGTGATGAGGAAGATGATGGCTAATGTTTCAAGTTGTTTTACAGGAGATGGTGTGAGTATATGGATGTTCAGATGTACATTCTGTAGTTTCTCAGTCTTACTAAGTTGGGGTGTTTGTGACTGTGCTAAATGTATTATTAAACTATATCTGTAAATATACAAGAGTTCCTATAGGGTGAGTGTTGCAACTGCGCACATGAATAACACTGGGCCTGATCTTGGGGCAAGAACCTGGCAACCCTCAAAGTGATAACTGAGGATTCTTAAGTAATCAATATAATTTAATACATAATTTAAAGATCAGGCACCAGATTGTAGCAACATTAGTAAGGCTCCAAAGTAGTGTGCTATGTATAATATCTCCATGGCCCTCGTGTAACTACTTTCTAGAAAATAGAAAATCTAGTGGCCAGACTGAGTTTCAAAAGATGTGGATTTTGTTTATGGATCTGTCTCAGACTTCCTGTGGAACTTTGGTAAATCACTTAACCACTCTGTGGCTCAGTTTCGCCATCTATAAAATTAGGATTGTACGTTATTACCTCCAGTGGTAGGGTGGGAATTCACAAGACTCAAGGTAAAATCCTGTCCCTTTTGAAGTTGGTAAGAATTTTGCCATTGAGTTAAATAGGGCCAGGTTTTCTCCCATGGATTTTCAAAGGCATAAGGGAATGAGGTGCCCAAGTCCCACTGTAATATGATGGGAGCTAGACATCTAACTCCCTTAGATTTTGAAAATCCCAGCCTAAATGTTTACAAAGCTCTCAAAGATCTGCAGATGATGGGGTCTATGCAATCCCAGTGTATGAATAGCAGCAAGATGAGTATGTAGCAGCTAAACAGGAGAAGCTGTTGTAATGGTGAGTATAGTAAGAGTCAGTTAAGTTATGCTGGGAGCAATGACTTCATGGTTGGGAATGATGTGCAGCTACATATTCATTGTTAAAACACAAGTGAAAACGTAGGAAATCTAGAGATAACATGTAAAAAGTCTCCTCTTTCGTTCCTTTCAGATGACACTGAGACATGAGGATGGAGACGAGACTGCTGATCCCCCACCCAATGGGCGCAAAGACAGAAGAAGGGCCAGTCTTGGCTCCAGTGAACGAAGGGGGTTAGAGCGCAGGAGAAGCCGCAGACATTCAGCCCAGAGCATCAAAAGCACTTTATCAGCTCCTGCAAGTCCCTGCAGTCAGTCAAGCCCAAGCTTCATGTTAGGCCATGGGCAGTGTATTGAAGATCTTAGTGAGAAGTAAGTGCTTGAGACAAGAAACGTTCCTTTATTCCCATTATTGTACCTTTCCACTGTATTCATTGCATGTTATTGACTCTAATCATGGCAAACTGTTCAGTTATTTCATTTTCCCCCTTCTTTCTTTCTTTCTTTCTTTCTTTGAGCAAAAAAGCAAAACACTACTAGAGGCTTAAAGGAAGAAAAATATGATTACTTGGTTCTTCTATATTCACCTACCTTTAAGATGCATATGTTACCTGTGAATACCTGCCTGTCAGTCCTATATCTCATTGATCTTCAGAAGAAACAAACCTTCTAAGTAATCTGTAAAATAAACAAATACATTCCTGAGTTTGTATTACCATTTGTCCCATAGGAATGGACGTGAACAGTGTGAGATAAAACATTCATAGAGTGAGATCTTAACAACATTTATTGATAGAATTTTCATCCACTGTAATATATGGACAGAATTTCCATCTGATATATCCATATAGTAGAAGATTCAGATTCTACAGGGAGGTCCTGGTGAAATCATAAACATCATGATTTATTACACTTGTGCAAAGTTATTGGTTGTGTGTTTGGAATGAATTCATGTGAGGCATTTTCTTTTTACAATCAGTGTTCCAAAATGTATGTTCATATTTTCTTTCAAGGCTGAGCTGTTGTTTGAATAGATGTGATGTGATATTTAAGAATTAACAAATGAGTTGCAGAAGGACCAACTGAGGAGGAATCAGAGGCCCACAAACAAGGCTAGCCAGTCAATCTAGCTGGTTATTACTGCTTGAGAAGTGCTCTGGACTGAGATATTTTTGACATTATAAGACAAAAATGAAAGATGATAGTTGTTTGAATTTTCTTTATTGCCAGTGCCATTTCAGTTCATCTGGACAGAGTTTTGTTAGAGAAAAGTGGGAGCTGCTGATTGTCAGCACCTCTGAAAACCAGGCACGAAGTTTCTTGAGCTGGGAAAGCAGAAACTGAAGCACATTAAACAAATGAAGACTTAATGTTTGTGAAGTTCTTTGAGCATTTCTGATGGAAGATATATACAATCCTGGAGCCTCAAAATTCTGCCAGTCATATAGGAAACATTCTACCTTGCAAACTAAATTTCACTGAATAACAATGTATTCCTATTAAAAAGACCCTTCCTTCAGAATACGTGAAATTTTAAGGCTCCAGGACTATTAAGTATCAGTGGTATGTCATATACTGCATAGTGGCTTCTCAATATATTGAGGGTAAGTCTACACTACCGTGCTACATCGGCACAGCTGCACAGATGCAGCTCCTCTGCTGTGGCACATCTGGTGAAGATATGCTATGCTGACAGGAGAGCGCTTTCATGTTGGCATAATTATTCCACCTCTGTGAGAGGTGGCAGACATAGCATGATACTTTGTAAGTTGATGTACGTTGCACAAGGGAGATATTGTTTTCACACCCCTGAGCAATGTACATAAGCAGTAGTTTAGACCAGCTCTCTGTCCAATGCATTTGTCATCATTCCGTGTTTTCATTTGACATCTCATTCATGCTTGTTTTTGGCTGGGTCTATAGTGAATTCGAGCCTGAGGGCCTCGTGGTCTTACAGGCTGATGACAAAGATAACAGTGCATTTGAAGCTGAATGTCAAACATCTTCAATGTGAGTGTTGCTGCAGCTGCTCTGCATGGAACACCTCTTGCATGGTTCTGGGCTTTTTCATTACCTCTTGGTGTCTAGAACACATGCAGGGGGTGTGATTGACTCCTTAGAGTGATGCATTTAGGTGGAAGAAATGTATTTTATTTCAATGCTTTGATTCTGGATTGATTATTCTGTTGTAATCAAAGACATGGAAGCACTCTGAGTTATCCTTCCTGAGGTACACTACACTTGGTCAGTTTTACGATTTTTTTGTTATTAGCATTCGCCCTATTGTTTTCTTTGTTTCATAGCTGGGAACTGGAGAATGCATAACAGCCAGATGGGAAAAAACAGTCTATCCCAAATCACACCATCCTAGTCCCCAACACACAACCCTCTAACGCGCTCTATGTTTAAATCTGTGTTCATCTTCTTTTGGACCTGTTATTATGCTAGTCACTTTCTTTGTCATCTATATTTTAACCATGCTGGGAAAGATCTTGGCCCCAGCTCTGGATATATTGACAGTGGGCAGGAGCAAAGAACTACGCTTCATTCTCCCACTCAGTTCTTGCCATACCAGAGATTAGGCCTTTTGTTTCTTCACTCCTGGAAAATCCCTCAAAGCTGACTCTTTGAAATTCCAGCCATTCAGTCTCTTGAGAGGATATCCTGCTTTGCTGACTATTCATCTGTATGGTTATGTTTCTTTCTGGATATGCAGAGAAGTACCCTATATAATTGAGTGTCACATTTGATTAAGGGTTTTTTAAAAGCTAACTTTGATATAGTGTATAAGTCTTAGAATGCCTTGAAGTACTTAGAAGCATAGCTAACCACTCTGATTCATTATTTGCATTGGCTGCATCCTGTTTCCCAAGCTACAAGCATACAAGCAACATAACAGCGTTAGGGCGAGAGTAAAGGCATATGGTTTATCAGTTTGATCAAGGCAGAATATTTGCCTATTGGGACCAGAAGTTTGGGTATTAATGAAAATGAGCCTGACCCTCAGAACTCTGGACCATGTTTTTGCCACACCCGGCTACTGCTTAGGAGTACCATTTTCCCATTCCATTTCAGGATCTCTATGCAGAGAAGACATTTTGGACTATTATTTCAAATAGTCATTTTGTGGGCTAGTCGTTGTGCCTGGGAAGTAGGAATATTGTTTTCTAAAGGGCATATCTTGGCCTCAGAACTAAACAACACAAAATTATGCTCAGAAATGTGATAGAGACCTCCCTTTTTTTTAAAATAGAAATATGGTTCCTATGGAATCTTAGTAAGTTTTTTATTCATGTTGTATCTGAGTTTAGTCACAGAGTTGGTGGAAACATGGGGAAAAAATTGCAAAAATGTCTTCAAAATATTGTTGTTGTTTTTTCCTAAAAATATTGCGATTTCAATACATATTGTTCCAATTCTGAAAAATTTCAGCAAGCGGCAAGCTCTCATCCACTCCTCATGGGGGCATGTTTGGTGTGTGTCTACAGCCCCACCTCCACTGCCCATACGAAAAAGTATTGGAGCCTTGTCTTAACTAAGGGCATGTTACATCTACAATGGTATATCAAAAGCCAGCTGAGTCCTCTATCCATAGTGAAATTGTCAGCATGTGACCTCTGCAGGCATAACATTTCCAGCCGCCACAGCCTGGTGATTCGGCCTATAGAAATTACAGGAGGAAAAGGCCCAATTGTTCACCTGGGATCAGATGTAGTGCCTATTTAAGTCAACGGAAAGACTCCCCTTCAGTGAGCATTGGATTTGACCCCTAGTATATCCCCGAGCAAATGCAGAATTGTTAGTTACAGTGTATTTTGCAGGGCTCTATCCAACGTCACCCAGAGAATTCATGGGGCCTGTGACAAAGCAATTTCAGGGGCCCCTTCCATAAAACAAGTTGCAATACTATAGAACAGGGATCAGCAATCTTTCAGAAGCGGTGTGCCGAGTCTTCGTTTATTCACTCTAATTTAAGGTTTTGTGTGCCAGTAATACATTTTAACGTTTTTAGAAGGTCTCTTTCTGTAAGTCTATAATATATAACTAAACTATTGTTGTATATAAAGTAAATAAGGTTTTTTAAAATATTTAAGAAGCTTCATTTAAAATTAAGTTAAAATGCAGAGCCCGCTGGACTGGTGGTCAGGACCTGGGCAGTGTGAGTGCCACTGAAAAAGAGCTTGAGTGCCACCTTCGGCACGCGTGCCATAGGTTACCTACTCCTGCTATAGAATACTATATTCTCATAGGGTCCCCTGCGAGGCCCAGGACAAATTGTAGACTATAATTTGGCATTTGAGAAGTAAAAGGGCTGGTAGCCCTAAGGGAAAAGATAACAGCTTGGCTCTTTGTGTTAAATAGCTGTCTGCAAGCCTCAAACTGCTGAATGAGCTTTAGGGTAGGGAAGGCTGTGCCTCCCAAACAGCCTGCCCCTGCCCCCATTTGACCCCCATCCACTTCCTGCCCCACAACTGCCCCCCTCAGAATCCCCAACCCATCCTGCTCCTTGTCCCCTGAACGTCCCCTTAGGTCCCTCCCAACTACCACCCCACTGCCATGAACCCTCCCTGCTCCCTATCTCCTGACCCCTATCCACCCCCCCGAGTCCTGACAGACCCCCAGAACGCCCACAATCCAACCATCCCCTGACATCTCCCCCAACCTCTGCCCCATCCCTGTCCCCTGACTGCCTCTTATCCAGCCCCCCTCGGCCCCCTTACCATGCTGGTTACCCCCACCTCTCCCCTCTCCCGGAGCCTCAGCACGCCGCGTCCAGGAGCAGCCCTGGACAGTGCTGCCGCAGCGTGGCTCCAGCGGGACCTGAGCTCGCAGCCCCACCCCCTTACTACGTGGCTCTGAGCAGGAGGAGCTCAAGCCCTGTCCGAGCCACACCACTTTAGCTCTGTCCAGAGCAGCGCCTGGATGCAGCGCACTGAGGCGTCGTGGGATGGGGTGAGCCTCTGACATTCTCGTGGGGACCCCTGCAGGGCCTGGGGCAAATTGCCTCACTTCCCCCCCCCCGCCTCTGGGCGGCCCTGGCTGTATCTATTTTAATTATAAAATATCCCCAGGTATGAGGCTTCAATCACTTTCCTTGGAGACGCTTCCAAATTCGCTTCACCATTAGGAAAACTTCACTGGTATTCAGCCTAATTTTTTTCCCTTACATTTACTTCCTTGCTTCTGCTGATAGTTACACGGTACATATGTCACATGATTCTGATGTTGGCTTTACACTGGAATAACTTCATTGACTTCAGTGGAGCCACTTGGGAGATCAGAATCAGTCCCACATAGTATATTGTGTTTCTTTTTAGACTATATTCTTCTTGGTTATTTATGGACTCCATTCCCCAAATCGCTGCAGGCTCCAGGTTCCTCAGAGTACTCCTTTGCAGAGTGTTCCTCTTCCCTTTCTTTCTACCCCATTCAGATGGTTTGGCACATATTTTGCTTTTGTTTACCACGTCAAACAAGTTGTTCAGAGTCATCTGCTTTGTGTCAGCAGGTAAGATTTACTGCAATGGCAAGGAAATAAGTCTTCCAAAAAGAGAAATTTATGGTGGCAGTAAAGCAGAAAAGACAAGAGTATCCAAATTCTGTTTTCATTTGCAATGCTGTAAATTGAGCGAAGCTGCCTGAGGCCAATGCAGTTACTCTGATTTACACCAGTGTAATTGAGGGCAGACTTTGGTTTTAAGATGGGAAAAGATGAGACTATATGTTTAAGGGCAAGCAAGTGGAGAACTTGTAGGTCTTTTTCATCATGTTGGCAACCATTTTCCAAAGTACATGTACCACTGTTTTATATGTGGTTCAAAACAAATAAGGGACAAAATCTGTTCTGTTAGTGTGGTTTAATTGAGAGCTAAAGCCATCTTTTATATACCCATTACAAATACTTAACTAAAATTATACTATGTGTGTGGGGGGGCACTTTTACAGACATGCATTTGCTGCAGGCATCTTTCTGTTACCTAGACTCTTGACATTTACTTTAGGCCTTACACTCACAAGTTTGCCTCCACTAAACCCCTTTCTATTTCCATTATGCAGTGAGCTCAATAAAGTTTGGAAACCCTTTAATCCTGTTAAAATATGACATTTAGAATGATTCAAGGGTGGAACCTTGTGAACTTTTTCCTTCCTACTCAGAATTTACTAGTCTAAATCTATGGGCCTATCATAGCATTTTATTTTTAAAATAATAGACTTCTTACCAAAGAATTTTTTGTGTGACGCTAGCTTTTTTCCCAGCCATGCCAATAGGGAGTCAAAGAAGACAATAAAGAGTAGCAAGATCTTGCATGATAGTTGAGTTTTCATTTTACACTCTTAAGAATCTTGTGTGCAGTGGTCACATGAGCATTAATAGACAAGTCAAGTGGCTGTGTTTCAGTTTATGTTTTCATACTGACAGAGCTGAAGGCATATAGTTTGATGTGCAGCTGCGTGGTAATGGTTCTTCTTGAAGTAAAATGACATAAGATTATATATGGAGGTGGACGGGATGTTCTTTTCATTTTATTTCATTAGCCACTGGTGTGGACAAAAAGGGTGAAGAAATGAAGATGTAAGAATAGTGGTCCTCAGAAAAGAGTGGTGCATGGAATGGCAACTGCTCATAATATCAAGCCCTTGTTAGTGTCTAACAACAGTACCTTTAGCAGTAGAAATAGTTCTGTTAGGGCCCTGCTATTTTAGCCTGGTAACAGATTCCCTTTGTTATGTCCCTCATGCATTCAGCAGGTGGTAACAGGAGCAGATGAAATGAAGGATGAAGCAGTGCAGATTTGAAAGGACAGCTGATGAAACGGGGAAGCTAGAAAAAAATGTGTAGTTAGACAATTTTAAGGAGAGTCTTAGAGTGATCTGGAGGAAGCTAAGGAAATACAGTGGATGAGGGGATATAAGAAACTGATCAAGAACAGTTTTTGCTCCCAACCTAAACCATGGGTATGTCTGCACTACGGGATTATTCCGATTTTACATGAACCGATTTTGTAAAACAGATTGTATAAAGTTGAGTGCACGTGGCCACACTAAGCACATTAATTCGGCGGTGCGTCCATGTACCGAGGCTAGCGTCGATTTCTGGAGCGTTGCGCTGTGGGTAGCTATCCCATAGTTCCCGCAGTCTCTCCCGCCCATTGGAAATCTGGGTTAAGAGCATGATGGGGCAAAAACAGTGTCGCAGATGATTCTGGGTAAATGTCATCACTCAATCCTTCCTCCATGAAAGCAATGGCAGACAATCATTTCACGTCCTTTTTCCCTGGATTGCCCTGGCAGACGCCATAGCATGGCAGCCATGGAGCCTGTTTTGCCTTTTGTCACTGTCACCATATGTGTACTGGATGCTGCTGACAGAGGTGGTACTGCAGCTCTACACAGCAGCATTCATTTGCCTTTGCAAGGTAGCAGAGATAGTTACCATCCCTATTGTACTATCTGCCATTGTAAATTGGCGATGAGATGACGGTTTTCAATCATTTTGTACCGTTTGCAATTGGAAATTGGCGATGACAGTTATCAAGCATTTTGTACCGTCAGCTGCTGTCATGGGTGCTCCTGACTGGCCTCGCTGAGGTCGGCCGGGGGCGCATGGACAAAAATGGGAATGACTCCCCAGGTCATTCCCTTCTTTATGTTTTGTCTAAAAATAGAGTCAGTCCTGCCTAGAATATGGGGCAAGTCTACTAAAGAGCCAGAGAGCACAGCTGCTCTGGGTCAGAGCCCCAGAGATCCCACAGAAATGATGAGCTGCATGCCATTCTAGGGGGTGCCTCCGCAACAACCCCACCCATTGCTTCCCTCCTCCCACTCCCCTCCTGGGCTGCCGTGGCAGTGTCCCCCCATTTGTGTGATGAAGTAATAAAGAATGCAGGAATAAGAAACACTGACTTTTTAGCGAGATAAAGTGGGAGGGAGGCAGCCTCCAGCTGCTATGATAGTCCCGGCAGGATACTGAAGAGGGGAGGAGAGAGGAACGCAGCCTCCCGCTGCCATGATAGTCCAGGGAGTACAGAATCTTTTCTTTAGACACGAAAGGGGGGAGGGGGCTGATGGAGCTCAGGCTCCAGCTGCTATGATGAGGATGGTTACCCAGCATTTTGTACCATCTGCCACCAGGGAAGAGAGGGGAGAGGATGCTGCTGTTTAGCGCTGCAGCCCCCCGTCTACCAGCAGCATCCAGTAGACATACGGTGACATTGAAAAGTGGCGAGAAATGATTTTTTTCCCTTTTCTTTGAGGGGAGGAGGGAGGGTAAATTGACAACATATTCCCTGAACTACTGGCGACAATGTTTTTGACCCTTCAGGCATTGAGAGCTCAGCTAAGAATGCAAATGCTTTTTGGGGACTGTGGGATAGCTGGAGTCCTCAGTCCCCCTTCCCTCCTTCCATGAGAGTCCATTTGATTCTTTGGCTTTCCGTTACGCTTGTCACGCAGCACTGTGCTGAGTCCCTGCTCTGGCCTCTGTCTATCGTAGCCTGGAGATTTTTTCAAATGCTTTGGCATTTCGTCTTCTGGAATGGAGCTCTGATAGAACAGATTTGTCTCTCCATACAGCGATCAGATCCAGTATCTCCTGTTCAGTCCATGCTGGAGCTCTTTTTGGATTTGGGACTACATCGCCACCCGTGCTGATCAGAACTCCACGCTGGGCAAACAGGAAATGAAATTCAAAGTTTGTGTGGCTTTTCCTGTCTACCTGGCCAGTGCATCCGAGTTCAGATTGCTTTCCAGAGCAGTCACAGTGGTGTGCTGTGGGATACCGCCCGGAGACCAATACCGTCGATTTGCGGCCACACTAACCCTAATCCGACATGGCAATACCGATTTCAGCGCTACTCCTCTCGTCAGAGAGGAGTACAGAAACCGGTTTAAAGAGCCCTTTATATCGATATTGAGGGCCTCCTTGTGTGGAAGGGTGCAGGGTTAAATCGGTTTAACTCTGCTAAATTTGGTTTAAACTTGTAGTGTAGACCAGGCCCATATGTATTAGAATCTATTTATTTACATGGCTCTTGCACTATTAAAATTTGATGTTTAAAGCTCTGCCACTGACGTTGAGCAACTTGTACAGACCCTCTGTACATCAGTGTCATCATCTTCATCATCACTCCAATAACTGCACTGGGGCATCATCACCCCGATTGTGTGTCAGTGCTCGAGTCTCCACGAAGTCCATTCCTGTCCATTCTTTTATACATCAATGTATCCTTTCATAAAAGGTGTGTAACAATGTGAATTGTTTTGGGTTCATTGGGCAAAAATATGATATATAAGTATTATATAGGTGTAAAGTGGTATTTATCATATTGTATAGAAAAGAAAATAACAGGAAGTTAAAAAGCAAAGAGCACTGTCACATATGAATAGAGAAAGGAAACATATTTCCCCTTTCAACATTCATTACCCTCTTTCTCATTTTCCAAACTTTAATATAAGCCATGGTAAAAGGCCATATCACAGAAATGTCAGGACTTTTTACCTATTAATTAGACATATTAATTTTCCATTTGATCGCTAATACGAGTAAAATCCTTTCTACACAGTGGGCCAAATTCTTGCTAATGTATGCCTTAGGCAACCTGTCATAAACAGATAAGTAAGAGTTAATAGAACAGAAGTACTTCTTAACTCTTTTGCCTGTAAAGGGTTAACAAGATCAGTGAGCCTGGCTGTCACCTGACCAGAGGACCAGTCAGGGGACAGGATACTTTCAAATCTTGAGGGAGGGAAGTTTTTGTGTGTGCTGTTAGATTTTGGTGGTGGTTTTCTCTGGGTTCTGAGAGTGACCAGATGTGCAACCAGGTTTCTCTCCAATCTCCCTGATACAGGTTCTTATAGATTTAAAATAGTAAGTACTAGATGATAAGGCGAGTTAGGCTTATGTTTGTTTTCTTTATTTGCAAATGTGTATTTGGCTGGAAGGAGTTCAAATGTGTATTTTGCTGAAAGGATTTTAATTTGTACTTGTATACTTAGGCTGGGAGGGTATTCCCAGTGTCTGTAGCTGAAAGACCCTGTAACATATTCCATCTTAAATTTACAAAGATAATTTTTACTGTTTTTCTTTCTTTAATTAAAAGCTTTTCTTGTTTAAGAACCTGATTGTTTTTTTATTCTGGTGAGACCCCAGGGGACTGGGTCTGGATACACCAGGGAATTGGTGGGGAGAAAGGAGGGAAGGGGGAGAGAAAGGTTAATTTTCTCTCTGTGTTAGGATTACTTTCTCTCTCAGGTAGGGTCTGGGAGGGGGAGAGAGAAGGAGGGGGGAAGGTGAATTTTCCTCTCTGTTTTAAGATTCAAGGAGTTTGAATCACAGTGATCTTCCAGGGTAACCCAGGGAGGGGAAGTCTGGGAGAGGCAACGGTGAGGGAGAGGGTTTACTTTCCTTGTGTTAAGTTCCAGAGGGACTGGGTCTTGGGGGTCCCCAGGCAAGGTTTTGGGGGGACCAGAATGTACCAGGCACTGGAATTCCTGGTTGGTGGCAGCGCTACAAGTACTAAGCTGGTAATTGAGCTTAGAGGAACTCATGCTGGTACCCCATCTTTTGGACGCTAAGGTTCAGAGTGGGGAATTATACCATGACACAACCCATTATCAGTAAGATTGCATGTGGTGTAAATCCGCAGACTACTAATTTTATTCAGTAAAACCATTTTATTGAAAATACTTGCTGGACATGTGGCTTGCTTTGTTAGCTTTTGTTTTCTAAGGGGGGAAAAAACCCAACAGTGTAAATTACCTTTTCCTCCAGAGTCATAATTTGATTAATTTGAAATGTTGGCAAGTGTCCTTTTTGCTGTTTAGCCTTACATATCAGACTAATTAAACCTCTTTTGTCCATGAAAGGAAAGACTGTATTGGAATGCTCTTAAAAGGAAGAAAAGGGAAGCCTTTTATGACCAGAGGTGCTTCAGAGCATTTGTTTGTTTTATAAGGGCTGAGGCAGTTAACTAAGAACTGCACTGTTTAACCTAGGAAAGTGGAATTTGAGCCATAAATTTATGACAGCAGCAAGCAACACTGGAAGGAAATAAAATTGATATCCACTATGACTTGTAAAGTCCTCTCCTTGATGGAACATTTTTCATTTTCTATTTATTCACCTGTAAGGAGTTCAGGAAAGCTGCTTTCCAAGTGCTCTGTGAGAGGGAAAACAGATTTGATATTTGAATGGAAAAAAATCTGAAAAGTGAAGTACCTTGAAATCAACCCTAATGTTTCATTTAAAAAATAACTTTTGGAGGGATAGTGTCCATAGTCATATTATCTCACGTCACTGAGCTTGGCCAGTGATGTGCAGTGGATATTTAAATAGGTAATTTAAGGAAACGAAAATGAAAAGGACTTGTATGCTGATGCCTTAATTTTTAAATATCGGCTTTCCCTCATAAGCAGTAAGCAGTGCACAAAGGAATTTGCCTACCTGATGGTTTCGGAGAAGTGGGAGTACAGTGTCCAGTAACTTAACTAGGATTGCCCAACCTTACCATTTTGTGGACCACTTCATAAGAGAGAGATTCTCTCATGACCGCACCTTCCCTCCCAACATTTCAGTGTCCCCGCTACGTGGTTCTCAAAATACTTAATTCTGTAAATTATTTAGGAAGGACTCATAGGCCACTGGTCCCTAGACCCACCTTGCAAGAATCACTGCCTTAGGGCCTGCTCCAGTGCCTATTAAAGTGAGAGGGAAAACAGGCTGATTTTAAACTCTGTTGACTGTAATGACAGTTGAATCAGGCCCTAAAAGAACAGGAATCAATTACTGAACAGAGGTCTTTGATACACTAATATCTCATTCAGTAGAACTTGCATAAATGCTTGTGCAAACCAAATGATTTTTAGTGAAAAGAACTCAAAGTAAACATTACAAAAACATCCTTTGCTAGTTCCTCTCTGTTCTGCGCCAGATTCTGCTGCTCAACCACAATGAGCAATACCTTACCTTACTCCATGAAACTCCCATTGATACTAAGGACAGCAAAATCTGGTCTTATATTGAAAATTCTTTCTCTGTTAGAAATATCCCCCCAGCTACTTCCTTCAAATTCCCTATTAGCCATTTCTTTCTGTTGGAAAATAATTAAGAATTTGAGAATTGCCTGTGTTTCAAGCTGCATGTTGGAACACTGAGAGGTTGAGACACTAAAAATAATGCTTGTTGAAATACTTAACTCTGTACTGTAGGGAGCAATCTTGTGCTGAGTAGGGGTTGGACTAGATAATATAAAGAAGTTTTCTTCATTTCTGGGTTCTCATATTCTGTGATATTAGCATACCCTAGTGTCATGCTTTCAACTCTTGCAGAAGGATCAGAGTCACAAACTTCAGAATTTTCAAACACCTTGTTTTTGAAAGCCTTAATCCAGATCTGTTGTCTTCTGGTTGTACTGATATTCTTTATCATCCTTGTTATTTAATAGTTGCAGCATCCTTTTCCCTTGTTCTCAGAGACTGCTCCAACCACATTGTAGGGTGCACAGATATTAGATTGAGACTCCAGTAATGAATAACTACGACTTGGATTTAAGCAAAAAAGAATCATGTAAAGAAAACATTGAGATTCTTCTGTGTCTGTGTGTGAGAGTTATTTTTTTAGTTAGCACCTTATTGATTTTGCTTTTTCCTTTCAAATAAACTTGTAGGTTGACCTTTCAGTTGTTAGTTTTTTTCTTCAGTCTCTATGTTTTTAAAGCTTATGTTTCATTAACTTGAGAAAGCTATTCAATGTCAGCGACAGGAACAATCTGATAGATTCAAGTTTGATTTTATTTTTAAATTAAAAGAAAGGATAAAGGATTATCTATTACTTTTAAAGCTTTGATTACATTGCTTTTCAATTCCCCTTGTATATTCTGTATCCATAAACTGAACTTTATAATCTTGCTAAACCTACATGGTACTTTAGAGGGGCTATAAATATTTCCCTCTCTAACTTTGGGTTCTTGCCATAGAAATAACCAAACAGCTTCACCTTATTAGATATCTGTTAGTTCTCTTGGCCAATGATAATCTTTTAAAAGTATTTGCCCCCTTTGTTGGATAACAGAAAGCAATTTTAAAGGTGAAATTTAATGTATCCATTGCTCCAGAATTTGTTTTTTACAGTTTTAAAGCACTAATTGCAAAATTCTGATTTGTGATTGATATAATGGAAACTTAGTAAACCAGTGGTGGCCTTAATGTTGGTCAAACATGCCAGTCCATACAGTGCTAGCAGTAAGTTCTGTAGAGATAAATATTTGCTTTGTGTGAAACTTGATAAAGTAACTAGGCCACTGCTGAAAACCTTGGCAGGTTTTGGAGTTTAATTTCATTGAATAGTTTCCACTGAATCATTTTTCTTAATCTAATTATACTGTTACATTGGCACAAAATCTACATATATATGTACAGACAGAGGGGAAAAGAAAGGAAGTATTGCCAAGTTACCCCTTCTCCTATTCACACAAAAATAAACATATGCTTAGTAAGAAAGGCCCCATTAGAGCTGCCAGGTATATTAAGAAATCTCTTGGCTCTTCCCACTTGATCTGAATCCTCTGTCTGTTTGCCTCCACCATATTTTATTATATAAATGGCATTCCCTGTCTTTGTTTAGCTGTTTTCCAGTTTTAACAAATATTTTGGAGCACATTTTCCATTTTTACAGCATTCCTTAAACAAAGAATCTGCAGAAGATGTTATATTTCAACTATTACATTAGCTATGTATATGTAGAAGATCTATTTTCTATCCATATTGAAAGTCAGCTGACACTGGAACTATTTGCTGAATTTAGAAATGAAAAATACTGTTGATTCAGCAGGTATTTTAAGAATAAGATTGTCAGTCATCTCAGGCATGAATCAGACCCACTTCCATAACAACTATACTCTAGAGGTCAAATTCTGGAGCTACATGTTCAGTTGCTGATTAAGAGTGTTTCCTAGTTATGGACCCTGGATCTGTATCTTTCCTTAATATGTTATTTCAGCTATTTCCACTGTGCAAATTCCACAGTAGCTGGCATAGTCCAATTTGGCTCCATAGTCACAGAAGCCAATAAATATTTCCCTCCTCCCTTTTCCCCCACTGTCCCCAGCATCTTCATAACAGACATGGGGACAACCAACCCCTTGGTCTGATTCTTCCCAGCCCAACTGCCATATGTGTCCCATCCTGCTAGGGCTGGTATCAGCAGAGTCACTGCGCCTTTCTAATGAACAGATGAGGGCCAGATTCCTTCTGGGTTGCTGGCATTGGGAGAGAGAGTACATGAGAAGGGTCACCATGGCCTGAGAAGTCGTCCAGCTGGCTGGCATCTCTAAAATGAAGCCATCATCTAAGAAGCGTAGTTTGGACCCATCAGTCCATTGCACCATCACTGGATAGCTAGGGAGAAAGGAGGAGAGAGCTACTCACTCAAGCTATCAACTTTCCACCATCCAATCCACCCACTGCCACAAAAAAATTCCATCCCCCCAAAAAATTAGGAACCCTGATCTCATCTTGTCCTGTATATTGGAGCCTTACAGATCTTATTGTGTCCCTAGGATGGAGTAGGTAGGAGGAGAGACACAAATAGGATTAATGTAAGGCAGCTTTAAGAGTGGGGGAGTGGGAGAACTCATTTACATGACTTCCTGTGCCGCAGCCAAGGCACTCAGCACCTCCTGCTTGTGGAGCAGTTTCAATTCACTTCCGCCCTCCTCCCCCGAACCCTACCACCACCACTTTCCCACTGAGCCTGCTATCCCCAGGATCAATTGGGCTGATATGTAGACACTTTACTAGCCTCTCTGGGGCTAACTGAGAAGCCAAAAGATCCATGTAGAGGACATGGAGACCATGTTCCTATGCTCACTCCTAAGTGTCCACTCAGCAGTGAGTTTAATTTCCTTGTTTATTGTCCTCATTTTGGTTATACATAATCAAAAGTGCTTGTTCTAGAAAAATAGGCTGATTTCCTACAAAATGTGCAACTTTGAAAAAATTAACTACATACATGTTAATGGCCAATTGTAAACCATAAAACCAAGAGTGCCACAGGAATGCTCCATGTGTAGATCACTTGAAACATGTGATACTTTGAAACAATGCACAAATGTCTGAGTTGCTGGTTATTTGGTGGCCAGAGGCTATGCTGCAAATGGGTCTCTAGGTTCACAACCTGATTTGGGGCAGGCAGTGATTAATATAGGCTCCCAACTAGTTATCTGATTTTGAATATCCTGCCCCGAAATCATGCAAGCAGTAACACGTAGAAGACATACTGGGTTTTTTTAATCCCAAAACTGAGGTCAGTGCTTGTTAAAGATGTCAGATGACTAGCACTGGAAATTGAAGTATTTTATGTGTACACACCAGAGGTAGAGCAAGAGCAGAGGAAACATAAGAACTTCATATGACCCTATTAGTATTCCTGAACTCTGGCTTGAAGGGCGCACCACTAAGGGAGTGTGGGTGTGTAAATCTCACTCAGGCCCATCCAGGCCATCCAGGCCCTGGCCGCGCTCCTGAGACTGCCAAAAAGATGCTGATTGTACTGATGGTTTTGGAGATATGACTGCCTGTCCACGAGGAACTGAGCTAAGATCATGAACTCATAGACAGCTATATAGCTGTTATGTGATAATGATTTTTAGGGTTTTTTTTAACTTGGGATCTATTACAGAAGTGGCATAGAAGTGAAAGTTGCTCCTGTCATAAACAGATAGCTAAGGGTTAATGTTCTTTTACCTGTAAAGGGTTAACAAAGGGAACCAAACACCTGACCAGAGGACCAATCAGAAAACAAGACTTTTTCAAATCTGGGTGGAGGGAAGTTTGGGTGTGAGTTCTTTGTTCTTTGTCTTGGTTCGGTGACCCTCTCAGCTCTGGGAGTGATCTCTCTATCTCCAAGTTTTCTAATCTTCTATTTCCAAGTTGTAAGTACAAAGATAGTAAGACAATAGGTTTATATTGTTTTTTTGTATTTACATGTGTGTAGTTGCTGGAATGTGTTAAATTGTATTCTTTTTGGATAAGGCTGTTTATTCATTTTTTCTTTTAAGCAATTGACCCTATATATTGTCACCTTGATACAGAGACCATTTTTATGTCTTTTTCTTTCTTTTTATATAAAGCTTTCTTTTTAAAACCTGTTGGATTTTTTTTTAGTGGGGGCTCAAGGGGATTGAGTCTGCAGCTCACCAGGGAATTGGTGGGAGGAAGAAGACAGGGGGAAAGGGAAAATCTCTTTGTGTTAGATTTACTAAGCCTGACTTTGCATGCCCTCTGGGTGAGGGGAGAGAGAGATTTGATCTCTCGGTACTTGTGTTTCAAGGACTTGAAACAGGGAGTATCCTAGGGTCCCCAGGGCGGGGAAATCTGGGAGGAGGTAAAGAGGGGGAAGGGAAGTGGGTTATTTCCCTTTGTGGTGAGACTCAGGGCATCTGAGTCCTGGGGGTTCCCCAGGGAAGGTTTTGGGGAGACCAGAGAGAGCCAGACACTGGAATTTTTCTGGCTGGTGGCAGCGATATCAGATCCAAGCTGGTAATTAAGTTTGGAGGTTTCATGCTAGCTTCTCATGTTCTGAACTCTAAGGTTCAGATCTGAGTAGGACAGTTATGACAGCTCCCTATCCTATTACTGTGATTCTTGAAACAATCTAATCCTCCAGATGTGTGGATATTATGTACAACTTTCCTGCACATTGTATATATGTGTTGTGAGACCAAAGACCAAGTTCATATACCCATATGAGAAGCATGGATGTCTTGTATGACTACACTTTGATGTGTCCCTGCTTAAAACACATGTTTAAATTAGAACTGTCAAGCGATTAAAGAAATTAATCGTGATTAATTGTGTGATTAAAATAATCATAATTACTCGTGTTTAATTGTGCTGTTAAACAATAATAGAATACCGTGTATTTAAATATTTTGGATGTTTTCCACATGTTCAAATAGATTGATTTCAATTTCAATACAATACAGAGTGTACAGTGCTCACTTTATGTTTATTTTTATTACAAATATTTGCCCTATTAAAAAAAGAAATAGTATTTTTCCATTCACTTAATACAAGTTACCGTAGTTCAATCTCTTTATCATGAAAGTTGATCTTACAAATGTTGAATTATACACAAAAAATATCTGCATGCATTCAAATATAAAACAATGTCAAACTATAGAGTCTACAAGTCCAATCAGTCCTACTTCTTGTTCAGCCAATTGCTCAGACAAACAAGGTTGTTTACATGTGCAGGAGAGAATGCTGCCTGCTTCTTGTTTACAGTGTCATCTGAAAGTGAGAACAGGCATTCTCATGGCACTCTTGTAGTCAGTGTTGTAAGATATTTATGTGCCAGATACACTAAAGATTCATATGTCCCTGCATGTTCATTTTCATCATCTTAGTCAGATGCCACCAAAAAAAAGCTGATTTTCTTTTTTGGTGGTTCGGAGTCTGTAGATTCTGCATCAGAGTATTGCTCTTTTAAGACTTGTGAAAGCATGAGACACACCTCATCCCTCTCAGATTTTGGAAGGCACTTCAGATCCTTAAACCTTGGGTTGAGTGCTGTAGCTATCTTTAGAAATCTCACATTAGTACCTTCTTTGCGTTTTGTCAAATCTGCAGTGAAAGTGTTCTTAAAATGAACAACATGCTGGGTCATCACCCGAGACTGCTATAACATGAAATATATGGAAAAAGGTGGGTAAGACACAGAGCAGGAGACATACAATTCTTCCCCAAGGATTCAGTCACAAATTTAATTAGCACATTATTTTTTTAATGAGCGTCATCAGCATGGAAGCATGTCCTCTGGAATGGTGGCCAAAACATGAAGGGGAATATGAATGTTTAGCATATCTGGCATGTAAATACCTTGCAATGCCGGCTGCAAAAGTGCCATGAGAACACCTGGTCTCACTTTCAGGAGACATCGTAAATAAGAAGCAGATAGCATGATCTCCCGTAAATGTAAACAAATTTGTTTATCTTAGTGATTGGCTCAATGAGTGGACTAGTAGGCTCTAAAGTTTTGCATTGTTTTGTTTTTGAGTGCAGTTATGTAACAAAAAAAAAACTACATTTGTAAGTTGCACTTTCACAATAAAAAGATTGCACTACTGTACTTGGATGCAGTTAATTGAAAAATACTATTTTTTATCATTTTTATAGTTCAAATATTTGTAATAAAAATAATATAAAGTGAGCACTATACACTTTGTATTCTGTGTCTTAACTGAAATCAATATATTTGAAAATGTAGAAAAACATCCAAAATATTTAATAATTTTCAATTATATTCTATTGTTTAACAGTACGATTAAAACTGTGATTAATTGTGATACATTTTTAATTGCAATTATTTTTTGTTAATCGTGTGAGTTAATTGTGATTAATTGACATTCCTAATTTAAATGAATTAGCACTCATGATAAGTGCCTGATTGATAGCACAGAAAATGAGGTATTACAGTCTGTGTTTTAGCACGTTTTTGTTACTGTTAACCTGCTAAACTTTGTGGTGATCTAGGTGATTTTATTGTAATTCTCCGGGATGCTTAGTTGTTGGCTTTTCCTGGAGAGAAACTGCCCTTTCAGGCTAAGTGAAGTGCAGAAGTTTTGTAAGGGACTGTTATTCAAGTGACACCAGCTTATAAAGGCCAGCTTACTTTGCCTGCACTCTTCTAAATATGGAGTTAATTCCAGTCCTATAGTTAACCCTTCTACTCTGGGAATCCAATTTTCCCACTGACTGACAAAGACAAATGAAACAACCAAAACTATGGAGTGCTCCACATCCCTTGTTCATAACTCGATGAGGATGATGATTGTATATTTCATTTCACACAAGATACATACAAAAATTCCAAGATTTTCAAAACTGTGTCACTAAAATTAGGTTCCTAAATCCATATTTACCTCCCAGTCCTGTAATTGACTCCACACAGATTCCAGAGTCCATATGAAATCAGCAGTAGGTACGTGGTCTTATGCACCTAATTATGTGTCCTGTATTTCATATATACGGAGCAGCCAGCAGCTCCGAGGTATACTGAGTCAGAGTGCAGTCTTACCCCAGTGAAGTCAATGGGAGTTCTGCCATTTATTTCTGTGCAGCAGAATTTCACCCTGTTTGGCTATAAATAAATTTGGGAACCCAGTTTTGAAAATCTTGACCAAAATCTGTAAAATCAATGCATGAAGTATAAAGCTGGTACTTATCATACTGATTTATCTTAGCATATATTTTCTTTCTGTTGTAATATGAGGCATTTTCTCTTGTAAGAGGTATTTGGCAAAGTCGATCCAAAAACCTCCTGATGGGAGTTAACAAACCTTACAGGAAGCGCTAGATTGTGCAGCCCTTCCTCACACTAGGGAGCACTTACTCGGACAAATAGTTTTATGCCAGTGGGTCTACTTAAAGAAAGGAGTGCTCAGCAAAAGGGTGGTTGTACATTCAGATCCTAATTTTGTATACATGAAACAAAATATTCCAGCTATTCTGATTTCTCCTTTGTGAATGAGGTACCCTTTAGGATAAAATATTACTTCAGATGAAGAGGGTAGCTTGAACATTTTTGTCTCAAGGTCCAGCCAGTATATACCAAAATTCACCCAAGAGCAAATATTTATGGCAGAGTTAAACCCCCTGGGCAAATTAATATGTAAATGTAATGGTTTGTGAAAGAAAACACTGACAACACCATTATAGTTAAGGAATTGACAGTGTAAATCATTACACTGTGATCTATGAACCATGATCTGAAGCCAGCTGCTCTTATACTTCTGGCTGGTACAGGAATTGCAACAAGTGCAGCACTACCACGAGAGGCATTCCCTCTTAGCAGGAGGTCAGATGTTGGCAAAGCTAATGCTCAACCGGTAGCTAGTTAGGTGAAGGAGGTAAGAGGAACATTCTTGACTGGCTGTTTTTCATGCTGCTTGCTTTATGTCATTTGAATTTTTGAGGTCAGAGTAAAGATGAATAACTGACCCCCCCATCTGGTCTGATTCTAATTATGCTTCTGTCACCAAGGCATCTTAGTATTGGTTAGAGGCAGCTGCTCATTGTGTTGATGTTGCATTCTATATGCTTTGAGAATAGTTGAATGCCTGTCCAAGGTTTCAGAAAAGGGTTTCAAATGCTGCCATCTTCCTGCAATATTAGTAGATCAAGCTTTGAATATAACATAATAATACAAGTGCAACAAACTTTGGACCTGATCCTTGCTTCCATTGAATCAATTGGCAAAACTCCTCTTTGCTTCAATGGGATAGCATTTGGCATTTTTACCTGGATAGCTTATATTAAGATTATTGTACTTTTCCTCAACAGTGCCACTGAAACCCTTTTTTCCCACTCTAGCAGCATTCAGTTTCCTTCTGACTCCAAAATATACTATTTTTAAAAAGACAAACAAACAAAAATCTATAGAGCATCCCTCTAGAATTTAAAAAAGAGAAACCTTGCAGCTGGAAAAGTGAGTGGAATATGAGAACATTAGAAATTTCCTTGCCATTTGTGGTGGTGCAGTTCAAATGATATCTCTTTTGTATATAACATGCTGTGATAGACCCAGACCAGTGGGGTACAGGAGTCTGGTAGAGGGCAAATATACTGGTCACTGGATGAATAGTTTTCTGTTCCCTGAGTGACCAGAGCAGGGGCTGCACTGGAGTAATCAGGAACCTGCTAGAACCAATTAGGACAGGCAGGATAATTAAGACACCTGGAGCCAATTAAGAAACTGCTAAAATCAGTTAGGACAGGCTAGCTAATCAGGGCACCTGAGTTTAAAAAGGACCTCACTTCAGTTTGTGGCAGGCATATGAGGAGCTGGGAGCAAGAGGTACAGGGATCCGAGAGTGAGAAGACATTGCTGGAAGACCAAGGAGTACAAGCATTATCAGACACCGGGAGGAAGGTCCTATGGTGAGGATAAAGAAGGTGTTGGGAAGAGGCCATGGGGAAGTAGCCCAGGGAGTTGTAGCTGTCACGCAGCTGTACCAGGAGGCACTATAGACAGCTGCAGTCCACAGGGCCCTGGACAGAAACCCAGAGTAGAGGACGGGCCCGGCTTCCCCACAAACCTCCCAACTCCTGATCAGACACGGGAGGAATTGACCTGGACTGTGGCTTCTACCAGAGGGGAAGGTCTCTGGGCTATTTCCTGACCCACGTGGTGAATCTGTGAGGCAAGCAAATCCACCAATAAGCACAGGACCCGCTAAGGCAGAGGAGGAACTTTATCACAATACATAATGGCATTCTTCAATAAGTCAGATGGAGAACTGGACTAACTGCTATAAAGAATAAAAAACTGAAATAGAAATCCTTTTAAAATTTTCCATAGGTATATTATTTGAGAGGAATGTAATGTAGCTAATGAGTTTATATTTGGGCTATGCTTTATAGGGGGACTTATGCATGACTTGTAATATTCATCTGCCAGTCTGATCTCTGGATCAAAACTATATATCTTACGCAATGCTAATGATTCCCCATTTTTCCATTAATGAATAATTCATATAACAGCTTCCTACAACTTATAACTACAATTTTTAACTTCTGAAGAGTTCTAATCTGTATCCTGTTTATCTTTTTATTAGATTTATATTTAACTTGGTGGTTTGCAGCCTTAATTTTCTTGTTAAATAGGTGCCTTTCAAATTATTGTCCGCTTTTCAGTCAAAATAATTTTTTTTGGCTTTTAATATTATGACACTGATTCATTGGGTGTGGTGCTTTAAGCCAAAGTGACATCGTTTAATGCAAAATAAATTGACCTTTGCTATGTATGGGAGAATAAGATACACAAGTCTCTCTGTGGGGTAGCACGGCAGCAGTGCTCTACCTAGGTCTAGAAAAGAAGTGGACAGTCTTTAGGATTTTTTTTAAATAGATATAAATATGGAAAACAAATCCATGCATTAATAATCCCTTTGTGATAACATCAGTATGATTTTTATTGTCCTGGATACTTAAATACTTAGCTAGTGGGAACAGTGCATTTAACAGTCTGCAGCATGCTTACGCATTTTTTGATAGATTTAGTGTGGGTAAGATGGTTTCTCGTGTCATGCTTGAAGTACTTCTGTCTTTTTTTTTCCCTTCCATTTCTAACATGATTGGGTTTGGTGTTTTGGGGCGACTTATCTCTTTTTCTCTTCCACCATCTCTCTTTCTATCCTATTGCATGCCTCTTTCCTTGGTTTGATCTCAGAGAGGAGAAGGAGTATGAAGAAGAGGAAGAGGAGCAACCAGTCACAGAGCCTAATACTGAGGATGAGGGGGAGGAAGAGGCCACTAGGCAGGTCAAATCCAGGTACCGGGCTTCAGTGTCCCTCCCCTCACCTTTCCTGACCTCACCACCAATATTTGTAGCATGAATTCACCTTACTGATTTATAGTACTCAACTATCCTGGAAAACGTATTCATACTTTTCATTTTAAAAAGTACCTTAGGAAAAGGCTTTTGAATCAACAAAGTTTTGTTAGTATTTGTGAAAATATCGAAATGCATTTAATTATAAAAATCCAGTGGATTGCACACTAGATACACTCATTTGATTCAGAAGATTTAACAAGCAGAGCTGATGATGGAATTTTAAGCATGTGCCTAATTTCATCCCTTTCAGCAAAGCAATTCATCGCATGCTGAAGTACTTTGCTGAGCTGGGGCCTCTGTGCACCTCTTCCTGAGCATCCTTTGTTAGTGTTTCCATGATCCATCATCACAGACAGAAATGTGCCTTTTTCATGATGATAATTCTTTTTATGAATCCATATTGATATAAAAGTATTACTATTTCTGGAATATTGCCACCTAGTTCTTTTAGAATTTTTAACAAATTGTATAGGGGAAAAATACTTAATTGAGGGACAAAGCTGGACACAGGCATGCATTTGCATGTGTATATGTAAACAAACTCTAGCTATCAATATTATATGTTCACATATAATATTTTCCATTTGTTTTCTGAGGTTCATATGGATTTGGCCAATGGTAACTTTATCCTAATAAATAAATCAGAAAAAGAAAATATGCTTTCTCTTCTAGACAGCCATTTGATTTAAGTTAAAATGTTTGGCTCTGCAATTCTGCAAAATGAGATTGGATTTTTTTTTAACTTAACCACACTCATACAGACTTCTACAGCGCTGAAGGAGGAAAGGAAACTGTTTAATGTGCAGATTCCAAAGAAAATATTGTAATGTTGTTATTAATGTCTTCCAGTCTGCAAATCTAGCCAATGGCCTTCTGAAAATTTAAAATTAAGTGATAATTTCCTCAAATCCAGTGCTTAAAAGTAAAAGCTAAAAACTTGGTTATTTAATTACTTGAATATAAAACAACATTATGTAAAGAGATGTAATTGAGGAGTCATATACGGAATATTTTTTGCTTATGTAACTTTCATACTTCTAAAATAATATCTACTTTGATATAGCTAGAGTGATATTCAGATCGTGGTTCAAAATATCACCCTTTAATTGCCTTTGTAAAATAACTGGGTGTGACCTATGCTCTAGAAATTGGTTCCAGGGCACATTGTCAGGGATTATGTGAATATATTGGTCTATGGACAGGTGAGTCTTATCTGGCACAGTAGATGATCGTTTCCAGGTTGCCGAGGAGATTGCTGTTATGAGAAATTGGGCCTCAAAAACACAAATTGTTGCTCTAGTCCAATCGAGCTGGTATCTTCACTGTTATTTATGACAGCAGATTTGAGGTGGAAAAGATGGATGATATTAGCAGTTCATAATTCTCTATGCAAATCATTTCAACCTCTCTGCAAAACTCCTGTAATTTCATGATTATCCGTTACAAAATTACTGTAGTGAATGTTATTTACTGGGTGAAATCCACTCCAGTTTCACAAATGCCAAGTACTCAGGTGCTATACAGTTGGAGTTCAGAGGGATAGGGATGGTGAAATCAACCCACCAATCTAGTGACCCAGCTCAGGGCTGCAGTGCCAGCCCCTGTAGTTGCTATTTCAGCCTGTGGGCTCTGGATGTCAAGGCTAACAGACCTGCACAAATGCAGATCGCATGGTTCCTTGCTTGTCCTGCCTCTGGTCCTCATTTATTACAATAACACTAAGCTATGCAGGGCCTATGCAAAGACCCCTTTCTACTGCCCTTGGAGCACAGGCATCTATGCACAACTGATCAACTTGCAATTCCCTCATGCAGCTCCCGTGTAGTGATTAAATGAGATAGAAGCCTTGTGATGACACTCTTTTATAGTCAGAACTGTCATGGAAGTACTTAAAGAGGTACATAAGCACACTGATAGCATATCGCTTTTAAATCCCTATAGGATTTTGTTTTGATAGAAGAATACTGATTTGGGTCATTTTGGGCTTCCCTTCCTCTAAACCAAATCTGAACATTCTTCATTATTTTTCCAACCCTAAGAAGAATCCCTCTACGACACACAGCTTTGAGCTTCCTAGCTTTTTACAAGTGATGGCAATTGGCTACATTTGGGAAGTTGTTGTTTTTGTTTGACTCTGCTGGACTTTTTCCCCCCTAACTATGTGATCTTTGATCCTCTTTTTCTTATCCTGCTGTGCCTTGTCTCTCTTCCCCTCCTCACCACACCCTCCCTTGCAGTGAGGTCCCAGACGTAAACCAGGTTGCAAATGAAAAGCTGCAGAATGAGAATCAGAGTTCTGATTCTTCAGCCGTCTCAAGTGCAGTTTCTCAAGCCGAGAGGCCTCCTTCATGCTCTAAAGCCAAGAGTCCGTCCAGCAGCTCATCTTCTGTGCCTGATTCATCTGTCTCACTCCATTGTTCTGTTTGTTCATCACCATCCTCTCCTGCATCAGTCTCATTTAACTCCTCCCAAAATTCATCAGCATCTATTACTCCAAAGGCATCTCCAACTGTGGAGAAATTGCCTTATGTACCACATAGCCCTTTTCACCTTTTCTCCTATGACTTTGAAGAGTCTCCAGCAACTGTTACAGAAAAGGAAGCAGAGGTTATCAGGGAAAACAGGTAGATTTTATACAGCTGGCATTAATTTTTAGACAAATTAAGAATATCTTCCAGAGTGTTATTGTACTTTTTACATGCTCTCTGTGTTGCATTTGTTTCTAGAACATACTGTATTAGTTTTAGTCATGTAAGTCTATATTTTAACGATTGATTCTCTCTCCTTGGTCTTCGATACTCTTATTTCATCCTGTTTCTCTTCAAGATACATAGTGAATAACTGACCTCTTCTAAGTGACAGTAAAAAAAAAAAAAAGATAAAAGCATCTTTTGGGGAAAAGACTTGTGGGCATCAATTTTGCTTTCATTTGTGTGGTATAATTTTCAGGAGTAATTTAAATGAAATCATTGGCATTATACTGATGTAAAACGTGTGTGAGATCAACATTAGGCCCTAGAAATTTTAGGGTGAAATCCTGATTGCACTGAAATCAATGACAAAACTCCCATTGATTTTGGTGGGGCCAGGATTTCACCTCCAATGCTCTTGCATTGCAATGCTTAAGTAAAGACACACCCATAACTTTTCTTTCTGCAGTTTCAAACTGTCTGTCACAAGAGATGTATAATAGCTTTTTAGGATTAAACCTATCATATGAGTGAAAATAGGGAAACAGCCATACTTTAATTTAATTTAAAACTTCCAGCTACACACTGGAATGAGATTTAATAAGCCACTTACAGTATTATAGGTTTATAAAATTGATTATTTGCGACTCTTTGAGGTTTAACAGCTGATTAGAGGTTATACTGCCCTTACTGAGCATAGTAGTAAATCCTCAATGCACATGTTTTCAATAAGCAATTGGTAAATATTTTGCATATAGTAAAAGTCTTAGCAAATAAAATATTTTGGTTTATTTGGATTATTTTGTTATGCAAAATCATTAAGTCTGATAAATTACTACAGATTCTTATCCCCTACTTACGTCTCTTTATTATATGATGCTTACTGAAAGTTATACAGATTTTTATCTTTGTAGTGGGATAGGGAGTGGATGATCTTCACTTTCATATCCAAGCTGGCATCATTTGCTTCTGACAGACAACAGATGCCAAACTCTCCATTAGTGTGTGTGCTTTGTAGCCCCCAAACACTCTAAAAGGAATTGAGTTATACTATTCCACCACTCAACACTTGCAACATTAAGAGCACTTTCCTTTTTCGAAGGATTTTCCCTTCCCTTTCACCAGGATCGTTTAAGCTTCCCAACATCCTATGGGAGAGATGTAGGTAGTGTTATCTCAATATCTTAGATGTAGAAATCAAGGCAGAGAAGTGGTTACTTGCTCATGGCCACCAATTTAATTTTGTATCAGAGTGAAGACCAGTGGCAGCTTTAGGCCTATGTGACCAAAGAGGCCCTATGCTATACAGACACATAACCTCTCAGAGTACTATTTTCATTTCCCATTCTATTCTCCTGCCAAGACGCTGTGACAGAGGTTGAATTCCCAAACTGGTCTTTTCTTTTCCCTGCCTAGAAAGGTGAATTTCAATTCTTTCCCTTGGATTCCTGCTCCATTTGGAGTAGTACACAAAGCCTTACAAGTATGTGTTTGGGAGTGCTTTAAGACATGCACGATACGTATGGATATGGGGATATGGAGAGGAAATGTGATACATTCTGTTCATAGCAAGGTCCCTCCCATAAGATTCCTAGCTTAAGTTTACTCTAACTGTATCCGTCTAGCGCATGGCAATCAGTACTTCAGGTTGTAACCCAAAGAATGAAGTTTGGACATTTGTATAAAGCAGTTTTCCATAAGCAAAATGATAAGAGTTAATCTGAGCTGAAAAGGACACCTAGGTTTTCCAGTAACATGCCTGAATGAAGTGAAATTATGCAATACTAGCATTTTGAGAGGGAAGAGGAGTGATAAAATAAATGGAGTATATTTAATCTAATGAGCTGTTAAGAAGAAAACGACACTATGCTTTTCTTTCATGAAATTTTGTCATTTGAGTGGATTGGCTTCCTGGAATAATTTAATCACTATCTGGCATACAGTCCCAATGGAAAAGGTGCATCTCTTCCAAAAAGTAGAAAGAAAGGTTAAAACTTTTCCAAAGCCAGCACCCATGACATGTCAGTTACATATGATGGTGGAGCGGTTAAAAGACACATGAAAGCTGTGCAGCTGCCTTTTCTGCTGAGTAGAAAAGCCAGGATGAAAACATTGATACTAAGGGCTCTGGGGAGGTGGCCATTCCAAGAGCCCTGGAAACAATTTCTCTTTGATCAACAAGCTGACATTGAAGTCAAACTTTTTTTTTTTAAAGGAGTGAATGGATGGTAGAAATTTCTAAAGCTGTGCTTCCAAAGATACGTCATTTTTAACCGTGGCTATGATTTTTTACAGACATCATAAGAAATGGCACATAAGCTATGACTTAGGTTGGGGAAGAAGGGGTGGGGAAAGAAAATACTTCATGTTTTAATTGAAAAGAATTTGGATGCTTTTCATTTACAGCAGAAACATTAGCCAATCATTTGAGTCCATGTTCTGACAATGCCTGGGGAATACTGGTGTTTTCCTTTATTTCACTTGGAATGAATACTGCTGACATTGATCTTTTCAATTTCTTTCCTGGTAGTTGATTATCAGCTCCCAAACCAGCTAATAAATTTCTGAGTAAGTGAGCAGTCAATTAGATATTCCAGTGAACAGCTGTCACTTTAAAGGAACATGTAATCTTTCTTTTAATCTCCATACCAGTAGTTTAAAACATACAATATTAAACCTGTCCTTGTTATGGGTTATATTAAAATGAGATGACATGCTACTTTTTTTTCAAAGGTGGGGATGTGTCCGGAAGTTCATGGAGTTCTGGGGTACAACATCCTTTGATCTTCCTTATGAGTAAAGAGGGTTTGCTGCCACATGTCTGCTTGCTGATTATTTTCTTTCTTTCTCTTTGTCTCTCCCTTTCCCCGCCTGCCTCCTATTCTTCTGGTAACTTCAGAAACAGTAGCTATGGCAACAACTTTTATTCCTCTACAAGACCTTATTCTGGACTCAGTGCTCCTACCACACCCATTTCTCGTTATGGGACAACTCTATCACCACCTCAGGAGACCAAATCTGAAAGGTTTGTAAGAAAGGTCTTAGTAATTAAATCTGCATTTTGAAATTATCCCTGTATATAGAGGGTAGAGGAAATAATGGTTGTGACTGTGTATGTCATTGTGTCTGAATTTTAAACATTTGTCCTAGTCAGATCTGTTTTAACATTTATAGCTAGAATTTACCAAAAGCAAGAAAAATTTCCTCCCTCGCTCTAAGTGGATTGTTTGTTCTGTTATTTTTAATGGCCAGATCTATTTCCATCCCACCGCTGCTGCTTTCATCTAGAATTGTTACAACAGAGTTAAGTACTTAAAGGCTTTTTACAATAAAATTTATTTCTCCCAATTTTTGAAAGATTTTACACGATCCTAGTTTCATTTATACTGAGGCAAATTCAGAGTAATGTCATCAAAGTCCAAGATGTCCAAATTTCCCACGGTATAATTTTGATTTCCTTCATTTTCTTGAAAATGCATCATTTATCTTATTGCTTTTAAATCACAAGCAAAATATTTTCCATAATATATCAGGGAGACACATACTAACCTACCAACTAACTTTTAAAAAAATCAGTCTATGAGCTATCAAAATACCACGATGAATTACGGTCCACTAAGGTAGTAAAAAAAATATAGAAAGAGAGAATCTTATGGATACATGCAAGAAATTCCACTTGGCAAGATGTTTAGACCACAAGAAATTAACTGACACTTACTGCTTGAAAGTAAAGGACAACTCCAAAGGATATCATGCTGGGTTAAAGAGGGAGAGGTAGGAGATTTTAATTATGCAGCTGTCAAGACTGGTTAACCTTAAATAATTTCCAACAGGGCTTGATGGGCTCAGATTCACATGTTGCCAAATTGGCCTTTAATTCTTCAAAAGCCTTCTGCAAGTTAGCAGCTTACAGGGGCCTAGATTGCCCTAAACCTCAACTCTAAACTTGGCCTTTAGCCTCTGTTTTGGTTAGTGCAGACTCTTGCTCCTTCTGTGAATTTGTTCAAGCTTTTTACTAGCCACTGTACCTGTGTTTTAACATATCAAAATATTTTCCCCAGGGTCTTTTGTGTATGTGCCACTGAATTTACGTTTCCAAGTCTTCTTTTGAGTTTAATTATTTCCTCTTTAATTTTCCTTGATGTTCCCTCTGTTATGTTTTTAATTGCTTATTTCACTGAATCTTTCCATCGTCTGGTATAAGTGGTTCCACAGTGTGTAAGTGTTTCCAACCACAAGGTATTGATTTAATCCTGCTTTCAAGTGAGTAATTACATCAAATATACCCATGGTGAAAGGCACAATTTTTCATTTGCTCATCTTCCTATAGGAACTTGGCTGGATTTATCTTTCACAGTCTGGGTCAAATCACTGTCATGTGAAACCAGAACAAAAGACTCCAAACAATCACTGTCACTCTTTTATCTCTTAGAAATAGAGATTCAAATCAGCCAAAGTTACAAGTATTCCGGTTCTTTTGAGGTTTTTGATTAATAATCTTGTGTAAGAACAATTGTTTTTGTTCTCCAGTTGCTTGTTGAACAAATTTAATGAGGAAAGTTAATATTTGTCTTGTATATGTAGTAGACATTGAAATTAGGGCTGTGAAAAACCTGTATTCACCTGAAGCTAGGTCAAATTTGGAATTAGGGTTCAATGTAAAAGTGACCCTCGGAGGCCTTGTCTTGAGAAGGAAGAGTGGTCCCAGTGTACCTGTGCTTAGATTACACGTGCTAGCTCAGTCTGATCCTAAACTTGACCTTTTCCTGTTGCAGATGTAGAGTAATGCCTTTAGCTTGATTTTAGTAGATCGAGTTGAACCATAGGCACTAGCATAGGCTACTTCAGAGATTTAAAAGCAGCTTTATTATGAGCTCAGCGTAGAGCAGTAAATTACTGCTAAACAGGAGTTGAATGCAAACATTTCAAAAAGGGAACATCCCTTCATTTCTATCCTGTAATTACATGTGTATTTTTGTCCGTATATATTATATGTAAGTCTGTAAAATTAGACTCCTTTTGAGTCCAGCAGTACAGAGCTCATGACAGCAGAAAAATATGTAATTAAATTTTTTTAAATGAAAAAAATAATAACTTAAAATAACGCATCCATGCATAAATGTTATGACTTAAAATACACCTCTACTTCCAGCAGTAGAATCAAGCCCTGTCCCACTGGGACATGGAGTTATTGCCTCTTTCCAATGGCATAAATCAATTTCTAGCCTTATCAGACATTAACCTGTCTCTAATGCTGGACTGAATATTGCTTGTGGTGAGAGTAAATTGGGTTGGGAGGAAAAAGAAAGTTCTGTGTCAGCATATCCAAAAATACAGTGGCCTTTTGAAGATGTTCGTGAGTTTGAAATGATAGAAGTAAACCTTGGGCAGCATGCAAGTGGTTCAGAGTATGTGATGAACTTATTTTATCTCCTGGCTCTGCAGTTCATCACATGGATGTCTCTTCTACATATGGCATGTGTATATTATAATTTCAGCAATAAAAGCAGGATTCAACCCTTCATTTTGAGATATGATTACACAGGTCAAAATTCATCTCCTTTGAAGAAAATTATGCAACAAAAATCTCTTATCTCTAGGCACAAAATACTAATTGCTACCCTTCATGAAACATTCATTTCTTTTGGGGATCTGGCCATGGAAGGGCTGCACAGATCTGCAAATATGAAACCCAGTGGTACAAATAGATTTTAACTCTTACTGGTATGGTAACTCATGAGAGGGACACAAAGGGACCACCAGCTAAAAGGGGAGCACGTGACTTCCCCACGTGACCCCGCTCTGACCTTGCACGTGACTCCTTCCCACCCTCAGCCCAGCGCTTCCACGCTATCCCCATCCTCTCCTCATCCCCCATTACCTGGGTGCGGCGCTCTGTCCTCATGCTGCATTGTCTCTCCCTGGCATTTGTCTGCTTTTCCTAGCAGCCAGGCCCTAGAGCCACTCCTGTATGTTGCCCAGTGCTGCCCAGCAGCTGCCTTGGAGAGTGCCTGGCTCTCCCAGGCAGCCGCTACACTGCACTGGGCAGAGTCCCAGGCAGCATGGCTGGAAGAGGAGGGGCTCTCGCTTTCCAGCTCCGGCCTCGCCCCATCCTCTCCCTGCCCAAGCCATCAGGGGCACTTGAGCCTGGGGAGGGTCACTTGTAGAGCCCTGCACAGATACAAATTTATACCCGCGGATGTGGATATCTGTGGATAGAAGTCAGTATCTGCCGCACCACAGCCCTCTCCTGGGTACCGCAGTGGTGAAAGAATGAGAACGTGGAGCCGCCAGGCGGCCCCATGCCAGCAACTCCTCTGATGCAGCACCACCCTCCCCAGCTCCACCCCCAGCCTTTCCACACAGCTGCGTCTCCTGTCTGCGGTCCTTTCGCTGCTGCGGTTCTGGGGAGAGCGAGCTCTGGTTTTCAGTGGATACCGAATGTGTCTTTCCGGTATGGCATAACAGCAATCAGTGTCTTAATGGTACACCCTACCTGACCGTACCAGCTTATTTGCACCACTGTTGAAACCTTTGGTCATTGTTCAGCCAATAGCTCGCCAAATATCTAGATCCAAAACTAAGTCTTTGTTTCTTGTATTGTGTATGAGCTTTAGTTCTAGCTATTTCATTACTAGAAATTACATTGATGGACAAATTAATCATCACAAAATACAATAGCCTCTTCCTGTGTTTTGTAAGAAGTTTCTGTTTTGTTGAGTTGCCTGGCCTCTGGTGTTCTGAAACAATAAGAGAAAATGTTTTAAACTTATGTTAATAACTACTGTTAAATTTGTATTAATTAATAAATGAAATATTAAATATCAAAAAGAAGAGGAATATATATTTATGTATCTACTACTACTAATAAAACCAGTTTCTGAATAATGTACTCATAGCTTTGGGGGGACCCGATCCTGTGAATTTTTATGAGCATGAGTAAGGATTATTCATATGATTAAAGATCCAGTATGGACCTGTATAGTATATAACACCCTCTGCCATGTATGTGGGAGCTGCACAAAATTAAAAACAAGAATAATTAAAATGTTGAACTTAAAGGACTACAAAGAAGCAAACAATGTCCCAAAATAAAAGCTAACAAGAGAGTCAGAAGGAATCTGAAAAGCAGGAGTGAGAAATATAGCAAGGATGAAATTGTCAAAGAATAACTGATTTGCACAGAAAGAATAACTTATACTTATGGGGACTTTCCCTGCAAGGTCCTGAGCACCCTGGCCTTCATCCAGCAAAGCACTCAAGATTATCTTTAAGCATGTACTTAAGTGCTTTGCTGGTTTGCAGCCAGAGTGCCCAGGACCTTGCAGGATGAAGCCATAAAAGTCTTTGAGCGAGTGTTACAGATCAATGTGATTATCCTGGATTTATGGATTTTGTATGTAAACCTCAGATGGAGGTTAGAGTTGTGAAAAAGGCATGTATCCAACAGCTTCCTTTTGCCAGTTGAATGCACCACTTTATATGCAGTTATTTCTTGAAATATTTTAAGCGTCCAGTTTGTTATGATATAGCATACACAGATTTTCAGAGTTTGGTATTCAACTTAAGTCAAGCACATGATTTCTGGGTGCTCTGCTATTCCAACTGTACACACCGTGTTACTCCAGAAACAGGTCTACTCTAAGCAGGACAGAATCATGTTTTTCTTACGGAATCGTGAAATACATGACTTGCAAAGATGTGCGTGGAGGGATCTAAGGATGGAATTTTGCTCATTGGACAGTGAGCTGTAATGTATGTTACACTAATCACCAACCAGTTAGTTCGAAGTACCATAGAACTTTTCAAGGACCTCCATCTGAGGTATTTGTGTGAGATTATGTAGATACTGCTTCCTCTCTCCTGATGGTAAAAATTTGAAAATAAAAGAAATTTGATAAGAAGCAGATGCTATTAACAGTTAACCCCAAGGTGAGTTTTCTGCTTTCAGCTTATGGTTTCAGAGTTATCAAAGGACTGCATAAAAGGACTCCTCTACATCCTTATTTTTTATATTGTTTAGGGGAGAATTATCCAATAGACACTTCATAGTTGATTTCTGATACAGTTTATCTGACCTTAAAGAACAAGAAATAAGAAGAGAAGCACTTATCTCAGTGCTATCTAGCATGATTCAGTCTGAGTTTGATTCAGTTGATGGACCTTTCAAAACTTTGGCTGCATTTTGCCTATGAAAACAAGAGCTACAACTTGAGTTTGAAAGAAGAGTCATTGACATTATTGTTTTTTAAAACCATTATTTGCCTTAGTTCAGTACTAAACAAAAACATTTGTATAATTCAGTGCAATAGTAACACTGTTTGTGTTTAGTTCTTTTTTGAGTGTATCTGTGATTGTACAGTGGAAAGAAAAGCTATTTGAATTTGTCGGTTTGTAAATTCAGCTGCAGATCTTGCCAGCTCTTGCTTGAAAGACTGTTCCTCCATCTCATTTCTCTGTAACCCCTGTGGATAGCCATGTTTGTGAAGTGCATTTTGCAGCTATGGGGGGTCCTGGTGAAGGAAGTCCAATGCAGTGCACTCTATGTTCATCATGTGACTGAAAGGAAAGGGATATTGGCTCTTTTACTGCTCCAGTTTGTGAGTGTAATTCCCAGTGCAGAAGAGAGACACTCTAGACTTCCCCTTTTAGACTAGAGTAGTGCTCCCACCCTTCATTTCTTCCTCCACCAACAAACCACCTCCCTCTCCCCCAAAACCAGAAAGCTACATCAATCTCAATTTCATAAGCCCACCAGTTCAGCCAAAGCAGGGCAATACAGTGTAACTGCCAGACAGTAACAATGTACGCTGTTCTCTCGGTACCTCTAACTCCACTGTTTTATTGTGAAGAGAAGATGTTTGTTCCCCTATATTTGTGTTTTCTTTAGATGAGCTCAAGCCTTATAGGATTTTCCTGAAAATGAGCAACTCAGTCTAACAGGGCCCTCCTGGGTATGTCTGCATAGCAATTAAACAGGGTCAGCTGACTCAGGCTCACAGGCTCTGGCTACAGAGCTGTAATATTGCAGTGCCGCTCTTCGGACTCAGGCTGGGGTCTGGGCTTTGCAACACTTCCTCCCCATAAAGCCCTAGAGCTCAGGCTCCGTCCTAAGCCTGAATAGCTGCACCACAGTTTAACAACTCTGTAGCCCAAACCTGAGTCAGCTGACCCAGGCCAGCCACAGGTGTAGAGGCTGTGTAGAGGCACCCACACTGTTTTACTTGTGATCTCACCACTGGAGTCTGAAGGTGGAGATAAATGGGTGTATAATAGGGGGAAAGTTATACCCTTGCTCTAAAAATCAAGGATGGTTAACCGGTGGCCCGGGGGCTCCATCCAGCCCACCAGATCATTTTATTGACACACCCACAGGTGGCGAGTGAAAATATTATGGGGGGGTGGGGTTTGAGTAGGGGCACAGCCACAGGTGAGCCTGAGTGGGCTGTTAGCACCCAGGCCCACCCAATTCTGAGCACCATGCACGCTTCCTGTAATGAGGTCGCTTGCAGGGACTGTGGAGCAGAGCAAGGCCAGGACTAGAAGCAGGAGCCAGTGTGCTGGGTTGCAAAGACACTCAATGGCCCAACCACCTCTCTGTCACTCATGTAGGGGAGGGGGCTCTGCCCCACATCTCCTGGCTCTTGTTGCTGTCATTGGTTCCCAGTTCCCACCGCCAAACTGATTGTGACCAATCCCTCCTCGCCCAGCGTGGGAAGGTCAGGGCACACCTCTACCAATGCAGGGACAGTAACCAATGCCAGTAGATCCTTTCTGAGCCCCCTTCCTGCTGCTATAAAAGAGGGGCAGCTGGACCAAATCTGAGTGTCATTGTGATCTGGCACATGGGTCGTGCTGCTGTCGGTCCCTGCCTCTGCTTTGCTCTACCATGGACACAAACTCTGCCACATGGGGAATCCATGCACCTGGCCGCCCATTGACATAGGCTCCAGCTCTATCTCATGCCACACCTCTCTGGTTACTTCTTCCCCATTGACAGAGGTGTGCCCTCCCCCCACCTCTGGTGGAGGGTCTGGCTAGAACCGGAATGGCTTTGTGCTCCCCCACAATCAGCCAATGGGAAGGCACTAACTGGAGCTAGGTAGCATGAGGCAGAGTCAGAATAAGTGTCGATGGGGAGGCGGAGTAGTACATGGCGGCAGCAGCTTTACTAAAAGACTGCGCCCCTCTGTGACCCAGCTCAGTCTGAATATTTTTTCTGTATGGCTTACCAAAGGGTTTTAATGGCTTCTGTGGCCCTCTGCTGCCGTAAAGTTTCCCTCCCTGTTCTGAATCATAGTAAAGTTGTGGTATGAAACCCATCACTGTCAAATAAGCCTTCTCAGCTGCTTGTAAGTATATCTCAGTGGTCGGATATTTTTGTTGGTACTTATGGTTATAGTCAGCCAAATATCCAGTAAAATAGGATTAAATTCTGTGGCAGGAACTAAATTCTTTTTTTAAACGTATTGCCATAGCACCTTAGGGCCAACCAAGAGAGAGGCTCCAGGGTGCTAGGCACTGTACAAACACAGTAATAAATGGCCCCTTCCCCAAACAGCTCTAACTAGACAAGACAGGAACAGGATTGAGGAAGGGGTAGAACACACAAGCAGAATGAACAGTGTGATGGCAGCAAACAGCATGTTATTCCACAGTTTGTTTGTTTATTTGGGAGAGGAGGTTAGGTTGGGGTGGACAGACTAAAGGGAAAGAAAAAGGGATGAGGGGAACGGGGCAGGTGTAGACTGAAGCTGAAATTAAGATACTGTGAGGGAGGTGGGCGGGAGGGTTTGAGAAAGCAGCCAATGAGCACAGATTAGAGTAAGCCTAGTCAAAACTATAGAAAGTTCTCTGACTGTCGAAAGGACCAAAGGTCCCTGCTTTGCCTGCCTCTGCCCCTACCAGCTGGAGTGTCTGATGGCTCCTCTCTGCAGCCCACATTGCACGTGAGAGGGGAGGCACCATGTAGGTTCTACTGCCTCCTGAGTGTGTGGGTGGGTCTCCCTTGCACAGTTCTGGGGGACAGGAGGTTCTGGCCTGGACCCGTTTTTATACCTCTCTCTCTCCTCCCCCCCCCTCCCCCCGGCAAAATAATAGTCCCAGCTTTGGATACTTCTGCCCCTGGTGGCTGGATGTTTTGCATCACTATTATAGAGTCATAGACTTTAACAGCAAAAGGGAACATTATGGTCATATAGTCTGACCTCCTGCACATTGTAAGCCACAGAACTTCACCCGTCCACACCTGTAATAGACCTATAACTTCTGGCTGAGTTACTGAAGTCCTCAAATCACGATTTAAAGACTTTGAGTTACAGAGACTCCACCATTTTACTCTTCTTTAAACCAGTAAGTGCCCTGTGCCCCATGCTGCAGAGGAAGGTGGAAAACCCTCAGGGTCTCTACCTATCTGACTTGGGGGAAGATTCCTTCCTGATCCCAACTATTGTGATCAGCAAGACCCACCAGCCAGATACCTGGAAAAGAATTCTCTGTAGTAACTCAGAGCCCTCCCAGTCTAGTGCCCCATCTCTAGCCACTGGGGATTTTTGCTAGTAGCAGTCACAGATGGGCCACATGCCCATAGTAGGCAGTCTCATCATACCATTCCGTCCATAAACTTTTCAAGATCAGTCTTGAAACAACTTGGTTTTCTTTGCCCCCTCTGCTCTCCTGAATGTCTGTTCCAGAACTTCATTCCTGTGATGATCAGAAACCTTTGTCTAATTTCAAGCATAAACTAGTTGATGGCCAGTTTATATCCATTTGTTCTTGTGTCAACATTGGCACTTAAATACCAGAGCTGGAGAGGAGTTATTTATCGCTCTGATGTATTTATAGAGAACAAAATCATATCTCCCCTCATCCTTCGTTTGATTAGGCTAAACAAGCCACGCTCCTTAAGTCTCCTCTCGTAAGGTAAGTTTTCCATTCCTCTGATGATCCTCTGTGATCTCTCTGCACCTGTTCCAGTTTGAATTAATCTTTCTTAAACATGAGAGACCACAACTGCACATAGTATTCCAGATGAGGTCTCACCAGTGTTTTGTATGATGGTACTAACACAGTTATGGGCAACCTGTGGCCCATGGGCCTCATGCAGCCTGTCAGGGTAATCTGCTGGCAGGCCACCAGACAATTTATTTACATTTGCCCGGCCACCTGCAGCCCCCAGTGGCTGTAGTTTGCCGTTCCCAGCCAATGGGAGCTGCAGGAAGGAGTGGCCAGAACGTCCCTGCAGCCCACGCCACTTCACTTCACTTATTAAAGTGGGCTTGCAATTTCATGTGTCAGTTACTTTAATATTATTGGATGCAGATTAGCTTGGTCCCCCAATTTGGTCCCAGTAAGCTGTTTGAGTATGACTTACCCCTTGAATGTTGTAATTTTAACTTCCATAGCTGTGTTTCATTAGCCACCTTGCCACTATCCCTAAGGTCCTCATTACCCTTATTAAAAACTGAAGCAAAGTATTCATTTAGGTGTTAGGCCATTCCAAGGTTATCTTTAATCTCAACTCCATCCTCTGTGCTTAATGGTCCCACTTCTTCTTTGTTTGTTTTCTTTTTATTTATATGTCTATAGAACTTTTTACAATTGGTTTTTGTTTCTTTTGCATGATCCAACTCTGCTTGGCTTTTAGCAGTTCTCACTTTTTCCATACACTTGCTGATCCCTTCCATCTTCCGTTCATTTTAGGCTTTCTGCTAATAATTTGTTTGAGGTGCTTGCTCATCCAATTTGGTCTGCAACCCTTCTTTACAAATTTTGTCCCTTTGCTTGGGATGCAGTCTTCAGATAGCTTCTGGAACTTTGATTGAAAGTAATTCCAAGTCTCCTCCACATTCTTACTCTTGAATTCTTCAATGCAGTACACTTTCCTGTATAATTTCCTTATATTTTTTAAAGTTTGCCCTTTCGAAATCAAGGACCCCCAGTTGCAGACATATTTTTATTTATCCTTTCATTTAGTTTAAACTGAGTTAAATCATGATCACTCGAACCAAGGCTGTCCTCTAAAACCAGTTCTTCTGTGAGGTTCTCACTACTTACCAATATTAAATTTAAAATGGCATTACCTCTTGTTGGTTCAGTGACTATTTGGTGAAAAATCTCAACTATCACCTCCAGGAACATCTGGGCCCTACCATTATTAGTAGCACTTGTCCTCCCATCTATATCTGGGAAATTAAAATCTTCCATAATCACACAATTCCCAATAGTATTTATTTCATTAAAAATATCAAAGAGGTGTCTACGTGATGGTCTGTACCCCTGTGTTCACCCCTTTCACAAGAATGTGATCAATGTTATATAAAGTATGCCTTGTGATGTATTATTTGAAAACTCATAATTTGTTGATCATTATTGTCCTGGTAATATATATGTGGCAACATTGCATGTAAAGTTATAAGATTCCTCTTTATGGTTTGACTAAGGGTATGGCTACACTTGAAATTTCAAAGCGCTGCAGCACTTTGAAGTGTGAGTTTAGTCGGAGCGCCAGCGCTGGGAGAGAGCTCTCCCAGCGCTGCACGTAAACCACATCCCTTACGGGTGTAGCTTGCAGCACTGGGAGCTGCGCTCCCAGCGCTGCGGCACTGATTACACTGAGGCTTTACAGCGCTGTATCTTGCAGCAGTCGGGGGTGTTTTTTCACACCCCTGAGTGCAAAAGTTGCAGCGCTGTAAAGTGCCAGTGTAGCCAAGGCCTAAGACATGTTCCTTGTCTGAGGAGCAGTCACAAACAAGTTCCCCAGAGATAAAAGGTAAGTTGATGCCTCAGCCAAGTGTCAATAAAATCAAATGGACCATCACCTAAGTAAGTGACCAGTCTTTGGCAGGAAAGAGGGTGTGGGTAAAAAAAATCTACATCTTGACAAAGAAACTGCTGAGGTTGCCATCCACACAGACTTTCTGTCTCCTGAACCTCAGCTGGAGATGCTTTTCAAAGAAGAGAGAACTATAAGAAGGGAGAGCAGATACCCCCAAATTATGCCCCCCTTTCTCCCTGCCTATGGCATCCACAACATCTGAAGAACAAAGGAAGCAGCATTGTACTGTGGGAGAGATTCGGACTGAAGGAAATTCAGCCAGTTAACATGGTGAGAGAGACCTTTGCTTTGAATTCACTCCATTTTGTTAAGATAGGCATTCGTTGCATTTTGCTTTTATCTCTTTTGTAACCAATTCTGACTTTTAAGCATCATTACTTATATTCACTTAAAATCTAAAACAAATTTATTAACTATAAAAGGATATTATTTTAGCTAAACCAGTGTGTTTCATTTGAAGAATTTGGGAAATTCTATTTGAGGTAACAGAATTTTTGTATATAATTTTCTATTAATGAAATGACAGGCTTTATAGGAGCTTGTATGGTCCAAGAGAGGGCTAGGCAGCACAAGATGTAGATTTCTGGGGAAAGTCTGAGTTTGCTGGTATTGATCTGCAGTATAATTCAAGGGTGACTGGCTGCAGCACTCATACAATGTAATGGGGTAACTTACATGCAGAAGGCTCTGTGTGAGCAGAGCAAGAGTGGTTGCTCTCACAGTGAAACAGTGTAAAAGTCACCCCAGGTTGAAGAATTGAGAGGACACAGCTCTTCATTAGTCCAAATTGTACCCTGAGTATGATACACTCTAGCCATATCCAAATTGGATCCTGTACAAAAATTGGTTTTATAGTAGACCCCAAAACTCTGTTTAGTATCCTAAACTCTGTTACTGTTCTTCCTCAATGTTGTTATGACCAAAACAGATTATTTATCCATTTCATCGCTTCTAATTTCTTTACAGTCTACCTCATCATTAAAATACAATTCCACTTCACCACCTATACTTTTATTTCTGGCTTTCCTGAACAACACTTACCCTTCAAACCTGTGCTCCAGCCATGATTACTATTCCACCATGCTTCTGTTATCCCTATGTCATCTGGTTTCACTTCCTGCACCAGTAGTTCTAGTTATTTCATTTTGTTACCCTGAGTCCTTGCATTGGTGTACAGACATCTTAGTTGTTTCTGCTCAACTTCGCCCAGATTCCTCATCCTATTAGAAAGTCATCCTACTGCCAGTTAGTGTCATTGGTATTGGCACTATCTTTCTTCTTGATGTTCATTCTCCTATCCTTTGTTTTTCCTTTCTCCATTGCTGTATCCTTTCTTACTTGATTTTTCTCCCACTCAGTGTTAGAATCAGCCATGGAGATTATAGAATCGTAGGACTGGAAGGGACCTTGAGAGGTCATCTAGTCCAGTCCCCTGCACTCATGTCAGGTATAAGTATTATCTAGACCACCCTTTACTAGCCTGCTTTTAAAAATCTCCAGTGATGGAGATTCCAAAATCTCCCTAAACAATTTACTCCAGTGCTTAACCACCCTGACAGTTAGGAATTTTTTCCTAATGTCCAACTTAAACTGCTCAAGCTGCAATTTAAGCCCGTTGCTTCTTCTCCTATCCTCAGAGGTTAACAAGAACAATTTTTCTCCCTCTGCCTTTTCTGTACTTGAAAACTGTCATCATGTTCCCTCTCAGTTTTCTCTTCTCCAGACTACACAAACCCAGTATTTTCAATCTTCCCTCATCGGCCATGTTTTCTAGACCTTTAGTAATTTTTGTTGCTCTTCTCTGGAATTTCTCCAGTTTGTCCACATCTTTCCTGACATATGGTATCCACAACTAGTCACAATACTCCAATTGAGGCCTAATCAGTGTAGAGTAGACTGGAAGAATTACTTCTCATGTCTTGTTTACAATACTCCTGCTGATACATCCAAGAATAATGTTTGCTTTTTTTGCAACAGTGTTACACTGTTGACTCAGATTTAGCTTGTGATCCACTATCACCTCCAGATCGCTTCCTGCAGTACTCCTTCCTAGGCAGTCATTTTCCATTTTGTATGTGTACAACTATTGTTTCTTCCTAAGTGGGATACTTCGCAGTTTGTCCAGATCATTTTGAATTTTAATCCTATCCTCCAAACCACTTTCAACCCCTCCCAACTTGATATCCCCTGCAAACTTTATAAGAGTGCTCTCTATGCCATAATCTAAATCACTGATGAAGATATTGAATAGAACTGGACCCAGAACTGATCTCTGCGGGACCCCACTCAATATGCCCTTCCAGCTTGACTGTGAACCACTGATAACTACTGTCTGGGAACTATTTTCCAACCAATTATGCACCCACCTTATAGTAGTTCCATCTAGGTTATATTTCCCTAGTTTGTTTAGGAGAAGGTCATGCAAGACGGTATCAGAAGCCTTACTAAAGTCAAGATATACCACATCTACCACTTCCCCCTATCCACAAGGCTTGTTACCCTGGCAAAGAAAGCTACTAGGTTGGCTTGACATGATTTGTTCTTGATAAATCCATGCTGAATATTATTTATCACCTTATTTTCTTTCAGGTGTTTGTAAATTGATTGCTTAATTATTTGCTCCATTTTATTTCTAGGCATTGAAGTTAAGTTACTGGTAGGTAATTCCAGGGCTGTCCTTATTTCCCTTTTTATAAATTGGCACTATATTTGCTCTTTTCTTTTCCAGTCCTCTGAAATCTCCCCCATGTTCCATGACTTTCCATGACATGAGCATCTCCCACAAATTCCTAATGTAAAGGTTTTTTAATCTCTTGCACCAGTCTCCATCCCAGAAGTCTGTTTCCCTCCCTATTCAGATGGTGTTCATTCCATGATAACAGTCCTCTGTCTGTGAATGCCTCCCAGTGGTTGTCCTTATAGCATCATTGCCAGAGAAATCTATACCATAATTTTGTCTCACCTTGCTCTCCTCCTCTAGGGACAGGTAGAATCCCACTGAAGATCACCTAATCCTGAAATTCTTTCAGCATTTCCCCTCACCTGTTATAGGCTCTCTTGATGCATTCCAGGAAGAATCTAGCAGTATCATTTGTTACCAGATGAAGGACAATCAGTGGATTCTTTCTAGCTCCCATTAGGATCCTCCTCAGCCTGAGGTCCACATCCTTTATCTTTTCTTCAGTCAGATAGCACACCCTTCTGTTATCTGGATCAGCTCTAGTGATGGGCCTGCCTATTCTTCTGGCTCTTTTTGCTGGCTCCTGTTCCACAGGTTGGTTGCTTGGCTGCCTTTATAGGCCCCAGAATCTGGAAAGTCCCACCCCCTAATCATGCCTCTACTGTTATCAAAGGCTGTGCTTCTCTCACTGCACACTGGCCCCTAACTTCCTCTGCAAACTAAAACAAAAACAAAAAAACAAGCAAACACACTCTCAAGAACTCACTCACAGCACTTAAGGAACAGGTGTTTTGCCTCCCTTGTCCTCTAACAGATCTCCACTCAAACTCCCCTGTGTCTAGCTCTGTTTGCTGGCTGCTGTGCTACTGCTTAATTTATTCCATTGCCATAAAATAGGCTTCAAGTCTATTCCCCTGCCCCTACAAAAAACATACAGCTATGGCTCATTTAATCTAAAACTAGACAATGATTATTTACAACAATAAGAGTTTTTTCGCTGGGTTCCCCAGGGAAGCAATCTCCATGGGGGTTGATGACCCAGGCAGCCCAGCTCTGAACCTTCTTCCTCCAACTCAGTGTACAATTGAAGGAGGAGCCTGTGATCCGTTTCAGTGGCTCAGCTGCCCAGCTTCCCCATGTTTGGCTGCTGCACAATTCTCCAGGCAGCCCAGGCTTCTCCTGCAGATGTGGCTGCAAACGTGGCTGCAAACTCTGTCTGATCCTTCTGAAGTTCTCCCAGGTCTTCTCCAGTCTTGATTAACATAAATAATTTTGTGTCATATGCAGATTTTACCACTTCGTGACTCACTCCATTTTCCAAATCACTAACAAATACATTAAACAACACCTGTGTTAGGACAGAACCTTGTGCAGCCTGCTATAAACATTTTGCTATAATGAAAATAAACTTATTTATTCCTCTGTTTTGTTTCCTGTCTTGTATCCATTTTCTGATCTGTGGCAGTACTTTGCATGTCACACCCTATTTAGGAGCCCGTTGTGAGGGACTTTCTTAAAGACATTTTGGAAGTCTAAATAAATTACATCAGTTAATTCGCCTTTATCCACTATTTTATTGGCTCACTGAAAGAGGAGCTCTGATAGATTTGTGAGGCACAGTTATCCTTTCCAGAAGCCATTCTGGTTAGACTCTTTCAGATCTTCTAGATTTTTTACAGTTCTAGTTTTCATGACCATTTCAGGCAGTTTATCAGGTAAAAAATTAAGGTTTACTAATCTTTAATTTCTTGGATCTCCTATATATATATATATTTTTTTTTGCTACTTTCCAGTCCCCTGGTGTAAGTAATTGGTTCTAATGAGATTTCATATTTTTCATAGCAACTAAGCCGCCTCATAGAAGATTAGGGCTGGAAAAGACCTCAGGAGGTCATCTAGTCCAACACCCTGCTCAAAGCACGACCAACCCCCACTAAATCATCCCAGTCAAGGCTCTGTCAAGCCAGGTCTTAAAAAACCTCTAAGGATGGAGATTCCATCCCCTCCCTAGGTAACCCATTCCAGTGCTTCAGCACCCTCCTAGTGAAATAGTGTTTCCTAATATCCAACCTAGACCTCCCTTCACTGCAACTTGAGACTATTGCTCCTTGTTCTGTCATCAGCCACCACTGAGAACAGCCGAGCTCCATCGTCTTTGGAATCCCCTTCAGGTAGCTGAAGCTGCTATCAAATCCCCCCTCACTCTTCCCTTCTGCAGACTAAATAAACCCAGTTCCCTCAGCCTCTTCTCGTAAGTCATATGCCCCAGCCCCTTAATCATTTCCATTGCCCTCTGCTGGACTTTCTCCAGTTTGTTCACATCCTTTCTGTAGTGGGTGGCCCAAAACTGGATGCAATACTCCAGATGTGGTCTCACTCAATATGCCTTTCCAGCTTGACTGTGAACCACTGATAACTACTATTGAGGGGAATAATCACTTCCCTCAATCTGCTGGCAGTGCTCCTACTAATACAGCCGAATATGCCGTTAGCCTTCTTGGCAACAAGAGCACACTGTTGACTCATATACAGCTTCTCGTCCACTGAAATCCCAAGATCCTTTTCTGCAGAACTGCCGCTTAGCTGGTTGGTCCCCAGCCTGTAGCAGTGCATGGGATTCTTCTGTCTTAAGTGCAGGACTCTGCACTTGTCCTTGTTGAACCTCATCAAATTTCTTTTGGCCCAATCATCCAATTTGTCTAGGTCACTCTGGACCCTCTCCCTACCCTCCAGTGTATCTATCTCTCCCCCTAGCTTAGTGTCATCTATGAATTTTGCTGAGGGTGCAATCATCCCATCATCCAGATCATTAATGAAGATGTTGAACAAAACAAGCTCCAGGACCGACCCCTGGGCCACTCCGCTTGATACTGGCTACCAACTAGATATCAAGCAGTTGATCACTACCCATTGAGCCTGACAATCCATCTGGCTTTCTATCCACCTTATAGTCCATTCATCCACTCCATACTCTCCGGCGGTGCTCAGACAGGCTGAGGCTTTGGTTCCTCCTCCTGGGGTTGTGTAGTAATTTTTGTTGTCAGAAGGGGGTCGCAGTGCAATGAAGTTTGAGAACCATTGTATTAGAACACCTGAGTTTGTACCATCTGACCCTATGATACAATATATTCTCACTGGGCTCCTGTAAAATATGGCATTGAATATTTATTGTTCAATCCAATATTCTGATTGGCTGCTTTGATATGCACCGTATTTAAATACAGTTCAACAGAATACATCATCAGAGTTATCCAGCTATTGTATTCCCATAACAGAAGTTCATAAACACATGGGATAAATAAGCTTACTGGAGTAAAATGATATGGAAATCTTTTCTCAACTAACTGTAGTGATATTTTAAATACCCTACTATAAGCTTAAGCAGGAAATGCAGCCAAAGCCTGTAAATATTTTCCCTGGAGTACCCTCCTATCCCCAGGTGCCTGCAACAATGATTTCCTGGCAATCTGGGTGCATCTTTAAACGGTTTTAGTGCCTTATAAAAAAGCATACTTGACAATGTTAATCAGCTCTTGGTTTAGTTTTCTACTAAAACTAACTGTTCCTGTAATTGGCTACACTACCCAGGAAGTGCTGGTGGAGCAAATTTCCTGGCAGTTCTCAAAATTGATTTTTTTTGATTAGCCTTCCACTGCTAATCCCCACTCCAGCACTATCTATTCCCACTGTTGTAGTCGAACATTAAGGAAAAACTGGAAATACATGAAATCAAACAAACTATCAGAGGGGTAGCCATGTTAGTCTGGATCTGTAAAAGCAGCAAAGAATCCTGTGGCACCTTATAGACTAACAGACATTTTGGAGCATGAGCTTTCGTGGGTGAATACCCACTTCGTCGGATGCATGTAGTGGAAATTTCCAGGGGCAACTATATATATGCAAGCAAGCTAGAGATAACGAGGTTAGTTCAGTCAGGGAGGATGAGGCCCTGTTCTAGCAGTTGAGGTGTGAAAACCAAGGGAGGAGAAACTGGTTTTGTAGTTGGCAAGCCATTCTCAGTCTTTGTTTAATCCTGAGCTGATGGTGTCAAATTTGCAGATGAACTGAAGCTATATGATTCACAGCCCTTTAAAAATAGTGCTTTCCATGTGGTAGTGGGGATCAGTTGATGGTATTTCCCTGATAGTTGGATCATTATTGCACTTTTGTTAGAAACTGTTTGGTGACTTCAAATTTGGGGTTGAAAGCTCTTCTCGTTCTGTCCTTTAAAATGTATAAACAGTATTCGGTTCTCCTTATGTGTTTTGTGGAGGGGTGGCTGCCCCACACAGGCAGGAGAAGGGTTAAGGCAGCCTTGGAGAGGCTGCACAGAACCCAGCCAATCAGGAAAGGGTTTATTGGGAGAGCCAATAAGGAGAAGGCTTGTTGGAGCACTTCATATATAAAGGACTGCTCAGCTGCGCAAGGGGCAGTCTCTCCCTGAGGGCAGGGGAGAAGGACTATCTGCCGAGGAGCACCGGAGATACTGCAGTGTTGAGCAGGGTAGTGGCGCAATAGGAGAGCTCTTGGCTGACTGTGGCCAGATGGAGGCTCTGAAGCAAGGGCAGGGAAGGTGCTAGGGCTATCGGGGAAGTGGCCCACGGAAAGTAGGCTGCGAGAATAGGAGGAGGGGCAGTAAGTGGCTGCCAGCTATAGGGTCCCTGGGCCGGGACCCAGAGTAGGGGACGGGCCTGGTCCCCTCCCCCATTTACCCCTAATTGCCAATGAGGAGAGTGGCCTAAATCCAGACAGCAGTTTGCCCCTGAAACCAGGGGCTAGACTAGAGACTGCAGTTAGCCACTGAAGCAAGTGGAAGGACTGAGGACTGCCTGTCTCCTGAAAGGGGGGAGACAACAGGCTGGGGCACAGCTGGAGGGCAGTGTCCCAGAGAGGACATGGCAGTCCAGGAGCAATGCGGGTCCAGATGGTGGAGACGGTGAAGGAAGCAGAAATAACGGCGAGTGAGACACTGCTAGTGAAAGGTCCCCTGGTGGTCCAAGAGAGCTAATTCTCAGCACAACATGCAGGAGGTGCTGTGGTGGTGAGTTGGCACCGTTACAGTATGTAACTCCCACCAAGAACTTTTGGGGGACATTAAGGTGGTTTGGGTATGTCAGAAAAGCAGAAGAGACTTGAAGTGGTTTGCTGTGCTCATCGTGGGGGAGAATTTAGCCCCTAGTTTTAACACCAACTCAATGTTGGGAACAGCCCATCCATCAGAGAGCAATAGTGAGAGCAGAGGTGTACTAAGCTCAGCAGTTTAGGTTAGCAGGGTTTTGTGCAGACTTTTTCTGGTTTCTCTTCACATCCAGGTGAACTAAACTTCATTTCAGATTTTAAAAACACAAAAACTGAAGGGAAAAATAACTCTCAGAAGCCAAATTCAGCTTTATTTCAGGTCAAAACCACTAAATTTTGCCAGGTTTCCAGTTAAAAGCATGCACGGACCCAGATTTACCAAAAGCTTCCCTCCTTCCTCATGTTTTTGGTGGTAATTCTACTGAGATATGCTCAAAACACAAGGAAAAATTTTAAATGAATTATTTGAATTAAACTCTGAACAATTTACAGAATAAACTTGCTTGTAATTATAGTCCAGTAAAGCCCCAAATGTGCTAGGCATTGTCAGAATATCTAAGAAGGTAGAGCCTCTGCGCTTCCTCTGTTCATTGTATATGATTCACATAAAAAATGACACTGCCTTCCTTCTTATAAATGGATTTAATAGCTTGGAAGCTGTAGGAAGGTCTTCTTATTACCAGAGCTTCATTATTTTTGCAAAATATGCTACAGCACTTTGTACATGATAAAGTCTTATCTTAATTAAAACTAGATCATGGTTTTCAATTGTACGAACAAACTAGGTCTTGTGAGACACTATTTTTGTGTGTATTTACTCACAGAATTCAGTGACTTGCAGTGGCTCTCTCAAGCAGTAGTGCAGGTTAGTGAAGTTCTGCTGAACTTGCTATATTAAAATAACATCAAGACATGACAATACTTGTTTCAGTGGTCATCCCCGGGTTGCGGCCTTCTGTGCCTCACAGTGTAGGCAAAGGCATTTGTTGAAGACTGGCAAAAGACACCCTCCTGTGTCTTGGTGCTATGAAGGTGAACTGTGCATCCATTAAGAGAAGAATAGCAATTTGCATTTCAGACACATATCTAATGTTTGCTAATTTTGATCCCGATCTGCAAAGATTTGCACATTTGCTTAACTTCAATCACAGGAATAATACCATTGAGTTAAAGTTAAGCACCTCTGTACATCTGCAGGATTGTGGTCCCTGCTTTAACAATATTGGTATAGTTAAAGTAGTACAGACTGCCTAGTATGAATGCAGATATAGTGCTTTAACTTATTCCTAATTTATGGGGAGAGGAATATACTGATAAAGAATAAGGCAGTTTTATACTGCATCCAAACTAGGGGCTGCCCTGGTATAACTGTCAGTAGAAAAATCACACCCTAACCAAAATAGTTACATTGGTACAAAAAGTGTGTGGGTTATTCATTCTGAATAATAGTCTGTGTGTAAAGGAAAGTCTTTGGCAATGGAAACCGTTGTCCTGGGTGCCCACTGACCCTGAACTACTGTGCCTACCCTGTCGTGGCTTCATTTTACATAGCCTTGCAGGCCAGTTAAAAGTCTGACATTAATCAGTTCTTTTTCTTCCGGTTTTCTCAAGTTTCTCTTTCAAAGGAAATATTAATCTGTAGCTTTATCTCTCTAATTTTTGTTTGTTTTCAAGAGAATTTTTGTAAAGATTTCCCAAGTTATGTTTAGTCTGTTCGCAAATTGTTATATCAACACACTTTTGAATTTGCCCTGTCACACACAGATATAATATCCATAACGGTAAAGAGCAGTATGGCTCTTGGCAGCTCCAGCTCCCCTTTGGTCTCTTTCTAGGCTGGGCAGTGGGTTTATTATGTTAGAGCCAAGAGACATTTAGACTTGCGTGAGGTCTATTTCAGACTAGCAGTCTGGTCGTGTTCTCCCTTCATAATATTTTCATGACTGCAGGAGCAGGAATATGGTGGAAAATGAATAATTAGGGCTTATTTATAAAGATTATTAATGATTCTGGTCATAGTTAAATTATGAAAAATCCTGACTATCAACCTTCTGATTTTTTTCTGCTGTCGTTATATACCTTTGTATCTTGTGTTCTTTGCAAAAATTAAATGAAATAACAGACTTAGATTCATTTGATAAATTTAAGATTTTCTGCTCTACTGACAGTGAAGAAAAGGTGACCACTGAAGAAGATTTAGATAATATATCTGCAGTGGTAATTCACACTTTGCCAATCCAACAACTCTTGCAATAAGACCTATTCCCTCACCTCAATTCTCAAAGATTTAATAGCAAAGGTCCCAGATTCTTAAGGCATTTTCACTTTCACAAACTATTGTATAGTATTTACTAGTATATGATGGAGTATTGTCATAAAATGGTTAAACTGAAGTATTCATAGACTCTAGGACTGGAAGGGACCTCGAGAGGTCATCGAGTCCAGTCCCCTGCCCTCATGGCAGGACCAAATACTGTCTAGACCATCCCTGATAGACATTTATCTAACCTACTCTTAAATATCTCCAGAGATGGAGATTCCACAACCTCCCTAGACAATTTATTCCAGTGTTTAACCACCCTGACAGTTAGGAACTTTTTCCTAATGTCTAACCTAAATTTCCCTTGCTGCGGTTTAAGCCCATTGCTTCTTGTTCTATCATTAGAGGCTAAGGTGAACAAGTTTTCTCCCTCCTCCTGATGACAGCCTTTTAGAGTATACATGTGATAAAGTAACAAAACAGAATGTGATGCATTGAAATTGAATTGTAGCAAATGTAATGGGTCAGTTTAGTTAGGTGGTTCTTTAAAAGAGTTTTGACTTGAAGATGGCTTTTTCCTTTTACATTGTCCAAAGTCCCCATTTACACAAACAGTTTCCCTTCCTCTGTTACCTCTCTCCTGTTTTCTTCCAACAAGATAATGGTAATGGCCCCTTTGCCCCCAATATCTTGGTGTATAATAATGGTTACAAATCACAAATTTTCAGGAGGAATTTAGACTTCTGGCCACTATTATAATATTTTCCTGCCACTCATTTTATCTGGATATACTTTCTGTGGTGGGAGTGCCCTTTCAGATGTTCCTGTATTTGGAAGCATAAGCTTGTTTAGATTCTGCTGGCTGTCACGTCAGACCAAGCTAGTCTCTTTATTTCCCTCTGCCTCTAGTGAATGTAGAAGACTGAAAATAGTTGTCAGAATAAAGACCCTCTTCAACTGTGCGTTTGGAATTGCACCTCTACTAATTGGTCATATATGAAACCAGCCATCATAATGTGTGTATATATTAGCTAATAGGAATAATAACAATAATACACCAAGACCATTTATTTACGTGTCTCAACCATTCTACATGGTCATGTTACACCTCACTATGAGATTTCAGCAAGGGAAAAACTTTATCTTGAGCCTCATTGCTACTATGCCATTTTAAGACAAATCTCTTTTTAAAATCATTATTATTTAAAATATTATTTCAAGTGAATTACAGACCCAACACCTTGTTCCACTTGCTTGTCATGCTGTCTGTGTTCCATCTACATACCAACATAAAAGCTATGTATTCATGTAGCATTGGCAACTATTCTTTAAAGTTGAAGTGCCATGTGTCACACCAGATTGTTGTGAAGTATCATTGAAGTATGTTGCATGGAGTCGGTGTGTCTCTGGATAAAATCAGGAGGTCCAGGGAATTGTGATTCAAGTTCCATGTACATAATTTAGTACAAGATTATTGCATATTAAAACTTATTAAAATGTAGTCACAACTCATATTGGGGTTGGGAGTTGATAAGACTGAATTCCAGACCAGAATATTTTAGAGCATAGGAAATTGCATACTGAAACACACCAAATATATATCAAGCATACTACTCTGTCTTTGACAGTGGTCAATACCTGATACACACCAGAGAAGGCATAATACTCTCACAGTGGATCTTTGGGGAAATATTATATCATCGCTTGGGGAAGAGGAGTATTTTTCTGATCCCAGCTAGTGATCAACTTATGCTCTGAAGTATGACGCCTGATAGCTCTTGTAATTTTGACCTAGCTAACATAATTCCAAATAATGAAGTAGTAGTTGTTATTAACAATTATAGTTGTTGCTATTAATGATGACTTGGCTGTGAACTCCTTAGATCTCACAGAAGAATTTTAGGGGTAGGTCTGAGTTTCAGTCTTCTGTCAGGGACCAAACTCCTTACCTCCATATAAGTATGTCCCTGATCCTCTGGATAGTTATTATTTATTTGTATTACTTATTGTATTATTCATTTGCATTATATGCCCAGAGACCTCAGTCAAAGAGGTTGGGCTCCAGTTTATGCTGATGTTGTACAAACGTAGTAAAAAGATACTCCAAGCCAAAAAGCTTACAGTCTCACGGTAGCTGTCTGGTCTTTTTCCTTGATCTGCTTCTAGTGTTTCTTCAGGTTTCAATCAGTTGTAACTGCCCTTGGCTGTATCTTGAGATTTCAGCCTTCAAGGCAGCTACTTGGAGTTTCAAGTGATTGCACAAAACAGAACTGAACTGATGGAAAACAGTCAACTCACAATTTTGCCTTTTCTCTCGTTTCATGTACAGATGTTTATACCTGAGACACTGCCCAGTTTGACCATTCTTAGAGCAGTCCTTGAGTGATATACTGTAACCATAATTCAACAGAGCATTTCATACCATGTTAGGTGATAGAGCTGTAGCCTTTTGAATCTTTAATTCTTGCTCCAAGCTCTTTTTAAGGGTGGGTTGAAAGTCAAAGGTCATAATCTGTTTAAAATGCATTCCAAGGAAAGATTTACCATGCAAGCTGGACTATCAGTTTTTGTTTTTTTATTTTCATTTTTATTTGGGGGGGGAGCTAGTGTTGTAGATTATTGGAGTTTTTTATGATTTTCAGTGTGATCCAGCATTGTTACTGTAGCTTCACCAGAGTGCCAGAAACAAGGTTTACAAGATATCAAGTTTTATAGCCCCTTATGTAATGTTTATCTGGGTGGACTATGACATGTTGAAATTGAATTTAATGAAATTATTGAAATTATACTTACACTGACCTGCTGCCAATGTGGCCAAAACGTCTGTCTTCTACAGGATTCCTCTTTGTCTAAACACAGACAGACAAGAAAGATATATTTACAGGAATAGTTTGGTCTTTTGCTGCTATTGCCTCCACCTGTGAATCAGTGGGTGCTAGAGATTGAATGCCTAGACAGTACAGTGCTTAGAGCAATGATAAATAGAAGGAGAGTATCTGAGTTTGTAAAGGCAGTGGAAGTACATTTGCTCTTGTACTGCTAAGTTTGTGACTTTGAAAGGATTAGGCAAGTTAGTTTCTTTTCAGAGAAGGGATTCCTTTCTTTATGACTGCTGATGACTCATTCCAAAGCTCACATTACAATCATTTATGAACTGAACAAGGGCTTGTCTACACACAAGGGTATACCACTTTAACTCTACCAGTATAGTTAAAGCAGTGCAATCCAACTTAGTGTAGGGCTTGGCTACACTGGCACTTTACAGCACTGCAAGCTACACCCGTAAGGGATGTGGTTTACGTGCAGCGCTGGGAGACCTCTCTCCCAGCGCTGGCGCTCCGACCACGCTCACACTTGAAATTTCAAGTGTAGCCATACCCGTAGATGCAGTTTGATTAGTATAAAGGTGCTTTATACCTGGATAGCTATTTCTGTTTGGGAAGGGGAATAAGCTATACTGGTATAAGGCACATTTATATAACTGTATATACATGAGGGCTTGTACTAGTATATAACTACTTTGGTAAAACAACACACCCCTAACCAAAATAGTTATACTGTACAAAAACTGTGTGTAGACCTGGCCAAAGACTGGAGAACTCACATCTGCTTTCAATGATGACTACTCGTTAAATGTATCCACTAATTACAGTAGCAGTCTATCTTGCAAAGCTAGCATCTGATAAATCCTCCAGAAGTGGTTGCTTTGGTTTCTACTAGCTGCAGCCACTGTTCATCCTTGATGAAAGGGACCATGTTGTTTGGCTGGAAACTTACTCAGCTCTGCTTGATCCTTTGATTCTATTTTAGCAGACAGTTGAACAAGAGCTAAAGAGTTGATACCTATTACTAATAGTGTGACTTAGCTCTGTTGCACTCTGATAGTATACTGTCTAACAATCAAGTAATAAACTTCATATAGCAAAACTAAGCCCTTTGTGCCTTTTAATGAACCAAGGTCAAAATCATTAGTACTTTCCAGTATGTTTTACTGATTTGTTCCTGTACTTACTAACCTGAAAGGTCCAGATTACAATATAGCTCAGCAAAGGATTCCTATTGCTATTGCAGCAACTGCTGAGATGACAAAATTCATGAATTTAGCAACATAATGGCAAGTATTAATAAGCCTCATCCTAAATTGCATTCAGATTCCAAAATGTAGTTCTATCATCTTTTAATATTGCTTCTCAGTATACAGTATTCCTTTGGTGTTTGATACATTAGCTTTTGAAGCATCGTTGCATAACGTTTGGAAGTGCCAGCAAAGTGTTGCACTTCTATTTTATTTCAGAATCCCATTATGGAGTTTGACCTTTCAGTTAGAGCCATAATGGTGTATAGCTGGTTTAAGTGATACTGCAGTTGAAAGAGGCAGCTTTTAAGGTCATCAGAGCTTAATAAAGTTGTAGGTAGCAAGGGCATATTATGTCAGTGTTTTGATGCATCTTTGAATGAATATTTCCATGTCATTCCTTGTGTCGGGAATGTATTTCTGACTAACTCATGACTGTTAACAATTTCTGTCTGTATAATCAATAAAAGTGGCACTGTGAAATGTGATCCTCTTTGGTCTGCAGGCCAGCATTGGGTGGTCTCCTTACATCATCATATCGACAGCACCAAGAATCCTTGGCAGCGGAAAGAGAGAGGCGACGTCAGGAGAGAGAAGCGAGGTTGCAAAGGATAGAGCGGGAAGAGAGAAACAAATTCAAGTAGGAGATAATAGTGTTCGTTAATGATTTGTTGCCTTAATGCAATATTTTCCTAAATAATGGGGAAATTACATTGCAGCATTCTTCCTTCAACTGTGTGCCAAGGTATAAACATGTTTAAAAATTGATATATTAAACAAAGGGTTTTATGAATTGTAGCATTTAATGAAACTGTCAACTTGTGCATACCTAGCCAATTATACTGGCTAGATAACAGCACAGGCCTCAATTCATTAACCAATTTACTCTCCCTCAAATCCTAATGTTTATAAGATGTAGGGGTTTGGGGGACAGGTCTTTTGCTGCCTTAATTTTTTGCTAAGTAAAAACATTTCACTTTTAGGAGCATATGATACTTTTTGAAATATTGCACTTTTTTAGAATACTTTGCCTCCAATTCCCTTTAATGCATCAAGAGTCATAGAAAATAGATGTTCTCGGAATCACTACATAAACAAACTACAGGGCCTAAGCCAAATCCCACTGAAGTAAATGTAACAACAACATTCATTGACTACAGTGGGCTTTGGATCAGGAACATCAAATTAAAATTTATATAAATCCCTCCCAAATTGGAGAAATCAAACCATTCTAAATTAAATAATTTGCCAAAGGGCTGAAATTCAATATATGTACTAGGGAACTTGCAGGAGTTCTGGAAATGCCATATATAAACAATTGGTTACCCTGTTTGTTAGTTGTACAGTGTCATAGCAGATCTCATTGGACTGGGACTCCTTGTCCGTCTGCAGTTATGAAGTATTCTCTGCAAACTGTGCCTAGAAACAATAATTTCACTGGGTCATAATCAGGGGTGTGAGGGGAAAGAATGTCTCTCATCAGGAAGAAGGTAGCAGGCTATAGACTTGAAAGAGTTGCTATCTCCTCCATAAAGCATTTATTTTATAGTCCTAGAATATATTATTAAGAATTTAGGTGACAGTTTTCATGGAAATTCGTCTATTGAGATGCAGGTTTGGGGACTTTTCTGTTTTTGTTTCCATTTCTTAGATGTTTACTATCTATTGTGTCTGTAGTGAAGCTGGGAAAGAGGGTATCAGTAAGAGAGGTTATATCAAATCACAAGTAGAAGAAAACTAAGAAAGTTACACACAAGCATTCTTTAGTCAGTGGAGATGCCCTCCTGGCTCCAGAAGACAGCTAGTTCAAGAAAAAAGGAGCAGGAGGGCAGGGACTAGTGCACCGCAATAGAGTCTTCGGCAGCCAAAAGCTGCCCAAGTTCTTCTGAAACAGAAGCAATTAGCTCCCAATCCTCTAGCTGTAAGCTCTTTCCAAAAACTCTCCCTCCAAATGGTATCATATTGCTACAGCAGGCAGTCATGAGACAGCCAACACCAGCTTTCAGAAAGGAAACTCCCAGTCCAAAAAAGCCACGCAGAGCATTTGGCAGCTTGCATGACAGATCTGCACATCTTGCCGGCAACATACAGTGATAGTGCTGCCGCTGCGGATGGTTCCTAAGATTAGAAAAATGAGACCATACAAATGCATTATAAAAAAAAATCTTCATCCCATTGCATGAGCCCCTCACAGTTGTTAAATTAAGAGTATAGTCCTGTTAAGTGCTGAACAGCCCAAATTCCTAAATACAGTGGTCACCCTTAAAATTTTCCAGTTAGCTAAGATATGGTTGAGATAACTAAATAATTTACTTAGGTACATGTACAATATTTGAGTTATTTTCCATAGTAAGCATACAGCAGGGTTTCCCACAGTATGAAACATACTTCCAGGGTGGAGAAGGGGTGTAGAGGATTAGCCTGGGGTACATGGAGAGGCCTCTCCGGGTATGTCTACATTACAGTTAAACACCCATGGCTGGCCCATGTCAGCTGCTTGGGCTCACAGGACTCAGGCTAAGGGAGTGTTTAATTGCAGTGTAGACATTCAGAATTGGGGCCCGAGCTCTGGGACCCTTCCCCCTCACAGGGTCCTAGAGCCTGGGCTCCGGCCTGAACCCAAACATCTAAAGCATAGTTAAGCAGCCACTTGGCCCGAGCCTTTGGCCCAAGTCAGCTGCCCTAGGCCAGCCACAGGTTTTTAATTGCAGTGTACAAATACCCTCCGTTTTCTCCAGAATCTCAACTTTCTCTTTTTTAAACATTAGTCTCCTAGCTGTTAGAGTTGCAAAGAAAATATAGAAACTGTGAACCAATGTGTAACAAACACGTTGATGGTGTCTTTAGCTTGCAGAGAGACTGAAACTCTTGAGATGTGCACTGCATTTTTAATTTCAGTGGGTGCTCATTCCATTGCCAATGATGAATGTCAGCATTATAGACTATTTCATCAAAGCATGTAAGAAAGGAAGTATCATATTATGAAGATCTTCACCATCTGCTCTGAGTGACTGCTCATTTGGGGTAGAGCATTAACAACACATGGTAGGATTGAAGAGGAGCTAGATCAGTTTCATTCTCCTGAAGGGGACTCTCCTTTTTTAAGGATTAGAAACCAGTGGTCTAGAGAATAGTGTGTATATTTAAGTATCTTTATCTATATATATAATTTGACAAATTTTTACGGGTGACAACTGAATGTGAGTGCTAAGGAAGGGGCATGATAACTGTCTTCAGATGTTTGATTGGTGCATGCCCCAGGGATGGTGAGTAATTATTTCATTTGATACACAGAGTATGAAGAGAAATAATGGGATGTGTTCAGTAAGTGGAAGATTTCTGGAAAACTTCCTGGCACTGAGGCCTTATAGGCTGAGAGATAGTCTGAAGTGATGAAAGTCCCATCAGTTTTGTCTAACCACTTGACAAAACACTATGAAATGGACCATAGGGAACAATCTTGCATCAGCAGGGGAGTGGGCTAGATGTTCTAACAGGACTTCTAACTTCTGCAAGTCTTATATAACCCTGTGAGATAAACATGCTGCAAATAATATAAAGAACATTTCAGCAATAAAAATCATGGGTGGGACATCACACCCAGTAATTACACTACCCAAGTGTTAGGCAAAGTTGATCTGAAAGTGAAAGAAAAGAGTTACTTGTGGGAGGAGAGAATAAGTGGAACTGGAGGAGAAAGAATAACAGAAATGTGAGGACAGATGTAAGTAGTGGCATTTGAGGAATTGTAACTTGTCCAGAAGTCAGGGCCATGAAAAATAATAGGCAAACACAGAATTATGTGCCAGAAATTCTATTTTAGGCTTCTAAGCCTGTAATTCAAAGTTGCCCATTTTTATTCTATGCTTCATATCCTTCCCCACTGTACATATTTGGCATGATGGTGACATGTAGTGTATCTCTATACATTTGAACAAACATACACCCTCTTCCACATTTATTCACAGAATGGATGCAAATGTCTTCAGTGTAGATAGTCAGTCTTCATTACCTTTAATTGTCTTGATTTTAGCTGTTTATTTCTCTTATTATTTACATCTGTTACCTTCCTTATTCTTGTTCCTTCTTATTCTTTGATTTCCTCTGCAACTTAAGCCGTGATTATTTAGACAAAAGAGAGGAACTAAGGCAAGCAAGAGAAGAGAGGTTTGTACCTTTTGCTTTCTGCTTTCAGTTGCTTTCCACTTATTATGTCCATTATCATGTGGCTGTTGGCTATTTAAGTACACTTTTAACCAGGCATGCAAGGGACAATTTTATTTAAAAAGAAACCTATAAAAATGTTGTACTTTCACTAAAGCGAACAATGAGTCCAATCATGGGTGTAGGAATAAATAAGAGTGTAGCAGGACTGGTAGGCATGGGATTGGTAGATTGACATAACTTTTATCTGTTGATTTGGGAAATAATACCAAGTATTACATTTGAACCAGAAATTTGCCCAAATAGTAGTATGGTTATAGTTCTTCTAAACCAGTGTTTTTCAACCGATGGGTACAAATCTTCAGGGGAGGTCATGAGCCACTGAAAATTTTATTGTTATCTAAAGCAAAGAAAATTGACTATCAAAAAAATTCTCATTCCCCCACTCCCAGCATACCCTTATCCTTCAAGGTCCAGTATTTTCTTAGAACCACTCAAAACACACAAATAAATTATATAGGCTTAACATTAGTATTGATGATTTTTTTATTGTTTCATAATAAATATAATGCTAATTTCAGTTTTTTTACTCTAAATAAAAGATTAGCAACTGGAAAGGTTGAGAAATACTGTACTAAGCATTTAGGTTCCTACGCCCATGAAAGCAAGTTTTCCAGGAGCACTCAAATAACAGACTTTGTCTTCCAGTAGTTTAACCTTCCTTTTCAATAGTGGTTATTAAAGGCTAGATGGAATTCTTGTTTTCATGTGTAAAATGTGCATGTTACTAACCAGATAACAGACTGAAAAAATCAAGAATGCTACAATTCTGTTTTGCGTAACATGTGCAGCATCCTTACCATTGAAAGACTACTAGACAAAGTGACCCATGGAGTCCTTTAAAAATTATATTTCATTACATTAATATGAAGAAATCATCTAACTGGTAGATTTATCTCTGGCAATACAAATCATCATACGGGAGGCAATTTCCTCCTTCAAACTTAGAGTCTGATCCAGCAGCAATTCTGTTGTGGCTAAGGTGACCATTATTATAAATGATTTTGATGTTTCTAAAATCAAACAGAGGCTGATGTGCTTTCCCTCGTCTTTATAGCCAAAATACAACCATTTAAAGCATCTTGTGAAATGAAACACATCTGACTGCATAAGCACCAAACACTGACTGTAGCTGGGTAAAAACTTTTACCACAATCCTGCTGGTCGGCTAGATTTGAAACAAATTAGAAGTGAGTTCTCCGGCATTTTCAAGTTGTAATGGAACATGCTAAAGTAAGCTGGAGTATTTTTTGGAAATGTTCACCAGCAGGGCATCATTGCTGTGCTGCCTGGGCCAATTTTATCAGTCATTAGCAATATATCTTGATGTGTATATATCTTCAAATGAAAAGCTAAACTTTTATTTCCTTCTTATGAAGAGGAAAGAAACATCTCTCTTAGACAGTCCGTAAATGCACTGTCAAACATCAGTCATCTATTGCATTGGCCTTACGTATTTTTTTTTAATAAAGTCCTTTGCATCAGACAGCTTCTGACAGTGCACTTTTATGGGCTATTTTGCAAACATATATCCCACATTAGAACAAAATAAGCACAAAAAGCTCTGCTGAAATCCCCCATTGTCTAAGTTTCTCCAGGTTTTGGAGCAGTCTTGTGTAGTATAAGATATTATATGAGCCCCTGTATGCAGTACCTATGGTAATTTATGTCCTGAGCCAGAGCCAACTGACGTCAGTGGGAGGTTTTCCATTGACTTCATTGGGCTCTGGATCAGGACTTTAATGAGGAAGTAAAAAGTTTAACTCTGCATTTCCTTGGTTTTGCAAGCATGAATCAGCAACATTATTTTCATGTGTTTTTGTGTTTGATAGCATATAGTTTGCAATGATAATTTAAAAATGTCCTTGCAAAGGAACACGCCCAGAATCCTTCCTAGACATTTACAGTTCAAATGGAAATGTTCCTGTTCTTTATTCTGACCTATATCTGGTGACTTTGCTGAAACAGAGGGTCATGTCAAATTTCCAGGGCACTGCTCACAGATCTAGAGAACTTCAGATTACATTTTTATTCTCTTAAACAAAATAAATGGAATTGGTTGCTCATGAAACATACCAAACTGACAACCCAGGGGTTGGTGCCTTTTAGCCATGAAACAGGTTCAGCATGTGCACTGGCCCTGCAAGTTGCCCTGACCTAGAGGAACATGGACACATGGATGGCAGCAGTGCCTCAACCCTGGACTGGAAGAACCACATGTAGGAGAGAGACAGTAGTTAATTCTTTATACACATTCACACCATGGTCTTCATAAGACTGCTAACAAGAAAGCTAATGTGATGGTGCATTTGATAATATAGATACCTGCTCACTAGGAACTGAATTGAAACCATCCACTGATTTATCATAACTCACTTAAAAATTGTGAAATGGAAACAACTTTTGGTCTAGATTCATACTTGTTGCTTATTGGTATAAAGCTCCATATAGACCTTTACTAATGCCCTGAGTTACCCAGTATACACATGAACCTTAAATCTGAATATTCTCCATCTTCAGTTTGTTGTATAATGCCATGAGGTCTGCTGCTGCTATATGAGTTCATTTTGACTAGATACAGTTGTGTATGTTGACAGGCTGCTATTTTCCTGGTGAATTTAATTCTGCAGCACCAAACCACAGAAGCAAAAAAAGTTAAAATAGCTGAAAAAGAGCAGAGGACAATAAAATTTCGTAGTTCCCCATGTTATGGGGGATCAGTCCAGATCATTGCTGTAGTGCATTGGCACATTGCAGAAAACTTCATTGCAGCCAGCTGTTCTGTACCTTGTTTAGCTGAGCGATCTATTTGAACGTCTCTTTATGAGTGTGAAGTTACATCTGCTCAGTTTGTGGGGAGAGGGAAGGCTGAATACCTGACTGACTGCGGTTAAAATAAGGGCTGGTTTCATTAACTGTGTAACAAAAGACCATGATAATGTTTGTGAAGGGCTTTCTCTTCTTTTGGAAAAAAATCATTCTTTAGAATTGGCTTCATGCTAGAACTGTAAACAGTTCTTATTTTATAACCATACAAGTATGTGGCTTGTTACATTTTCATCCAGAGTTTGTAGGGGTTCCTTTTCCTGCAAAATCTCAGTTCAAATCATGCCTATACCTCCAGAGGAATAAAATAAAATAAGTTTGTTCTTCATTATTGTGGTTTATAATAATGCAACTTGCATCAGAAAACACAAGTGCTCTTCAAAGACATTTTTATAGTATAGTTATGCTTGTGAATATGTGTGTGTGATTACTAAATGCACTAAGCATGTTTGTTACCACATGTGGCTGACTTCCTTTACCCTTACTGAATTTAATATACACGTGTACAGTAATTCTGCCTGTCAGGGAGGCAGGATTGGGGAAGGGGCTGTTCCTTGTTATGATGTGTTTACAGCAGTGGGTTATTAGAGGATGACCACATAGTCTTTGAGGGACATAGGCAGTAGTCTTGATTAACCTGTTAAACAGCTCACTTGTGGGTAAGACAGAGTCAGGAGCCTGTTACAGCTGTATTCATAAATTTATTCCTGAGCAAATAATGGTGGATAAAATTAGCAGACATCTGGAAGAGGCACATATTCCAAAGTTATTTTGGTCCAAATGTATAAAGCGCAGTATGAAGAATATGATTGGTAGCTGGTCTTAATAAACAGTTAGTGAGTTCTGCCTGCCTAAAATGCAAAACAGATGTATCTTTGTTCTTTTAAACTGACTTTGATGAATAAACTATATGTGACGTCAGGTCCAAGCTATTGGATGTCTGAGTCCGGCAGAAAAAATTTTTAGAATTAAAAAAAAGAAAAGTTTCCATTATAGACTCTGGAGAGAACAAAGTGAATTCCAGTGCATTGCTGTTAGAGCAAATAGAAGCAGGTTCAGAGCCTTAGATAGTCCTCAGTCCAAAAGTTTATTATTGGTATTATTTTCAGGGAGAGCTGCTTTTGTCTGCTGGACTGAACACTTTCCCTCTCCCTGCAGCAAGTCTGGGACTTCGGCTATTTGCATCAGTTTAGGGGGCTGGGTTTTGGGGGGGCTTTTTGGGAGGAGGGTTGGAAGAGGGAGCAGGTAAATGCTTCCAAAAAGGAGGAAGGCAGGACTGTGTAGACAGGATACAATATCTGAGGATTGTGTAATGATACCATTTTTTGTTTTGTCATGAGCAATTTAACATTTTTTTGGTTAATATCTTTTGCTGTGGTGCACTTTTACTGGCAGACTGACCCAGCAGTCGGTGTAGCACTGTAATCCTTGTGTCAGGAAGTCAATTCATTCTCTGCAGGTGCTTCGTCCCTAAACAAGCATCAACCACTGGCTTCTCTTTCTTTACGGAAACCCTTTGGAATTTAACTTTCAGATACAAATACTTGGAGAAGTTGGCAGCTGAGGAGTATGAGAAGGAGCTGAAGAGTCGGAGTATATGCCGAGGCAGAAACGAGCTGTCTTTGAACTTGAGCTCTCCTTCAGCCCCATCCTCTCCCATTCCCAAGTGCATCAGCCCAGCATCCGTAGAGTCCCAGGAGGAGCTGAAGACCCCTTCAACGCCCCATGGGACCCCTCAGCCCCCTGAAGGTGAGTGCAAGGGAGGATGGGGAGAAGGAGCTAATTTTGTCATTGCGTCTCTCTGTTAAACACACGTTTTTTGTGCGTGAATACAGGAATATAAGCTCTAGGGTGCCGCAACTCATTTCAGGGGTCGTAACTCGACAGATTAGTCTGTGCTGTCTGACTGCATTTTTCTCTTGCTTTCTCAAATGCCTTCTGAGCTACTCATGCTAGAGATATGTTATAATTCATTGTTGTTATTACTTATGGTTATTATTATTGCCCATTATTATTAGAACAAAACAATTATAAAATGCAACATACAGAGGATCTGATTTTAGCATCATGTTCCTTGTATATCAGTAGTTACTGAATACTAAAACAATAGTGCTCCTGCCAACACATTTTGCTTATGTGGATTCTCTGAAAGAAATGCAACTGCTGAAAGCCAAGATTATAATAATGTTCCAGCATAGCACAAGCTGAATGTGACAAACAGAAGAAATATTGAATTTAAGGGGGAACTTTGTTGGTTATTTTTAATGCACACACAAAAAATAAAATTGTAGCAAAACTAATAATGGGGACCAAATGCAATTAGGAAGAAGGAAAGTATAATTAGTATTTTATGTTGTTTGTTTGTTGTCAGATAATTTATTGGTGTCCAAAGTGATATTATGCATGCACATCATTCCACCACTTGCATCATGTGTCCCTCTGTCCAAAAAATCCCAAACCTACAGAGATGCATATTCTTGCCACATGATGCTGCATTAACATTGGGAGCCTCTGTGCATGTTGTGGATGAATTATTGCCATCATTTTCTTTTATTTGATTTGATTTCCTACTACATGCTATTGGTGATTAATGCTTCTATAATTTGTGCTACTTGGTTTTATTGGGTATCATGGCTTTGAAGCATGTTGTAAAGCAATACAACTGTGAAAGAAGATACTGAAGTTGCACTTTGACTTTGGGTGTATTTACTCTCATAGCATTAAATCTTAAGTCAAGTTTATTTAGTTTGAGTTTACATGATTTCATAATTACACTACCAATTTCTTTGGATAGTAGAGCCCCCACAAGTCTCTGTGGAATAATTGCTCAGAAAATATGGATATTTTACGGTAATGTTTGTCTTTCAAAATATTTAAAATCCCAGTTCTTCAAATCCATTATTGCTTTTAGAGCAAATGAGCTAGATTTTTCCACCATTAGGATTTCACAACTGGGTAAGGAAGATGTATCTCTTTTATGATGATTATTTTAACATATTTCCCCTGGAAGCATTTTAAAAATGACAGTATAAAATGAAGCCTGTAGTTAGAACAGGTGCAGAGAGTAACTCCGGGCAGCTGGACAATGGAGAGGCTATCAGCAGACAGCCAGCAAGTGCCCAGGGTATCTGAAGTGAAGCACCTAACAAAAAACAGGTGTACATGGGGCAGCCAAAAGATAGTACCTGGGAACTGGGCTAGTGGGCAGAGCAACGGCTGGCACAAAGGAGGTGGGCAGTGCAGCAGCAGACAAAATTTGGCAGAAGGCAGCTCTGGGCATTCTTCAGGTAGCTAGGACAGCATCAGTATATGGGCCCTGAAATTTATTTATTTCAGTGGGAGTTTTACCTGAATAAGGATTTTTGTCTCATGCCTTCAGTCAGCAGCAGGAAGGCAGTTTTGGGGATTTGGCAAGTGAGGCAGGGTGGCAAACACGCCAGGCTGCTGTGAACTAGACAGCACTAGACTGGCTGACATTTTGTGTGCAAGTTTTCATGCCATGTTCACAGACCACCTCTCACACACTAATGAATGTAGCCTCACAACAACCCTCCACAGTCAGGAAATATTATATGCCCCATTTTATGAATGGGGAAACTGAAAACATTGACCTGCATACGGTCGTATAGGGTAGCTGAGGCAGATGTAGGAACTCAGCTGTCCCTGAATCCCAGTCTAATGCTTTAACCATAAGATACTGCTTCTTCCCAAGCAAAGAGAAAATTGCAGAAGGAAAACATGTGCTACATTCTATGCACTGTAAGACACAATCCTGCAAAGAAATGTGTTCATTATCAGCTGGATTCTTTTATTTGCTGTGTGTGATTAAGGGGAGATGTGCAGTCTTGCTGAGTTCCGAAGTTTTGGTGTACCACCCCTATGTAACTAAAAAGAAAGATTCGCACCAGCCCCAGTGGATTCTGGGTGTGCCCAGACATTTGAATCAGGAGGGCTTGATTAGAAATGAAATTCTGCAGATGGGTCATATTTGTCCATGCAGATGCATATATGCATCCCTCAACAGGTAGGAGCTGAGAAGGCTGACTCAAGGTAGGATTATCTAGCTCAGACTCTGGACAATTGTTAAGGAGCAAGACTGGGAATGCTTTTGTTCTCTCATTGGGCTTGTAGGACTGGCTCACAGCCACATATGAGGAAATGCCACAGTTGTTAGAGACACCAGGTGTTCTGGCAATCACAGGGTTCTTTGGTGGTTGGATCTGAAATGGGTTGTGCAGAGGAGAAGTGGGGGAAATACAGGATGTGGTGGGCAAGGCTCTAGTGGGGAAGGTATAAAACAGTATGAGCAGCTTCTTCTCCAGACCCACACTGTTAGCAGATGTTTGAACCCTTGCAAGGAGATGCTAATTTACTCATGCTGATTTAGAGCCTGATCTTGTAGACATTGCATGTATACTTAACTTCAAACTCATGAGTAGGCCCATTGAAGGGAATAGGAATAGTCAAATACTTCAAATTAACTAAGCACGTGCGGAAGTGTTTGCCGGATTAGAGCCTTGCTGAATATGATGGAGATGGCAGTGGCCTACTTGATCGGAGAAATCAGACTCGGGTGAGCTGTCCTAAGAGTGGAATTTCAGGAACTGCCAAACCTGCTCTTAAACTTGAGCTTGTTGTTTATTTTGTGTTAACTTGTCAATAAGGTCAGGAGACAATTAGTGGCTCATTTGTCATCTGTCCTCTCATATGTCTGCCTGCTGGCTACTCCGCTAAGCTCACAAAGCATCCCCTGAATTGATCAGATAAGAAGGCAGCATGTGTGGGAATAACAGGGTCTAGTGAGGTCAACTAGTCTATTTACCTTCTAGTGCCGAAAACAGAAGCTGTTGCAAGGCAGGATGAGAGCCATGAGTCCAGAGAGAAATCAGATGATGTCTGCAGCTTCTTGCCAGCCACCGTTGTGAGTTGGTGGAATCACAGAGGGCAGGTTGGGAGAAAGGGATTTAGAGTAGGTTGAGGAGAGAGGAGAAGCCATTAAGGAATGAGATCTGGGTGTTACAGTGAGATTGGTGTTGCTAAAGTTAGACATACATTTAGGATGGGTGGCAGAAGATAGGACTGTGTACATTAACAGTCTTATACAGTGTGGTTCATCTGACTTATGTTAGGCTCCTGGATACAGCTAAAAATTTTTAGGTTTTAAGAAATTCAGCTTCCTTACTTCTACTTTGGAAACACACAGTGCCGATTACTCTTTCAACAGCAGCAACAATGGAAATCTGAACACCTGCTGTTCAGCACTCACAGCTTTCGTCTTGGAACTTGACAGTAGTGGGGTTTCATAACTTCTTGGGAACCCTGCAACTCCAGCATTTGCTCCTCCGGGAATGCCTCACTTTTCTTTTTTCCTGTAGTAGACTTATATTGTTTCATTTTCAGCAGAAACATAGCCAGACATAAGATACAAAACACCATGCATCTTAAAACCTCTTCAGACTCCCTCCTGCTAGTATATCAACCCCAAACTTCCATTGATTTAAAGAAAGTACCTTATTCAACCAATTTGTTTTAATTGTTAATTTAATTTTGATAGAAGGAGGAAAATGATTTAAATGCTGCCAAAGGGAAGTTATAACCATTCCATAACCACTAGTAAACTCAACTCAATCTTAACAAGAACTGTACACGCACACAAACACACACAAAATAAATCTGAGATAAAAACATAACTCCACTCACAGTGATTTATTGAGATCTACTGACACAGTGCAGCCAAAAGGATCTCAGCATCATCATTGCCAGGAGGCGTTGGAGATGGATCAGTTGTGCTTCGAATAGAAACTGGTTCCATCACCAGAGTAGCAAGTGAAAATAAGGCCGCCTGAAAACAACATGGTGAAGATCTTTGGAAGCTGAGCTGAAAAGCCTAGGGCACAGCTGGGGAACCATTGAAAGACTTGCCAGAAACAGACAGGAGTGGAGGAGCTTCATCACTGCCCTAAACGCCAGAAGCATAATAGGAACATGATGATGATGATGTTGATGATGATCACAGTAATTTTGCACTTCCAATACTTCAGTAAAACCTACTTTGCTTCCATTAGCCCAAATTTAAATCAAAGTCTTTCCCCTTTTAACCAAATCCCTCATATCAGAAGCATAATTTTAAATGCAATGCTACTGGTGTGGCAGTGCGTGCTTCCTTGCCTTGACCCTCCACAATGCTTCAACACATATCCGGAGGGCTCACTTGTAGGGATCAGAGGATGGTTACTCTTTTGGGGCTTGTCTTCACTATGGGCTAAATCAGTGTGGTTGCAATCGATGCACTGGGCATCAATTTAGCAGATTCAGTGAAGACACGATAAGTTGATGGGAGAGCGCTCTGTCGTTGACTTAATTAATCCACTTCAACAAGAGGCAGAAGCTATGTTGACCATAGAGTGTCTCCCGTTGACACCAGGTTAAGTCATTGTAAGTTACGTTGACTTACGTTACAAAACTTTACTACAGTAACTTTGACTTACATCGCTTATGTAGATAAGGTCTTAGTCTTAGTCTCTATGCTGTGTCTGCCAGCAAGGTTGCCAACTGTCATGGTAGTTTTTCTGGTGTGAAAACTGGTCCAGTAGATGCTGGACTGAAACCAACAATTCATTTCATATAAGTAACCAAATAGACATCTGCTGAAAATGGAGTTTATCGCATATGTTCTCTCCAATTTCAACATGACCATTACATTTATCATATAGTGCAAATGCAAGAGACAGATATATGGTGAGCTCAATATTTTTATTCTCTCTGTAGTGCGTGTTGAATATTTAGTATTTTTGAGTTTCACTGGCAGAGGTTTTGTGGATTTATGTTATTACTTATGTTGTTTCGATATATCTTGGATCATTTGACACTATCTCAAAAGCTAGAGAGACACCCTCAAAGTGGTTAAGTAACAGCACTTCAATCTTTTGTTCTGGAAGTGCTGTTCTGTGTATTATAATGCCAGAAATGCAGAATACTAAGGACTCCCTGAACTAGGAAAGAGATAAATAACGTACTCCAAGAGTCTATACCATATTGCTATTTACACTTAGTTATATGTTGGCTTGTGTTAATGTACTGCTTCCATCTATTACACAGGAACTATTCCAAATGCATAGAAAATATAAAACCTCTTTTAAGCTATTTTCTGTTTATTTTTTTCTGCTCCTAAATATTTATCAGATATTCCCAATTCTTTCCTCTGTTAAACTAAAATCTCTGATGCAATCTCTTGACCATGGTATCATAAATAATTTCAGATCTGGCCAAGTGTTCAACTGTTCCCTTCTTTTTAGAGAAGCTGTTCTTTTCAGTCATTCAGGGAACAACTCTTTTGGAGAGAAAGATTGAAAGTTCTATTCCATGTGCCAATTGTATAAAGGTTAGCTGATGACAGTCGTGTCTTTTGTATGTTATGATCATTACAATGTGACAAAGTCATAGGTCTCAAATATCTCAATATCATATTAATTCAGTGCTCAGCTATGTGACACAGCCTGACTTCTTAAGGACACTTAAGGTTGTATCTTAGCAGTATTGTACTTCTGCCTTGCCTTGAAAAGAGATAGTGCTTTCCCTGTGTTCTGGAAGCTATGGCTCACATACTCTCTGTGGGTTCAAATTGTCTGGCCAATTAATAGCACTAGATCTGCTCTGTATATAATGCTGATTTTCTCTTGGGTAATGCATGGGTGTGAGACACCTTAGATATGATGCAGAGGATTAGATAGATCTTGGTCCCATTGACTTCAAGGGATCAGGACTTCACTCTTAGCATTAACATTTACAAGGCAAAAATTATGCTTTGTAGGCATGTGTGAAATAGGACAATACTGAACACTATCTGGTTTAGTGATGTGATTTGGAAAGGTATGCTTCATAGAAAGATAAAGATAGGCTTAATAAAATGTACAAATAGGTAGTTAGAAAACATGACTGGATTTTTGTCTCAGAATGTGAAATTCCTTTGCACTGAGAATGAGAGAAACTTAAAGAATCCTTATTACCTCCAATATTTTGGGCTTTTGCCTTCAAAGGCTAAATCCATTTACCTTCTCTCTAGAGCAGTGGTGAGCAACCTGTGGCCCGTCAGGGTAATCCGCTGACAGGCCACGAGACAGTTTGTTTACATTGACCATCCGCAGGCACAGCCTCCTGCAGCTTCCAGTGGCCACAGTTCCCCGTTCTCAGCCAATGGGAGCTGTGGGCAGCTGTGCCTGCGGACGGTCAGTGTAAACAAACTGTCTCGCGGCCCGCCAGCAGATTACCCTGATGGGCCACGTGCAGCCCGCAGTCTGCAGATTGCCCACCACTGCTGTAGAGGACTGAAATTTTAGGTCCCTCTTCTTTGTTACACTCTCTTACCCAAAGGCTCAATTGAATTCTAATCTCTTTAGTTCTCAGAATATGTCATGTTATATGTAACTGAATCCAGAAGCCATTACAGGCCCTGAAGTGTATATTGCAATATTGTAAATGAAAAGTAAGCAACAAGGGGGAAAACCTGATATGATTAAGGTATTGTAGTTCAACCATCTTGCACAAGATTTAATACAGAGGTGATGTGAAAACTCTGTGGACCTAATATGCATGTACATTTTCATCACTTTTGCATAGCCATTTCAATTTGCCAAGATTTTTAGGCTGCTTGATGTGAATATGTATGGATGCTTTCCAGTGTCTTCGCAGCATAACAAAAAAATCTTGCATGTAAAAATCTGCTGGTTTAGCTGAAAACTGTAAGGTGAATGACTGGATTTCACTGTGTCAGTGATAAAGCAAGAAGGAGGAAACCAAGTGCACCATCAACAATGTATGCCATCTGCCAACCAATTACAAGCTAAATTTATGCCATATGCCATCCAATTGGAAGCTAAATTTATGCCATATGCCAAGCAGTTGGAAGCTCAGTTCAGTTTTGATGTGGCTATTCTGAAGTAAATATGCATGAAAAACATATGCTTTCTGTCAACCAAATTTGTATGACACTGTCATTTCCAGACTGTGCCATTTATAAAACTAACGATTGTATCTTTTTGTTGAAGCCGTCCACATCAGGTGAAAAAGAAGTCAACATAAAAATTCCTTCAGAAATCCAAGGGGATTCAACTACAAGACACTCTGCACTTACTTTTTTGTTTAACTCATTCGTTGTAGCTCAGTCTGTGTGTTGAGCTTTCATTGCTAGACATGGATTGGATGCCTATTTTCTGATGATTCGACTCTTTCTGTGACCACAATAACCAGACTTCCAATGAAGTATAAGTAAAAAATTATGGATTAGGTTCAGATTGTAAGCAAACATAAATCAAACAAGACTTGCCAAGTTGAACCCATGTTTGGTTCTGTCTGCACACAATGATCAGCAGCCTCTTGCTCATAAAGCTAGACTCTCCATGGACAAAAAAAATCACTCGTAAATTCACATCTTGCTCAGTCGGATGGGTGAGTCTAGACGACCAAGAGAAATTGTTGTTAAGTGAATCTTTTTCTCCATTGTTCTCTCCACCAGTGAGTGCCAGTGAACCTGAACCAGAACCTGAGCCAGAACCAGAACAGGAAACTGAGGCAGAGGCCGAGCAGGAAACGGAGACACCACAGGCTACAGAGGTGGGACCAGAGAGTGAGGTGCAGCAAGGTCCTGAGCGAGAGCCAGAAGAAAGTGCAATACTCAGTGAAAAAGAGAGGCAGAATGAGGAAGTGAACGAAAAAGACAACTGTTCTGCATCCAGCATATCCTCAGCAAGCAGCACTTTAGAGAGGGAAGAAAGAGAGGACAAGTTAACCAGTGACAATGAAACTGGTAAATTGAAGCTTTTTCAATAAATGCAGGCTTTCCCATAAAGAACATGTTAAATCAGGTGCTTTGGTGTAAGACTAATCAATTAACCAACCTTTCAGCCTGTCCATTAGTATTTCTTCCTTTATGATTCAAATCCATATCTGCTCTCTGTCTGTGGAATTCCATTGACTTCAATGGGGTTTATGTGTGCAGAGCGGCAGAAGAATCAGGCCTTAGTAAAATAAGATTTCCCTCTGATCAAGACCGCTTTCTTCTTTCAACAGTTAATTTACTAACTAGTTAGAGACTGATCCTGCCACTAACCTGCATCCAAAGCTCAGTGAATTCAGTTGGATGTTCCAATGGTATGAGATGCCCTAAGATAGTTTGTCATGAGATCGCGAATGCCTGTCTCCACGCTATTCACTATCGTGACTGGTAGCCATAATGTTAATACTATGGGAAATTAGGTGAGGTACTTCTCCAGGTGCTGTATTTCTTTCTTTTCTTCCATCATTCCTGTCTTGGTCAGATATCAGAAATTCAGGGAGACACTTTTTTGAAGTTGCTGACTGTGCAGCTAGAAATGCTGACCATGGCTTGGGTGGAGAAGGTATAAGGAGAACATTGTCCTAAAGGGAACACTTCCACAGTAGCCCACAATAATGGCTGGATGAACCACCAGGTACACTTAAAGGATGTCACTGCCTGCACACATACCCTATGCCCCAGCCTGCTAGGGGAGGAGTTGTGCCATCTAAAATTCCCTCCTGGGAGGTCCAACTCCATGTGGCCAGCAGCCTATGCCAGTGACTAAATGGCAGATTGTGGCCCTTAGTAATTTGATTCTTATACAGTTGTTTACTCTTGAATTAATAGCTATAATATAATTAACATGGCCTCTAAATCTTACTGAGGCACTGCAGTGGCATGCACTGTTCTAAATGGAACATTTTAGATGTTAAAATAAATTAAATATCGTAACATATGAAGTATATAATCACTCTTTCCTGATGAAATAGAAATTGTTTGGAATCATGGAGATCATGTGTGGTTGGTTAAATTGCCAGCCTTCAGACATTCACATTTTTATCCATAGATTACAGGGCCAGAAGGGACCACTGTGATCATCTAGTCTGACCTCGTGTGTAACAAAAGCCACAGAGCTTCCCTCAAATAGTTCTTTTGAACTAGTGCATATCTTTTTTTTAAAAATGCAGTATTGATTTAAAAATGGCCTGTAGTGGCAAACCCCATCTCTTTTTTTACAGCAATATGTTACTAAAATGTTACAGGTTCACTATTGTTCACTATTTAAGGGTCATCAGCTTTTCTTCAGTGCACCGAACTCTCCTTGATGTCACTGGTCAAGGCAGGTATATGGCTCCATGAATACCATTATACCCTTGAAGAAGATGGATAGATAAATGTCTGTGTAAAAATATAAACATAAAAGATGAGTTGAGGAGTTAGTCCCAACAAACTTATCTCTTTGAGACAGCAGTTCCACCTGAGAAGGGCACAGTCAATTTCAAGGACAGTCTTATCATAAATTTGGATCCCTTGTCTTCAGGTCAACAGAGATTGTGTTATAATGCAGATAATGAAAAGTAGTTTCTAGGAATGGAGGTGTTGCTTACACCTTCAGTGCTATTGCTTAGTGGGTTGTGAGGGGACCAGGACAGAAAATAAATCATAAAAGCTCACGCTAACTCTCTCTTCCCCTTTCTCCACCAATGTAAGGCAGCTAGAGCCTCTATTTTAGAGTAGATGATGAAAGGCTTTGAACACATAGGGGATGGAGACTATCTTCTGCTTCCTCCTCTTCAAGCAGACAAGATGTTGCTAACTGTCAGTATTGCAGATTACTCAGCTGGTGTTCAGCAAAAACTGTACTGGTTATGAAACAGACTGTGGCTCTCATCACGTTGTTGCATAGTCCAAATGTAAATGAGGAGCGAATGGGTTACACATTTTTTTTTCACGCTCAGCACATTTTAGTCCTGGCTGTTTCCAACTTCATGAACTTTAACTTCTTGTCACATTGAATCCATTTCTCATACACTGCTGCAGTACTATTTTCCTATTGTACTATAGCTTAATGAAATAGGCTTCAGCATTATAGTAAAGACTCATTGGTTGAGAGACCTAATGTGTTGTGAATTACTAAAGTTTGCAATTTAGTTGGTAAGGGAGCAAATGCAGATCTAGAAATCATGCAGAGTACTCGGTCTGCATGAATTATTTTTGCATTCCTAGGGTTTTGTGCTTTCTCAGACAGTTCTCAGATTCCAGGAAAGGCGCTGTCATTCATGGATTACATTTCTGTGCCTGCCCAGACACAGCAGGGGCAAGGAAATGAAGTGTTTGGTTTTTGGCTCCTCCTTCCTTAGCATCAAACACACTGATCTATGCTTCTTCCAACCCCTCTCATCCTAGGGAGCACTGCAAAGCAGTAGCCAGGAGAAGTAGCGTGCGGGGGATGCATGGGGGAGGGGGCAGCGATATCTATAAGAGTAGCAACAGCAGGAGGCTTTGCAGAAATAATCTTGTTTGGCTAATGAAGAATGAAGTAGATCTTGGGAGCCTAAAATGGGACTCCAAACTCTGTTGTAGAATGTTGAGTGAGCACTATTGGAAAGGAATCAATCTAGGAAGACACAGAAGGTGAGAATCTAGAGGGGGGCTAAATCTTGTGGCATGTATAGAGTGGAGTCTGGGAAATTTTGGACAGTTCTGACGTCTTTCGGCAATTGAATCTGGTTGGGAATTGGTCTTTGTAAAATCCATAGTGAAGGGGAAGAGGAGAGTCTAGAGGAGATCAAATTTTCTAGGGAGGCAACCTCAGAAAAATCTAGTAGCAAGTCTTGGCGAGAGGAGAGGTGAGGGAGCAATCCTGTAGATGGGATGTTGAGGAAAAGGGGTCAGTGAAGGTGTCGCAGCTCAGGGCAACTGCACCTGTATTCCTCCCTCTGTGGTCCCTCGAGGGTATCCACTCTAGACTCCAATCTGCATCTCTCTCCCTCCTGAACAGGCTTCACAGTTCCCTGCCTACACTATGGTAATCCCCAGTAAGCCAGACTGCCTAAACAGGCCAGCATCTATGCTTTGCTTTTTCTCCACAGCCTTATGAACAGCATAATTGCTGGCAGTTATATGTTACAGCACAGCCCTTTATGAGCAAGCACATTTATTTTTAAGGTAAAAGAAACATATAAAAACAATAAAAGTTCCTATATGCATGCTAACAGTTTACCAGAGTTCACCCATCAGTCTAACGTGGCCTCTGTAGGCCAAAGTCCTTCCAGCCTTCCCCAGGAATGATTGGGGCCCAACTTGGACAGAAGTCATGTCTCTTTGCTGGATCAGGAAGAAAGTCCTGACTCAGTTTAAAATCAGACATTTTATCCACAAAATCCTTTCCTTGTCTGGTGACCTCTGGAGAATCCAGTTTGAACTAGTATATGTGAACCTCTCCAGCTGGTGCCAGCTCTCTGGAGAAGTTACAACCTGAGCGAATTTGTCTAATTTCCTCCCACTGTTCTTAGTTCCTGGAAGAGCTGTGGTCACCTTCCCCCAGGGAATTACATACAGTCCGTGCCCACAATGATATATAAATTTAATACACTAAGATCTCCCAAATACTGCAGGAAATTGCCATATCTGTCACAAATGGGAAAATGAGGCAAGGAAGAGACTGAGTGTTCAGAAAAGTAAAAGGTGAATTGGTCTTTGTGAAATCCATAGTGAAGGGGAAGAGGAGAGTCTGGAGGAGATCAAATTTTCTAGGGAGGCAACCTCAGAAAAATCTAGTAGCAAATCTTGGTGAGAGAAGAGGTGAGGGAGCAATCCTGTAGATGGGATGTTGAGGAAAAGGAGTCAGTGAAGGGTGTCACAGCTCACTATTTTCATAATCTATTTTTAATTGCAAAATATACTGAAGGTGGAATAAGCCTGGTCTCATTTAATGCCCTTTGAAAAAAGATCTCATATATTTTGGACATACTTTCTGCACTGTGTCCCACCTGGTTGGTGAAGATGTTAAGAGCTATTCAGGAGAATACCTGCATCCTAAGACAGGGGCTGGCTGCATCCTGGACAAAAATTATTTGCTGTAAGCTAATCTTTCTTAACCTTGGGTTCAGCTTCAAATGTAGTTAAGAGCGAGTATGGATGGGGCCATAAACTATTCAACATTAGAAACCCAGGTTGGAATTCCAAGGTTGGAAGTATGCTCCATAATGCACAGTGAATTTTTAAACCCATTTTAACTTAATTTAATTTTAACAAATGATTCAGCTAGACCAGTTTGGGATTTGGGTCTCTTGCCCATAGTATTGATGTGGCCACTGAACTTGCCAAGGAAGAGACTTACCAGAGCAGATGGAAGGGGCTTAAGGTTATAGAAATAAAATAAGTCAACTGATAAAGACATTAAATGTAAAGTGCTAACATAAAAATCCTGACAAAGAAAAAGACAATAGAGTAAAACTCAAGAGAAAATGCAACCACACACACACACACACACAATGAACTAAAAGTTAATGTTAAAAGTTAGATTAAAAAAATATTGATTAAATGTGTAAGGAAGGGAAAGAAAGAATGAAAAACAAATTCATGGTAATTATTGAAGAACACTGTGTCCCACCTGGTTGGGGAAGATGTTAAGAGCTATTCAGGAGAATACCTGCATCCTACAATCTACTTTGATCATTTATTTTGATGGTTTTATTGTTGTTCGGTTTTAATTATTTATGACGTCTCATGCACTAGTTAATTTTGCAACTTCTATACTGCAGAATACAATATGTATTGTTATATCTTGCTGAGAGGTGGGCAGAGGCCACTATATTTCAATTTGATTGTAGTTTAAATGCAGGTCAGTACTTATGGTCAGCAGCTAACATTTTCAAAAACACCCAAATGACTTGGGAACCTAAGTGCATTAGTCATTTTTGAAAATGTGACTTAGGCTCCTAAGTTATTTAGGTGCTTTTGAAAATTTTACTCTGTGTGCACAATTCACTCTGCCAGAGACCCCAGAGGTCACCCTGGTGAATATGACCAAAGCACCCAGGAGTTGTGCTAAGCGCAGCCAGAGTTTAAAGCTTCCCTCCCCTGGCCAGTGGTGGTTGCGGTGGAGAAGGATGGGGTGGGTGGATATCCAAATTCTGTTGGCCTCAGACTGAAAAAACACTCTTTCGTAGAGTAACACCTGTTTCCAGCCATGTCAAGAATACCACAGGAGCAGCCCTCTGACAATGTTTTCATCCTCCCATTTCTCATCATAGTCCAGAGCAGAAAGCACAGAGACACTGGAAATGTGTACAGGTGCCATCCAGTCTTGTGTGGCCTTTGGACTAATAAATGGTCAGATTCTTTGACAGTCTGGGTATCCAGTAAAATAATGTGGGCCAGAACTCCTCAGTGAGCAATTGCCAACATGTAACCAGTTATTTTCTCTATATAAAATTAAAAGAGCACTTCCAAGAAGCAGTTTGTTCTGTGTCCTTAGAGTCACTGAGTACCTCCTGAGATGTTCCAAGCACCTTCAGCTCCCACTACCTGAATGGCTGCTATGCACTTCTCAGAGAAACACTCACCAACTTGCTGAATCAGGCTGTAGGTTTGTGCTATTGATTACATATAATTTCCAAATATTTCCTGAAACTTTGGACTTGTTTACCTGAATATTTAGTTCACAGCAACCTGTGATTTCAGTCTTCCTTGCACTAATCTGCTGCGCACTGTCAGTCTGTGTAGAATCTGTTGATGCACGCTAGAAGTTCCCTAGTGCACTATGAACTGCTGCCATTTGAAAGTGGTGTAGATCAAAGCACACTACTAAACAGTTAGTGCACATTGGCAGTGTCCCTATGGACAGTCAGCGTGAGAGAGATTCACAACCCAGCTTGCTGCACATTCAGTCTTTGTATAGACAGGTCCTTTATTTGGTTTCATACTATAATTGTACATGTATCACCAAAGACATTTCTAATGCCATTTTTAGGATTCCTGACACCCTGTTGCTTTTCCGTTCATTGTGTGTGTGATTACAGGTACGTGGTCACAAACTATTCACGATGCTGGTGTGAATGAGCAGTGCAGCAACATTCTCAACAACAAACGGTTCATGCTGGATATGTTGTATGCCCATAACAAGAAGCCCAAGGATGAAGAGGAGAAAGAGCTGGAGGAGAAGGAGGAGGAAAAGAAGGAGACGGAGGAAAGTGATGAGTCAATCACCAGCCTAGCCAGTAGGATCTCTATCCTGCAGGCCAGCAAGCAGGCCAAAGATGAAAGTGTCAAAAAGGTGGAGATTGGAAATCTGGACAACCAAGGCAGCGTGAAAGCTTTTGCAGAAAAATTCAACAATGTTGAGCTGGCCAACGGGACAGTATTGCCTGAGGCTGAGTTTGATGAAAAAGTTCCTGAGAAAACACCAGCACAGCCCAAGAAGGAATCTGATTACATTTGGGATCAGCTCATGGCTAATCCTAGAGAACTTAAAATCAAAGACATGGATTTTACAGACTTGGGGGATGAGGATGATGTAGATGTGTTGGACATTGATATGGGTCCTGGGGACTCCCTAGTTCCCCCTCCCCCACCTCCACCTTCCTTTTTGGGTTTGCCTCCTCCACCACCTCTCCCTCTGTTTGGATGTCCACCTCCACCCTCTGGTAATTTATTGGCTCCTCCTCCACTGTTCAGCACTCCTCAGGGTTCAGGGTCACCCCAGATTTCTAGGGGTCAGCCAGCATTCATGAAGAAGAAGAAAACCATCCGTCTGTTTTGGAATGAGGTACGGCCATTTGAGTGGCAGTGTAAAAATAACAAACGCTGTAAAGAATTCCTGTGGTCGAAACTGGAACCCATTAAAGTGGACACTTCCAAACTGGAGCACCTCTTTGAGTCTAAATCCAAGGAACTGCCGATCACAAAGGTATTTCTAATGTTTAGTTTGTTTTTATTAATTTTGAGTTTGTTTTTAGATTAATTTAGATGATATTTTATGCTTAAAGGGTTTAAAAAACAAAGGAAATTAACAAAGATGTTTTATATATGTTCTATATTCGTGCACATACGTATTCTAGAAAGACAGACAGACACTCCATGAACTGACAATAAGAGCTGAGCCCCAAACAATATACATGTCTAGGCACTGCTCATGTGAATCATATTTCTATACCACATTTTCGTATTTCACTTCAGCTGGGGAGTATTAGCATTGTAAACTTCATAGCCAGAATTTTCAAACATAGGTTTGTCTACATAGGGGGTATCCAAGAATATTAATCCAAATTAATTAAAGGTACGAATTTGAAGTGGATTAGTTAAACCATACTGAGTCCCTGTGTGGGTGCTATGGTTCAGAATTAAAGTGGCCTAAATTCAATTTGGCTTAATTCACTTACAAAGTGAATTAAACTATCCTAAAATAAGGCCACTATAATTCTGAATGAGAGTGTTCTCACAGGGTTTGAATGCGGTTTAACTAATGCTCTTCAAATTCACACCTTTAAATAAATTTGGATTAATTTTCCTGAATGTCCCAGTGTTGACAAATCATTATAGATACCTAAAAACTTTAAGCACCCACATTTTAAAATGTTGTCCCCATGGATACCAAAGTGCATCATTCATTAAGGAAAGGTAATTCAGATCTGTGTATCTGGCTACTTTTACCTTGCTAGTAAAATTTAAAGCTTTATCGTTGCGCGTATATGGAGACGAGGCAAAACAGGGCTTGTTATAATTGGACACCACATGAAATCATTGTAATATATTCTCATAACATATATCCTGTAATATATCTTCATACTATTTTCATAATCATTCTAGGAATTATTACTGAAAGGGTCATAACATTAAAGAATGGTTCTGCTTTGAAATGTGCAAATAGTCTTGTGGTTCCATGTTAATTGTCTCTCTTATGTTTTCCATTTCAAATGTGTTAAGATTACTTGTCAAAAGAACTTTTTGTCATATTGCCAAGCCCTGCAAACATAACCTGGGTTCTCTTCTTTTCATGCATAATTTTTTTTGCCACCTTGCACAGAAATGTTTTTTATCCTTAACTTAGATAACTTGACTCTCCAAATTTCATTATGAAAATATGAAATTTTCATGAGAGAAAATCTTGATTTGCTAACACTTCTGTGTTTCATAGGAACATTATCATAAAAATAAACCTTAAAGGCTGATAACATAACCATTTAATGCTGAACTCTTATGACGTCTCTTGTAGTTGAATTTAATGGAGATTTAAAGTTAGCTTTTAAAAGTTCTTAGCTAGAACCCTTGCTGTTCATGTCTGTATTGTTTTTGATTTATTAATGTAAGTACAGTAATTGGCATCAGAGAAACAATGCTGTTTTTCAGTTATAGTACGAATAAAAGATACACCATAAGGCCACATATAAGAGGAACACTCATTGCCAATTTGTATCTGTTGTACATATGCCTAAGTTCTCACATCAGTACAAATTTTATAACAATTCTGAAAAAGCACATCTACTGTGATTATTTTACTTTTCCATTATTGGTACAAATTATTAAGTATCCATATGTTCAAAAACAAACAATCCAGAAGACTAGGTGGCTCAAGGTGTTGGGAATTTGATCTCTAGTCCTTCATTTCTAGATCACTGGTTCAAATCCAATTGAAATTGTTATAAATGGCAGTTTGATAGTCGATGTTGATGTTCTTGGTCAAGCAGACACATCACAGTTGACTGACTCAGCTGGTAGGCCAAGGGTTGAATAGATCTGAAATCTTGCACTGTTTTCTCACTCCTAGAGACTGTTCCTCCAGGCCAGTGCTGAGAAATGTTTTATCAGTGCAGGGAAGCTTGCCCTACTTTGCTGTTGCTTTTGGGTATAAGTAGAAGACTTCTGTTTCCAAGGCTATCACCTCACACCTTCAATAAAGACTGAGCCCCCCACCAAAAAAAGAAAAAAATTGTAATTAAAAGTCTGCCTGACTAATTTGTAAAGCTGACTTTAAACCCTGAGCTATATCTGAGAGTGTAATCATTGCAGCCAAAATAATCAGAATTACAGATGTCATACCAGTCATGTATTGGTAATGTGTATAACATAGCTGCAGTTTATAAAATGTTTACACAGCGAACAGTAGGTGTACAAATACATCAATTACATAGATTCCACAGTTGTTATAATTTTAAATTGAATTATCTCTGACACAAGAATAGCTCAATAATTTTTAGTGCATATAGATCTGAAATGTATTTCATACAGATTTTAAAAATAAATCCAATCAATGATTAATTTAGGGCACATTGAGCTTAATTTCACTTCCTCTGCTTTCTCCACTCTTGGCACATTATCCCTCCTCCTCTCCTTCCTTGCAAATAGAAATCTATCATAGAAGGCTCATTCTGAGTATGGACTGGAGCAGACGGAATGAGAATGTTGTCTAGGAGCCATAAAACAAATCATTCCTTGAACTGAATGTAGAGTTATAACATATTTCCACTTCCACAGAGTTTGTTGTATACTTTATAATGTCAATATTTTGATGAACTGGTCTGCCTTTTACATTTACCATAAATTATGATAAAAGTTTAGAATATTTTAATCGCTTGATTAATTTTTCCAAATAATTAACCAAGTAGATTCCCACACTCTCCTCACTCATCTCCACCCTACACAAACTTCCCTGTCCTCCATGTGCTTCCAGGTGCTTTGGCGCAGCGTCTACTCTTTGGCTGGCAAGATGAATCAGCAGGTTTCTTTGAAACCAGTGTAGCCTTGAATTGTGAAGAGTAATTTAGATGATGACTCTTCTCTTAGAGGTTAATCTTGGAGTCTCCAAGAGAAAAGTGCTCATCTAAATTCAAGGCTGCACTGACTTCAAAGAAACCTGCTGACTCATCTTCTCTACTGCTGTGCCAAAGCACCTACCAGTACATAGAGGGCAGGGATTTCTCTGCATGAGAGATTACAAGTTTAACTTCCATTATGTCCCTTCAGTAGTACAAGACTGGAGTTTCATTATCATTGCACAGAAGATTGCACTGATTTTTTTTAAGACTTACTGTTTTAATGGACAACCTTTGGATAAGCCTGATAAAATGTTGATGTATAGCCAAACTTTTGAAGCCTTCTTGTCTCTTTCTCTATAATCCAACATCTTTCCTTCCACTCAACCACACCCTTTTCCTTTCCCATTTTCATCCAGACCACTTTAACATCTTTGATATGAATCCCAGTAATGTTTTGTGTTAGTGCCCTGACTTTCTTCTCTTCCTCTGAGTACAATGAGTCTCTTGGGCTCTGCCTGATCTTTTGGGCTGCATCTTGTGACTTCTGTTGTCTGTGAGCCTGATCCAGCTCCCAGTGAAGTCAGTGGCAAACAGGGCCAGCTCTAGCCATTTTGCTGCCCCAAGCACACCGCTCACTGGTCGCGCGGCTCCGGTGGCCCTCCCACAGGCGTGCCTGCGGATGCGCCACCGGAGCCGCGGGACCAGCGGACTCTCCGCAGGGATGCCTGTGGGAGCTCCACCGGAGCTGCCTGCCACCCTCCTGGCAACCGGCAGAGGCCCCCCCCCCCCGCAGCATGCCGCCCCAAGCACACGCTTGGCGCGCTGGGGCCTGGAGCCGGCCCTGGTGGCAAGAGTCCTATGAATTTCAGTGTGCATTGGCTCAGGCCTTATCTCACCGCCACCCCTGATGGTGGTCTTGCCTCTTAAATCCCTGTCTTCTGTGTGTCCAGTCCAAGATCTGTCCTATTTCCCATCTTCTCCTTCTGACAAATCTAAGTTGGGGGGAGTGAGGGCCTCTCTTCTTTGTTCATGCTAGTTGTTGTCTTCAAATCACAAATACCCTGCATCTTCTGTGAGTCACAAGTATCACAGATTATTGACTCCAGGAAACCTGGATCATGTAATGAAGAACAAGAACTAGCCCAACAAAGATTTTCAGACTTCTGAGACTCCCCACAGGTTAGGGGGAATATCATCAAACCTGTTGAGGGCAGGTAGAGCAGATCTTAGATAAAGTAGGAGTAATTAAAGAGACATAACTGAATCTGTAACAAAAAAATAATAATAATACATGCACGCATGTTTACATCCTTCCCCCTCAGGTTTGCTTTGGTGATTGTGCTCAAATTAGCCCAGCTCTGCCTTTTTCCAGACCAGTTTGTCAATTTCCAGTGAGAACACATCACATTGTGCCTATCTCCTAGTGTCCAATCTGGTCTACTGCACAATAGTGTAAGTCAAGAGGTGCTACAAATTCCGTTGGTTCTCCTAAAAACAAAATACAGAGTAATGAATAAAAGTCCAATCAGTCAGATTTCAATGCAGTAGGTGTAGTCAGTTGCTGATCAGATGAATTGTTCAGAAAATTGTGAGAGAGACTAAAATTAAGATCAGAAGAGAGGATGAGGTATGGATTTTTTGGCTCTGTCTTACCAGATATGCTCCTTGATCCAGCTGCAACCAATTTTACTCCTGTTTCTAATCCTTAACTATGATTTCCACAAAACACAGCTATAAACAGCCACTTCCTGGTGCTAGCTCACAAGAAGTTTTTCATTAAACACAATAGACTACAACAAAATAAAATAAAATATACCTCAGGTAGCTGAATGTAACATGTGGCGACATTTGTGATTTCTGGCAGAAAACTGGTAACATAATGGAGAAAACTACTACATGATTACACGAATCACAGCATCCTCCACTGCAGACAGTTTATTTGTGGGACTAGAGGGCTGTGACCGCTTGTTAGCAGGCATAAAGAGCGAGATCAGATTTCCTCACTGGGCAAGTCTGAAGATTTCTTCCCCTCTTAAACTGCCAAACCAGGCAGATATATTGGCATGGTGGTTCAAAGTATTTATTTTTCTGTGCGGAGAGATGAAAACAAATGCACCTTTGCTGTGTTAAATTATGTTATCATGCAACCCTGCTGCTGTCTGCAGTACATAGTTTAGAAATTATGTTTTTACTGGCTCATTTCCTATTGAATAGGGCTGAATTTACTGTTCCTGGAGCCTGAGAAACCAGCAGAGAGTAAAGACTAAGGAATATATTCTCATCTGCGTGTACAAGGATATCCCTTGCATGTGCATAACTTCAGTGAAGGCTGAGGGAAATTACACGTGTGGGCTGGGATTTCCAAAGGCGTGTAAGGGAGTTAGAGCTCCAAATCCCATTCAGTTCCTTTTGAAATCCTAATAATCCTTCTTAATCAAGATAGAAATAAATGGGATGCTCTAACTGCTTTCTCACAATTGGAGGACAATGCAATATCCTCCATGTAACTGATGCAGAGTCAGGTGAATCAAATTGTCTTGCTAATTTAAATGCTGCACATGCAGGGGTTACGTTTTTGGGAAGAAGCTATTTTTGTCTTCATGTTAAATAATATAAAAGTACTTGCTTGCAAGGCAATTGGAAAAATCGTATTAAATTTCACTTCTTCGGTATTACCCATAATAAATAATTTAGTACAGTGAAATACAAGTTAGAAAATAGCTGTTTACAAAAGGGTTAGTATGACTGAGACTCAAGAGGAAGTGATCTTAGGTGAACACAGCTTTATTTTTATGTGCTGTTGGCCACTTACTGTGTTCCTGGAAAATTGATTAATGGCCCTGAAGCTGGAAATCACTGCTTTAGGGGAAAGTATATATCACAATGTGCTTAAATTAGATCCTCCATAAAGAGACTATCCTGTCACACTAGTGAGAGAAGAGGTCAAGAGTGGTTTTAGGGTGTTTTTGGCAAATGTCATGAAGAAAATGAATATGGCAAAATAGAGCTAGAAAATTGAAAGCAAAGTTCACTTTTGGTCATCTAAAAATGTATGTTGGGCCTTGTCTGCATACACAGATGTTGTATCTCATTAACTATACTATACCATTATGACATCCTGACTGTGGACCCAGTTATACTGGTGTAAAAGTGCTTATACCATTAATAGCTATTCTCTTACAAGAAGACAAATAAGCTATAGTGGTAAAAGGCATCTTTACTGCATTCACATTAAAAGAGTCATACGGTTAACAGAAATAGTTATACCAGTATGAAAATGTGTGTAAGCCAGCCTTTAGAACAATTATGATCCAGCTGAGGCTTTGGCACAAGCTCCAAGTAATGCCAGAGCTTAGCTGCATTAACCTGAGAGCAGGCCAGGAAACAGGTTGAGACTCAGGTAGTAACAATCTGGTTCCTAGTTCCCCCTTTGATCCAAAAGGGAAATAATCTGCCCCAGCTTTATACCACGCACAAATTACTACTTCTTCCTCACAGGCACAGCTGTGTGAGCTGACATGCTGGTGGGTGGATCTAGAGCTTAAAGTTAAGTACATGCTTAAGTGCTTTTGCTGAATAGGGGCTTCAGACTTTAACTCAAATCCCTAAATTTGATCCAGCTATGGATCTGAACAGCATCTTCCCACCCCATATTTGTATGCTAGCAAAGAAGGAGGAAAAGAAAGAATTATGCTTGCAAAGTCCAGTGTGTAACAGAGTCCTACATCATATGCCATATTCAGTTACATCCTTAGCTTTCCAAAAAAGGCAACTTCCAATGCAGTGTGATGAGAAAATAAAAGATACGTTGCCTAAATGAAAATCATGCTGAAAATTTTATAATTCCCCTGTACGTGTTTTGCAAATCAGTTTACTTAGTTGGCTAGGGATTTTTGTCACTGTTGGGTGTGGAGAATGTTTGTTTTTTACATTTTTATAAAAAAAAAATACATGACTGAGATCCGTAAAAAGATATTGTTATTAATATTTTTCACTTTCATTATCTGTATTGTCATTATTATCTAACACACTTCACTGGATGATCTCAAAGCCCTTGGTACATATTAAGGACTAGTGTATAGCTGGCCCTACAGGGAAGTGCAAAGGAGATCAGAGAGCAAAAGTATGTCCACACCTGCTCAGGGATCAGCCACAGTACTCTGACCACAATGGATGGGATGGTGTTATTCCTTCACCAGCCACAGGGCAGAAAGCAGTGCAGGCAGGACACATGCTGCATCTCCAAAAAGGAAGTGTTGGAGCCCCTTCTGAGAGCAATCATGGAACCATTGTCTACCTTTGTTTTCTAACATAATAGAGCCATTCTGAATCAAGCCAGGCAGATCTCTGAGACAGGTAAGTATTACTGTCTCCCTTCTACAAATAGGTCAACTGAGGTAAAGGTTAAGTGACATATCCAAGGTCACATAGCCAGTCAGGAACAGAACCCAGGAGCCCTGCTTCCCAGTTCCCTATTCTAACCGCTCGTACACACTTCTGCTGAGCGGTTCTGCAAATTCTAGCAGTTTCTGGTGACATTTAATTTCTATTAACTGGAAACAGCTATCACTTTATACTGGTAACATGAAACTTGATCAAAAAATTTTGAATCCATCCCAAATTTCTGTACTCCCAAGCCTCATAGCTAAAAATACATAATATCGTTATCTTGTCTAGTTATAAGACTAATTTCTGCCTTTTAGTTTAAACTCAGACAACCCCCACTGACTTCTACTGTCATTTACTCGCATGCATCCCCAGTGAATTTACCCTATATTTTGCTTATAGATGCACTCGTTTTTATTGTCAGTGTTGCTACTATTACATAAGTTCAAGTCATTGAAGACCGATGTAAATTTTTGCTTTGTATTATCAGAGAATTGTATCAAAGTTAATTTTCTTATCTTTACCTGTTTACCAAGAAAAATGCTGCAGATGGAAAGAGACAAGAGATCATTGTGCTGGACTCAAAACGAAGCAACGCTATTAATATTGGATTGACAGTGTTACCTCCCCCAAGGACCATCAAGACTGCTATTTTGAACTTTGATGAATATGCCTTAAACAAGGAGGGAACAGAGGTAAGAAGGGATAGTCCAGTATGGTCAGGGTTAAATTGTGAGCATATAATTTTGCCCAAGTATTATATATACTGTCGTTCATCGCTGTGTAATGAAAAAATCTTTGTGCCTTATTTTCATCCTTGGGGGTTGACATTAGTTATATATACCTGTGGGTTCTTGCATTCAATCCTCCATCTTTATTACTCAAAGACTGATTTTTTTAAAAAACTTAAGTCCCAAAAGTTTGGCTTCTAAATCCATATTTAGTATTTTCAGATGTGCAGAGTACTTTAAACTCCAGTTGGTATCCCGTGGAAACTGCAGGTGCTCTGCCTCTCTGAACATCAGGCTGTTTATTAAGTGTCATTCTGTGCTTAACTTTTAAGAAAATGTGAATCTAAATTCCTGTTGAGATTTTCAGGGTGGTAGCAGTCAGATATCTTTCTTTGTGTATGCTCTCAAAGTTTAATTTCAGTTTCTTTAAGTTATTAAAAATCCTAAATACAGTTCATCAGACATATATATTAAATGTCGAACACTTGCACATCCAAGTATCTACAAGGAATAAATTCACAGTTCCTAGAACTGTTGGAAACTGTACAAGGTTAATAAAGTTCATGCCTGGTTTGCTATTGCAGTTCTAGATTGTATATCAAATGGAAAACAAATGCAATGACGGGTTGTCCTCAGAATAGCATCTCTGTGTTACTGTTGTTTGAAGTAAGCCAGTTGGTAAAAAGATTACAGATGATGTAATTTTTACCATTACATGTTTGACTTTTCAGATCTCCTTCCGATTCCAAGATGAGCTCTGTTTGTTATTCTTTTATCAAAACGTTGTTCCTCTATGAAGTCTAAAAAGAAACTGCTGCTACTATTTTTTAATTTTGATTTTAAAAAAAAGTAAACATTTTTACTAAACCTGAACAATTACAGTAAGAGTAATCTGCATGCTTGAAGACCTGGTCTAAAATCTCAATCAATACCTGACTGAATATGTCATCTGCAGATCATTTTCCAATATTTTAGTTTTATATTTTTCTTTTGCCCTCATCCTGCTCCCCATATTTAGGAAACAAGGAAAAGTTAAAAGCAAGATAATATGGAGACAAAGCTGCAAACAGTTAAATGCAAAAAAGAAAAAAAACCTATTATGTTTTAACTTAATGCCAGGGCCTGATCTTCCTCTGGTGGAATACTAGTACTTCCCAGTGACACATTTACTTGCCTCCCATAGTACGTTGCTCATATCCTGCAGGTGAATAATCGGGCCTTTAGTAATTATGACTCTAGAGAGGGACCAAAACAGAATGCGTAGCAAAGATGTTAACAATCTAGTATGCATCTTCTCCCTTAAATTTCTACCTCACCTAGCAGACTCAGCACCTCACCGACTGTTCTGGACACCTCACCTTTCCAACCTGTGCGACCTACTGTTGAGGCTACCCTAGCCACTTGCCAGGATAGTGAGTGCCTGCACCATCTCCACCCTTTCTGGGTAGCCGTTTCACTGGCTGCACCCTGATTGATGCGAGATTTACATCATTTCTTTTTAAAATATACTACAAAATAGGGCAGATTGCAAAGTGAAGCACTCACAAGTCAGGAAATGACATATTGTTGCCTACACAACCTTCACTTTTCTCCTGATTCATAGGCATTCAGGTATAGTCTCCTACGACATGGCCACATACTATTTTTTCACAGAGGACCACTACCTCATTCAGGGCTCAAACAGCAATATGCTGAGTATTGTGCCCCCATTTCAGCAAAGACTTAAGCTTGAAGTTAAGAATGTGAGTACTCCCATTGACTGCAGTGGAGCTACTCATGTGCTTAAAGATGATAACATGCTTTAAGTGCTTTGCTGCATCTGAGACAGAGTGCTTAGTACCCTACAGGACTGAACCCAGTGCAGAGGTTGGATGGTGCTCAGTGAGCAACAGCTACTCAGTATTTCTTTTTCTCCTCATTTTAAATGGGTGGCCACGTTTTTTTTTGTGTGTTTGTTGTTTTTTTTTTACTGCACCGTCTGAAACCTGCACTGAATAAGAAGGTTTTTTATTTCCTTTCTGTGGCAGTCCATTGTAATAGCTGAGTATCACACAACCATTTAATGAATTCATCCTAACAGCACCTTGGTGATGTACAGAAATATTAAGACACCCATTTCACAGATGTATTATGTACTGAACTGAGGTATCAAGAGAGTGTACATGTATGGCTTGCCCTGTGAGCTGGAGAGCCTGAGGCTAAGTGAACCCTGATTACAGGATGGGCCCACATGAGTGGAACCAGGTGATTCCTTTGTAAAAGGAGTCTTTAGCTGTGTTTGCAGAGACTGCAGGATTGCGAAGGCTCCCACGAGGTCCTGTGTCAGCAGAGGAGGGGAAGGAAAGGAAACTGCAGGGAAGAGAGTGAGGAAGAATACCTCTTCTGACACACAGTCCTGGGAGAGACCCTGATTAAAAAGCAGAGAAGGGACTGAAAATCTCTCCAGGCAGGAAGACACCCTGAGTAACCAGGGAAGTGACTAGGTTCCCCTACCAGCCCCAGGGCAAAGGGTGTACATGCCCATTGTAACTGCTGTCAAGACCCACAAGGGGGAAGCAGGCTGACCCAAAGACTGGCCATGGAAGAGCCCCAGAGAGGGCAGAAGGCTTTTGTTTCTCACAACATTTTGTGAATTTTAGTTGGAACAGTTGGGAACCCAGAAGGGGTGGACTAAAAACACTGACCTGGCTGGAGGGCCAAGTCATCTGGCCGACTCACCACTACAGTGCCAGAGGAACCGTCAGCAGGTGATGCTAACCTAGTGAGAGAGCAGCTACGCCATGCCGGGCCACAAGGGGACGACTAGGAGTAAGCAACTACCGTGCCACCGAAAGTAATGAGTGACATGCCCAAAGTCATATAAGCAGCAATAGAACACAGATATCTTGGATCTCAGTCCAGTGAATTAACTTCAAGTCCATTTTCCTTCTTCCATGAGAGACCCTCTATTTATATCAGTCTGGGAAAGGGAAAAAGTGCTAGATGAGTGGACCAATGGGGTTATAGTGAAGATACCAAAGAAAGGAACTCTCAGTGATTGTATTAACTGGCATGGTATCACACTTTTATCTGTTCCAACCAAAGTATTGTGTAAGATCATAGTCCAGCATACATCAGAAGCAGTTGATAGCATTCTCAGAAAAGAGCAAGCTGGTTTTTAGAAAGAGCGTGGATGCACAGACTAGATCTTCACTCTATGAAACTTAATAGAACAGTGCTTAGAATGGCAACAGCAACTCTACATAAATTTCATAGATTTTGAGAAGGCTTTTGATAGCATTCACAGGACCAGCATATGGCACATTCTGCGGGCATATGGAATCCCTCTCCAACGTCATCAAAAACTGTGTTGATCACAGTGAGCTCGGTTTTGAAATCAAAACAGGAGTATGTCGGGGTGTGTCATGTCCGCAATCCTCTTCAACATTGCCATCAACTGGGTAATGCAGCGTACAACACAAGACATGCCAAGAGGCATTAAATGGACACTCTTCTCATTCCTTGAAGACCTAGACTTCGCAGATGATGTCACTCTCCTATCACATACCTTACACCATATACAAGAAAAAACAGCTCAACGCATTCAGCCAGCAAATTGGACTGAAAATCAACACAATAAGACAGATATCATGGCCTTTAATATTGCCTCACCATCACCAGTACAGATAGAGGATTATGTTCTCACCAGTGTAGAAACATTCACATACTTGGGCAGCACCATCAGCCAGGATGGTGGAACAAGCCAGGACATCCGGGACAAAATCAGTAAAGCCAGGAACACCCTCAGGAGCTTAAATACAGTCTGAAAATCATCAAAATACACCACCAATACCAAATTCAAGATTTATCAGAGCTGAGTACTTTCAATGCTACTTTATAGTGCAGAATGCTGGGGAGCGAGAAAGTATGACATGTCAAAACTGTCTTCATTCCATACAACCTATCTCAGAAAAATTCTCCATATCATTTGGCCCTGAACAATCTCAAACCAAGATCTATTGACACAGTGCAGCCAAGAGGATCTGAGCACCATCATTGCCAGGAGGTGTTGGAGATGGATTGATCATGTGCTTTGGATGGAAACGGATTCTATCACCAGAGTAGCAATAAGATAGACACCTGAAGGCAAGTAAAAACGACGCTGCCCGAAAACAACATGGCGAAGAGCTATGGAAGCCGAGCTGAAAAACCTGGGGCACAGGTGGGGAACCGTTGAAAGACTTGCCAGAAACAGACAGGAGTGGAAGAGCTTCATCACTACCCTAAACGCCAGAGATGTAATAGGAACATGATGATGATGATGATGATTAGAGACCTACACTACACACTACGTAATTTACAATGAATGAGACAGTGATTCTATGGACAACAGTTTCCTTCACAGCACTGCATATCACAGCTGCAGTGAACAAAGCCAATCAGTTCTCTCCATAATGCTGTTTCGTCCCTAGCCAAGCTATATCTTGAATGAGGTAGGGTTCATGTGGGGGGAAAATAGTTTATGATCATTTAATAACAGATCTTATTGTAATGGATACTCAGACTAAGGCAGAGCTAATTTTGCACAAATCAACTCCACATTTTAATTTCCTGAGTTCTGAGTGCTTTGCTTTGCAATCTTACCATTCTTGTGACATAGGTTTGGGGATTTTTAATGGAATTGCCTACATTTTTAAATAAGAAAACATAGAAATTCCACTATGATCAATTATTTGTTAAATAGCTGTAGATTGCTCTGTACTGTGGTATTCATGCAATCCATGTGGCCTCCTTCTATACACAACTTTCCAGATTATTTAGAAGAAGCCAGGATTCCTTTGGACCCTTTGCCTACCTCCTTACTTTGTATTATACACACTCACATGTTGTATGGAAGGAAGAATCCCGTCGTCTCTGCTTTTCACCTTCATTAATTGTAGATAAAAGCACTGCGTGGCCTACAAATTTTCCCAATCAACACACTCCTGTTCAAGCCCAACAGAATGCTGACTGACCATTAAGAGATTGCAAACTCCAGTCATGCACAAAATACGATTGTTAAAATCATATAACTTTGACAAATGATAGTCAACTTTCACCGGCATTTTGAAAAGCCCATCTGCAATTTAGGGACTCTTTCCCTGCCAGATTTCAAGTGTTTGCCATCTGTCCCTGCTGTGCTAGAGTTGTTCATAAAAAAAGTTGCCAACAGAACTTTTTAAGGGATAACATTTATTTCCCCCTGCTATCTTTGTTCTTTTGCTCTCACGTCTGCCAAATTCTGAAATAAAGTTGAAGATTGAAAAAGTTATAAGCAATGGAAAATGAGCCTTTAAAATGAAATGTCTAAAATCTTAAATATAGGCATTGCTATATGCTCTACCTATGATATTACAAGTTACTGTCTTTTGTGTTTAGTTTGCCAGACTGTAATGGAGGCTGCTCACTCAGTTTGCCAGTGAAAATGTCAAGTCTGCACTGGTAATCATAGTTCCAGCCACTATCTCTCTCATTTTTGTTGGGTGCAGTAATAGTCCTTCAAAGTTTGTACCACTTATCAGTGTGTCAACGCGCTCTGTATTTCTGCACGACAGATTTGAGCCTGTTCTCTCGTTGCTTTGTTTTTCTGCTTAGCCATGCCATGCAAAATGTGCAAAATTAAGCCCTTACTGTTGTAGCAAACTGAACAGCTGCGAAAGAATCAAGGAGTACATTTTGTACATAAGAATTTTAGCTTTCTCCGTTTCCCTATAGACAGTTCATGTAAGGAAGCTACTGCTAAAATGGAGTGGAAAGTTTCACAAAAGAACAAGGGTTGAGAACCTCATACCCCTTGCGGTCCTGTAAGCCAGGTAAACAGACTGGCATGACATGAGGGGCTCTCCAAAGCCCCGTATCCAGAGAATTCCTCCAGCACAGACAATGTGATAGAGTGATCTAAGGCTGCTTTCTAAGGACTCCTCACAAGCCCCAAACTAGGGGCTGTGCTAGGGGCAGGGTAGGAGAGGTATGTTGGGGTAGGGAACCCGGGATGCATAATACAGCTCTAAAGCCTATAGAGCAGCCCAAGGAGGCAGATGTGACTCAAGCTGTGTATATTTTGCCAGGGTCCTCTTGACCCCTCCCCAGAGCAGCCCACGATTACTCTCCTCTCCCTGCGCTGTGAGGTTTATGCTGTGCCTCTAAGGGCTTATCTTCCCAGCATTGTTTGCTCAAGGTATAATTGGAGTGCTGTCCCTAAACCAGCTCCAACCACACACAATAATCGCTAGTTCAAAAACTCAATTGCTGGTGATGCTTGAGGTAGTAATGCAGTGGGAATATAGTTACAGGCTACAACTCAAGTTAGCACAGCTCATCAGATGGTGATTCAATCACTCTGCGCTGCTAATCCAATCACTTGTGCGCAGTTCCAGTGTTGCTTCGCAGTGTGGCCACTCGTCTTTCCTGCAATAAAACACACACGGATGACTCAAGCTTGTGGGGCTCGGGCTGGACGGCTGTAAAATTGCAGTGTAGGCGATCAGGTTCTGCTGGAGCCGAGGGTCCCAGAGCTATTTTTAGCAGTGTAGTGCCATGCTGCCTCCCCACTGCTGAAATCTTCCCCATACACGGAAAGACTTCCTCAGCAGGGAGCTGCCAGAGACTTTCTCCACTGCCTCCCCCTCGCCAGAGCCTTTCACTGCTGCAAGTAGCTAAAAACCACAGTACGGGCACAGCCTGCCTTTCACTTTGATGTGTAGCAAAATGTAGCCTACACACTTTAAGAAAGGCTTCACCACCATAATATTGTACGGTAGAACTGGGAGTCATCATTTTGCAGGTCCTTTAGTATAGGCTGCTGAGGGAGCTGTGGGTCTGTCGTGCTTTTGAAGTGATAGTGCTGTATGTTAGCATGCATAGGAAACTGGCAGAATTTTGTTTTGTGGCATTCTTCTATTTCTTTTGTCCTCCTGGGTTCCCATAATGAAGACATAATTTTAGCATTAGAAGGGTCTTCTATTGATGATCTGGATGTAGATGTAGCCCACAGGAGTAATATATTCCAAGGGTTAAGCTGAAATCAGATACACGTGGGAGCCATTAAAAAACCCTCTGAGGGTGGCATCATATAAATCAGAAGAGTTGGCAGATTTATGTAAAATATGACTGTGAAAAACCTTTTTGGATTATAAACAGCCAGAACCAAAATCAAAAGGCAAAAATTAAGTTTTTTCTCCAGCTTTACACTGTCAAATAAAAACAAATCTTGCTATCCCTGTGACTTTTTACTCGAAGTGCATAATGGAGATAGGCAGAAAAAAGAGTGGCTGTATGTAGTGTACTTAAAGCCTATGAGCTTGGAGTAGTTAGTTACTGAGAATTGTAAAAAAGAGAGACAAAGAGGCATTGCTTGATTTTAAGCAAGCAGATGTATTAAATTTAGTATGTAGAGGATTAACTGGTAGGGCCTTACTTTCACAGGAGGACCCGACAGGTCCTCCTGCAAAAATGCACCCTTTTCCAATGAATCCACATAAAACGGTGAGTCATCTTTTAGTTGCCACACTGGTTGTGCTTTCTTTTGAAAGTCTGGCACTCAATATGTCCAATCAAGTTTGGACTACTTGCAGAGCAAGGTGCTATTTATTCACTGTAAGTGAGAGTGGCAGTCTTGGCTCTTTATGAGACAAGCTTAAAGTCTACTCTGTGTGTGCCCAGTATGTGATTTTAGCAGATCCATCTGAAGGACAAGTTAAAAAAACACGCACAAAAAAAAAGTCAACCACAACACTTATTGGTACTCATCCTCAATGAAGGCAATCAGTGATTCTGCTTGGAAAGTGCTACTTATTATGAGTAAGGGAAGCAGAATCAGACCCAAATTGTACACCTAAGGAGGCTTGTATCGCGCATGTAAGCGTGACTAATTTGACTGAATGGAAAGTGGACTGAAGGGGTTGAGGTGGGCTGTTGTGCCTTGGAATACAGGAGCACAGTGTATGTATCTAAGGTTCTAGATTATGATGTTTTATTGTGTAAGTTATATATTGGTAGTTTTAGCCTTCATCAGGTTAAAATTATTTGAAATTAAATTGAGGGAAATTCTTTTTTTCAAAAGCACCTAAGTCCCATTTTCAAAAGCAACTAAATCCTTTCATCAAACATGACTTGGGTATATAGGAGCCTAGTTTTAAATTTAAATTTAAATTCAATGAATAGTTGAAGAAAACCAATTTAATGAAGCGAGGCTGATAATCAGTTACTGATTTCTAGATATCACTAACATTATGAAGTATTTTGGATACAGTTCCTTTTCTTTAAAATTGGATGTGTTTTTGAGAATCCAAATCAAATATTATAAATTCAGGTGGTCATAGTAATTAAATGTAGAGTTCTGGACTTTTTTTTCCAGATTATGTAAACTATAGATCTGCATGGTTAACGGCTGTCTGAAAGGCACAAGACCCTGTGAAATTGTGGGTGAAATGTCAGAAAATATATATTTGGCTATAAAATTCCTAGATTCAAGAAGGGACTTAGTACTTTATGAAGCATTCTTATCAGAAACTTTGGAACTCAGACTCAGAATGACTAAACCTAGAAGAGTAATGGTTTTATAATATGTCTCCTTCCCCACCTCCCATTCTCCCCTCCTCGCAGAGTCCAGCAATTGTCCGTGTCCAAAAAAGGAACGTTGGGGGGTATTTTAAACTCAAATACTAAAATAATCAGTACCATGATCTCATATGAACCAGGTGGCCAAAAACAATCTTTGGTATCCATAAAAATACTACTTTACTGGACAGATTTTTCTCTGGAATCATGCAGTCTGGGCCAAAAGATTACAAGGGTATGCATGGGCATGGAATCTGTAGTCTATACAAGACTGTGACACCCTACCAGCAAGAAATATATGAGCCTAGACTGTTTATGGGGTTTGGTAAGCTTTTCCTTGCTCTCTACCCAAAATGGGCCTTATTGGGTATTATGAGATATGAGTAAATTCAAAGCTGGTTATGATCTAGTGATGGAAACAAAGAGGTTGTGAGTTATGATGATGTGCCAGTAACCTTCTGTCCTACTGTGTTTTTACACAGTTTTTGTCAGTGATGTGTAAAAAATAATAATAAACTGGCGGATGGTAGACTCGTCAATCTTCCACACTGAATGAATGGTTTAAATTAGTCAGAGTGAAAAACAAAAATAAGACCATTTTATTGCTTTTTCAGGAAGGCACAGATCATAATCAGCAGGATAAAAATGACTGCTAGAGTGGATTCAAAGTGTTGTGAAAAGCCTGTTGTTATGGCTTCAGTTCCACCTTGAGTGCAACTAGTTTGAGATCAGCCAGTTAGTCAGCAGTGGCTCTGCTTATATCAGGGTAGTAATTCAGTGGCAGGGATGATCCTTGAAGCTTGCAGTACAAATAAGGCTTTTTGGATTTGCTTTTCCCTTGCACATGCACATGCACCAGCTAAGCAGAGTAGCAGTGCTTGGATTGAATGCTCTTTGTCAGCTCCATCTGGCCTGCTGTGTTTATGCGAAGCTCAGGGACCAAGTGAGTCCCTTTGGAAATACAGCTGACTGTTTCAGTGCTCTGGTTAGAATGCCCTAAGGCTGCTGAAAAATCCCTACAGTGAGGATGCTTTACCACCAAAAAAAGAGAGATTGTAGGATCCTTGTGTATCTGCCAAAAGCCTGGAGCCCTTGTTATTTGCAGGGGGTAATTGAGTGCATTGCAACTGCCAAAGTGTCTCCCCTTCTGAGACCAGAATGTATCAAAAGCACTTTTACATCAATCATGTCTGCTAAATTGGCCATGTATAAATGTTAAAATAATCCCAGTTGCAGACTGTCCTGGCTCCTCCATTCAGCCTCACAAAGTCACTGAAATTTAAGTAATCTTTTAAAGAGAAAGAGACGACTAGGTGCTGGAGGGCCTCGTTCTTCCTGAAGAGTTATTGAGAAGTTTTCCTGATGCCCCATTTAGGATTGTATCTCATCTGTCCATATCTGTCTGTCTAATCTGTCCCTCCTTTTGTCTGATCTCTTTATGAGTGTTTATAAAGTGCCCATTGCAGTAGCATCTGAGCCCTGGACTCGGTATAGAGAGGTGTGAGAGGTGCCCTGGGCAGTCAGTTCAGTTCTCAGATCTGCTTTAGATATGATCTAGGTAACGGATGTAAGCATGTAAAACTGATTACAGATAGATCATAAAAACAAATCAAGAAACCATACTGATTTAAGTAAATGAAGGCTCTCAGGTAAATGCATGCAACAGTCATTTTAAGCCATTTTCAGGATATGTGTCAGGAAAACACTGATACTGCTTAGAATTCAAAAGTAAGGAAGTGGATTCAATTTGTATTTTACATTGTCGTCGTATAAATTTCAGGGCAAAAATGGCATGCCCTTATTATCATCTTGATCATTTTCTTGAATATTATATCCCCTTCTATCCCCCTGAGGCTGATTATTTAGATTGTAAGCTCTCTGGTGCAGGGACTGCCCTTGTACTGCAGTATATATGCAATGTAATGATAACTGGGGGAAGGAGAAGCAAAGAAATGTAATTCTAGATTATCCCTCTTCTGTTCCAAGGGAATTAATAGACTAAATTATTCCACTCGCTGTTTGAAATGAGTGCAGACTTTACACTTCCCATCTGTCTTGTTATTGCGTAGTATGAGAACAAAGAGACACTTTGTAAAATTGAAAGGTAACATAATATGTTCAAAGCCAACAGGTAAAAATGCTTCTTCATATGGAATACACTAGGGAGATGGTCATCAGGACAAATACTGTGGCTGGATTTGAATTGATAAAATATTTTCTTTGATCAGAGGTCATTCTTCACCTGATGGGGTTGGGAGGGAATTCCTCACTCCCCATACCCAGATGCAACATTGAGCAATGAGCTAGATGTATCAGTAGGGGAAGGAGCAGGTGCCTCTGAAGCATCAGGCATTGGCCGCTGCTGGAACAAGATACTAGATTGGATGGATCAGTGATGTAATCTGTATGGCAGATCCTGTGTTTCTCTGACTTTTTCTCCAGAATTGATTCTGCCATTTCAAAGAGCTACAGAAAAAGCCAGCGTTCTTTCCAATGAGTGAATATAGGTCACCGTCTCATTGAAAACGTTCAGCAGGGCACAGGTCCTGGCTTATTTGATGTGTTTATGTTGTTTGCTTTTTCATTTTAAAAACGCATTTAGTTGCTTAAAGCAAAATCTTATTTCTAAGAGAGACCCTGGAGAACAAGCAGCTGGGAAGTTGCCACATGCAAAGAAGCACATAAAAGCCATGATTTAAAAGGAAAATATAAATTTCTGAATCAATACTGATGACCACAGCAAATGAGCATATTGAAATCCTCATTCATCAATACTGTAAACCTGTCAGATGAACAGAAAAGAAGGCTTCATGTTATGCAGCACATACTTTTAATTAAAACTCTACCAATTGTTCCTTATTAAGTAATTGTCTTAAATACAGGTGGTATTTCTAGGACTGACCTACACATGCTGAAATAATGTTGTCATATTATGTGGCAAGTAAACATATGGGGTAGGAGTAGGGAGGGATAATAGCTCTTCCAACATCATACATTTTATATAGTTGAGCTACCCACCCTAAAATGGTTTGCCATCTGGGCACCTTCATTCCTACCTACAGAAATGCAAAATGCCATTTAGAAAGGATTTTTATAGTACGTTGTTAAAAAATGTATCTTCACCTGTACCTGTTGTCTGAGTTATTTTGTCGTTCTAAGTTCTCCGATGTTTACAGCCAGAAGGGGGCCATTAGGTCATCTAGTCTGACCTCATGTATAACATAAGCCAGAGAATTTCACCCAGTGTCCCCTGTATTAAGCACAATAATTTCCATTTTACTAAAGCATATCTTCCAGAAAGGTATCCAGTCTCGATCTGAAGATACCAGGTTGATGGACAATCTACAACTTGCCTTTTTAGCTTATTCCAATGGCTAATCACTCTCATTCCATAAAAATAAAAGATGCAATATGGAATTTTAATTACAATTTTAGACCTATTCAAGATTGCCTTGTTATGGTTTAGGTTTCCTGTGCAGTGGTTTTGTGTTGCATATAACCGAAGCACGGTTCTGCTCTCACTTACAGCTGTTTGAGTTAGGAATCCCATCACCACAATATAAACCAGTGTCAAGCCTTCAGTATGATTCTTAATTGTTTGCACGGAAACCTGCCTGAAAAAAAATGGGTTTCCAAATGTATGCTATATAAATTTACCTTTCTGCCTCTCGCTTCCCTCCATGAAAAAAGATGTTTGAAATCATTGCTGTTGTACATCTGATTAAAAATAATGTCTTTTATCTTTCTTTCTAGAAAATTTTAACTATGATTCCTACGGAAGAAGAAAAACAGAAGATCCAGGAGGCCCAGATGGCAAACCCTGACATCCCATTGGGCAGTGCAGAGCAGTTTCTTCTCACTCTCTCCTCAATTAGTGAGCTTTCTGCTAGACTCCAGCTTTGGGCTTTCAAAATGGATTATGAGATAGTGGAAAAGGTAAACTTCCTCTGACTGGGAGAAGGCAATTTCAAGTCCTTGTTTCAGCTTGTTCAGTCTTTATTATTACATGGCTGGCTACGTTGTGAGGATGGTGAATTAATTGTTTTTAGCTTTTGTTTAGGTGAACAGAGATGGGATGGAAGAAGAGGGAACATTTTAGCGTTCTTTTACAAAAAAATTAAGAGTTATGTCTTCCTTCCTCTAATCAAGCAATAATGATTTAGGAACAAGGAATTTCCTGGGGATGAGGGCCCAATCCTTATACCCAGATATTATTCATGCAAAACACTTGTTGAAATTAGTGGGAGTTTTGCCTATGTAAAGACTTAGTATATCAGAATCTAGCTTTTTTTGACGAGTGGAGAGAACTAATCACTATATTTATTCATTAGCTAATTTATAAGATCCCTGGGATCCCTCAAAGTTGTTATTGCTATTGTAAACTCTTGAAAGTGGGGAAGGGGACCCCTCAGATTCTCTCTCAGATGTTTTTCTAATTTTGCTCATTAACAGAATTACTTATAGGCAGGCACAACATTGCTGCACTTGTTGATGTACGCTATTCATTCAAAGAGCAATAGAAGTATTTTGAGAATTGTTTGTGCAACTGATGCAGGGTGGATTATTGATGGAGTGAGGAAGAGTCAACATTGTTTGGGTGATTTCATACATTCGCTTGCTAACTTTCAACAGGTTTTTTATTTAATGCTTTGGAAAATGTTGAAATATTATTTTTAGCAAGTTCCTGACTGGTAAAACAGACAAACAAAATTCATCTGATTTGAATGTTTTTTTGGCCAAATTAATCTCTGATGTAACTACTTTACTTTCAGTGAAGTTATACTAAGAATAAGCTTGGTCCATGATCTGAGGCCTAGTTAGTAATAGCTTAATCAATACAAAATCTCTTTATTTTCCAGTTGGACTTTATGATATCTCATGCTGAAAGGAAATGCAAGAAATAATGTATTAGAATGCAGATTTCCTATCAGATCTTGCAAATTCCCTCCTGTTAAGGATTTTCCTCACTAAATATTTTCAAAAGATGTTCTTCTGCTGATATTAGCACTTTAATTTCTAGACCCAGATTTCATCAGAGGTCAGAGTTTGGCTCTTCCTTCTGTCATATTCCCTACCTCCTGAATTTTTAGCAATTTTTACCAAATTTGAGCCAAAGTGATTCTGCTGGTTTTGATATCTGTATGTGTGTAAAATAAAATAAATAAATATTTCCATATGGTCAGATTAAAAAAAATTGTGCATATATACAAAAGTCACCATTAAGATGTCAGCATATGTCAATAGTTCCCATACGCATAACACAGAAGTATTTGAGAAACGGTAGTTTTTTACTCTACTTAGAATAAGAAATTATCATGGATCTCAGGTATTTTTTGGTAAATGCTGTCATTTTAATGTCCTCCACTTTAAAGTGAGATCATATTTTAAGACATAAATACAAGGGGAAAGTGACAGAGTTAAGTTTGATTTTCAACTTTAGTCTCCATTTTCTGACTTTTCTGTGCTTGGCTCCTCAATATGGATATGCATTAATGCTAATTCTTTGCACCAAATTATATGTAATTCAAATGCCGTCAAATTATACAAAAATTTGACATCTTAAAAGAAGTGACATCTTAAAACAAGTTTGAAGTTAATAGAAAGAGGAATTTAATTTTTGTTGATAATTTTGTTGACAAAGTATAAATCTTTAGAATGAAAATTATAAAGTTATGTCATAATTACACCTCTACCTCGATATAACACTGTCTTTGGGAGCCAAGAAATCTTACTGCGTTATAGGTGAAACCATGTCATATTGTCTGTTACACTCTTTGTACAGCACCTGGCACAGAGGGGCCCTCTGAGGTCTTGATTGGCCTCTAGGCGCTACCCTAATGCAGCTAATAATAACTAAGAATAATCAACAGATGTATATAAGGGATTCTAAGATGTTATAATTTACACGTGAATTGGCCGGATGAAGACGTACATTAATTTAACTGAGGCAAACTTATTATGTCTAACACGATCTTGCTAGGAGCTACCTTGTTATTTAGCCCGGTATCAAGCAAGTCACACCATTTTAAGGCTAGTGTACATACACATCCTGTACATGCTGAACTTAAATCAGTTTTTAAATCAAGTTAGTTAAACCTGTGAAATTCCCTGGGTTTACACCTGGTTTGAATAGATTTAGCTTATTTGGAAAATTACTGAATGAAAGCTAAATCAATATAAGCTTGCAAACTAGTTTAAGTGTGTCCACATAGGGGTTTGTACCATTTAACTAAATCAATTGTACATACGTCTGGTCTACACTTAACAGTTAGCTCAAGATAACTACATTGGTCTGGCCAGTGGATGTGAAAAAATCACACCCTTGAGCACTGTAGCTATGCCAATCTAACCCCCGTGTAGATGCAGCTATGTCAACAGAAGAATACTTCCATTGGCATAGCTACCTTTTCTCAGGGAAGTGGTATTCCTACACCAATGGAAAAAACCCTTCTATGAGAAGTGGTTGCATCTGCATTAGGGGCTTATGCTGGCACAACTACGGTGACCTAACAGTACAGTCTCCATAGTGTAGACACAATCTTAGATTGGTGCAATGTGTGTGTGTTTGTGTATGGAGGCAAGGCCTTAGACCCCTTGCTCCCATATTCTGATATGTAAATTATATCACCTCTGAATTTGTTCACCCTGCCAATATGCCCAAAATAAACTGTCCAGTACTCTTTTTTTTTTATTTATTTACACAAAATGGTAATATGATAGTGACTGTCAATGCATTTTCTCTTGAAGCTCCCTGCACGTTTATGATAAAATATCCCTATAATCTGCAAATAACCCATCATGTTTCCTCTAGGCAGAGAAGTTCTCAATTGTTTTGCCACTCGGCCTGAAATACCGAGGCTTAATTTTGGCTCCTCAGATCATAAACAGAGTACTAATTTGGAGAACGAATGCTGGTTACAGATGACTAAAATTAAATTTGCTGATAGAAAGGACTGAGAACTATATCTACCTTATTGTACAAAATAAACAGCTCTTGACCATACAAAGAAACTGGGGGCACCGCGTTGGGGACCCCTGGTGTAGTCCATTTTGTGGTATAATGGAGCAGAATCTGTTTGTAAGTCTGTCAGTCTATATGCCATCTTACAGATAACTTGCATGTATAGGAAGCACATTAAGAGTTTCCAAGTTCAAAGGTTAAAATCAGAGGCCAGTTTTGTAAAGCTTGACACTGCAGTGTTTTTTGAGTTTTAAAGTGACAGACTGATGTACAGAAGTAGTCACATCTGTATCTCAAAGGTGGCCATCATTTGTAGGGACCAGTAGAGGCAGATTAAAGATATAAAGTTACCAAATATTCTAGATTTTCTTTGCTCTTGAAAGATCACAAAAACTAGAATTAAGATATTTCATTAGTGGAGATTTTTATGCCTCTAACTCAAACACAGCAGCCCCCTGCAGTGAATCTTCCTCCATTTTCAGTCACATAACATCCCTGTGATGAGGACACCAATTCCTTACATGAACAAGCAACTTTAGGAAATACTTTCTTTATTTCTCTGCTAGGCTTTTTATGTGATTTAGTAGCTGCAGCAAGGAAGAGAGCCAGCATCACACAAATGCCAGCGCTCTGTATTATCACTGTTTAGAGCTTTTGCAATAATTAATCTAAACCATAGAATTAAAACAGAAAGATCTATGAGCGCCTAAAATCGTCACTTTTTTTTTGACAGGAAGTTGCAGAGCCACTGTTAGACCTGAAGGAAGGAATGGACCAGCTGGAGCATAATAAAACCTTGGGATTTATCCTTTCTACTTTACTAGCCATTGGGAACTTTCTAAATGGAACCAATGTAAGCTTTTGTTACCCTATCATTTTATTACTGACTATTACCACAGACTTTCCTCATCAGCTTATCTACCTCATATCACAGCTATCACCCAGTATATGTGTATTTCCAACACATACATGTAATTTAGAAATCAAAACCTACATTGTATGTTTTATTAATTCTATTTTCCCCCTTCAAAATAACCTCAGAGAGATTTGGGACCGGTCGCTGTTCGCACACCAATTTTACACGAGCATAACCCCATTGACTTCAGTGGAGTTGTTCTTAATTCACACTACAAGAATCACCTCTTTGTTCTTTTCATTGCAAATGGAATGATCTAGGCATCTACTGATTCTTCATAATTATGTAAAATTGTGTCAGAAAGAATCATGTTTTCTTCCTGCTCTGGGATTCTTTTTATTTAAAAAAAAGTAATCTCTTCCCCTCACCCCCCTCATGTATTGTATATCTTGGTAAATGTTTTCTTTGAGGAGATCTGTGTGGACAAAATAAACTTACTTAAAAAAAATATTTCCTTTCCTACACAGGCCAAAGCTTTTGAGTTAAGCTACCTCGAGAAGGTTCCGGAAGTCAAGGACACAGTGCATAAGCAGTCTCTCCTGCACCATGTCTGCACTATGGTGGTGGAAAAATTCCCAGACAGCACAGATCTTTATTCAGAAATTGGGGCCATCACTAGGTCAGCCAAGGTATGTCTGCGAACAAAAGAAGAAAAGCTCCTTGCATTTGCTACAGATGCCAGATCTTTATCAGTCTCTGTGAGAAACTAAAAGATTTAAATGTAACATTCAAGTTTTTTGCTTTTATTCTCTTTTTTTCCTCCTCCCTCACAATTCTTCACATGAATGTGGATTTGTCATGTCACTTCTATGGAATTTTAAAGATACCAGTACTCTTCTCTTTCTGGTTGCATCTCAGTCTACCCCTCAGGTTGCAGCCAGCGTACTACATCATCCAAAAACCTGAAACAAATTCATTGCCTTTGTTGTGCTTTGATACAACTAGAAAGGAGTTGTTCTAGAAATCATTGAAGTCATCATTATTTATTACATGGATTTTTTATAATATTATTACAGAAATTATGGACATATCTTTGCGAGTTTGTCCTTAGCTGTTTTCAGGCTAGGATTTGATTTTATTGGTATCACCTGATGGTTATTTTCTAGTATTGGGTAAGCCTTTTTTTTTTTTTTTTAAGTAAATGTGTTTAATTAATGATGTCTAGCAAAGTTATGAAGTTAAACTCCCAGGCTTATCTTCTGAAGGTATCATACAGATTTTCTTTGAGTATGAGGACTGAGAGATCAGATATAGGTGATGGCTTTGTGAAAAATGTTCACCCACAGCTGATATGGTGGTTGTCTTTTATCATGTGTGTAAAAGATTGTCTGGTTTTACACACACAGTTATTTTGGGAGCATTTAGTGCACACAATGGCGTACACCATATGTTGTGATAGGCATGTGTAGGACCCATGGATCTTGAAAGGTGCGTTGGGGGAGTTGTTGGTCATTGTAGCAGTGGAGATATGTGTACAGGTTTTGCATCTGTTGTTCTGGCAGGGTTTGGTGCCACTTTGAGTTGGTGAGTTCTGGTCTGTGGAGAGCTTGCTTCTGATGGTGAGTTTTGACAGGGTGGGGGATTGTTTGAAGGGCAGAAGAGGGGTATGTCCACACCTGGAATACTGCATGCACTTCTAGTTGCCCTATTTCAAAAAAGATATATTAGAATTGGAAAAGGTACAGAGAAGGGTAACAAAAATTATTACGGGTATAGAACAGCTTCCATGTGAGGAGAGATTTAAAAGACGGGACTATTCAGATTGGAAAAGACATGAGTAAGGTGGGATATTATAGAGATCTATAAAATCATGAATGGTATGAATATGAAAATGTTGTTTACCCCTTCACATAACAGAAGAACCCAGGGGTCACCCAATGAAATTGATAGGCAACAGGTTTAAAACAAATAAAAGGAAGTACTTCTTCACACAGTGCACAGTCAAACTGTGGAACTCGTTTCCAGGGGATGTTGTGAAGGCCAAAAGTATAAGTAGATTCAGAAAAAGAATTCTATACAATCATGGAGGATAGGTCCATCAATGGCTATTAGCCAAGATGTTCAGGGATGCAGCCCCATACTGTGGGTATCCCTAGGCTGCCAGATGCTGGGACTGAATGACACAGGATGGATCACTTGGTGATTGTCTTGTTCTGTTCATTCCCTCTGAAGCATCTGGCATTGGCTACTGGACACTGGGCTAGATCAGTGTTTCTCAAACTGGGATCGCCGCTTGTGTAGGGAAAGCCCCTGGCAGGCCGGACCAGTTTGTTTACCTGCCCCGTCCACAGGTCCTGCTGATCGCGGCTCCCACTGGCCACGATTCACCGCTGCAGGCCAATGGGGGCTGCTGGAAGCGGTGGCCAGTAGTCCTTCGGCCCGCACCACTTTCAGCAGCTCCCATTGGCCTGGAGCCACGAACTGCGGACAAGGGAGCCGCGATCGACCAGACCTGCAGGTAAACAAACCAGCCCCGCCTGCCAGGGGCTTTCCCTACACAAGCGGCGACCCCAGTTTGAGAAACACTGGGCTAGATGGATCATTGATTAGACCCAGAATGGCCATTCTTATGTTCTTTGTGAGAGGAAAAATTTCTCCCTTTTCTTTTGTTTATTTTGTTTTTTCACTACCAGAGGCTTGGGATGATGGAAGAGAAAGGAACAACAGTCCCCAGATTTTGTTCTTGGCCTAACATAATATCTCTGACATACTTCTAGGGTAGAACTCCTTTAGAAAGAAAGTGCATTTAAGCTTTTTTCTCACATATTGCCAGCTTACAGTGTGATTCTACCCTGCAAAAGATATAACAATGACACTTTCTTTCTCAACAAATTTGCTCTTTCTGTATATCTGTGTGTCCTATCTACTGACTTCAGTGACAAAAATAAATCTTCTCTTTACTCCTGTTAGCTCTTCAGAGCTAACACAAACATCAGCAGGGAGTGGGATTCTATTCCATTTTGTGCAACATTAATTGCATTCATTACTAAATGCCAAAGAGTCAGGCCTGTGGAAACCACTAAAAGCACTGGAGCTGCACAGGTGTAACCAAATGCCTAAATCTTCCAGTCCCCAATGTGCAGACAGTTGTGACAAAGACCGAAAACTGGGACGCAGAGATAATCTTTATGCAGGAAACATATAGTTGAGTGGGTTTCTCCGGTGTATTTCTTCCTTCTTTTCCTTCAATCTATAACCTCAGCTTCATGCATCTTTAATTCCTATGTAAATGATTTTCAACAATAAAAATGAGAGGAGGCCAAATTGGTGTGGAGCAGACGGAACTCTGGGTCTAAGAGCGACATCCCTCATAGTGAGGGACATTTTGTCTTTGTCTTTATCTCTGTCATTGAGAATATAATTTGAAGTCATAGGGGGCTGTACAGTTGTCACTGAGGACAAATTTAGTCTTCAGAGCTTTTACTGCTGAAAATGATATTCATGAGGGAAAGACTCCAGCTTGACTCCAGGAGTTAAGTTTAATTTTCTGACCTGTAAGTTAGAAATAACATGTTTTTAATTTTAAACTTCATACATGGGATATGGAATCATTGAGAGATAATCAGCTTGGGAATCCAGAATGCAAGTATTACAGAATTGCTTTTCCTGGACATGGGAATAGCTCAGACCAGTGGTATTCTAGTATCTTGTGTCTGGCAGTGGTCAATATCGGCTCCTTCAAAGGAAGATGCAAGAAACTCAGTAGTAGGCAATTACAAGATAACCTGCTCCCAGGTTATATTTTCCTAATAATCCCCAATAACTGGAGGTTAGTTTATTTCCTCAAGGAGATATTATGTCCCTTCCAAAACCCTTGCTTCGCTTTTTAAAAAAATATTTATTATTAGAACCCTAGATATTTTTGTTGTGCATATAAATGTCCGATCTTCTTTTGCATCCTGCTATGTTCTTGGTCTCAGTGATATCTTGTAACAATAAGTTCCACAGTCTAATTGTGCATTGAGTGGACTTTTGCATCCTGCTATGTTCTTGGTCTCAGTGATATCTTGTAACAATAAGTTCCACAGTCTAATTGTGCATTGAGTGGAAAGTATTTCCTTTTATCAGTTTTGAATTTGCCAACTTTCTGTTTCATTCTTGGGACTTTTTGACTGAATTAAATAGCCCTAATTTCTTCAATCTTTCTTCTTCATTTTTCCATACTCTAATTATTTTCACATCTGTCTTTGAATCTTATTTATATACTTTTTTGACATGGGATGAAAGAAACTTAAAACAGTATTCCACGTGAGGACATATCTTTGATTTATATTATGACATTATAATATATTCCATATTACTTTCCATCCCTTTCATTAAGCATCCTGACATTTTGTTTGCTTTTTGAATGCTGCTGCACATTTTACAGTAGTTTTTATTGAGCTGTCCATAATGATGGTCAGGTATTTTCCTGAGTGGATACAGTTTAAGTTAGAACTCAGCAAGGTGTCTGGGCAGTTCAGATTATTCACTCTGCTGTGCATTACTTTGCATTCATCAACACTGAATTTTATCTGCCACAATGTTGCCTATTTACTTAGCTTGAATAGATCTCTCAAGTTCCTCACAATCTTCTGAAGCCCTGACTAATCAAAATAAATTTCTGTCATCTTCAGATTTTGCCCTCTCAGTGCTCACCCTCTTTTCCATATATTAATATATTAAACATCAAAAGTTCTAGTAAAGAACCTTGTGACATCATGCTGTTAATCTTGTGCCATGTTGAAAATTGACTGTTTATTCCTCTTCTTTGTTTTCTTCCTCTTGGCTAGCTTCTGATCAGTGACGGTACTTGGCCTCACATCACATGACTTCCTAGTTTTGTGACTAGCTTCCTGTAAGGGGCTTTCTCAGCAGGGCTGGCTCCAGGGTTTTTGCTGCCCCAAGCGGTGGGGAAAAAAAAGCCACGATCGCAATCGGTGGCAGTTGCACCGTGCCACTTTCATCTTCAGCGGCAGGTCCTTCCCTCTGAGAGGGACTGAGGAACCCACCGACAAATTGCCACCGAAGAGCCCGACATGCCACCCTTGGTGGCCCCAAGCACTTGCTTAATGGGCTGGTGCCGAGCCGGCCCTGTTTCTCAGAGGCCTTTTTAAAGTCTATATTAATGTTGTTTATTTGTTCTCATTTAGCCACTTTTTTTATTGGCACATTGAAATACTTTGAATAGATTAGTGAGACATAGTTTTCTTTTGCAGAAGCTGTGCTGTTTAGATTCTATCATATCATATAATCATCAAAATGTTTTATAGTTATGTTTTTAATATCATTTCAACCAGTTTACCAAGTACAGAAGTAAGGCTTGCTGCTCTATAATTTCCTGGCTCAACCCTCACACCTTTTTAAAAATATGGTACATTTGCTACCCTCTGGTCCTCCAATATAGTGGCTATTTTTAATGAGAGATTGCCTAGATTTGCTAGCAGCTCAGTTACCTCATTCTTAAGTACCTTCAGAACTTTGGGTATGCATCATCTGGGACTAGTGATTTGTTCCTTTTTGATGTATCAGTTTGTTCCAACGTCTTTTCTTCGGACACCTTAGTCTCTGGAAATACCTCATCTTCATTACCAGAAGAGAGCAAGGCCTAGGGTAGGTATTTCCCTAACATCACCTGGGGTGAAGACTGATGCAGCGACATCACTTAATTTCTCAACAATTTCTTTATCTTCCTTAATTTCTCCCTTTAATCCTTGGTGATCCAGCAGACCTGCAGATTGTCCGACAGACTTTCTGCCTCTAATTTCTTGGTATTTATTTTTACACCTTTAGTTACTTACTCTGTAAATTCCATCATAGGTCTTCTAGTTTTCTTCTTACATATTGACTGTCATAGTTTATGCTCCTTTTTATTAGTTTCACTAAGATTAGATTTCCATTTTCTAAAGGATCTCTTTTTGGCTCAGATAACTTTCTTATGCCTCGCCAGTTAGCTGTACTGGTTTACTTCTTGTCTCCTTTGCTTCTTTTTTGTGTTTAGAGGTTAAAGTACACTTTAAATTGTGACTCAGTTAATTAACAAAAGGATGAGAACTATTGTTGAAGACATGACAAGAACTAATCTTCCAAAATATATCATAGACTTTTATCTGTAGGCTCTTAAAAGAAGTCTGTATCCTTCAGTTTTGGGAAGTGGAAGAAATCCTGATCTACATTTGCACTTTCTGAGAGTTTCTAGATCCAAAGCCATACAAAACTTCACCTAGCATTTCAGTCTGTGGTTTGCAACTCTGAGTGGCCCTGCCCAAAGAAGATGATATTCTAAAAGGTCAGACAAAATCACAGTAAAAGAAATTATGGCCTTAATCCTCCTCGTGATGCCCAAGGTCTTCCTCTTTGGGATATTCCCACACATATTGTACCAATGATGGATTTTTACTGAATTAAGCTCTATACCCCCTTCATCTTTGCCACAAACGAAAATGTTTGGACATGGAAACATTCCACCCTGCCTTCTTCAATGGAATGGTCAGAGAGTATATGAAATCTGGTTTAAGAAAATGGACATAAATGAAGAATCATTATTTCACTGATGATTACACTGCAGTTTGGGCTCCAGTTCAGCTATAATCATCTTTCTAAAACTTGAAGGAGACCCAAGCCACAAAAACCTAAACGATTTCCATCATGTAGAAAAACAGAGATGCCCCTTCCCTTGGGATGAACATCAATGTGAGAATTCCCTAAATGTTGTTTAAAAAAAAACAGCCTGGCACATCTGAAAAGAGTTGAAAAGACATGAAACAAGGCAGTAAAATCCCTTGTGAAGCCTGTGGCTTGTCTCCAAAAGACCAAAGTCATGGTTATCAGAAATGGTGATGAACACTCACTACAGAAGTCTAAAACAATACAATTCCATATTATTAGCATACAAAATTGTGTAGAACAGGACCGTTGACATTTTGACCTATTGGAGTTGTGCCAAGCTTTGTATACAAAGCTGTAATAATATCACATAAATAACTCAATTAAATACAAACTAATAGTAATATAACTCACCAGACATAAATCCCCCAACCCTTCAGAACCATTCCCTCAGAAAAGACCTATGTAAATAGGCCTTACGAATGAGTCTTTTGTTCTTCCTTTTAAAAGAGCTGTTTGTCTGCTGCTGATACTGCCCTAGTACTGATGTACCTAACACAAAGGCAGGGTTTCAGGCCTCCAGGTTTCTGTGCCTCAGTCAATGCTGTTCCTCTCAATGTAACAAGATGATTCTGTGTTTGCACTGGTATCTTTTCTTTGGAGTCAATTGATGTTAGTGAAAAAAATCCTTGTAAAAATTCCCCTATCTAATCAACTCCATGCATCTGAAGATCTAAAGCCAGCTCCAGAGCTAACTTATAATTGCCCTATTCTCCCTCTGAATCACTTATTTATAAAATGCCACACTCCCAGCAGGCTATGTTTGATTCTTCTAGCAAGACTCCCAAATTACTTGCGGATATTAGACAGTGGAAAAGTAGGTGATTTTGAAGAGTAAGCATGAGGAAATGGGAGCAACGCACACGAGGGAGTAGCAATTACTTTCAGGAAAGAACTGCTGATTGTACTGACACATATGCAGGGGGGACAGGAAGTCTGCAACTAGCTGCAGAGTGAGCCAAAGGACTCAGCCTGGATTTATGAGAAGGGGGGGGTTGAAACACAAGTGCTTTTCTGGTATGTTATGGCTCTTGTTCAGTGTTTCTCAAAATGGGGTCGCCGCTTGTGTAGGGAAAGCCCCTGGTGGGCCAGACCGGTTTGTTTACGTGCCCCGTCCGCAAGTCCAGCCAATCGCAGCTCCCACTGGCCACGGTTCGTTGCTGCAGGCCAGTGGGGCTGCTGGAAGCGGCAGCCAGTAAGTCCCTCGGCCCGTGCCACTTCCAGCAGCTCTCATTGGCCTGAAGCAGCAAACCGCGGCCAGTGGGAGCCACGCTCGGCTGGACCTGCAGACGAGGCAGGTAAACAAACTGGCCCGGCCCACCAGGGGCTTTCCCTACACAAGCAGTGACCCCAGTTTGAGAAACACTGCTCTTGTTTAATCTGACTGAAAGCAGAGAGAAATATTACCCATAGCCAGAGTGGTGGTGGTAGGGATGGGAAGGGGAAGATCAAATGGTGCTTCAAACTTGGACTCAGTGATATCTGTTCTTGTCTCTGTGCAGAAGGGGGTATTTGTGTGTAATGTCCTTTACCATTAAAAAATATTTTGCATATGTATTTTAAGACAAAAAATCCATACATTTTCTGCCAAAAATGGTGTCAGCGAAACAGATTGGTTGAAGCAATGTTGAAGAATTAGCTGCAATATCCCAGATGGTTTCCACAGCTGGAAGTAAGCGTGTGTGTGTGTGTGTGTGTGTGTGTGTGTGTGTGAGAGAGAGAGAGAGAGAGATTTAGGTGTTTTTTCTGGAAAAAACAAGTACCCTGCAGTATTGTTTTGATTCAATAACAGTGCAAGTCAAATGAATGCCCTTAGTATTAGCCATGCCATGCATCCATTCAAGCCAGCTGGAGTTAGGTTGCCATTCACTGATAGTATTCCCTTTCAGTCTCTGATCATGGAGGTTTTTTGTGTCAGATTTGTGAAAAGATCGTTCAGTGTATTTATTTTAGAATTTGTAAGGTGCTCAGATACAATGATGCTGTGCAGTGGATAAGTAAAGAAATAGGAATAATGGGTGATTTGACCAGTAAACGCATGCAATCCATTCATGTATTAATCAGTTACTCAATTCTGTTGTCATATTTTTTATAATTATTTTTGCAGGGAGACTGTTTCTGACCTTTCATTAAAAATATGTGGATAGGATGGACACTAACTTTGTGGCCACAAGTATGGAAGTGAGCTAATGCTGCCCTTTGGTGCCATCATATGATTCTTAGGGTATGTCTACACTATGAAATTAGATCGATTTTATAGAAGTCTATCTTTAGAAATTGATTTTATATAGTCGACTGTGTATGTCGCCACTAAGCGCATTAAGTCGGCGGAGTGCATCCTCAGTACCATGGCTAGCATCGTGTGGGTAGCTAACTCACAGTTCCCGCAGTCTCTGCTCCCCATTGGAATTCTGAGTTAAGCTCCCAATGATGGAGCAAAAACATTGTCGTGGATGGTTTTGGGTACATGTTGTCAGTCTCCCCTTCCTTCCTCCCTCCATGAAAGCAACTACAGACGTCATTTCACACCTTTTTTCCTGGGTTACCCGGGCAGACACCATAGCATGGCAAGCATGAAGCCTGCTCAGCTCACTGCTGCTGTTGTGAACATTGTAAACACCTCACACATTATACTGCAATATGTGCAGAGCCTGGCTAAGAGACATCAGCACGAGGACAATTGTGAGGAGGACATGGACACAGACATTCCTGAAAGCACGGGATGTGGCAATTGGAATATCATAGTGGCACTGTGGCTGGTTGATACAGTGGAACACTGATTCTGGGCCCCGCAAACAAACACAGACTGGTGGGACCGCATAGTGTTGCAGTAGGGAATGATTCCTAGTAGCTGCAAAACTTTCGCAGACATAAGGCCACTTTCCTGAACTCTATGAGTTGCTTTCCCCCACCTTGAAGTGCAGGAATACCAAGATGAGAGCTTTCCTGACAGTTAAGAAGCGAGTAGTGATAGCCCTGTGAAAGCTTACAACACCTGATTGCTACCGGTCAGTCAGGAATCATTTTGGAGAGTGCAAATCTACTGTGGGAACTGTTGTGATTCAAGTAGCCAATGCAATCACTGATGTTCTGCTATTAAGGGTAGTGACTCTGGGAAATGTGCAGGTCATAGTGGATGGCTTTGCTGCAGTGGGGTTCCCTAACTGTGGTGGGGTGATAGACGGAACACATATCCCTATCTTGGCAGCAGGCCACCTTGCTAACCAGTACGTAAACCAAAAGGGGTACTTCTGAATGGTGCTGCAAGCACTAGTGGATCACAGGGGATGTTTCACCGACATCAATGTGGGATGGCCAGGAAAGGTGCATGTCACTTGCATCTTTAGGAACTCTGGGCTGTTTGAACAGCTGCAAGAAGGGACTTACTTCCCAGACCAGAAAATTACTGTGGGGGATGTTGAAATGCCAATAGTTATCCTTGGAGACCCAGCCTACCCCTTGCTCCCATGGCTCATGAAGCCATACACGGGCAGCCTGGACAGCAGTAAGGAGCAGTTCAACTATAGGCTGAGCAAGTGCAGAATGGTGGTAGAATGTGCCTTTGGATGTTTAAAAGCTTGCTGATGCTGTTTGCTGACTAGGTTAGACCTCAGCACAACCAGTATTCCCATTGTTATTGCTGCTTGCTGTGTGGTCCATAATATCTATGAGAGTGAAGGGGAGATGTTTATGGTGGGGTGGGAGGTTGAGGCAAATTGCCTGGTAGCCGATTTTAAACAGCCAGACACCGGGGTGATTAGAAGAGCACAGCTAGGTGCGCTGCGCATCAGAGAGGTTTTGAAAACCAGTTTCATGACTGCCCAGGCTACAGTGTAACAGTTGTGTGTCTTTCTCCTTGATCCAAACCCGCCCCCTTTGTTGATTTTAATTCCCTGTAAGCCAACCACCTTCCCCACTTCGATCACAGCTGGCAAAGGAAATAAAGTCACTATTGTTTTGAAACCATGCATTCTGTCTTTATTAATTAAAAAAAAAGTGAGATAACTGACAAGGTAACCTGGGTAGGGGAGGAGGGAAGGACAAGGTCTCATTGCTTATTGCAGCCACACTACAAATCGATACTGTTTGAATGACAGCCTTCTGGTGCTTTGGCCATCCTCTGGAGTGGAGTGGCTGGGTGCCCAGAGCCGCCCCGCCTCACTGCGTTCTTGGGCATCTGGGTGAAGAGGATATGGAACTTAGGGAGGAGGGTAGGCAGTTATATGGTTTATGCAGCGGCAGTCTATGCTCTTGTTGGCTTTCCTGCGGCTCCACCAGATGCCTGAGCAGCTCCCCCATTAGCTTCAGCATCAGATCCTGCCTCTTCTCATGGCTCTCAATTAATGCTTTCCTAGACTCTGCCACTGACTGCCTCCATTCATTCAGCTGTGCCCTGTCAGTGCGGGAGGACTGCATGAGCTCGGAAAACGTCATCACGAGTGCGTTTTTTTCACCTTCTAATCTGCAATAACCTCAGGGACGGAGTTGATAGGGTGAGCACAGAAACATTTGCACCTGTGGGGGGATAAAAAGGGAGAGTAAAATTTAAGAAGATACATTTCTAAGAATAAAAGGGAGATTGTTTCACAGTGAATCAAGCAATTCACAGCAGACAGCACATGTGCTTTAGGTACAAGGTTGCATTTTGCCTTTTATATTGAGCGCCTGCCGGTATGGTGACACATCACACACGTCTGGGCAACAGAATTCAGTTTCCAGGCAGCCATGGTAAGCCAAAGTGTATGCGGGGTTGGCTTCTAATGCCTTCATAACGTGGGAATAGTTTCAAATTGCAGTGCCCTCCTTTCCCATCGCAAGCAATGCCAGTTGAGTTTGCCATTAAAAGGAGGGGCTGCAGTTTTTAGGTGGATGTGCAGCACACACCTCCCCCCCACCCCACCACGTGGCTATTCTCTGGGATGATCCCTTCACCCATGCCCCCGTCGCATGACTATTCTCAGGGATGATCCCTTTTAGCCAAGCACAAACAGCCCAGCATGTCCGGGGTCCTTGTTACTGTTCACTTACAAAAATTTCCCTATTTCAACCAGGTGGCCATGAATGATATCACTCTCCTGAGGCTAACGCAGAAAGATACAGACCAAATGTTGCTTGAATGCAACCAAAATCCAGGACCATTCCCTGCCATGCTTTGTGCTGCAATGATTCCAGACTACTTGCTACTGGCTTGGCGTGGTAAAGCATCCTACCATGGAGGACAAAATAAGGCAGCCCTCCCAGAAACCTTCTGCAAAGGTTTTCAGAGTACCTCCAGGAGAGCTTCATGGAGATCTCCCTGGAGGATTCCCGCTCCATCCCCAGACACATTAACAGACTTTTCCAGTAGCTGTACTGGCCATGAATGCATCTCAAGGCTTCAGGGCAAATCAAACATTAAACCCTGTACTGTAGTTACAAATGTGCACTCACCAGAGGTGCCTTCTCCACCTTCAGGGTCAGGGATCCTGCCTTGGGAGGGTATTGGCTCCAGGGTGATGAAAAGGTCCTGGCTGCAGGGGAGAATGGATTCACTGCTTACCTGCTGCGCATTCTCCTCCTCCTTCTCCTCTTCCTCATCCACAAAATCCTCCTCCCTGTTGCATGAGACTCCCCCCCATGCAAGTATCCACGGGCAGTGGTAGGATAGTGGTAGGGTCCCCCTCTGCAGAATTCCATGCAGCTGATCATAGAAGCAGCATGTATGGGGCTCTGACCCGGAGCGACCATTTGCCTCCTTTGTCTTTTGGTAGGCTTGCCTGAGCTCCTTAACTTTCACGCGGCACTGCTGTGTGTCCCCGCTGTAGCCTCTGTCCATCATGCCCTGTGTGATTTTGGTATATATACTAGCATTTCTTCTTTTTGCTCGGAGTTCTGCCTGCACAGATTCTTCTCCCCATACAGCAGTCAGATCCAGTTTGCTCCATGCTTCAGCTCATTTGTGATTCTGGGAGAACTGCATGGTCACTTGTGCTGTTGAGCTCGCCATGCTGACCAAACAGGAAATGAAATTCAAAATTTCCCAGGGCTTTTCCTGTGTACCCAGCTAGTGCATCGGAGTTAAAAGTGCTGTCTAGAGTGGTCACATTGGAGCACCCTGAGATAGTTCCTGGAGGCCAATAACGTCGAATTGCATCTGCACTAATCCAAATTGGACCCAACAAGGTCGATTTTAGCACTACTTCCGTCTCCAGGAAGGAGTACAGAAATTGATGTTAAGAGCCCTTTAGGCCAACGGAACTGGGTTGGTTGTGTAGACCAAGTGGTTTCTCAAACTGAGGTCACCACTAGTTTAGGGTAAGCACCTGGCAGGCCGGGCCAGTTTGTTTACCTGTCCTGTCCTCGGGTCTGGCTGATTGCGGCTCCCACTGGTCGTGGTTCGCTGCTCTGGGCCAATGGGGGTTGCTGGAAGCAGCGTGGGCCGAGGGACATACTGGCCACTGCTTCCAGTAGCTCCCATTGGCCTGAAACAGCGAACCGTGGCCAGTGGGAGCTGTGATCAGCCAGACCTGCGGATGGGGCAGGTAAACAAACTAGCCTGGCCCACCAGGGGCTTTCGCTACACAAGTGGTGACCCCAGTTTGAGAAACACTGGTGTAGAAGCATTCATTATAAAATCGACCTAACCCCATAGTGTAGACCAGGGCTTACTGAAATAAACTGTATATGGGCACATAGGAGCAGAAATTGAACTAGTATATTAAGGAATTACCTTATAGTGAAGTGACAGATATGCACATCATTGTGTTTATTATCACTATTAATCATTTATTCATATATTAGCATGGGTAGCAAAATACAGACCTCACATGTCCACTAAAACTTGGGCTGAGACCAGCAACTCATCTCATGTTGGCCACTGAAGAGCCTTTAGAAAGAAATTACTTAGGGTATGGCTACACTTACATTTGTACAGCACTGGGAGTTACAGCTGTCTTCGTACAGCTGTGTAGGGAAAGCACTGCAGTGTGGCCACACTGACAGCTACCAGCGCTGCAATGTGGCCACATTTGCAGCATTTGCAGTGCTGTTGGGAGTGGTGCATTGTGGGTAGCTATCGCACAGAGCACCTCATCCCATTTTGGTGCTGTGGGTTGTGGGAAGGGGACGGAAGGGTGCGGGTCATTCCACTTCCTGTCCCAACGCCCTGTGGTGCATCGCTACACATCCCAGCAGTTTGGCGCCATTGTGAGTCTGCAGCGTGATTTCTGTTAGAAATGGAGCCCGAGCTGCTGAGGACTTTGCTGATGAATGTCACCAGCACATCACGTTTGGCAGTTGAGCTATTCCTTCAGCTCCAAAGTGACAGTGAGGAGTCCGACGATGATATCGATTCGCCTGACGCGCGTGACAATAAATTGCTTGTGGCAATAACGGACGTGCTCAGCACCATGGAACGCCGCCTTTGGGCTCGGGAAACAAGCACTGAGTGGTGGGATCACATCGTCTTGCAAGTCTGGGATGACGAGCAGTGGCTGCAGAACTTTCGGATGAGAAAAGCCACTTTCATGGGACTGTGTGCTGAGCTCGCCCCAACCCTGTGGCGCAAGGACACGAGATTGAGAGCTGCCCTGTCAGTGGAGAAGTGGGTGGCTATTGCAATCTGGAAGATGGCAACTCCGGACAGCTACCGATCAGTCGCGAACCAGTTTGGAGTGGGAAAGTCTACCGTTGGAATAGTGTTGATGCAAGTTTGCAGGGCCATTAATCGCATCCTGCTAAGAAGAACCGTGACTCTGGGGAACGTGCAGGACATTTTGGATGGCTTTGCACAAATGGGTTTCCCTAACTGTGGAGGGGCGATAGATGGGACACATATTCCTATTCTGGCACCACCCCACCTTGCATCCTAGTACATTAATCGGAAGGGGTATTTCTCTGTGGTTCTCCAAGCGCTTGTGGATCACCGTGGGCATTTCACTGACATTTACACAGGCTGGCCTGGAAAGGGGCATGATGCACGCATCTTTCGGAACAGTGCCCTGTTCAGGAAGTTGCAGGCCGGGACTTTTTTCCCAGACCGCAAGATCACAGTATGGGACGTTGAAATGCCCATTGTGATCCTTGGAGACCCCGCTTAGCTGTTAATGCCATGGCTCATGAAACCATATACAGGGAAGCTTGACAGGAGCAAGGACCGGTTCAACTACAGGCTGAGCCGGTTTAGAATGACTGTGGAGTGTGCTTTTGGCCGTTTAAAAGGGCGCTGGAGATGTCTTTATGCGAAGCTAGACTTGGGGGAAAGCAGCATCCCTGCGGTTATATCCGCGTGCTGTACCCTCCATAATATTTGTGAAGGGAAGAGTGAAACATTCAGTGAGGAATGGACCTCCGACGTTCAATGCCTGGAGGCTGAATTTGCACAGCCAGAGAGCAGGGCTACTAGAGAGGCCCAGCACAGGGCTTCAAGGATTAGGGATGCCTTAAGGGAGCAATTTGAGGCTGAAAGCCAACAGTAATGTTTGGTGCCTTGCATGGGAGTGAAGTACAGTGGTTACAATGATTTGCAGTGCCTGTTTTTCCCTTGGGGTACAGTATGTTTCACTTTCTGCAATAATAAAGACTGTTTTCAAAGCCAAGAAATCATTTATTCAAAATACAGTACATAAAAGGGCAGGGGGGTAGGGTGCTGAACTGTACATTCAGAGGTTTGAATATGTCCTGCCTGGATTGCTGTGCAATGCCTGCTGCACTTCAGGATTAATATGCTGCATGGTGATGGGGGTTGAGTGCATAGGGTAAGGATCGTAGTTCTCAGGGCTGGTAGGTGAACGTGCTGGTGGTGGTAAGAACCAGGATGCTGGAGAAAGGGGTTTTGAGCAAACACTGGGGCACAAGGGAGAGAGCTTTGGGGGGGAGGGTGTTAGCACGGTAGTGATCTGCCTGCATGGCTACGAGTGACTGCATACAGTCCATTTGACGCGCTAGGAGGCTTATCAGCTGCTTTGTGCTTTTCTTGGTAGCCAATTCCTTTCTCCTGCTTTGTGTTTCCCTCCACTGATGCATTTTCTCTCTCCAGTCCTACAGCCTCTTATTCTCTCAGGCATACTGATTCATAACTGATTTCACCAAATCTTCTTTGCTTTTCCTTGGTTTCCTCCTCAAGTTCTGTAGTCTTTCAGCAGGCTGTGATAGGGCCGGAGGATTCAAGGACACTTCAAAAAAAACAGAAATAGAAACATTTATTACAGAGGCTGCATTGTTTATAATCACAGTGAAGGAGTTTGTAGACTATTTGTAGCATCATTTACACATAGCAAACATAGCACAGAGAGGCCACAGCAGCGAAGACATGGTGAGTAATGGAGTGAGTGTTTCTGCCGTGACTCACCTGGGAAGGGGAGCTGCTTGAGTCAAGGCTCACTGGGGTTTCTGTGCATTGGGGAAAGCAGAGAGCAGTTGGGGGAAAAGTGCACTGAACACCACCCCCACAATTGCCACAGCAGTTACTCCTCGAATCAATGTTTCTGCCGCGACTCACCTGGAAAGGGGAGCTCCTTAAGTCAGGGCTCACTGGGGTTTCTGTGCATTGGGGAAAGCAGAGAGCAGCTGGGGGGAAAGTGCACTGAACACTGTCCCTACATTTTCCACAGGATTTTCTACTGCCAGATATATCGCTGCTGCGGGTTACCTGGGAAGAGTGGGTGGGTCTTCTACAGCAATGTGGATTCCGTCCTGGTCCCTATGCAGCTTGCCTGTGTGCAGCAATGGTCCCCTCACCCTCACGGCACAGTGGCGCGGACGCGTTAGCCTGACTGGGACAAGGACCACGGTGGCTCTCCCTATAAACTTGTGCAAGCGCATTGCCCACGCTCTGGCTGAAACTTTTGAAGAGATTACCAAGGCCGATTACCGAGACGTGATAGACCAAATCAATGGGCTATTCCACATGTAGGCATGCATGCATGCAGCCATAACCCCCCCCCCCAAAAAAAAAACATTTCCATCCTTGAAATAAAAACTGCTTACCAGGAACCTGATCCTCTGCTTCTTCTTCACCAACAAGTTCCAGCTGCTGTGACTGGCTAGCTTCCTCCTGGGTTGAGAAGAGCTCCTGGCTGCATGCCTCCTGGGGCTCCAGGGTGTCTCCCTCCACCCGAGTAGCCTCACTCTCGGTTTCCTCTGCACCTTCCCCCTCTTCTCCCTGCTCTGAACTCTCCATCGTAGTCCTCGGATTGGCAGTGGGGTCACACCCAAGTATCGCATCCAGCTCCTTGTAAAAACGGCAGGTCGTGGGGGCAGCTCCTGAGTGGCGGTTTCCCTCATGGGCTTTGCAATAGGCACTCTGCAGCTCCTTTACTTTAACCCTGCACTGCAACGCGTCCCGTTCATGGCCCCTTTGCAGCATGGACTTTGATATCTGGCCATAGGTATCATAATTTCTACGGCTGGAGCGCAGCTGTGACTACACAGCTTCCTCACCCCAAACACTGATGAGGTCCTGCAGCTTGCAAGTGTTCCATGCTGGGGCTCGTTTGGGGAATGGAGGCATGGTCAGTGATTGATTGATTGATTGATTGCACTCCACACCTGGCTGAGCAAACAGGAAGGGGATTTTAAAAATTCCCGGGGCATTTAAAGAGCGAGTCACCTGAGCCCAGGGCAATGGAGTGCTAAACAATGAGCAGAGTGGCTGAAAAGGTATGCTGGGATACCTCCTAATACCCTGGAGGCCAATAACAGCGCTTTTGGTGGCCACACTTGATGAGCAGCCCTGCATCACCAGCGCTGGAATCGCTACACCCCAAGGAGACCAAGTGTACAGCCAGCGTTGCAGCCAGGGAGTTGCAGCGCTGGCCGTGCTTTGCAAGTGTGGACACAGAGTGAGTTGCAGCGCTGTAACCCCATCACCAGCGCTGCAACTCTCCAGTGTAGCCAAGCCCTTATGTTCACTATCATCCTGGACCAGATTCCAGCCAATGACATACGTAAAAGAATGTGAAAGACCCCCTTTCATTATGTCTGCTAGGTCTAAGCACAGTCCTTCTTCACTAATTACTCTGAAACTCAAGGGATGTAATTGCTAAACCTGGATTATTGGATATAAAAATATCTGGTGTCTTTCTGTTAAATTTAAGATATTTATGGAGCACTGTCTAGCACTAATATGCTAGATCCCTTCAGTGCCACACACATTCTGCTTATGGTTTGTGTCCAGCCATATCCTAATCGTCACTAGAGTCATACTGACTGAAGATGCTGTTTATTTAGAAAAAAACTAGGAGGGAGATTTCCAAAGGCACCCAATTTCCACTGATGTTCAATTAGAGATTTTCCCTGACCACCCTTTGTGCCGCTGGAAATCTTCTCATAGGTTGAGTTTCACCAGATTGTGTCCCTGAAAGTAGTGGTATAGTTCTGATCTGTCCTTCTATTTTTCTGCTATTTTTAGTTCAGACACTAACCATAATTCAAATCTCTCCTTAGTGTTTATGGGTGACAAGAATCTCCCCCCTACCATTTTCATCAGGCGTAGTCTGTATCCTACTTTTGTTAGCTGCATTTATTTATATAGTCCTGCATCTTGGGTGGTGAAATTTATTAACAAAATCCCAACCCTGCAACACTCCACCTCTTTTAAAAAAAAAACATTACTTTTCAAAGAAACTTCTATTATTAATACTAACCTACTTGCCTTTCTCCCCAGTTTTCATATGAGATTTTTGTTTAATTTACTAATAAACCAGCATTTGTAGGCAAAAGCACTTAGCTAGTCTACCAGATGGTTTCCTGTATCTGTATTCTTAGCAAATGGAGTGCAATAACAGCATCTTATCTTATTTTTCTGCCTACTCCTAATTAAATACTGTGAATCCTATGACAAGTTATGTGTTAACTCCTAAAATAGAAGATTTAAAAGAGAATGGGTAGATTTTTATGGAATAGCAACTTCACAATGGTGTTTGTAAGTGTTTGGGTAATGTAAAACAATACATGAGGTGCCCACCAGTGTGCTGCAATGACATATGCTTCTCTAATATTATAAATGTTGTTTAAGATGCCCTAATCTTGGTGCTCTGTGACAGCACTGTGGGCTCATTTGTTATTCTTTCAATGCTCAGAACTTCACTTGGCTCTGAACAAGGGCAGGAAGACGAGAATGTCATGTTCCACATCAAAACTCATCCCTGTAATAATGTGGAAATGATCTGTCTGACCTAAATTATAAAGAACTCAAACTGGCCTGTGGTCTGTGGTAGAAAATACTCTATCTTTGAAGGGGGAAAAGCTGACTTTATATATCTGTCTGTGTGTCTAATTATCATTTCGGTTGTGAAATTAGAGTGAAACATGTCACGTGAATGTGTTGGTTCTGTAGTCAGTACCAGTAGTGTTGGGAGAGGAAAAGATGGGGAGAGATTCAGTTCCTGTTTCGAAAATGTCTAGAGCTGATCTGTTCCACCAGTATAATAACAAAGTTTAAAGAGCGAAGGTGAGTCAGCAAATGATAATTATAATAATATAACAGAAATCTATAAGGCAGGGGTAGGCAACCTATGGCACGTGTGCCAAAGGTGGCACATGACCGATTTTCAGTGGCACTTACACTGCCCGGGTCTTGGCCACTGATTCGGGGGGCTCTGCATTTTAATTTAATTTTAAATGAAGTTTCTTAAATATTTTTAAAACCTTATTTACTTTATATACAACAATACTTTAGTTATATATTATAGACTTATAGAGAGAGACCTTCTAAAAACATTAAAATGCATTACTGGCACGCAAAACCTTAAATTAGAGTGAATAAATGAAGGCTTGGCACACCACTTCTGAAAGGTTGCCGACCCCTGCTATAAGGGATATTGAGAATATAGAACAAAAGTTATGCAGAACCTTCAAAAAAGACTCCGAATACCTTCCAGTGGTCTTCGTAATAAATTATTTAATTCTCAAACTGAGTTTTTCAGGCATGTTCAGGAAACTTCAATTCTGCTACTCAATCTGAACTTATTTTGTCAGCTTCCTTCCATTTCATTTTTACCTCAGGCCTGGATTTGGGGTTTTCAATCCTGCTCAAAATATCCAGGTAATTTCAGGGGAACAAATTCACTACAAACATAAGCAGGGGCAATATCTTTAACGTCGGAGGAGTTGTGCACATCATGGCAGTGTTGAACTTGACCCAGAAAACGGTTTAATTAGAATAGAAGAATAGAGTTGATTGATATGTGTAGCACACAGTGCAGAAGGGGATATCTTGAAGCTGTAATGATAATTTGAAATAATCATCTTTCCTCTTTTCTTTATACAATGCAGCATAATTATAAAATACTGTTACAGCAGAGCTTCTCTCAGGACTACCTTTTCAGTAGTCTCATGGAACCACAATTTTATGTGAAATCCACCTAAATGCCACGTTAGTCACAGTGCTCTCTTCCAGCTGGAAGCAGGTACTATTCCTGTTTCCTTTCAACAATAAGAAAATTAATCATCTCTCTCTACCATTGTGTAACTTCATTTTTTTTAAATAAAATGTTGGCAATAAGATGACACATAAATGGTGACTAGGGACCTTACTCTGCCCTGCCTCCCTTGGGAACACAGTGTGAACTGAATAGCTCACAGGGAAGCAGTATGGTATTTTATATGTTGTGATATGTGTATTGTACTTGTAATGTAAACAATCCTCATTTATAACTCTCTCTGTCTCAATACCCTTTTTAATCTTGTTAATCCTGACCCCAAATTACATTATGCGCCTTTATCATCTTACACCTCCTTGGGGTGTAATTTGATTATTTGATAACACCCGACACCAAGCAAATACCTCAAAATGGAGTAAGAATGCATCAAATATAATAGTATTGCTGAGCCACATATGTAGTTTTGCATCTCCAAAGCACTGTACAAACCTTTGGTCAGTTGCTCAGTTGGGCTTCATCTTGTATAGTCAGTTCCACAAGGGTAAAAAAAGATGCAAATTGTTACTTTTCTGATTTAGTAGTTTACAGTTATTACACATATAAATAACTACACACGGTAAAGAGCACCAGAGAATCTAGTCCATTGACTAATAAGCAAACATAATGTTGTCTGTAAAGATACAAGACAGCTTTCTTATGTCAATGGTTTTTTAGAGTTCTCAGTGAATAGAAATTAACATCTGAACCATTTCAATGCCTTTGGCTCTCTGTTTTCAGTGGAATCTGCTGTTTATAAATAAGGAAAGTTGTGCTCCAGCGAGATGTACCTCCCATTAACCTTCCTTGTGCATTACAAGAGTCCACAGAGTGATAGTACATTTCTTAAAGATGGCATTAAAAAGTGAAAAAGGAATTGTAGATCCCTAGCTGAAAAAGTATAATGCAGTTATTTTTGACAAAATGCATAATATATAAATATCACTATTTAAAATAGGGTGGTGAGATAATTTTTATTGGATCCGCTTCTGTTGGTCTCTCTTGTCTCTCTCATCAACAGAAGTTAGTCTGTTAAAAGATATTACCTCATCCACTTTGTGTCTCTAATGTCCTGGGACGAACATGGCTACAACAATACTGCATACACCAGAGGTTCTCAAACTGGGGGTCAGGACCCCTCAGGAGGTCACAAGGTCATAACATGGGGAGTCGTGAGCTGTCAACCTCCACCCCAACCCTGCTTTGCCTCCAGCATTTATAATGGTGTTAAATATATAAAAAAGTGTTTTACATTTATAAGGGGAGTCGCACTCAGAGGCTTGTTATTTGAAAGGGGTCACCAGTATAAAAGTTTGAGACCCACTGGCATACGCTATTTAAGGAAATTCTATTCTGTATCCATAAAGATTAGTATGCACTGTAGGGGGCAGGTCGGTGTAACATACAAAGTGCTTAGTGGATCTTCGGTTTAGTCACACTGTGCCCACAGGCTAGTTGCTTGACTCTTTTGTTCCTCATCTGTGATATAGAGCTGGATGTTGCCAATGATTACTGAAGTATCCAAACTTCACTGCCATCCTTCAGAATTTAAACTTTTACTGGAAATCTTGTTTTACAGATAATGAAGGGAATTAGATGGTCCTTTCATCTTCCATGCATTTGGAAAGTAATAATGAGCATTGGTGTGCAGGAAGAGAGTGATAGAGAGGCCTATTCTGTTAGCATGCATGCTCTGTGTACCCCATTCACTTTCTGATGTTACTGATAGTTGGCCCAAATGGAGTTTCTGGTCACAACAACTCAGCACATTGGTTAGTGCTCCCTCGTTGGAGGAGAAAGGTTTACCCTGTTCAGTGCTATCTGGTGTGACTGTATGAGTCTAACACTACGCGTTTAAACCGATTTTAGCAGCGTTAAACCGAATTAACGCTGTACCCGTCCACACTACGAGGCCCTTTATATTGATATAAAGGAATCCTTAAATTGGTTTCTGTACTCCTCCCCGAAGAGAGGAGTAGCGCTAAAATCGGTATTACCATATCAGATTAGGTTTAATGTGGCCGCAAATCGACGGTATTGGCCTCCAGGCGGTATCCCACAGTGCACCACTGTGGTCGCTCTGGACAGCATCTCAGCTCGGATGCAGTGGCCAGGTAAACAGGAAAAGCCCTATGAAATTTTGATTTTCATTTCCTGTTTGCCCAGCGTGGAGCTCTGATCAGCGTGGGTGGCAATGCAGTCCCAAATCCAAAAAGAGCTCCAGCATAGACCGTACGGGAGATACTGGATCTGATCACTGTATAGGGAAACAAATCTGTTCTATCAAAGCTCCGTTACAGAAGATGAAATGCCAAAGCATTTGAAAAAAAAATCTGCAGTGTACACAGTGCTGTGTGACAAGTGTAACGGGAAGCCAGAGACTCAAATGGACGCTCAGGGAGGAAGGGAGGGGGTACTGAGGACTCCAGCTATCCCACAGTCCCCAGCAGTCTCCGAAAAGTATTTGCATTCTTGGCTGAGCTCCCAGTGCCTGTAGGTTCAAACACATTGTCAGGCGTGGTTCAGGGAATAGCTCGTCAATTTACTCTCACTCTCCATGTGAAAGAAAAGGGAAAGAAATCATTTCTTGACTTCTTTCAATGTCACCCTATGTCTACTGAATGCTGCTGGTAGACGCGATGCTGCAGCAGTGAAGAGAAGTGTCCACTCCTCTCCCCTGCCTGGTGGCAGACGGTGCAGTAGGACTGGTAACCGTCCTTCTTATCAACCTGTGAGTGCTCCTGGCTGGCTTCAGGTGAGGTCGGCCGGGGACACCTGGGTGAAAATAGGAATGATTCTCGGTCATTCCCAGTAGATGATACAGAACGGCTGGTAACCGTCCTCATCATAGCAACTGGGGGCTGAGCTCCATCAGCCCCCTCCCTTTCCTGTGTAAAGAAAAGATTCTGTCCTGCCCGGACTGTCATAGCAGCGGCATGCTGGGCTCCTCTCCCCCACACCGCTTAATGTCCTGCCTGGACTGTCATAGCACTGGGAGGCTGCCTCCCCCTCATTTTATCTCACTAACAATTCACTGTTTCTTATTCCTGCATTCTTTATAACTTCATGACACAAATGGGAGGGATACTGCCACGGTAGCCCAGGAAGGTTGGAGGAGGAGGGAAACAATGGGTGGGGTTGTTGCAGAGGCACCCCCCGTGAATGGCATGTAGCTCATCATTTCTGCGGGATTTGACACGGAGCAGCTGTGCTCTCTGATACACTGGTTCTCTAGTACACTTGCCCTGTATTCTAGGCAGGACTGACTCTATTTTTAGAAACCATAAAGGAGGGATTGACTTGGGGAGTCATTTCCAGTTTTGCCTTTGCGCCCCCAGCCAATCTCAGCCAGGAGCACCCATGATAGCAGCAGACAGTACAGAAGGACAGATAACCGTCATCTCATTGCCAATTTACACCGGCAGCAGACGGTACAGAACGACTGATAACCATCTCTGCTATCATGCAAAAGCAAATGAATGCTGCTGTGTAGCGCTGGAGTATCGCCTCTGTCCATGGCATCCAGTACACATACGGTGACTGTAAAAAAAAAAACAACTGCTGAACGGGCTCCATGGTTGCCATGCTATGGCGTCTGCCAGGGCAATCCAGGGAAGAAGGGCGCAAAATGATTGTCTGCAGTTGCTTTCCCGGAGGAAGGAATGACTGATGACATTTACCCAGAACCACTCGTGACAATGATTTTTGCCCCATCAGCCACTGGGCTCTCAACCCAGAATTCTAAGGGGCAGGAGAGACTGCAGGAACTATGGGATAGCTACGGAATAGCTACCCACAGTGCAACACTCCGGAAATCGACACTAGCCTCGGACCATGGACACACACCACCGAATTAATGTGCTTAGTGTGGCCGCGTGCACTCGACTTTATACAATCTGTTTTATAAAACTGATTTATGTAAAATCGGAATAATCCCATAGTGTAGACGTACCCTAAGTGTTACTGTGTTGGTTGAGAAGATTATGTGGCTCAAGGTACATTTGGGCCCAGCTGTTAATGGGTGCACAGAGGGAGAGGAGTCTCACATTCCCTCATAGCTGCCAAGTACTGTCCATACTGGTGATCCCTTGAGAACATTGGCTGCTTTTATTTGGCAAAAGACACCCCAAAGCTGTCAGGAAGAAAGCATGGCCACCATTCTGTTCTCCCTTTACAGTAGCCAGTGGAGTTGGCTGTGCATGCAGTGGAGAGCAGGCCACATGACCTGAAGAGGTGAGCCGTAACCAACTTGTCCTGCACGGAGAGAGCTCTTGAAGATATTCTGCTTCTTTGCGGCAGTGCCTGTAACGCAAGACTGAGCCCTTAGTGTGTATTGGGGAGGAAAGGGGACAGAAACAGAGAGAAATGTGAGCAGCAGAGAAACCATGAAAACAAAAGAAGTGGACAGTAAGAAAAGAAAGGGAGGTAGAGTAAGAGACCAGAACAAGGGACAGATCCAGGAAAGAAGGGACAGTGAGGTGACAGTTTTTGGGTCACTCCAAGTCATGCCCCATTAGAAAGCAGCATGCTAATACTTTTGCTGCTTGAAAAAAAGCCCACACCAGTGGTTTGAAATATTGTACAGTGAGTGCTTTAATGCTATAGACTATCACATTCATTTGACCTCATTTTCTAGAAGAGTCCAGATTTTCTAAATAACTTCAGATGTTTGTATTCCTTCCTACCCAGTCTAGTGGCTTAGTGAATTGTTCTGTGAGTTTAGGCAGGAAAAATCTGCTCAACAGATCGGCAAGTACGAAATGTTTTTTGTTTTTTTGGTAAATCACGTTCATTAGTGCTCTTTAGGGAAGCATTTTGTTGGACCATGACACACATCTAAAGGAAAGCAGATACTTTATATCAGATAATGTGTTAAATGATCTTCACTTAACCCCTTAAGGGTTAGGGTCTATAGAAGGTATCATCCTATGGCGATGCCTTGGATTCTGTGCATAGAAGCACTACTTATCCCAGGGTTTTTTTGGAAATAATGGGAACACTTTCAGAAATGTAAATTGGGGAAACAATACTTGTAAAATACAAACTAATGTACATGAATGTCTCATAGCACTTTTAACTTTTACTCTTGCAAATGTGGAGAATTTTCCCTACATGGATTATTTTTGTCCCTAAAAAATGACCACTCATTCAAGACAAGTTCCTGAGATTTGGTGGCCCACATTACATTAGAGTTCACAGTGATCTGTTACACTCTCTTGGAGTACTTGTGGCACCTTAGAGACTAATAAATTTATTTGAGCATCAGCTTTCGTGGGCTAAAACCCACTTCATCAGATGCATGCACTGGAAGAGTATACTCCATGCATCTGATGAAGTGGGTTTTAGCCCACGAAAGCTGATGCTCAAATAAATGTGTTAATCTCTAAGGTGCCACAAGTACTCTTCGTTCTTTTTGCTGATACAGACTAACACAGCTACCCCTGTGTAGTGGAGTGGTCACCCACTCCTGCCCAGAAGGGCTTAAAACAGCCCTTCAAGAGGGCTGTGACAGAGAGAAAAGCTGGGCTGATTGGGGGAAACAGCCTCAGCTGTGGCCATGCCCCAAACAGACCTAGCTGGCCCTATAAAGGCCAGGGAAGCCAGGAGCAAACGGTCTCCCTCTGTCTCTAGAGGGAGAAGGGCCTGGCTGCTGCAGGATTAGCAGGAACCTTGATTTGGAGCAGGGCTGGAGAAGGGCCAGAGGAGCTGGGAGCTCCAGCATGGAAAGCCCCAGGCTGCAGGCCTGCTGACAGGTCTATTAGGTAATGGGGTTGCAGGGGACAGCCCATGGGTAGGCAGAGGCAGCAGGTCCAAAACCCCCTTTGCTTATCATGAGTGGCTTACGCTGCTGTCCACCCCAGTGAGTGGGGGCTAGACAGGAACTGGCAGTAGCCTAAGACTGAGGCAAAATGGGGATAGTGGATGGGGGTTCCCCTGGGAGGGGGAGACCCCAAGATTGAGGGGGTTCTGCAAGGGAGGGGCAGAAACCCAGTGAAGCGGCACCGGTCCTGGGAGGGGTATGGGGGCCGGAGTGAGGTAAGGTGGATCACCGGCCTGCCAAGGGCGCTCCGGAGCTGGGATAAGCTAATTCCTGAGGACGACCAGCAGGAGGCGCTGCAGTGGTGAGTCCGACAGCTGCACTCTCTGAAACCTATACTCTCTTGGCAACTGTCCTTCTGACATTAGCCTCAGTTAGGTTCAGAATATACAAGCAAGTTACCCTCATTAGTTTCGATTTCCAGTTTCAGTGATTTGCACTTACTGCACCAGCACAGGCAGCTGTGCTCAGTTCACCCCATGAGAGAGCAGATGGTATTTTCCCTGCTGTGCTCCCTCAGAGGTTCTACCACAGGGTGGTAGCCTCAAACTGTAGTGAAGGTTCTAGCAATTCTTCATCCACATCCACTCCTCAGCTAGCAGTACCCCTTTTGTGGCTGCATTGGTTCTTTGCAGGACCACAGTGAAGGGGAAGATGCCAACTGCTCTATATCCTTTCTGCTCTCTAGAACCTAGAGGACCTTTCCCAAATGCATTGTCTTTTGACCTCTACAGACCTGATAACTCAGAACCCTCACTGATTTCAGTGCAAGCTGTTGTAACATAAGATGAAAATTAATGAAAATTCCTGCACTGTGCAGAGGAGGGATTGGGGGAGTTCCCCACCCCATCTGGAAAATTCTTTGCGACCCCAAATTTTGAGTCCTACAGTCTTCTGGGCTCTGTTGTTTTCTAATAGGGATACTGGTATTTTGTCCACTGTGTGCATTTTATATTTCCAGTCTATGGTGAGCTGCAATATGTTTGTCATCAACAGTCAAATACTGACCTGAAGAGGGATTTTTTTTTAAATAGGCATTGATACCCTAACAAAAATATAACCCCCCACAGCTGCCTCGCCTGCAGGGATTTCTAAATAGCATAATGGATCAAAGGATGTTTTTATTTCCTTGTGCAGAGGAAAAATTCGTCATTTTCTAAGTCAGAGCAAAAATGAATCAAATCAATACCAGGTTATATCAGGGAGCTTTTTAATAATAATACATTTCTTATGGCTAAACTCAGTTAGTATGACTCTCAGCAGTAGGTACTGTACATAGCTGAAACCTTTATTCCATCTGTAACAAACTTTAATTTGAACCAAGGTCAAGAATGCATTAAAAAAATAAAAAGCTCAAAATGAGATCCACCTACACTCAAGATAGGGCTGGCAATCCCATATTCCTCTAATTTTGAGGTAGTATGTGTCCAGGGCCAGTTTCTTTATTGCAGTTACAGTGACCTGGTCGTAAATGGTTGCCCAGGGAGGGATTTCCCCAGAGTAAGCAAGATAATTTTATGGAGTAGAGCCTAAACTGGGATGGTTATGCCACATGACCTCTCTGCTGACAGCATAGTAGAGAAAAGAGATCATGGCTGAGGAAAATGTATCGTAAACTCTATTTTCAGTCCCTTCTTATTCTAGCAACCTAACATAGGTTATAAAAGCCTTAGGCTGCTCTAACATAGCACAAGAGTAACAGTTATGCACAGAATAGCACCAGGATCAGTGAAGTGTAAAGGAAAGCTTCTAAATACCCTTCAAACATCACACTGACTTTTAATCAGCATTATGGCCACAATTAGAGACCTGGCCTCCATAGGGTGACCAGACAGCAAATGTGAAAAATCAGGACAGGGGGTGTGGGGTAATAGGAGCTTATATAAGAAAAAGACCCCAAAATTGGGACTATCCCTATAAAATTGGGACATCTGGTCACCCTAGGCTTCCAGTACCCTGCTTCAGGTCCATCTTACAGAGATGTGTCTGAGTTTTAGTGTTTGGGTTTACCTGAATTTTCCCTGAAATCAAAAGAGTTCTGATTCCAGTTCAAGCTGGTTTTGGATTTAAACCAGTAATGGTAAAATATAAAAGCTGTAAGATAAAATTAATGTGCACAGCCCACATAAGTGTGAAATAACATATGAAATATGTAATAGTTATACGTATCAGAAATCACTAAGCCTCATGAGATTGTGCCATGTCTTTGGGAGGTGGATTGGAGCAATTCAGGCATAAAGATCTTGGATGTAATCCTGGGCCCACTGGAATCAATGGCAGAACTCCCATTGATTTCAATGGGGCTAATATTTCACCCTTTATCTGTATGTGCTTGTATCACCTTCTCCAGTCATTTAAAATTTCTTGTTATGTATATACTTAGTCAGCATTATAATTTTGGTTACGGACATGTTACCAACAATGAACAATTAATAACTATATTAATTTCTTATTATATATAATACTTTATATATTACTAAGTTTTGTTAAAACATCATATGTACTGTTGTGGGACTATAGTGTTATCGCAAAAGCAATTAAAATTAATAAATAAATAGCTGCACTGCATAGGAATATATTCAGTTATAAACCTTTGAAAATAACATTTACTAAGCTACAGTTCCTTCAGATCCTATAAGCAAGAAGAAACCCCTTATACAGAACTGTTTTCTGTTTTGCAATAAGAGATGGGCCAAAAATACCAGACCCAAACATCCGCAAACTCTCTGGCTTATTTGGAATCTGAGTCTAAATCTGTATTTTATGGCTTAGGCTCATCTCGACTTTGAACTGTTGTTTGAAAATAAATTTATTCTTCCTTGGGAAGTCAAGAAGACCATGTAGGAGACTTCTGCTGTTTCCATTTGCTTTGTGTATGTGCTGTACTGTGGCTGGATAGTTCATGCATATTCCTGTTGTTATAAACATATCCAAAATCACTTGCGTAGACCACTGCAGTTTGAACACCTTTTTTGGTTGATGAATAAGAGAGAACCTCTGTTTCACCTTCTTATGGAATTTATTGGCTTCCCTCCTGATAAGTGTTACTTGAGGATGTAATAATTTATTTTAACTGTGTTGACACAGACTTCCAAAGCTATTAGAAAGATTCTGTTATAAGCTAACAGTGTCATACTTTGAATCAAGAGATGCAAGTTTGTACTGAGATCACTAGATAACACTTCCTTTGAATAAAACTTGAAGTTCTGGCACATGAACTGACCATTTGGAATACAACATCATCTTTCAACAAGACAGTGCACGGGGTGGGGACATACCCAAGGGGAAACATTGGCATCTAGACACTATAGTGATTATCAGACACATTAAAAAGCTGTAAGCTAGTAGTGAGGAAGAGAGAAGAAAAAACCTTTTTGCTGCCTTGGTGTATGCACACATTTTTTGATCATCCCTAGTGCAGTTGACAGCAAAGAGAAGGATCAGCTAAAACATTTTATACAAATGTTGCAGAAAGTTAAGACATTCTCTTCTCTTTAGATGTTACATCTATATGGTAACCACACATAGTTACATTTCTTTTTGTTTCAGAATTTCTCTGACTAACATCTCACATGCTTACACTGAGGGTAGAGACACGGACAAGTATTAATATCGTATTAATGTATATAGCAGTGTCACTGAAGCTACCTCTCCCTCCCCATCTCTTTGTTGTATAAAGATGAAACCGTTCAGATACACAAGGTTATTGCTGTCGTGTTTGAGATCAAAGTGGCTGATGTCTTCACTTGTTTTTAGGTTGACTTTGAACAACTTCAGGACAACTTATGTCAGATGGAGAAAAGGTGCAAAGCATCTTGGGATCACCTTAAGGCTATAGCAAAGCATGAAATGAAGCCAACGCTGAAGCAAAAAATGTCTGAGTTCCTTAAAGACTGTGCAGAAAGAATCATAATTCTGAAGATTGTTCACAGAAGAATAATTAACAGGTACAGCATTAGGGCACTGATGGGAACAACCTCAATTACTATGTGCTTCAAACCACATTTCAAGACGTATGTTTACCAACATATCTGTTGTGAGTTCTTTATAACAGATGTTCATTTGTTCCCGATATTTCCTAACTTCAGCTGAATATTGTATTTCTGCTGAGAAAAATGACTGATAATTATTTTCTTGCGTATAACTACACGCTGTGGTAAAATCTTGAAATCCTACTCAGGCAATTTCCTTGTGGCTTTAATGATATATTTGCCATAGTAAAGATTAAGTAACAAGTTCTGTGTCTGGAGCTAATACTATACATATCTTGTACAATCTGCTAATGCTCATATATATGCAAGTGCCACTGCTTGTATATTTCCAGATTCATAAACTCTCACAGATTATTTAAATATGCCCAATCATGATAATACCAATCTCTTATGTAGTGGTTTTCATCCATAGATCTCAAATTGCTTTACAAAGGAGAATGGTATCTTTAACCCCATTTTGCAGATGGAGAAATAATATATATAGTTGTACACAGAATTACCAAAGGGAGTTCAAAAAAGCCCAAATGTGTGAATGTACAGATATGGGATGTTAATTCAGCCCATCTGTTTTCTCATTCATGAATTCCGGTCCGTCTTCTAAATAAGTAGTACCCCACATATAGCTGAGTAGTAGTGAAAGCAGGAACTTATAAGTTTTGCATATATTGTGTTGGATTTGAAAATAAGTAGAACACTGTTTTCATTACTTTAAATTACATAGTGTAACTACTATTCTAAGCCTCTCCAAGATACCCTATTTATTCAATCACATCTTTCATTTCCATTGTAATCAGTGTTTTAATTAGCATGGACACAGTAAATAAAAATAGATTCACAAAGAGCTATACATTCAGTAGTCCATTGTGAATAATGTGGTACAGAAGCAGCAGCAGCAAAGCTGCAAATAATACAAAAAGCTATGGGTAATACTGAATCAACAGTAAAGTTGTGAACTCAAAACACCCAGACTGAAAGTATTTGAATGTTACAAGGTTTTATGGTTTTCTTTTTGAACTAGAAATGCTTCTCTTCCTGTGTTGCTAGCCTGTAAATCTTCATTCTTCTTGTCTAGACTTTCCCCCAACATCTTAACAGCCTCTTTGAAGTTGCTTAATACAAACAAAGGGAATTAAAACATAATTTTTTTTCAATATCTGAAATGAAATTGTTCATTCATATGCCAAATTAGTAAAATAAAATGAATGGAGTTTAATAAATATCTTATCTCTTAATCAGCATGGGAAAATGGGTTAGGATGAAATTATCATAGACTAGCCATTTATTTTAATTATAAACCATGCCAGTGATGTTTAAGGAATCCAGGAAAATTCCACAGTATGAAGAAAAAAAAAAAGATGAGAGTTCAGAAGACAATAAATTGGTCAATTGAAATCTTTTTTTTACTGGAAATCTAAAGTTTTTGAATTTTTTTTACATTTTTAAAAGCTGTCATTAATTCATTTTGTTTTTAGGTTCCATGCATTTTTGTTATTTATGGGTCATCCTCCTTACGCAATCCGTGAAGTCAACATCAATAAGTTCTGCAAAATTATTAGTGAATTTGCTTTAGAGTATCGCACCACCAGGGAACGAGTTTTGCAGCAGAAGCAGAAACGCGCCAACCACAGGGAAAGAAACAAGACCAGGGGGAAAATGATCACAGATGTAAGTGGCAAAATCAGATCCACTGTGGCAAGTATTTGTGAAGCTTTCTTTTTAGTTAATGCCATATTTTAGATGTTTTGCTTCATTCACTAACCTTCCTTTAAGGATTCCCTCCACTATGAATAATGTACTCTGTATTCTTTGGTAAATCAATATTATGTCTTTCTTTGTCATTGACTATAAAAGCTTCTGGATTCATAGCAGCTTCTAGATTTGGACAAAACAAGACTAAGAGTTCATAAAGAAAATCTTCTGCATGTTACATGGACAAATTCATGTACAATGTCTGTTTTCAACAAAGAATAGAGTAGGAATTGAGGGTACCTTACTGAAAAATATGGCCAAAAATATAAATAACACAACCCTAAAATTAGGTTGCCAAATCATTCCATATATCAAATTACTGACCACATATTTAGGTGTTTATATACGGGTTTAGGTGTGTAACATTAGATTCCCATTTGGGAAAGTCCTGACATGAAAACTTAAATATTATAGTGTTTTATATATATAGTATCTTCTTTTTTATTAGATAAAAATATATTACATAAGAGTCAAGTGCGTCCTCTTTCAGATTTCATTATAGATTACTAATTTAGATTCTCTTTAGCTGTTACCTAATAAATTTCGCTGACTGTGTTCCGGCTACTTTGGTAAAAATAAGATGAACTTTCTCTTGATCTTTAAAGATCCTCTGATTTTTTTTATCTTCTTTTAAATTGATGCAGTTTCACTCGGTCCAAATAAAGTTTTAAGAAGTGCCAGTACTTAATAAAAGTTTCCAGCTGTCTCAAAATCCAAATCTGGAGTTTCAATTAGACATGAGTGGTTCATCGCATATGAACCTACCCCTATCCTGCCTTTGGCATGAAAAACCCAAAGCTGATTACAATTTTATGACCAACAGCTCAGACAAATTAGGTAAAGAAACAAAATGCATCAGACGCATATTGGGATTGTATTTAAGTGACTCACAATCATTTGTAGATCTTTCCTGGCAATAATCTTTCAAATTTTGGAAATCTTCCTCATCTGGGAGAGAATTTTAGAGCCACATTATTATCTCAAAAGATTTTCCTTTTGGACTAGTCCCAGGTAAAGGAAGGGCTCTGATTCTTTGCAGAGGGTTTAAGATAGACATGAAAAATTTCAGGTCTAGTATTAGGGAACTGAAGCTTTATATTTGCATTGCACCCTAATTTCTCTAACATTCTTGAAGAGTTAAAATGTGATACTAACCAAAGGGATTGGCAAATTGAATATTTAATTTGCCAAGTAGCATCAGCGCTTTTCACCAGTTCAGATAATGGCAAAGGGGGATGAGTTCCTGTTATGCCAGTATACCATGGAGCATTTCTGTATTAAAGGATCAGGATAATTGGCAGCAACAGGACTGAAGGAGCTTGAAGTCCTTTTGCATCAGGAAGTGGGGGAAGGGAAAGGTGTCTATTCATCTGCTCACCAGAAGAAATATCCAGAGAGATGGAGAGAGGAAGTGGGCCTGCATGCTGACCCTATCACAATAGAACAGGATGTAGGTACAAGCAAGTGGTCAGTCACTGTAGATCTGAGCCAGGGAGGTGGGCCATTTCCTGAAGATGTGAAAACAGGAGAGTGAGTGATTGGGCCTTCACCAGAAGGGCTTGTTATAGGACAAGGAAGAAGAATAATCAGACCAGGTTGGTATTTGTATTTGGGAGAAATTGAGTATCATCTGAGCAATCGGATCTCAGCTACAAATATCCTCCGTGTCTGAGTTGTAGGATATATGCTTAGCATTAATTCACAATTGTATGCTGATCCTATGAGCTGAGAAAACGTAACAGAGTGAAGAGCATTCTCTAAAATTCTCCATGTTGAACCTCTAAGAACATAAGAATGGCCATACTGGGTCAGACCAAAGGTCCATCTAGCCCAGTATCCTGTCTTCCGACAGTGGCCAATGCCACGTGCTTCAGAGGGAATGAATTGAACAGGTAATCATCAAGTGATCCATCACGTCACCCATTCCCAGCATCTGGCAAACAGAGGCTATGGATACCATTCCTGACCATCCTGGCAAATAGCCATTGATGGGCCTATCCTCCATGAACTTATTTAGTTCTTTTTTGAACCTTGTTATAGTCTTGGCCTTCACAACATCCTGTGGCAAAGAGTTCCACAGGTTTACTGTGCATTTGAAGAAATACTTTCTTTTGTTTGTTTTAAACCTGCTGCCTATTAATTTCATTTGGTGACCCTTAGTTCTTGTGTTATGAGAAGGAGTAAATAGCACTTCCTTACTCACTTTCCCCACAGCAGTCATGATTGTATAGATCTCTATGATACCCACCCCATAGTCATCTCTTTTCCAATGTGAAATGTCCCAGTCTTCTTAATTTCTACTCATATGAAAGCTGTTCCATACTCCTAATCATTTGTGTTGCCCTTTTCTGGACCTTTTCCAATTCCAATATATCTTTTTTGAGATAGGACAACAAGTTCTGCATGCAGTATTCAAGATGTGGGCGTATCATGGATTTATATAGAGGCAATATGATATTTTCTGTCTTATTATCTATCCCTTTCTTAATTGTTCCCAATATTCTGTTCACTTTTTTACTGCTGCTGCACATTGAGTGGGTGTTTTCAAAGAACTATCCACCATGACTCCAAGATCTCTTTCTTGAGTGGTAGATCTCTTTCCTGAGTGGTAAAAGCAACAACCACCTATCCTAAGCAAATATTAATGCTGACACACAATGTTTGTCAAATGAACCACATTTTTGTTGTTAATTTCTAAATCTCTCTTAAATGAGTCTGTAGGTCCCTACACTGGGAACAAATATTTAATAGGCTTGTAACGGGGCAGTGACTCACCCCTGCGGCACCTCCTGTCAGTCGTCCTGGGAATTAGCTCTTCAACCCAGGAACACCCTCTGCAGACCGGTTTCTCGCCTTGCTGCTGGCCCCCCTGTCCCTCCCGGACCCCGTGCCTCTTCTGCCGAGGTTCTGCCCACTGCAGTACCCCGCAGTCTCTCTGGGCCCCCCCCCCCATGGGAACCCTCTGTCCCCACCTCATCTCAGTCTTTGGCTACTGCCAGTCACCATCTAGTCCCCACTCACTGGGGCAGACTCCCCAGCTGTGCCCTCAGGTCCTTATCTCCCAGACCCTCCCCCTCAGGGTCTGGGTCCATTTTGTCTCCTATCCCACGACCACCTGGGTCCTGGCCTCTTGCTTGGCCCGCTCGATCTGGGTTTCCTTAGTAAAGACTTCCCTGGCGACAGTCTGGGTCCCATACTCCTGCAGGGTCCCCTGTGTCCCGGTTGCGGCCTTTGCCTCCTCTTGTGGATGGCCCACTGGCTTGTCAGGCCCTCTCTTGGCCGCCCCCAGTTGAGGTCTTTATGTGGCCTGGGTCCTGGCAGCCAAAGCAGACTCACCTCCCCTTTGCTGCCCCAGGCCCTGGCTGCTTCTGATTGTCCCTCATTGGGCCAGCCCTCCCTGGGTTATCTTGGGACATGTTCTCTGGGGCAGGGCATTCCCACCATAGGTGCCCCCTTTGTCCACAGGCCCAACACGCCCACAACTACCTGGGTTCCCTCACCCAGCAGACTGCCAGAGGGACTTGCCACTGTCCCTTATTTGGGTGACGCACTGTGCCCCCAACCCAGTAGGGACAGTCCTGCCTTATTTGTCCATGCCTGGCACAGCCATAACCTGTCTTTCGTTCCGCGCCCAGCCTTCTGGCGCTGGTGCCAGGCTCTTCCCTCCGCGCTTCCTCCTGAACTCCCTCCAGAGGAGCTTTACCAGGGCCTGCTGTTCCTCTGCCAGCTGGGCCATCTGTCCATGGAGGGCCCATTGCACCTCCCGTAGTCTGCTCTGGGTCACCCGGCCCCCATATAGGTCATCAGCCCCATTCCTCCAGACACTGACACCGAGGCCCACCCAGGGACAACACCTGGGGTCTCCCCATAGAAAACCCTGCTGTACCCAGGATCCATCACCCCCTTTGTTTTTTTTAAGTCCGGGCAATAGTCTCACAATCCTTGCCCTTGCCCCTTGTATTGGGGGCAGGTCATCTATGTTCGCATTCTCCACCACGATGTAAAGGGACAGCGACTCAGCCCTACAGTGCCTCCTGTTGGTCATCTTTGGAATTAGCTCTTTGACCCAGGAGGACCCTCTGCGGGTCAGTGTCTCACCTTGCCACTGGTCCTCATGTCCCTCCCAGACCCCAGTGCCCCTTCTGCCAGGGTTCTTCCCCCTGCAGTACCCTGCGGTCTCTCTGGGTCCCCCCTCCCAAGGAAACCCCCAACCTCCTATACCCACCTCGCTTCAGTCTTTGATTACTGCCAGTCACCATCTAGCCCCTGCTCACTGGGGCAAACTGCAGTATAATTGCCACTCATCATTGGCAATGAGCGTTTGGACCTGCTGCCTCTGCCTACCCTTGGGCTACTCCATTGTAACCCCAATATCTTTCAGCCCCTAACAAAGCCTGCAGCCTGGGGGGTTTTCCAGGCTGGAGCTCCCCAGCTCGTCTGGCCTTTCCCCAGCCCTGCTCCACTTTAGGTACTCTTTCTCAGCTCCCAGGCAGCCAGGCCCTTCTCCCTGAAGAGCTAGAGGGAGAGCCCTTCTCAGCTCCTGGCTTCACTGTCTTTTATAGGGCCAGTTGCAGTCTGATTGGGGGGTGGCCCTGCTGCAGCTGCTTCCCCAATCAGCGAGCCTTTAGCTCACAGCCCTAGCCCTCTCCCAGGGCTGGCTTCAAGCCCTTTCAGGGCAGGAACGGGTGACCACCCTGCTACAGGGCTCGTCAATCTATCAGAGAAAGATTCAACACAATCCAATGGATGGAAGCTGAAGCTAGACAAATTCAGACAGGAAATAAGGCATAAACTAACATGAACGTAATTAACCATTGAAACAATTTACCAAGGGTCATGATGGATACTCCATCCCTGACCGTTTTTATCCATGATGACTCCAAGATGTCTTTCTTGAGTGGTAACAGCTGATTTAGACCCCATCATTTTATATGTGTAGTTGGGATTATGTTTTCTAATGTGCATTACTTTGCATTTATCAAGATTGAATTTCATCTGCCCTTTTGTTGCCCAGTCACCCAGTTTTGCGAGATCTCTTTGTAACTCTTCACAGTCTATTTTGGACTTAACTATATTGAGCAGTTTTGTATCATCTGCAAATTTTGCCACCTCACTGTTAACCCCTCTTTCCAGGTCATTTGTGAACATATTGAGTGGCCCCAGTACAGACTGCGGGGACACCACTATTTACCTCTCTCCATTCTGAAAACTGACCATTTATTCCTATCCTTTGTTTCCTGTCTTTTAACCAGTTACTGATCCATGAGAGGACCTTCCCTCTTATCCCACGACAGCTTACTTTGCTTAAGAGTCTTTGGTGAAGGACCTTATCAAATGCTTTCTAAAAATCTAAGTACACTATATCCACTGGATCCCCCTTGTCCACATGTTTGTTAGCCCTCTCAAAGAATTCTAATAGATTGGTGAGGCGTGATTTCCCTTTACAAAAAACATGTTGACTCTTCCGCAACAAATCATGATAATCAATGTGTCTGATAATTTTGGTCTTTACTATAGTTCCAACCAGTTTGCCTGGTACTGAAGTTTGGCTCACTGGCCTGTAATTGCTGGGATTGCCTTTGGAGCCTTTTTTAAACACCAGTGGCATATTACTTATCCTCGAGTCATCTGGTACAGAAACTGATATGAATGATAGATTACATATCACAGTTAGTAGTTCTGCAATTTCACATTTGAATTCTTTCAGAACTCTTGGGTGAATACCGTCAGGTCCTGGTGACTTATTACTGTTTATTTTATCAATTTGTTCTAAAACCTCCTCTAATGACACCTCAATCTGGGACATTTCCTCAGATTTGTCACCTAAAAAGAATGTCTCAGGTTTGGCAATCTCCCTCACATCCTCAGCCATGAAGACTGATGCAAAGAATTAATTTAGTTCCTCTGCAGTGGCCGCATCGTCCTTGAGTGCTCCTTTAGCATCTCAATTGTCCAGTGGCCCCACCTGTTTAGCAGGCTTCCTCCTTCTGATGTACTTAACAAAAAAAAAAATTGCTATTACTTTTTGAATCTTTGGCTAGCTGTTCTTCAAATTCTTTTTTTGGTCTGCCTAATTATATTTTTACACTTCATTTGTGAGAGTTTATGCTCCTTTCTGTTTTAGGCTTTAACTTCCACTTTTTAATGATGCCTTTTTGCTTCTCATGGCTTCTTTTACTTTCTGGTTTAGCCTTAGTGGCACTTTTTTGGTTCTCTTACTAGTTTTTTAATTTGAGGTATACATTTAAGTTGAGTCTCTATTATGGTGTCTTTAAAAAGTTTCCATGCGGCTTGCAGGGATTTCACTTTTGGGACTGTATCTTTTAATTTGTTTTACAAACTTCCTCATTTTTATATAGTTATTTTTTCTGAAATTAAATGCAATTATGGTTAGCTGCTGTGGTGTCCCCCCCCTCCCTGCCCCGTACCACAGAGATGTTAAATTTAATTATGTTATGGTCACTGTTACCAAGTGGTTCGACTATATTCACCTTTTGGACCAGATCCTGTGCTCCACTTAGGACTAAATCAAGATTGTCTATCCTCTTGTGAGTTTCAGGGTGCACTGCTCCAAGAAGCATTTAAGTTGTTAAGAAACTTTATCTCTGCATCCTGTCCTGAGGTGACATGTATACAGTTAATAAGGGAATAGTTGAAACCCCCTATTATTATTGAGTTTTTTATTTTTATAGCCTCTCTAATCTCCCATAGCATTTCACTGTCACTATCACCTTCCTGGTCAGGTGGGTGGTACTATATTCTTATTATTCAAGCATGGAATTACTATCTATCAAGATTTTATGGTACAGTTGGATTCATTTAAGATTTTTACTTCATTTAACTCCACATTTTCTTTCACATATAGTGCCACTCCCCCACTAGCATGACCTGGTCTATCCTTCCGATATATTTTGTACCCTGGTATTACTGTGTCCCATTGATTATCCTCATTCCACCAAGTTTCTGTGATGCCTATTATATCAATATCCTCACTTAATACAAGGCACTCAAGTTCACCCATCTTATTATTTAGACGTCTAGCATTTGTATATAAGGACTTTAAAAATAATTGTCACTTTTTAGCTATCTGCCAATACATGATGTAATTGAATGGAACTCTTTTTCATTTGACTGTTTTTCATCAGATGCTACCTATATTTTATCATTTTCCATCCTCTGCTCCTTACTAGGACATAGAGAATCTTCTGCCCAAACTATGGGCTCCTCCGTACCTTTCAGTTTTCCCCCATCCCTTAGTTTAAAAACTGTTCTATGACTTTTTTAACTTTAAGTGCCAGCTATCTGGTTCCATTTTGGTTTAGGTAGAGCCTATCCTTCCTGTATGGGCTCCCCCTTTTCCAGAAGGTTCCCCAGTTCCTAATAAATCTAAATCCTTCTCCGTACACCATCGTCTCATCCACCTATTGAGACCCCAACAGTTCTGCTTGTCTACCTGGCCCTGTGCATGGAACTGGAAGCATTTCAGAGAATGCCACCATGGAGGTCCTGGACTTCAGTCTCCTACCTAGCAGCCTAAATTTGGTCTCCAGGACTTCTCTACTACCTTTCCCTATGTCATTGGTACCTACATGTACCACAACCACCGGCTCCTCTCCAGCACAACACTCCTCTGTTTAAGGAGATTGCTTATGTGGGCATATGGGTGAATCAAGGACTTCCTGTGATCTACATGTATAGGAATTATCCATTTAAATGTAGTCAAGTAAAGTTGCCGTAATTTTCCCCCACTCAGTTGTGGCACATGGTAAAATGTTTAGCTAATCTAATTCCAACAACCCCCCCCCCAAAAAAAATTCGTTAACTCACATGATATTATTGCTAACTTTAGTTTTTCTGATTAGTTTATATTTCTGTGCATTGAAGGGAAAAGATATGGCTGCTATGCATAGCAAATATACACCTAGTAATGGAATATTCATTTCAAATTTTGCAGATGATAAAAAGTTATTCAAAATAGTTAAGTCCAAAGCTGACTGTGAAGAGTTACAGGAGGTTTCACAAAACTAGCTGACTGGGCAACAAAATGGCAGATGAAATTCAACATTGATAAGTGCACAGTAATGCACATTGGAAAAAATAATCCCAGCTACACATATATAATGATAGGTTCTAAATTAGCTGTTACCACTCAAGAAAGACATCTTGGAGTCATCATGGATAAAAATGGTCAGGGATGGAGTATCCATCATGACCCTTGGTAAATTTTTCCAATGTTTAATTACATTCACTGTTAATTTTTTGCCTTATTTCCCGTCTGAATTTGTCTAGCTTCAGTTTCCATTCATTGGATTGTGCTGAATCTTTTTCTGCTAGATTGAAGAGCCTATTATTAAATATTTGCTCCCAATGTAGGGACCTGCAGAGCAGTGTTTCTCAAACTGGGGTTCCCGCTTGTATAGGGAAAGCCCCTGGTGGGCCGAGCCAGTTTGTTTACCTGCCCAGTCCATAGGTCCAGACGATGGTGGCTCCCACTGGCTGCGGTTCACTGCTCCAGGCCAATGAGGGCTGCTGAAGGTGGCACGGGCCGAGGGACATACTGGGACATACCAAATACAGAGGTGAAATAATCACTTTGTTCCACTCGAGATTCCACTGTTTATGCATCCCAGGATTTCAATAGTTCTTTTGGCTACAGTGTGACACTGGGAGCTCATGTTCAGCTGAATAACCACCGCAAACCCCAAACCTTCCCAGGATAGAGTCCCCCATCTTATCACTGTGGCCTACATGAATACCAAGAAAATGTAACCTTTCTGATTCTAGAAAGAAAATACATATCCCTTTATTTTTTAAACCCACTCAACCAAAATTAGTCTTGAAGGGCGTAGGGTCAATCCTGCTGACGTTTTTGGATGCAGAACTCCCATAGACTTCAGTGGAGTTATTACACGGAAGGGGCTTTAGTTCTGAGAAACAGACTCCCACTTTTTATATTACCGTTTCACTTTTACAGACCTTTGCTCCTGACTTCTCTAGGTCACTCATAGTGAAATGAGTTTGGTATTGTTAATGTAATTCCCAATAGATCAGGGGTCGGCAACCTAAGGCACGTGTGGCAAAGGTGGCACACGAGCCAATTTTTTTGATGGCATGCGGCGCAGGCTGAGCCGCTCAGCCCGCCACTGCTCTGGGGTTCTGGCTGCTGGCCCCTTGCCAGCCAGGGTCCCGCCGCCGGTCCCACTCAGCGCCTGCTGCCGGCCTGGGTGAAGGAACCCCAGACTGGCAGTGGGCTGAGACCCCGGCTGGCAGGAGCCGCTGGCCAAAACCCCAGAGCGGTAGCAGCGGGCTGAGTCACTCAGTCGCTGTTCTGGGGTTCCGGCTGCTGGCCCCTTGCCAGCCATGGTCCCCGCCGCAGCCCTATTCACCTTGCTTCCAGTTGGAGTTCCCGCACAGGCCCCCTGCCAGACAGGGTCCAGGCCTCCGTACCAGCTGCCAGCTCCACTGTCCTCAGCTGCCGATCTAGGATTCCAGCCGGTTAACAACTGATCACTCAGAAGCCTGTGTGCAGCTTAAAGTATCCAAATACGCACCAAACTCAGCAAGGAAAAGCAAGGGCAAGGATCACACTAAACTGATAAGATCTGCATTTTAATTTAATTTTAAATAAAGCTTTTGAAACATTTTGAAAACCTTGTTTACTTTTATATATAACAGTAGTTTGGTTATATATTACAGACTTTTATAGAGAGACCTTCTAAAACACGTTAAAATGTATTACTGGCACGCGAAGCCTTAAATTAGAGTGTATACTTAAAGACCTGGCACACCACTGCTGAAAGGTTGCTGACCCCTGCAACAGATTTGTCTTACATATGAAAAGAATAAAAATGGAAGAATGGCGCATTGTCACAGTTACATGGGGAAGTTGCCTGCACCACTGCACTGCCATCACTACGCTGCAGCTGGATTGCAATATATGTAGACATACTCAAAATGGCTTTAATCTAGCTAGTTCAGCTGCCAGTAGCAGTGGAGCTGCGGCAGCACGGACTTGAACATGGACTAGCCGCTCATATATGTACCCAGAATCCGAGGTGGGCTTGTACAACCTGTGTGGAAGCCTGTGCTTCCATAGCTTCGCTTTGCTGCTATTAATACTCGTACTAGCTAGATTAATTCTATCTTGGGTATGTCGACACATGCTACAATCAGCCTTCTTCCCACACTTGATTGCAGTGTAGAAATAATCCTGTCTGCCTTTAGCTACTGATATCAGTTACGCACTTTCAGAAACAACACGATTCACTGAAAAATAAGCAGGAAAGATAAGAAAGAAATGCAGTTATACACATTGAATAGTAGATAATAAAAGAATCTGTCCCCCAGAATTATGCAGCTGTCTTTTGTAGAGTACCTTAGAGTTTCTATTCCGAAACCTCTATTTAATAGAAATAATATTTAAATATGACAAAATCCCCACCGCACGAATCCTAGAGTGATTTTTTTTTTAAATGGTCTCCTGAAATTGTGTGATGGCGTGTAAACTTGATAGAAAAGTTGAATCCCTAGGATTTGAACTGGAGAGCCTTTCAGCCTTAAAAGCCAGAGCTCATGCACAAAGAAAGCTAGCCGAGATGCATCCTAGCATTCTTCCAGTACTGTTTAGTAATGTTACTTTTGTTAACATTTTCCTAATTCAAAAACATTTCTCAATATATTTAACCATTAAAGAAAGAAGAAAGAAAAGAAGGAAAATTCCCATCTGGTTAATCTTTGATCTAGGAGATTTGAGTAATTCACTTGCTACTTTAACTCTTATCCTTAGTAACTGTAGGGCTGCATTCTGGCCCAGACTGTGCATTCACATAGGGACAGAGATTTGGTATGGGCTTATAGGGATCACAGGTGTTGTACAAACTGCTTACTCTCTTCCACCCAAAGCAGGTGGGAGAGGAATGGACAGAACTTTGATTCTGTCCCTCTCAGTACACATTGGCTACTGGAACTGAGCAGGCATGGTGGGGTGAGGGGTAGTAGTCTATTGCTGATATAAGCCATCAGCAAATCACTTCTCCCTGGAGCAAATCGGGGAGCAAGAAGGAAATTGTCTTCTGGAGCCTGGAATGCTCCTGCTATCACAATCTAACCCTTGTATAATAAATAAACTGCACAAAGCCTGGATTGCTTTCTTACTCTGGAAAATGCACTTAGCATTGTCCTCTGTCCCTTTTCCTTCCTTTGAATGCCTCTCACAGATTACTTTGTGTGTTTGCTTCATTTTTCCCCTTCCTTTCATTTTTCTCATCATTTTGTGTATGGATTAATATACAGATATGCTCTTACTTCCCAAGATGCTTCTATGGTTTTCTGGGTTTTTTTTATTCACAAGAACTCTGCATAGCTATTTTTCAGAGGAATTCGTTTTCCCTGGGATTGCAGAAAAAAAAATCTATCATAATGCAAATAACAAAATGAACATACCTGCTGAGGTCCCACTGCAAAATGTCTGGCTGCATTTCAGTGCCACTATGCCCAAAGGAAAACAAACAGCTCACTCTCAACCAAACATACCCTTAAAAAGTAATGTTAATGTGCTTCTCAGCACTCTCATGCAGCTAATCTTGTCATGTAGAGCTTGCTGAAAACTAGATGAGTGCCAAAACAAATGAGGCTTTCCTATTTAATGATGAATGTTTTTGGAACAAAATGTTTCAATTCCAGACAAAATCATTACTGAACTGGAGATAACATAAGAAAATATGTATTAATAACTTGCAGGGGGTGGGGGATTAATGGAACAGTGTATTTTTTAAAAACACATCCAAAAACCTGGAAATTCAGTGTTTGCATTTTACAAATATTAATAAAATAAATAAATGCCCTCCTATGTTACCACTCTGAGAACACTTCATATGAGATAGGTGTGGAGAACTAGGGAATATCTGTATTATTTTTCATGAAGGGGAGTGGTGTGTTTGTGTGATCTGTTACTTGCAATGGAGCTAAATCAAAGAGGTGGTTAAAAGGACCAAACAGGAATGGCAAAACAATAACAGGGATGAGTCCTGGAGGGAACAATGGAGAAACTGTTAACTGGGAATGTGATTCCATCTGGGTTTAATCTTCCCAACACTAAGGATACATCTATACTACCTGCCGGATCGGCAGGTAGCGTTCAATGTATCAGGAATCGATTTATCGCATCTCGTCTGGATGCGATAAATCGATCCGCTAATCGACGCCCATACACCACCTCAGCAGGAGTAAGCGGAGTTGACAGAGGAGCTGCGCCAGTCTACTTGCCGCTGTGAGGACGGCCAGGTAAGTCGAACTAAGATACTTCGACTTCAGCTACGCAAAGTTGCATACCTTAGTTCGAAACCCCCACCACCACCACCACTACCCTGCTAGTGTAGCCCAGGCCTAAGTGTAGAATCAAAGGAGGACACTAAAACATTTGAGGACCCTGGGCCTAGAAAAGGGAGAGGGGTCAGGTGAGCTGAGAGAGGCTTTCCAGAGAGTGTCAGTGAGCACTGACAAGGATGCAAGGAGACGCCCAGACTGACTGAGAATCAGCGTCTATAGCTCACAGATTACAGCATGGTGCTGAAGAGAAAGGGGCACCAAGGCTAAGTCATGTCTCCCAAGAGGCTTGAGGGGAACACTAAGTATAGGCTCCCAAAGGAAAACTCCTATAGGCACCAAGCCCATTGAGTCTGCTAGATATCCTTGTTGGCAACCAGAGGGGTGTAGTCTGTAGACTCAGTCAGAGAGTGGTTGGACTGCATGGTCCAATCCCAAAGAGAAGTGGAGGCATGGGTCTGTCACTGGAAAGGGATCTCAGAAGGAGCATTCTACCCAGGAGCCATGACTCATGTGGACCATATGAAAAAATTTCCTGAAATTAGGCAGGGTCAACACTTGATACACTGCTGATTGGGCCTAAACTCCACAAATTTAAGGAAATCTTAAAATTCATATACTGTGGTTGCAAACTTCATAAACTACGTCCACCATGGTTTGTGTAGCCTAAATGCAGGACTACACTAGGTTTAAATGTCTGCAGCACACAATCTAGGTGGTGAGGGATTAATATGTTTCTATGATTTCCAGTGCCTAATGTCAGGGAGTTAGTTAGGGCCTCAGTCCATCAAAGCACTTAAAGTATGTGTTTTATGTGAACCTGTTTAAAATTAAGCACTTGTTTGGGTGCTTTGTTAACTGGGGCCTAAATTAGGAAGTCTCAGCTAGCAGCTGAGTAGGTTTCTTACTTTTATGTAAAGTGTAATTATTGTTGTTAGACTATCCTACTTATATAGCATCCAAAAATCTCAAAGTGCTTTATAAATGTCCGTGGTTTTAGTTTCACAACATCACTGCATGGTAACCAGGTGTCACTGTAAATAAACCACAGATGGATTAAGAAACTTGCCCAAGTTCCAAAAGGAAATCTCTGGCAGAGGCAAGCGTAAATTCCAGATCTCCAAACTGTCAGTCCTATGCTTGAACCACGAGACCATCCTTCATCTCTTAAGAGTCACTGTGATGTTGTTGGTGCTGTTGTCTAAGGGAGAGTGAATTGAATCTAGTTTCTTTGGTCAAATAGGTGGTGAATGATATACACATTTGTATGTCCAATTTAATCCAGTTTGTATGTCCATTGTAGCTGGGGCTGTGCAGCTCAAGATCTCAGTTTTGAAGTATGATGGCTAATATTCATCTCATGTTTTTGGGCAGGGGTGGGAGTGTGTGGATGGGAACGCACAGGCAGAGTTAAGGTTGTTTGGGAAGGGCATTAACTCCACTTTTTTTTGTATTTTCCAACATTTAGAGGTTTCTTTCAAACGTAAACTTTGAATTTCCTGGCTTCCAGACATTTGTGTTTTTTAGAGATACAGAAGAGATCCAAGCTCTAAGCAAAAAGATACAGTGGTTCAGAAGCCACCCTCTTATGATGGCAAAAGGTAGAGAAAATGAGCCACCGAGAAACCAATCACTAAGTAGGGAGAAGGAGTAGCCAGGCTCTCTTCCAGTTCCTCTCCCTGTTATGAACATGGGAAAAGAGGAGAGAATGCCAATGATTGTTAACCTAGGAAGGGGAAAAACAGGTAGCCTTCTTCCGATCAGCTGGGAGGAGTGTGACACAGACCCCTGTAGCATAGGATCCCCTGTTCTTTGCAAACATCTTGCACCTCAGATCTGACAAAACTCATACATCATATTAATCCATAAAGAGTAATATGTAAGGTATCTACAGAGAGCTCATCAAAATTCATAATCATTTTGAGATGTAAGTATGAGTAATAGTTAAGGAATAAAGTTTCTATATTTAAAGAATGCTTTATGGATCAGGAGTAGAAGTTAGTCACCAAGAGTTAATGTGTCTCAGTGATGGCCCATTCAGGCAAGGGAGAGTTATCACCTCATTCTGCTTGGTCAGTGATGCAATGTAAGGTTCAATCGTTTGGCCTTATGCAATACTGAAACTCTGAGTGAGAAACCATCAGAGACAACGACAAACAATCGAAAAACTTAAAGGCAAAATAGAAACTTTACAGCAAACCAGGGGTTTTCCCTATCTGTGAATAGAAACAAAAGGCTGTTTTCAGTATAACACAGAGGAGAGAGAGGCACTCAATGTCCATTCACTGAGAAAACCCATTGGGAGCAAGGGGGTTTTCATAAACATTTGGATCCTTGTTAAACCAGCCAGATCTGCAGTAGACTGAACTTTGGGGAAAATCTGCCTTTTTGCATAGGGGAGGTAACTATTGATAAGTGTAGACCTAGGTTCGAGTTTAATGATATTATTTTTGTGTTGTAATCACTTGGTTTCATCAGTTTCTCCCATTTCTAGTTACATCTGTATTCTTTCTTAAACAGGCCTGCTTTTGTTTTATCGTAAGTGCCCACAAGTGCCATGTGGTTTGCAGAATTGGTGGGTTACGGTAAAACTGGTAAATTAGGGTACACTGCTTCTTTGGGGGCAGAGGATCTGGAATTTCTGAGAGGAGCCAGCATCAGGGGCTGGATATCACAGGGTTACAATTCAAAGGGGAGTCGGATTCTAGGGTGCATCTATTGTTAACCTACAAGGTAAAGAAAAGGGTGACATAACCCAGAGGAGAGGGCTTGGGTGGCTAACAGGCTGGTGGTGTCAGGGAGCTAACACCCAGCTAAGCACAAGCAAGTCTCTCACAATGGAGGCATGAGAGGTAACAAGGTGACTCACAGTCATGGGTGTTCGAGAAACATCACTGGGAGGGAAAGGAAGAGAGAGCTTCCATCTCACTAGCAAGTGGGTAACGGGCTAAGAGAGAGAAGCCAGAGCCAACCATACAGCCTGTCTTTCCATTATTTGGGATAACAAGAGAGCCCTCCACCTCCTTCCATGCTCTTCCAGGGGAGAGCTGCTTTATGATTCCATTGGAGCAGAAGGATGCATAGTGTCATATAACACCACAATTTGAGGGAAACAAAAAATGGAAGGGTTATAGGGCATGGCCTTACTTTGGAATTTGTCTGAGAGAAAGCAGCAGACAACTCTACTTAACACTTTGCCTTGGTTTTATTGCCAGTTCTATTTGGGTGCATAGATGAGTAAATACATTGCCTTTTCTGTAGAAAATAACGGCATCCATTAATTTTTCTTTACTAAAAGGAAGCAGCAAGTTGATTGCCATAGGAAGTACTTCTTTATCTACCTTCATTTACAGATCATCTTGTCGTTGCTTAAATACCATGCTTTGATCATACTATATTTCCTAAATATTGCTTTTTGTCCTTCTCTGTCCTGTCCTTCGTCTCCCCTGATAGACAGATGAAGAGGAGGATGTAGAGGTATGGTTCTTTGAAAGAGCATGTCATTTCCACATCCCGTGTGCTGTGAGATCTAATTCTAACACAAATATTATGGAATGCTCAAGTCCATTAGCTCAACTGGAACCATGCACTGTGACTTTCATTCTTATGGCTATTTGGCTCTATCATAAGATTGTTTATAAAGTAGCTTTAACCATGAGTTTAAGTGTTCTCCTATAAATCCTGATTTGGAGCCTTAATTACCTGAAACTTCCTTTCTCCAGTTCCCAAAATCATTAATTAAGTTGATAATTCCCTTAACTATGCAAAACTTCAATAATCTGAGTATCGTGGAGAAAATTTTGGATGAAGGTTCCCAGGACAATGGGATAATCTATGATGTGCTGTCTATGCACAAATCTTTATTTTATGAGCAGTTCAAATATCTGTCTATAGAGATGCAAAACAAAATTTTGCAACATCTGCATGTGAATCCCAATGAACTGAACAATGGAATAGTTTGTGAACTTCTTAAAATTCCTCTTAATACATGAGTCTGCAATTAAATGAATAAATAAATTACCAGCTGACATACCTGCTGTATTCCCAGGGGAACAGTCTATTGTTATGGACAGCATCTCATTGTGTAATGCATTCTTTGTTCAAAAATAGCTCACTCATCCAGTTCAACTAACCAAGCAATTTGATTGGCTGAATGCCCAGTGCTTCTAACTACAGTGATTTGCACAAGGGGCTAGTCTTTGAGGATAAGCAAAGCATCGGCATTTGAAAATGAAAGATATGTAGGAAGCTACTTATCTGGGACCTCTTCTTCCCCAAAGATTATAACTTAATGTCTGGGTAGGGCAGAACATGAGGAATCACCCAGGGAATGATGATTTGAACCCATTAGATGGAAAAATATGTGCTATTGAATTAACATTTGTGAAAAAATATTTGACTAATGTGTGTATTCTAACTAATGTTTATGTGATGATAGTTTCCTTTGGTTTTTCTGTGACATTTTGTATCTGTTATCTTTTCAACTTACTGTCAATATTATTTTTAAACCACGACTGGCATGCACTGCAGTAGAAGTTTATCACTAAAATTTTTCTAAACTTTATTTTCACATATGAGACTCTAGCACTTAAATATTTTCTTCCTCCAAATGAGGCAAACTGATATTTTTGAACAAATTCTAGGCATGCACCATCAGCAGTATATCTCAATATATTTACCTCACTGCTTTGATCATTGCTTTGTTATTTGGTTAATTTACAGATCTAATCTGATAAATCATTTTGTTTAATTAGTATCACTCTCCCAGTAATTTCCAGATCAAATATTTTCAACATACAGGTAAAACAATGGGGTTTTCCTAACACCCAGTCCTGCAAACTCAACGTAGACTCTGAGAGTCAAGCTGGGTTCTTTTCTTCTAAAGCATCATCACCAGTAATAAAGGCTCTGTGGATTTTCTTGAGTGGAACTGATTGGCCTTATAATAGGAAATTAATAAACAATCCTCTTTATGATGCAAAAGGAGGAGTAACATTCAACACACTTTCTCATATCTGTGTTATGTCTGCAGGGCTAACAGGAGTGAGGAGAAATTTAAAAAATATTTTAGCCCCTGGTGCTTGCAGATATGACTCTAAATACAACACTGGGGCAGATCTGTTGAGTAACAAGTTACCATTTTTATGTAATCACTTTTCAGAGTAGGAACATATCTTAAATATTCTTTCTGGCAGTAAGAACCATGACAGTAAGTGGCACATTTTAACTTTAACATCCATAGGCTGAAATAGAAATATAACATGCACCTCCTCTGAAAACATCATGCTCCCTTAAAAATATTTTCCTCTGCAGAAGTTCTTAGAGATCATCTGATCCTGCTGTATGTCATCTCGCTTCAATCCTAGACAGGTTTCTTCTGTAACTGATGAAACCTCAGCTTACTGTCCCATTACTTTGTATTATATATGAGCAGCTAATTTAGAAACTGTTTCTTAATGTTGTCTTGGTAATACAGAAATCATACACAGATTGGGTGAGTGAAGGGCAGATTCCACAATCAGTTTAAGGTTTTGTTTGTTCTTCTTACTGCCGCCTGCAAGTTTTGTGCTCCAGCCATGAAATTATTTGGCAGCATTTTTTCAGTGTTTTTCTTAATGTATTTTTAACTTACTGTAGTTAGTTGCTATTAGAACCGCTTGACTGTTATCTGTAGATATGCAGGGCAGGAGTAGAGGGGGGAGGTTAGAGACTGCAGGAAAATGTCTCCTTTCATGGACAGTGAAACTACTTCTGCTCTGCCAAGTTACCCATAGTTGATGCTACAGAACAAACTAACCTACTCCTTACTTAGCTAACTTGATTCATCTAGTGTGCCCATCACTGTGGTATTTCAGTCCCAATGGCAGGCCCTTACCCAAGGTCACACAGCAGGTCTTTGTTTCACACCCTGTGCTCTGATGGAAAAGGTGAAGACTAAAGTCCATACTTATGCCTAGTTTTTTTGAAGATTTTATATACACCTGGATATTCCCTTGTCCTTGTGTTCTCTTGGAGAGAAGTTAATATTGCCCCACTCTTTTGAGCCTACCTGTACTACAAATGAGTCCAGGCAGGCAAGGATTCTGATTATGTGTCTACTGTTCAGTGTGTGATGTGTGGCATATTTTCTTTACTAGTTTCATTCTTTAGAACTAAATAACTTCAATAAAGAAATTAGAACCTCTCTGATCACACACCCCTAGTTGTCACTTATCACCCCACACTGGAACAACTACAACCCATGCTCCATGGGGACCCCATTATGAGGGAACTCTTTCATGGTTCCCTTCTTCTGGCTTTCAAACAACCCTCCAGTCTCTCCAAACTTATTATTAGAAGCAAGCTCCCCACAACCAGGACACACCAACTCAAAATAGGCCCTGACTCTGCCAGAACAACAGATGCAAAACCTGAAAACATATTTCTGTTGCCACAATGATCAACACCCTCCACAACACACCTTTCAAGGTACAGAGGTCCTACATATACCAATCACAGCATGTAATGTACCTCATCCCGTGCATTAAATGCCTCAATAGCCACTGTATGGGTAAAGCCAGACAATCACTATGCTCTCAAATGAACTCACAGGAAGATGATAAAAGACAAAAGCACCCTATCACCTGTGGGTGAACACTTTTCTCACTCTGCAGCTGACCTGTCACTCCTCATCCTCAAGGGAAACCTGCACAATGATTTTAAAAACAAGCCTGGGAACTTAAATTGATAATTGTGCTATACACTAAAAATCATGGACTGAACAGAGACACTAGATTGAAGGTTTATTATAACAATCTGTAGCCCCACTAATAACCACCTCCAGCTGCTACTCCCCCCCCTCTTTGCTCCTTATGACTGGAGCAGTGTTAAAGGGCCACTTCATATTGTATGATCCCTTGAAATATTTGTTAACAACTTATGCTAAATTATCTGTTCCATCTTGTAATTACCTGTGACTCTCTGTGTATCTTTCCTAGACCTGAAGAACTCTGTATAGGCTCAAAAGCTTCTCGCTCAGCAACAGACTTTGGTCCAGTAAAAGATATTATCTCACCCACCTTGGCTCTCTAACTTAGTTCGTGTCAATTAAACAAATTCTTTTTCTTTCTGCAGTCTGGAAAGTTCTCCAGCAACTCTACCCCATCTCAGAGCCAGCCAGAGGGTCTGCAGTATGCTGAAGATGCAGCAGAGCATGAGAACATGAAGGCTGTGCTGAAGACCTCCTCTGTCAGTGGGGAAAGCACCACTGCACTAGGTGTTCGCACTCGAAGCAGAGCCAGCAGAGGTAAACGCTGTGCTTTTATTTTCTCAACTCCCTTTGGGCATTCTCGTTATTTATTGTGTGTACTACAGTAAGACGTTGAGGTCATGCCACCATAGTGGGGGGCTGCCAATCTAAATAGTCAAAAGAGAAAAAGCAATTTTTGTTATCCCCCCACCCCTGTTTTATAAATGAGGCACAGACCCATGGAGTGGTTTGCCTAAGATCAGGCAGGTGAGCAGTAGCTGAGACAGTTGGAGTTGCAATAAGAAATAATGACCACTTAAACTTTTCACACGCACCCCTTCCTTCATGAGCCTGGCTCCCCTTTAAGCCGCAATTTGTATTCTTCTGATCACTTTTTATTATGAAATATAGATGAGGTCAACATAATTTTTTCCAATTCAAGCACGTTGAAAGTAGCCATTTGGCCACAAACTGTTGCTTAAAGGGCATCAAATCTCATGAGGAATGGTGGGGAAAGAGGAGGAGGATTTACAAAGTTCTTGAAGGAATAAAAGAGATTATAAATGTATAAACATTTCCCTGCTATTTGATTTATCCTACTGCACAGAACTGCTGTTTGTTGTGGACACATGAGTCTACACCAGGGGTGGGAAAACTTTTTGGCCCGAGGGCCACATCAAGGTTAAAAACTGTATGGAGGGCCAGGGAGGGAAGGCTGTGCCTCCCCAAATAACCTGGCCCCCTCCCCCTCCCACTTTCCACCCCATGACTGCCCCCCTCAGAACTCCCGACCCATCCAACCCCCCTCCCCGCTCCTTGTTCCCTGACTGCCCCTTCTCAGGACCCCCCCCCAAAAAAAACAACCTCCCCAGGATCCCACCCCCTATCCAACCCCTGATCCCTGACTGCCCTGACCCCTATCCACACCCCCACCCCCTGACAGGTCCCCTGGGACTCCTACGCCTATCCAACCCCACCGGTTCCCCATCTCCTGACCACCACCCCAAAACCTGCACCCTATCCAACTGCTCCCTGTCTCCTGACTTCTCCCCAGGACCTCCTGCTCCCCACCCCCTTACCATGGTGGAGCCAGCCACGCTGCTGTGCTGCCTGGCAAGGTGAGGCTGTGGGGGAGGGGCCAAGGACTAGCCTTCCAGGCTGGGAGCTCAGGGGCCAGGCAGGACAGTCCCACGCATGGGCCATAGTTTGCCCACCTCTGGTCTACACCATATATACAAGCTCAGTGTTGTTTTTTAAAACTGATTTTAAAAAAATGAAATGAAAGATGAAGAATCAGTCACACCAATCACGTAAAATCATTCCACAGTGAACACTAGTACTCTGTGGGTAAAGCATAATGCACTCAAGGTTTGTATCAGTCCCAGATGAATGTACACATTGATATCACTTAGTGCCATAGTCTGGTGATACCATAGGTCTGGTGATACCAGCTGGTAAAGAGAGAGCAGATTGGGGGCAGGTCATTTACCTTCTATAAGTAGTCATGGATGTGCTCGCAACTCAACAGCTCTTTCTTCTCCCTTTGAAGACAACAGTTGTCAAGTGTCAGCATGGTTCAGTTCTGAAAACTGAATCCTGAGAAATCAAATGTTGTCCCAGGCTACTGTGCGCAGACCCAATATTCTGACAGAGGAGTTCAGTAGTACAACCATCTCTGGCAATGAGATATCTTCATGTCTTCTGCATCATGTGATCCACTGGGATCTCTAGTCATAAGAAGAGCAGCACTTCCTTGCTGCTGAAGCATTTCGCAGATAGTGGGCCCATTAACTCATTTTCCGTTCACATTTTTTCTTACATCTGTGGTTTATCAATTAATCAATCTGGTATCAGAGGGATAGCCATGTTACTCTGGATCTGTAAAAGCAGCAAAGAGTCCTGTGGCACCTTATAGACTAACAGACATTTTGGAGCATGAGTTTTCATGGGTGAATACCCATTTCGTCGGATGCATGTAGTGGAAATTTCCAGGGGCAGGTGTATATATATGCAAGCAAGAAGCAGGCTAGAGATAATGAGGTTAGTTCAATCAGGGAGGATGAGGCCCTCTTTTCACAGTTGAGGTGTGAAGACCAAGGGAGGAGAAACTGGTTTTGTAGTTGGCAAGCCATTCACAGCCTTTGTTTAATCCTGAGCTGATGGTGTCAAATTTGCAGATGAACTGAAGCTCAGCAGTTTCTCTTTGATGTCTGGTCCTGAAGTTTTTTGCTGCAGGATGGCTACCTTAAGATCTGCTATAGTGTGGCCAGGGAGGTTGAAGTGTTCTCCTACAGGTTTTTGTATATTGCCATTCCTAATATCTGATTTGTGTCCATTTATCCTTTTCCGTAGAGACTGTCCAGTTTGGTCGATGTACATAGCAGAGGGGCATTGCTGGCATATGATGGCGTATATTACATTGGTGGACGTGCAGGTGAATGAACCGGTGATGGTGTGGCTGATCTGGTTAGGTCCTGTGATGGTGTCGCTGGTATAGATATGTGGGCAGAGTTGGCATCGAGGTTTGTTGCATGGATTGGTTCCTGAGTTAGAGTTACTATGGTGCGGTGTGCAGTAACTGGTGAGAATATGCTTCAAGTTGGCAGGTTGTCGGTGGGTGAGGACTGGCCTGCCACCCAAGGCCTGTGAAAGTGTGGGATCATTGTCCAGGATGGGTTGTAGATCCCTGATGATGCATTGGAGGGGTTTTAGCTGGGGACTGTATGTGATGCCAGTAGAGTCCTGTTGGTTTCTTTCTGAGTTTGTCTTGCAGTAGGAGGCTTCTGGGTACACGTCTGGCTCTGTTGATCTGTTTTCCTATTTCCTCGTGGGGTATTGTAATTTTGAGAATGCTTGGTGGAGATTTTGTAGGTGTTGGTCTCTGTCTGAGGGGTTGGAGCAGATGCAGTTGTACCTCAGTGCTTGGCTGTAGACAATGGATAGTATGGTGTGCCCGGGATGGAAGTTGGAGGCATGAAGGTAGGCATAGCGGTCGGTAGGTTTTCGGTATAGGGTGGTGTTAATGTGACCGTCACTTATTTGCACCGTGGTGTCTAGGAAGTGGAACTCCCGTGTAGATTGGTCAGGCTGAGGTTGATGGTGGGGTGGAAGCTGTTGAAATCGTGGTGGAATTTTTCCAGAGTCTCCTTCCCATGGGTTCTGGAGTACAGAGCAATAATTCTTGGTGGCAAGGCCTGCTCTTCGTGGTATTCCTTTCCTTCGTGTATGAGAATCTTACCCATTGCTGATTTCTTTTGGTACTACTATGCCTAGACCCTGCTCTGCTAGAAAAAACATTTTCTATGTATTTTATTAAAGCTTTGATGCCTGGCTCCAAAAGCCCCAATTTAAAAAGCAGGCCCAGTAGCTAAGATACAAAGAAGTAAACAACTCAAGCTGCCCTGCAGCAAGCTAAATAGCTCACGTAATTCATTAAGTGCTAGTGAGCTGTGTGTCCTGTTATAAGATTCAGTTCCTGTTGGCTTAAGAATACAGAAGCAGTGGTAGAGTGAGCCAGACAGAAGCCTGTTAGGAGCTCTGTCCTGTAGAACTGCTGTTGACAGGAGCCTGGAAAAAAGGCAGCAGGACACACTGCTAATCAAGACTGCTATTTACTGTGAACAGTGAAGTGCCAAGGATGGTCCCATCATTGATGGTTTTTTAAGCGGACTGTGTTTTACTGAGCCAGCTCTTTTGGAAAGCTCATTGTCATTCTTCTTCTGACTGACTAACCTTCAAATTATTAAGAAAAATAAACAATAATATGTAACGGAGAAGAACCAAAAGATGTGCCTGATGGAGGGCTTTGTGCAGCAGGGATTACTATAATTTCATGGCTCTTTTGGGTTCAGAGACATGGCTCTCTGGTGTGTGTGTGGTTTTAACCAAAACTGCTTATATAGCTTTTCAGTCTGAACATTTTGCCAACCACTTTTGCTTTTTCTGCTTGTGACAGAGCACATGCTGTTGTGCCAGGATCTGTCCAGCCATGTAAAAAGGTGTTTTCTTCCTTTCAAAGGGGGAAAAAACATCTTGACCAGATTCTTTCCTCCATTACATCCCCTTTGTGCCACAAGCGTGGAAGCAGACATGGTATAGTGTATGCCATCCACACTGGCTCCCGTGTAGGAAGCAAAAGGGGATGTGAGGAGAGCAGTGGTTTTTCAGGAATTGAAATTGGGGGGGAGGGTTCAAATTTATGGGGGAGGGTAGTGTCAGGACCGATGAGATATATAAAAGAGATACGAATAAAGTAGATGTTTTGTTAGGATAATGCAAATTTAACATAAGGATAATGCAAGTTGCACCAAAACACACAACAGGTCTAGGTTTCTAAAAAATATATAAATTAAAAAAAATGTATTAATTTAAATTGACTTTTGAAAGTAAGCCATCATGGGATAGAGGGGAAATCCTCTCATGGATCAGTAACTAGTTAAAAGATAGGAAACATAGGTAGGAATAATTATCAGTTTTCAGAATGGAGAAGATAAATAGTAGTATCCCTGAGGGATCGGTACTGGGACCATTACTGTTCAACATACTCATAAATGATCTGGAAAAATGGGTAAACAGTGAGGTGGCAAAATGTGCAGATGATACAAAACTATTCAAGATAGTTAAGTCCCAGGCAGACTGTGAAGAGTTACAAAGGGATCTTACAAAACCGGGTGACTGGGCAACAAAAATGGCAGATGCAATTCAATGTTGATGAATTGCAAAGTAATGCACATTGGAAAACAATCTCAACTATACATACAAAATGAAGGAGTCCTGAATTAGCTGTTAACACTCAAGAAAGAGATTTTGGAGTCATTATGGATAGTTCTCTGTAAACATCCACTCAATGTGCAGTGGCAGTCAATGATTCCCAACATTCTGTTTGCTTTTTTAAAAAGAACAGGAGTATTTGTCACCTTAGAGACTAACAAATTTATTTGAGCATAAACTTTCGTGGGCTGCAGCCCACTTCATTGGATGTAGCCCACGAAAGCTTATGCTCAATAAATTTGTTAGTCTCTAAGGTGCCACAAGTACTCCTGTTCTTTTTGCGGATACAGACTAACATGGCTGCTACTCTGAAACCTTTTGCTTTTTTAAAGAAAGAGATAGATAATAAGACAGAAAATATCATATTGCCTCTATATAAATGCATGGAACGTGTACACCTCTGTGTGCAGATCTGGTCAACCTCATCCCAAAAAAAATATATTGGAAATGGAAAAGGTACAGAGATGGGCAACTAAAATGATTAGGGGTATAAACAGGAGGAGAAATTAAAATGGTTGGGAATTTTCAGCTTAGAAAAGAGACGACTAAGGGGGATAGGCTAGAGGTCTATCAAATCTTGACTGATGTGAAGAAAAGTGAGTAAGGAAATGTATTTAATCCTTCACATAACACAAGAACTAGCAGTCACCCAATGAATTAATAGGCAGCAGGCTTTTTTTTTAAAAAAAGGAAGTACTTCTTCACACAACATAAAGTCAACCTGTGGAACTCTTTGCCAGGGGATTCTGTGAAGACCAAACTATAACAGGATTTTTAAAAGATCTAGATAAATTCCTGGGAAATAGATCCATCAGTGGCTATTAGCCAGGATGGGGTGGGATGTAACACTATGCTCTGAGTGTCCCTTGCCTGTTTGCCAGAAGCTGGGAATGGGCAGCAGGGGATGGATCACTTGATGATTACCTGTTCTGTTCATTCCCTCTGAAGTACCTGGCCTTGACCACTGTCGAAGACAGGATACTGGGCTATATGGACCATTGGTCTGACCCAGTATGACCAATTCTTATGTAAAATTAATTATAATAATAAAAATGTTTAGTACAGAAACTCCCCAACATAATGACCTCTCAAGATAGCAACAATGTGAGATAAAACCTTAGCAAATAATGCATTTAAAAATCTTGGCCTACTGGGAAACATATTTATATAAGTTTCTATTCCCAGTCACAAATCTAGGATTCTGGAGCAAAGTCACTAAAATATAGTCCAAAAAACAAATATTTCTTTAACGTGCCCCTCACTTTTCCATCCATCGCACCCCACTCACTAGTGTTGTCCTTGGTCAGTGGAGACTCAGAGTTCAGAGGTGCTTTCACGTGAGTAGACCTCCCAGGTTGGGGGCAAGAAGGCATCTTGCTAGTTCCTCCAGCTGCTCACTGTTTGCTCTGGCCATTGCTGTCTTTTGTGCCACCATTCACTCCACCACTCTGTTGCCAATGGCCCTGAGCAGTCACCTTCTGCTGCCACATACCACTATGGCCTTTGCGAATTGGTCTCTTGAGGTTCCACCCAGCTCTCAGTGATTTCAGCTGTGCTCTCTGTGAGGGAACCTCGCTGCTAGTGCAGTCTAGGCTGTCTCGTACACAAAAACACTGTACCCACAGGAACACTATCCCTACAGCAGGACTAAGCACTTAGACCTGATTATCAGTGATTTCAGCTGCAGTGGTCACTTAACAGAACAAAAAACTATCTATGGAGCCTAATCAGCTCTGTCTTTAAACAGTGGAGAGGGACAGGTCCCCACCCTCTCTCTTGATGCCCTCAATGGGCACAGGCTAAGTACAGTTCAACTGCCCTTTACTCATATAATAAGAACAACACATTCATTCCCCCAGCCCTGCATTCAAGTGATTTGTAAGCCAACCCCAGCCAAAATCTATCACTTGGGCAACACAGCTCTGTTTGCTGGATACCTAGGTAGATTAGGTGTGAATGTAAATACAATCTAGTCCTGAAGCCTTCCCCCCCAGCTCATCATTAGCTGTCAGGGAGAGCTCATTTAGACTTTGCTTACAAATCATCATTTGAAATTATTAGGTTGGCCAACATCACCAAAATAAATGCACTGACATTGTCATAAAAAACAACAGCTGTATAAGAAAGCTAGTCTATGTTCATACTTTCAAATCTATTATACTTTCAGTACACGTATTTTATCATACACTGTATATGCTTTAAAGTGTGTATTAATATTTCAATTTCAATTCAAATTTCCAAAACAGTCACTAAATTGCGGTTTCAGAGTAGCAGCCATGTTAGTCTGTATCCACAAAAAAACAGGCGTACTTGTGGCACCTTAGAGATTAACAAATGTATTTGAGCATAAGCTTTCGTGGCCCACTTCATTGGATGCATAGAATAGAACTTATAGTGATGAGATATATATACATACAGAAAACATGAAAAGGTAGGAGTTGCCCAACCAACTCTAACAGGCTAATTAATTAAGATGCGCTATTGTCAGCAAGAGAAAAAAAAACTTTTGTAGTGATAATCAAGATAGCTCATTTAAGACAGCTTGACAAGAAGGTTTGAGGATACTTAACATGGGGAAATATATTCAATGTGTGTAATGGCTCAGCCATTCCCAGGCTCTATTGAAGCCTAAGTTGATTGTGTCTAGTTTGCATATTAATTGAAGTTCAGCAGTTTCTAGTTGGAATCTGTTTTTGAAGCTTTTCTGTTGCAAAATTGCCATCTTTAAATCTGTTACTGAATGGCCAGAGAGGTTGAAGTGTTCTCCTACTGGTTTTTGAATGTTATGATTCCTGATGTCGATTTGTGTCCATTTATTCTTTTACGTAGAGACTGTCTGGTTTGGCCAATATACATGGCAGAGGGGCATTGCTGGCACATAGTGGCATAGATCACATTGGTAGATGTGCAGGTGAACGAGCCCCTGATGGCATGGCTGATATGATTGGGTCCTATTATGGTGTCACTTGAACAGATATGTGGACAGAGCTGGCATCGGGCTTTGTTGCAAGGATAGGTTCCTGGGTTAGTGTTTTTGTTCTGTGGTGTGTGGTTGCTGATGAGTATTTGCTTCAGGTTGGGGCTGTCTGTAAGCAAGGACAGATCTGATAGAGTGAGGGATCATCTTTCAGGATAGGTTGTAGATATTTGATGATGCGCTGGAGAGGTTTTAGTTGAGGGCTGAAGGTAACGGCTAGTGGCATTCTGTTATTTCTATATTGGGCCTGTCTTGTAGAAGGTGGCTTCTGGGTACTCTTCTGGCTCTGTCCAATCTGTTTTTTCACTTCAGGCAGGCGGGTATTTGTAGTTTAAGAATGCTTGATAGAGATCTTGTAGGTGGTTTGTCTCTGTCTGAGGGATTGGAGCAAATGTGGTTGTATCTTAGAGCATGGCTGTAGACAATGGATCGTGTGGTGTGTCCTGGATGGAAGCTGGAGGCATATAGGTAAGTATAGCCGTCAGCAGGTTTCCCATATAGGGTGGTGTTTATGTGACCATCGCTTATTAACACAGTAGTGTCAAGGAAATGGACCGCTTGTGTGGATGATCTAGGCTGAGGTTGATGGCAGGATGGAAATTGTTGAATCATGGTGGAATTCCTCAAGGGCTTCTTTTGCATAGATCCAGATGATGAAGATGTTATCAATGTAGCACAGTAGAGTAGGGGTGTTAGGGGATGAGAGCTAAGGAAGCGTTGTTCTAAGTCAGCCATAAAAATTTGGCATACTGAGGGGCCATGCAGGTACCCATAGCCGTGCCACTGACTTGAAGGTATATATTGTCCTCAAATGTGATATAGTTGTGCGTGAGGACAAAGTCTCAAAGTTCGGCCACCAGGTTTGGCATGTAACTAGTTCACAAAACTGGGGATGTTGAGGAAATTTGGGTGGGAGGGGGGTAGGGAAATCACTGGAGGAAAGCATGCTGCATTCCTGCAGTCTCCAGCTGGTGGACTGTCTCTGGGAGATATTGCCAGCTGCATAGTCTAGAGGAGACCCATGAGTTTAAAGCCAGTGCAGAACTCCTTTATAGCTCACACTCTCTGCTGGTGCTGCAGAGTAGCTGGGGCATTATCTAAAATTTTCTGTAATGGGTAGACGTTTTTACTCTGATAGTTTTGAAAAAAACAGTCACTGAGCTGCCTGCTGTCATTTTGCAATGATCCAACTACAAACAAAGATGATATGTGAGGGTGTCATAAACAGATAGCTAAGGGTTAATGTCTCTTTCACCTGGAAAGGGGGTAACAAACAATACCTGACCAGAGGACCAATCAGGAAACAAGACTTTTTCAAATCTGGGTGGAGGGAAGTTTTGGGGGTGAGTCCTTTGTTCTTGGTCTGTTCTCTTTCTTGGCTCTGAGAGTGACCACAGGAATCTCCAGGCTTTCTAATCTTCTGTTTCCAAGTTGTAAGTACAAGGATAGTAAGACAATAGGTTTATATGGGGTTTTTTTTGTATTTACATGTGTGTAGTTGCTGGAGTGTATTCTTTTGGATAAGGCTGTTATTCATTTTTCTTTTAAGCAATTGACCCTGTATATTGTTATCTTGATACAGAGACCCTTTTATGTCCTTTTTCATTCTTTTATATAAAGCTTCTTTTTAAGACCTGTTTGAGGGTTTTTCACTGGTTAAGGCTAAGAAACGAAAGGGGGGGGGGGAAATCTCTTTGTGTTAGATTTACTAAGCCTGACTTTGCATACCCTCTGGGTGAGGAGGGAGAGAGATTAGATCTCTCGGTACTGTGTTTCAAGGACTTGAAGCAGGGAGTATCCTAAGGTCCCCAGGGCGGGGAAATCTGGGAGGAGATAAAGAGGGTGGAATCCCTTTGTTTAGATTCACGGAGCTTGAATCTGTATATCTCTCCAGGAACCCAGGGAGGGAACACCTGGAGGGAAGGAGGGGGAAAGGAAATGGTTATTCCCCTTTGTTGTGAGACTCAAGGAATCTGAGTCTTGGGGTCCCCCAGGGAAGGTTTTGGGAGACCAGAGTGAGCCAGACACTCTAATCTTCTGGCTGGTGGCAGCAATATCAGATCTAAGCGGGTAATTAAGCTTTGGAGGTCTCATGCTAGCTTCTCATGTTCTGAACTCTAAGGTTCAGATCTGAGTAGGAGAGTTATGACAGAGTGGTTCTCTTTTTCTAAGAATCCAATTCATTCCAGGCCGTATCAGTTCATGGAATGCTGCTGGTGATGATTCACCTAATGCTACAGATGATGCAGCTGATGAGATCATGGATCGTATTGTAAAATCAGCCACCCAAGTGCCAAGTCAGAGAGCTGTGCCTAGAGAGAGGAAGCGGTCACGAGCAAACAGGAAGTCATGTGAGTACTACTTATAAACTTGTGGAGAGGAAAGCTCTCTATCTATCTATCTCTTTTCATATGCACATCTGTATGTTTATATGTTTGTGTTTAAATATGTAGGGTCAGCTCCTTAACTTGTGTAAATCAACATAACTCCATTGATTTCACTGAAGTCTATACATTGAGGATCTGTCCCCCAAATGTTTCAATTTAAAATTAACATTTAAACTTTTTGGTGATAAGCTATTAGCATTATTTAAAATCCACTTAGCATTTGGAAAGTCTAGAATTAGATATTTTGCTCAGGCAAAACAGCATAAAACATAATGGTAAAAATACTATATGGAAGTCAGAATTAATATCAGGTGAAGAAAAGCTTCCCGGCTTTAACCTGGCTTCCAATATGTAGATAATATTCTGCACATTTGATTAAATCAGATATTGGGCATACAAGCCCGTACCTATTCGTCTTCGAGTACATGCTCATGTCCATTCCCCTGTAAGTGTGTGCACATCACATGCACTGTCGCTGGAAGGTTTTTCCCTCAATGGTATCTGTCGGGTCGCTCCAGCGCTCTATATAGCACTCTATATAGGAGCCTGCTGACCCAGCACCACCTCAGTTCCTTCTTTCCATACAGTCTGCTTGTTGTTGAACTCCAAACCCATCTCCAACATGGACATAAACAAGCACTCAAAGAAGAAAAACAGTTACTAACCTTTCCCGTAACTGTTGTTCTTTGAGATGTGTTGCTCATGTCCATTCCTAAACCTGCCCTCCTACCCCTCTGTCGGAGTTGCTGGCAAGAAGGAACTCAGAGGGGCCGTAGATCAGCAGGCTGCTATATACAGTGCCCATAAAGGCATGAATCCAGGGAGCACCAGAGTTGACCAACGGATACCACTGAGGGAAAAACCTTCTGGTGACAGTGCATACGGCACACACACAACCTACGTGGGAATGGACGTGAGCAACACATCTCAAAGAACAACAGTACAGAGAAGTTAGTAACCATTTTTTTACTGGACAGTTACTACTGTAGACAATGAGTGTCTATGTACTACAGAACTGAATAAGTCTGTAGTAGGAAAAGGAGTCCAATGTGGTAAAAGTGCTTAATGTTTCTGTGATCACAGTACAACATCAACAGGGTACTGCAATCAGTTAAACAACTCAAATGGAAACTAAATTAACTTGCAGTGTGGCATGTGAAGTAATAAAAAAAATGTATTTGTATATGTATATACAGAATACAAGATATGCCCTGTTGTAATTGACTTCATTCTACAAACAAATGGCATTGTGTCTGAACTATAAAAGGCCACGTCAAATGTATTATTTCACCATTTTAAACATCGTTTCTTATTGTTGGTACAATATCCTTTTGCAAACTCGGAAGTAAAATCTGTCTACTTATGTAGAGCAATTTGTCTGCAAAGCAGCCACAAAGCTGGTTTAATTTACGTTGGGAATTAAAGGAAATCCTGTTGTAATGCAATCCCTCCAGTGGCACAGAGCTGCTGTAGTCACCCAAGTTTGAGAAGTTTGACTTTGATGTTTATTAAATGCAGTAGTTTAAGTTGCGGTAGTCTTTGCGATATTCCCCATTCCAAGCATGGAGAATATTGCAAGTATCACGGAAAAGGTGAATACAGAGAAGGGTAGAAATTAAGATTTTAATCATATTCACTGTCTGTGGCTTTGTGACCACCTCTCCATCCATTTTTTAGCATTTCCAGGAAGTTAGAACAAAGAAGAGACAACAACGAGTGAAAGATCACAACAGGCATACTTTTTGTGGAATTGTTCTAGCTAAGTTAACCTTGTCAGTGATCGAAAGCATTCTGTACAAACAGCACTTGGCTTTTATTAGCGAGCATATGCCAAAAGCACATTCACTCTTCCCAAAGTGCCAAAAGAGGGATTTTTGCATGCGGCAACTTCCTCAGAGAAATTAAAAATGAAATAGACATTCTGGTTAAATGAGCAAGCCTTCCAGCAAAGAAAGTGATCTGACACTGGATTGTCTCTTTTACTTTCTGTCACAGAGTACACCACAGCTCTCAACAGCATATCCACTGCCACCACCTGCTGCCCCACTTGCACTTGTGTTCTCATGTGTGCTGATTGCTGTAGGTGACTTATGCAGATTCCCTGTATGTTTGCATATTTTTGTGGCTTACCCCATGCTAAACTGTTTCCTCTATTAGCAATCCTCTCCCCACACACACCAAAAAGCCATATGTTCGATGTCTTTGCCAGTCACCTTTCTTCCAGGGAAGCACTTGCTGCAAGCAAAAGGGATAACAATGAAAATACTATATATTTCCATAGGGCTGGTTTTCATTTATGTTTAGTGAAAACATCAACAGGGATTAAGGACTCAGTAAATGTTTAGGCTGGGACTGATTTCCATTGTAATTTATCCTGATAGATTCCAGCTCTCTCACTTGTTTTGTCTTCAAGGTCTTGGCTTGCCTTTTAAGTCGACTGAAAGATAGTTTCAAAATAAATGTAAAGTTTGGTAGTTAGCGTAAGGCACTTCACAAAGAAGAATGTCTGGAACTGTACTACTTCAGTGGTAGTTGATATACCTGGATAATGAATGAATAAAACGGTTTGGCTTGAAAAAGTGCTGAGCTGAGGAGATAACAAGGCACCCGCATTTTCTCCCCAAGGAACTAAGCAGGGACCCCATCAATATTAATGTAGAATTTAAGGTAAAAGAATGGGAAAGGCTACTCTGACCACTGAATGATCAAGAGTCTATGAAAGTGGCACAGATTTGCAGGAATATACTGGAAGCTAGAGCTTTAGGTGGTTTAGTGCTGCAGAGTTAGGTTACTTTGTTGTGTAAAGAGCTAAAGACACTATAGTTGGTCGTTCTGACTCATAAGGGTTGGCAAGACCCATCCCTACACATACACTCACAGTGAAAGCAAGGAGGGTGTGTGTTTGGTGTTCAATCTATCTTAAAATGTCAAAGGGAAACTAACTTGACAGTACCAGCTTGCACCATATTTGTACTGCAGCCATGTAAAATAATACATTTCTCACGGTTTTAATGCAGAACCATAAATATGCTCAGGTTCACTTAAAGCTTAGGAAAGTTTTGGTGAACCTGGACTGAGGAGTTTGTGTTTCTAGGAAAATTGGAAACCCATGAGTTATGTGTGACTGTGTTGCAAACATTTCATGTGACTCTACCAAAAACCTTTCAAAGACAAGGTCAAAGGATAAAGAAAATAGAGATGAGAAATTAGTAACTCACTCATTTAGGAACAAAGAGAAATAGAAATGGAGTTATGAAAGAAGCAAGTTCTACTCAGCCATTGGGTGAATCTATTGGGAAGATATATATTTTGACATTTCTTGAATTAGGTCTTCCACAAAGTGGAATGAGATAAATTATTGGGTAGTGTGATCATATTCGGTATTCAAAGATCAATATTTAGATTCTAATGAAAAGAAAAGGTCAATTCAGAGCAACCAAAGGAGCCATAAGTTGTGGGAAGGAATATGGCTGTGAAGAGTCCATCGCCAATACATGAATGGTAACTCCTGTATCTGCTCTACAACTGTCATGGTATATTTCCCCAATCTGAACCTTGGAGTCCAAAAGTTGGGGTACCAGCATGAATTCCTCTAAGCTTAATTACCTGCTTAGATCTGATAAGCTGCCACCAATCAGGACTTGGAGTGCCTGATACACTCTGGTTCCCCCAAAACCTTCCCTGGGGACCCCCAAGACCCAAATTCCTTGAGTCTTACAACAAAGGGGAATAAACCATTCCCCTACCCTTTTCCTTTCTCCTCCCAGATCTTTCCCTCCCTGGGTACACTAGGAGATCACCATGATTCAAACTCCTTGAATCACACACAGAGAAATCAGGTTTTTTCCCCCTTCTCTCTCCTTCCTTCTCTCACCAATTCCCTGGTAAGTACAGACTCAATTCCCTTGAGCCTCAACAAGGAGAAAAAAATTAAACAGGTCTTAAAAAGCAAAACTTTTAATAAAAAGAAAGAAAAAAGTAAAAGTTGTCTCTGTAATTTAGATGGTAAAAGTTACAGGGTCTTTCAGCTTATAGACACTAGAAAGAAGCCTTCCCCCCAGCAATATACAATTTAAAATACTTCCAGCAAACTACACATTTGCAAATATAGAAAACAATCAAAAGACTATAACCGCCTGTTCTACTTAATACGCACTATTCTGAATATAAGAGACTGTAGCAGGGAGATTGGCAAGAAAACCTGGTCGCACGTCTAGTCCCTTTCAGGGACCAGAGAGAACAAAAAAAAACCCCAAAACACAAAGGCTTCCCTCCACTGAGATTTGAAAGTATCTTGTTTCCTGATTGGTTCTCTGGTCAGGTGTCCGGTTCACTGTTTGTTAACCCTTTACAGGTAAAAGAGACATTAAACCTTAACTATCTGTTTATGACAACAACCTCTGAAGATATCAAGGGCTATTGATAAGTGCAGATCTGACTTATAGGGCCATTAAAAACAAATAAGAAGGAATTTGTTGAGAAAGAGCTGAAATGGAGAACATGAATGCAGGTAAACTAAGAAAAACTGACTTCTGTTGGGATATACTGTAACTGTATGAAGACTGTGTTCTGAAAGTGAATATGTGATATGAGAGACTGTTTCTGAAGGTACCTCCAGCACATTAGAGGTTTCGCAAGATAAAATCGTTTATACACAAGTCCAATGACAACTCAGTGTCATTACCAGGTGATGATTGTTCTGTGGTCTATATGACATATGTATTGGACTGGAGAACACATGAGGAAACAACCTCGCAGTCTGACACTCTCATTGGAAGTCTTAACAGAAAGCCCAAGAATTTAATGAGCCACAGAACTGAATTGCCCTGTCTCATCTCTAGAGATGGTCCCCCAAAGTCAGGGTTGAGGCATATTGCCATGGGAAGCTTGCACTGTTCCTTCCTCTGATGTGTCTGTTCTGCATGTAAATAAAGACTCCTGTCTCTAGGGTTCTCAATTCAGCATGTTTCACAAGCATTAAATAAAAACTGAGGGGTGGACATGTGCTATTTCCATTGTTTTAGACTGACAGCAGCTTTCTGCATGAAAGGTTTTTATAACGTTATTTAGAGCTGTCCAATCTAGCAGGAAAATAGAAAATAATATAATTATGATTATCTGGTTCTCCCCTAAGGTTGGGATGAACTTCAGAAATGATACCATAACAAACAGCAAATATGACGGAAAATTGGAAATGAAGTTTTAAGAATCGCTGTATGCGATAGTCCAGTTATTAAGGAGGAAAACTGAGTTAGTTTTAGCAATTTGGAGAAAGCTGTTATTGCAGACTTTGAAGCACTGTATTGTAAGGAATAAAAAATAGAAGTTACAGAATGAGAAGCGGTCATGGAGATCTGAGAAAACTAGAGGAAGGAATGGAGGTATTTTGGTAGAGAAGGATTTAGATGAAAGACGAGCATAAGATGAGAGATAAGGTGGATGAGGTAATATCTTTTATTAGACCAACTTCTGTTGGTGAGCGAGACAAGCTTTTGAGCCACACAGAGCTTTTCTTCCAGTGTGGAGCGTAAGCATGGGTGGCCGGTGACCCAGCTGCCTGGGGAGGCTAACCCCCACGCCCTCCCCTTGTGCCTGAGGCCTCACCCTTCCCCTTCTGCCCCCTACCCCTCAGGAATCCAAAGCATCCCACTCAAGGAGTAAAGCACTCCACATGAGTAAGTGTATCAAAATCAAACTGCAACTTAATAAACATGTATCAGGCCCAGCTGCCCAGTATTGACACCTAGAGAGACAACTACTAACTCCAACATGTGCATGAAAGTATATGGAAATGAAGATCTAAATATCAATGGATTAAACCAGCCAAACTGGGAATGCTTTTGCGACTTCTATGAGCAGCCAAGGATGAGCTCTGACAGGCATCTTCAGAGAAGTTTCATGGAAAACCCCTACAATTGCCCAGCCCAAATACAAATTGAATCACAGGACAGCAAAGTCAAATCCACTTGATCTCAAATCCTTTAGTGCAGTGTTTCCAAAACTTGGGATGCCACTTGTGTAGGGAAATCCTCTGGCAGTCTGTGCCGGTTTGTTTACCTGCCACGTCCGCAGGTTCAGCCGATCGCGGCTCCCACTGGCTGCGGTTTGCTGCTCTAGGCCAATGGGGGCTGCTGGAAGTGGCAGCCAGTACGTCCCTCAGCCTGCACCATTTCCAGCAGTTCCCATTGGCCTGGAGCAGCAAACCACAGCCAGTGGGAGCCGCGATCGGCCAGACCTGTAGATGGGGCATGTAAACAAACCGGCCCGGCCCACCAGGGGCTTTCTCTACACAAGTGGTATCCCAAGTTTGGGAAACACCACCTTAGTGGAACACAGGGTGAAATTTGGACCTGCTAGAGCCTTAATCTTGGATTATTACATTGTTATTGGCATTATCAGTGTTAATATCTTAAAGTGTATTTGTTGGCTCACTGAAAGTCCATGCAGTGGTCAAAGAGATGCTGTCATAAGCATGATTTCACTGATTCACATATTTATTGAGGAGAAGGTAAGCAGCCGTATCTGCATATGCTGATGTTCATCTAGCATGGAGATGGCAAAGGTGGGCAGGTTACTGGCTAGGCCCATTTTTGCGATTTTAGTTTTTCCCATTTCAAATAACAACAGTGACAATTCCATTCAAAGACTTGTAAAACAGACTTTTTCTAAAAGGCTTTTAGTGAAAATCCACCATAGAAACAAATCTTAAAAAATAAACCAAACAAATGCCATTTTGAACATTGATCTTTGTCTGTATCATACGTTTATATTATATTCCTTAATTTAGGGCCCAGTTTTTTTATGTCTGCTGATTCTGAGGGGTACTTATTCACATGAGTAGTTATATCAAGTTCTACGTAATATGAATAAGGACTGCAAAAGCTGGAAGTTTCACAACTAGATGCTTATTTAAAGTTCATATCAAAACATTTGTTTGTTTTTTGTTCACTTAAATTAAAATCTATTATAGATTTGGGATAGAGGAAACTGATTTGGATCAAATCAAAGTGATTCAGATTTTAGCCTACAGCTTGAATCAAACCACTGGACCCAAACTGCTTTTGATGTTTTAAAAACCAAGTGTAATGAGCTTCCCTACTTTGTTGTCAGGTTTTGAAGCCCTGCAGGTTAACTAATGCTGATAGATTCTCATTCATTCTGTGACCCTCCTCGCTGTAGTATTTGAGCACCTCAGAAACATTAATGTGTTTATCCTTAGAACATCCTTGTGAGTTAAGGAAGTCTTCTCATCCTCATTTTACAGATAGGAAACTGAAGCACAGAGACATTAAGTGACATGCTGAAGCACATATAGGAAGTCCCTGAAAGAAGTGGGAATTGAACTCAGATCTCCTGCGTCCTATCTCAGTGCCTTAAATACAGAAATATCCAGCGCAGGTCAGTCTTGTAGACTCCACCATGAATGTAAACAAGGTGGGAATAGCATGCTAGGAAAGGGATCTAGGATATAGGAAAGAATCCCATGAAGATCTGGCTCTGAAGAGGAAGTTTAGGCTGAGATTTCATGCAGTATTATTTTGGAATAACACATTTGCTAATCAAATAAACACTGGAAGGGGGGATGACTTTTTGACTCCTCAGGTGTATAATTTTTGTTTGGAGCTGGCTGGGAGCTCCATCAGCTTACCCCTCAGTTATTTTTTTTCTTTGTTTCATTTTCATATGTCTGTGCACTTATTTTTTCTGGCCAGGACCAGATACGAAAGTGCCAAAATGCTATAAAAGAGCCTGTTGTCCAGATATTTATGGCCTAACTGAAAACAGGAATTAATGGAGATTATGCCTTTTTATGTCTTTCAATAAAAAAGACTATATAAACTCCAAAATCCCAAGCAATTTTGCTTAGAATTTATTACTAAGTCCACAATTGCTGGGTTCAGTAAAACAGAAAGGATTGGGAAGAAGGAAGGACATACTAATCAATCAGGTTACTTAATGCACGCTTAGCAGCAATTAATTACAATTACAATTGAGTAAGTATTTCATAGATGTTATCCATTATCAAATGCTGTTTGTCGTAGCAAAACGTACTTAACCTAATACTTTCACAGAGTCAACATCAAGCTAGTAAAAGTTTAAGTGAATGAAAAATAAAATGATGAAATAGCTAAAACTCTGGAAGATGGGAGATTGAATTCAGTAGATGTTACAGACTCTTTATCAAATAAGTAGTAGTTTTTCAATATCTTCCCAAAAAAATGCTCTAGTTTGCCCATAAGTTATTGGTATTGTAACAATTTGTACAACATTGTAGTAATTATTGGGTGTGATATCCCTGTGATATGCAGCAGGTCAGATTAGAGTATAGGAACTCTGGAATTGCTTTTCTGAGGTCCTCTTAATACTGTATCCTATCTCTGACAATGGCCAGTGCCAAATGCTTCAGGATGTGCAAACTCTACAATATGCAGATATAGGGTAATCTGCTCCACATATTAGGTCTCGTCCTGATCTCTAATAGTTGAACATTGATTTAGGGTTTTAAACATGAGATTTATTATCCCTTCCAAAAAATTTAGCATAATTATTATGATTGCTCTGAATATTCTTATCCACATAAATGTCCAGTCTCTTCTATTCTTAAAATCTAGTAATAAAAATACATTATAATAATATATGGTTTGTTTCCTCTAAAATGACTCCTCATTTAGCAGGATAGACTATAAATGCACTGACACCAGCCAATTAGCTTCTGCTTTTAGTTCAAGAGTGAGCAAACTTTTTGGCCCAAGGGCCACATCAGGTTTCAAAACTATATGGAGGGTCGGGTAGGGAAGGCTGTGCCTCCCCAAACAACCCTGACCCTCCCCCTCGCATTTCCTTCCCCCTGACTCCCTCCCCTCAGAACTCCCAACCCATCCAAAGCCCCACTGCTCCTTGTCCCCTGACTGTCCCCTCCCAGGACCGCCCCCACAACTGCCCCACTCGCTATCCAACCCCCTGCTCCCTGACTGCCCCAACTCCTGACAGGTCCCCTGGGACTCCTACGCCTATCTAACCCCACCTGTTTCCTGTCCCCTGTCTGCCCCACCAAACCTCTGCCCTATCCAACTGCTCCCTGTCCCCTGACTGCCCCCCCGCTCCCTGCCCCCTTACCATGCTGGAGCCTGCCATGCTGCCTGGCAGAAGCAGCAGGCCAGAGCACTGGCGGCGTGGCAAGGTGAGGCTGCAAGGGAGGGGAGAACTAGCCTCCCAAGCCAGGAGCTCAGGAACTGGGCAGCATGGTCCACGGGCCGTAGTTTGCCCACCTGTTTTAGTACATCAAATGTATATTGCACTTCTGTTTGGCAAGGTCAGGGAACGTGTCCTTTTCCCCAGAATGCATCATTTGCTTTTTTGGATTTGATGTTTTGTTCCAGAACATTCTCCTGGTCCCAAGACCTAGGAAATGAAATGATTATAGTCCAACACAATTCAGTGAAAGCATTTTTTCCCTCCAAAGCAAGCAGTTTTCTGAAAGCCTAGTTTAAAAACTAGTAAACCTGTATTACTTGTAAAGGTAACTGAAATTTATTTTCCAGACAGAACTCCTAGAACAACCTACATCCAGAGTTTCGTTTCAGTGTGGTGAGCTTCTTCCCTGGCACTCATTGCTTTCTTTTTTTTATGTTGTTCTCCATAACCTTAAGCTTTCTATGGGAGAACAGCATTGTCTTTGACTCAATAAGCAGTCATATTTTAAACTACCTATTTCAGGTTTAGTCACGCCGTCCTGAATTGTCATGTCCTCATCTTTTATATCAGATACTATATTGGTATGCATTGATGCCAGGGCAGCTGTTTGTTCAAACTTGACAGCTGTGGTTAACACATAGCTGCAAAGAGTGGTTGAAGAGAAGAACACTTTGTTGATCTAGAAGTCGGTATTCTTAGAAAATACAGTCTGGTATTTGTGCTTGTTTCTTCTCTCCACAAGATGAAATACAGGGGAGGAATTGAACATATATGCCCATTGGTAGTACGTTACAGACCCAGGAGCACAGCAGCTAAGTAGAGTCAGGATACACATTCAGTTCTTCCTCCTGAAGTGACTCAGGGAGCAGTAACTCTAGGTCTTGTGGTCCCAAATCCCGTCCCAAGAAAACAGCAGCCACAAAGGAGATAGCAGCAGCCCAAAGTGAGTGAATCTCCCCATCACATTCTGGTTGCTATCATCCAGCATGGACCAGTGCTGAAAGATTGGAAGTGGGACCTGGACAACTAGGAGTTTAGGCTGCTCAGTGGAGAGACAGGTCGCCAAAGGTCATGGGGGGCAGAAGTGGCCAATGCAGGCACTTCCACTGCTACACTGCTAGTCATAGAATGACTTTCTCTGGCCACTGCAAGCTCTTTTTCTGGTCCATCCCTTAAGGTATGTCTACACTGCAATTATACATCCGTAACTGGCTCATGCCATCTAACTGGGGCTAAGGAGCTGATTCATTCCAGTGTAGACATTTGGCATCGGGCTCCAGCCTGGGACCATACCATCTCACAGCATCCTAAAGCCAGGGCTCCAACCCAAGCCTGGACATCTACAGTGGAGATAAACAGCCCCTTAGCCCCAGTCGGATGGGCATGGGCCAACCATGGGTTTTAATTTCAGTGTTGCCATCCCCTTGGAATTCATGGGCATGAGGCAGATTCTCAAAGAGGGGAGCCAGTAAAGGAGCTGTGTGATTTTAACTAGAATTTTGGGCAGGTAAAGCAAGTCTGAAGGCTGAGGGTGTAGTAGTGGGTTTTTTTACAGTGGGTTTTAGCAGAGAAGTCATCTTGCTTCCCAGCAGGATCCCACAGTGTAACCATAACAAAACATTACTGAATTTTTTGACTTGTCCCTGTGACTATATGTGTAATACATAGTCTCCAATGAGGCAGAAAGCAGACATAGGAAGGATCAAAGAATAGCTGATGAACTGAGACTTCCCAGGTGTTTGCTAAATAAAGACCATCAGTGCTGAAGTGTCCTATATTTCTTGATTGAGTGATGCTGATTGTTATATTGCAAGAACAAGCTGAAGGTGCTACGAGGAAGCTAGGATTTGGCAAGATAAGGATGCATAGCAAATGTTAAGTGATAGGATTTGAATAATTCATATGGAATTATAGCTCCATAGAGGAGTGTTGGGAAGATGATCTATTTATGGTTCCAGGTCATAAGTAAGTAAGTGTCATTTCTCGCTACAGAATCGTGGAAATTAATACCGTGTAAGTAAATCACAACAAAAGTTGATTTTGACATCTGTAGTTTACCTCTTCCAAGGGATAGAAATGGTTGATTCATTGTTGTCAGTTATTTATTTTGTTTTCAGTTGGCTAGGCAGAAAAGTCATTTCGCTCACATTACCCTTTGTTTCCCTCTTTAGTATATTTTAAGGGTTTAAAGATTTTTTTTTTCCTTTTTATTCCTGGCATAGTGAGTATGGATATCGCTCTGGGTACTTGAAAAATAATGTATGGTCTGGTTGCACTGCTGACCTTAAACATGCACTTTGTTTACTTTGGTTTCAATCCATCTTAATAAAGACTTCAGGTTTACACCAGGTCAACTGTATGCCTGTATTTACATCATTCTTCCTTCCTTATAGGAGATGTCTTCCTTCCAGCATCTGAGTCAAGAAATCAGAAGCAGTGTGTTGTTGGCTTTCAAGATCAAACTGTCCTTGAGGAAAGGGCTTCAGTTAAGAACCAGAAATAATAAGGAAGTTTAGAGTACAATATAAAAGTGCAATCATGCATGGGTTTACTGAAGAGCAAGGTGATAGCCACAGTTGCCAAAAGGAGCCCTGTAATGCCCTGAAAGAAATCTCACATGATCATTTTGTGAGGGCAGGAATTCCAACTACATTCATAATATTGAGATTGCATCTGGAGGGATGACTCTGTTAAGAGATGCAAAACAAGCTCCCACAGCAGTTACCTTGCATTTTGCTTTGGCTCAAAGCAGGGCAGCACAAAGGGGAGAGGGAACCTTGCCCACAGCACAAAGGGGAGGAACCCCACCAGTAATTGGATCAGAATTTCTCAAAGCAGAAGTAACCCTGAATAATCAGCATATGCACAAAAAAAACATTTTGATCTCAATTGTTTCGAATCTATCATGTTGGTTTATTGATCTGCTTTTTAATCTTCTTTATTCCTTAACAAAGACTCCAGTTGAGAAATTATTAAATTTACATTCCAATTCCATAGAATTTATATGCTCAAAGATAATAGCCCCTCTTCTCCTAGTCCTTTTTGAACACACAGTTCTAAGTCTACAAGTCCTAGTAAAGTTGCCTCAGTAAAACACATCTATTACTAAATAATAATTGCTTTAAAAATGGAATTTACAAGGTGTGTGCCTAACACCTCTGCTAAACCCCCTTGCTTTTTCTACCTTCAATCCCTTACCTGGTTTGCCTATATATACAGTGGCTATTTACAGTCTCATCTTGCACATACATATTACCAAGTGTAGTGCTACTACTGTGAGTATTACATTCAGTACTCCCAGTACTCCATGATAATATTTATGGCATGGGCTCCAATTCAGATTAGCATTTACGCATGTGCTGTCCTGAACAGGGATGCTTTCCTGCCTCAGGACCATAGATTCTAAGCTTTTCAAAGCTGTATTATTCTTCCATATTTATACAACAGTCTGGGTCACGATGGACACTATATAGATCATTTAATTAGTGGGGAAGATGCTGACACCTACAAACATACCCAGAGATACAAGCCATTTTAGTTAGTAATTAAAACAATAGGTTAAATAGTAAGTAGAAACAAAAAAAATCCTTCCTTTATCCAAATTCTTCAGAATAACGTACCTATTGTTGTTCTCTAGAACGTAACCCACTTAAAGCTCAAACACAACTTTCTTTTATAAAGACAAATTTATCCTCTTTTAACTTTTGGTTTCCCCTTTATGTCATTTAATATCTAGTCTTACAATGGAGATGGCTGAGTAGTTGAATTGTTTGTTAGGAGAGACTGGCACTATTTATTAAATTTGGTTGGGACAACTTCTGACACTGCTGGTCCTGACTGAAAATGCTGCATATTTCAGTTGTCTGCACATTTTCAAAGTGGTACTGGATGAGATCCAGGAATTCCCTCACAAATCCCATAAAGAAAAATTTCTGTACACACCAACACCACTTGGGCAATTTAGCCCTGCTCATGCTCAACAATGACATATGCCTCGCTTAATGCAAGTTTAGCTTAATGCAGACTATAAGATATTGACGTGAAAAATACATCATGTAAGAAACCAGTGGAAGGCGATGAGGAAGAAAAAGAGTTTCTGAACTGAGCTTTCATGTAACCAAACTGCCATAGCTTGACTGATGGGGGCAAAATCAGAGAGGACTTAAATGGCAGTGTGTGTAATATATTGGGTGTACATTGATTGGAAAGGGATTATCTAGATCATTTAAACACTGATCTGAACATGTTGTAGAAGATAAACCCCTTTGAAGTGTAAGTCAGATTGCCGGAGGGCCAGCCCTCAGTCTCCTGCTGTTTATCATATTTGATAGACTACATTAGCAGAAAGATCCCAGTTGGAAAAAGTGAGAAGCTGCTATATGCATTGTTGTTATGAACGTGTTGGTCCCAGGATATTAGAGAGACAAGGTGGGTGGGGTAATATCTTTTACTGGTCTAACTTCTATATTTAGACAATATAGTAATAAGGGTGTCCTCAAAAGAAGACCTAAAGGAAATAGTAATCCAGTGGTATGACTAGCTAAAATGGCATGAGATGAAAACGAACATGACTGAGTTCATGTTGGTCAGAAGAGATGCCACATGGAAACGGGAGATGGAGATTAACGGAGTATGACTAAACCAGACCAACCAGTTCAAGTACATTGGTGGCTGGGTTATGGAAGATGGTGAGCTTTAACATGAGATACACTCAAGACTGGGGTGTGGGGAGCTGGAAGAGTGTGGAATAACATCTGCAGGATTGTGTATAACAAGCATATGCCACTGAGATTGAAATCCCACCTGTCTGGAACAATGGTGTGCCCCGCAACTCTGTATAGTGCAGAAGCTTGGGGAGTAAAGAGATGGCATGTTCAACACCTACAGGTGTTTGAGATGGGATATTTTTCTCCAATAAAAAGAGAGTCAAAGTGGATAAGGTAATATCTTTTATTGCTATTCTGTTGATGAGAGCGCCTTCTGTTGGTGACAGAGACAAGCTTTCAGGCTTACACAGAGCTCTTCAAGTCTAGGAAACGTACTCAGACTGTCACAGCTAAAAACACACAATAAAAAGTCACAGAAAAAGAGAGATTGTGTAATGCAAGATTAGGATGGAAGTCAAAAACCATAATGTTGGCTGTTAAATTGAAGAAATGTGACTTAGCTGGTTGGGACATATAAAGAGGGTGAACAAAAAGGACCTGGTGAAGATAAAATGGAAGGAGAAGGTGCTAGAAAAGAGACCTTGAGGAAAGCCAAGGAAGTGATGGATGGATTGCATCAAAGAACATGTTAAGCAGACTGACCTCAGATAAATGAAGATGACACTTACTTGCATGATGACCCGACCCCAGATCATGGTATAAGAGGAAGAAGAAGAAGTTGATTAGAAAATAGGTGTGAGTGAATGGGCTGGGGGGGGTAGGGAGGGGAGTATTTAGCATGAAATGCAACTAAAGTACATAAGATAAAATAGGATCATGAGACTGCTTAGTCTCGTATCCTCCAGTACGCTGCTTTTCCTACTAACCTCCCTGCTTCCCCTGTAGGTAATTTACAGCATCTTAAACTTGTTTTCTGACAAACTGTCATCATCATTTACTTCGTCATTGAATTTGGCCAACAGACTTTCATAGAATCATAGAATATCAGGGTTCGAAGGGACCTCAGGAAGTCATCTAGTCCAACCCCCTGCTCAAAGCAGGACCAATTCCCAACTAAATCATCCCAGCCAGGGCTTTGTCAACCCTGACCTTAAAAACCTCTATGGAAGGAGATTCCACCACCTCCCTAGGTAACCCCTTCCAGTGCTTCACCACTCTCTGAGTGAAAAAGTTTTTCCTAATATCCAACCTAAACCTCCCCCACTGCAACTTGAGACCATTACTCCTTGTTCTGTCATCAGGTACCACTGAGAACAGTCTAGATCCATCCTCTTTGGAACCCCCTTTTAGGTAGTTGAAAGTAGCTATCAAATCCCCCCTCATTCTTCTCTTCTGCAGACTAAACAATCCCAGTTCCCTCAGCCTCTCCTCATAAGTCATGTGCTCCAGCCCCCTAGTCATTTCCATTGCCCTCTGCGGGACTCTTTCCAATTTTTCCACATCCTTCTTGTACTGTGGGGTTTGGGTGGGCTTCAGAGTCTGATCTGCAGCCTCAGCTGCAGCATCCATACTGCTGCTATTTTTACTGCACTAGTTTGAGCCCCACTTGCATGAGTCTGTTTGCCTTGCCTGGGCAGCTTGCTCCCAGCTGCAGTGTAGCCATAACCAGGGCTGGCTCCAGGAACCAGCAAAGGAAGCAGGTGCTTCAGGCAGCCAATCGAAAGGGGTGGCATGTCCAGGTCGGCGGTGGCGGCACTTTGGTGGCAGCTCAACTGGCCCACTTCAGTCTTCTGCTGCAATTCAGTGGCGGGTCCTTCACTCCCTGCCTTCCTCAGCAGCATTTCTGCAGTAGCTCAATCATTTTCTTTTTTTCTTTTTTTTTTCCCTCGCCACTTGGGGCGGCAAAAAAGCTGGAGCCGGCCCTGAACATAACAACATAAGAGTTTTACTCATTTTCATTGTTTTCTAGGACACTTGTTGGGAATTACACCATTTCCATGATACACGCACCCCCAACATGGACAAAGTGCTTGTATTTATGTAAAGGGATACTGTTGCAATTCAGATGGTGCTTGCATGGAAATGGTGTACTCCTACATGCCAAAAGCCATTGAAACTCTTAACATATGTGGTGCCAACCTTGCTTTTTTTACTGCTCCTCACTTCTAGTGAAATCAGGGAGGCTAGCCGCCCTTTAAAAAACAACCTGTTTAGATTACTTATGTGCTGAGAAAAGACTGTGCTTTGGGGATTCTTCTTGTATTTTAAATGTTCCCAATTCTGTGAGGGCTGCTTCTCTTTTTAGTTGTTTGACCCAGTGTGCTCAGATGAATTCACCAAGTTCATCACAGGCATGCTACGTTCTGCCAGAATATCAAATTAAGTTAGATTTCCTAATTGGTAAAGAATATCGTCCCCTCCGACCCCCTAAAAACAACATTTGGTTTCTGGGTTATGAGATCTCAGCAGGACTTTCTTGTGACAAGAGTAAAAGTAATTTTCTTCCTGTTTGATGTTTTTATGTTTCTTTAGCCAATGTTTTAAAGATTGCTTAAAGAGCACAAAAGGTCATTAGAAAGCTTTATTTTTATTGTCATTGCCTCCAGAATGCATTCCATAACTCAGTTTAATGTGGGCTGCAGCAGGCCAAGAGTTTTACAAGCCAAGATATTATGTCTAGTCAAGTTAGTGACATGCCACAGAGTTCAGTGAAAAGGGAAGAATAAAGACCTAGTTTGAGTAGTATAATGTTGCATTGAGTGTAAAACATGGAAGGAAAAAACTCTCTCTCCAAGTCACTTCTACTAATGGATTGTACTCCTGCCCCAAGCTGGTAGGAGACCCCCACCAAATTCAATCTCTGGAAGTGAAAAAGGCCTAGAATCATCTGCTCTATAGCATGTTACAAGGATATTTACCTACCCTCCAGTTCACAGGGAAAGTGCATATTCTACTGCACCCCTTTACAGAGTGCAGTTAGATTTCCCCTGTTTCAGCCCTCTCCAAGGGATAATACAGGGGGGCCAGGGGAAAATGTGACAGGACTGTGATGTCCCCTCCTTTCTACTTCTGCTCACCCCTGGTGCTGTTTAAAGAGGCCGTCCTTGCTATTCGACAAATGCAAGGCCTTAAATTCCATCTGACTCGTAACGGGCAGACTAAGATTAGAGAGACCTCCTTGAGCTCCATGTCCCCATAGCACACTCACACAAGAGCCAGGTCTGGCTCTAGGTTATTTGTAATTAGAAGCTTTAACACTGAAAAGCACATCATCTTCACAAGGGATCTCAAGCTCTCCCAATCCCGAGGCATGTTAGAAACAAATCATGTTCTTCTGCTCAGCAGCAAACCTTCTAAGTCTGCTACAATATGGGCATGCAAGGCCATAATGCGTGGGAAATTGCCATGTAAATACAGAGTAGACGCACTTCTACTTGGTAAGTTTGAGTGTTCCAGTAGGCGCACAATACCTCATGAAGTGGCATTTTCAGGGCTTGCCTAGCAGGCTTATCTGTTGAATCTCATTGCTGAGAGCCTGATTCTCTCCACAGGGGAGCTTTTCATTAGATTTACAGATTTAAAAATGTAATTTCATTACCCTTCAAAGTCTGCCTGTCTTTGGAGCTGCTTTCTCCTGTCTCACTGCTTAAGTTAAAAGGTCCAGGCACTGGGATGTCTAAATCCAAGTTATCTTTCTTTGTTATAGCTGAGACCTAAGGTAGTTTAGCAAAATCCTACAGAACCGTACAAGACCTTTTTTGGTCAGTTACTTCTACATGTGTCCAAGTACTGAATGAATGTTACTATTATTATTTATTTGAGCTCTGGTAGCTCTTAAAGTCCTCAACTAAGGGTTGGGGCTCCATGGTGCCAGGCATCATACAGTCATAGGATAGAAGATGGTCCCTGCCTCGAAGAGCTTAGATTAATTTTGTACATCACTTAGGATCATATAGCATCTAGTGATGTCCTTGAACTGAGTCTCCAATGAATTCAGAACATGGCATCTCTTAAGATACATAATGATGATTCTCACCTACAGCAACATCCTTGGTTCTCTTTCACATTTTCTCATAATAGGCTTTTTCCTCCACAGTATTCTGACTCCTAATTAAGTACTTTGTATATAATTTCCCTAAAGACCAATTCATTATTACATCTGTATTTGGCATTCCCTTTACATTGGTTTGCATAGTGAAGTTGTAGGCCTGTAAGTAAAGTGGAAATGGGAATTCACCATCTTCTGTTTTTGTGTTCAGTCTAAGGTAAAGCCACATATTTTTTTCCCTTCAAATTTTTTTCAGTTAGCCAGTTCTATATGTGGAATAGTAACTGTATTGACTTTTAAAGATCTATATAGACATAACTGAATTTTGTTTATTCTAGCCGTTTTTTGTGGATGAATATGGCCCTGTTATTACAGTGTCTGAGTGTCTACCAAGTATTTACAAATGGACATAACAATTGATCTCTCTGTCTTTACTTCAGCCTTGCCATTGTGTAAGAAAAAATAGCTTGCTAAGTTTAGAATGTTTTTCTTGTTTATGTGTGTGTGTGCATGCATCTATCGTGACATTTTTTGGAGGAAAAGCTAATTTGAAGAAATAAGGTTTGCATTAAGTTCAGGAAATGGTGTGGTCTTATTTCTTGTGGGAGTGAGTTCCACATTCTAGGTCCAGCTTCTCTGAAAGTTCTGCCTCCTGTGCTCATGTGCCTCCCTCTAGAGGTCGACAGATACATTGCTCCAGTGGAATGTAGCTGGTTTTGTAGTTCAGAGTCACAGGTGCAGAGATAACCTCGTAGGTAGCTAGAGCCAGTCTCATGGAGGGCCTTGAATATAACAGGACAAATACTTTAAACTGGACTATCTATTCAGCAGGGAGCCAGTGCAAAGAGCAGAGCACTGGGGTGAACAGTGCATGACAACTGTGTAAATATCAAGCAGACATAATGCTGTATTTTGTGTCAGTTGCAGCTTTTTGCCGGGGGGGGGGGTGTAGTTTCATTTTAGATACTCAAGCCTTGAAGTCACAAGTGTGAGGATTATTGTGACCGTTTCTGATAACTAGGGTTGAAATATTCTGGCAATTCACAGTTGGATGTGCTTTTCTGTTATTGTTGTCATGACTGTTGGGAATCTAATAGCTCTGAGAACTCCCAAAGGACCTCCACGTTAGGACTGATTCAGTAATGTAAGGCAGGTGGTCTGGATAATAGGAGTGTTATTTGAAGCACTTCCCTGTTCCTACCAGCATCTTCTTAGTTTTCCTAGGTTCAGTGTGAGCCCAGACCTCTCCATGCAGTGCAGATTTCACCGAAGCATTGATAAAGTTGGGAGATGGTGCTAATTTATATCTGATGCAAAGGAGATATGGAGATGAGTATCATGCAACGTTTCCTCACATTCTTCCAATGGCTTTGTATAGAAGTTAAATAATATAGGGAAGAGGAGTGAGCCTTGAAGAACTCCTCAAGTGAGGGATTCAGGGGTGAAGGAACAATTGTATGTGTGACATTCTCAATTCACTTAATTGTCCCAGATAATGGAAGAGAGAAGTGTAGCTCTGAAATGTAGATCATGCTTTCCCCCATATTTGTGACAGGGTGACCCTGACATTATTTTCCTCTTTCTTATCTCATTTGTTTTCCATAACAATCCATTTAGTCCTTTCACTCCTGCTAGACCCATGTCTATGACCAGTCAGTTTCAGTAACTTGGAGTGACTCTCTAGTGAGTTGGAGCTCTTAATTATGGTGCATAAAAATAATGCTGGAAGCCAAAGAGTTCTTAACCATGCTCTGTAATTCCTTTCTCCAGAGCTGTGTGTCTTCTACTGGCTCTCTTCACTGTTACAGAGCTCTGAATATTTTTGCTCTGCATAAATTATAGTTTGGACTTTGGATGTACAATATATGTTTTAATGTACATTCTGCACGTCTGCCTAGACAACAAACTATTGGAATGAGCAGTCAGTCCATAGGCCTCCCCATCCCACCCTGAAACAAGATGTGTTCACCTGCAGCCCCTAGTGACAAAAATTCTAGGGAAGTGCACAGTCACAAATTCCATTTGTTATAAAAGAAATGGCAAACTCCTCTTTAAGGGCTTGTCTACATGGTGCAGTGATGCACAACGGGGTGTGAATTCTGAAGCGCACCAAAATGCTACTCACTAACTGGCCTATGTAAACCCTGTTGGCATGCAGTAACAGTACCCTAGTGCGCATTATGACAGTCTATGTTATAATGCCCATTAGGGAACTTATAGTGCGCATCAGCCAGGTCTACACAGACAAGTTAATGTGCGAGATATTCATGCACTTTAGAATTCACACCCCACTGGTGCACATGATCATATCATGTAGACAAACCCTGAGTCTGTGAAGCAGAGATAAATTTAAAATGTAAGTTTCATGTGTCAAATTATACTTATTTGTGCTGCTGTCAATATTATTGTGGTAGTACAGATTTTCCAGACACATCACAAAAAAATAAAAAGCCAAGGTCTCAACCCCTGTAAATTAGCTATAAACCATTACTGACAATATATGATGTGGAAATGGGGGGAGGAGTGTGTAGTAAAGGGGCACAGCAGAAAACAAGGGGAAAGGAAATCTGGTTTTGGAGCATTATTTATAAGGATTCTGATTACTTTTACTTTTGGTTCTTTTTCACTTTGATGTTATTAGAGGATCAGAGAAATAGCAATTAAAACACCGTATGGAAAAGTCTCACAGAATTTAATAGGGACAAAACAAATAGGGTTCGATAACAAGTTCTCTAAAAACCTATATGAGAATGCTTATTCCTTCTGTGGAATGTAAAAACCATTTGATACAAATCTAAAGAAATTTGATTTCCTTAGGTTCTGTAGGATTTTACTTAAGAAGCCAAGACTTGAAAAAACTTGTTTTGAATCGATAGATCGGTGTTATAGAAAGATTTGCACAGCTGCTGGGTATCTTATGGTCCCATTGAGTTGCCAGATGAGAATGCTCAGCTGCTCTGAAACTCAGGCCTTAGAGACAGAGCTGCTGTTTGTTTGATGCTGTTTTTGTGTTAGAATATATATTGCAACTGATAGTCCTGTATATCACTCCTAATTGTTCTTTGCTTCCCTTTGGATTTTGTGACTGTACAGTAAGAAGAACACTAAAGAGTGGACTGACACCAGAAGAAGCCAAAGCACTGGGCCTCATCAGCACCTCTGAGATGCAGGTGTGAAATCTGCAAAGGTGGCTACAAGCAAAACCATCATGGGTGATACACGGGCTGACAACCATTCAGTGTGGCATTGTTCTACCAGCCTCATCTGCTGCTCCTGACATCCCATCCTCTGTTAGTTTAATTTTGATAAGATATATAACAGAACAAACAAAAAGGGCTAAAGAAGGGTGTGTCACAGCTCAGCACTAAAATCTGACAGATACAAAAAGGAGTGTTTGAGTATTTCTAGATGAAAGCTTATAGCTTGTTCTCTCATGATGCATTGATGTTGGTATTAGGGGACTCTCCTGAGCATTCTTTTATTGTGTGAGCTATGTTTACGTTGGCTTTTCTTGTGGCCTGTTTTAGTCATTGTAAAGCATGGCATTTTGTCAGTGCAAAGAACAGTCCTTAAAGAGGCAAAATCACGTCTGTTACAGTTACTATGATCTTCCTAAGATTGTTTTATTGGACAGACATACACAAATCTGTACAACCCTATTTTTATCTCACCACCAAAGAATGTAAAAATGTATGTGTACTTATGTATATGTACAGTATAGATGTGTGTTTATGTACAACATACACATATAGTCCTGGGGTGAAATCCTGGCCCCACATAAGTCAAAAGGCCAAAGATTTCACTCCTGGGGCCTTAAAATTCCACCTGACCTTCAGGAAAGGAGTGTCTTTTTACAGGAACTCAATGTTACTCAATGGAATTCACCCTGCAGGGCAGGAAATAGCCTGCAGTGCAGGTGGAATGTTTAGGATTCTGAACTGCATGTGTGTGTATGCACGTACACTGTACCTAATATTGTACACACACAGATAGCACAGAATACCTCTTACTGCTGAACTCTAGGTATACTGAGTCTTTGTACAATTTCAGAAATTTATGCCAACAATTTACATGCTAGATAAAGAGGTTCTGCTGCCAAGATCAAGAAATTTGGTTCACCTGCCTGAGCCCTTCGTGCTGCTTTTCTCTGTTGTGATGTAGCTTAGTGGTGATTTAGCTTCAAACCGATTGAACTGAACATGAAATGGCCCTGCTAAAATGCCTCTACATTTTGTCTTTTTTCATCAATAAAATAAATAGCAAGGATACCACAGTGAACATTCCTCTTCCCACACAAGGAATTTGCTGTTTCCTTGTTCGTCCTTATCTCACTGTTTATAATTTACTTCTATAAACATCTTCAGTATATGTCTGAGGTTAAGTGCATGTTCTATTCTGGTCTATCCCCACATAAACGATCACAGTCCATTGTCCAAACCAGACAGAATTTTAGAATATACTTTAATCAGCTCTACTTGCCTTTAAGTGAAGTACATCCACCTCAGTGAATTTGAAGTGAACCCGTTTATTTTCATGGGAACTGCAGTTTAGTAACAACAACAAAAGGGAACATTTTGCACCAAAGCATATCTAGATGGAATGGTACTGAAGAATGCGGAATTAGCGCTTTCTGTGACCCTGGGCTGGGACTAAAGATGTATAGACTCCTGTATTCTGTTCCACTTTGAGGACAGGAAGTGCTAAGGATAAGGCACCAAACAGGCAAAATTTCAACTATATATGAGACTATGTTGAACACAGCATCCAAGTAATCTGAGAGCCAATCAACAAGCAATACTGATATAAATGACCTAGTAGAATCAAACTAAATGCAATATGTTGGGAAAACTCCCATCTGTGCAATTCTCTCCCTCAGCAGTTGGATTTCAGTCCTTACTGACAGTTGCCGGGGGGGCTTAACCCATCCAGTTCATAGGTAAATATATGTCCCTGCTATGAATCCCGATTGTTACAGTATGGCGTTGGGTTTACAGACATTGGTGAACATGTTTCCCTGCTATTTGGCTGTTAGTTTAGTTTAACAAGTGGATTTTGCAAGCAGACAGAAGCCATTCATTGGTTAGCTAATAAATCATAGAGTAAAGAATGAGTTGAAAGCTGTAAAGAGGAAAGGACTGGTCAGAAAACTGAAGGAAATAGAATTTATTTAATCACATTCTTTCATTTTAAAAGAAATGATGTGTTGCCATCAGGGTTTTGGAAAGGATCTCTGCATGATACAACACTTGGCCTTTCATTATGTTTTCTTATCTTTCTGCTTAAGGTTGCATAAAACACATAGATGGATGTACAAGGGGGTTGTGGAGGTCAGTGAGGTCTGAGTGAGCAGTTTGGATTGCAATTCATGTCCTAGTTAAAAGCAGATCTGAATCTGAGTCCTGCTCTGGCCGGATGCTGAAGGCCTCCTTCAAGGTGCTCAACTCCCATTCCTGGTGCTTGACACTTGGCAGGATTGAACTTTAAATTCCCTGCGTACTGTGCTGTATATGCAGCCTGAACAATGGGAATCTCCACTTTTAGTTAATTCGGGAGGAATTCTAAAAGAGTAGATGGTGATTTGCCAGCGTAGCAATAGGAAGCAATTCTTGTGTTTGGGGACTGCATTTTAGTGGCATTTCCCAAGTGTCGTTAAAGTTAAATGTCTCTCAGCTTGCATGTTCAAAATCCTTTGGATCCCCCTCATTTAACAGGGATTTAGAAATTAACAACAAAAATGTGAGTCAGGATTAATATTTGCTTAGGATAGGTGGTTGTTGCTTTTACAACTCAAGAAAGAGATCTACCACTCAAGAAAGAGATCTTGGAATCATGGTGGATATTTCTCTGAAAACATTCACTCAGTGTGCAGCGGCAGTCAAGAAATTGAACAGAATGTTGGGAATCATTAAGAAAGGGATAAATAATAAGACAGAAAATATCACATTACCTCTATATAAATCCATGATATGCCCACATCTTGAATACTGCGTGCAGATGTGGTCGCCCCATCTCAAAAAAGATATATTGGAATTGGAAAAAATTCTGAAAAGGGCAACAAAAAGTATTGAGGTATGGAACAGCTTCCATATGAGGAGAGATAATAAGACTTGGACTTTTCAGCTTGGAAAGGAGATGACTAAGGGTGGACATGATAGAGATCTACAAAATCATGACTGGCATGGAGAAAGTAAATAGGGAAGTGTTATTTACTCCTCATAACTCAAGAACTAGAGATCACTAAATGAAATTAATGGGCAGCAGGTTTAAAACAAACAAAAGGAAGTATTTTTACACACAACACACAGTCAGTCTGTGGAACTCCTTGCCAGAGGATGTTCTGAAGACCAAGACTCTATAACAAAGTTAAAAAAAAGAGCTAGATAAGTTCATAGAGGATCGGTCCATCAATGGCTATTAGCCAGTATGGTGTCCCTAGCCTCTGTTTGCCAGAAGCTGGGAATGGGTGACAGGATGGATCACTTGATGATTACCTGTTCTGTTCATTCCCTCTGGGGCACCTGGCATTGGCCGCTGTTGGTAGACAGGATCCTGAGCTAGATGGACCTTTGGTCTGACCCAGTATGGCCATTCTTATGTTCTTACAATAGATTGTTTTAAATCTGATTAGAAAGGGTAAAGATAGTAGTTTACCAACTTCACATCTCCTGTTTCTTCCGCGCCCCCGAACATACATACATTCCTATAATTCAAGAACAGCTTTGATTTGGAAGCCCATATTTAGCAAGTTCTTAGTCTATGATGTGGAGTTATTTTTCTTTGTTTGCTATTTTTTAATTGTAAACTGTTTTAATAAGTACTAGAAAGACTTGACAAGCAGCACACAAGGGCCAATTCCTGCTCTCTCTCGTGAACATGCAGTTCCTTGTTGTCTTCAAGCGGAATCGTGCATGCATATGTGAGGATAGAACTTGGCCCTGTATAAAGTTCGGATTGCTCTAGATTTCCAGCATCTGGACACAAGAAAAACTGCAAGGTCTGTGAATGCTGAAGTTTCTCTGGTTAGGTACTTAAGAGCTCTGAAGGAAGGAAAAAAAGAAAAAAGAAAAAAAATTAAAACACCCTATGCTGTTTTCCTAATGCTGAGATGAAATGATGCTTGATTAGGGAACACTATTGAAACTTATTTGTAAACACTTGATAATACAAGGGCCTATTTTGTGTTTGTCTTTTTATTTTTTGCGACAAATGGTTGAATTGCATTTTAGATGCAATGTAAAGAGAAAGCTGTTTAATAGTTAAAGAGCAAGTCATTCAAAGGAGTTTGAGGGGGTTTATAGTTCTATGTTCATGCAAAAAAATTAAACATATTCTGTACAGTTCTAATTTGTTGATTTCACATTGAGTGGCAAACAGAGGTACATAATGTTTAACCATTATCGAACCATTGATCATGTCAAACAGATATGAAATCTGCAGGCTTCATTGAAAGAAAAGGATGGTTGATAGCAATGGGTGTATTTCTCCTTTTAAAGACTGTCTTAGGGCATAGTGTATGTGTGTGTGTGTGTGTGTGTGAGAGAGAGAGAGAGAGAGCTGAGAATTGTAAAAAAAAAATTGTAAAGTAGAAAAGGACATGTTTCTTAGACGAAGGACAAATACTGTAAAATTGTGTAAATGTCACTAATGTTTTTTCATGTGGTGTGTAGCATAGTGTAAAATAGGCTTTTCAGCAGTGTTATTCTGTGAATTGTAATTTAAAAACAAGCCATGCATGGTCAAAGATATTATCTACAGGTCCTTTTTCATTTGTTTGTTTTTCTCATTTTAGGTAAAGTTGTTTTGTTACGTGTTAAATTTAATTGTCCATGAAACTGCTTTTGTTTCTGAGTTTTACTTCATAAATAACTTGAATTACTGTTTAAGAATTTACTACACACAAGCACTCCTTCATTTGTATCCATCCTTAGGAAACTTTGTCACTACAATGAGTATAACCCAGGGGGATTTTCCTTTTTAACACACCCCTCTTTTGCCTCTCCTCCCCCACTCCATCCCTTCCTCAAATTCTAGAAAATGCAGTCTCTCTTTTTTTCCATGCCATGCAGGGTCAACATGAGAAACTGACCTCAGACCTGTGTCCAAAATTTCTTGATATAAGTAGTAACAAAGCTCACCTCTACAGCAGTATGTAAACACATCTTGCAATAAAGCTTTCTAAAGCACTGTGTTGGTTGCTGATTTTGTTGACGTATCCAACTGGGACCTTGGTTGGCTATATTTTATATTTTGTTTTTTTAATGCAGCCATGAAGCCGCTACACAAGCAACAAAATGCCATTGTTAAACCACCTGGGTGGCCTGGCAATGAAAAGCTAACCTTAAAGTTTTATCTCTGCTTTCACAGATTGAACTGAATGTACAATCCTGGGTGAAGTAAATGTGTATCTGTCTGTCTGTCTGCCCGTCCAGTTCTCAAGGATTATAGTAAGCTAATACTGAAATCCCTACCAAACATGATGGGATGCTGCTTGCTCCCATTAACTGGCTGTCAGTGCTTACTTTGTAATGAAAGAGGTGCCAGGACTCAAGCAATTTTTTTACTTTCAGGACTGATGTGTTGAGCTGAGAGGTCCCGGGGCTATAAACTGTCAAGCCCAGAGGTGCTGGGGCACAGCCCTGGCAAGCCCTGGCACAGATTAAGCACTACTGGCAGTTGATGCATTTTTGATTTTTTGTCTTTAAAGCAGTCCATGCAGCAAGAGGCTTGTACAAAGAGCCCATCATTTATAAATGCAGATCTCTGACTCTCCTGCACTCAGGAGACTATTCCGACTGATGCTGCACAGCAAGACGGAATTCCTGAAACTCTTGATTACAGAGCCATAAAAACTGATATTGGGAGAATATCCCAATATTGGAGACATGCCTCTTAACTCAATTGAAATGTGTTTCATGCATCGCCCGGGTACCTAAACTCTGGGCAACAACTGCGTGTGCCCAGGGGGACAGGGCCAGCTCCAAGTTTTTTGCTGCCCCAAGCAAAAAAATTTTCCCGCACCCCCTGGCCCTGCCCCAATTCTGCTCCTTCCCCGCCTCATTCCAACCTCTTCCCCAAATCCCTGGGCCCACCTTCTCCCCCAGGCACACTGCATTTCCTCTCCTACCTCTCCCTCCCAGGCAAGCCTGAGAGGGAAGGGGGAGAAGCGGAGAGGTGGCACGCTTAGGGGAGGAGGCAGAGGTGAGCTGGAGGGAGTGGTTGCTCTGCCCCCCCCCAGGGTTACTTCCTGCTGTCCTCCCTGCACCCCCCACCACCACAGCTCATCTCCGCTCCCCCTGCTCCCCTGAGCACACTGCCACTCTGCTTCTCCCCCCTCCCTCCCAGGCTTGCTGTGCTAATCAGCTGTTTTTCGGCAAGCCTGGGAGGGAGGGGGGAGAAGCAGAGTGTCAGTGTGCTCGGCGGAGCAGGCAGCAGTGTAACGGAGGTGAGCGGGGGGGCGGTTCCTCTGCCCCCCCAGGGTTACTTCCTGCGACCCTCCCCGCTCCCCCCACTACTGCAGCTCACCTCTGCTCAGGGCCGGCTCCCAGCTTTTTGCGCCCCAACAAAAAAAAAAAAAAAAAAGCTGGAGTGCCGCCTCTTAGAAAGTGCTTCCCCAAGTACATGCTTGGAGTGCTGGTGCCTAGAGCCGGCCCTGGGGACAGTGTCACCACAGCTCCCCCCATTCATGGTGTGTTTCCATCTGTCTGAATTAGAATAATAGGGCTGTTTGGAGGGACATCATAGAAAAGTGATAACTATTGTACTCTACTAAATAAGAACAGTGTTCTGAAGAACTTTGATTTCCAGTGTAATTGGTAAAAAGTGTAATAAGCTACCCAAATATATTTACCTTAATATGTTACATGTACGGTCAGGTAAGGTTAGATTACAGAGTTCAAAGACCATTAAATGCTTTTGTGGCAGCACCCTAGATGCTTAGCTGTGTTGACAAAGAGTTTAGCAGATGATTTCACGTATCACCTTGAGCCCCTAGAGCGATAGGAACAGTTGTAAGTTACCTATGTAACTCTTCCTATGGAAAACAGTGACTTGCTCCTTCCTAGATCTTCTTTTCCAATAATTTCATATAAAAGATGCCCCATGGGATCTATATGTATCTCTTGAAGAGCTGCTTAGCATTCCAGTTGCTCTGTTGTAAAGTCTAGAGGATAAAAGGCTACTAGCCAGAAATGTGGTAATGCTTTTTAAAATAAATATATAAAACAAGTTTATTGGCCAGACACTTTTCTCTTCTATCACAATATATCCATTAGTAATCCTAAATTCCAGATGTGCAGTGACAACACATGCATGGATTTTTCAGACTCAGTACTCAGAACTCATTTTTTGTCACAGGGAAGCCTCTGAACTCCAGTCAGAGAACAAATATGTCTGCAGCTTATCCACTGCACAGCTGCATGCATAGTTTGTAACCCAGGAGTAACTGATTATTTTTTGTCAAGGTCCAAATTTCTTGGTCAAGGTATAGTCCAAGGTCCCGACTCCAGAGAAAATAATAAAAAATAACAACGAGAATAATATGTAAATAAAAAGATTTAATGGTCCATTCAAAAGCATCTGGCAATCTGGATTTCGCCTGGGGACTGTCTTTGACTACCTCTATTGTAGCCCTTACATAATAGTTTCACCCTGAAAATGCACAGATTAAATTGAGAAAAGACCTTTTTCCTTTTTGTAACATCTCCACATTTTCTGATGGGAATGTAGTTTGGAAAAGAAGAAGGCTCCTTTCTATTCAGAAATCTTTACTTCCAGTGAATTTCAATAACTGCTGTTTTGTATTACACCACAATCTGATGAGACAAACCTCTGCTGGGAAATCCTGGATGGAAAGCGTCTACTTTGGATGCCATGCTGTTGAGGACCCCCCACTCCCAGGTTTTCCTGAATTGCTTTGGAACAGGAGCATAGTCTACCTGTAGAAGAGTATGATGTATTATGAGGCCACTCCACTTCTAACATTCAGATGGAATCCTTTTCCTTTCTGCCACCCAGCTCTCTCTCCATTCCACTGGTTCTCCCCTTGCCACCATTGCTGAGATGGGATCTTCTGCTTTATTTTTGGGTGACTCACACCTTGAGACACCTTGATTTTCAGAGGAGGGACGCCAGCACTTTGGACTATCTGGCCCCCATAGGTGTGTCCCGTTGGACACCTAAAAACACCAAACCCTTAGACAATAGCCTAAATTTTCTAAAGTCTCACCACATCTGATACCACAGGTAACCAGCATCACCTCAGGTACATATTACAAGTCTATATGAAGGCCACATGGTGAAAGTTCAGATCTATGTGATGTCAAATGCCACATCCAAAAATGACAACAGAGTGAAAATTATCTTTTTAAATAAAGTGATGAAACATTCCAACTCCTGAAGGAGAACTCAAAAGCTGGGTCTCCCCGCCCAACCCTTCCCTCTGTGTGTAAAGGGAGGCTTAAATAATCTTGGCAATATCCAGCAAAGGAAAGGGATTGTTAAAATGAGGCCCTGTATATCTTTTTAACAACCTTTCTCCCCACATAAAATTGTGGAAAATTATTGACCTCATAGCACAGTCAAAAAAGCTATTCTTGCTAAATGCCAAGATATTATATCAACATTTGACTCGAAATTAGACTATCCTCACATAGGGTTTCAAATCTGTTTTGGCTGGAACATTTCACAAGTATGCTGTATTAATTACAAGGAACAATGAGGTTATTCAAGATAACAAATAAAAATCTAAAGAATAAAAGCATTGACCATAATACTCTCAATATATTTAGCTATGTGCATAGTGATAAGAGAGAGACAGCAAATATCACACAATGGTCATTGGAGCCACATTCGAAAAGACCTAATGCAATGGGCAACGGCATCAATGGAAAGACTCCCACTGACTTCATTAGGTGATGGATCAGGCCTCAAAAGATAACTTCTGTTATTGGCTATTAGCAAATGAACTTGATGATGGTTTTGGAGTATTTCTCTGACAGAGTCATATCATTCCAACAGTTTTTAAACCTCATTGATTTCATTGTGGGAGTTCTCTTTAAAAAAATGGATGGCCCGAAAGCCAACTTTGAAACCTTATTCCCAAAACAAACTATGTTAAAAATGAGTTCAGTTTGAAAATGTCCCAAAATAATATTTTATTGTACAAACATTCTACACCTTTTAAGAAACCCAAACATAGCATGTCTGAAAAAGAAACACTTTAGGGAATGCCTTTGCCATATAATCTTCCATAACGTACTACTATCCCAGCCAAACCTAGATAATCCAGAGAGCCTTAACTTTGTCCTTTTGTTTTGTTCTGTGATGGAAATATGCTGTTGAGAGCATACAATTAATGTATATAGCCATTGTTTTTATATTATTTATTTATTTATTTATTTATTTATTAACATTTAACAAAAATTTCCAAAGGAAATTCTACGGTGCATTAAGTTTTGTGCTATAATTTCACATTATATGATGTACTCATGGAGAATATTTTTAGAAATGGAATTGGGATGGTTGATTGGTTTGGTGGTATGGAACGTCTGATTACGTGGTGTTGTTGGTTTATATAAGTGTACGTAGATGCTGGAAGTTTGTATTTTTCACTATCCTGCATAGCTATTAATGTAATTTATTTATAATGAGTGTTTATTAGTGTTACAATACGCTGGACATAGATCCCTTCAATAGGCAAGTGGATCTTATCTCCTAGTAATGTTATTTTGAGCTATATGTATAATGTTGAAAATTGAAAGGGCAAAGCTATAGTTATGTAGATACTGTAAATCAGGTTTATGAGTGAAGAAGGACTATATGGCCACCAGAAAGTGGTGCGATTCATGAACTGTTTCCCGCCTTAAAGGTTTTACACTCTAAAAGATATAAAACAAATGAGTGTGTGGAGATGGGGGATATTACACACAAGGAATCTGGTGAAGAATTGGCACAGCTTTGTAAGTTACAAGTATTGTTTTGTTTGTTTTGTTTTCACTTGTTTAACTTGGGGAGAGAGGTAGATTGAGAAGGAAGGCCAGAAATGGGGAGGAAAAGCAAGGAAAGAGAAGAGGGACATTTGCGGCTCACCACCTGACTAGCCGTGCTCAGCATGCTGGGGTTTGTAGGGGTCTTGGCAGAGATGAGTCTTAAGGAAGGAGTCAAAAGAGAATATAAGCAAGAGGCTTTTCAGATTTGATCAGAGTTTTTCCCAGGCAGCCTGGAGAAGGCATTTTGGTGTTAAAGGGAGGAGTTGACTGTTGGGCAGTACAGCCTGGGATTGGTGGGTGAATGAAGGCAGAGGCTGGAGCTGTTTGTCCAGTTGTCCTGAATAGGACTCTCCTGGCTCCTGTTTATCCTGCCGCTGACTTCTTTATTCCAGCAGCAGCAGGCGCAGAAATGATTGCTGGACGGTTGCTAAGTGACTTGTTCCTCCCTGTCCCTCCCATTCCTGGAGCAGCAAACATGATACCTGTTTGGGGCCCCCTCAAGCTGCAGCCTCAGTGCACCATTTGATACTCTGCTTTGAGTTTGAGGCCATTAACATGCTGTTGCAATGGTGTAGGGGGAACCACAAAGGACCAAAACAAGGTAGAAATGATCAGAAAGAGTGCCAGTATGGCAAATGGCCTCAAAGCACGGCAATCTGAGTAATGCATAAGGTGGCCTGTGATCTCAAGAGGCCACACAGCCAGCCATATTATAGAGGAGGGTGGCTACACTCTACTTCATTTTCTTTAGGGTTCCTCAGCTGTAGCCGTCACAATCCTCAGTTGGGCCAATTTTACATGTCTTTTCCATACAGATTCACTAAATCTGCAGTGATTGAACTGGAAAATACAGCAGGATAGCACATTTGGCTACTGAACCCATACGTTAATATAATGCATTGGCCCTGTCAGAGAGTTAATTGAGCCTCTTGGAGGAACTCTCAGAAATGTCACAGACAAAAAACTGGTTTAGATTTGGGATTATTTTGGCATTTGTAAATGGCTCCTTGTCCCAACTGATTAAAATAGTCTTCTTTAATACACTTTTGAGACCAATGAGTAAGTCTAAACTGCCCAGCTGATACAGGGAACAGGAAAGATGGGAATTAATTGATTAGATAGTATCCACTATCAGACTGTTTAGCAGCTTGATTTTTCTCTCGGAAATGCAAAAGGGAATAGTTTTTTGGGAGAAAGCTGATTTATTTCAATGCCGAACATCAGATGATTGCCTTTTTCACTTGTCTACTGCCATCATAGCAATCACAATTTACAAAATAAAAAATAAAAAAATGCTCTAAAAAACAGCCTAGTGGGAAAGACAAGCTATTTAAAACTGCAGGAGGCATTGATAGTGTTAGCTATATTAGGATACATAGAATCCATCACAAAACAAACAATCAGGTACTCAAATGCTACAGAGATGAGGACCATATCAGTACCCAAAGTGAGAAGAGTTGTGAGCTTCTTAAAATAATTCTGCTGCCAAAAAAATGCTAGAGTGCAAAAGAAATGCAACAGAACAGGTCTCTATAATTCTTTCTTACAGTAGTGTCATCTATAAGCCTTGGCGTATAGTTTCCTCTTCTACAAGAGGCAGAGAGCAAAGAGAATAACGCCTGTAAGAGATGTTTCTTCTTAATGGCCGGTGGCTAGTGGTTGGCTTATGCTCTGAAGCATGAAAGTTTACAACCCTTAAACATTTTATCCTATGCTGTGTAACTGTGGAGGTTCTTGTTATGCATATAAATGTCTAAATATTTTTGAATAGGCCTAAGCTGTTGGCAGCAGTAATGTCTTGTGGCAATGAGTTCCACTGGTTCATTGTGTAAAAAAGTATTTTCACTTATCCCCTCTGTCATATCTAAGTGCTTGACCCTTAATTAAGACTCCAAATCTTTAACTAGAACTGAACCTGAATTAGTCATCTTATACTAACAGTTACCACCAACAGTATCTGAGGTACCTGAGTTTTCATCTGGATTTAGACCAGGAAATAGCTGCAGGGTCTGAAGGCCCATTATGTTGAAAATGTTGATTTTCTAACAGTGAACACTGTAGTGGGGAAAATATTCAAAACACCACGTTTTAAACTAAAATCACCATATGTCTTCACATCTTTCTGTAGCCTGTTGTTATCGAAGTCTCCTCACTTCTTGCAGTCTCATTGAAAATTGTGCCTGACCGAGTAGCAGGGTGTTTGGATGTCTGTGAGACTAGATGGTTATAATTTTGAAAGGTTAGAGAATTTTGGAAAGTACAACTAGTTGAAGGGTATTGGAATATAGACCTGTTTCTAGACTGTGAGTCATCAGAACACTAAAGAACTTTTGGAATTCTGATTTTTTTATAAGCTTTACTTTTGTGAAAATGGAAAAGAACAAACCTAGGATTTTTCCACCTTGGGAACCAGTTTGGTGATTAGAAGGGGGAAGATGTGACAGGCTGGGAAACCACAATCAGAAACATTTCCACACAGCTGGAATATGAGGAGTGAACAATCTGATGTAGATTAAAGTGATACCTATAAAATTACACTGAGAAGTTTTACTTGTTGCCCCTGTAAATGCATTTATTTGGATAATTTGGCTCCCAGGAAAACTGTACTTTAAAACTAAAGGCAACTTTGCATGATTGTCTGCATGAGGATTACTTTACTCACACCTAAAATGGGATTAATATTCAGCAGCTGTTTTATTCCAGGAACATTACAAAATAGACTTTTTATCTGAGGATATGAGTGATTTCTTCATTTGGACTGGTACAACATGGAGCATTGTAGCCAGTTAATGATTCAGATTGATTGTTAGCAGCCCCAGCACTAGGGCTCCCACCCTTACTCTTGCAAAAAGGGCTGCAGTATCTCTCTCAACTGAAGGAAGATGGAAACAAAGTTGCCTGACACTACTCTTTTGTCAGTAGTAAAGAGCTGTGTAATCTCTGAAGACACAAAGGGTTAAATTCCTCACTCAGTTCCAACTCTTCAACCCCACTGACTTCAGAATGTGGCCTTACAACCTTATCCCAGGATTCTGACATAAGGTTTTCTTAGGCCATGTCTGCACTTACAAGCTTACAGTGGCACAGCTGTACCGATACAGTGCTAGTGTAGACGTGGCCTTAGACCAGGGGTGGGCAAACTTTTTGGCCTGAGGGCCGCATCGGGGAGTAGAAATTGTATGGTGGGCCATGATTGCTCACAAAATTGGGGTTGGGATACAGGAGAGAGTGAGGGCTTTGGTTGGGGGTGCGGGCTCTGGGGTAGGGCTGGGGATAAGAGGTTTGAGGTGCAGGAGGGGGTTCCATGCTGAAATTGAGGGGTTTGGAGTGCGGGAAGGGGATCAGGACTGGGGCAGGGGGTTGGAGTGTTAGGAGAGGCTCAGGGGTGCAGGCTCCGGGTGGTGCTTACCTCAAGCAGCTCCCAGAAGCAGTGGCATCTCCCTTCTCCAGCTCCTACATGTGGAGCGGCTCCTGACCCTGAAACCCAGCTAGAACGCCGGAGCGGGGCCATGCCGCGGCTTCCGGGAGCCGTGTGATGCAGCCCCCAGCCTAGCTCCCCAGTGGAGCCGGATGCAGCCCACAGGCTGTAGCTTGCCCACCCCTGTTATAGGGTAACCATTAAGAAAAAAATAACGCAGTACATGGCTGCTTTTAACATTTTTGATCCTTAAGAATAGTTCTGGCAAGATTTCAAACTTTGCAACCTACATGTTCAAAACTTTTCGTTGGGAGTAGAGTGGCTATAAGATGACTGCCTTGTGGTATATGTTTTCAAAGTCTTTACAGATCCTTGGCAGTAATACCACCATCCACAGATTCAGAAAGAACTTTTGGCTGCTGTTTCTGACCATGATAAACTTCATGAATATATTTATGCCCAGAGGGTAATTGAAGTTGAAGTAGGCTATAAGCTTTTGAAGGCCACTTTTTTAAAAAATTAACTTTTGTATCCATTCCCTATGAGTTTGCAAAGTTTGTATATGAGGCTCCAAAAACACTCAATGCCAGTTCAATATAGGCCTGGTAAATAATTGACTTGTTATTGCTGATATTTTATTTAAAGTTGTTATGCCGAGTATTATTTTCTTTTGATGAATGTGATCAAGGATTTCATGTTTAATTTTATGCCAGTTGTGTTTCTATTTACTAGTGAACTGGGATGAAGTGAAGCAAACATTTCAGGCACATACTGTCTCACAGACACAGGAAGAATTGCTATGTAAGTGGCCTGAAAGGAGATCTGTGGTTACAGATTATGTGACATAGGCAGTAATTGTAGCTTGTTTGAAGGCAACAGAGATATTATTATCCTCTATGATGGATGAAAGCTTTCAAATGGTTTATAAACGATCACCCAAATAAAGCACCTAGTAGAAATATAGGGCCAGATTATAAGATGATGTAAAACAGCACAACTCCACTGAAGTCAATGGAACTATACCAACCAAGAATCTAGCCCCATTATATTCTGGCCAGATGTTGAGAAGTGGCTAAATTCTGCCTTCTGATACAGGTATGAACTTCCATTTTCTTCACTGGAAACTGTGTGTGTGTGAAGGGAGAATTTGGTCCGGGGCCTTGAATGCGATATAGCTAGCCCAGTGCAAACCAAATTGTATGAAAGAGTCCCTTGTGCCTGAAGCACCTGGACCATCCATGGTTCAGTGGCAATAAGAGCTGGTCGTTTTCAGTACAAAGTCGTGATTACTGAATTCCACTGCATTGCTGTTTGTTGGTTTTTTAAATTAACATCTACGTGTTGGAAAACAATTGGTGACTATCATCTGGCATGAATTAAAATTCTTCTTTATGGCTACTTTAATATCACGGTATGATGGATGATGATTTATTTATAGGAGCACCACCTAGAAGTTGTAATCGTGGATCAAGGCCTCCTTGTGTGAGGTACTATACAGGTGAGTAAAGCAAAAACAATTTCTGCCCCAGGGAGCTCACTAATCTAACTGTACATCTGGATTGTGTCATCAGGCACAAGTCAAAGACCAGGTAGCTTTAGCCACCCAAGATGTTCTATAATTTTCTAGAAATGAACAACTTGGAGTATCTCATCATTAGAGAGAGAATTTGGGTATTACATCATGTAAAAGCAAAATGACTAAGAGATGGGAGACAGTGACTGGACACTTCACTCCAGCCTCAGACCCTGGCAGTATTTTCATTCACCATGGCAGTGGATATGAACAAAGCAACATGCAAAGTTACTAGAAAAGGATTCCTATATACATCACTGTTAACAGATGACAGCTTCACTAGCTCTTGCTATATGCAGACATGTGCATCTCACCTCAGCAACCACTGAGATGTCCTATCTCCACAAAGCATGTCTATGATCTGCTGTACTAAATGTAGTTTAGGCCATTGAACTCCGGTGCACCAGAAAATTCTGTTTCTCCTTTATATTGTATTGACACAAGTTGTACATAAATTGATAGAGGTTAAGGCCAGAAGATTCCATTAGATCTAGTCTGACTTCTTCTATATCATAGGCCATTAAATTTCACCCAATTACTCTTGTACTGAGCCCAATAACTGTGACTAAAACATAATTTGTGGTTTGGCTATCGCATATTTTGCAGAAAGGCATCCAGTCTTGATTTGTAAGGCATTAGAATCAATTTCACTTATAATTTTCCTCAACTTTGGGAAATTCTCTTCTTTGAAGTACCAAATATATACACACTACTGGTTGGGACTATTCTCGGTTGCACATATTAAATGTAATCAAGTGATAGTCACTGGTCTTACACAGTCACCAACTTCCAGTCCACTGATTAATTTATTTTGGACCTCATAATGGAGGATAAAAATGGAGTTACCTCATGCTGGATGCAATAACCATTCATGTTAGAAAATTATAGGGAAAAATAGGGATTAATTTACAGTGGTCACCAGTAAAAACATAACGGTTCACATTTGCAGATGATCAGCATGACTGTGGCATTCACTGTACTAACTTGGTGGTAACATTTATTAGGCAAAAAATAAAACTGTGAAGATTTGTGGATCCAAATATATATACTATATTATTGCCCTGATTGTACCCTTTTCAGTTCATTCAACGTAACCATTTTGAGCAAGATTGTACCTTGACTTCCATCCTGTGAGACTCTATTAAATATAGATGAGGTGTAAATTAAGATAGAATTTGCCTCTATGGCTCAAAATATGCATGGAAATGAAATCTGCCTTCCAAGAAAAACTTTATTAAAGTGGAATTTGGTTTTAATGATCACTATGTGCAGACATAATTCAGCATATGATTAAGATCTTGCATCGCAAAAGCCTGTTTCCCTTTGTGATAATGTATTTACCAGTGCTTGTACTGATCACTGCCACGTTGTGTTGATGAACTGTATTTATCAATGATGTATACAACATAACTTCAAATATTTAAGCCTTGGGCTATAAGGATAAAGTTGGAAGTGTTTTCTCTAATGTTTTCAAAGGCAGGAAGGAATTTCACACCTTTTTGACTGAAGTTGACTGTAAATAAAGAATTTGAAAGCTTGTTGGAGTGCGAGTTACAGCCAATTATAACTTGACTCACTTGTCTTGGCACCAGAATGACATAACAGCTTTTACCTGGTCCTTCTAAATTGGAGATTTTGCTTCTGTGCACAGAACTGATTGAAGGAAGCTTGCTGTTTCATAGATCCCATGTAGAGAATGATCAAAAGGAGGAGGATTGCCTACAATGAAACGTAGGACAGAAAATAATAATAAAATATATTGCTAATAATTCTAAGCTAAATACTACTACTAGGAACAATCTACCAGGCACTAAATTTTAGGCAAGGCCCTGAGCCAAAAACTTTAACTCACTCTTTCCCCTAATACCTCTGGATCCTGTTACCTAAGCTCTGTCCTGTAACTCAAGCACCATTCTTCCCCCCCGCCCCCAGCAAGTGGTTTTGTTGGCAACAATATCATGGGTATTATTTTATTAGTAGTGTCATGCTATTTAGAAGTAGTTTACAGAAGGAATAAGAGAATCCATTTTTAAAAGTTTTCTTTACATAGTTCAGAATACTAAGAGTTCTCATAAATCCATTAGACAGAGCATTTTAATCTAGCCTATAAAATGTCTCCATTTTGATGGTATCCTCAGGTCAATTTCCGATTTGAGAGACCCATAAGCAAAGATTTTATCCTAATTAGGAATATCTGAGAGTGTAAAAGGGTGGCAGAGAACCTTTCTACAGCAGATGACTCTCCACTGTTGTTGCTGCAACTACAGCCTTTCCTGACAAGGTTCTGTCCTTTCCTTGGTTAAGTGAAAATTGGATAAGGCGGCCTCTTGTGACAAACCCCTCGAAAATAGGAGTTTGAATGAGGAACTGCATTCCTCATCTGAACTGCAGTCACTGAGAGCAGCAGGCTCACACACTAGTAGCCAAAATACATTGAGGCTTACTGTGCTTTCCAAAGCCATATAATTAATTATCTAAGTAAACCCAATTTTTCTTCTCCCATCTCTCTTCCCTACGATGTACCCCTTTTTCTTCATACCCCCCTTATTCTTTCCTTACCTTTGCTTGTTGGCAGATGTTATCGGCATGTTTTGCCTTCATCTGGCACAGAAAAATCTGCTTCTTCCAGCACTGATGTCAGTGCAGCAGGTGGGAAGCATATAGGAGACCCCAGCCAATTCACACACAAACTTCTCTTGAGAGATTCTGGTGAAGGGAGGAGTGAAATTTATTCAAGTGTCCTGTTGTGCAGTGACTTACCCCTTGAGTATAATGTATTTTGAACCAGCCTGTTACTGGGATGATTACTGTATAAATCAGGGCCGCCCAGAGGATTCAAGGAGCCTGGGGTCTTTGGGGCAGGGGATTTCCTTGTCAGGAAAGGCTGTAGCTGCAGCAACAACAGTGGAGAGTCATCTGCTGTAGAAAGGTTCCCTACCACCCTTTTACACTCTCAGATATTCCTAATGAGGATAAAATCTTTGCTTATGAGTCTCTGAAATCGGAAATTGGCCTGAGGATACCATCAAAATGGAGACATTTTATAAGCTAGATTAAAATGCTCTAAGACCTGCCAAAGACCCGGCACTTCAGCGGCAGGTCCCGGGGCGGAAGGACCCCCCGCTGCGGGTCTTCGGGGCACTTTGGCAGCGGGTTCTGGATTGGAAGGACCCCCGCCACCGAATTGCCGCTAAAGACCCAGAGCGAAAGAATGGCCAGGGCCCCGCGAGAGTTTTCCGGGGCCCTCAAAGCAAGTGAAGGACCCTGCTCCAGGGGCCCTGAAAAACTCTTGTGGGGGCCTCTCTGGGGCCCAGGGCCTGGGGCAAATTGACCCACTTGCCACCCCCCCCCCCCCCGGGCAGCCCTAGTATAAATATATTTATATAGTTTAATGGGAGACTGGAAGGAAAAGCAAACAGAAAGGAAACGGTGGGTCAAGATAAGTTACCCTTCAGCAAATGTTTAGAGGTTGTTATAGGACAATGGAAGAGCTAGAGCCTCTGAGGAGTGTGGCTTGACCTCTTGTTGAGCCCACTGGACTGGTTTGATCCAGAAGGGCAAAAGATCCAGACACTGACAAAAACAAAGGGAGGAGGAAGTTGTTGGTGAAAACAGACTAAAACCCAGGACCTACTGGGGTATGTGAAGAAGTTAGGCATGTCTAGGCTATGAGGGGGATGGCAAGCCTTTCGGTAACATAGACATGCAAGTGTAGACTACTTGTTTTAAAATCCCTTTTCTTGAGATGCTTTTTTCCTACTGGTAGAATAAACTATATTTTGCTTTTTGAGAAGGCTGTCTGGACACTACATACGGCACTTGTCACAGACTCCTGAGGGAAGTACCGCAGGTGCTGCACGCAGACTGACCTGCTGGGTAATCATGGCTGTGACACGTAGGATTGTGCCCCAAGGCCTAGTGAGAGAATCATAGAATTCTGCCTCAGGATAGGTAAAGGCAAGAGGCCTGACACCTACAGTGGTCAGTGAGAGGCCAGGAAAGGTACAGAGGTGCTTCTAGCTCTGCAGTTGTGACAATCATAGCTCCTTTCTGTCCATAACAATAAATTAATCTTCCTTCATTTTGACTATAGTGCTTCTGAATCAGCTAGCTTTTTTTAAAAAAAGAAAACAAAATGCATATAAGAACTGTTACCTGCAAAACAGATTTAGGGTAGCCCCAGATTAGCTCACCTATTGCCCCCTCCCAGATTTACCAAAGGTTCTCTCAAAACAGCCCACATATTAACCAGTCTGTTTTCCTAAGGTCTGGGTCTCCAAGGTGGCTAAGGAAACACTTGGAGGAAATGGATACGGTCTTCTGATAAATGATTGACACAAGCAGTATTCTTTCCAAAACATGACACCTATTATTGATACAAATAACAATCTAAACATAAATCCCTTATAATAAGTTAAAGCTCTTCAAACCACATTGCCTTATAGTTTGAAATGATACTAAGTGGCTGCTCCCTGCTAACAGTGATAAGTCATTCACAGGTAGCTGACAGCAATGTTTAGATGTTCATTAGGTTTCACATATAAATCCCTCTCACAATCAACACACATACATACTTCTGAATTAAGTCCCACACACATAGATACTAACATTCCTATGCTATGCTATAACTATAAACTAACTATTCCTTTGTCTGACAGATGTATGCAGCTGATGGCACAGTATCTTCTCTGTGCTCGCCTTTTCTTCTCCTTTGTCTTTTCAGGTTTCAGAGTAGCAGCCGTGTTAGTACGTATCCGCAAAAAGAACAGGAGTACTTGTGGCACCTTAGAGACTAACCATAAGCAAAGATTTTATAATAACTAAATTTGTTAGTCTCTAAAGTGCCACAAGTACTCCTGCTCTTTTTGCCTTTTCAGCAGCTCTCAACCGGCAGGTCTCTCAACCGTCCTCTCTGCTGTGCCCTTTTTCTCTCTCGGTCTGCTGCCTCACTGGCTTTTATACCCTACTTTGCTAACCGTTACCTGTTAATCATCCCATTTGACCATTATTTCTGTTATCTGTCGATCATTGCTTACCAGTAATTCTACTATATGACCTTCAGCCTACATTCTATTTACCTCACAGTGGTAAGATCAGTGTTAAGATCTTTTCCTGCCACTTTGGTTTTTATTGCTATGTGACCTGCAGCTTCCATCTAACAGTGGAATGACTCTTGCTTATTTAAAAAGGAAGCCAAGGATCCAAAATGGAGTCTGGGGAATTTCTTTGGTATCATAACAGTGTAGTTTTATGGGTGTACAGACTCATCTTGATGATTTATACACCTGGACAGAAGATTTGGTATCTGTCAATATGCATATTTAATATAGAGTCAGGATACATAGAATTCCAACTCCTATCTCTTAAGCAGCTAAAGTTCATAGACAGACTGCGCTAACTCAGTCTATCACCTCTAGTCAGGAACAAAGTTATGCAAGCCAGCATTCAATCACCTGGATTTTTAAGATGATCAGTGGAGAGGAAAAAAAATCAAAGTGACCATTGACATGCTGGATCTGGAATCAGGAAATTGGGGCACACTTCCAGAGCTTGGAGAAGAGGGCACATCAGCAAAAAGAGAGGACAAAATAACCATATGGAAAAGAGAATCTATTTCATTTACCACAGATACAACATGGGATCTAACAGTACTGTGGAAATAGTGATGTAACCACACTGATGTGTATTGAACTCTAGCACATGCAAGATGAAATGGATCCCGTTGACCAAGAATTTGAAAAACAGAAGTCTGGGACATAAGTCTGACAAGTCAAAGGCCAGAGAGAAGACTTTGTGTCCTGGAAATTAACATATTTTCTTCGTACTACACTGTAGCTAAATGAAGCTTAGTTGAGTTTTGCGTAATTCTCCAATTAGCTATGACCTGAAAGCAGATTCTTTTGTTTTAATATAATTTTCTATTCTTTTTCTAACTAAACTTGGTTTCTAATAAGATCACTGAAGTGTTAAGGTTTCTGCTTAGAGGATTTCTTGCAGAGTTCCCCAAAAACAGAAGAGTCTCTCTAGAATGAAGGGGTGTTGAAGCTTCCCCCATCTACTTACTTGTATTGGCTCATACAAGTCACATGACATTATTTCTGTTCTCTGACTGGATGAGTGTAACTTAAAAATCAGGTTCCTAGTAATAATTTAATATTCATTTTCCATTTATGTCTTTGCTTGCAAGCTTAAAATTGACTATCATTTTTGTACAGGGGCAAATTCTTTTAAACAAAATGGCAGCTGTTTGCAGAGTCTCACTGGATATACATAAACAGTGTCCCACTTATTACTAGAATGTCTTAATCAGCTACCCAGGGTCATGGTGGATCCTCCATCACTGATGATTTTTAAATAAAGATTAGATTTCCCCTCCCCTTAAAAGATATGCTCTGGGAATTATGGGGATGTTCTCTAGCCTGAGTTATACAGGAGGTCAGACAAGATGATCACAATGGTACCTTCTGGCCTTGGAATCTATGTACGTGAATCTTTGAATATGTAAATAAAATTGCGGTACCATTCCCTGTCAAATACCTCTCCCTGACTCCCCCATCACCATTACGTCCGCATAAAACAACTAAACAAACAGAAAAATGAGAAGGTTAGTGAAACAGAAATTAAAAGGTACAGTGCCAAAAGTAAAATCCCTGCAAGCTGCGTGGAAACTTTTTAAAGACACCATAATAAAGGTTCAACTTAAATGTATACCCCAAATTAAAAAACATAGTAAAAGAACCAAAAAAGAGCCACCGTGGTTAAACAACAAAGTAAAAGAAGCAGTGAGAGGCAAAAAGGCATCCTTTAAAAGGTGGAAAATAAATTCTAATAAGGAAAATGGAAAAACGCATAAACTCTGGCAAATGAAGTGTAAAAATATAATTAGAAAGACCAAAAAATAATTTGAAGAACAACTAGCCAAAGACTCCAAAAGTAATAGCAAAATCCATTTTAAATACATCAGAAGCAGAAAGCCTGCTAACCAACCAATGGGGCCACTGGACGATCAAGATGCTAAAGGAGCACTAAGATCATTGCGGAGAAACTAAACAAATTCTTTGCATTGGTCTTCACCGTTGAGGATGTTACGGAGATTCCTAAACCTGAGCAATTATTTTTGGGTGACAAATCTGAGGAAATGTCCCAAGCTGAGGTGTCATTAGAGGAGATTTTGGAACAAATTGATAAACTAAATAGGAATAAGTCTCCAGGACCTGATGTTATTCCCCCAAGAGTTCTGAAGGAACTCAAATGTGAAATTGCAGGACCGCTGTCATCTATAACCCATCATTTAAATCAGCTTCTGTACCCTCAAATATAATAAGTGAATGTACACATGTACACAATAAGTGAATGAGTAAGAAAGCCTGTATGCCATTCATATAGAGAAAATAAAGAGAAAAGCTTATTATAAAATAATTCACTTTTGCTCATGCAAGAATTATATGCCGTCTGACTAGGCAGTCAAGTGCTTATTTTGTTATGCCAGTAAAGCCATAAAATTCATCCCCTTTATGATTATTAATAATCAGAGAACTAGTAATTTCATTAACAGCTGGACATCATTTAGCAACAGAAAAGGTTCTGATTCTTATTTTTAGGCAAAAGGCACTCTGTACAGTAAATGCTGGATCTATTCACATCTCCACCTGGATCAACAGCAAGAGATCTTGCACTTCGTTTGCCAGAATTAGAACTACACCTCTCAGAAAAAGAACTTTCCCTCTTGCTCTTATTAGATTCTTTCCAAATTAAAACAGCAGATGGCTGTGGGTGCTGCTGTTGAAGTGTCACTATATCTCAACTCACCAGCTGTCCTCAGGGAAGACTCAGAAAGCCTGCAGTTTCTCCTGTGGATATTGGGAAGAAAACTGTAATGCTGCAAGACTGATGCTAATGTTGGCAGCAAACAGTTACATGTGAGGAGTACGTGGGAGAGAAGAATGTTCATAGAAAGACCTAAACCTCAGTGTGTGTGTATATTTTTGCATTCTATTCTGAGAATAAAGGCTCAGAGTCTGAAGGCTCAGAGTTACAGAGAGCTCTTAGTGAGCCCTTTGTTCCACGAGTGGCATCTAGTGTCACCACAAGGCTCCTTGTATTCAGATGACTCACATGATTGAATGAGTAGCACAGTATCTTTTGGTGATTTATTCTTAGCACAGTACATTTTAAGTGCAACAAAACTAGCATTACTGCAGTGTTAGGGTTATATGAGACCCAAACATTTAAGATAGGTAATTCCAGAAGGTAAGGTTGCTCTGACAACATTCCTTTAGCCACATTGTTCGTCTTAGTTCATTGGCCATGAGGGTGTAGTCCATGCCATCCTCCAGATCATTAATGAAGATATTGAACAAAACTGGCCCCAGGACCTAGCTCACAACTTCTGCTGTTGCCCTCTCTTAAAAGTTTGGTTAGAAAGTGTATGTGTGTTAATATTCACTTTCATTGACCACGCAAATGGCAGAGGAGCTTTTGTTGAGACTTTCAAAACAAAAATCACTTTTGACAGAGCTCAATCCTGGCTATTTTTCTCACAAAAGGTGAACGTTTCAGAAAGTTATGACTGTGTGAAAACCAACTGTTTTTTAGCTTTAACAATAGGGGGCATTTTCAAATATCTCCAATAGCAAATATGAAAACTCTGTAAAAAGTAAGGGAACTGGTTAGGGGTCACTTAAAGGAAAATAAAGAGGTAGGTCAAGGCCAAATTTAGCCACTTTGTAATCGGAGATATTGCCAATAATCCATGAGATGAAAAAAATGTGATTGAGAAGCATGATAATGGTTCTGACAGAGCTCTTCACAAGGTACACTTCTGCATCTGTTATATATAAAGAAGGCCCCAGGACCTCCAGTGAAGAACCACATATGGAATTCATCCACAAAGTACCTGATCCCAAACCCACTGAAGTCAATGGGAATCTCAGTTGAGGTACTTCAACAGTTTTTGATCAGGTTCAAAGTCTGGTGATGTTTTCTCAACCCATTATAGAGACAAAGGCCTCCCACAAATGTCAGATTTGGAACACACATCTCTAAATTTCAGGGGTGTTTGGAAATGGTATTTAGATTTGGGCTCATCTTTATTTACACATGTACAGCATAATTTGGCCTGCAAAGTCTTTGCTACTAGTAGTGATGTGCAAGAACCCAGTTAGCCTCTCAGAGCCCTATTAGAGGGGGGGAAATTACTTGTAAATGGATTTCATTTAATATGGAAATCACTGACACAATAGCCATGGAAGCTAACCACACAATTCTTACAGTCAGATTTCAGAATGAAAATTAATTGCAGTTCCCATTTGTTTCAATGGAATCAATATTAGGCTCCTGAGTTTGTAAAACCATGGTACTAAAGAGACTTTACCTGGTGGCAAAAGGAAGAACCTATTCAGAAAGCATGCCAACAATCAAAGGCTTGTGCTTCTGTTAATGAAATAGATGTTCTTGACTGCAATATATGTGCACACTTTCTAGCAACATGTCAAATGATTACCAGGCATTAGGGATGGGAAATGGGTGCATTAGCTAGCCTGCATGTGGGGACGGATTGGCATTAACTTATCTGATGCAGAGTCCTGTTTACTTAAAATTGTGTTAAGGTATTCAAGCACTGCCAATAGCTAATCTTCAACAAAGTGTATATAGTTATCAAAGTATTAGTTGGAAAAAATAAAATACAGGAAAAAGGATAACTGTGTGTGTGTGTGTGTGTGTGTGTGCGCGTGCACATACATGTACACTCAAATGTGTGTGCGTGCGCACACACACACACACACTATAATCGCCTTTCTCCAATTGTACATGGTTCACTCACTGCAAGAATGCCTCCTTCTGGGTAGGTGTGGTAGAGAAGCTTTCTTCCCATATGGCATCCCCTGCTAATGGTCATTCCATCGCTGCAGTGGTCTCTCTTTGAGACTCAGAACTCCAGTGAGGTCACTATATAGTTCCTGCATCCAAGGTATCAAAATTTCATCCGTCAAAGCTGTTTAGATTGAGCCTTCAAATAGTCCTGCATCACTTCCCTCTGGTGGGTAGGGGAACCCCAGGCCCTCGCTCTACACTGGGACCAGTCCAGGGACCCTATAACCAATAGCCAATGTCTATACAGTCCTCCTCCTTGCTTCTGTTTCCCTGAGATTCTTCATAGCCTGCTGTCTCAGGCTTTCTTTCCCCAAAACTCCTCTGGGGTTGACCTTTCCTCCACAGCTAGGATCCCAGGCCTTATTCAGACCCTATAGGTTTCCTCTGCTCTGTTCCCAGAGAGTGACTGCAGATTCTCCCTCTACTACCACAACTTCATTTGTTTATAGTCCTTACCCAGTTTGGCTTCATCTGCAATTAGTATTTATTAATCCCTGGGCCTCCCTTCAGGTGCAACTGTGAAGGTTAATTGGCCTCTTCTGGGCTACCTTATCCTCTCTAGGGCTGGTGTGGGGTTAACATCCCAATCCACCATTTTTGGTATACAGTGGCAGGGAATGGGGGAATGAGTTAAATAAAAACATATATATGATTGTTTAACTGAATATGCTTTGGGACATGGCCTAGAACAGTGTTTCTCAACCCAGGGTACATGTACTCTTAGGGGTATTTAATGGTCCTCCAGGGGGTACATCACCTCATCTAGATATTTACCTAGTTTTACAACAGACTACATAAAAAGCCATAGCGAAATCAGTACAAAGTAAAATTTCATACAGAACATGTTTATACTGCTCTATATACTATACACTGAAATGTAAGTACAATATTTATATTTCATTTGATTTATTTTATAATTATATGGTTAAAAATGAGTAAGTCAGCAATTTTTTCAGTAATAGCATGCTGTGATACTCTTGTATGTTTATGTCTGATTTTGTAAGCAAGTCATTTGTAAGTGAGGTGAAACTTGGGAGCTACACACGGCAAATCAGACTCTTGAAAGGGTAGTCTGGAAAGGGTGAGACCCACTCATCTAGAAATGTATCAATGAAAAGAGAAAATTCCATTGTAATATCCACAGTGGGTAACCAGATGTGTCATTTCCTAGTCATAGAGTTATAACCTGGCTTTTGGGAAGCTGAATTGCCTAATCTTGTTTGACCAGTTTAACAACACCTGCCCACAGAGACAATGTGTGATGTTACTTTAACTCACCAATCAGCAGGAAATATTCACAACTTTACTACAGTACCGATTTCTGGAAACTCAGGGCCAGATTGTTTTCTCACTTGTGCCAATGCAGCCTCATTGACTGTCATGGCACTGTAAGAGCGTGAGAGCTGAGTTTGGAACTTACCCTCTGTCCTTGGGTAGCATGTCTAGGAGGCCACACAGCGATGCAAAGCTGTTTTACTGACTCACCCCAATGCCAACCTATCAGTCTTTGGAGGAATTTAGTACTTCATATCAACTTGTTAAACTTTTATTTTTAGTTGACATGTAGCTTTACTCAATTATGGGGAAAATCCTGAAATCTTTAATGCTTACTTGTTTTTGCTGGCACAAAATGGATCTGCATGAAACATAAGATGCAAATATGCATATCTCTGCATGTCAGACACTTCATGCTCCTTTGAATCTGATCCATGAGCTTCTCTTACTGTTTACCTTAAATTGTTATTCTTTCCTTTCGGCAGTAAAAAGTGGTGATGTATTATTTTCTAGAGCATAGTATTTATTTGCCAAAACCCAATGTGTTTCTCCAGTTTCACTTTTTACCATCCAGCACTGTGATTTTAAGTGGGGAGCAGACTGTTAAGCACCTGGTCTGAACATGAGGTGTGAACAAGAGGTGTGAAGGCACACCCGTGAGTCCTAAGTGCGTGTCAATGCTGTCAACTCATCCCATTGTTGACACAATATCATTCCATTGGGGTGAATATTACAGTTTCATGTTGCCAGGTTTCCTCTTTATTACTGCCATGACCAAATCTGGCCTTATGTCTGTCTCTCTAACTTAGATTTTTCTCTAGTGCCTCTATCTATGGTCAGGGTTGGTCTACCCCATCTTCCTAAAATATACAATGGCAAACTATAAACTATATGTCTGATAACATCTGCCTTCCAATAAATCTTCTTTGAGACCCTTGTTTTATGGTCAAAAGCAAGCCTTAATCAATCCTACTTCCCCTCAGCCCCCTTTCTTGAGATTATTAAAATATAAAAAACTGCTAATCCCATGCCCTGGCGTCCCTTTCATAATTAATTCTCACAATAATCATCCCACTGAATAAATAAATATCAAACATAATGACAGACTTTTTCACAGCACACCTGTCCCTTCAACCCATTGTCCAGCCCAAACACCTGGGAAAAGAGATGGGCCTTTAGAATGCGCAAAAGGTTACTAAATTCCAAAGTAAAGGGAGGACCTTGAGAGACTGTCTTGCTACAGCTTCCCTTATTTATGACAAGGGGTCTGCAGCTCACATGTTTCTGCTGATTTCAACTACAGCAGTATGACATAAGGAAAGAAACTATACAGTAACCAGCACCAAACTACTTAGGGCTATGTAGGATGGATAACCGGATGTTCCTCTGCTAAGCAGAGGCTTGTGATTTGCTCCTGTTCTTCCACAATGCTTGCCTCTTGACACTTCAAATCTGGGAAATTCAGCCCATTGGCAACAACTATCTTCACCCTGCTCTTATCAGACTACAATGTCCCTGAGCCTGAAAAAAACAAAATGGAAGGTGTGACTGACATAACAGAAATATAAGAGGGGATTAAGTGAGACGTTTTTGCTCCAGAACTCCAGTAATCATGTTTTCTACTGAATAGGTTCCAGAGAGTCTTGCAGAAATTTTTGGAAGGGTCCATACTGTGCCTATGACCAATATCACAACACCACCACCAACTCTCATCCCCTGCTTGGTCTTTTGGCCTTTCCTTTTATGTTCACCCACCACAACCCAATGGCAACAACTCACTGATATAGGACACCTTCATCCAAACCCCTTAACCAAGACGGAGTGGGGTGGTGTGGTGCAGATTCGAGAAACTTCAACTTTAAATGCCTCTCCTTAGAGGTTATAGCATTCTCTTTTCTTTGGAAATGTCTGTGTGAAATTATTCATATAGCAGTAATCTTAACAAAACAAGATCTATTAAAAGCAGAGGGAAAATTAAATTAAAACAAACAAACCTTCCCCCCAAAATATCTGTCAGACTAAGATAACTAGAGATGCAGTTTTTGTGTGTTAAACTGGACGAGACATTCTCATCTTAGCTAAGGAGAAAGAAAGAAAAGTGATTCATTTATTCCTCTTCAGATCTGCTCCCTGACTTTTTCAGTCTGTCATCTTTCCTTGATGATTAGACACTAACTCCTTCCTGTGTCCAGAGAACTCCCCTTCAGCTGGTTCTAGAACACGTCAGCCAAACACAATGGCAAGAGAGAGACTGAGGTTGGGATTATTGCTAAGACATCCTGCAGGGTAGGGAATCTTACCTAATAGATATTGTTATTTTCTTGAGTCCCAGTTTTCCATCATCTCCCATTTCCCCTCCTTCCAGGAAAGTCCTGTTTTAAATCCCTGGAGTCAGTACTTGTGAGTGGGGAAGTATTGCTTATCAAGGGCAGTTAGAGTGATATACGTATTATCCTAGGTTTCAATGTGGAAGCTCAAGCTGGTGTTATTTAAGTTTTCAGAAGAAACTCCTAGAAAACTAAAGTAGGCCCTTTTTGCTGCCAAGAATACCTAGCAAAAGTTACATATGAACGTCCAGTTCCTGAGTCGCAGTGCCCAAGGTCACCAATGAATTATAATAACTTGTTAAATCTTTCCTTTATGTTCATATGGTTTTCATTAGCTAGGAGTAGAAATCCTTTATTCACTCAACTGTTCATTTTATAAATAAGGCTTTGGGAGATCATCTCTTACCTCATAATCCATCCAGCATGTTCCCCTTGTTGGCTCATTGAGTGTATATTTCAGTAGTTATACAGCATCACCAAATGAAAATTGCAAACTGGTCCAGTCCACTATGCAATATTCTGCTCTGAACTCTGTCAGTATTAGGAGGGTTATAGGTTATACCAAAGAGCAGCTCAGCCATGTTGTAAGTCCTACCACAGCCTGTAACCCCCACTTCAGTAGAACTCTCCTGGCACATGACAGTGCCTGGTTAGACTGCTGACTGGAACTGGACTGTTATCACCTACTGCTCCATCATCTGTTGACATCTAAACTAAATAAGGTGATGTCTTCTTTTATTTTTCAGTGGACATTGTGCCTTTGAAAAGATGGTCTTCCTGATACTGTTTATTAATGTCGATGGCTTCAGCCCAGATGTTGCAGGTATGTAGCCGAGCTCTGCTTTTCTTTGATGCTTGTGTATGGTTCTAACTTCCTTTATGCTAGCAGGGATTGTGGAGTCTCAAAGAGCCCCACAATCATCTGGCTACTGGGTCTGGTCAAAAGCTTTCCATCAAACCCCTTTTTTTCCATTGGAAAATTGGGTTTTTGACTAAACACAAATTTTCAGGAAGATGTCTGCTAAATCCAAAAGTTTTGAATTTTTTGTTGGAAAACTGATTTTTATTTCAGTTTTTCATCTGAAAATGTTTGGGTTATTTTAATGAAAACTCAAAATTTTCTACTAACAATTTTTGATTGAAACAATTTTTTTTCTTTCTCTGTTGTAATTTTCAATGGGGGAAAATAAATGTTTTCCAACCAGCTCTGAGTAGTCCAATTTCCATGTTGACCAGCCAGAAACGTCCATAAGTGGTGCTGCAAGAACAGCTCCCTGCTCTCTGCCGCATGGTTTTCTTAAAAGGATTCTTCCTAAATTGGACTCTGAAGTGAACTAATTTTGTGCTGCCACTCAACCAGAAGGTTGTGAGGATCGCTCAACACTTTTGGAGGTAGTACATGACAAGGTAGGTACAAGGTAAGTTATGCATCTCACCGGCTATTTGCCTGCAAAAATACCTGATTTGTGTACATGATCTTGGACATGAGCAAATTAGGTGTGTAATCATGAGTACTTTTGTGCACTTATAGTTTTTAAAAATCAAGCCCTATATATAACATTTAATGTGAAGGAGGAAATCTGGGGGAGAGATAAAATTTCAAGCTATCTTATTGTATGAAAACGTGAAAGGTTTAATACTGAGGAACCCTTGGCAAAAAAATAAAATAAAAAAGACTTCAAAGTAGCAACTCCTTTGGCAGCATGTACAAGCGCAAACTGTATGACTGAAGGAACTTTTCTGGCTTGAAATGTAAAACAGATAAGGGAGTGCCAAGTCCTTCAGTAAAGCAGCTCACAATGTACTAATTAGATAGCTATCGGTTGTACAAGAAACCTTATTAAAACATTGCCGATAATAGCAAACAAGCATGCAGTGAAAGGAAGAGATTTACTAAAGATACCAAACTGGAGGAGGAAGCAGTAATAAAAAGGGGAGAAGGGCATTAAAATCTACAGAATGTCTACAATAGATTCAGATCATAGGGCAGATGCTTTGTGTACACATTTCAATGATTAGAGTGTAAGGCAAGGAAACTTTGAACTAGGAAAAGGTAATCCACTCTCATCAGCCACTTTGGTGTGAAATTCAGCTCTGTTCAGAAGGCAAGCACAATGGGCTGTGCACTACTTAACCTTCAAAATACAACTTTAAGGCACAAACGTGGTGCAGAGGCCTTGTGTTGATGCTACGCACAGGGCTGTATTTCACCCATATAGACCTGTGAGAATAATTCTTCATACAAAGGAGCAATTGTAAACTTAGCCAGTGTTAGACATATAATTTTGCTTTTTGCCAATGTTTCCCATCAGCAAAAATCTGATTTTTTTCAAAGAATCCCTATATGGAGATTGAAGGTTAGAAAAGGGGAAAGGAGCACAAAATGACCACCAAAAATTTCAGTTCTGTGAAATGTGTTGTTAGTGAGTGAATATCTTGCCTACAAATGTTATGGCAAAATTCACACAACTGTCAGAAATTTTCTAGTTTCCTTCCCCTCCCCTCATGTACTCTCACCCCCAAAAATCTGGTCCCTGATTCTCTCTGTGCTCCAGGGGTAGAGGAAACAAATCTGAATCATCCATTTACTTGGCTGTGATGGAGTGGAGTGAACAGAGTCAAGTCCACCCCTTCCCTTGCCCTGCCTTCCCATTCTCAGCACATCTGTGCGGGGTGGGGCGTAGCAAGCTCACAGAGTTTACTCTCCCCACTTATGCTGTGACTTGTGATGCAGATAGCCCACACAGTGGAATAATCTCCATTATGCAACCTTATTGTCTTGTGTAAATGCATTGGGCAAGAGACAATCTCGCACAATGATATAAAGTTGCTGCCTACAGCATTACACAATGACCACTAGAGCTGACTGGAAAACAGCAAGTAATTTCTATGAAACATTTTCCTGTAAAATTTTCCAACGTTTTGTCCAAAATTTTGACTTTCTCTTGTACTAATTCTGAAAGAGCACAAACAGAAATTTACTTTTCCCATGACTATAAATGTGCTTGTCTTTTTTTAGCAATGGTTTTCACTTCTGTCTTGTAGAGAGATCTGTCCAGGATGCTAATCCATTGCCTATCAAAGTCTATGGAAAGCCTCACATTGCATTTAATAAGCTTTGGTGCAGATGCCAAATGAGTAAAGAGTGAACTTGTCCCTGATGGTTGAATTGCTAATGTAGCACAACTGAGAGAGTCTGCCACTGAGGCCACGACTATGAGAAAGCTTTTTAGAGACAGTTTATCTATTAGGTTCAGGCTAGGCTGGCTGAATTTCAGACATCACTAACCTCAATGTAAGAAGAGTAAAAACATACCAGAAACAGGGACTTGAAGTACTCGGAGCAGTAGCTGTAGCTGAAGGGATTGTGTACTGATGTTTCTCTTTGAGGGGTCTCATTCTTTTTCACAGACTTTTTTTTCACATCACAGTGCCACAAAGGAGACTAAAGTCCAATCCTCTGTCCATCTTGTGTTATCAGGGCAGACTGTGACAGGAAGTAGTGTGGAGACAGCATGGATGAAGAAGTGCCTCATGTGGCTCTGCCCTGACTGCCTAGTGACATGAATAGATTGAAGGTAGCCATTTTTAACCTTCCTCGGGTAAGGGAGGTCATCACAATATGAGGTCCTGAGGCAGTAAAGGGAGAGGAATCTTCTGTTTAGAACTGGGGGAAGGAGTCCTACAGTGGGGACGTGAAACCCCCATTACACTTCACAACTTTAGTGTCAAAGAGGCCCGGGATATGGGATATGGAAGGACAGATGGATATGGAGACCAACTATGCTCTCGCCCCAAAACGTAGTCCCTAAAGTTAATCAGTTAGACATATTGGCAAGACAGAGTGGGAAAACTTGTATTGTCACTGTGTGTACTGTTGATAAACTGAGGCTTCAGCCTTCAGGGCTGTCAGTGGAGCACTCATCTAACCTTATAAAACAAAGGTGAGTGCTTCAGAGAACATTTTACTGTGGTGGTACAATCTCTGTATCCATGTCTGCATTTAGAGAGAGAACTTTTAAAAATGTAGTTCCAAATGCACATTCATGCACTGCAATGTCCTATTTGCAAGGATATCACAGCATATAGCAAAGTGCAGGGCTAGTAATATCCATAATCTATCACAATGTATCAGGTGTCAATGTATTTTCAGAAAACAAAAACACCAAGCAATGATCATTGTGAACATTAGATTTATTATGTGTGTTATTTTTTACTTAGAAGATATGTAGGGTGGGATTTTCGAAAGGGCTCTCTGTCATCCTCACTGCTCTCACTGACGTCAATCAGAGTCCTCTAATTTCAATGGAAGCAGAGATAGGCCAATGGTGAGTGCTTTTGAAAAATCCAAATTTAAAGTATAAATGTGTAACTCCTACTGTTTTATAGTGTGTTAATCCAGTTCCCATAGCTCTGCAAGGGAATCACTGAACAACTAGCAATATGGTGGGATGTTGAAATAACAGAGCAGAGCACTTATGGAAGTTTGTGTGTCAGGAGCTTTGTGGGGGCAGTTCTTATCCAGATTTTAGTCTGAACCTTGTAGGTCAGGTTAGTTTCTAAATAAAAATGCACTTAATCGTGGGGGTAGCCTGTGATTGGCTAATGTAGTTGTTTTCATTAACTTTTCTTAAAGCTTGCTAACTTTGTAGAATCCTTGTAGAAAGTTGCAGATGATCCATTTCTTTCCATGCGCAGAGAGGATGCACACAGTGCTACACAATTGCAGTTGTCCTCTGCTATTTGTAGTAGCACTGAGCTTAGTCATGAGCATAAAAGTCAAGCTAAAGCCACAAGACTCAGCCCCTTTCCCTTGTTGCAGGATAGGAGTATTTTTAATAAGTTTTTACATCTTCTCTTTTTCTAACTCAGCCAATCTTCTCTCAGGTAAAACCGTGAAGCTGGTAGAGAGAGACTGACAGAGATTTTTCTGTCACACAAAAGTTTTCTACATTCATAAATTAAATTTCAGAAAAACCATTGCATGTGGGGTTCTTTGAATCCCTCAAACACAACCTTACCTGTTTCACTTCCAGAGAAAAAAGGCTTTTCTAGACTTAGAAATTAACCAAAATTTTGATATAAGCTGCTGTATAACTGTCTTATTCCAGAATACAAATACCACACATGGGGTTAAACCAGAAAACTATTCTGGAATAATTATTCTGGATTAGCTACTTTGATAAATTTTCAAATGTAGACAATCCCAAACTTCTGTAGACAGCAATAGAAATAGAATGTCCTCTTGTCCCACACATACCACCAATTAATTATCATCTGTCAGGAGAACAGGCCCCCGCAAGTTACAGAGATATTACATGATTAATGTCAAATGGATTCTGTGTCAATATGAAACCTTTACAAATGTATTCAGGGAAACAATCAAGCTACCTGATTTGCTCATGCTAATCTAAGATGCCAACTTGCTCCCTTGGAAGTCAAGGGACCAAACTCATTTACTAAGAGAAGGATTTGTCCTTGTCTTGACCATCTTTCCAGGGGTTATTAGATGGTGGGTAGTAAAATGGCTACCCCAGTGTTAAGGTACATACACTATTGTTATTAGGTTCATCCTTAGAGACTACTGTTATCACTTCACCTGTTTAATAACAAAAAAAAAAGTTAGACTCAGCTGTGTCATGATTAAGAAAAATGCCAGTTTCTGAGTTTGAGCCTAATGAAACAGCTCAGGGAGTTGATGAACCGTTGTATGCTCCAAGATGATAAATTGAATTTAATAATAGTAATAATAATAATAATAATAATAAATAATAATAAAACTTAATTGGGAATGTAGAAATATACCTGATAGAGCAATCTGTAAATAAATCAACTTCGACCTTAAAGCATTAAAATTCTAAAGCTACATCTGGCAAGACAAGATCAAAAGTAGAAAGACATTTTTATTGTGATGAATCTTTAGGATTATGCCCCTGGGCTTTAAAAGTAAGCAACACAGTTTTAAAAGTAATGATTGACATTACTTGTCATAATATTAATATAAGTAGGAATATACAAGAACAAGTGATTTAGTTGTAGGTGGAAGCGAATACAGTGAGAAAACAGCTCTGAATTTGTCACTACTGACTGGTACCACCTCGGTCTGCTAGTCATCAGAGATGTTAATTTATAAAGGAATAGTCAGGTCTGGCAAACAACCATTTGTCTTTACATTCCAACATTATATTGAGCTAAAATACACTTATGTTGAATATTCATATAGGGCCTGATTCAAAGTCCATTGAAGTCAATAGAAAGACTATCACCTACTAGCAGATTACCTCATCTAGTTATAGATCCCCATAGATATGCTGATTGATTGGAATCTAACATTTGTCTGGATTTACCTGTGATCAATCTATTACTGCTACTGACTGTTTGTTTTATAATAGGTGGAATGGGAAGCAATGTCTATAGTTAAAGTTGCCCCAAACTTCCCATTGTAAGACCCTGTTTTCAGTTGCTTATAACTTTTCCAAACTTTAACCATTCAGGCTGAAATTTTCTATGCTGAATGTCTCCCTCTGACTATATAGGTTGGGGAAAATTTCAGTCAAATTGGTTCCATTTTTTTGGAGAATGAGATATTGCTATGTTAAAAAAATTGAATGACCTTATCTCTGAGAAGATATAGCACAGGAACTTGAAATTTGCCAGTGGACTTGGCCTTTGTGTCCAGGATGTACTTTTGCTGTTCCTGTGAATATCCCCTAACATTTGCTCAAGTCTTTGAAAAATCTTAGTTCACACATGCTCACAGACTTGTTACAGTTTTGCAGATAAATTTTCCTCTGAAGAGTCCATCTTCACTGAGCATGATCTAACCCAGGGTTGCATGGGCAAAGCATGACTTTCCCTGTAATTGCTGATCCTAGCAGTGGTGGGCCCAGGTAGCATGGGCACGGGAACTGAGAGAAGGGAGACTGTCCTGTGCTGCGCCTTCAGTGACCCTGTGCTGGTGCCCAGGCAGTGTGGAGAAGGAAACAGACTAACTTGATTTCTGAAAAAAATCTGCGAGTTGGAGCTGGTCTCAGTTGGGGTAGTGGCAGGCTATCCACTGGAAATGAGCTTGTTACCACAGGCTCTTGCACAACATACTGATAGATTTACACTGATACTCTACATTAATAAGTTTTTCCCTTTTACAAAACATCAGCAGAATGGTGGAGCATGAAGGCCACTGATAGATAGTGCAAAGGGACAGGTAACAGAAAGAGCCATGTTTAAATGAGATGACTGCCAACTCATAACAACAGAGGGGGCAGCAATATCTGTTTGAATTATGTTTTGATAACGGTCTTCCATAGTATCCAGCTACTTGTGAAAGAGGCTGGACCCCAAAACACCCCTCTCTGCTCTCTCACAATGGCTATCAGTAAAAACTAGGGGTGAGGACTTCTCACCCAACTCTTGCTTGCAGCTCTTCTAAGTAACATGGATCTTCTAACATGGCTGTTTGGTTGAGAGCATCCTTCCCTCTGCTGCCTCTGCCAGATGAGTGTGGAGCGATTGATTTTGGATGATGTTGTTAATATTTTACATGATCAGCTTAAGCACTAAAGGCAGTAAGGTTTTCTTCGACCCACCAATATGTGCTTCTGGGACAAATCTCCACATCTTTAAAGTTTGACATTCCAAGGAGCATCTGCATTTCCTATGTCAGTCTCCCATAAAGAGGGTGATAAACAAGGATGGCTGCAAGATCAGGAGTGTCTATATTCCTTCCCCGCAAAACTACTTGGTAAAAATCCCAGGGGAATGACAAAGTTTGGAAACATTTATGAAATTGCAAATTGATTTCCCACTCCAAGATAGGACTCTTTCCTCCCTTCACTCCTCTTCAACCATGAGCATTAAGCTGTGTCACCTAAGATATAACGCTAGTTTCTGTCCCCTTAGTGTGACCTGACCTGGACATAGGGTGACCAGATAGCAAGTTTGAAAAATCAGGCTAGGCTCTTTGTGGTACACAGTGTCTCTCTCCCGTCTCTCTCCCTGGCCGCTTGCTCTGAGCAACTAGGCATTGCTGTTTATCCTCTGTAAGATGTTATGCCCTCATCTCCCATTACAATCACCCTGCTGGTACAGAATGGACATTCACCAGAGGGTGAACCCTGCTGTATAGACGCATCCCAACAACTAGCTTCAGTGAGAAGTGTCCTTCTGTTACCTTCATAGGGAATGTGAGAGGGTTTTACCCCACTGAACTCAGCCCTTAGCCACTAGCCTTATTTGCCCTCTCTTGTACATTGAGAACATGGAGCGGGAGGGAATTCAATGTATTTTAGAGTTACTGATTCCCATAAGAATTTTGTTGCTCTTGATTTTAGCTCTTTCTAATTTCACTCCACTAATTGCCTCATGTGGGCTTGGACTTTTCTAGATTCCATCCCTGGCACTCCCCCAGGCTCTTTCTGAAAGCTTTATGGGGAGAGAAGATAGCTCTTTTCAAGTAGGAAAGTGTCCTAATTTAATTACTGTTTTATGGCAGACTAGGAGAATTAGTCTGGCTGTGAGATGTAAAGACTCAGCAGAACATTAGCAGAGCTGGTCAATTCCCCAATACAGCCTGTGATAACCCTCTCTAAACCAGACTTCATGCGACCCATGAATCCACTGTGCCCTTTGCACCAGTTCCTCTCGGCCAACGTTCTAGATACACACAAAGCTTCTCAAAAAAAAAACCAAAAAAAACCAAAAAAACCTCTCTTCTCCTTGTGACTCAGAGAAGCCAGAACACTTGTCTGTTTTCTTAAAAATCCCTTATCATGTTGTTTTTCTGGCTTCCCAATATATTTAAAAAAAATCCCAGAGGCAACATTCACAGCTCTTGCAAACCCCAGGATCCCTGGAGTTCCCAACACCACTTTCCCAGCAATGAGAGATTATGTCATTACTTCCCTGATTTGGGATTTCCCTGACCTTGTTCTCCTGCCATGACTATAACAGCATCTCAGTGCAAGAGGGCAAGTAGATGGTAGAGGGTAGCAAGTTTCAGCTGGCCTGACCAGTTGAATGTACCCCTAACTCACTAATGTCATAACCTGTATTTAAAAGGTGTCATGTAAGATATCAGTAGAAAGCTAATACTATACTAATCATTACAGTATTGTGTGGTGCATGTACAGAGGGAAAATTCAAAATAAGAAACATTGGAAATTATGGTATCAAAGTATGTCTGCCAGGCAGGGCTACAGTTACTCCACCCTAGATAAAGGAATGTGGTTCTGCCACCTGGAAGGCATCTCCAAGTTACATTAAGAGACAATAGGAATGCAAATTACATAAAAGGTAAACAGGACCGTCAAGACAGCAGAAGGAGGAGACTGTAGGAAACAGATCGATTTGCATTTTATCTACCATCAGTGGGAGGAGAAACCAGCATGGAACTTCCTTCACTGACAGATGCCATGTCACTTTCCTCACAGCTTGAACGAACTTTACTTTGGTCGGGGGGGGGGAACTTTCAGAAGAATCCATTTCAAAGGTTCACTGGACTATAGTGTTATCTTTCACTTAAGAAGACAAAGGAACCAAGCACTTTGGACTTCCTTGGAGATCCTGAACAGAGGGGTTGGTCAGTCTGGTAAGGAAACTATCTTGAACAAAGACTGTAGCTTGTTTTGTTAAGTCTTTGCCTCTAAAATGTGTTTTTCATTTTTATTTGCTTGTAACCATTTCTAATTCTATCCTTTGTACTTGAACTCACTTAGAATTCTATCTTCTTTTGTTAATCAACTTATTTTACTTTTAATGTAAACCAACCGAGTCCTGTGTTTTATTTAAGATGAACGTTAACTCCAGTTAATGTGGCAAGCTGCTGGGTATTTCTAAAGAAGCAACCTAACCTTAATATTTCTCTGAATGGTCCAGGAAAGGGCTAGATGTTGCACAGCATGTGGTTTAGGGAAAAATTGAGACTGGGAGTGTGTTGCGACCACCCCTGTATAAGGTAACTGGGTGATAGAGACTAGAGTGGGGCTATTGTGTTGTAGACAGGCTGCCAAAATCAGAATCACTGAGTCAGAGCTGCGTAACACACAGACATTCAGGGCATGCTGGTATGCTGGCTGGAAGCATCCATTCAAGAGAACTACAGTAGCAGAGCTTTTTGAGGTGCACATGGTTAAACGGCAGCCAGTGACACCAACCCTCACTGGTCTGTAATGCACCCAATATGTGACACTTGCTCACACCCTGACCCTTCCACATACACACACATATCTGCACACCCCTGTGCAGATAAAGGACTTATCTCTTCTCAGGGATTCTCTGGGTTCTTTTTTTCCTCCCAGGTTCCCTGTTAAATTTCTCTTCCCTCTTTCCCTGACTGATCCTGTGTCTCTCTATGACCATGAGACACACTCACTCTAATTGTACTCCCCTGAACTGCTGAGTTCCCTCTGGGAAAGAAGTCTAGGCCTCATATGCCACCAAGGTATTGTGCACTAATGTCCCAGTGCTGGGCTTTGTGCTGACGAGATAAAGACACAGTGCAGGCTGAGCTGCTGTCTCCTTCCTTTCTCCCAGAATAGGTAGGGTTTTACTCCCTCCCTTTTATGTGGAAAGTCTTTGTCTACTAGATAGAATGAGGAAGTCATTTCCACAATCCTTGCTGGCTTGAGCCAGGGAACAGAAATCGTCTCCAGTTTTCCATCTCTCCTGTGTCACCTTGGCTGCATATTTGTTTATCTCTGTGTTCCCTGCATTTCATGTCTCCCATTTTGTTCTTCCTGATTGTGTTCACTGATTCTACATAGTGTATGGATCTGCCAACAGCATATATAGTGTGTACAGGGATCAAATTAGTATTCACTTAATTTTGGCCCTGCAGCTTCCCCCTACAAGAGGGAATACAGGACAAAATCTGAATGGGCAGTGGGGCAGTCAATGCTTCCCCTTCTCATCACTGCCATGAGGCCAGTTCCTGGAACAGGACTCCCTCTGAGGTCGGGGGAGGTTGCCAGGCCTTGCCCTGCTTCCAACAGCCTGTGTCGCCTCACAGGGAGGAACGGGCTGGAAGTTGAGGGCCGAGCATGGTACAGACTTGGTGGGTGAGGTGATGTGGCCAGTGGCTGTAGCAGGAGTAGCTCCACGGGGATTTATCTCGTGTATCATGGGAAGAATTTCTGGGAGTATTCTGCCTGGTCAGTCACAGTTTTCGTTCCGCACCCCAGCTCCTCATTAGATCTGATTCGTACTTTTACGCTGGTATTCTGATCACATTTTCTTGGGGACTTTCAGTGGTAATGTGTGTAATTTAGGGAAGACATTCACTTGTCCTGTAGCCAGGAAATTGACAGTTTGCCACAGTATTCCATATCATTGCCAAATGGAAATACCATGGGAAAGAACTTATGCTTCGCTACTTCAATTCGGATAGAAGTGGGCACCTTTAAAGTCAGTGGAATTTTTGCTATTGACATCACTGGGGGCAGAATCAGATTCCTTATTACTATCTAAAAGGAATTCTCACTCCCAAATATTTCAATGAACCTTGTATCATACATGCATGAAATTCTGTTAGATTTTGTTTAAAAATACAAAGGAATAATAATTAGGGCTGTTGATTAATTGCAGTTAACTTATGCAATTAACTCAAAAAAATTAATCGTGATTAATCATTGTTTTAATTGCACTGTTAAACAATAGAATATAAATTGAAATTTATTAAATATTTTGGATGTTTTTCTACATTTTCAAATATATTGATTTCAATTACAACACAGAATACAAAGTGTACAGTGCTCACTTTATATTTCTATTTTTGATTACAAATATTTGCACTGTAAAAATGATAAACAAATGAAATAACATTTTTTAATTTACCTCATACAAGTACGGTAGTGCAATATCTTTATCATGAAAATGCAACTTATAAATGTAGATTTTTTTTGTTACAAAACTGCACTCAAAAACAAAATAGTGCAAAACTTTAAGACTACAAGTCCACTCAGTCCTACTTCTTGTTTAGCCAATCACTAAGACAAACAAGTTTGTTGATAATGCTGTCCACTTCTTATTTAATATTCATATGTCCCTTTATGCTTTGGCCACCATTCCAGAGGACATGCTTCCATGCTGATCCTTATTAAAAAAAGAATGTGTTAATTAAATTTGTGACTGAACTCCTTGGGGGAGAACTGTATGTCTCCTGCTCTGTTTTACCCACATTCTACCATATATTTCATGTTATTGCATTCTTGGATGATGACTCAGTACATGTTCATTTTAAGAACACTTTCACTGAAGATTTTACAAAAAACAAAGAAAGTCCCAAGGTAAGATTTCTAAAGATAGCTACAGCACTTGAACCAAAGTTTAAGAATCAGAAGTGCCTTCCAAAATCTGAGAGGGACAAGGTATGGAGCATGCTTTAAGAAGTCTTAAAAGAGCAACACTCTGGTGTGGAAACTACAGAACCCAAACCACCAAAAAGACAAAAAAAAAAACCAAAAAACCCCAACTTTCTGCTGGTGGCATCTGATTCACATGATGAAAATGAACATGCATTGATCTGCACTGCTTTGGAGCAGAACCCGTCATCAGCATGGACGCATGTCCTCTGGAATGGTGATCAAAGCATGAAGGGACATATGAATGTTTAGCATATCTGGCACATAAATATCTTGCAATGCCGGCTCCAACAGTGCCATGCGAATGCTTCTTCTCACTTTCAGGTGACATTGTAAACAAGAAGCAGGCAGCTGCATCTCCTGCAAATGTAAACAAACTTGTTTGTCTGATTGATTGGCTGAACAAGAAGTAGGACTGAGTGGACTTCTAGGCTCTAAAGTTTTACATTGTTTTATTTTTGAATGCAGTTATTTTTGTACATAATTCTACATCTGTAAGTTCAACTTTTATGATAAAGAGATTGCACTACAATACTCACATGAGATGAATTGAAAAAGACTATTTCTTTTGTTTCTTACAGTGCAAATATTTGTAATAAAAAATTAAGTGAGCATTGTACACTTTGTAATCTGTGTTGTAATTGAAATCAATATATTTGAAAATGTAGAAAATATCCCAAAATATTTAAATGATATTATATTATTGTTTAACAGTACGATTAATCACAATTAATTTTTTTAATCACTTGACAGCCCTAATAATAATCATGCTGTATTAGCAGTTATAATATTTCAGGATGCTGGAGTAACAATACAATTGCATTACTAATATATCAGATATAAATATCTGATTTCTTCACAAATATTTTCTCTGTTCGTATTAGATACTATACACAAATGATTGAAGAAAAGTAAACAAAATAACTTTTAAAAATATTCTGGGCCTGATCCTGATCCATTGAAGTTAATGTGAGCTTCCCACTGCGTTTCTCACAGGATCAGTGCTACTGCACATCCCTTATGGAATAGTCCTATAGAGTTAATATAAATTGGTAACTTTTCTACATCCTTTTTAAGCAATCTTAAAAAATTTAACAAAGGTTTATGTTCCTTTTATAGAATTCTATGGGTAGGTTCAAATATTCGATAGAAAGGATATAATTCTCCATTGCATGCTACAGGTTTTTAAAGTAATTTCTATAAACCCTATTAAATACGCATAGAACCTATATGCTATATATCTATTAAATTCTGTCTGTAGGGCTTTTCCATAAGGAATTAAAGTTTTATTACCATCAGCTGATGGAATTTAAATATGTGAGTGAAGCATGTGTCAGTTGAGACATACATAAAATAAGTTATCAATCCAAATCCCATTCTGTTACCAAAAAAAGGGGTCAGATAAGTCTTCCTTTCACTGATGGGAGGAGCTCTATCCATTTCTCAGACATCATAGCAGATGAAATTCAGTGCATCATCTGTGGTGGCAATTTTTATGATTGGTGATAAATTGTCATAAATCTGCCTTAAGTCAGCCCATAGCCTGGTATGCACATGACCTGTATGTCTACAGTAGTGGCCATAGGGACTTGGTAATAAAATATGCAGACTCCCTGCTGTATAGTAAAATGGCATACAGAATTGTTTGTACTGTTTTAAAATGAGAACTGGTCCCACCATTTTAGTCAGATATTTGTGGAATTGCAGGATAACGTTCATGCATTACTTGTTTCCCAGTAGTTAATATAATATGAAGAGCATCCCCATTATGTTTGTTTAAAAATAGTAAGCAAGATATTATCAAGATGATAGTAATGTGTGTGTATGTAAGTCATATGTCTATAGGTATACATAAAGACAAGATAGTATATGTGATATGATTATATATATGTGAAGTATGATGTGTATATATATGACTGTGTTTCTATATATTATAAACAAATATCTTTCTTTCTTTCTTTCTTTCTTATATAAGTATTTATAGTAAAAAAGAAATAGTTCATACTATATCTTGAATCTGTGGCATTCTCTCTTCCTTTTTCTCTTTGGTAGCTGGAAATAATAATAAATAAAACTACCTGTAAATATGTAGGGCTGCAGAACATCTGGTTAACAGCTGCTTTCACAGACAGTTATTCAAATAATCTCCACAGTATAGTTTTAGTGGCTGGCTAGCAACAAATGGCAGAATTGACCTTATTATGGCTTAGCCTTATTTATAGCAAACTTATCTCCTCTCCCTTTTGTTTTTTTAACACCCAAAAATATATACTTGGGGACTTCCACAGGGCACCTTCATAGCATTAACACTTACAGGCCTAATGTCTGTCAAAACTGTCTCTAGCATCCATTTGCAAAATTGCTGTTCTCTTTGGCTACTTGCCATGGAGGGAAGCAGCAGGTCAAAAGTTATGTGCAAAATCGGTAATAGACCCCCTGCAGAGGAAATAAATGCTCACATGGCATGCTGCCAGTAGTATCTGGAACCCTGAAAGGCACCTGCAAGCAATGTCTTCAACAAACCCAAGGAAAAACACTAAGGATCGGGGATTTTCAGGTGCAAAGTGGGGAGAGTTGTCTGTCAGTTGCACCCTAAGACCCCCACTTTGATACTGTAGTGAGGTGGGGGAGGATCTGTGTTTCACATTACATCCCTGACTTTATGGTTAAATCATTTCTTTAACATCATGGATCAGGTCACAATGTCAGACATTTTCATCTGTGACTTGACATTTCTATAGCTTCAATCTTAGTGAGCACCCAAATCTACCTTGTGTTTTTTAAATGTAGCATTTTAGGGCACACCCTACACAGCAAGCAGGACCCCGCAGCAGCGGGTCTCAGAGCACTGGTCTATGGGCTCATGCTACAGTGCTAAAAACAGCAGTGTACATATAGTGGCTCTGAAAGCCACCATGGCCCGGACTTCAGATCCTGAGCTCCAGCCTGAGCTGGAATACCTACATGGATGCTTTTAGCGTCGCAGTGTGAGCGTGATTCTGTGGACCCAGGCTCTGAGGTTTGCTGCTGCAGGTTTTAAAATGCAGTGTAGACACACTCTAGAATAGCATTTTTCAAATGCGGCCACTGTGGCTGCATGTGACCACCAAGGGGTTTTCCTGTGGCCACAACAGCCTCCTGGGCAGATATGAGGGAAGGGGCAAAGTTTTGGATGTATAAATATGATTGTCTTCATATGAGCATTCTGTAGGCAGCAGGTCTGAATCATTCCTTAGGTACCAGTCAGACACCAAGTCATTAACCAGACTTTATTTCTGCATGCTGCATCACACCCCACAGCACTGCATTTCTTCTATGATCTAAAACTGCCTGTATGTTCAGTTAAACAGAACTTGTAAGGTTATCTGTAACATCATCTGTGATGCTGGCAGACCAGGTGCCAGTTCATGCCCAGGCCCCCAGGCTCCATTGAACACTGACAAATACGTAGTCGGAAACGAGTCTGGCTTACCTGTGTGTTAGCATTGTTCAAATAGATGTTAAGTTGATAAGAATGTGTTTAGATCTGAGGAAATGCCTGTAGGATGCTGCATGTATTGATCTCACTTACAACCTCTGTAGGCAATAATATAAGGTTATATTCAGTGTTTGCATTGTAAACCTCTCTAACCATAACTCAAAGAGGAGAGAAGCCTTCTCTAATGCAAATGCTGGCTTCCTATAGAAGATGTTAAGCCCTGCCCAACAAGAAGGCCTTTAGCACCATTTGAGTCATTGTGAGACATCAAAGAACAAAGGCTTTGTTAATTATATTCCTCACCCCTCCAGGAAGAGGAGACCTGCACATGAACTCATTTGCTTGGACTCTGGGATGAAGGAGATAAAAATCCCTGACAAGGAGAAACAAGATTCTTTTCTGGTGCTTGGGCTTTAAAGGGGCAAGATTCACTGGGCATAAGCAAAAGATTCTCAGCTGTTTAGCTTGTGTTAGCCCTAAAGGACATATAAAAGCTTGCATATTATAGCAGCTACTATCACCTTTTGGAACCTAAGACTGTATTACATTTGTGTGTGTATGTTTACCTGCTTTAATCTTGTTGTCACTCTGTCTGGAGTGGTTCATGACGGGTGAGTGCCAGCCTCAGGGCAGACTGTCCAAAAAGGAGGGCAGACACCCCAAACTAGTAGTATGTTCTATCATTAGATTTCACCAACCCAGTAACAAGTGTGAACTTCTGGGTCACTGTAACAGTCTTACCAGGAGTCACAGACAGTCCCCTTGGACTTTCCAGTCTATCTTGCCACCGAGGCAAGCTGGAAATGGTCACTTACACCAAAAATCACAAAATATTCAGGTTGCTTCCAGTCCCAAGAGACCAGTCACTTACCCCAGATCAATGTGTACCTTAGGTCTCACATCAAAGACATTGCTGGTAGCCAATCCTATAGTAACTTAACTAAGGATTTATTAACTGGGAAAAAGAAATGAAGAGAATTATTTACAGGTTAAAGCAGGCAAAATATAAGCACAAATGAATTACAGCCTATGGTTCCCAAAGGTGACAGAGATGTAATAATCTGTCCACTGAATGTCTTTTAGGGATAACCCAGGTTGACCCTGGGCATCTCTGCTTTGTTTCCTAGCTCCACCCCTATTAGAGTTCAAACAGCAAGGAGATAATTTCTTCTTGTGAGCATCTTTATACGCCCTTCCCCTAGCTTTCAAACAAATGGGACAGGCACTCCTGCACGTAACATTTTCATTGGTGGATGGGACAATCGCAATCAACAAAGTTTTTGTCCTACAATGGCCTGTGACCAGGGCTGCCCGGGTGTGAGGGCAAATGGGGCCCCCATGAGAATATAGAATTCTATAGTATTGCAACTTTTTTTTATGGAAGGGGCCCCCAATTGCTTTACCCCAGGCCCCCTGAATCCTCTGGGCAGCCCTGCCTGTGACGGGACATGCTTGCCCTGCACTAGTGCAGTAGGGGTTAAGCTCACCATGTGGATTGAGAAGGCCACACCTCTGCCCTGCTGATCATGCCTCTGCCCTGCTCTGGCAGGAACCCAGTATAAAAGGGAGCAACTCAGCTCAGTTGGGACTGACCGCTGAGGAGGAAGGATGCAGGTTGTCATCTCTAGCCTGGGAACTGTTGAATCTCCAGCTTGCAGAAGCGAAACCTGCTGAGACTCGGGCAGACACCAGGACAATGGAGGACACCCCAGACAGGACAGAACTGCCCCAGCTGAGGAATCCAGAAACCCTGGAGATGTCTGAACTGCTGCATGACAGGAAAGGGTAGGAAGTTGCCCAAGGGGACTGGCCATTGGGCTGAGTGTCATCAGCATGTTTCGGACGGATCCCTGCTGACTCAATGACAAATATCTTTGCCACTGACAGGATCCTGGGTTGGAACCTGGTGGAGCAGGGAGGGCCCAGGTCCCTCTTCCCCAGCCACCATCCACACCCAGGTGGCAGCTCACTTCTCCTCATTGGTCATTGGTCATTAGGCCATACAGCCCTGAGGGAGAGGGCAGCTATATTGATTTTGGCCCCTAAGCTGCACCACCGCAGGCTAAGAGTGGTCAGGGGTACTCAGTCCTGGGACTGTGGTGACCCCCTGCCCCACCCCAAAGGGGGGATGGGGACTGCTTGCCCTTAAACATGGCCCATTTGATTTTGATAGTACTTTTTTCATGGGCAGAGGAGCCACTCATTGTGCTGAGGCTCACAAGATCAGAGTGGGTATTTTTATACTTATAAAGCAAACCTTTCATATTACCTTATAGAATGGGATTCAGGCATTGCAAGATCAATGCATGCAGAGACTTACAAGCATTTTATAGAGGTGAAACACATCCTCACAAGTCTAACTCCTATCTTGAATAATTTTAGCATACAGGTGAGCTGGTCTGGTTGCAAGCTATGAATTTGTCAGTGCTCAACTAATGCCTATAGCCAGGGCAAGAGCTGGCACCTGGTGTACCAGCAGCACACTTGTAAATAACTCATATTTCTTTTCTTGGTTAATAAATCTTTAGTTAGATTATTACAGGGTTGGCTGTAAGTGTTGTCTTTAGTGAGATCTGGGGTGCATTTAATCTAGGGTAGATGACTGGCCCTACGTGAATGGGAATAATTTGAATATTGTTGTGATATTTGGTGTAAGGGACCATCTATCACAAAGAGTTTTCTGGCTGGCAAGCTAAACCAATGTGACCAAGGAGACTGTTTGTGACTCCAGGTTAAGGCTGTTATAGTGCTTTAGGAGTTCACATCTGTTACTTGGTTGGTGAAATCTAATTATAGAACAGCGTTTCTCAAATTGAGGTCTTCAGGCTGTCAGGTGTCCACGAGTGAACTCCAAGGGGTTTGCAGCCTCACTGCTCAATTCCTTCCTCTCCCTGTCAGGCAGGGTCCCTACCTGCCCTGGTTCCATGTGGCTCCCGAAATCAGCCACCACGTCCCTGCAGCCCCTAGGCACAGGGGTGGCCAGGGAGGCTTCGTGCGCTGCTCCTGCCCAAGTGCCGGCTCCGCAGCTCCCATTGGCAGGGACCCGTGACCAATGGGAGCTGCGGGGGCAGCGCCTGTGGGTGCAAGGGCAGCACATGGGGCCTCACTGACTATGCCTCTGCCTAGGGGCTGCAGGGATCTGGTGGGCAACTTCCTGGGAGCCACGGTAAATGCCACCAGAACCCCAAACCCCCTTGCACACCCCAACCCCCTGTCTCAGCCTGCAGTCCCCTCTTGCACCCAAACTCCCTCCTGGAGCCTGCACTCCCCCCAACCCCAGCCTGAAGCCCCTCCTTTATCCCAAACTCCTCATCCCTGGCTCCATCCCAGAGTCTGTACCCCCAGCCGGAGCCCTCTGTCCCCCGTACCCCAACCCCCTACCCTAGCTCAGAGTCCCCTCCCAAACCCCTCATCCCCAGCCCCACCTCAGAGCCCCCACCCCCAGCTGGAGCCCTCAATCCTCTCCCACGTCCCAACCCCCTGGTCCAGCTGGTAGCCCATCCTATAGTAACTTAACTAAGGATTTATTAAATGGAATCAGTGTTGTTAACATATCATGTGTGCAGCTTATTTTATTTCCACTTTTCTCTTCCCTCCCCCTTTCATAATTGCTGCTCATGTACCAGCACTTTTTTTTTCCAGTTTAGAGGCGGGAGCATTTAGATGAATCTGAAATAGTGAGAAGCACAGAAGGTATCCACATATTGGGCAAAAACATATCCTGTTACGGTTATGCAGAGAGGCCAGATTTATTTAGGTACCTACAGATGCAGATAGATGTCTAGGTGGATTTACTAAATCCACCTAGACATCTTAGTGAATTTCTTAGGTGCTTTTGTAGATCTCATTCAGCACTTATCTGCATCTTTAGGCACCTAAATACCTTTTTTAAATCTGGCCATGAAGCCCTCTGCCTCTACTTATCTGAAGAGTAAGTGCATAATGTGCTTCTGAACTGAAATCTTCTGGATAGTTGACTTTAAACCTGTCACCAGGTTGGATTAACAATGTGTGTTGCTCTCTATTATCATCATGAACTGGTATTCCAAAAGGGTCACATTCAGCCATTGGATGTTTTGACATCAATGGGAGCTGCATGCATCTGAGGGGAGAAATTGGCTCAGAACTGCATCTTACATATGAAACAACCCTCCCACAACATGGATTTTCAATCCCAAGTGAGGCCTGTTTCTGGGCAGGAGCGGCGCCAGGGTTTTTGGCGCCCTAGGCGGGGGTCCTTCCGCGCTCCCGGTTGTTGGCGGCAATTCTGCGGCGGGGGGGGGTCCTTCCACACTCCCTGTCTTCAGGGCACTTCGGCGGCGGGTCCTGGAGCGAGTGAAGGACCCGCCGCAGAATTGCCGCCACCAACCCAGAGCGTGGAAGGACCTCCCATCGCCGAATTGCCGTCGAGGGCGGCAAAATGCCACCCTCCCAAATCCTGGTGCCCTAGGCGACCGCCTAGGTTGCCTAAATGGAAGCGCCGGCCCTGCTTCTGGGTCTGGGGAAAGGGGAATGAATGATGCTCCAGATGCATTATACCTGCTTTCTCCAATGTTGGGTGTGGCTTCATCTGTTTTGCTCCTTCAGCCACCGAGTCAGAGGGGGACAATTTGGATCTATGTATAGAATTCAAGTACTGTTCCTAATGACTGGCAGTACCAAACTGTGTGGGAAAAGATCCGTTGTCTTCTTGTGGAAGCATACTATGTTACTTCTTACATAGGTGCACCGTTACTATGGAAATGAGTACAGTAAAAGAAGCTGACTAGAACCGAATCCTTCATCGTGCTCACTATCACGATCTCAGTATCATCCCCTCTGAATGGATGTATGTCATTTATGTTAAAGTGAATAAGAGTTATTTGCACTCATTCAAAGGAGACTATAACTCTCCATTAATTGAAAGTGAAATTGTACTTTGCCTGCTTATTGGTTCTAATGCCTCACAACCAGTAATAGATTTTAGCCTGGCAAGAACTCTATGAGGTAGGGAAGTATTAGCCCCATTTTACAGCTCAGGGAAATGAAGCATACAGTAATTTGGCTCCAAATGAGTCTGTAGCAGAAAAAGGAACTGAACGTAGAACTCCTGAGCCAGGTGCTTAAATCACAAGATCATCCTTCCACCCTATTCCTGGAAAGAGTCTCTGTCAAACTAGTATTATCTTTATCATGGTATCGCCAGCTGCTAAATGTAATAATAACCTATTTTGGTTGCTAAAATAAGTAGCTATTACTCTGAATACATATGGAGAGCAGTGCAGATGGAGTAAGAAGTTGCTTCTTGTATATATAGTCACTTTTCTGGCCAGAACTGTGTGGAACGTCCTGCATTTCAATGAAATAGAGAGAACGTGTAGGTTAATGTTAACTCTGTCTTTGATCATTTTTACAAGATACGATATAATGAGCAAGTAGGATTTCCGTACTTGTTATCACAGTGCACAATGTTAACAGCTTAAAAAGTAATGAAAACCAGGACCGTGTCCCATTAAAATAAAACGTTTTTGGTTCAAAGTCATCTCAACAATTTGTGTGACATCATGCTCATTTCAGCTCCTAAGATGAAGAAAAAATCTTATATGATTTCTGTCGTTTTTTCTTCAGTGTGGTGTTTCTGGTTTTTTTGGGAGGGTTATATAATTTCCTGGTTTTGTATCGTTTTCACAATAGACACTCAAACTATTAAACCAAGAGATGTTCGGAAATGGAAGTCTGCTGACATTCTGTCTTATAGGCTCCCAGCAATAAGTGCTGTGACTGATCTTTGATCATACTTCCAGTCGAAATACTTTTGTTACTTTTTTACAATATGAAATATTAATTGAACAATGATGCTTGAAAAATGTGCATATGGAGAAAATTAGATACATCCATGTTATTGCAAAGTGACTTGTTTGATGTTTTGTGCTGTTCAGCACAAAAACATCATTAGAATATCCTGTCTGGCAAGAAGGGTTGTCATTTTGAAAATGAACCTTCAGCTCAAATTTAAACATGCTTTTCTTTTTTTCTTTCCTCTTTGTTCTTAATCTGAATCTGAAACTTCCTGACTTTTCTGCTGAATTGAATTCATTAATCTTGTTTTAGAGCACTTTGCTGGTCCACCTGAGCCAAAGGTAAATTCAGCCACCTTTCACCAAAACTGGGAGACAGAACACATAGTCAAACAAAGCACACCCTTTGTTTGTAAGGGCCTCACAAGATACAAATTAATTAACATTTACAAAGGCAGCAGTAATGAATATACAACAGATGATTAACATATCATGGGGGCCATTTAAATGATAATAGGCCATCACCTCAGTGTGTGTAAATTAATGAAGCATTGATTTACACCAGTTGAGGTTATGGCCTAACATTTGCTAACAATTACCATACAGAGGTTTCCTGAGATGCCATAGTATGTCCTTATACTTGGACTAGGAAATAACTGGAAACAGCTGGGGTGTCTTAGATAACAACGTATGCAAAATGTTGGTAAATGTTAGCTTTTTTAACTGAAACTACTGTATGTACATACAGAGGGTAAGACAATAATTCCTAAACTTAGGTCTGGTCTACACTACAGAGTTAGGTTGATATAAGGCAGCTTATGCTGACCTAACTCTGTTAGTGGCTACATTAAAATGTAGCTCCCACCGATGTTACTTGCCCACTACACCAACTTAATAACTCCACCTCCGTAAGAGGTGTAGTGCTTAGGTCAATGTAATTTGGTTGATGCAATATCAATGTAGGCACTAAGTTGCTTACATTGACTGTTGCTCCCTTTCAAAAGCCATCCCACAATGCTCCACGCTGAGAATTTAATCGGAGCAAGTGTTCCTGGTGAGGATGTGCACTGCCGACGGAAAGACCATAGTGTGGATATGCAAAAGCGATTTAATTACTGTGTTTGGCTATATGTTGACGTAACTTAGGTTGACTTAATTTTGTAGTGTAGACAATGACAAATTTTGCTTGGCTGTACATAGGTGCCTGGAATGCAGAGAGGACATAGGAAGCCACCTCTTCTCCCTACACAATAGGTATCCATATTGTAAATGCAAACATCACAGGAAGGGAGAGAAACTGGGATTGCTTACTGCTCCAGATAGGGCATGCCAATGCAGTGCCGGGAAAGGGTGATGGCCCCCGCACCTATCCTGGGCCCCAGCTGGTCCTAACATGGCAACATTACCTGCCAATGTGATACTACTCAGAATTCCTGAAGGTGTCTTTCCTTACACCATCATAATGCCTCCAGCTACATTAGAAATGCATCTTCACCCCTTTCCCAGCACAGCTCAGGCATAACAGCAAGTCATAACAGAGCCCTGGGGCCAGATCCTTCCCAGTCCCCAGCATGATTTTAGAAAATAAATCTAGTTTACTGAATACTACAGTACACACTGCCAGTGCTGGAAATTTTTGTTACTGGTTCTTCCAGTTAGTTTCAACATACTTAACTGTGGATTATATATATACAGAGAGAGAGAGAGAGAGATGCATTGTGTTTCTTTTTATTAACCATTTCTCAACTGGGAATGAATGTAACGTACTTCTGACAGTGTTGGCTCTATCTCCTGATTCTTCAAATCTTAAGGAAACATCCCAGATTGGCTTTAACTAATGCCTCAATTCAAAATGAATTACAGTACAGTGGCACTACCATGGTGAGCTTTCTGAAGCATTCCTGGCTCTTGTCAGTGCTGTTGATTTAAGCTTACAAACACAGCCTTGCCCTCAGGCAGGGCCGGCTCCAGGCCCCAGCGCGCCAAGCACGCGCTTGGGGCGGCATGCCACGAGGGGTGCTCTGCCGTTTGCCGAGAGGGCGGCAGACGGCTCCGGTGGACATCCTGCAGGCGTCCCTGAGGAGGGTCTGCTGGTCCCGCGGCTCCGGTGGAGCATCAGCAGGCACGCCTGCGGGAGGTCCACCGGAGCCGCAGGACCAGCGAGCGGCAGAGCGCCCCCTGCGGCGTGCCGCCGTGCTTGGGGCAGCGAAATGGCTAGAGCCAGCCCTGCCCTCAGGTCAGGCTTTGAAAATTAGACATGTTTTTGCGCTAACCCCTATTAGAGCTTTTTTGAATCCATTCTGAAGATTTATGGAATCTGGGGTTATATTTGTGAATAATTATTTCATTCTGGAAGGAAGTCAAATAATCATTTGGCAAAACTAGATTTTTTTCTAAATGAAACTAGCAGAGGTTTCTTGGTGGATCTTCTGTATGGCTCAACAGCGCTGTTGCAAATAGTAAAACAAATGTTCTCTCTCTTGCAAATAAAAGTTAGTGATAGTCTGTTACAGGATACATTCACTGTTAGAATAATGAGGCCCTTATAGTACCTTAGAGACTAACAAATTTATTTGGGCATAAGCTTTCATGGGCTAGAAGCCACTTCATCAGATGCATAAAGTGAAAAATACAGGAGCAGGTATAAATACATGAAAGGATGGGAGTTACTTTACCAAGTGTAAGGGCAGTCTAATGAGATAAATAAATTAACAGCAGGATACCAAGGGAGGAAAAATAACTTTTGAAGTGCTAAGAGATGGCCCATTACAGACAGTTACCAAGAAGGTGTGAGTGACAGTAGGGAGAAATTAGTATTGGGAAAATTAAGTTTAGGTTTTGTAATGACCCAACCACTCCCAGTCTTTAATCATTTGATGGTATCAAGTTTGCAAATTCATTCCAGTTCTGCAGCTCCACATTGGAGTCTGCTTTTGAAGTTTTTTTGTTGAAGAATTGCCACTTTTAGGTCTGTTATTGAGTGACCGGAGAGACTGAAGTGTTCTCCTACTAATTTTATGCATCCGACAAAGTGAATATTCATCCACGAAAGCTCATGCTCCAATACGTCTTTTAGTCTATAAGGTGCCATAGAACTCTTTGCTGCTTTTACAGATCCAGACTAACACAGCTACTCCTCTAATACTTGACTGCTAGTTTTAGAATGTTATGATTCCTGATGTCAGATTCATGTCCATTTATTCTTTTGCATAGAGACTGTCCAGGTTGATCAATGTACGTGGCAGCAGGGTATTGCTGGCACATGATGGCATATATCACATTGGTAGATGTGCAGGTGAATGAGCCCCGGATGGTGTGGCTGATGTGGTTAGGTTGTATGATGGTGTCCCTTGAATAGATATGTGGGCAGAGTTGACACTGAGGTTTGTAGCAGGGTTTGGTTCCTGAGTTGCTGTTTTTGTTGTGTGGTGTGTAGTTGCTGGTGAGTATTTGCTTCAGGTTGGGGGGCTGTCTGTAGGTGAGGATTGGCCTGTCTCCCAAGGTCTGTGAGAGTGAGGGGTCGTCCTTCAAGATAGATTGTAAATCCTTGATGACGCCCTGGAGAGGTTTTAGTTGGGGGCTGTAGGTGACGGCTAATGGTGTTCTGTTCCTTTATTTGTTCAGCCTGTCCTGAAGTAAGTGACTTCTCTGTACTCTCCTGGCTTTCTCACTCTGTTTCTTCACTTCACCGGGTGGGTATTGCTGTTTTAAGAACACTTGATAGAGATTCTGTAGGTGTTTGTCTCTGTCTGAGGGCTCGGAGCAAATGCGGTTGTATCTTAGAGCTTGGCTGAAGACAATGGATTGTGTGATGTGGTCTGGATGAAAGCTGGAGGCATGTAGGTAAGTATAGCGGTCAGTAGGTTTCCAGTATAGGGTGGTGTTTATGTGACCATCGCTTATTAGCACTGTAGTGTCTAGGAAGTGGACCTCTTGTGTGGACTAGTCCAGGCTGAGGTTGATGGTAGGGTAGAAATTGTTGAAATCTTGGTGCAATTCCCCTAGGGCCTCCATCATCTGGACCCATGGGAAGAAGATGTCATCAGTGTAGCGCAAGTAGAGTAAGGGCATTGGGGACGAGAGCTGAGGAAGTGTTGTTCTAAGTTAGCCATAAAAATGCTGGCATACTGAGGGGCCATGCGGGTACCATAGCAATCCTGCTGACTTGAAGGTATAAATTGTCCCCAAATCTGCTAGGGCTCTGCTCCTAACTGCTCTTGGGATTGGCTTCTTCCAGGTCTGATGCTCCCTTCTGTTACTCATTCATGTGCCATGCACCCCCTTCAGCCTCCCCCCCACCCCCGCCAACTCCAGGTGCTCTCCCGTCATGGCTTGTCCCTCTGGCCAGGTCACTGTGTGTTCTCCCTTTCTGGGGAGTTATCAAAGTCTCACACGACAAACTATCCCAGGCAGTCTCCAAGTCCACTGCCCTGACCATGCCACTTCCACAGTGGCTTGTAGAGGAACCCAGCCTGGCCCCTACTCTGGGTTCTAGCTCATGGATCCGCTAATCAGCAGCCAAGGTCTGCACCATCTTAAAACTTCCTGCCATGTCCCTCAGCCTTTTCCTACACCCTCTCTCCTTAGGTAGGCATCTTCCTTCCTTCTTTAATATCTAGAGAGTGGCTGCAGGCTTCCTTCTGGTGCTATCTCCCTGGCTTTATACTACACTACCTGATCCTTCTCAACTGGGCTCCATCATAATTCAGGGTTTACTTAGGCCACTTAATTCCCTTCAGTAGTGGCCTATCCAGTTAATTGGTCCCTTTCCAGCTTCATTAACCCTTTCTAGGCCAGTGCCGGCTAAACACCACATCACACCACACAATCACAATTTTGGCATGCATAAAAAATCTTTTGAGAGTCTACCCTTTAATCTATGAGCAGTTCACTCAAGTGGAATGTGTGTGTGAAGTAGATTCCAGGCTTTAATCATTGATCTTTTTAGCAGGCTTCCATTACATTTTAAGAGTGAACCATTTTTCACCTTAATCATCCAATCATTCCAAACATATCCCTCTCCTTGGACATTGTGGCCAATATTTGGGGAGCACAAATGCAGCCCTTGGACCTCTGATTTTATTGAGGTGAGACCTGAAGTTGCTAGGAAGACCCAACAATTCATTTGAAAGACATGGAAATTGGAAGGCCATATTACTTCCCTGGTGCATGTCCTATTCAAATTCAGCCAAGTAAGTGGATTTGTCATCTTCTGGTTTTATTTGGACCCTGAAAAGCTATTTTAACATTTAATTTACTTAGCTGCAGGGACAATGCTGCAATGGTTGTCCATTGTGGAAGAAGCAGGGGAGAAAAATGTTTAACAAAGATGTGGTTACTGAATTAACAAGTAGGCCACAGGCATATTTTTATGACTCAGGGGAGGGGAGGCAATTTTCTAACAGAAAAAGAGTATTTAAAATCTCTGTTTATTTATCATTATCAACCAAATGTGTCCATCTCAGATTTTACATTGATTCCCCTGTACACTGGGATAGGACTTGATGAGTTTAGTTATCATAAAATTGTATATGTAGTAAAGCTGGTTGGAAAAATTTTAGATTTTGCTTTAAAGAAAATATTTCTATGCAAATAAAAAAAATGTTTTTGCTTTTGTATCAACAAGTTAAAAACTGAACTTTTTCAGCCAAAACTAAAAAATGTTTAGTAGAAGACTCACAACTGAAAACCAAACATTTCAATTCAGAAATGTCACCATGCCTCACAGGATTTGTAGCTTGGGTGCATCATGCTCCCATTCTCTACAGGCCATGCTCCCTGATTGGACTTCATCTCCCATAATACTGTATGCTGTCACTGCTGGCTGAGCTGCAGGACTACATCATAAGAGTTCCTGGCCACGGTACATTATAGGAAATGTAGTCCAGTCAGAAAACCCAGGCCAGAGAGGAGAAAAGGGGATGAAGCATCAGGACTACAACTCCCAGGAGACACTGTGGCAGCACTTCTGAAATGAAAATTTTCAATTTTTGACTAAAAGTCATTTTTTCTGCAGATAGCAGACACTTTTCACAAAAAACAATAATAAAAAACCCAGTTTTCCAATGAAGAATAGTTTTGGCAGAAAATTTTCAACTAACCCTACCTACTACGTACCAACACAATGTTGACATATTCAATGAGTAGTTAAACCTTCAATGACAGTGAATCCTGTTGATATCAAGTTTTAGAACCAATTTCTACATCATTTACACCCACAAAGCCTTAATTATTTCATCAGGTTGTACTGATATAGCTGGGAGCAGAATTTGGCCCACAGTATTTAATTTAAGAAGTGTTCTGTAGCCTGGGAGGCTGTAGGATCATAGGATTTCCACTGTCTCATTCCTAAGGATGAAATTCATTTCAATGCAGAGGAATTGCACATGGTTTTATGCACCATTTAATCCCCTAACACAGATGTAAGAGGGCCTTATATGTGGTGTAGGGCTTTCTACAGACCCTCTGTGCAGGGGTAAATTTCACCCTATGCAAATTTCATCTGGAACTTGCCCTTCATTTTCTTTCTTTGTCTTCTTCAGTTTCTCTTCCCATCTTGACAACATTGTTCTGTGGCCAGCCTGGTGATCTTCCACCTTATTCCACTTACATTTCATTTGTTTTATGTGTCCATTAACTGAACAGCTTGTGCTCTCATATCTGATCAGACAATTGATGCATAGGAAAGAGGCATATTAAAGCAGAACCTTCACCTTAAAGCCAGAATGAACCTGAACCAAATTTCTTATGAGATCAAAAAGTTTGGCTAACTTTAAATCTGTCATATTAAGCTCTGTGACTCCATCACACACTGATTGATCACAATGCAAGCAGTTTCTTCCAAAGTTTAACATCATTGTGTTTCTGTTTCCTATATTCCATACATCACTCCACTACAAGCCCTATAACTTTGATTCCCTTCCTTTACTCCCACCCCTTAACTTCCTATTCCTTTTCTGTCTTACCTGCATCTACATTTTAGCCATTCTTGTTCACACCAATACTACATTTCTTATCCCCTTCCAACACAGTGTGCCCTCATACGCAAACCTTCATTTTTTCTCCATCACTCAACAATAAGAACTGCAGGAAAAATGATCTCATCCAAATGATGCATACTGGATGTGGCTCAGTTTCAGTTCAGGTCTAGTCTGGTAGGTAATGAAGCCCATCTACTTGAAGTTTCCTGCTCACAGAGCACATGCCATCAAGTACTGGCATGAAAGGCAAATTATCTCATTCTTCTTCTCCGCCAATAAATAACAAAGTGGATTGAAATAAAAAGTCAAACACATTCAAACTTAGCTTATTTTGTTAGACACAAAGAAAGTCACTTCCACTCTTTTCTTTCTTTGAAATTAATCATTTTGGATAGGATGGGAAGCAGAAGTGCTGAAATACCACAAAATAAGCTGTTCTCACTGTATTTCTGACATAGTTGGAAGTTGGGAGGACCAAAATCTTGTGAGATTTCCAGCCCAAATTTGCATACTCAAGAAGTTTGGATGATCTTCTAATTTTGGGGTGCTTATCCCAAATGAATCGCTGTCTATTTTGGAAGGTTTAGCCTGACTACTACAAAATGCACGTTCCATTCCCACACCTCCCCTTTTAATTTTCGTTGTCTTTTCTAGAATAAAAGTATGTACTGATTGTAAGGGGAAAAAACCTATGATAAAGAAATATAAAGGACCTTCTTCATCATTGTGTTACTCCTGTTTTATACTGTCTCAAGCCCATTGCAATCAATGGAATTATACCAGCATAAAGCTAGAATAACAGAGAGAAGAACTGGGCCCTAATTTTGTATATTAAAGTTTGAATAGCAAGAAGTTCAGTATTGAAGGCAATGCTCAACTTCTAAAGTATGGTTCACATCTAAAAAGTGGCTATTAAAAATGCAAGTGCCTTGCATAATAAATCTACTCCCTGTATATACTCAGCAGTATCTGCCATTTTTAGTGACTCAGTAGTTTGGACTTATCTGTATTTGTAAACTTGCAGAGCCAACACAGCTCTAGGAGAGAGAGGTAGAGTCTATATTGGTTTGTGCATCAGCAAAACTTTTTGTAAACTACATTCTACTTGCAGAATTTTTATTGGGAATGTGTGAGCCATAAAGTCCCCAGCCTAACTTTCAGATCCGAGGCTGAGTTTATGTAACCCATTGGTTACTACTGTTGTTATGCTCACTGCCCAATCCACAGAAGTTATTAGTGTGTTACAGCTCCCAGGTGAGTGCCCAGTTCTATAGCTCAAGCTGTAAGAGACTAGAGTTGTGTGAATAACTGATTTTTCAGTTTACTGGCCATTCTAAAAAAACAAAATAAGACAAATTCATCTTGGATCAAGCCCAAATATTTTTTTAATTTCTGGTGAACTGAAAAGTTGAAAAAATAATTTGGCAGGATACATTTTCTTTCACTTAGTTTTTGTGATACCTTTAAAACTTTTTATAATTTTTTCCAATAAAATTGAAGTAAGTGTCAAACAAACGTTGTTTCAAATAAAAAACAAAATAAAATGTTTCAATTATTTCAGGACTTTTTAAAATACTTTTTAAAATTGAACTAAAACAATTTGGTGAAATCAAGACCAATTTATGGAATATTTCATTCAACACAAATTGGCTTTTTGGGGGGGTCAAAAAAAAGTTTTGATTTACAAATTTTTCCCACTGTTAGTAGAGACTTGCATTTTTCAGCATGGAGGGAGAAGAGGCAAGGTGGTAGTCATCACATAAGAGGGATCTATAACAGATCCAGATGCATTGTTGATTGAGCACAGTAGTGGACACATAATACACACTGATTAGCTGGTTACATTTTCAGATTTGATGTGCAACTAGCTGAAGGGTAATAAGCATGAAAACCATCCAATGCCTATTTACAGGGCAATTTTTCAAAATAGAACCTCACTAGAAGTATTGCAGAGTTCTCCCAGCTGTAAGTGTTGTGTCTGTTATATAAAGGCTTTGATTATTAAGGGGCCTTAATCTGATCTGATCTTTACTGTAGGAACAATTCTGGAAGGTTAAAGAGGAAAAATCTTATCGTTGTCTATTGGGGACCAATTGCAGGCAAAGGCAGCAGCCAGGGCTAGATTCAGGGGCAGCCAACTCAAACGACTGCCTAGGGTGCCCAGCTTGGTGGGCCGCCGGACTTAGGGTGCTGTTTTTGTGGATAGCAACCAAAGGGAAAATAGAATGTCTGAAGTAACATGTTTCAGGTATTCTATATGGGGATTAAATTTTCACTAACCTCCTAGAATGTTCTGGACCTTTGTAGAATCTTGTGGAACCTTTCAGACTTTGAGAACTACATTTTCCTCTAACCTCCTAGAAGGCATGTAAGGGGTGGGACATTGCCAGTTCATCAGTGAGACATACATACAGTTTTACGGATCCTAGCATGCAAATTTATCATCGTATATGACTAGGATAAATCATGCATGCAATTGTGAAATGGGCTACAAATGCAGTAAAAAAAATTCAAAAGTTTAACAAATGGAGAGGGGGCACTGAAGATGCCATTTGGTCTAGGGCGGGCCATGGCAGCAGCAGTCATTCCTCTTTTAGGCAAACAAGCACCACACACTCTGAAGCAGTTTTCCGCTGACTGCCAGTGAGGACTTGCTTCAGTACCATGTGACTAGTTCAGGAATTGTCACATGTGACCAGACAATTTACATGTCTCTGGGACTGGTTCCGAAAGATGGCTTTTATTTTTGAAAGCTTACAGCCATTAAGGATATGTTTACAGCTAAGAGCACAGGGAGTCAAACTCATGGCTCTTGCTATTGTTAACAGGAATTTGGCATCTAAGTCCCCATGAACCCATTTGATAATTTACCACTTATTGTTTCAAGATGACAATATATATGTGGCAACTTCAACTTCCAGGGGGTCAATTTTCAGCAGGTTGTCCAGGGATCTTGCCACAGAACTCCCATTAATGTTAATGCAACTCACATGGCAAGGCACCCCCCACACTGCAAATTTACCCCAGTGCTTGTGAATAGCTGTTAACTGCTATATAGGTTGTGCAATGCTGGTGAATTGTTTCCTTCACGCAGACAGATTTCCCAATAAAAATGTCTCTCTTCTCTTTTATGGGATCTTTAAAAATGTTCTTCGGTGCAAAATGCTGTAGATACTATGCATCGGCTCAGCAGTTTTTTTTTTCTTGTTTGAAAACTTCCGTGAAAACTCTCAGAGGTCTCTTCTGATATTAAAGAGCTCCACTAGGAATATAAAGTTTCTGTCCCACATATTGATATTTCATACACTGTGTTTGTTAAGTATTCTTGCACTCTAAAAACTGTACCAGAAACTTGGATCTAGTTACTGTTGCCTATAAAAGAGCCTGAAATTACATCACATGGCCTACATGGGTATAGTTTTCATATGTTGATGTGTGTCTTTTTATATAATGCCATTACTAGAGAATTTTATTTTTCTGTGATATAAGGAAAACATCACTGCATACACCTGCTGATCACATGTAACAAAAATGCATATAGGTATCAAAGGAAACACGGGGCTAGTATTTCATTACAGTCTATTCTTTGTTCCAAGAGAATATTAAGTTTTCCCAGTTAAAAGATTGAGAGTCTAATATGCATGACACAAAAAGATGTGATCTTGACACAGAACAATCTGCATTTTCATTCAGTATGCAAGGACTAACTATATTCATTATGGAAAGTTACCACAGGCAAATAAAATGGCTCCAATGAATTCATTATTAATTATAACACTAGAAACTGATCTAATGCCAAAAGGCTTTTGCTATTGACTTAAAAATGAGATATAATTCTCTGAGCGGGTTAAAAGACTGAACTAGGTTTCAAGTCATGATTTCATTACTCATTCTCTGAAACAAAAAAGAGTTTACTTGCAACATTTAGGGCCAATTTTTCAGTAATCAGTTGTTTATTTTTGAACCCACAGTTTTGAAGGGGCAAATAATTATTTAAGTAAATTTGTGCCAACAATTATTCAAGGATGCAGTTTAGGCCTCTTTAGACAGATAAGTATCTGATGGCACCCCAGATCAGTTGGTGAGACCTCTAAACAGCCTCACAGACATATAGACTCTAAGGTCAGAAGGGACCATTGTGATCATCTAGTCTGACCTCTGGCACATTGCAGGCCACAGAACCTCACCCTTCAGAACATCCTGAAATAAACCCCTAACCTCTGGCTGAGGTACTGAAGTTCTCATGGTTTAAAGACTTCAAGTTACAGAGAATTCACCATTTACACCAGTTTAAACATTAAATTTACAAGTGTTGCCCCATGCTGCAGTGGAATGCAAAAACACTCCAGGATTGCTGGCAATCTGACCTGGGGGAAAATTCCTTCCTGACCCCTGTAGCAGGGGTCTACTGCAAGGGCACCTAATTAGCCCCTGCTCAGCCAGCCCCAATCAGGGGAAATAGATTGGGGCTGGGGAGAAGTCTGGTGCCTGGCCTCTGGAACTGGCTGCACCTGTGGGCCTGCAGGTTGAAGGGCCATAAAGGCTGGCTGACAGCCAGAGAGCAGGGGGGAATGAGCAGAGAAAGGGTCATCTCCAGGCTGGGGTAGACTCCCTGTAAAAGAGGAGACAGTAAGACCTGTAAAGCTCTGTAAATAGTATCACTGGTGGTGGGAACTTTGTGTGAATAAAAGCCACGAGTGCTGCATCAAGAAGAGGCTCGTAGTGCTTTATTGGGACAGCAAAGAGCTTCATCAAGGGGGGGCTGAGGAAAGGATCCAGTTACACGTGGGGGCTAGTCCGGGATCCATTGCCATAGATGCCGTGTGGTGGCCTGGGCATGGAGGGCACCCTGCAATGGCTCGCTGAACAACAGACTGAAATGCAAAAGACGCTACAGTCCTTCCAGGACTCCCACCAGGTGGAGTGGCAGGCTCTCCTCATTTGGCAGACAGCAGCAGAAAGCCCTCCAGGACTTCCTCAAAGAGCAGTCGACCGTACAGCAACAGCTCCTGCAGAAATTGGTGAGTCCTGCTGTGGGAGATGGGACCCGGACCCCAGGCCTCAGCCTTTGTAAAATGGCCCCCACTGATGACCCCGATGCCTTGATACCTTTGAGCAGGTGGCCCTGGGCACCAGTTGGGACCCGACCACTTGGGCCATGCGACTGGGCCCTTATCTCACTGGGGAGGCGCAGGCCGCATATATGGCCCTGACGGAGACCCAGGCCAGGGATTACGATGTGGTGAAGGCGGCGATTTTGGACCACCTTGGGCTGTCAGCCGAGAAATATCTCCAGAAGTTTCGGGCAGCCTGGTGGTGTCATAAACAGATAGCTAAGGGTTAATGTCTCTTTCACCTGGAAAGGGGTAACAAAACACACCTGACCAGAGGACCAATCAGGAAACAAGACTTTTTCAAATCTGGGTGGAGGGAAGTTTTGAGTGTGAGTTTTTTGTTCTTTGTCTTGGGTCTGACCCTCTCAGCTCTGAGAGTGATCTTTCTGTCTCCTGGTTTTCTAATCTTCTGTTTCCAAGCTGTAAGTACAAGGATAGTAAGACAATAGGTTTATATTGTTTTTTTGTATTTACATGTGTGTAGTTGCTGGAATGTGTTAAATTGTATTCTTTTGGAATAAGGCTGTTTATTCACTTTTTTTTTTCTTAAGCAATTGACCCTGTAGATTGTCACCTTATACAGAGACTATTTTTAATGTATTTTTCTTTCTTTTTATATAAAGCTTTCTTTTTAAGACCTGTTGGAGTTTTTCTTTAGTGGAGACTCCAGGGAACTGAGTCTGCAGCTCACCAGGGAATTGGTGGGAGGAAGAAGTCAGGGGGAAAATCTCTTTGTGTTAGATTTACTAAGCCTGACTTTGCATACCCTCTGGGTGAGGGGGAGAGATTAGATCTCTCAGTACTTGTGTTTCCCGGACTGGAAGCAAGGAATCTCCTAGGTTCATCCAGGGAGAGGAGCCTGGGAGGAAGTAACAAGGAAACAAGGGGAGGGGGTTATTTCCCTTTGTTGTAAGACTCAAGGCATCTGAGTCTGGGGGTCCCCCAGGGAAGGTTTTGGGGAGACCACAGTGAGCTAGGCACTGTATAATTCTTATCTGGTGGCAGCGATATCAGGTCCAAGCTGGTAACTAAGCTTGGAGGTTTTCATGTTAACACCCATATTTTGGATGCTAAGGTCCAGATCTGGGAAAAAATGTTATGACAGGTGGGCAGGGCGCGTGCGACCCTGGGCCTTTGCACAAAAGTTAACAGACTGGGCAACCCGGTGGTTGAGGCCCAAGGCCTACAGGGTGGGCCAGATAATGGACCTGGTGGTCCTTGAACAGTTTTTACAGAGCCTCCCTGACAGTGTGCGGGTTTGGGTGCAGCGACATCAGCCGGCCACTCTGGAAGCGGCCGTGCAAAGGACCGAGGAATATGCAGCGGCTGACTTCCCAGCAAGGGAGCATCGAGTCCTGACGGACCCGGAGGGGGACAGGAAACCCCGTAAGCACAGCAGGGTAAAGCCACCGGATAAGCGACGGGAGGAGCCCAAGGGGACCCCTAGCCACCCGGGGCAGCTCGTGTGTTGGCAGTGTGGACAGATGGGGCACAAAAGTCGAGACTGCCCGGTAATGGAGTGTGGGGTGGCGGACTTTTGTGGATGGACTAGGAGTGGGACATGGGAAAGGAGGCGTGGCCTGGCCACCATCCCAGTGCGGGTAGGGAAAAGGCCCCAGAGGGGTCTGGTGGTTTCGCCCTCCGCCCACTTCTTTGTACAGTGGCGCTTGGTGAAGCCGCATTGGCTTATCCCTGGGGGACGGATGTGGGTGGAATGCATTCATGGGGATAGGGAATATTGTCCCATGGCCCAGGTACCTCTCGAAGTTGATGGACAGTTTACATGGAAGTGGGGGGTGGGGGTAATCGAAGGGTTAGCTTACGCTGTGGTCCTAGGGCAGGACTGGTGCTTTCCCCTGAGGGGAAAGGCGGCTGGAGGGAAGCAACCATTAAAGAAGGGAAAGAGAACCCTGGAAAGGGAGGGCAAGACCCTGGGGGAGGTGGACCCGGAGCAAGGGAAGGCCCCACAACCTCCAGGGAGAAAATTAGAACAGCCTAGACAACGGAGCCAAAATAGCAAACAGGAGGGAATGACTGAGAAGCCCAGGGAGCTTCCGGGGCCGGACCACCTGGGGAAGGGAGTCCTGGGGGAGGTAGAAGATACCCAACAGGGGGAGGTCCCACAGCACAGGGACGGAGGGCCTGGACCGGAGACGGGGGGCCAACTCGGGGCAGCGGGATCTGAGTCAACACCCCCAGTTAAGCAGGAGGAGGAGCCTCTGGAACGGCTGGCCCAGCTGTGTGAATGGTATGAGGACCTCTGGGTGAGTGTGGACTGGGGGGTGCCCCACCCCCACCCAATGCACTTTTGTGGGTGGGGTGTGCCAAAGGCCTAGAGAGTTGTTCTTGGGGGTCCCTCAGCTGGGCAGGGGACCCCACCGCATAGTAATATCCCGGGCTGAGGGAAGCAAGGCTGAGGGAGACCAGGCCTGGCACCAGCTTAAGAGGGGAGGTATGTAGCAGGGGGCATAGATTGGGGCTGGGGAGAAGTCTGGTGCGAAGTCTGGTGCCTGGCCTGTGGAACTGGCTGCACCTGTGGGCCTGCAGGTTTAAGGGCCATAAAGGCTGGCTGACAACCAGAGAGCAGGGGGGAATGGCAAGAGAAAGGGCCATTTCCAGGCTGGGGTAGACTCCCTGTAAAAGAGGAGACAGTAAGACCTGTAAAGCTCTGTAAATAGTATCATTGGTGGTGGGAACTTTGTGTGAATAAAAGCCACGGGTTCTGCATCAAGAAGAGGCTCATACTACTTTATTGGGACTGCAAAGAGTTTCAGCAAGGGGTGGCCGAGGAAAGGACCCGGTTACAACCCCAAATATGGCAATCAGTTAGTCCCTGAGTATGTGGGCAAGACCTGCCATGCAGATATCTGAGAAAGAATTCTCTGTAGTAACTTGGAGCCCTCCCCATGTGTAGTGTCCCATCTCCAGCAGTTGGGGATTTTTGCTGCTGGCAATTGCCACTGGGTCACAGCTTCTGTAGCAGTCCCGTCAGACCGTCCCCTCCATAAACTTATCAAACTCAGTCTTGAAGCCAGTTACTCCTCTTGGAAGGCTGTTCCAGAATTTTACTCCTCTGATGGTTAGAAATCTTTGCCTAATTATGAGCCTAAAGTTGTTGATGGACACTTTATAGCCATTTGTTCATGTGTCCACATTAGCACTTCTTAAAATACTCCTCTATTGCCTTGGGTTTTATCCCTCTGATGTATTTATAAAGAGTAATCATATCTCCCCCCCCACTATTCCAGATGATGTCTCAACAGTGCCTTTTATAATGGTAGTAACACTTCCCTGCCTCTACTGGAAATACCTTGCCTGATGCATCCTAGGACTGCATTAGACTTTTTCATGGTAGTATCACATTGATGACTCATAGTTATCCTGTGATCAACCAATACACCCAGATTTTTCTCCTCCTCTGTCACTTCCAACTGAAAAGTTCCCATCTTACAGCAAAAATTCTTGTTTTTAGTCCTTAAATGCATGCCCTGGCACTTTGTACTATTACATTTAATCCCATTTCTATTATTTCAGTTTACAAGGTCATCCAGCTCTTGTATGATTTCCGGTCCTCTGCCGTATTGGCTATACCTCCCAATATACTTTGCAATTACTTGTGCCTACAAACTGCAAGAAAAAAGAATGGAGGCCAAGCTTTCAAATTCTGGCCATTTCTGTTCTACATACCAAATGATGCTCCTTAGGCTCAAAGAAGTGAGTGGGAGACTCCTCTAGGAACTCCCCCCTTGCTGTCATCTCTGTCTATTACCTGTCCCATTCCTGCCACATCTCACAAATCTCCCACCAAATTTCTCCTTTAAGATTGTCTCCCTCTTTCACCTTGTCAGTCATCTTTGCCCATGCTGACCCTTAGGCTTGGAACGCTTGTTTTGCTGTGCTAGTCAACTTCTCTTGAAATCACTCTTTTAAACACACTTTCCCATGAAGCCTTTCACTAACAGTCAGCCAGAGATGCATATCTAAACAATATATAAACAAATACAACCCTGTTCCAATGTAACTAACTTCCAGACAGGCTTGGGGGTGGCAAGCGCATTTTATCTTCCCGTTTCTTCCTTTCCCAGCTCTCTCTTCTATGCTGATCTGCTGTCATGCTATTGTGTTTTGATTTTACTTAGAATGTAAGATGCTCAAGGTGGGTCCTGTGTATTTTTTTTAACCTGTAAAACACCCTTTGTATCTAGAGTGAAAACACCTAATAATAATAATAAATAATCTTCATTAAATCTGTGTGAAATATTTCACTTTCTGCATGGAACTTGGGGAGCTAAGCTTCTAGGAAACATTAAAAACTGTTTTTGTTCTATAAAGGTGAAACTAATATTTTGGCCTCTGTGAAGTTTCTAATTCCAGCACAGCACTCGGTAAAACAAATAATCAGGTATGGTTTCATCCTGGGGTTTATGACTTTAAAAGAAGTTTTCCCACATACCCCAATTTATAATAACAACAGGCTTGAAGGGCCAAGTTTTGCTCTCAGCAACACACATGCAAACTCCTTTGCTGAATATGGGTTGCACCTGCATAAATGTGAACAGAATCTGGCCCCAATTTTTGTTGGTATCTGTGGGGCAACATTTTGTATGAAAAAAGTCACCTTATGCCATTGAATTAATAATGTCAAAAGGAATCAGGATAAATAGTGCTGTTGCTATAGTAATGCATTCATGCTGTGAAGAAATGTCTAGCTCTTTAAAAGTTTAAATGTATCCATATGCAAGCAGCTTACATGCATATATGTGATTTAAAAGGTATCCTTGGTCTTTTTCTCTGGTAAAATTATAAGGCACCAATCAGGACTGTTGCTTGAATTTCTCTAATGGAAACCAAACATACCAGAAAACGTCATATAAATTGCCTGGACTACATTGTAGCACTGAGGAAAAGTATAGCTAGGGACTAATTTAGGTCACATAAGAAGAAAAGGAGCCAGAAGTGCAGTCTAGTCAGCTTACCTGCACGTATTTTGACTAGAGCAGAGAGAGCCTGGGAAAATCTGTATGGTGAACAAGAAGCTGTTTTCATAAATGAAGCTTGCCAGGCTCCTGAGGCTAGGGAAAGAACAATGTCTCCAGAGAAAGCAGAAGTGAGAACAACAGAAGTGAGGAAATGTAGTGAACTAACTGAACAATGACTATTCCTTCCATGGAATACAGCCCACCCCAGGCAAAAGAACTGACAGACCTGTGACACGCTCCAAATCCAGGTCGTCACTGTGCCTATTTGCTATGCAGCTATCTCATTTTAGCTAGTCTGAAAGAGGCAGGTTTATTGAAGAATTGCCTCTCATTGTACTAAGAGAGAGTAGGCCATGAATAACTCCCATCCACAGCAATCCAAGTTCTTGGTCCTGAACAGCTAGTTTCTAGTTTTACTGCTTGTTGGGTCAAGTTCTCTGCCCTTTTCACAGCTAGGGATTCTGCTGTCTGAAAGTAGGTGGGTAAAGACATTGTCTTATACTACCTGCCTTCACAAAGTACCTGCACTCCCCTAATCCTTGTTACATGCCATGGAAAATTTTCAGTTCATTCACTGTGGCCCGACTCTGCATATCCTTATTCACTTATGGACTTTTATGCAGTATTCTCTGACTGAAGTCAGTGGCACTTCGATAGGACAGAGTTGCCATTGGCTCAGCAAAAACCCCAAGAAAAATTTTCATGCAGATGTGCATATTTGCATAATAGTCCCACTTCAGAGGCTGAAATTTCATGTAAATAAGATCCCTGCCCTGAACAGTCCTCCATGAGTCCCTGTAATTAATTCACAGATTTTAAGGTTAGAAGGGACCATTATGCTGACCAATCCCTCTCTACTGGCATCATATCTTAGTGGCAATAACCCTCACCTTGCAAATACAGACAGATGGAGAGGAAGATGAATGAGTAGCATCCATGGAGAATCTTGGCCCTCACTCCATGATCTTGTGTTGAGAATTCCTTCCCTGCCTAGTTCCTATAGAAACCTCCTCACCAAACCCAGCTACGTGGGTGTGAGACAGTGATTTGGATTCAGAACTTCATTTTGCTTTTTCTGAATAGACAATAGGGTGCTGCAGTTTAAAATTAATGTATTTCATAGCTTAATTATTGATTGAATAGCCTAATATCCACTGGAGCAGTTTCTCAGGCCAGATGGCCATTTAGATATCCTCAGAAGATAAACCTGTCCTGGGCACTCATAACTATTACATATACACATATTGCTGCAAACGCTTCACAAACACTTGTCAATTTAGGAGTCAGACAGTGACTGATCATCATGAGTTGGATAAAGCTTTGCTCTAGGATGTAAGCGGCAAGCAAGGCATGTGGGCAGCCTGTTTAATGCTCCAAGAAATACCTTTCTACAGGCATAGAGCAAAATTGTATTGGGCTCAGTGCAGGGTAAGTAGGTGAAATATATAGGAGGTAAGACTAGAAGTTCTAATGGTACCTTCTGGACTTAAGATCTATGAATCTTCAAAAACCTCAAAGAGCATTATATTAAACATGTTTATTGTTATAGTGCCTAAGGATCACTCAAGACTGTATAGTGCCCAGCACAGTGGGAACCCAAACATGGATTGTAGATGGTCCCTGCCATGGAGAGCTTACGATCTATTCTAAATTTGCAAGACAGACAGGGTGCAGGAAAGGGTAGAACACACAAGCTGAGTGAACATTATGATGGAGGTAAACGGATTGTTAGGTATCCAATTTTGGAGGGGGAAAAGGATTACTTAGGTGTGGATTAACTAAATGCTAAGAAAACGAGAGTTCAGTTTTCAAGCATAGAGAGAGAGAGGGTTGTTCTTTCACTCCTTGGTACTGTACACAGCCCTATCTTGGCCTTGCAGGCCATTTGATGTTGAAGTGAGTCTTTCTTGGGATGACAGCAGACAGCCTTGCATTGGGTTCTTCTGATGGTGTAGTGTTTTGAGAGTCTCTTCCACTAGTTACTGGTTGCTCATTGTCCTGTGTTCCTTCCATGTCCTGATGATCATGTCTCAGCAAGTGCTTTTCATTGTCCTCCACATCGGTGTTTTTTTTTGTTTTGTTTTTATAAAGGGAATATGTATTTGTGGTTTTAGTGACATATGCCTATCCACTGCTATCTTATATGAATGAGGATTTAATCTGTTTAACACATGTAGCATGCTTCCAAGTGTATGATTTGTCCTTAGAAAATAGGGTCTCCTGTTTGTAGTCCTGGGAGGTCTTTAGCTTTTCAGTCATTGGTGGTATCTCTTCTGTTTGTTGTTCCTTCCACCACTGCCAGTTGTAGTAATGCTGGTGCCACAGGCACCAAGCTAAACATGTGTCTTAATATCAAGCATTATACTAGGCTGCTGTTAACACCTTTCCTGGGATGTTTTCCATTCAAAAATGGCTTGCGTTCTTTGAACGAGTCTTAGCAATTTAACTGCTGATTCAGCTTTGCCATTTGACTCTCCGTAGTATATTACAGATGTGATGCAACTGAACTCCCGTTCCCAGGTAAATGGCACAACCTCACGGCAAGTGAGCTGGGGTGTGTTGTCTGAAACTACCGAGTTTTGGACGTAATGCCTATTGAAATGCTTAATTGTCTATGATGGCTGCTATGGTAGTGTCTGACATTTCATCCAGTTCCCAGCAGTCTGAATAGTAGTCCACAATAATGAAGTGGTTTGTGGTGAAAGGGTCCTTTCTGTCTCTGCTCAGGGTTTTTTTTAGGGTTGCTGCATATTGTCATTATCTCCTTTTGCTCCTTGGCCTACATTTCCCCACATATATGACAATTGCTCATCAGATCTCCGATATCCTTGGTCATGTTTGGCCAGTATATGGTGTCTCTTGTTTTCCAGAGACATGCTTCTGTTCCAGAATGGCTTAGAGATATTATTGAGAGGCTCTGTTCTCAGTGATCTGGGTGCTATGATTTGAATCCCTTACATATGACGCTATCTTGAATGCTCAGCTCATCTTGATTGCTGTAGTATTTTTGGGTAGCAGCTGGGGCTTCTCCCCAGGTGTCTGGGCATCCTGACAAAACAACATATATGAGCACTTACTTGTAAATCTCCGCCTGGTTTAATTTGTTCTTGGATTCCTTCCTTGAATTGGCACTTAGATAAAGTGGTTTTCTATAGCCATCTGTGTTTTCTGTATTTCTATCAGATTGAGGATCTCATTGTTCAGTTGCCATATTTTCATGCTGCAGAGCTGCTCTGGTTAAGAACTCAGCTATATACATCTCAGTGTCTTTCTTGTAATGTACATCTAAGTAGCAGAATTGCAATTTGGTAGCATGCACTGAAGGTGCTTGGGGACCGTCAGCAGTGGCTTTTTAATAATATTCTCTAATACTTTATGATCACTTGTTACTCAAATGGCTTAATGTCCTTAAACATACTGATCAAAATTTTTACCTGAGAACATTATTGCAATCCCCCACCCCCCTCAATTTTAGGTGTAACTTTGTTCCATTGATGATAGTGGCCTTAATGCAAAAGGTACTAGCTGTCCCTTTTGTAGTAGTAATGCCCAATACCTGTCTCAGTGGTATCACATTGTATGGTTGGCTCTTCATTCCTGTAGTAGTATTTAAGGATGGGATTGTTGGTCACCAGCTCCTTGATGTGTGATGGCTCAATCTCGTTGAGGTAACAAAATCCATGCTACATCTTTGACCAGTAGTCACCTCAGGGGTTTGCACACATCTTTGGCTTTGAAGAAATTGTCAGATAGTTTACAAAGCCTAACAGTTTCTGAACAGATTTAGTATCTTTAGATATAGGCATCAGCTGTATTGCTTTTACCTTTTAGGGGTTGGCTCATAGGCCTTGGGAGATCAACAAGTGTCCATGGTATGGTACTCCAGACAATTGCAATTTAATCTTGTTTTTTATTTAATTTTAGATTTCCATCCCTGGCTTTTTCTAGCAGATAGGAGGTTGTGGCTGTGATCCTCCAGATCATCTGCCCTGCTGTCTCTGTATTTGTACACCAGGATATGATCCTGCAAGTCCTGTTAGTACATCTTGTTGGCAGTGTTGATATTCTTCTACTATAGGTTTGATTCCCAACATCATTCTCAACCATCTGTAGCTACCTGCTGGTGTCCAGAATATGGTGAAGTAGCTGCTTGCTTATCCAATAGCACTGGTGAATATCTGTCTGTCAACAAATATTCATAATGTCATTTCGGGTCATATTTCTTTAGTTGTAGGCATTTGATAGTGAATTCTTTTTAGCACTTTGTTTATGTTGCTTGGGTTTATGGAAATGTGCAACTTGCCTGACTTCAGTGGTTCCCATGCCACTTGTGTGTCTTTTTTGGTCTCTGTGACTTTAGCAATGATGCCTCTTTTCCCATTTGCTTTATTGCTCTGACATTTCAGGGTGCAATCCAGACCAGTAAGGGTCTTTGTCACCCTGGCCTTGCAAGGCTCTCAATGCTTTGCTGTTGTAGTTCCCACCTGGGCTGCTCACAGCCTTCCAGCCTGCAGGTAACACCCTGTGTCTGTGTATAGCTGAAGCCTGCCTACGCACTCTAGTCACATTCTGATTTCCACCAGCCTTGGCTATCACATGCAGGGTGACCCCAATACACACTCAGTCCTGGATTTTCCCCCCGAAACATGTGTTTAACTCTGTCCAGCCCTCTTCTGGACATTTCAGATATTAGGTCCATTGCCCCTCTAAAGGGGATCAGTATTCAACAGCTTGCTGCCTTAAATGGAGTTACCCACACACTTCACAAGACTGGATTAGTTTTGATTAAGAATAAAACAAGTTTATTTAACTAAGAAGTAGGTTTTAAGTGAATACAAATAAAGACATTAATGTCAAAAATGGTTACAAAAGAGATAAAATGCTTCCTAGTACTAAACTTAACTAACTTGACCTGGTTTAAGGTGAAATTCTTACCCTGGCTTTTCAATAGCTGACAAAGTTTCGTTTCAGGATCTGCTCCCAAGGCCCAATGGCTATTTTTGTCTTACATGACAAAAAAAAAGATAGACAGGGAGAGAGAACTTGGGGGTGTTTTTGCCCTTGGAAATGCATTTCCCTAGATAGTTATTTCCAATTGAGAGCAAGGAGACATGGTGTCTGGTGAAGAAGGTGTTGTGCTGTTGCTTTTCACCTGTTTGCTGAGATGCAGATTTGTCTCTCTCTTGCTTTCCCCCATTTCCATGCCAAAGAACAGCCACTTGATAGGTTAGGGCCCATGAGCTTTAATGATATTTGTCTTGGGGCATCCTTTGCCTTTGAGGAACAGGTTTACCCACTTCCCAGTTTTGTCTGATAAACACACTTCAGCCATGATTTCAGCTTACGTTTATAACTTTACATATGTTGTTACCTACATTTCACCATGATATTATTGACTAGCAAGTAATAAGATTCAAATAATACCCTTATAAGGTACATTTTGTACAAAGGTTATTGTTGCATTCTGTCACATGCTCCTATCAATTTTCTCAATGCAATGAGCGCTCTGAAGTAGGTGCTGTACTGACGGATTCATTTGATCTATTTTATGAGTCCACCATTTTGCATAGTGTGGCTATATATTTGTGTTTCTCCAGAGTCTTGATTACAATTGTTGAAAAACATACCTTTTGTATAAGACATGATTTGTAGGCTTAAAATGCTTTTGAAGCACTTAAGATTTTACATGGGTCCTCCTGATCTGCTGCTGACATAGCTGGATGCTGGTGGAAACTATGGCATCCTTTGTCAATTACAGCTAGTAGTGTGTATGCTCTTATTCTGTTTTTCATTTTATCTAGCCCCATTGCAATGTGAGTTTTCCCACTGTGATCTAAAGGATATTCAGTTGCTAAACTCATCACCTTTCATGTCCAGCTGCTTGGGGACAGGAATCTGCTATGAGGCCATAATTATTATGTTCTCTTTAGTTTGTTTGTGGCAATATTCTTAGTTTCTGATTTCACATACCTGTGGGAGCCAACACATTTCCGACACCATGTCCAGTGTTCAAGCATAAAGAGAGGGAGAGAGATAAGACAGTACAACATTCGGGCTTTACTCCTTCCTCCATATATGCTGTTTTCTCTCTCATCAAGCACTTCCTAGAAGTAAAGTTCTCAACATTCCCTTATGTAAGCATACTATAATGCCTTCTATTGGGAAGCTATTTATTGTAACATCCTATATGTATCCCATAGGGGAGTTCGTGGGTACTGGAAGTGTATAATCAGAGACCCTGTGGCCATATTCCCCACCCCCTTTCCTGACTTGCCCTGAAATCCTTCCTCCACATTGGAGTAGACAAAGCTGGCATGGACCCCTGCTCTAGCACCTACGAGTGTGCTGTCCCCATTCACTTTGAAGGAAGTGTTAAAATGAGGCTAATGCACTGGGACTCTTCTGCAGCCTCTGTTCCCATGGGGTTCAGTTTCATTCTCTGAGCATAATCATTTCACCTTATGAAAAATTATGTTGGCTACACTCCATATATAGGCATGCAGATGGAGGTACAACTATGTTAGTCAGAATGATATTCCAATCCCCAGAATACGATTTCTTAGAAGCTGCTTTAGGCCCCTAAATTAGGATTTGGCTTTGCAGAGGCAATGCAGCCAAAACACTAGAACCCTTGTACTGCAAAGATAATTGGCTCTGATTCTGACCCCCCCACCCCAGCTCAAAATAACCACACCATGCAAATCAGAGTGTAGTATGAAAGACAGGCATAAAGCTCCCAGCTGCTGTGCTCTGTTCCTGATCCACCATCCACTGTGTTAGAGCCACCCTCAGAGCTCTGAATTATGTCAGTCTGTAATACCCACAGTGGGTCTGAAAAACCTAGCCCAGGACTAGTGTAGTTTAAAAAAAATTTTGTTTTGTTTATAGCAAAAATAACTGAGTGCTAAACATTTCTGACTGTCATTTTAAGAGCAAAACAATTTATAGTAACCAAGTCCTCTATAGCTTTTATCCTGAAAACAAGCCATGCATATCTGAGCCATTTACATTGTCTGGCTTTATACTCTCCCCTAGAGTTTTGTCTCAAAATAGATAGAGATCATTGTGGAAGACAACACTGACAAGACACTGAGTTTTTGGAATGATTACTTTGATGGTAAGAATTCCTAGTTCTTGGCCTAGCTGATGTGATTTTCAGCAGAGTTTTTAAGGCTTGTTTTTTGTTTTCTTGTTAGCTATACAATTATCTTGTGATTTTTTTTTTTGCATGTATTTTTAGGCTTGTTCTTTATTACAAGCTTCAGGGAAATAAGCTTGGAAGGGTCTTCCAGTGAGATTTGGAATCTCTGATTTACAATTCATGACAACAGTTTTGATGTCTCAGAGTTTTCTGGGTAGTTCAAACTCTGATACACAGTATTTGTTTAGAGTAAATGTATTCTAACTCTCTAAACAAAAAAAATAGCCATGTTTATTAAGATGGCCAGATCTAAAGTGAAAATAAATATTCTGGGCCAGATCCTCAGCTGGGATAAATTGGCATAGTCAAGGCAAGCAATTAAAGTTAGAGCTATACTGATTTACCCTAGCTGAGGATCTCAGCTGACTCATGCATATGTGCTGAAATGAAGTGGGATTTTCAATTAGTGATTTTTCAGTGCATTTCTCTTTTCTCTCTTTCATTATATCTTGTTTACAGCAGACATGAGTGCACTGTCACTTGCTGTGGGCCAGCAAAGGGGTTAAGAGTTATTCCCTCTTTCAAAATCTTGATTAATGAAGTAGTAATTCATTGCCGATAGCAGAAAAACAAATCACCTAATTAAACTACTTAAGGCATAACCTACTTAAAATTCCTAATACAACACTTTTTCAAAGAAGAAAGTTTAAATCCCCCCCCCCCAATTTCAGGCACTGTTATTCCAAACAGTTTACAAAGAAATAGGCTCAAAAATCACAAAATTTGGATCCAGATCTGGTTTAGAGCTTAAAGTTCAGGGATATTCAGATCTGAGGTACTGGGTTAGGCCACTCTTTGCAAAGAAGCAACGTGAGACAAAAGTATGAGAAGTGATGATTACAATTATATAAAATAATGAATGGTATAAAGAAAGGAAGTGGCATGTGACATTATGTCACAATATAGGAACAAGGAGACATCCAATGAAAATGAGGTAACAAATTTAAAGCTGCAGAAAATACTTTCCTACCTGATTAACCTGTGAAATTCATTGTCACAAGATATCACTGAGGCAAAAAGCTTTGCAGGATTCAAAAAAAAGGAACTAGACACTTATATGTATTAGATAGCAGAAAATCCCCCACATGCTTCAGGTCATCAGCCAACCACTGACTGCTGTGGGTTAGAAAAAACAAACATCTTTGGGCAGATTATTCCATAATTGCCTACTATATCTGCATATTCCTCTCAAGCATCCAAGAGAGTCTAGAGAGGTGACACCAAGCTAGTTGGACCATTGTTCTGTTCTGGCACGGAGATTTCTATACTCAAATTCCAAATGTCCATGCTTAAAGATATTATACTTTTATTTTGTAACAGGTTTTTTCTACCAACTCCAGTAGGCAAATATTGCTTAGCACTTATATTGTGCTTTTCATCCATATATAAAAATGCTTTACAAAATGAGGTAATTACCACCACCCCCATTTTACTGATGTGGACACTGAGGCATTATGTTTCACAGCAGTCAGTAGCGCAGCAGGAATATAATCCAGGTCTTTTGATTCACAATCCAGTGCCCTATTCACTCCTGTGTGCTGCTTCAATGTAGAAGGTTGACTTGGGGGAAAAAAAAATCCCATGTCCTCTTAAAACAACTATATTTCTAAAAGCCATGTTGCTTCAACAAAACTGATCTAAAGTAAATATTCAAACAATTGTTAAAATATTTTCAACTAACTTTTTACAGTATGAACTATAGCAAACAAAGGTCTAATTTTATAATGGGAAAAAGTTTGCATAAGACAAGTATGTGTTACCCTAACAACCATTTGTTAAAGGGCAAATCCCAGTGACATTAGATATCTAAAAGATTTATTTACTAAGGCTCTGGTCCAGCTCTAATATTGAAGTTAGTGGGAGTTTTGACATTGTCAATGAGAATAGCAGCAGACCCTAAGTGAGGGTTAGATACTGGCCTTGTTGCATGTACAGATGCATAAGTGATGGGGATATCCTGGCCCCTCTGGTGTCAATGGGAGTTTTGCCATTGACATCACTGGAACCAGGATTTCATTCCCAGTGTTCCACTTTGGACATTGCTAGCTATCCAGATTTTCAGGGGAGATCACCAACAAAATGCACTATGTAGTGTTGTCCTTGCCCAGTGGCATTGATAAAAGTCCTGTTCCATAACAGACAACACTTGAGAAAGAGACATAACTTGTGCTTTCACCCTTTTTGGGCGATGACAATTCATATCCTTCTCCACAACTGGAATTTTGGAATGGAATTTAGTCAGGCTGAAGTGTCTCACAGAGTACCAGTGGCTGCATGCTCTGTAGTTTGTGTTGGTTGTTGTCATTTTTGTCCTTTCACACTTATTTTAAGGGAGGAAGAGACAACCTGAGTTGTCTTCTTGTTGGTCAGGGGACTCTTTTGGGTTCTGAGGCTGCGATTCAGTGCTAATGCCATAACATCAGGATGGAGACAATGTTCTCCTGGGGAGTTTCCTAGTGATGCTGAATAGGACAGTCACCAAATCAAGAAATGTGGCAGCAATGCCCGAATACAAATTTGCTTGGACCTTATAGCACATGTACAGCCTATGGGAATAGATCTCATAATGGCTCTGGCCAATTCTCTTTTTTGAGATTCCCACTTCTGTCTTTAATGTTGATCCTCCATGCATGCCAGAATTCAGAAAGTGATACTCTGGATCATGTGCTGAGCTTTAGTCTAGTCAGAGATTCAAAAGTTTGTCCTTTTTATGCTGCTCTGATACAGTCATTTCCTAGAAAAAACAAAACCTAGCTAAGTGTCTTAAACCCCATAAAAATGCATTAACACTTAGAGCTGGACAAATACTCTGTATTTTAATGTAAATATTCATTTGACGTTTTAAGTGGTGCTTGGATCAAGCTTGCACTCCTTTTATATTCGCTTTCTGCAAACATACTAGTGTTATTAAAATTCCATCACTTGTGTTTGAAGGAAGCATTTTTCAAAAAAATGGAGGAGTATTCACAGAAACCAAATTAGCTCCCAACTGTACAATGGGGATAATAGCACTTCCCAACCTCATTGGGGTGTTGTGAGGATAACTACATTAAAGATTGTGAGGCGCTCACATACTACAGTGACGTGGGTCATATATTTAAAATAGATTGGTAGATCACTACTATTCTGCAAGCTGAAAATCAGGTAAATCATTTCTTGTAAGTTATTGACTCATTACTATTTGCAATGTAAATATACATTTGTGTAAACTGTCCACTTTCCCCATCTTGTTTCAGGACACTTTAAAACAAGAATAAAAAACCTCCTAAACCAGAATAAATTCCTTAATTACTTACCTATACTTCACCTGGCTCAGAGAGAGATTGCTGAGGCTGGCTCTCAGTTACACTGGTTTTTCAAACTGTGGACTTCATGCCTCCCCAATAATCTCATCATGGTCTGCAGGGAGAGTGAAGTGAGGTGCATGGCTGTGTCTGGCCAGGTCTCCCGGCTGGGGCAGGGCAGCACAGTAGCAGAGAGAATGCATAAGGGATCCCCAGTGGTTGAGTGGAATGAAATTATTGGGACCATCCTGATATAGGGGCTGTGTCTTATATAGGCAACTATACTCCCTGTAGTAAGGTGGCCTGGTTCCCAGCTACCTCGGAGGGGGACGAGGCTCTCTGGATGCCAAAGTGGGCAGAGCCAGTGGAGCTTGTGCCCACCCCCCAGAGGTCAGGGCACAGGACAGGAAGTACAAAAGCCCAGCCCCAGAGCTCACTAGAGGCCTGGCTGACAGAGAAGCCAGATGCCTGTGACCTAGCTCCTGGTTGGGAGACTCCTGCAGCTTGCGGCTGATCTGAGGATTGGCCAGACGCCGACCAGTCCCCAGAGAAGCTGGTAAACCTGCCCCTGGCAAGTTACCCAGAGGAGCTGCCAAGCTTACTGCCCACCGGGTACCCAGAGGAGCCCATGGTGCTTGACTCCTTGGAAGACTCTGTCCAGATGCAGGTACCTCCGGGGAGGGACGGGTAGGAAGTTGCTCGGGGGCAACCGACCCTAGTCTGGCTGCAGCACATCCAGAGCCCATGTCAGTGTATTGCAGCTGGGATCCCCACTGACGCAGCAGCGGGTCGTCTACCACTGCTAGGGCCCCAGGCTGGGACGCAGTGGAGTGGGAGGGCCTGCATCCCACCTGCCACCTAATGTGCGGGTGGCAGTCTCCCCCTCTCCCTGGTCCTTCGGAGCAAGGGCTGGGCCTCCTAAACTTATCTATTTGCTCTGCTCCTGCCTGAGGGCCTGAGCTCCTGACTGTTTCCTGCCCAGCCAGGCTAATTCCCCGATTCACTGGACCTAAGTAGTGAGGTGGCCTGGTTCCCAGCTGCCCCAGAGGGGAACGAGCCCTGGCTAAACTCCTACACCCCTCCTTCCCCCCCAAAAAATAAAATATAAGTGTCCTGATTTTTCATACTTGCTATCTGGTCTCCCTAGGGAGTGCAGCCCTGCCCTGACTTAGCAGCAGCCTACTGCTCTCCCCTCTTCTCCTCCCTGACCACTGTGGACTCCCTGCTGTTGTCCTGCCCTAGCATCACTTCTTTTTTCAGGGGGTAGGATAGAAAAGAGAGGGATAGTTATGTATACAAGACAAAGCCACTAATATTGGGACATCTGGTCACCCTGCCATGGGCACCTGTATGGCCACAGCCCCAGATATTTTAAACTCTCCAGAGCTTGCAGGAGACAGAGGTTCCAGGCAGGTAGGAGGGAGTGAGAGGTCCCTGGTCCGCTCTGCACTGCCATGGGCTCCTCTGGGATAGAGCCAGCTGAGTCCTGTAACCACCCCAGGCTTAAGCTGCCCTCTGACTTTCTGCCTCAGAAGGGCAGGAGCAGTGGGGATGGGGTTGTTGTATGGCTCCCGTGGAGAAGAGAGATACAGCAAAAAAAAGTTCGGGAACCCCTGCTCTATTATGTTCCTGTGCAGCCCATGCTTTAATTGCAATTGTCAAAATGTTCCATGCAGTTGGTGAGCCAGTACTATCCAGACAGCCACCCACTCAGGCATAGCAGTTGCCAAATGCCGAAAAATCCTCACAAAAATGAAGGAATTCATGATCACTTGTATCACAGGAGTCATGGACTGGATAATGATTGGGCTTAAAAAAATATATATAGGTGACAAATCTATTTCTCAATTTGTGTGTGGGTGACAAGTAGCTCAACAAATTTTATTAAGAGCCTTGAGAGCTGAAACTAAAGTGTCAGACCCTCCTGTTTGGCTAAACTCACTGCAAGACTGAAAAGGTGGATGCGGGGGAGGTAGTGGCAATAGTGGCTTTAGGCATAATCTGTGCCCTCTGGAAACCTTAGTGTAAATTAGAAGACTGCTCTAGTTTATGCCAGTTGTCTAGAGTCCCCATGTTTTTCATCCTGCAGCCTGCAGTCCCCAGGACATGAGGGCACCTGGCAGCCCTCCTCTGGCTGAGAGGGGGATCGCATAGGAGTCACAGTTGTGGTTCTGTGCTATCTAACGATTCCCAAGTACGCGGAGGAATCCTTAAGGGGCTTGTTAAAATGATCCCAGGGTAGCTTTGTTGAGTTGAGGATCAGACACAAACCCTGGCTGAAATGATTTGACAGAGCAGGAGTTCAACAGCTCTACATAAAAGATTATGCTAGTCGACTTTGCAGAGATCTTCATCCTCCAACAGGTCATACGTTCTCCCCTTCCTAAGATACAAATATTTTTCCTTATATAGAGCTGGATTGGGTTTCCTCACAGGCAAATCCTAATGTGTATTCAAAACTGTTCATATAGCTTACTTAATGCTTTTACTTTTAGCACTGAAATGGGACAGTCATTACAATACCAGATACAAAACAGGACCTGTGACTTTTACTGTTTTCTTTTCTTGTGGGTCCTTGATTTGTTCTTTTCACTATGACCACCTCATGGCTTTCCCTAAAAATTGCCATGATCAAACCACAACCCTCTTCACCATCATAATTATTCTTATTTCATAATTCAAAGATGTGACAACTAAACATGCTGTTCAAATTATGGAACCATGGGATTAAAATGAAAAGAAAAAAGTTGACTTGAAAGATGGCTTTTAAAATTGTATTTGAACTGTAGTAAAGCATCAGAATTTCTAATTCTCCATGGAAAAATATTACACAGCCTATATAGAGCCAAAACTCGAGGAGGTAATGAGTACCTGTGACTGTCATTGACTTCAGGGGGAGCTGAGTGTACTTAAGATGTCTCCAGAATTTGGTCTAAAAAGAGTACTCAGAATCCTAACTACCCAGAGAGGTGGAATCCCATTGACAAAATTGAGATCAGTGGACCCAGAATTTCAACACAGGAATGTAATCCAAGCAGAGAGGGTCACTTGAGTTGCTGAGCCCGTAAAATTGGAAAGCTGGCAGTAGATGTCTCTAGATAGCTACCTGAAAAAAGGACAATTCTGGGAAAACCTGGACAGGTGGCAACACTAGTGGGGCACCCAAAGGCCCTGACTAAGATCTAATGGCTGATCCTGCAATATGCTGAGGACTGTCTCCGAGGTCTTCACTCTGATTGGCTCACAAGAGTGTCACCTTGATGGATTAAACCCTAAAACAACTAGAAATAAATGTGGTTCTTATCAAATAGAGAGAAGACCCAGTTCTGCTTCCTTTGATGTCAATGTGGTCATTGACTTACATAGGAGGGAGGGAAATTAAGACAGAGCAAATTCATTAAGACACTTAAAGATCAGAGTCAGATTTTTTTTAAAAAAAACCAACCCTGTTGCACTGTGGTGGGGTGTACAAACCCCACTCTGGACCTGAAGGGGTTAAAAGGTAATACTGAGCCCACATAACCCCACCCCTCCAGGCCTACCTAGTATGCTCCCACTGGAAGAGTGGGTTAAAAGGAGCTCAGAAGCCCCGACAAAGGGTGGTGGACAGACTGGAGGAGTGAGGAATCCTTTTCCAGGAAGCCAGACAGAAGATTGAGTCTGAGAGGGACTATGGAGCAGTAATGTGCTCAGGTAAAGCCTTCTCCAGCCACCACCACTCTTTGAGGGCCAGCAGGTCCTGCAGGGTTCTGCATATTTGCACTTCTTTTGTTGTTGAGTGACTGACTTGACTGTTTGGATTATAGGGGCCATGCCCCAAACGGAAAGGATATACAAATAGGACATAGCCATGTCGTAAACAGATAGCTAAGGGTTAATGTCTCTTTCACCTGAAACACCTGACCAGAAAACCAATCAGGAAACCGGATTTTTTCAACTTTGGGGGGAGGGAAGTGTGTGTCTGAGTCTTTTGTCTGTCTGCCTGTTTCCTCTGAGCTTTGGAGAAGTAGTTCTATTTTCTAGTCTTCTGTTTCTAAGTGTAAGGACAAAGAGATCAGATAGTAAGTTCTATGGTTTCTTTTCTTTGGTATTTGCATGAATATAAGTGCTGAAGTGCTTTAATTTGTATTCTTTTTGAATAAGGCTGTTTATTCAATATTCTTTTAAGCAATTGACCCTGTGTTGTATCATCTTAATACAGAGAGAACATTTGTATTTTTTCTTTCTTTTTATATAAAGCTTTCTTTTAAGACCTGTTGGAGTTTTTCTTTACTTCAGGGAAATTGAGTCTGTACTCACCAGGGAATTGGTGGGAGGAAGAAATCAGGGGAGGTCTGTGTGTGTTGAATTGGCTAGCCTGATTTTGCATTCCCTCTGGGGAATAGGAAAGTCCTTTTTGTTCCCAGGACTGGGGAACGGAGAGGGGGAATCACTCTGTGTAGTTTCACAGAGCTTGTGTCTGTGTATCTCTCCAGGAGCACCTGGAGGGGGGAAGGGAAACAGGATTATTTCCCTTTGTTGTGAGACTCAAGGGATTTGGGTCTTGGGGTCCCCAGGGAAGGTTTTTCAGGGGGACCAGAGTGCCCCAAAACACTCTAATTTTTTGGGTGGTGGCAGCAGTACCAGGTCCAAGCTGGTAACTAAGCTTGGAGGCTTTCATGCTAACCCCCATATTTTGGACGCTAAGGTCCAAAATCTGGGAATAAGGTTATGTCAAGCCAAGACAAGCAAACTTACACTTGCTGCAGGGAGGACCCTGCTGGTGTTGCTTCCTACAGAGCCTTGGGCTGGGACCTGGTGGAGAGGGAGGGCCAAGGCCCAGCTGTGGGAGGAGAGCCAAAGATTCATGGCTCAAGGTCAGGAACACACCCTTCTACCATCTGGACAGGGAGGCAAAGAGCTGGAAGTCAGGTGTGCTAACCTTTAGGCTGCTCAGCCCCCCAAGCTCCCTATCACATGCACCCAAAGCTAATGGAGTTAAGAAAAAAGAGGAACAAACATTATCTGTAATGGGGTGTGTGTGCGCATCAGTCACCTCTCATGAGCAATCCCTGGCCAAGTGTGTGTCCCTGCACTCTTAATCTATTTGTGGTAGGTCTTCAGTGACTCTGCCCTCCAGCCAAGTCATACACAATCTGTGAGATAAAAGCAACACAAACCCCTTTTGGGGTACAAGTCCAACAGGGGCCTCTCTCAGTGCCCTCTGTGATGTCTCTCTGTTGGTCCTGCTCTGGAATAGAGCAGTGTCCCAGGGCTACTTCCCTGGAAATATTTTTACCCTTTCAGGGCTCTTCAGCTGGGCTACTACAGTTCAGCCCCCCTTCTGGGGTGCTTCAAAGTCCAGGCCACTTTCCCAGTGGCTGGCAGGGGTGGGGGAGAGGGGACAGACCCAGGCCCACCCTCTACTCCAGGTCCCAGCCCAGGGAGCATATAGATAGCAGCCATGCACAATGTCCCTTTAAATAAACTGCATTGCTGCTATAATTCCCTGGGCCACTTCCCCATGGCTCCCATACATTCTTCACCCTTACCTCAGGGCCTTGTCCTTGTGGAATCCCAGAAATCAGGCTGGAGCACCATCTACTCTTCTCTAGCTCTAGCAAGGAACTGAACTTGCTTTGGCCCTGCAGCTCTTCTTATACTGACCTGCTGGGCCCTGATTGGCTGCTTCCCACACAGCCGCTCAAGGCAGCTTGGAGGACCCTCTCTACTGCCCTTTTCTGGGAGGTGGGTGGCAGGCCACAAGGCCTCCAGCAAGGGGCTTCAGGGCATGGTCCACCCCATCAAATGATCATCAGGGCCCTCTTCTTAGAAACTCTTATATGTGTGAGGATACACAGGTGAATAGTAACTATTCATGAGAGTAAGGCTCAGTCCCTAATTTTGGAATGAGTTAATGAAAATGCAGTAACGTTCTGGGCTCAATATAATTGTCAGATAAGAGTATGAGGGAGGCCAGTGAGAAGACAAGAATAATAATAAAGTTTAGAAGTCCTGCATGCATGGATCAATAACTTTGTGTCAGAAGAAGAGAAGCTGCTCTGGAAATAAGCAATATTCAGGATAGGAGAAAGCAATTCTAAACATGTCTTTGAAGTGTCACACCAGAGACCGGTTTGAATCAATGAAAAGCAATCAATGAATTTGTTCTGTCATCTTAGAAATGAAAGGGAGCGATGCTTCAAAGTTCAAATGAATATCCAGGACAAACTGAAGAGACCAAACAAAGACAAAAATTAATAATTCAGATTTGGCAGAACTTAGATGTAAACATTTTAGCCTCAGCTATTGTTTGACATTCGAAGAGAGGACAGCAAAATAGAGACACGAGAAAAATAAATGTGTTATTATTTAGCATAAAGTTGGAAATAGTTCCATGATTAAAATAGCATGGCAAATCAAAGAAATACTGTATTGTATGTAAGGAACATGAAATAAAGTCTAGTGTAATGCCTATATCCTTACATTTTATATACACATGGTAAGATTACTATTTGCGGAAGACGTCACCATTAAAAACTGTTGAAACTTGTCATATGACATATTATCTTCATACTAGAAGTTTTGTAGTACTTATTAGTTGAGGTACTTTAATTAAACTCACAACACACTCTTGATGTGAGGGAGCATTATTATCCCCAGTTGAGTGGTGGTTAAACTCACTCACAGAGCAGTTTCTTCAGTCCTTCATCCTTCCTTTCTGCAACCAGACACTCACCAGAGATCTGGGGTTTATCATAGGCTTAGGGGAACACTTTTGTGGGAGTCCTTTTGTAAAGTATTGGCAGCACATCACTAATTTGACCCTGGTTATTCAATGGTTATCAGAAACCATGAGCTGTCCTGGGAGATGCATGCTAATGTTACCTTCCCTAATCTCATTTGGCTTCAGCATTAGCCACAAGGGCCAGCAGCTAATCTTTATCTGTCAGGAAAAGTTTGATCAGAATGACAAACTGCAAAGTAGGTTTACAGATTTTCTGCCTTTTTATAACAGGACCAAATAGCACAGTGGTTTTTTTGGTTAGACTTATTACGATCAGTTGGAATACTCATTGGAAAAAGCAGCTGAACAAGTTGCACTGAATTGCTGTGAAGATGCATCAAAAGTGACATATTGGCAAACCTAATTTGTCTCTGAAAAAATATTGTTCAGAGAGTGGAATTATGACACTTTTTGTTCACATTTTATTTTATAGAAACTTGGTTTGCCAGGAATTGCATCTCAGGAGAAAAAGCCTCAGTTACAGAGAGTTCAGGTTTGTATCCATTTAATGGTTTCTTCTATCTTCTGGTTGCAGTTCTAAATGCCCTCCTCGGCACTGTGTTTGTATTCTTGAGTAATGTCTAGGAAGTTTTAAAGATCACACTCACTATTCGGGGTCAGCCATAGGAAACGGTAAATGAGATGGTCCCACAGGGTAGCAAAATTAAAAGGCCACTAATTTTGCTAAGCAATTTTGTGCAAATGCTTCAGCTTTTGAGATGCCTCTTTTGTCACACTGAAGGTGGCTGACTGGCTGTGAGCCTGTGAGTGATTGAAACCAGACTGAAAATATTAACAGTATGGCAGGAGAGGGTGAGGTGGATCTGTGATAAAAATCACAGGGGTGGAAAGGTAAAATATTTAGAATTGAGCAGAATGCAGGCTGACTTAAAGCCAACTCTCCTCAGACATTGCTGATGAACTTGAAAAGCAATGGCTTTAAATATATATATATATATATATAATATTATCACATCTCCCAACACAGTGGGATTCAATAATAGAAATGATAACTGGGTAAAGCAAACTTCTGGCTTCCTCCCACATAAGGCTAGCAAATCATCCACAGGCCCTCATTAAAGTGTACTTTGTTTAGCACAGCATGCTAGAAAGCATTGCCATTAGATGAGAGCATACTAAAGCTACAATGAACCATTAGAATCAGGTATCACTTTTTCCATTTGCAATGCAAGATTTTCCAAGTCGGTGTCTGGAATTCAAACCCAAATACATCTGAATCTCTGAGGTTTTTATCTGGAGGAAAAAATACTCATGCAAGGAAGGTCTTATGTTTAGAGAGGACGTGAAAATCAGGCATGATTTACCTTCAGTCCCATTTCTATGCTGATCTGTTTATCAACAAAAGGATCTACAGAACTGTAGTACCCAGGTTGCAAAAGAATAGAAAGGTACTAAACCTAAAGAAGTTGAACAAATACAAATTTTCAACACAAAAATGCCCTTTAATGTATTTGCCCCTGCCAAGCAACAAGGAGTAGGAAGAAACAAAGCAAAATTAAACAAGATTATTTTGTAAATTTCTGGGGTGGAATTTTATTTTAAAAGTATGATGCTGTGGGTGCTATTAATATGTAAGCACATGGTGTGACAGAGTATTGGCATTATTGTGGTGCCTCTGTATTTAGAATGTGAACTGTTTATTTTTCAGTGGTACTCTGTGAATTAGTAGGCATTCTCACCAGCCCAGGACAGAACCAGCACCATGCTGGAAGCTGTTTCAGGCTGGTGCCTCAGGGCACAATTTATTATTTTAACAAATGTCCCTAGCTCTCAGATTCATGGACAGTGATGGGACACAAGATGTAGAGGGCTCTGAGTTACTACACAGAATCCTTTCCCAGGTGCCTTGCTGGTGGGTCTTGACCACATGTTCAGGAATTAACTGATTGCTATATTTGGGGTTGGGAAGGAATTTTCCCCCAGATCAGAGACCCTGGGGTTTTTTCGCTTTCCTCTGCAGCATGGGCCACATGTCACTTGCAGGTTTAAACTAGGGTAAACGGTGAATTCTCTGTAAATTGAAGTCTTTAAACCATGATTTCAGGACTTCAGTAACCCAGCAAGCGGTTAGGGGTCTATTACCCAAGTGAGTGGGTAAGGTTCTATGGCTTGCTAGGTGCAGGAGGTTAGAATAGATGATCATGATAGTCCTTTCTGGCCTTCAAGTCTATGAGATTCCCAAAAGAAACTCCACAGGCCTTCAAGCCTCCCCAAAGAGTTAACTGCTCTATAGTTAAAATACAAAAACCTATTGTCAAATAATTAGAAATAATCCCAGGCAGCATTCTCTGTGGAATTCTCGCTTAGGGGTCATGTCTGGCATTTTAAATCATTTTTAATAACCAAGGAAAATGCCAGACAAACTATGTTAAAATGGAGTTAATATTGTGAGTATGAATCCGTAACCTGAGGGTAAAAACCTTTACAGGGATGTTGTAATTATCCCCAAACCCAGCATTAAACTTGGGAAATTGAGAGTTCAGGCTAAAGGTATGGAAATACACAGCTGAGGAACCCACACAACCTTAACTCTGCCCCTTATTGACAGAATGTGAGAGAAAAATATGAAAAGGAAAATTGAAAGTGCATTTAAAAATCAGTTCTATCTAATCTGGGACCACAAACAATACAATCCCTTTATCTTAATCATATGGTCATTGCATAGTGTCACTAATGGGAAGTTTAAGGTTGTTGAGGTGCCTGAACTGTGAAAAACAGAGAGTATCTCAGCTCTGTTCTGTGATGTCAGCCACTTAGCACAAAACCTAGCACTGTGAAGTTGCTAACTGGGTGGGAAATGAACCTTTGGTCTGCCTTTCCAGAGGGAACTCAGCAGTTAGGCAAGGTGGGAGCAGAAGGGCTGAGTACACACTCTTGTAGTGATCAAGACAGACCTGGGCAAGTCAGAGAGAGAGAGAAAAGGGAAATAAAAAAATATAAAGAAGAGATTTAACAGCAACATGGGAAGAAAAGTAGAAGAACCCAGAGAAATACCTGGGAATAGCTAAATTGTTGAAGAGTGTGAACCAGGGAACAAGCTCAGGGAAATCCTCAAATTCGAGAAGTTATAAAAATCTGTCGCAATACTGAGAGCTGGGGAAATAATGCTGGGAGCTCCATGGATTTTGGAGTTTTTCTAGTGCTGGGAATGGTGGTTCTGTTTTTTTTTTCTAATTACATTGGGAGGCAAGAAAAATAACATAATAAGGGAATAACAAAGAAAACAGACAAGTGGTCTAGCTTTTCTGGTTCAAAGGGAGAATAGAGTCTTTGAGAATCTTAGGCTGGGAGGGATTGCACTAGAGAGAGTAGGAGCTTTGAGTGTGTCTAAATGTATGTCTACACTGCAAAAAAAAAAAGTGTGTTAACTTGGGTTAGCTAACCAGAGTTAAAGCCTGTGGGGGAGCTTGGGGTTGAACTCAGGTTGCCAACCCAAGTTAAAACCAGGGTTGCCATGTCTTCACTGCTATTTTAACCTCAGCTAACCTGAGTTAAGAACCCCCCCCCCCTTTTTTTTGTCTTGTAGATGTATTAGAAGGTTGGCTGGGTGAGATTGGTGCAGAGGAAGCAGTAGCTTCATAGGTTTGATGGACGTTGGTTATGGGGGGTTGTTGCAGACTGTATTGCGAAACTGACATAGTCTGCTGGGACTCTGCATCTCACAGCCAGACCAGACAATTCTCCCAGTCTGCCATGAAACTGAAATTAAATTAGGGCACTGTCCAGCTTGAAGAGCGTTAGCTTCTCCCCCAACAAAGCTGTCAGACAGATCATGTGGGAGTGCAGCGGATGGATCCTAGGAAAGTCTAAGCCCACAGGAGACCTTTAGTAGAAAGAAATTAGAAGGCGCTCTCTCCCTCTTCACTTCTTCCTTCCCCCACCATTAAATGACAACAAAATCATGATTGGAATCAGAAACTTTAAAGCACATTAATTCCCTCGCACTCCATGTTCTCTAAACACAAAAGAGGCTAGGGGCTAGTGGCTGAGTTCAATTGTGCAAGGCCTCTCACATTCCCATGAAGGTAACAGGTGGAGGCTTCCCACTGGGGCTGTGTTTATTCTAGACAGCAGGGTTCATCCTCTGGTGACTGTCCAGTCTGTACCAGCGTCTTGACTGCAAGGGGAGAAGAGAGGACACCCTTATACAGGACAGACAGCAATGCCTGGTCACTCAGAGCAAGTGATCAGGGAGTGGCCATGCTATATGGGATCTATCCCATGAGGTCCAGGTCACAGTAAGGAGGGGAAACTGGTTCTTTGTCTCTAAGGGCACCTTGGCTAAATGATCTGAGTTGAAGAGGAGTGAAGGGGGAGTGAGTGTCAGAAGACAGCTCTGGAGAAATTCCACCTTTGAGAGGGAAATCAATGTGCAATTTCCTAAACATTTCCATATTTAGACCTCACTGTGGGGTTTTCAGCCCACAGTTTGTGAGGAAGGAAATAGATCTTCCTGCTCTCTCTGAAATATTGGAATTGATTGGTTGTAGTATTCAAAAGTTATTGTGTTACAGATAAACCGAGACATGCCATTGAGTTGAATGTTAGCCAACGCGTGTTCTAACTGCTCTGGTTCAAAAGCAGAATTGAGTCTCAAGGAGTTTGGTTTAGGGGGGGTGTTGATGGCTGTGTTGGGGAACTGACAGAGTCTGCTAGTGTTTTGCTGAGTCTCTGCATTTCACAGCAAGCCTGACAATGCTTCTAGCCTGCCATGAAACAGGAATTAAATTAGGATCATTTCCGACGTGAAAAGAGCTAACTTCTCCCCCAACAAAGCTGTCAGGCAGAGCCGGTGGGGGAGAGCAAGGTATGGATCCTAGGAAATCCAAGTCCACAGGAGAAATTAGAATGAGCTGAAAAAAAGAGAAACAAAATTCTTATTGGAATCAGTAAGTAGGAAACATTAGTGGGTAAGGGCTGAGTTCAGTGGGATAAAACCCCCTCATATTCTACGAGGACAATAGATGGAGGTGTCTCACTGGGGCTAGTTGCTCGATTGATTCTAGATAGCAGGGTTCACTCTCTGGGGACTGTCCAGTCTGTACCACGGGTTGACAGTAGGTGGGGAACAGGGCATAGCGCCTTAAAGAGGCTACATAGTAGTGCCTGGTCACTCAGAACAAGCAGCATGGGAATGTAGCCCAGGCTCTGGGACTTTGAGGGGGTCCAGACCAAGCCCGAACATCCACACTGCAGTTTTATAGCCCCACAGCCGAAGTTCTGCGATCCTGTGTCAGCTGACGTAGGCGGATGCAGGTGTTTTAGTGCAGCGTAGACATACCCTTTGAGGTTCTGGGATTTGTCCCATTGCAGAGAGCTGAGGCTATGTGTGATAATGTGAGTTACTGTGTGTACGTTTCTATAAGCAATTCCTATTTGCATGAAACTATAAGTTGTTTTATTTGACAAATAATTTAAAATGCTGGAAAGCCAGACTTTATTTTAAGGCATAAACACAAGGATCAGAGCTAAATTTTAAGTTTTCAGCCCTAACTCTGCATTTCTTGACTTCTGACTACTTGATTTATCAACCTTTACTTTGCATTAATATTAAATAAATTAATTTATACTAACTAATTAATACTAGTTTTGTGCAAGGAATAGAAAATGCACTCTATGCAGTATTGCCAACTCCATGTGCTCAAAATTCATAGGTCAGATCCTAATCTACTAGGTATCCAGAAAACAGAGCTGTGTTGCCCAAGTGATAGATTTTGGCTGGGGTTCGGTTCGGCTTGGTTACAAATCACTTGAATGTGGGAGGAAAGGGGATGAAATGTTGTTCTTATTGTATGAGTAAAGGGCAGTAGAACTGTACTTAGCCTGTGCTGATTGAGGGCATCAAGAGAGAGGGTGGGGACCTGTCCCTCTCCACTGTTTAAAGACAGAGCTGATTAGGCTCCATAGATAGTTTTTTGTTCTGTTAAGTGACCACTGCAGCTGAAATCACTGATAATCAGGTCTAAGTGCTTAGTCCTGCTGTAGGGCTAGTGTTCCTGTGGGTACAGTGTTTCTGTGTACGAGACAGCCTAGACTACACTAGCAGCGAGGTTCCCTCACTGAGAGCACAGCTGAAATCACTGAGAGCTGGGTGGAACCTCAAGAGGTTCCAATTCACAGAGGTCACAGTGGTATATGGCAACAGAAGGTGACTGTGCAGGGCCGTTGGCAACAGAGTGGTGGAGTGAACGGTGGCACAACAGACAGCAGTGGCCAGAGCAAACAGTGAGCAGCTGGAGGAACTAGCAAGATGCCTTCTTGCCCCCAACCTGGGAGGTCTACTCACGTGAAAGCACCTCTGAACTCTGAGTCTCCACTGACCAAGGACAGCACTAGTGAGTGGGGTGCGATGGATGGAAAAGTGGGGGGCACGTTAAAGAAATATTTGTTTTTTGGACTATATTTTAGTGACTTTGCTCCAGAATCCTAGATTTGTGACTGGGAATAGAAACTTATGTTTCCTAGTAGGCCAAGATTTTTAAAATGCATTATTTGCCAAGGTTTTTATCTCACATTGTTGCTATCTTGAGAGGTCATTATGTTGGGGAGTTTCTGTACTAAACATTTTTATTATTATAATTAATTTTTACATAAGAATGGTCATACTGGGTCAGACCAATGGTCCACATAGCCTGTATCATGTCTTCAGACAGTGGTCAAGGCCAGGTGCTTCAGAGGGAATGAACAGAATGAACAAAACAGGTAATCATCAAGTGATCCATCCCCTGCTGCCCATTCCCAGCTTCTGGCAAACAAGCTAGGGACACTCAGAGCATAGTGTTGCATCCCTCCCCATCCTGGCTAATAGCCACTGATGGACCTATTCTCCAGGAATTTATCTAGGTCTTTTTTTAATCCTGTTATAGTTTTGGTCTTCATAGCATCCCCTGGCAAAGAGTTCCACAGGTTGACTGTGAAGAAATACTTTCTTTTTGTTTGTTTTAAATCTGCTGCCTATTAATTTCATTGAGTGACCCCTAGTTCTTGTATTATATCAAGGCATAAATAACAGTTCCTTATTTACTTTCTCCAAACCAGTCATGGTTTTATAGACCTCTATCAAATCCCCCCTTAGTCATCTCTTTTCTATGCTGAGAAGTCTCCATTCTGAAACTGATAATTTATTCCTACCCTTTTTTTCCCATCTTTTAACCAGTTACTGATCCATGAGAGGACTGCCCTCTTATCCCATGATGGCTTACTTTTCAAAAGTCAATTTAAATTAAATACATTTTTTAAAAAAAATTATATATTTTTTTAGAAATCTAGGCCTGTTATGTGTTTTGGTGTAACTTGCATTTCCTTATGTTAAATATTCATTATCCTAACAAAACATTTACGTTACTCGTATCTCTTTTATATGTTGCAGGTCAAAGAGAAAATGAAAAGACAAAAAACAATACACGAATTTTTTGTTTGGGGTGGCAAAAAACCTAGAACCGGCCCTGAATGGATGCCCAAATATCTATGATGAGAAAAAAAATACTCATTCCATTTGCAGCAAGCTAGATGATTGTGCCCCTTATTATAGATTCAAACCTGGTCACAGTGATTCCCCTACTCATGCACTCCAGGCTTGATTACTGCAACCTGTTATATTCAGGAATGAAACTAATGCTCTGGAAAAGGTCCTGCTAACATGATACACAGTAGCCTATCTGTTTCATAGCACAGGTTGCTGTGAGTTACCTTAGCACTCCCCTGTGCGCAGGGTCCTCAGTGAATAACACGCAGTTTTAGAGCTCTGTCCTTATACTCCAAGGCCTCTGCTGGATCAGGCCAGGGAGTTCAGAGATTGACTTTTCCTTCATGACCATTGTGACTATACCCAGGACTGAAAGTCACCCTGCTACCCCCTGCTCCCAGTAAGAGGGAGTCTTTCTGGTGGTTGCTGCGTGTCAGCTCCCTGACACCTCCAACCTCTCAGCCATTCAAACTATGACAGCCCTAACTTCGCCTCGCAGATTAACAAATAACCCAGTCTCTGAGTCTCTTTGAATTGTTCCCCTATGCCAGCCAGCCCCTGACACTGGGGTTGCCCATAGCAACTGCAGAGCCTCTGCCCCCAAAGAAGCCATGTACCCCAATTTACCAGTTTTACCTTAAACCACCACTCCTGTAAACCACACGGAACTTATAGAAAGCAACAACAAATGCCACCTTAAATAAAATGACCCCTTCCCACAGCTGCAGACCCTGACATGATTATTATAGGCTTTGCTGTGGGTTTCGGTGTTATGGGTAACCTGTAGTCTCTCCAGCACCCATCCCTCCTGCACCACCCTTCTAGGGTGAACACATGTCCCATATTATCAGGACTGTCCCAATATTAGGGGCTTTGTCTTATATACATAACTATGCCCCCTTTTTCCCCCCCAAAAAAAGTGTCCCAATTTTTGACACTTGCTATCTGGTCACCCTATGCCCTTGTAAGAGTTTCCTCACTACGAAATGCTCACATGGGTCTGGGAAACCAGCCAACCTACTCCCGTAGGACAGGCCTGCTAGCCAGTCAGAAATAGTAGAGGAAGCCCAACTGTGGGGGTGTCAGAGACACCACATATTGCACCACCTTATCCTGGTGTGTGGATAAGGGCCACCCACAGCAAAGCCCTTCCTGTGCCCTAAATTCCATGCATTCTGAAAGACTGACCTTACAGGCCCTCAGAGTTCATGGGGCAACCAAGTCCTCAGCTAGTCCCACAGCTGTCATGAGCCAAAGTTCCAGAGTTGTTGGAGCATTGCCTGCAAATCCTTGCTGGCCAGCAGGGTGAGTTCCTGGAATCTGTCATCCTGAAATCAAGATAAAGCATCAGCAACACCAGTATCCACTCCTAGGACATGCACTGCATGAAAAAGGCTGTTAAACTGCAGCAGTGTAAACCAAAGGCCCTCACCAACCTCATTCCCTGGGCAGTCTTAGCTAACTGTCTATCAACAATATGGATCACAGATTGGTTGTCACACCAGAAACAGACTCTTTGTTCTTAAATTTTTCTTCCCAAATAGTGACTGCCACCAGTACAGGAAAAAAAACCCTCAAGGAAGCTGATGTCCCCTGAGCCACCCAGATTTCTGACCACCTCTGTGCACACCAATCTCCTTGAAAGTAAACTCCAAAACCTATGCCTCTTGAGGCGTCAGGTTGTACCTGCAGCTCATGTTTTTGAGCACTAGTCTGAACACCATATTGAAACTCCATTAAACTCTTCCAAGAATCTTTCCCACACTTCTAAGTCTTCATTCATTTCCTTTGTGGGGGGCATGGATCAGCGTTCACATTGACTCCCCGTCAGAACCCAGCCCCCAAGCCAGGGAAGCTAATGGTCCAACCAGCAGACCAAATTCAGTGATGAATCCTGGTCACGTGCTACCTGAGGCACATTGCACAAATGCTAAGAAGGTTTCCTTTGTCATTCTGATAAAGTGGTGGGGGTTTTGCACTTCACAGAAGACTGATGCCAGATGGGTGCAAAATGCCCAACTGGGAGCCACCACCCAGCATACAAAGTTTAGGTGCCCTATGATCACCTGTAGTTCTGTTGCTAAGAAGACTGAATTTAGTACTGAGTAATGTGCAAGTTGTCATGCCAGTTAGATAAAAGTATTAACACGAGGCTAACTGTGCAATATTCTAGCTACTGAACTGCCTTTTGAGGCATTTGTAATTAAAACTGTCCCAGATGGCTCTGTTTCTGCATGCACACTGACATACCACATTCATGACACCATTTGTTTATACAAGAATAAAAGAAAGTAATTGAGTATAGCAGTTTAAGGCCCCAACTTAGCAAGGTGCTTAAGCACGTGCCTTGCTCTAAGCAGGAGTAGTCCTATTGAAGAAGTCAGTGGGAGTTCAGGGTCCTTAGTACCTTGCAGAATTTGTTCCCTAATAAACTCTGACCCTTGAATGTCATCCTTATGTTTATCATAATTTCACCAGAATTCAAAGAGAAGCAGGGGTTGTGAAGATATAATACCAAAATATCAGCCTGAAATCACAGTACCAGCCACAAAGCATGAAATACTTCAGTGAATAATAAGCGTGCTGGCACAGCACAAATATCTCCTTGGTTAAGTGGGCCCAGTTCATTTCTCTTGCAACTCCATTGGCTTCATCAGAGAGGAACAGCGCTCAGTAAGTCTTATTTTGCAGTACAGGCACATGCTACGAACAACTTTTGACTACAAACACAAAAGCTGTATGGCAGAGAGCTTTAAATCTTATTCCAATTCAATAAGAGCCTGTTGAGAATTCCTGAAGTCCGCTCAGTTCAGAGGATTCCTGAGTTCTCATCCTGACTTTGCCATTGATTGGCCAAGTGTCTCTGCATTGAGCACCCGCCCTCTGAAAATCAGGCCCCTTTAAGCATCTCAGGTTAGGCACCCAAACTCCCTGGTAACTTTTGAAAACTCTGGCCGTTCCTTGAATTCATTTGGTAAGTTTCACTATACGCGCATGACCCTGCTCCCCTAAAAGTCAGGAGCACAATTCTCATTGACTACAATGAGAGCAAGATCAGGCCTTAAGATGGCTGCTTTTAAAAGATTTAGAATGGAGAATTGTTTCATACATATTTAATGGAATAGACCTGAGTCACAAAATACATGTCCTTTTTAGCTGACCCCAAGAGCTGGCACCATAAATGAAATCAACTTTGCAAAGCCAAAAAGGGTATTAAAGGTCTATCCAGCAGCAAGAAAATGAACAAATGATTAACCCAGAGATCACTGCTGGAGACATAAAGTTCACAACAATATCTGCGTTCTGCATCTGTCAAGCATATGTCCTTTCTGGCAATATGTTATCACTGATGTAGAAGTAAACAAAGAGGGATGACAAAAGAATTGAGTTCAACACCGTAGCTGTAAAACGAGGCAGAGCCAAGATAATAATGAAAAAGCACCAATGTGCAAGTCTGTTAACATTTATTTGTCCTATGTTGTTATGTAGAGAGAGAGAGTTCTGTTGTGCATGTGCTGCAGAGAGGAAACTCTATATCACAATACAAAAGTGAAATGAATGATAGTATTTAGTACAATTCATTTTCACTATGGGTATAAATAATTCACAGAAGTACATATGATGATCACTGTACACTTTGCTTAGCAAATTTACATTTTTATCTTGTTTTTTCCCTAGTACAGAAATATCCAGTGGATCAAGAGCGAGATACTGGTTTTGCATATGGAGGCCAGATACTGTTAGCAAAGTGTTTGTATTTGGCACAGAAATGCAGTTCTTTGCAGAGGTGTGCATCATAACTCATTAGTCCAAGAGAAGAAGAGTTGAGAAATGCTGGCTCTAAGGTATATCTTTTTATTAAGTTCTGTGGATACAACATACCTTGAAGATGTTTTACAGATGCATTCCAGGCATTTTTCTGGAGACAACATTATGGGAAGCTAAAGAAGGATGGTCACATAACATTGTTCCTATACCATAGGGCTTATTTTGTGCCCTTAATGCACAGCTCGATATTGAGGTAATGAGGAGTTTAGGGTGACCAGATGTCCCGATTTTATAGGGACAGTCACAATTTTGGGGTCTTTTTCTTATATAGGCTCCTATTACCCTCCACCCTTGTCCCGATTTTTCACACTTGCTGTCTGGTCACCCTAGAGGAGTTGCACTGATACAAAGAAAGCTCTTGATGAAGGCATACTCACTAACTCAAGCACAATCCCTCCTGAAGCTCTGAGAGCAGAGTGAGAGATCAGTGATTGCTTCACTCTGTGAAAAGGGCACATTATGTATGTGTGTGTGTGAAGACCTTATTGAGAGAACGTTCTGAATACAGTGAGGCCTGTAGTTATTGTTACCTCTGATGAAAGTGAGTTTCATAAACTGAGTGGCAGCCCAGTCTTTCGTCCCTCTGACATGCCCCCCTTCAATGCATATGGGGTGACATGGCAAAATCATTGGCATTGGTGGCCCATAGGTTGGGCAGCCTGCCTGGTAAGAGTGAGCCCCTCTCAAATGCGGGGGTAGCACTATCCCAGGTTTGGGATGTGACTGATATCCCACAAGGGAATATGGAGTGATTAGGAAGGCCACCTCCCCCTGTCTCCAGTGGCATAATTCCTAAAGAAACATAGGCAGGAGACACAGCAGCTTATGCGGGATCCGATCGCCACTTGGGAATTGTCTGTATAAAGGGGTTACAGGAAAGATTTAGAAAGGGAAATTTGTGGATTTATTTCCCTGCTCTTCAGGGAAGAGCTGACAGAGGAAGGGTGAAGAAAACACAAAAACAAGGCAAACAAACCCTGCAGACCTAAGAGGCTTCAAACATTTATGTGAGTATAATATGCGTAAGGAGCCCCAAGGAGTGTATTTCCTTGTTCAAGTATGAGGGCTTATGGGTAGCATGGTTAAGATATGACAGAGAATTTAGGCAGAGGATTGCAGAAAAGTCTGATTTACCCTGGGGTAAAATAGACCAGGAACTTTGGCTGGTGTGGATAACTCCTTATCACCCCACCCAGCTGGCATTTACAGATAGTGGGTTGCCAGTGCCAAAACCTCGGCTTCAAAATCCAGATATGAAAGTCAATATGTGCTTTGCAATGAATGAAGGGAAATGTTTTCACTTCCAATGCAGATACAAACACCACTATAGGATGTGTAGGGTCAGCACAGTGCATTCTCCTGTTATGTGGTAAAGGGCGGTTCCAACAGGGCAGTAGAAAAGGGATTTCTGCTGATCCATGCCCCTGACCAACTTCAGTACTACAGAGTGAATCCCAGACCTCAGTACCCTTTACCTGGCTGCTGTTCTCCATTGTCCAAAGGATAAATGAAATTGTTCCCCCTGTGATCTGTTGAAGCAGGACTGAGAAACTGGACTTTCTCATTATCTAGGTGTTTCTGTAAGTGATAGAAAAAAACAACAGCAAGCCACACCTGGAAAGAGACAATAGAGGGAGGTGTGGAGAAATTATGAATATAAATATTGAATTGCCTTCCCCTTCTACTGCAAATAAAACTATCAACTGCATTGGATATGTAAGCAATTATGCATTAAGAATGATTAATATTAACTGCAAAATATATCCTTAAAATAATAGTAATTGAATACTTTGCACATGTACAGCTTTTGCTCCGATTCCAAATAACTTTATGAAAGCAAAGAAGCATTACTCTGACCAATTTACAGATATGGAAACTGAGATACAGAAAGCTTATGTGCTCAAGGTCATCCAGCAAGCCAATAGCTGAATGAAGAATAGAGTCTAGATTGCCTGATATCCAAACTCACAACTGATCCTCAGCCACTCTTAAGTCCCTTTGGCTTTAAGGCAACAGCTGAGGATTGTCATAGCGTAAAGGATCACTGAACAGTGGAGGACTGGTGTAGTGGTCTTCTGCTAGTCTATGCTAGTTCCCCCCACCACAGAGTAAGAGGTATTCTGGAGCAGACTTGTGGGCGTGTGGGGAGGTGGGTGTTGGTGTGGTTAGCTCATGATGCACCCTGGAAATCCTGACTTGGGGGAGGGGAGTCATTTTGGGACCCCATAACTTGCCCTCAGTGCCAAATTTTACAATATTTAATAGTATAGACTTTCCTCAAAAACTAAATACCAGCCCCTTGAATGCCTGAGCAAAATCATGAGCCTAACACAGGGATCGGCAACCTTTGCCACGGGGCTCACCAGGGTAAGCACCCTGGCGGGCCGAGTCGGTTTGTTTACCTGCTGCGTCTGCAGGTTCAGCCGATCACAGCTCCCACTGGCTGCGGTTCACCGTTCCAGGCCAATGGGAAGTGGCGCAGGCCTAGGGATGTGCTGGCTGCTGCCTCCCGCCGCCCCCATTGGCCTGGAGTGGCGAACCTTGGCCAGTAGGAGCCGCGATCAACCGAACCTGCGGATGTGGCAGGCAAACAAAATGGCCCAGCCCACCAGGGGGCTTACCCTGGTGAGCCGCATGCCAGAGGTTGCCGATCCCTGGCCTAGCACAATGCTTTAAGGTTCAACAGACTAAGGGTCAGGTTCTCAGTACCACTGAAGTCACTTTGTGCTTCCAGAGTAGTGCCATGTTCCCTTACAGCTGCAATACAAGGGCACAGAATGTGTGCCTCCGGGGTCAGTTGGAGTAAGGGGACATTCCAGGGGCAGGAGTGGGGAGTACAATACATTCTACCACTTCTCAACTAGCAGAATAGGGACTGGTCCTGCCGACACAAATTAGACCCCACCACTCAGTCGGGTACTGTTGGCTATGAAACTGATGTGCCTTAACTGTGTTGGGCTGATGAACTATTGGCTTGGGGGAACTTTGACTTAACTTTGACTGTGGCTACTCTAACTTGTGCTAGGGGCTGGTTGGGGAGACATAAAGAGGCCTTTGCTTTTCCCTCCCTCACTTGTACCTAATATGAGCTTGGCTGAGCTGAGGATTGTGTCTTTGGACTCCGTTGGAGAAGAGAATCTCAGGGAAGTGAATTTCAATGTTGAGAGCCCTCTAATGAGAATGGCCTGCCATCAAACTGCAGCTCAGAGCTGGTTGAACTTCTTAATTCAAAACTTTTTTTCCTAACCAAAATCTTTCACAAATTATTTTTTTGTTTTCTTAAAGCTTCTGGGGGTTTGCCTAACCCAAACATTTTTAAATTTTGAACTTCCAGATTTTTGATTTGTGACGAGAAAATTCCACTTTCCCTCCTTTATTCTGTAACTTTTCAAAACTTCCTCACCTTTGGAAAAGTTACCAAGTGTCAGTAGCTGTTCCAAAGTTGGAGAAGTTTTGAAACGTTGCAGAATAGCAACAGGAAACATGAACACAAGCAAACACAGTGTGGACTTTATTCATTTTATTGTAGTCAGTGGAAAAAGGGGAAAATACAAAAAATTGATTTTTTAAAAAAAGCCTTCTGAGGTTTTTAAGAACAGGTTACACAAACATCATTCAGGATGGTCTAGGTTTAGTTAGTCCTGCCTCAGTGCAGAGGGCTGGACTAGATTACCTCTTGAGGTCCCTTTCAGCCCTACATTTATGTAATGCTATGATTTCATGAGCAATTTGGAAAAAATAGTCTCAATTTTGAAGCCAAGTCTGCAAAATGGAAACAACTTCAAAATGTTTTACAAAATTGTTTTTCACTTTTTCCAACCTGCTTTACCGCAGAGTTTTAAATCTGGAACTGTCAGTGTGAGTGCTTTGGCTGATGTCATCCATTGAAATGGTGCATAGCCAAGGCCTAAAGTATCTAAGAATTTACACCATAAAATGTACCTAGAAGGGAACTGGAAGCCAGGGCATTTGTCAGAGAATGCATATAGTATGTTCTCTGTTGTTTTTCAATGGTGTTGAAGGGTAGCGCCATGGAGGATACAATAACTAATCTGAAATTCACAAAAGAATGGTTGACAGCTTCACAGTCCATATCCAAGAGAAATAGTTGCATCTGCCTAATCAGACGAAAAAAACAGCACAATGGGTTTAATCTCAAAATACTGATGCTGTTTCTGTAAAAACTTAGAGATGGACCTGAACCAAAACCCTGATCCAAGTTTCCCTAAACTTTGAAGTGTTTAATATTCAGATCCAGGTCTGAATTATATGGCTCAGGATGATAAAAACGAGGGTTGAAATCCTGGTCCCATTGAAGTCAATGAGAGTTTTTACCCTAGGAAACACGTCTGGAATCAGACATGCACGTCATATTAAAATCTAAATGCAAACATATATATACACATGACACCGTGATTTGTTCCACACTTCTGAGAAATGGGTAGCGCATGGAAAGCCCTATGAATATTGTTGTGACAGATGGTGTGGACACATGCAATATCTTTGAGACTATTTTATCAATGTATAAATCTTATCTGTATTTCTGTGAATCTTATCTGTATTTCTGTGTGCCAGGGATTGTATGCTGGCTGCATGAACTCCCTCCAGGAAATAAAATCATTAAGGGGTAACTACAGCGGGCCCTGGGACTGATAAATTACCAATGCTGGTTCAGACTGGGTTCAAGAGACAAAGAAAGAACTGGTATAAAGGGCCAGCCTGTATAGGCTGAATGACCCTCATTTTGATCCAACAAATTGACATGAATTTATAACCACGAGGGTAAACCCTGCTGAAAGGGTGTGGAGTTTTGGAACCAGTTAAGGTCTCTATGTGGAAGACGGGTGACACCTGGGAAGCTAGCAAGTGTATAGGTGGTTTATTGTTTTATAATATGTTTTCTCTGATATCCTTTTGTCTTAAAAGTAAATGTACATTGCAAAAGCTGGTGGATATTTGGTAATCCTGTCATAGCCCTTGGGACAGAGAGAAACTTCAGGTGCTGAGCTAATATCAAATCTGCTGGGATAATCATTCATCAGTCCCTGCAGGTCTCAGACCTGGGCTTGGGGGTCATGACACTCCACCTGGCAGTTCACAGACAGCAACTGGGACTGGTGTCCATGAAACCAACTGGGGCACAAGCCTGGCCCCTATGCTCTGACTGACAGAGATCCAAGGCTCCTAATTTGGCTTAATTAGGGGCTGCAGCCTGAGAAAGAAGTTGTCCGTACAACTGGGCTTCACCTTACCATAGACTGCTTCCCTGGTGTTGATCTGTTCCTGCCTTCTGAACCTGACCTCCCGGTATACTGAGTTGACCTGACTCTTGGTAACTGACTCTTGATCCCTTCCCTCCAGTTTGTCTCTTGATTCTGATCTCCTGGCTTTCCAGTCTGGCCTGATTTCTAGTAACTGGCCTCTTGTCCCTGGGCCCTCAGCCTGTGCCTGATGCTAATCCCTAGGCCAGGCTGCCCACACACTGGCCCTGACATCTTAGCATATTGCAGGGGCACTGCAAGTCTAAATCTCCATTCTGAAGGCAGAGGGATGCAGGTCTCTGCCCATAGGTAGGTGACAGCTCTAGAGGTCTGAGACCTAAGGTAGCATCATTTAGCAGCCCACCTGGGGACTGGAGGTGCAGTTACCCTGAAACTGTCATAAGAGTTCAAAGAAAAGGTATATGGGTTGCATCTGTTACACATAGGCAACTTTAGATGAATGAACACCACCAAGCTACATTTCATAAAGTTCTATGCATACAGAGCAGTATGAATGCCTCAAATCATGCATTTTGGTTGCCAAAACAATTCTGGAGCTTTACCATTTCACCAGGCAATAGTCTATAGGAACTAACTGAAAAATTATTGTGTAGAACTAAATTATTATTATAAATATGTATTCAGTTATTTATTGCTATTCCTGTTTGGAATTCCCAGCAGAACAAGTTTCATTTCAATATCTAACCGGCTATTCTGAATCGCTGCAAGAAGATTTTTAAAGTCAAGCAAATAGGTGTCAGGCTTTTGGTGCAAGTAACACCATCTGCAACCATTTTTTTCATGATGGGTTTATTGCCAACACCTGTAACTTACAGATTCCTGTTGATATACAGCTGTAACAGCAAGCTATGCATGATTTCAACAAGACATGATAATATTCTGTCAGATCATCAACTGGACCAAATACTGGAAATATCTGGCTCAGTCTTCAAATGCTAAAGCATGCCAAGGCATGACAATTATTTAATTCCTTTAAAAGAAAAAGATGTGATTTAAAATGTCCTACTTTGGATTTATGGGAAGATTCCTATAATAAATAATTCAAAATAAATTATAATATTTAGGTGCTATTTGAAGGCAGACAAGCTGGAAGCATGTTTTAATTCTAAGCAATATACTGTACAAAATCATTATAGCATATCACAAGCATCTAATTAGTTCCTTTGTATATTCCTGATTTATATTTTGGGTTATTTCTTTTGCAAAGTATCTGGGTACAATCTAGTCTGTCTAGCCAGCCTCTGTCAGTGTACTAGCACAGGACTAACTCCACAAAGAGACTTAGGCACCTCATTACCACTTTAACCACCACTGAGATCCTAAAGATCCCCTCTCTCTGCCACCTAACTCTGTAGGCACCTACATTTCCTATATTTCTGCTGGTAAAGTCCCCCAAATACTTAAATTTCTGCCACTTGGCATGCACAAACCACCTAATTCCTGATGCCACTGAGCTGCTGGGTCCCCTAGCTCGTGCCTAAGCCCCGGCAGGATTTTTGAACTAGATGTTCCCCCCTCTGGCTTGCCTGAGGTTCCCAGTCTGATAAACATGCTCATAGCATGACTAACCTATACAGAAGGTAGCCAGAAGCAACCGCAGATGGAAGTTTGAGGGTTGGCTGTTTGGCACATGTCTGAGTCCCAAAATACCCAATTAGCCCAGGCTAATCCCACTCTCCTGGGATGTGGGAAACCCAAGCTGAACTCTATACTCCAAAACAGGCATCCCACGTGAGTGCTCTAACCTGTGCCTACTGGCTCGAATGGGATGGTCTCTTTCTCTCTCCCTTCATCTGCCTTTTTGTGAGAAAGGGCTGACCTGACTTAGGTCAGGAGAGGCTTCGCGGGTGTGAATCCTGATCAGTGATAGGCACCTCCCTCCAGCCTGAGGTTAGGAGTCTGTCTTCCTCTGAGGAGCTGGGCTTAGGCCCCGCTCTTTGACACCTCTTCCTGTCCAGCTTCAGTGGCTCTCTGCTCCACTTGCTGACTTCTGAGAATCCTACCCTTCGGTGCCTAATTCTCCCATGCATTGTATAGGGAGCCTGGGTGCCAAACTTGGGGCTCTGAATACCACTGGACAGCAGGGTATATAACTGTTATGTATTGCAACACCTAACCTTTGCAGATTTAGCCAGGAGTGACTGTTACATCTCCCAGATGTTTCAGCAAGGGATGCCAGTAGGTATTTATCTCTAAGAGTCAACAGAACTACTCATGTCCTTAAATTAATACACATGATTATGGTTCCTCACTGAATCAAGGCCACAAAGAGCCAAATGTATAGTTTCAGTCTAAATTACGTGTATTAAGGAAAGCAACGAAGAGTGAAAGAGGAAATACATCATCACCATGCGAGAAAAAGCAGAGCGTCGCTCTCACTCAATAATATCCTCTATCTTGAATTCCTTCACAGCCTGGCAGACATCTTGGATGAAATCCTGGCTCCGCTGAAGTCAATGGAAGTTTTGCCACTGACCTCAAGAGGGCCAGGATTTCACTCCTTATATTGAAAGATGCAACGCACAGTAAACAAAATCTTAACTTCATATACCACAAATCCAATAAGCACATATTGAACACCTCTAATAACTGCCATTTATTGGCTAGGGATAGATCCTCAGCTGTGGCGAATGGGCAGAGCTCCATTAACTTCAACTGAACTCTCCCCATTAACACTAGAGGAACTAGCTCTTCAAAATTAACAGCTGAATATCCACCAAAGTAGGGTGCTAAAGAATCTTGCAAATCACAAAGTAGTCCATTCAATATTACTGTATGTAACTGCACTGGCTCGTAGAAAACTGTTCCACGCTAAGTTCCATTTTCTTTGACATTTAAATATGCATGTGCTAGGTGTAATACAGTACTAGTGCCTGGCTAAACAAATGTACCTATGGTTTTTTTATACAATATGTAGCCTTGTGATATGTCTCGCTGAAATATGATACTCAAGGAGTTCAGAAATTTGGGGGAAAGTGTTTTGATATAACCTCCTTGCTGTCTTTCATCCACTCTGCCTGCTATTGTTTTGTATACTGAATACTGTACTAACCATCTGTGAAAGAACTCTGTGAACCAGAGAGAGAAATTCCCTGCAACTTTCACAAATGTCTCATATTGTTGCAGCAGGTGAAAATCACTGTTTGTGTTAATATAAATGAAATCAGGAATATAACCTGGTATTACCCTGAACTGTGGCTAAATCCACGCTGAAATTTTATTCCATGCAAGTGGAAAAAAAAAAGCAGACAAACCTTCCTTTATTCTTATGCACAGATAATTATTAGGAGTTGCGTGGTGCAGGTAGCTATGGAGTTGAAAGGAGACAATGTTATTCTATCCTTTTAAGTGTAAAGGAATAATTTGCTGCAGAGTACAGCTAAGAAGCAGCCGTCATTGTGTGTGCAGATGCAGAATGTTAGAGAGAGCTGTTGTGTTCTCTCTCTTCCTTGTCTTTCTATGAACTGAAATAAAACTCGTAGAGGATAGGGGAAAATAGTTTTGCTCCTTGTGCATGAAAAAAAACTAGCAGGCTAAATCATGCTTGCCTTGCATGAGTAGACTCAGTGAAATAAATTAAACAACTCACTTAAGTAAAGTGAGCAGGATTTGGCCCTCAAGTCTCATACATAGCTAGGAGTTCCATATGTGGGCAACATTTATTCTTTGTTATCCACAGTGTGGATTTGTATTATTCTTCCTCTGTATATAACCTTCCTATTGACATCAATGGAGTTTCCATGTGATGAATGGAGAATATGCAATAGAAAGGTGCCAAGAAATGAGAAAACTAGGGCCAAATGCTGCTTCCTGTTATCTTCATGCAGTCTTTTTGAGGTCCATGGTGATTGCACCTGAGCAGGTGAGAGGGAAATTTTACTGCTATTGTACATATAGAGGAGGGATTTGCCCTGTGAATGACTGAGAGAAAAAGAAAGGTTAAATTTAACATATATTTTCCTAGGGCAGACTCAGTGTTTAGCTTAAAATAGACAGAATAGTCTCTAAATCAGGATTTTAAAATATATAAACATTTTGTTTTCTCATAGTTTACTTGCCTCTAATTTCACTGTGGCTTCTGTAGAGAACAATCCAACTATAGGTGCTTGGCCAGTATTCCCTGAACACTTGGTTTCCAGATGATACAAATTTAGAAACAGCCTTTCCAGAATGTGTATACCAACAGTGAAATGGTGTTATACCAATTATACTAGACCAGTAAAAACCAGCAGGATCTTATTAAAGGGGACAAGACAAAGATGCCACATTTATTATGATAACAATTTGATTTATGACTAATAACTAATATCTTAATTTTTATACACACACATTATACCTAATACCTATTCACACACACATCCATCAGATGTTCTGCAGCTGCTGCATAGTTACCAGTCCTGAAGATAGCTTAAGTTCATTGCTTGATTTTGTAGCTTGGGTTCGTAGCTTGTGGTGGCTAACTGGCCAGGAAAGCCAGGCACAAGGACAAGCTGGATCTCTGTTGGGCAGGCACTGATGTCCTTCCATGTTGGCAGCAGAATGTTACCCAGAGTCTCTCATCTCACCCTTCTTTTTTATAGGCTTTTAGTTTGGATTCAAAGTCTATAGGTCTTGCTGTGTCACGCTGCCTCTGGGTTTAGATTGATCACCCATCAATTGCAGGCGTGACTTTCAGCCTTGAACCTGGCTTTGATCTTCCTTCTGTTGTTCTGTTGTCCTTTTCTTTTTAGGATGGATGCTTCTTACTTTGTTTAGGGCTGTTGTCTAGGTCTTCAGCTGTTGGTATTTGAACTTTATCTCATCAGGACAGGCTAGGGCTGGAGATTGATTCCGTCATTCATACATACCTCATTCACACATCTAAACTAAACTAATAAGATTACAGCAGGGTTTGCAAAAATGAAGGTTGGAAGAAGCTTTTACAAAATGGAGTGAGTGTTTTAAAATGGGGTTTGAATTACAATATGGAACAGAAGTTACAGTGTAGGCAAGTGTAGTGAATGGTGAACAGAAGTTACATTAATAAAGTGAACAATTAAAAACAATTTCATTTATCAGTTCTACATTGTCCCCCTTTTGACCCTTCAATCCAGGGGCATTGAATGGGTCACACTTTATGTAATTGTTTTAAGGCAGAACCAACATAACAGTTAGGATTACTAATAGGACAATGAGGGGATGAAAAATTATATTTAGAACTGCTGACCAGGTGGGCTGCTTCTACAACACTTTGCCCCTTGAGTTATGACCATTACAGTAATTGTTGACATTGTAGGGCAAAGTGATCTGTTGCAAACAAACCAAATAATTATAACTAGGTGAATATAACTAAACCTATTACAATTGACTAAACACCAGATATAACCTATACATAAATGAAAACAATTATAGTTATAATAATTGGGAATACAATAAAATCATTACAATCATTGGGTACATTGACAAATAAAATGAGGACCAAGTTTGATGCAGCAATAGCCATCAAACAATAAAAGTTACTGAAGTCAGGACCTCCTTAAGCACACACAACAAATAAGATTTTGTAGGAGGACCACAGTTGTTATGCAAGGTTAAGCTGATTTGGACTTAAACTAACATTTTGTTGATAAAATGTTGCAGAATCCCCTATTTTTAACAGTTGTTTTCAAGAGGTTTCTGGGGACCTGAAAGATGGGGCCCTACAATTATGGGCCAAGGTCTTACAGGTTATGGGGGCCCAAGAACTACCTTTTAGGGCATGGGGAAGTAGAAAAAGAAAAGATATTTGCCCTATCTAGTGTAGTATTTCTTTTTTCTGGACCACTAGCACAGGACACCACTAGAGACAGACAAAGAACATGCAACACAGACTTTGTCGCGACACTATAACCATGGTATTTTATAACTCTTCAACTGGTACCAGATCTCCTGATGTTCTGGTTCAGAGCCTGAAAAATAGAAGCTTAGAAACAAATTAGCACAGTGCTCCCACATGGCAGACCCTGCTCAGTCTTTGCCACAGTGTGTTTGGTACTTGGGGCTGCACAAATGCTAATTAGGTGGTTCATTTCTTTGTGACTTTAGATTTTTTTTTTTCCATTTTAAAATTCCCAGCCACTTTGCCATGGCCTGGAGGTCTGAGGCAGAAGCAGGCACTGTTGTTACTGTTGCAATGGCATTTTGGCCCTGGGAGGAGGAATCTACCCAAATATTCCCCTTTCCACTCTCCAGAAGGGTCCCAAAAATTTGTCCCTTCTGAGGTCTCAAATGTTCCTTTTTCTGACATTACTGCTGCTGTAAGATGTGAGAGTGCTGTTTTAACTCTCTATACTCAACCTTAAGGGCATCTAACTAGGTTTGAGTACGACATACATTTTTATTTCTCTGCTTTTGCAGCAGGGGTTTGTAAATCTTGGTGCAGTTTTTCATTTTTACAGGCTGTTAGGTGGAGGTAGCTGTCATTACAAGCCTCCCACAGCAGCCAGATCCCTGTAGCGTTTCTTTTTGTTGCATTTGGGGGTTTACATATGAGGATATATTGGGCCAACCTATCCTCTAGGTCCGAAATGGTGCAGATATCTGCAAGGGCTTGTTCAATCTAAGGACTGTGCCCATATCTCTGAAGGATTTATTTAGAAGGCATTATCTCTTTAATAAAAGGTGAGGTAGAAGCTACTTTTGACTCCATTCCTCCCTCTGAGACTGTTTTCCCTTGCCTTTTCTTAAACATTTTTAATTTTGTTCAGCAAGCAGCACTGCTGGCCCCTGGGACCCTCTTGCTGCCCCTGATTTTTCTTTCTTTTCCTGCTACCTATCCGGAGACCAGCAGGTTTTGTTAACAATTTTAAGTTTTCTACTACCTCTTCAGAGGCCAGCAGGTTTTGTTAACAATTTTATGAGCTCTTTATTTTCCTGCTACCCACTTGGGGGCCAGCAGGTTTTGGTTAACCAAGAATAGAACCGTGCTCTGTAGAGCCGTGCTCTGTAGAGTTGTGTGCACACAGATTGGTTTACAATAAGTGAGGCAAAAATACCAATAATCCCCCTTTCGCTATTCTCCACCAAAATGTTATACCAATTATACTAGACCAGTAAAAACCAGCAGGATCTTATTAAAGGGGACAAGACAAAGATGCCACATTTATTAAGATAATTTGATTTATGACTAATAACTAATATCTTAATTCTTATACACACACATTATACCTAATACCTATACACACACACACACACACACACACACACACACACACCCATCAGATGTTCTGCAGCTGCTGCATAGTTACCAGTCCTGAAGATAGCTTAAGTTCATTGCTTGATTTTGTAGCTTGGGTTCGTAGCTTGTGGCGGCTAACTGGCCAGGAAAGCCAGGCACAAGGACAAGCTGGATCTCTGTTGGGCAGGCACTGATGTCCTTCCATGTTGGCAGCAGAATGTTACCCACAGTCTCTCATCTCATTCTTCTTTTTATAGACTTTTAGTTTGGATTCAAAGTCTATAGGTCTTGCTGTGTCACGATGCCTCTGGGTTTAGACTGATCACCCATCAATTGCAGGCGTGACTTTCAGCCTTGAACCTGGCTTTGATCTTCCTTCTGTTGTTCTGTTGTCCTTTTCTTTTTAGGGTGGATGCTTCTTACTTTGTTTAGGGCTGTTGTCTAGGTCTTCAGCCGTTGGTATTTGAACTTTATCTCATCAGGACAGGCTGGGGCTGGAGATTGATTCCGTCATTCATATATACCTCATTCATACATCTAAACTAAACTAATAAGATTACAGCAGGGTTTGCAAAAATGAAGGTTGGAGGAAGCTTTTACAAAATGGAGTGAGTGTTTTAAAATGGGGTTTGAATTACAATATGGAACAGAAGTTACAGTGTAGGCAAGTGTAGTGAATGGTGAACAGAAGTTACATTAATAAAGTGAACAATTAAAAACAATTTCATTTATCAGTTCTACAATGGTTTCCTAGTGATGACAATCAGGCAATCAACACCCATCTTTTAGCAATTCAGGTATATACAGTCCTAGGACCTGGGACAAAGTATCTCTTTCAATTTTATTGGGCTGGAGTTGAATTAATGTTACTAAAGTACATTATGTCACTTCAGATTTAAAACAGATAATAAGTTTTGTAGTGTGTTCCATTCCAGCATACAGCACGAGCAGCAGCAGCATAACAGCAAAGAGATCTATTTAAAATGAGATATTATCCAATAGCTATTTGTGTAGAATGAACTATGCTGGAAGACATCATCTGTACAGTCTTTTTTTAGCTTTAATCCCATCTATAAGGGGTTGGCTCTGAGTCCTAGATATCACTGGTACAGTATGTGCCATTTTGTGATGATTGACACATCATTGCAAATGTAATTATTAGGGCTGTCAATTAATCACAGTTAACTCACGCCATTAATTTGAAAAAATTAATCGCGATTAATCGCACTGTTAAACAATAGAATACTAATTGAAATTTATTAAATATTTTTGAATGTTTTTCTACATTTTCAAATATCAATTTCAATTACAGCACAGAATACAAAATGTACAGTGCTCACTTTATATTAATTTTTATTACAAATATTTGCACTGTAAAAATTATAAACAAAAGAAATAGTATTTTTCAGTTCATCTCATACAAGTACCATAGTGCAATCTCTTAATCGTGACAGTGCAATTTGCAAAACATAGAATTTTTTTTGTTACATAACTGCACTCAAAAACAAAACAGTGTAAAACTTTAGAGCCTAAAAGTACACTCAGTCCTACTTCTTTTTCAGCCAATTGCTAAAAGAAACAAGTTAGCTTACATTTATGGGAAATAATTGTGCCCACTTCCTAATTATAATGTCACCTGAAACTGAGAGCATGCATTTGCATGGCATTGCTGTAGCTGGCATCACAAGATATTTACATGCCAGATACGCTAAAGATTCATATGCCTCTTCATGCTTCAGCCATCATTCCAGAGAACGTGCTTCCATGCTGATGATGCTTGTTAAAAAAATGTGTTAATTAAATTTGTGACTGAACTCCTGGGGTGAGCATTGTATGCCTGCTGCTCTGTTTTACCCACATTCTACCATATATTTCATTTTACAGGAGTCTAGGATGATGACCCAGCACATGTTGTTCATTTTAAGAACGCTTTCTCTGCAAATTTGACAGAATGCAAAGAAGATTCCAATGTGAAATTTCTAAAGATAGCTACAGCACTCGACCCAAGGTTTAAGAATCTGAAGTGCCTTCCAAAATCTGAGAAGGATGAGGTGTGGAGCATATTTTCAGAAGTCTTAAAAGAGCAACACTCTGAGGCGGAAACTACAGAACCCAAACCACCAAAAAAAAAATCAACCTTCTGCTCGTGGCATCTGACTCAGATGATGAAAATGAACATGCGTCAGTCCGCACTGCTTTGGATCGTTATCGAGCAGAAATTGTCATCAGCATGGATGCATGTCCTGTGGAATGATGGTTGAAGCATCAAGGCACATATGAATCTTTAGCTCATCTGGCATGTAAATATCTTGCGACGCTGGCAACAACAGTGCCATGCAAACGCCTGCTCTTACTTTCAGGTGACATTGTAAACAAGAAGTAGGCAGCATTATCTTCTGCAAGTGTAAGCAAACATGTTTGAGTGATTAGCTAAACAAGAAGTAGGATGGATAGGACTTGTAGTCTCTAAAGTTTTACATTGTTTTATTTTTGAATGCTGGGTATTTTTGTACATAATTCTATATTTCTAAGTTCAACTTTCATGATAAAGAGATTTCACTATAGTTCTTGTATTAGGTGAATTGAAAAATACTGTTTCTTTTGTTTATAATTTTTACAGTGCAAATATTTGCAATATATAGTGAGCACTGTACACTTTGTATTCTGTTGTAATTGAAATCATAAATATAAAGTGAGCACTGTACACTTTGTATTCTGTTGTAACTGAAATCAATATTTTTGAAAATGTAGAAAACATCCAAAAATATTTAAATAAATGTTAATCTATTATTAACAATGTGATTAATTGCACAATTAATCATGATTCATTTTTAATTGTGATTAATCACAATTAATTTTTTTAATTGCTTGACAACACTGTTAATTTTTAAATCAATGAAATTACTGTTGATTTTTCCTTATCTGACTGAGATTGGAATTAGGCTCAGGGGCCGTTTTATTTGTTTTGTAAAGTATTTATTCTAATTTAACTTTAGTGTGACAGCCTATGAGGGAAACTGCTGTGCCAGATGATTTTGTAAAAGACAGATGGATGTTCTCAGCAGTATTTTGTACCTAGTGGGGTTTACAAACTTGAAATTAATCTTTTGGTTTAAGTGTAGCTCCCTATTTCTATCATTTTTCCATGTTTCGTTTTTGCATTGTTGTACTTTTATACATAGTTTAATATACAATAAATGATATAAATACAATTATATGGATGTATTGTTGAATGTATTTAAGAGCTGGTCAAAATTTTGGAACTGAAATATTTCTACACTAAAAAAGGTAGTTTAATCAAATGTTAGTCTTTTCACAGGGAAATATCATTTTATAATTTTGTTTGATTTTTATATTTTTTTCAATTTAAATTTTGAATTAAAATTTTTATTTCATTTCAATGTTTGAAAATCAATTTTTTTTTAATATCAGGTGTTTGTTTTTTCTCCTTTTCTAATTTCTTTTTTAGTCATAAAATGCAATAGAAAGCATATCTTTTTTAAAAATGTTTTCCTCCACTCCTTGTTTTCCATTCTAACTTTTCAAAATGTCTTCAACTTTCGAAAAGTTACTGAATGGCAAAAGGAAAAATGAAACTAATTTTTCCAAAGTTGGAAATGTTTTGAAAAGGTAGAATGGAAAAAGGAAAAGAGGCTCCCGGACATTATTCATTTCATGGCAGAAAGGAAAAGAGATACATAGAGGGGAAGGGAATGGAAACCTGAAAATTCCCCATTCTCACCTTCTGCACTGGGGTTACCAGGGTGGCAGCACAGAGGTATTGTGCTTGTGGCGGAGGAATTCCTCCCTGTCCTCTTGAAACACAATTCTGACCTCCAGACGCTGCTGGAATGATGGAAAGGGGCTGCTGTGGAAGAAAGCATTGGTCTCCAGATATGTCCAAATTCTGCTACAGTATGGATCTGAGGTTTCAGGCCAATCCATATTTGAAGTTTTTACAAACAGTGGAAAGTGGGAGGCAGGGAACCAAATTAAAAAAGGGATGGTATCACTTTAAGGATATCAAAAAGAAAGAAAGATTTCTTACTGATTTTTTAGTATTTTTAAAAATAAAGCTCAGCAAGGAGTGTAGGACTTCTTCTGCTGTAGCAAATAACTTTTCCACATCAAAAAGGGAAAATATTATATAATCAGTATCAACAGTTTGATAAGTAAAATGAGAAGTAAATGTTTTTGACCATTAATATTCATTACAGCAAAGCACTATAAAATGAAGAACGGGTAATGAAATTAACCAACCACTTGCTGTGAACAGCTTTCTGCCTTCTGTATGAAAGTGGATATTGAAATAAGCGAGTTCTGTGTTATTAATTCCTGATGTTGACACAGAGTTCTGTGCAGTAAACTGACACTGAGATAAGCATTAAACTCAGTGATACTCAGTCCTCAGTGGTTCAGGAGCCAAATTAGCCATCAACATTATCCAAAAGAGCCACAGTAGTGTGAATCATTGTTTCATTTACTATAGTGCTATTCATATTTAAACAGTATGATGGGAAATATTTAGTTTATTATATATTATATTATTCTCACAGCAAATAAGTTAATAACTTAGTGTAAGTTGATAACTTAATTGGTTAATAACATAGTAAAACCATCCTGATTGGTTAATAACTTAGATTGGTTCATAATTAAATCACACAGTGTTTTAATATGATGAGCCGCAGGAGACCCATTAAGAGCCTCTTGTGACTTGCGATCCTCAGTCTGAGTATCGCTGATTTAACTGGTAGTGATATAACATCCTTTGTAATAAAGTCATGCATATTTTCTTGAGGGTCATAAGATAAAGGATTTGTGTAATTTATAGAAGTACATGAGATCCAAGTGTGCAGCCAATGTAGAAGGATGAAGTCTCTCAGGGATAAAGGCCCTGGTCCAGCAAAGCATGTATGCACATGCATAACTTTAAGTATGTGAATGATCCCAATGAAGCCACTTAATTAAAGTTATGCATGTGCCTAAGTGTTTTGTTAGATCAGAGACAAAGTGAAGTGGGAAGGACATAGCCCTGTGGAACACTGATAGAGAAATATATAGGGAAGATGAGAGATCATCAAAAGAGATGCTGAACAAATCTCTTACTATGTGTTTGTGTAGCACCTAGAATCTGACAGCTGAGCAATCTGCTCTGTTTGGGGAACAAAGAACAAATCATTAATGCGGAATGCTCCTGTTCCTTGTCTTGTTGCGGTGGGACCGCTTGCATGCTCTAGCAGTGGGGCCCAATCTCAGTTGAGGCCTGTAGGTGCTATCATAATCCAAATAATGAATAACAATAAGAGTGGTTGGGGGAGGAGGAACACTGAGAAAACAGATCCATGACAGCCAAAAAGAGGGCACTAAGAACTTTTCCTACAGCAATATACAAAAGAAAATCTAGTACTTTTGTGCAGTGTTAAGTTCAGTAGCAATCTAGCAATTCTTTCTGCGTTGTTCTGCTGGACGTATGTGTTTATTATTCTGTTTTTAAAAATCATTTTCTGTAAAATTCCTAGTAAAACTTTGATTATTTGAGCCAAAGTGAAGTGGGCAGTAACGACGAAGCTGCCTTTTGCAGACAAAAGGGTGTGTGTGTGTGTGTACACACTACAAAGCCACTTTTGTGGCAAAACTCTGCTGTTCTGCTGACAAAATAGAACCACCTCAATGAGCGGCATAAAGTTTTTTGCAGCAAAGTAAAAGCAACAAAGCGACAGTGTAGACACTGCTGTTTCTTTTGTCAACATAACTAGCTTCCACCAGTATCCCACAATGTCTGCCATTACCGCTCTGCTCACTGTTTTGATCTCTGCTGCCCTACTGGCGTGCACCCCTCCCCTTTCAAAGCTCCTGGAAGAATCTGACAACTGAGCATTCTTCTCTGTTTGGGGAACAAAGAACAAATCATTAATGTGGAATGCTCCTGTTGCTTGTCTTGTTGTGGTGGGGCCGCTTGCATGCTCTAACGATCCCCAGAGTCTGTATTGTTTTTTTGCTCCTGGTAGCAACCATGCTGGATTGGTCTGTGGGGGAGGGGCCAGACAAAACAGATATCCTTGTCCTCTAGCTTGGGGGTTAGGCACAGGACTAAAAACCCTGTCCTGTAAAAAAAAAAATATGTTAAGGAAACAGTGACAGAGAAATCGACCATTACTGTGTGGGATGGCTTTCAGGAGTCAGTGACCCATATGACTACCAGTGGTAAAACCCGAAAGGAAGCCACTGGCGTGAAGACTGGAGTGCTCAACACCAAGACTGACATAACCTTATTCCCAGATTCTGGACCTTAGCGTCCAAAATATGGGGGTTAGCATGAAAACCTCCAAGCTTAGTTACCAGCTTGGACCTGGTACTGCTGCCACCACCCAAAAAATTAGAGTGTTTTGGGGCACTCTGGTCCCACTGAAAAACCTTCCCTGGGGACCACAAGACCCAAATCCCTTGAGTCTCACAACAAAGGGAAATAATCCTTTTTCCCTTCCCCCCCTCCAGATGCTCCTGGAGAGATACCCAGACACAAGCTCTGTGAAACTACGCAGAGTGATTCCCCCTCTCCGTTCCCAATCCTGGAACAAAAGCACTTTCCTCTTCACCCAGAGGAAATGCCAAATCAGGCTAGCAATCCAACACACAGCTTTCCCCTGATTTCTTCCTCCCACCCATTCCCTGGTGAGTACAGACTTAATTTCCCTGAAGTAGAGAAAAACTCCAACAGGTCTTAAAAGAAAACTTTATATAAAAAAGAAAGAAAAAATACAAATGTTCTCTCTGTATTAAGATGATACAACACAGGGTCAATTGCTTAAAAGAATATTGAATAAACAGCCTTATTCAAAAAGAATACAAATCAAAGCATTTCCAGCACTTATATTCATGCAAATACCAAAGAAAAGAAACCATATAACTTACTATCTGATCTCTTTGTCCTTACTCTTAGAAACAGAAGACTAGAAAGTAGAAAGTACTTCTCCAAAGCTCAGAGAAGCAGGCAGGCAGACAAAAGACTCAGAGACACACTTCCCTCCACCCAAGGTTGAAAAAATCCGGTTTCCTGATTGGTTCTCTGGTCAGGTGTTTCAGGTGAAAGAGACATTAACCCTTAGCTATCTGTTTATGACACGCCCCCCAAATTGCAGACAGTGGGAAAGCTCACTGGCGGCAATTTCCTTCTAGAACTTGAAAATAAACAGATTAATACAACACATGCACCTTTACATATACTACTAAGTATATAACTAACAGACTTTTACATGTTAAGAACACTTTTTAACTACTGGATTCTGGGAAACTCTCACGGGAGAGTGCATCAGCAACTTTGTTAGAAGCTCCTGTGATGTGTTGAATTTCAAAATCAAAATCTTGGAGAGCTAAACTCCAACGAAGAAGTTTCTTGTTGTTCCCCTTGGCAGTATGAAGCCACTTTAGTGCAGCATGGTCAGTTTGTAGTTGGAACCGCCGTCCCCAAACATATGGGCGTAGCTTTTCCAGGGCGTACACAATGGCATAGCATTCCTTTTCACTGACTGACCAGTGACTTTCCCTCTCAGACAGTTTCTTGCTGAGAAACACGACAGGATGGAAGTTGTGATCTGTTGCTTCCTGCATGAGTACTGCTCCTATACCACGCTCAGATGCATCTGTGGTTACTAGGAATGGCTTGTCAAAATCCGGGGGCCCTGAGTACAGGGTCAGACATGAGTGTTGCCTTAAGTTGGGTAAAGGCTTTTTGACACTCATCAGTCCACTTAACGGCATTTGGCTGGGTCTTTTTGGTCAGGTCGGTCAATGGGGCAGCGATTTGGCTGTAGTGTGGTACAAATCGCCTGTAGTATCCGGCCAAGCCTAAGAAGGATTGGACCTGTTTCTTTGACCTTGGGACAGGCCACTTTTGGATAGCATCCACCTTGGCCTGTAGGGGGTTTATGGTTCCTCGACCCACCTGGTGCCCCAGGTAAGTCACTCTGTTTTGGCCTATTTGACACTTTTTGGCCTTAACAGTTAGTCCTGCCTGCCTGATGCGCTCAAAGACCTTTTCCAGGTGTAGTAGGTGTTCGGGCCAGGAGTCTGAAAAAATGGCCACATCATCGAGGTAGGCAACTGCAAATTCTCCCAGTCCAGCTAGTAGACCGTCTACCAGCCTCTGGAAGGTGGCGGGTGCATTTCGAAGGCCGAAAGGAAGGACATTGAATTCATACACCCCCGCATGGGTGACGAATGCTGACCTCTCCTTGGCAGGTTCATCTAGCGGTACTTGCCAGTACCCCTTGGTTAAGTCTATTGTAGAGATGAACTGGGCACGTCCCAACTTTTCCAATAACTCATCGGTACGTGGCATTGGATAGTTGTCCGGACGAGTTACAGCATTTAGCTTACGGTAGTCCACGCAAAAGCGTATTTCCCCATCTGGTTTGGGTACCAGAACCACTGGAGATGCCCATGCACTGGTAGATGGGCGGATTATACCCATCTGTAGCATGTTCTGGATCTCCCGTTCTATAGCAGCTTGGGCATGAGGAGACACCCGGTAGGGTGGGGTTCTGATTGGGTGAGCATTACCTGTATCAATGGAGTGGTATGCCCGTTCAGTCCGTCCTGGGGTGGCTGAGAACAATGGGGCGAAGCTAGTGCACAGCTCCTTGATTTGTTGCCGCTGCAGACGTTCCAGGGTGGTTGAGAGGTTCACCTCTTCCACGCCACCGTCTTTTTTCCATCGTAGTAGACACCGTCAGGCCACTCAGCATCATCTCCCTGGACTGTAAACTGACAAACCTGTAAGTCTCTGGAATAGAAAGGCTTGAGAGAATTAACATGGTACACTTTAGGCTTTAGTGAGGAATTGGGAAATGCTATGAGGTAGTTTACAGCTCCCAGGCGCTCTTGGACCGTGAATGGCCCTTCCCATGATGCTTCCATCTTATGGGCCTGTTGCGCCTTCAAGACCATAACCTGGTCTCCTACCTTGAAGGAACGTTCTCTGGCAGGTCTGTCATACCAGGCCTTTTGCTCTTCTTGAGCATCCTTTAGGTTCTCTCTAGCAAGGGCTAAAGAGTGTCGGAGGGTGCTTTGTAGGTTGCTTACAAAGTCCAGAATGTTAGTTCCTGGAGAAGGCGTAAACCCCTCCCATTGCTGCTTTACCAACTGTAATGGCCCCTTAACCTCGTGACCATACACAAGTTCAAATGGTGAAAACCCTAAACTGGGATGTGGTACAGCCCTGTAGGCAAACAGCAACTGCTGCAACACTAGGCCCAATTATTGGAGAATTCGTTGATGAATTTTCTTATCATGGCCCCCAAAGTTCCATTGAACCTTTCCACCAGGCCATTGGTTTGATGGTGGTACGGGGTGGCAACCAAGTGATTTACCCCATGAGTTTCCCACAGTTTTTCCATGGTCCCTGCCAGGAAATTAGACCCTGAATCTGTAAGGATGTCAGAGGGCCAACCTACCCTGGCAAAGATGTCTGTTAGGGCCAGGCACACAGTGTTAGCCCTGGTGTTGCCTAGAGCTACTGCTTCTGGCCATCGGGTAGCAAAGTCCACTAAAGTCAGTACGTACTGCTTTCCTCTGGGCGTCTTTTTTGGGAAAGGGCCCAGAATATCCACAGCTACTCGCTGAAATGGGACCTCAATTATGGGGAGTGGCTGGAGAGGGGCCTTGACCTGGTCTTGAGGCTTACCTACTCTTTGGCATACCTCACAAGACCGGACATACTTGGCAACATCCTTGCCCATCCCCTCCCAGTGGAAGGACTTCCCCAACCGGTCCTTGGTTCTGTTCACCCCAGCATGGCCACTGGGATGATCATGGGCTAAGCTTAAGAGCTTCTTCCGGTACTTAGTTGGAACCACCAACTGTTTTTGCGGCTGCCATTCTTCCCGGTGTCCACCAGAAAGAATTTCCTTGTATAAAAGTCCTTGGTCTATAACAAACCGGGATCGATTTGAAGAGCTGAGAGGCGGTGGGGTGCTCCGTGCCGCCGCCCACGCTTTCTGAAGGCTGTCATCTGCTTCCTGCTCAGCCTGGAACTGTTCCCTTGAGGCTGGGGTCACCAGTTTTTCCTCAGACTGTGGACTTGGGCTTGGTCCCTCTGGAAGCGATGTAGGTGATGGGGTTGTTTCCGTTGCTGGTGAACCGCTCTCCGCTGGTGCACCTGAGGGTATTTCAGGCTCTGGCTGAGCCTTTTGGGTATGGCTGTCTTTTGCTTCTGCCAGTTCTGGCTTGCTGGCGCCCTCTGGCGTTGAGTTTGAAGATGGGGTTGCACTTGCTGGTGCTGGTTGCTGTTCCAGTTCCGGGCCTGGGACTGGAGATGCTGTGGCTGTTTCAGTGGTAGGCATGGAATCCGGGTCCACTACCTCTGTCTGGGTCTCTGGTAACACAGACGGGGCCTCTGTGGACGGCTCAGGAACAGGAATGGGTCTGGAAGCTTGCCTGGTTTGGCTACGTGTAACCATTCCCACTCTCTTGGCCCGCCTCACCTGGTTGGCCAAGTCTTCCCCCAGTAGCATGGGGATAGGATAATTGTCATAGACTGCAAAAGTCCACATTCCTGACCAGCCTTTGTACTGGACAGGCAGTTGAGCTGTAGGCAAGTCTACAGCTTGTGACATGAAGGGGTAAATTGTAACTTTGGCCTTTGGGTTGATGAATTTGGGGTCAACGAAGGATTGGTGGATAGCTGACACTTGTGCCCCCGTGTCTCTCCACGCAGTAACCTTCTTTCCGCCCACTCTCAAATTTTCCCTTCGCTCCAAGGGTATTTGAGAGGCATCCGGGCCTGGGGATCTTGGTGTGATGGTGGTGTAATGAATTGCACTCGCATGGTGTTCTTGGGACAGTTGGCCTTGATATGTCCCGGTTCATTACACTTAAAGCATCTTCCATCTGATGGGTCACTGGGCCGAGGTGAGTTACTGGAGACTGGTGAGGTTGAAGAGTAGGGTATCTGTGGCTTTACTTGGGTGGTATGGAGGGTCTTTGGCTGTCCTCGGTTGTAGGGTTTATGGTCTGTGTGCCCCCTGGGGTAATCGTTCCCCTTGACAGTAGCTTTTTTGCTTTCTGCCAGTTCCATCCATTTGGCTCCAATCTCCCCCGCCTCAGCGATAGTTTTGGGATTTCTATCTTGTATGTACCGTGTGATGTCTTCAGGAACACCATCCAAGAACTGCTCCATTTGTATGAGGAGGTTCACTTCTTCCAAGGTTTGAATGTTGTTTCCTGTTAACCAGGCCTCATAGTTTTTTGCAATGTAGTAGGCGTGTTTGGGAAATGACACCTCTGGTTTCCATTTTTGGGTTCTGAAGCGCCGACGGGCATGATCTGGGGTTATCCCCATCCTGTATCTGGCCTTGGTTTGAAAAAGTTTATAGTCATTCATTTGCGGCTTGGGCATTTCAGCTGCCACCTCTGCTAAAGGTCCACTGAGGTGTGGCCTTAATTCTACCATGTACTGGTCTTCGGGGATGCTGTACCCAAGACAGGCTCTTTCAAAATTTTCCAAGAAGGCCTCGGTGTCATCACCTGCCTTGTAGGTGGGAAATTTCCTGTGCTGTGGAGCAAGACTTGGCGCCGGGTTGTTAGGGTTGGCTGGCACATGCAGCCCAGCTTTTGCCATCTCCAGTTCATGTTTTCTCTGTTTTTCCTTTTCTTCATTCTCTTTTTGTTGTTTTTCCATTTCTCGGCGGTGGGCCACCTCTTCTTCTTCTAGTTTTCTTTTGTGTGCTGCCTCTTGGGCTGCCTGTTCTCTTTGGAAGGCTGCCAGTTTGAGGCTTTCTTCCTTTTCTTTCATCTCCATCTGTCGCCTGTGTTCAGCGTCTTTGATTTGTTCTTCGGCGTCAATCTTTGCCTTAGAAGTCATGGTTCCTGTTTTCTTGTGTTGGGGTGCCCTCCGGTGTTTATTTTCTGAACTGCAGGCTCTCTGTTGCCTCCTGAAGTCTGCCTAGCAACAGTGCTTTTTTCCTTTTCTCTCTCTAGCTAATGTTCAATTAAGGGAAACCAGAAAAACCACTTTATCTGCATGCATATAAGTGCTGGTACTTGCCTCCTAATGGGAGGGCTATTGCATGACAAAAGACCCTCAACAGTCTTCTCGCTTAACATGCAAACCACCAACTGCTAGAGAGAGCAGAAAAAAAAAAATTCTCTCTGGTTCCCTTTTAAAACCAAACTGTTTCTCTCTGCTAAAAAGCCCTTAGCAGAGAAAAGAAAAATATAATATTCCTACTGGCTTCTGGATTCTGTCTATATCCCGCCGCTGCTACACCATGTTATAACCTTATTCCCAGATTCTGGACCTTAGCGTCCAAAATATGGGGGTTAGCATGAAAACCTCCAAGCTTAGTTACCAGCTTGGACCTGGTACTGCTGCCACCACCCAAAAAATTAGAGTGTTTTGGGGCACTCTGGTCCCACTGAAAAACCTTCCCTGGGGACCACAAGACCCAAATCCCTTGAGTCTCACAACAAAGGGAAATAATCCTTTTTCCGTTCCCCCCTCCAGATGCTCCTGGAGAGATACCCAGACACAAGCTCTGTGAAACTACGCAGAGTGATTCCCCCTCTCCGTTCCCAATCCTGGAACAAAAGCACTTTCCTCTTCACCCAGAGGAAATGCCAAATCAGGCTAGCAATCCAACACACAGCTTTCCCCTGATTTCTTCCTCCCACCCATTCCCTGGTGAGTACAGACTTAATTTCCCTGAAGTAGAGAAAAACTCCAACAGGTCTTAAAAGAAAACTTTATATAAAAAAGAAAGAAAAAATACAAATGTTCTCTCTGTATTAAGATGATACAACACAGGGTCAATTGCTTAAAAGAATATTGAATAAACAGCCTTATTCAAAAAGAATACAAATCAAAGCATTTCCAGCACTTATATTCATGCAAATACCAAAGAAAAGAAACCATATAACTTACTATCTGATCTCTTTGTCCTTACTCTTAGAAACAGAAGACTAGAAAGTAGAAAGTACTTCTCCAAAGCTCAGAGAAGCAGGCAGGCAGACAAAAGACTCAGAGACACACTTCCCTCCACCCAAGGTTGAAAAAATCCGGTTTCCTGATTGGTTCTCTGGTCAGGTGTTTCAGGTGAAAGAGACATTAACCCTTAGCTATCTGTTTATGACAAAGACAAAAACCAAACTTCGTTTTGGGAACGTACGGACAATGTACGAAACAGGGAAGTTAGCTCAGGTCACAGCAGAGATGAGACGCTTCAGCTCACACATCCTGGGTGCCAGCAAGAGCGGATGGATGAGATCAGGAAGATTAATAATAGTGTCAGGAGAACTTTGCTGTATTCTGGATGGGATGATGAACAACATCCTTTTGAAGAAGAGGGTGGAGCATTCCCTGCTTGAGTCAAAGGCCATCAGCAGCAGACTTATGAAAGCCAAACAATAATATCACCCTCATTCAGTGCTATTCTCTGACAAATGACAGTGATGAATAAGTAAAGGACAAATTCTACCTTACGCTACAGGCAGAGTTAGAGAGAATACCACACCACGACCTAACTATCGTCATCAGAGACCTGAATGCCAAGGTCTGTAAGGACAACACAAACAATGACAAAGCAATGGGAAGACATGGGTGTGGCACCATGAATGAATACAGAGAGAGGCTTGTTGATTTCTGTAATATGAATGAGCTTGTCATCAGCGGAACATCACGAAATCCACAAGATGACAAGGTGTTCTCCAAATGGCAGAGATAAGAACCAGATTGACCATATGATGATCAATGGCAAATGGCAACGCTCACTGAGAGATGTGAAAGTGAGATGGGGTGCAGATGTTGGCAGCAACCACCACCTTGTGACAGCCTCCATCAAGCTAAAACTGAGAAGTGTGGGACCACCAGACAAGGCACAGGCAGAGCAGGCTGCTTCAGGAGAGACTGCCGTGTTGACCAGAGCCAGGGGCTGATGATAGGAGGCGGGTCCTCCTTCCCCTACCTCATGATAGGTCAGTCAGCCTGTTGTCTCCCCAGCCCAAGACACGCCACTTTCCTCTTACAGCGCTTTAGTTTAATTAGGAATGGACCACTGTCTGTGTGCTGTGTCAGGACACAGAAAAGGTAAGTTTTTCCTCTGAAGCAGTGTGTGAAATGACTAGTCGGGGCGGGGAGGGAGGGCATTGTGGAACAATGATCCATTCCTTGACCCATGCCTATGTCTACACTGCAAGTGAGGGGCTGATTGTAGCACAGATAGGTATACACCATAGCTTTAATCTAGCTCTATGGGTTGCAGTAGTAGTGAAGACACAGCAGTATGGACTGTAGCATGAGCTAGCAATAATAGTATGTACCCAGGGTCCCCAGCGGGCTTGTACTCTGCTTACTAGCCCATGCTGAAACCCATGCCATAGCAACTTTACTACTCTTGTTAGCCATGCTATGTACATTAAAGCTAGTGCAGGCATGCCTCCCCAGGTTACAGTCACCCCCTCGCACTGTATGCTCCCACAGTGGCACAAGGGGCTCTCTAACGAGCCCTAAAGAGACTGATGTGGTTTATCCTGGCATGGGGGGGATCATGGACTTTGCACTAACCCTGCCTGTGAAGTCCCTCCCCTGCTTCCAGCACAGGGATCACATTGAGGCTGGTGCATCTGGGGTAGGCTGAAGTGAAATGTGGCCCAGATAATGAGGCACTCTGTGGATCCCTGGCCAGTGGAACAGTCCCTGGAGTATCATTCTAGATAGAGCAAATAAGAGCAGCCCTGACACTGCTCTATGCTGGGAGCAGTTTTCCTGCCCAGTCAGACTAGGACTAGGGGAGGCGTACGGATGGCTAAGAGTTACCTTGGTGTGCACCCTTCCAGCTGCACCCAAACTGAAGGCTATATGACCTAGAAGCACCAGGCAATCATTACAGGTGACTGTCATTGTGCTGTTTAGTCATACATATAAAACAAAAAAATATTTTGAAAATATTTTTAAACATACAATATTCAATCAATGGTATATTTTAAAATTATCTTTTTCATTGAACAGGGTTAAGTTGGAAACTACATGGAATAGCCTCAGCTCTTATAGATCCAGGTGGGAAGCAAAGCAAAATATCTTTTCAGTTCTGATTTCTTCAGAGCTGGTTTGCTTGGTGACTCTCAATTTACTTCTGGGATTTTCCTGTTCTTAGATTGCTTTTGGGCTCTCATTTCTGCTTTTTCCTCCAGAAACCAGAAATTTTGTTTCACTACAGTGACTTCTTTCTCTTTTTTAGATTATGGTTTTGTATTGTAGTGCACAACATGCAAAGACTGGTCCTGGGATCTGCCTATTTGAGAAACTGACTCTCTCTCCCCTAGCCTGGTTGTCACAGCTGCTGTCATCAAAGTTGCTCAAGACAGAGCTATTTCAGTAGAGAAACAGGGAGTTGCTGGCCACTTTCTATGAAGGAGACTCAATGCTGGAACTCACTCGCCAGACTGAAATAACCTGTAACAGTTGAATTTGCCGGCATGCTGCAAGACCCATCTTTTTACCCAGGCTTTTTTGGGGGGATGGGGTGGAAGGGAGTGGTAAGGGCTGGAATTTACCAGTTAGGGAAAGTACTGTTTGAGATTGATTTGGAGTTCTCTGGTGTGGGGATGAGCAGAAGCAACTGGCTTTATCTTTTATACCAGGGTCCTTTTAATGATAAAAAGATATTTTTATAAATGGAAAAAAATTGTAAAAATTAACAGTTTTTATAAATAATTGCTGAATTTAAGGAAATAAAACTGGTCTTGAGGTAGGCATGAAGCTTTCATTCAGCTCTTTCTAATAAAAACAAAATTCAGCTTCCATACTGAGTAACACACATCCTACTTACCAAATGATACCTCCTAGCTGCAAGCAGATATCCTATCTGATCAACATCTGGCAGCACAAAGCATTTGTGTGATAAATGCCATAGGAAATTCTCATTTACAACACACACATACACACACACACACAGCTAAGAGAGCTGATAGGCAAGGTCCCATGGGAATTAAGACTGAGGGGAAAAACAACTGAGGAAAGTTGGCAGTTTTTCAAAGGGACGCTATTAAGGGCCCAAAAGCAAGTTATTCCAATGGTTAGGAAAGATAGAAAATGTGGCAAAAGACCACCTTGGCTTACCCTTGAGATCTTGCGTGACCTACAAAATAAAAAGGTGTCATATAAAAAATGGAAACTAGGTCAGATCACGAAGGATGAATATAGGCAAATAACACAGGAATGCAGAGGCAACATTAGAAAAGCAAAGGCACAAATGAGCTCAAACTAGCTATGGGAATAAAGGGAAACAAGAAGACTTTTTATCAATACATTAGAAGCAAGACGAAGACTAAGGACAGGGTAGGCCCACTGCTCAATGAGGACGGGGTAACAGTAACGGGAGACTTGGAAATGGCAGAGATGCTTAATGACTTCTTTGTTTTGGTCTTCACTGAGAAGTCTGAAGGAATGTCTAGTATAGTGAATGCTTACGGGAAGAGGGTAGGTTTAGAAGAGAAAATAAGGAAAAAGCAAGTAAAAAATCACTTAGAAAAGTTAGATGCCTGCAAGTCACCAGGGCCTGATGAAATGCATCCTAGAATACTCAAGGAGTTAATAGAGGAGGTATCTGAGCCTCTAGCTATTATCTTTGGGAAATCATGGGAGACGGGGGAGATTCCAGAAGACTGGAAGGGGGCAAATATAGTGCCCATCTATAAAAAGGGAAATAAAAACAACCCAGGAAACTACAGACCAGTTAGTTTAACTTCTGTGCCAGGGAAGATAATGGAGCAGGTAATCAAAGAAATCATCTGCAAACACTTGGAAGGTGGTAAGGTGATAGGGAATAGCCAGCATGGATTTGTAAAGAACAAATCATGTCAAACTAATCTGATAGCGTTCTTTGATAGGATAACGAGCCTTGTGGATAAGGGAGAAGCGGTGGATGTGATATACCTAGACTTTAGTAAGGCATTTGATACAGTTTCACATGATATTCTTATAGATAAGCTAGGAAAGTACAATTTAGATGGGGCTACTATAAGGTGGGTGCATAACTGGCTGGATAACCGTACTCAGAGAGTAGTTGTTAATGGCTCCCAATCCTGCTGGAAAGGTATAACAAGTGGGGTTCCGCAGGGGTCTGTTTTGGGACCGGTTCTGTTCAATATCTTCATCAACGATTTAGATGTTGGCATAGGAAGTACGCTTATTAAGTTTGCGGACGATACCAAACTGGGAGGGATTGCAACTGCTCTGGAGGACAGGGTCAAAATTCAAAATGATCTGGACAAATTGGAGAAATGGTCTGAGGTAAACAGGATGAAGTTCAATAAAGATAAATGCAAAGTGCTCCACTTAGGAAGGAACAATCAGTTTCACACATACAGAATGGGAAGAGACTGTCTAGGAAGGAGTATGGCAGAAAGAGATCTAGGGGTCATAGTGGACCACAAGCTTAATATGAGTCAACAATGTGATACTGTTGCAAAAAAAGCAAACATGATTCTGGGATGCATTAACAGGTGTGTTGTAAACAAGACACGAGAAGTCATTCTTCCGCTTTACTCTGCGCTGGTTAGGCCTCAACTGGAGTATTGTGTCCAGTTCTGGGCACCGCATTTCAAGAAAGATGTGGAGAAATTGGAGAGGGTCCAGAGAAGAGCAACAAGAATGATTAAAGGTCTTGAGAACATGACCTATGAAGGAAGGCTGAAGGAATTGGGTTTGTTTAGTTTGGAAAAGAGAAGACTGAGAGGGGACCTGATAGCAGTTTTTAGGTATCTAAAAGGGTGTCATCAGGAGGAGGGAGAAAACTTGTTCACCTTAGCCTCCAATGATAGAACAAGAAGCAATGGGCTTAAACTGCAGCAAGGGAGATTTAGGTTGGACGTTAGGAAAAAGTTCCTAACTGTCAGGGTAGTTAAACACTGGAATAGATTGCCTAGGGAAGTTGTGGAATCTCCATCGCTGGAGATATTTAAGAGTAGGTTAGATAAATGTCTATCAGGGATGGTCTAGACAGTATTTGGTCCTGCCATGAGGGCAGGGGACTGGACTCGATGACCTCTCGAGGTCCCTTCCAGTCCTAGAGTCTATGAGTCTATGAGTCTATGAGAGTAGTATTAATTAGTTGATCAATTACTGACAGCACTAATGGGAAAATAACTTGTTCTAGGTATGGCTAAAGCATAATTGGCAAAGCATTTTTCAATTTTCCCAGCTGAGAAGTATTTGCAAAATGTAATTTTGAAGTTATGAAAGTATTTTGTTCTAGCTGGAAACTTTTTTTTAAGATGATCAGGACTATTAAGTTAAATCATGCATTTGCTTGCTAGGGACTGGAGGGAATTGGGGGGAAGAGAAACCTTGAGAAAATGAGTGAAACCAGACCCCAATCAGGCCTTATCTTGCAATTAGGCCTTTCCCCACTCCTGCATAGGGGTGGTGGTTTCTTAATATCAAATATTATTTTCAGTGATTTAACAATCCCAGAAATGTACTAGAACTAAAAGTATTTGGATAATCTTTGGATATGTGTCTGAACTTAGTAGGGACCTGCAAAACTTTCAGAATTTGGTCATTGTTAACTTAATCCCTATGGTCAGGGTTACAGTAGAAGTGAAAATAGTGATTCCCACTCTGTACCTCCAACTAGGACAGGGTTGATATATTTTCAATTACAAAGGAAGAAGTCAAAGTTTGGGGTGGGGTGAGGAGAGTGCTTGTGATGCTCTGTACCTCAGGGGGACACCCTCACCCTCATGTTCATCTTTATAAAATGATTGTGTGGTATCCAATGCAAAGTTTGTCATGTTGGGTGTCTTCAGAAGGCTCATGATGCACTGAGCATGGTTGTTATAATGAGATTATAATAATTGTTACAGTAATGTTATAGTAAGGTTATAGGTTGTAATATCATGTATACAGTTATGAGGCTGAAAATGTATCCTCATGGCCTAAAACAAGCCCATGCAAAACCTCTCCAAGAACAGATAGGCAGTTCACACCTCATCAGGGCATGGATGGGACAAACCCAGCCCAGCCTCACAGGAACAATCTACACTGGTTTAGGCAGGAACAGAAGAGTCTGTTAGACCCTCGAGGGTCAGTTTGGAACTGTGATGAGGTAATACTCACCTGACTCTGAAGGGAGGGTGAGGGGAAAAAGCCAAGAGGAAAGAAAGGACATGATAAAAGGGAGTGACATTTTGCTATGCTCTCTCTCTTCCACTACATCTACAGACACACCACCACCACCAAGAGACTGAAGTGCTGATAAAAGGAAAGAGCCTGACTGAAAAATAACCAGTCAGCCTGTGGTGAGAAGCATCTAAATTTGCAAGGACATTGAAAGTGTTAAGATCAGCTTAGAATGTGTTTTGCTTTTATTTCATTTGACCAAATCTGACTTGTTATGCTTTGCCTTATAATACTTAAGATCTCTCTTTATAGCTAATAAATGTGTTTATTCTACCCGAAGCAGTGCATTTGGTTTGAAGTGTGTCAGAGGATCCCCTTGGGATAATAAGCCTGGTGCATATCAATTTCTTTGTTAAATTGATGAACTCATAAGTTTGCAGCGTCCAGCAGGCATAACTGGACACTGCAAGATGGAGGTTCCTAGGGTTGTTTCTGGGAATGGATATATTGGCTAGTGTCATTCGCTTGCAAATAGTTGGGAGCAGCTTACATGCCAGAGGCTGTGCATGAACAGCCCAGGAGTGAGGGTTCTCACAGCACAGCAGGGTAAGGATGGCTCCCAGAGTCAAGGATTGGAATGGTCTAGCAGATCACTGGTCCAGACAACACCAGAGGCGAGCATCACAGTGCTGTCTGCTTTTATCAGAATATCTGGTGTTTTTCCTAGAATCATAGTATATTAGGGTTGGAAGAGACCTCAAGAGGTCATCTAGTCCAACCCCCTGCTCAAAGCAGGACCAACCCCAACTAAATCATCCCAGCCAAGGCTTTGTCAAGCCAGGTCTTAAAAACCTCTAAGAATAGAGATTTCACCACCTCCCTAGGTAACCCATTCCAGTGCTTCACCACCCTCCTAATGAAATAGTTTTTCCTTATATCCAACCTAGACCTCTCCAACTGCAACTTGAGACCATTGCTCCTTATTCTGTCATCTGCCAACACAGAGAACAGGCAGGCTCCATCCTCTTTGGAACCCCCATTCAGGTAGTTGAAGGCTGCTATCAAATCCGCCCTCGCTCTTCTCTTCTGCAGGCTAAATAAGCCCAGTTCCCTTAGCCTCTCCTCATGCTGAATGGGAGATAGCCTTGAAGCAAACTTTCTCTCAAACCCAAGCTCCATTCTGGCAGCAGTGCCAGTTAAGAACAGACCATCAAGTGGAGAGTGCTAAGTACTTATACCATGATAGCAGATAATGAGGACAGACTCATCAGTATGAGGACATTAGGTAGCCATACACTGGATTCTCAGGGTTGTTATGAGTTAAAATGAGCCACTTAACATAATGACACAAGAGATCTAAACTTAGGAAAATTATCCCTGATGTGCGGTTGTCCCTGATATACACAGCCAGCTTCAGGTTTCAAAAACATTGATAGCAGCCATTGGGAAAAACTTCAGGTCATTTTCAGTGCAAGTCATGCAGCAACTGAGAGAAAACATTGAGTGCTTGGGGTCAGCCAAATTTCTTGATGATATCAAATGAAAGCTGCTGGCATGAACCTAGTACCTATGAGCCCAGTAGAACTGATGGAGCCCAAGGCTGCTGGAGCCCATCATTTGTTAAACAAACAAAACAAGCAGTTCTGGCAATCGATACCTCACTATCCTGCCAGGTTCTTCTGACGCCACTTCATATTCATAATGCCCAAATGACTTTGACATGCTATCTAGCGTATCCATGACAGGAAGGGTTGCTGAAATCACAGTTGTTGACTGTGAGCAACTTAAGGCTTGCCCTAACAGGCAAAATTGGATACTATATATGGTGGTTGCATTTTGAGAACCCCAAAGCTTAAAAGCATTGTTTCATTTTATTCAAATATGTATCCAGGTCTTTTTCGCTGGCAATCTGTTTTATCCATAAGTAATGCTAGAATTTTGGAGGATTATGCGCAAATACAATGCTGATCAATCTTTTATAAAATGCTCTGAATGATGTAGAAATAGCAAAAGTGAGAAAAGTCAGATGAACTGTATGTCACCATTCAGTATTTATCAGACGGTGAGAGATTTTGAATTACTACTGACCAGTCTTGATTCAGACTAGCAATCTGTAAGTAAATACTCTGTATCCCTACCTGTTTTTATCTGAATATTTTGAATGGGTTTTATACTCAACTGTGCCTACGGACTGCTCAGTAAAGGAAGGTTGACAGAGAGCCAGTCGCAGCTCCTTGATTCTCAGCCAAATCTCGGTGTTGCAGGCCCTAAATAACGATTGGAGGATTAATGTGAGTGAAGTAATAATAAAATAATAATGAAATAAACTAAAGGTGCAGGGAGCAGCTTTAGTTTATACCACTGATGTAAGGTCCCTCAGGGATACACACCCCTGTGACACACAGTGACTGGGGCAGGCAGGCAGGCAGGCAGCAGCAGAGCTGGTGAAGGAGGTACTCAAGCTTCCGCCACCAGTTTTACGCCAGTGGAGATTCCCCACACAGAGAAAAACCCAGACCTCGATGTTTTACCAGTTTGAATCTTTAATACATTCTAATTTCTTGGTCAACATTAAAGAGGTTTCTACCAGAAAACAACATAACTGCCATCTGCTTCATGTGGGTCAGTAAATCACACATGTGCACTGTTTAAAAATGCTGTATTTAGTAGTATTAAGAATGTGAATTTATCCCAACATTTTGAAAATACTGTAAGAGATTTCAGCACACAGTGCCAAACAGTGACAGAAGGAAGTTGCATAACTAAAGCACTGTGTAGCGCTTTGTAATTTTGTATAAGCTTCTGACTTCTGAATGATTTTGTCTAATATATGTCTGTAAAATTATAACATATTATGACATTCATCAGTCACAGAGACATATAGTAAAATCTATAGACACAAAGCAGATTTGTTAGCTGACCTGTTAGGATTTCCATTAACTTTCAGCAGCAAAATGCAAGTCACTTAGTTCTTACTCATTCAAAACTTTATTGACCTCAAAGGCTCTTTGATTTCATGATCAAGGGCCTAAACGTGGGAGATCCTGAATGCCCTTAACTCTAAGGCTATGTCTACACTACAGCTTATGTCGGTATAATTTATGTTACTCAGGGGAATGAATAAATCCATCCCCCTAAGTGACATAAGTTATGTCAACATAAGCGCCAGCGGGGAGAGTGATATGTCGGCGAAAGAGATTCTGATCTGGAAAGAAAGTCCCAGCATGCAGCTTTCTATACAGCTCAGTTTTCTGAAAGATGCATGCATCACGCACCTTCCCTGACCACCCTGCATTTATGTCAGTAAAACAGCCACAGTGATCCACCAATGCCTGCAAGACCATGGAGAAATAGCCCTTTCGGTTGATCTACTCTGTTGCAAGATGGTTTGGGGCCAAAATTGGGATAAGCATTCCATCTATTGCTCCAACGCAGTTACGGAATCCGGTTGCCTCAAAGCCATCAATTATTTCCTGTACATTATACTCCTGAAGGAATTCTGCACCTAAAAATTATGCACCAAAAAATTAAAAATTCTGCACACAATATTTTAAAATTCTGCATATTTTATTTGTTAAAATAACACAATGTAATCACGCCAGTTTCAATTATTCTGATAATTTATTTCAAAATATTTGTCAGTAATTTTGTACGTAATACAGACCAAAAAAAGAGTCTGGTAATTTTTTTTGGCAAATAGATTCCTTACTAGGCATATTAGTACAGAACTTTGAATAATTAATTTAAAATATAATACCAAACTGTATTCCCTGCACCTGTCAGAATCAGTGCAAAGGCTTGGGGGAGTCAGGGGTAACAGAGGAACTGAGGAACTTGGAATGAACCTGGAGGGTTGTTGGGTGTGGGTAGGAGAAGTATGCAACAGGTTTTTTGGGAGGGCAGGATAGTTATGGAGTTCAGATGTCTCCCGCATGCAGACCCTTGCTGACCCCAAGCCTCTCTCATTCAGTCAGGCACATCTGCCCCTCTCCCAGCCCCCTCCCCATCTCCTGGTTCTCTGCAGCCGCCTTCCTCATCTCCATGAGGCCTTGCATCCCCACTCCCATTCAGCCCTTGGCTCAATGCTGTCACCCCATTAGCTCCTGACCCTGTGCCCCAGTCTGCCCCCCCACTAGACATTCTGAACCCCAGTCTGTGACCCTCCAGCAGTCCCGTGTGCCCCACTCTGTCTGTCCTAACCTGGCTCCTCAGGCAGAGTGCTGTGATGAGCTTCTACTTCTGGGGGAATTCTGTGTCATTGTGTATGTACAGAATTTTTTTCCCCAAAGAAAATACATTGTCCCAGAAGTGCTGCAGTTCCACCTTTTGCCCACCAGAGGCTGCTGTGTCACCAGAAAAGCTGGCTGCGTCCATGCTGTTGGCTGTTCTAGTGACACAGCAGCCTCTGGTGGGCGAAAGGCAGAACTACAGCACTTCTTGGGCAGAATGTATTTTCTGCAGGAAAAAAAATAAAATTCTGCAAGGCACATGAATTCTGTGCATGCACAGTGGTGCAGAATTCCCCCAGGAGTAACATTACTGAAAGTCCCAGTCCTTCATAACAGGAGGCTATTAATGGCCCTGCACATTTGCATCACTGCAACCCCCACAGTGAACTTTCCAACTCCAAAGTGATTCGCGACTGACCGGTAGCAGTCTGGAGTTGCCAGCTTCCACACAGCAATCACCACTCACTTTTCCTCAGTGAGAGCAGCTCTCCTTCTGGTGTTCTTGCACCACCGTGCTGGGGTAAAATCCTCACACAGTTCTAGGAAGATGGATTTTCACATCCAAAAATTCTGTCACCACTTCTCATCACTCCATACCTGCATCATGATGCAATCTCGCCACTCAGTGCTTGTGTTGCTAGCCCAGTAACAATGGTCCACTGTGTGCAGCTGTTCCATGAATGCCAGCAGCAATCTTGAATTATTTGTTTCCATGGCAGACAGCAGGGCAGGCATCTCGGATTCACTCTCTGTTTTGCAGCTCATGGAATACTGCAGGACCAGTCACATTGTGCTGTGTATTTAGACACAACCCCCAGAAATCAAACTTTAAAGAAAGGCTACATCTTTTTTTTAGAAATTGCACAATTTAGAAGGCAAGTTCATTATTTTTTTGGAACTGAATCGTGATTTTTGAACAATAGCAGCCACCAACATAAGATAGACTGGATGTTTCAAAGGTACTCCAAACGGAGGTAGATCTACTTGCTCTACCACTTGTGTTGAAAAAAATCAACATTTGGAGAATTTCAACCATCTGTACTTAAAATGTTGCTAGTTGGGTGGTGGTGATGATAAAAATTGGCTACATAAGAAAATAGTTCTATAACCTTTAACTAAAAAACATACTAGGATTGCCATCTACACACGGCAGCATTTCTTTGACGTACAGTAGTGCAAACAAACGCAGGAAAGCTGAACTCAGCTTCTGGCTTCTCAGTTGGGGTACAGTTTCCTGGAGAGTAGTGACTCTGAAAAGACTTTAGGGTCATGGAAGATAACAAACTGAACATAAACTCCCAGTGCCAGTGTAATTATTGGGTTGATAAACAATTGATCATTGAGCAGAGCAGGGTGTGATGCCATCCTGACATTACTGAGATCATTACTGGTATACTGGATCCAGTTTTAGTGTCCAGGATTTTAAAAAGATGTTAGAAAATTCAAAAGGTTTTAAAAAAGTTATAAGAAAGATACAAGTCTGGAAGATATGCTCTTATAGTGCAAGATTTGAGGAGCTCAGTCAATTCAATTTATTGATAAGAAGATTAAAGTATGACAAACTCAGTCTATAAGGTTCTACGCTTAGAAGAGAGCTCTGATATCAATGGGTTCTTTGATTTAGCAAACAAAATCATAACAGAATCCAATGGCTGGAAGCTGAACATTTTAAACCGGAAATCAGACACAATTTTTAACTGTGACAGTAATTAGTCACTGCAATAGTTTACCAAGGAAAGTTGTAGATTCTCCATCAACTGAAATCTTTAAATTAAGATAGGATGTCTAAAAGATATGCTATTATTCAACCACAGGAAATTGGACTTGATGCAAGAATTATTCGGTAAAATTCCATAGTCTATGTTGCTCTAGTGTTCAGACTAGATTAGCATAAAGATTTTCTGACCTTAAAATCTACGCAACATTGCCACTGACTTCCTTGAGCATTATGCACATTATCTGACTACAGAATTTGATCCGATGATAATAGTGAGTGTGCACTATTTGGAGAATGTACTTTTCCACATTTAAAATAATAAGCTATAAAACAGATTCTTATTTCAGTTAATAGAATTGCTTTGAATTTTACTCCAGTGTAACTTAGATCGGAATCTAAGAGTATCCTATTGATTGATGCACAGATCTCCACTTGATGCTGGGCTAAGAAGTTCCATGAAGAAAAGTATGTTTCCACTTCGAAGTTGTAGAATTTTACCCGTTAATCCAAAGGCAAATCTCATCACCTAAATATAATCCAAAAGAGGGGAAGGATATGCAAACAAGCACACCAAGCATTCCTATCTTTAGCCTCTATACTTTTATTATAGGTGATGCTGGTAGTACAACTTATTATTAAGGCTATATTTACACTTAAAATGCTACAGCTGCATTGTGTAGCACATCAGTGTAAACACTCATTATAGTGATGGGAGGGATTCTCCTGTCACTGTAGTTAATTCACCTACACAACAGGCAGTAGCTACGTCAATGGAAGAATTCTTCTGTTGACCTAGTGTTGGCTAACCAAAGGTTGGCTTGGCATAGCCACATCTCTCAGGGGTGTGGATTTTGTAGCTATGCTGATGTAAGCTTTCAGTGTAGACCAACCCTAAGATTGCCTTACTTGTCCCATTATAAGACCCTGTTTTTAGTTGCTTATATCATTATCAAACTTTAACTGTTTGCGCTGAAATTTTCCATGCTAGATGTTTGCCTCAGGCTGATATTTATTTATTTTAATTTCAGTCAAAACAGTTTGGCTGTTTCTAAGAATGAGGCTAGGGAAAAATACATTGTCATGTCCATGTTAAAAAATTCTGTTGACCTTTGTTTTTCAGAAGCTTTAGTGGTCCCATGCTTTGCAGCAGGGACTTGAAATGTGGCAAAGGGTGGCCTTTGAGTCAGGGATGTGCATTTTGCTGATCCCATGAAAATCTGCCCAAATATGGCCAAACTATTAGCCTTTGAAAAATCACAGCTTGCACATTCTCAGTATAGATTTGTTAGAGCTTCACAGTTAAATTTCCCAAAGATTCCACTAGCACAGAGTATGCTCCAGCCTGGGGCTGCAGTGGGCTGAGGACTATTCCTGGAATAGCAGCTCTTGATAGCTGAGGATTGGGGCTGGGACCAGGCACAGGTGCCAACTTTCTTCTTTCGAGGTGGCTGCTCCACCCCAGCTCCTCCCCAAAGCCCTCCACCCAAGGCCACGTCCCAGCTCTTCCTGCCCTGGCTTCATCCCCTCCCCTCAGTGCCTCCTGCCTGCCACCAAACAGCTGATCAGCCGGTGAGCACCCACTATTTTTCTCCATGAGTGCTCTAGTCCCAGAGCACCTACAGAGTTGGTGCCTACGGAGTCAGATACTGGGAGTCAGAGTAGGGAAACTATTCTCTTCTGTGCTCTGAATGACCTCCCTGCTCATGCCCAGGGAGTGAGAAGGAGGAGGAGGCCTCATACAAACAGAGGGGACAAGAGCCAGACCTAGGGGGACAGGGTGAGTAGACTGGGATAAGAAGCCTTTGTGAGGAGACTGGAAGCTGTGTGGGAGGGGTGAAGAGGGAAACTGGGACTGAGAGTGGGCAAGGAGACTGAGGGAGACTGGGATGGGGAACCAAAACAGGAGACTAGGACAGGCTGGGCAAGGGAACTAGGTCTGGGATGAGAGGCCTAAGGATTGACAACTGGGACTGACTAGGTGAGGAGAATAGGACTGAGGTGAAGAATCATAGGTAGGGAAGAGATAGGTCTGGAGGGGACGGGGTGTCATAACCTTAGTCCCAGATTTGGACCTTAGCGTCCAAAATATGGGGGTTAGCATGAAAACCTCCAAGCTTAGTTACCAGCTTGGACCTGGTACTTGCTGCCACCACCCAAAAAATTAGAGTGTTTTGGGGCACTCTGGTCCCCCTGAAAAGCCTTCCCTGGGGACCCCAAGACCCAAATCCCTTGAGTCTCACAACAAAGGGAAATAATCCTTTTTCCCTTCCCCCCTCCAGGTGCTCCTGGAGAGATACACAGACACAAGCTCTGTGAATCCAAACAGTGACTCCCCCTCTCCGTTCCCAGTCCTGGAAGCAAAAAGCACTTCCTCTTCACCCAGAGGAAATGCAAAATCAGGCTAGCAAATTCAACACACACATAGATCTCCCCCTGATTTCTTCCTCCCACCAATTCCCTGGTGAGTATAGACTCAATTTCCCTGAAGTAAAGAAAAAATCCAACAGGTCTTAAAAGAAAGCTTTATATAAAAAAGAAAGAAAAAAATACATACAAATGGTCTCTCTGTATTAAGGTGACGAAATACAGGGTCAATTGCTTAAAAGAATATTGAATAAACAGCCTTATTCAAAAAGAATACAAATCAAAGCACTCCAGCACTTATATTCATGCAAATACCAAAGAAAAGAAACCATATAACTTACTATCTGATCTCTTTGTCCATACACTTAGAAACAGAAGATTAGAAAACTACTTCTCCAAAGCTCAGAGAAAGGAGGCAGACAGAAAACAAAGACTCAGACACAAACTTCCCTCCACCCAAAGTTGAAAAAATCCAGTTTCCTGATTGGTCCTCTGGTCAGGTGCTTCAGGTGAAAGAGACATTAACCCTTAGCTATCTGTTTATGACACAGGGTCATGTTGGAATGGAACCCATTATTACAGACTCACCATTTCTCTGCTGTCAGCAAATAGCTGTGAAACCCACTGGCAAAGTGTTCCATCTCCTGCTAGTGCTGGTCCACATAGAGGATGACAATCTACTGCTGCTATCAGTTACACCATTGGCTCAAATGGCAAAGCTTAGTGCAGTGGATTGAAAGGTCCGAACCCTGCTGATGAACCATGCGGGTGTTACTGTGATGCCACATGATGGAATTTGTTGTTGTTTTTTTAAACATAGGAAATTACACACAAGAACCCACATTAAAAGAACATTAATAAGATTGCAAAGTCAAGCAATCAAAAGCTAGGAAATGCTAGAATGATGGTTGCCAGTGCAGCCTTAATTCAATTCTGTTGTGTGTATGCATTATAATATAGTCTTTAATTACATGATCACATGTGTAATTATGTATATAACTATACTGTTTGTACTGAAAAAGTACTATGGAAATATACCAGATTAGCACCCTCCAGCAATAAATAAGAAGCCAAATTCTGCTGTCAGTTATACTGGTTCTAATCAGTGCAGTTACTCTGGATGTTCATCATTGTAATGGAGAGTAAAATTTGGCCCAACCTGTTCAGTAAATAATTTTTAATGACTTTTTTGTTTTAAACAAAAAATTGGTCTTATTTACCTTGTGCACGACCAGAACTGAGTAATCCTGCAGCAAAAGAAAATAGATGGGAATGAAACTATTGCAGCCACATCTAAACCACTAGCGACACCTAGTTTTCATCAAGAAGGTAGGCAGCCACAGTATTACTTCTTTAACAACTCTGAGGTCTTTGGCAATGTTCTGTTTAATGTGTTTATAAAATATGTAAGCAATGTTTATTGACACTTGAGCTAGATTCAGCAATGGGTTTTACTGGCTGAGGGTGTAAATCACAGAGCCTCTGGCGACATCAAAGTGCCCAGCTAAATCCCAGCTCTAGCACAGGCTCCTGTTAGTGTAGCCTTTCAAGTGGATGGAACTAGTGGGTCATCCTGGATCCCTCTCTCAGCAGGATTTCTCTAGCCCCCTTAACATTGCACTACCCATGGGAGCCACGGGGGTGAATAAGTAATGAAAACACTGCCTGTCCTTCCTAGAGGTGAATTTTCCTTGAGAGACAGTGGCCCCTGCTGGAGCAGGGAGGTGAATCAGCCCATTTGCTGCTGTTAAATTCAAGCTTAAACTTGCATTTCCCAGAAGTTCTCAATAGGATTTCCTTATGGTGCCTTGATGCTTTAAAGGGTGTTTACTTCTTTAAAATGCTAACATTATTTATTACTAGGAATGTGCTTTATTATTTTTATGCTATGGATAAAAGCTGTACACACTCCAGGGCATATATTAATGGCCCATTAATACACTATTCAGAATTTTAAAATTAATCTAAAGCTTCATGCCTCTCAACACACCTGAGTTAATACATACCCCCGAGTGTCTTATTGCCTAGTTACAGCTCTCCTTTCACTCAAAAAACCTGGAACTTTATTACATCCATATATCAATCACAGTGCATGTTTATATAGTATGATTTGAGTGAATAGTTTAATGATGAAAGGGCAGGATGTACTTAACTGGCTCTGGCTGTTCGCCTGACTCTTAGGAGAAAAGGAAGGTTTTATGCAAACATCCTTATATGTCCTGCTACAAGAGAGTCAGAGAAAGGATGAAACCCTAGTGAAGATTCTAGACTGTGCAAACTATTCTTTTGCTTTGAACAATTGTGACAATCTGGATGGCTCCAGAAAGAGTTGATCTTAATATGAAATGAAGCAATTTATTTTCATCATTAGTTAATTAAATTAAAACGTAAAGTGCTTGAAGTCAGGAATATATACAAAAAAAGTCTTTGTCTCCAGCATGCAGCTTGGATAGATGGCTTCAATATGGACTTTTCCTTCCATTTAAGCTTCCTTCTGCTGTCTATCCTTAGGCTGATTTGGTATTTTATTTTTAGTCTGTGCCTGGGATACAGCTTCTCTGTATTCTCTGTATTCTTCTCCAGAATAGCTAATCTAGATGAATCCCATCTTTTGAGGTCAGGAGTTAATTTGGGGTTCCATTTTCAAAGCCTCCCTTTTGTGTTTGTAGTACAAGATATATGGACAAAAGAACTTATCCAACTTTGTATAATTTTGAACAAGTCAATTAATCTCTCTGTGCTTCAGTTTCCTCATTTGCTACATTGGGAAAATGCCTGTTTACAAGATATATTCTTGTTTATAATGTCCTTTGAGATTCCAGAATGAAAGGTGCTAAGAAATACCAAGTATTATTAATTATCACTATAGTTATTTACTCACTAACTGTTACTTCCCTCCATCTACATACCTTCTTGTCTTCTACCTACTGCTTGGAGGTGAGGTATTGACAAAACTATACTTCAGCTCCCTCTTCTATTCAGTCTTGTGAGTGGAACTGTCTTGTGAGTTGTCAGTCTCTTTTTCTATAGATGTTTACAAAGGTTCAGCTGTAACTTCAGAATAACTCCCTAATAGGCAGCATGAATTAAGAGTTAACTACTGAATTAGTATTCATCAGTTTCCTACTTCCTGTATATCTATCCATTCAATCTGTTTCACCTGAGTAGTCACTTCTGAATTATGCCAACAGTGTCCTCTGCTGTACATAATAAAAATGACAGCATTCTTTTCAGATCTCATTTCACCCATGCTGACTCAAAACACAAATAATCAGTGATGAATTGGATCTCCAAGTTTAAATTCTGCCACCAAAATGAAAGAAGGGTTGGGATGATTTCCCTGGCTTTTGTGAAGCTAGACCTCCCATTTCTGAATCCTGCTACCTCATCCTTGCTCAAGGTTACTTATTCCTGGGGTTCAGAGAAATATTTCTGAAGAGCTAACATTTTCTCTTGGGACTGGACCAGATTGTCCCAAGAAACGTATTTTAGAAATATTCCCCAGGGAAGGATACCCAGGAGTGTGTTCTCTGCAATCCCCTTTGCAAGTGCCCACATCCCACTAGCGATCCATGGTATTTAGCATGGGGAAGGGGAAGGGGGAAATGTGAGAGTTTTCAAGAATCTTAAATATGTTTGTTGCTGCAAGGTTATTGCTGTTTGCTTATTCATGACAGAAGGCTAGTTCTGGGTATAGTTTATTTCAGGGATTCTCAGTGGTGAGCTGGAGCTGGTTCCCACTGGTTCCCAAGAACTGGTTGCTAAAATTAGAACTCTGTGGAGAACCGGTTGTTAAAAGGCCAGGTGTGGGCAAAGAACCCCAGTCCGCGGGCCGGACCATCCTGTTGCTACCAGGATTCCCAGTTGGGGAGGCTGAGGATCCCCCAGCCCCTCCCCCGCCTCCCCCCAGCTGCAGTGTGGCCAGCTACCGGCACCAGCTGGGCAGCTCAACTGAGCCCTGGAGTCATCCTGCTGCCACTTTTTGAGTGGCCCAGCAAGGTTGGGGGGCTGCTGCAAGGTCCAGGGCTGGCTAGGGGAGGGGCCAAGTGGGGCAATTGGCCCGGGGCCCTGCAGGGGCCCCTGACCCCATGAGGATGTCTTCCCTGGGCCCTCCCCGACTTCCCCCACCTCGCAAAGCTGCAGCATGGACAGCAGCTGGGCAGCTCAGCTGAGCACTGGGCTGCCAGCAAGGTAAAAGGGGGGGGGAGTGGGGCAATTTGCCCTGGTCCCTCGAGGCTGTCTCCCCGTGGCCGCTCCCACAGACCTGCAGCATGGCCAGCAGCTGGGCAGCTCAGCTGAGCTCCTGAGTCGTCCTACTGCTTTGAGCTGCCGGCAAGGTACGGGGGTGTGTGTGTGGGGGGCAAGTGGGGCAATTTGCCTCAGGCCCTGCAGGGGCCCCCGGCCCCATGAGTATGTCTCCTCCTGACCCCTCCCCCGCTTCATCCCCCTTAAATCAGAACTTTTTATAGGAAACCAGTTGTTAAGATTTTGGCAGCTCATCACTGGAGGTTCTCAAACTTCGTTGCACAGCAACTCCCTTCTGACAACAAAAATTACTACAGGATCCCAGGATGGGTGACCATAGCCTGAGCCTGCCCAAGCCCTGCCATCCCAGGTGTGTATGTGGCAGGGGGGACAAAGCCAAAGCCCTAAACAGGGGGCCTGTAACCTGAGCCCCAGGACCATTCCTAGCCATTTGGGTGCCCTATGCAGCCCTCCTGAGGGCGGGCCATGTAGGGACCCAGGCTTCCCCCTCCCCAGGGTCTAGGAAGCAGGAGCTGTGGGGAGGCACTTTTGGGGGTCCCACAGGCCCAGAGTGGCTTGGGGGATTAGTGGGAGGCCAGGAGCAGCCCGCTCCACTTCTCTCGCCCTGGCCCCAGCTGTGTCTCTTGGGGGAAAGAATCCCCCACTCACCAGCAGTAGCAGGAAGTGAAGCAGCTCGGCTCCAGCCTGCTCTACTCCACCGGCTCCCAGTCGCAGCGCTCCGCTTCCCAATGCCTGTGATAGCCGGGGACGGTCCTTTCTGCAACCTGAGCAACATGGATAGGGCTGGGTTAAGGGAAGCAGAGCAGGCTGGGGCCACATCTCTCTGCTTCCTGCTGCCAGTGAGTGTGGGGGACAATTCTTTCCCCACACTCACCAGTGGTGGGAAGCAGAGCACCGCGGCTGGGAGCTGGCGGAGTAGAGCGGGCTGGGGCCAGGTTGCTCTGCTTCCTGCCGCTGCTGGTGAGGGCGGGGTCACTTGGGGAAGAAGTGGAATGGGGATGGAGCAGGGAGAAGGGTAAGAGGGAGGGTGGGGGGAGTTGTCCAGGACCCCACACCCCTCTAGGGATGGCCCTGCCCCTTGCAGGGGGGGCCTCCCGAGGGATAGGGCTGGTTGCTGGGACTGGTGCTGCCGTGTATGCAGCACACAGGGAATTATATTATGACATGGTGGCAGCGGTTCTATTATTTATAAGTTGAAAGACCCTGTAACTGTTTACCATCTAAAGTGCAGAGATAAACCTTTTACTTTTTCTTCTTTTATTAAAAGCTTTGCTTTAAAAAAGAAAAAGTAAAAGGTTTATCTCTGCACTTTAGATGGTAAACAGTTACAGGGTCTTTCAACTTATAAACAATAGAAAGAAACTTTCTCCAGCAGAAACACAATTTAAGCTACTTCCAGCAAGTACACATATGCAAATGAAAAAGAAAACAAATTAAAAGGCTATGACCGCCTTTTCTACTTACAATTCTGAACAGATAAGAGACTATAGCAGGGAGATTGGCAGAAACCTGATTACACCTCTAGCCCAGTCCAGGACTCAGAGAGAACAAAGCCAAACCCAAAACCCACAAACAAAGGCTTCCCTCCCTGAGAGATTTGAAAGTAGCTTGTCTTCTGATTGGTCCTCTGGTCAGGTGTTTGCAGGTCACTGTTTGTTAACCCTTTATAGGTGAAAGAGACATTAACCCTTAGCTATCTGTTTATGACAACCTGGAACTGGGAAAAGCCTTTTTGATGTGGTACTACATATGATTTTATGAAAATATGCTAATGAGTGTGAATATAATGTAACTGGAATATGCTTCATGCAAAAGGTCTCTTGTAAGGTATCATTACAAAGTTTATAATCTATTGCGTGTGGTCATCCTATTTGTATAACTGTATCATTCTTGTATCTGAAATTAGAAATATGAAATGTAACTCTGAGGTCCCATTGTAATTATGCAAAATGTGGGCCACTAATGGTGGTTTGGAATCTTCATGGCTCCCATCAACTAGGGCAATTGGTTGTAAATGGCTCTGTTTACTTGCAAGCCTTCCTATGAGTCAGGCCAGGAAGAATGAAGGCTGGGGTCTCACATCCATGTGACCATGTCACCTGATACTGGAATCCATCTTAAACCTGGTGCTTTTCCATTTAGAAGGAGAGGTGGGACCCAGAGAGGCAAAAGATTCCCACCTTGTGCTAAAGCTATATAAGGGGTGGAACTGAACAAAGGAGGTTCTAGTCATGAGAAATCCCCTAGTTACCACCTGAGCTGGAGCTAACAAGAATGTACTAGAGGAAAGGATTGGACCCAGACTAGGAGCAGTCCAGTTTGTGAAAGAAGCTTATTGGAACATTTCTGAGGGTGAGATTTTTATCTGTAATCAGTTTCTTAATGTATTAGGCTTAGGCTTGCAAGTTTTTCTTTTATTTTGCTTGGTGGCTTACTTTGTTCTGTCTGTTATTACTTGGAACCACTTAAATCCCACTTTTTTATATTTAATAAAATCACTTTTGCTTATTAAGCCAGAGTAATTAATTAAAATGGGGTTGAGCAAACAGCTGTGCATATCTCTCTATCAGTATTATAGAGGGCAGACAATTTATGAGTTTACCCTGTATATGTTTTATACAGAGTAAAATGAATATATTTTGGGGTTTAGGCTCCCAGATTGACTGAATACTAGGTGATGGGAAAGTCCCGGTTAACTGAGAAAACTCTGGGCTAAGTGAATCTTAGTTTCTGTGCACTGCAGGGAGGTGTGGTTCAACCTCTCATCTGTGCTGTAGTTGACTAGAGTGTTTAATTCAGCAAGATAGGAGTGGAGGGAAGTCTTCTCTGGCAGGAGGGTTTGCTCTCACTGGTATCCCAGCACATCTAGTGACAGTTTCTGTGACCGAACCCATTACAACCTTAACAGGAATTTCTTTAGAAAGACTATGGTTGAAAAGGATACTCTGAAGTAGAGGTAGGGAGAGGTTATGGAATCAGAGTTACAATCCAATGAAGTGCTGCTTGCCTATCCAAGGGTTCTAACCATTACATTTGAGCACTGCTGTCCCTCTTAGGTAAATCACATGGAAAAAATGTTGGCTGTGCTTGTTGCCTTAATTAAATCTCTCCTAGTCCAAGAATTCCCAGTGTTGTCCCATAATTTGGGCAATACCTGCAAGTGAGGAAGACCTATCATATAGATTTTCTCTCTGCTGTAGTCAGCCAAGAAAAATCAAAGTGTAGCCCTGAGTGCTGCAGGGCTATTGCTATATTCAAAATGTGGAGTACTGCTTTAAACAATAACAGCTGGGAACTACTCATCCAAGGAGCTCTGCCTCATATCAGATCAGTTAAGAGCTAAAAATCTAAAATATAATTATAATTCTGACTGTTTCAGCCCCATGTGATTAATTTCATTTGCTCCTCCTCGTTCCCTACTTTTTAATCACTGCACACCAGCTACTGGGAAAGATTCAGGAACTTGCCCCAGAACCAAGTGAAAAACATGATCCTGTTCTAGAACTTATTTGATTCCTGTAGCATCTCCATCAACTTCAAAAATTTTAACTCATAATTCAAACCCTGGTGCGAGAGAAATATGTGAAAATGTTGGGGAAATCTGTGGGAGTTTAAAAAATTTTGGGGGGGAAAACATGGTAGGTTTTCTCAAAAATTGTTTTTCTCAATACCTCATAAATGCTCCTTATTCTGATGCAAGCAAGAGTCACAAGCTAGCACCTTTCAGGGAAGGTAGGGTTGCAGAACTGCCACCTCACACAAGAAATCATGAGTACAGGTACAATTCTGTGACTTTCCAGGACCTCCATGACTACTTCTGCAGTGGCAGGCCTGGAACAGCTGTCAGCACTGGGGCTGCTGGAGCAGCGGCCAGGATTGCATCAGCCCTGTGCAGAAGCAGTGGTGGGGCTGGAGTAGTTGCCAGAGGTCAGCCCTAGCAGTGCTCCGTTAGTCCTCCCTGTTTTACTTAAAAAAAAAAAAAAAGGCAAGGACAGGTTGTGAGCTTCCATGAATTTTTGATTATTGTCCATGAGCTGTCCCTGACTCTTACTAAAACTTCCTCAAGACAGAAACTTAACCTTAATTATGAGTAACAAAATATGGCTGGAGCCAGTCTCTGGATGACCTGAGAAGCTCCAAACCTCTCATAAATTTCAGTTGTGGGGACACCCTCTGATTGGTGACTCTTCTCCAGAAGGCAAGCAATTGAGGAAGAATGGCAGGGGGGGAGGGATAGCTCAGTGGTTTGAACGTTGGCCTGCTAAACCCAGCATTGTGAGTTCAATCCTTGAGGGGGGCCATTTAGGGATCTGGGGCAAAAATCTGTCTGGGGATGGTCCTGTTTTGAGCAGGGGTTGGACTAGATGACCTCCTGAGTCCCTTCTAAGCCTGACAGTCTATAACAGTTAATCAGAGCTGCTGTAGGAAGCAGACAGCACTCCCCTTCCCTGACAGAAACTAAGAGGACTTTAGGTAATGAGGGAGAGGGAGCAGCTGATACTACTTTCACAGGACAGGGTGTGGGGAGAAAGATCCCCATAGGTTAGGGCAGCCTCCTCCCATTCTGTGAATAATGGGTCAGTCTGCTCTCTGCTTCTTCCTTCTCCTGACACTACCAGGCCTGCAAATGAGAGTGAAGAGTCCTTCCGGTTGACCTCATCAGAACCTGGAATGGATGAGAAGAGGACCCTACTTCATCTGTCCCTGTCTCCCCCCACCATCTGGGAATGGAGGAGGAAAACCCCCTGGTGCTGCACTATTGAATCAATTGCACCTCCCCCAGGAGCTACAGCAGTGGAGGCAGAATTGATGTACGAGTGAAGGGATCAGGGTTTTGGGGTACAGAATTATGTGAGGAGCTATGTAATTAACTTTTTGGACAGGGGATGGCAGCTGTGGGGCTTGAGGTGCAGACTTAAATAATTAGAATGTTAAGGTATGAGAAGCTGGAGGCTCCATGCCAACAGGCAGCCATGGAGCACCCCTGTAGTGGGAGTCTAGATCACCTGAAAATCAATACATTTGGGAGAACAGGAGGCAACACTAATTTTCGCTGAGGTGGGTATGGGGCATTCAAAAAACAGAGGAGAGCCCAAAAAACAAGCCAAAACCCTATTTATTTTCAAAAAATCCCACGACTTTTGGGCTACTCATAACATTTGGGGGGTGTGGGCTCTGACACGATGGTTTTTAACTTTCAGGTTAGCAGTAGGTAGGGCGCTTGTTCTGTGTCAAAGGCAGCAGAAAATGGCTCTTGGAGGGCTGGCAACTGCCAAGGAGGGCCAGGTATGACGTCAACACTAAATAATCCACGAGGCAGGTCCAAATGTTCACACACCCCCGTGGTCCCTGATCCAGCTCACCAGCGTCTCAACGTTTCGTATCAAACGCGCCCCCTCCCCCGCAGTCGGTGTGCGCAGGGAGGCTGCTGCCCAGGCCGGGGGGCTGAAGCTGCACCTCCGGACGCGATAGAGAACACACGTGCCCCACACGGGTCAGGCTCTGCCTGTGCCCTCGCGCTTTCCGCTCCTCCTCTCCCCGGGCAGGGGCGGGGCTTTATCTTTCATCCGGAAGTGAGAAGTTCGCTCCACCCCCCCCCCCGCTCCAGACCCGCCCCGGTAGTGACGTGAGGAGGCGGGGCGGAGAGAATCGGGCTCTGGACCGCCGCCATTTTGGTTTCGTGGGGCCGGGGCCGGTGGGTTGGTCGGGTTCGGGCGCGGGCCCCGCCGGGCGGGCAGGGCGGGATGGCGGCGTTCTCGGAGGCGGCGCTGGAGCGGAAGCTCTCGGAGCTCAGTAACTCCCAGCAGAGCGTGCAGACGCTGAGCCTCTGGCTCATCCACCACCGCAAGCACTCGGGGCTCATCGTCACCGTCTGGGAGCGGGAGCTGCGCAAAGGTGAGGTCGGCACCGGGCAGGCCGGGTCCGCCCTACGCTGCTGGCTCGCCCCGGCCTGGGGCTCACCCCTCCCCCGGCACCGGCGGGCGGGGGCGAGCGGAGCCTCCGGGGCAAGCAGGAGCCCCGAGGGCCTTGCTCTGCCGGTGGGGCTGAGGCTGAGGGGGCGGCCGCTCGGTGCCTTCTCCGCCTCGCTGCCCCACCCCCCGGAGGGCGCCATCGCCGGCTCCTCGCAGCCTTTCCCCGGTGACCCGCCGCCTCCATTGCCGGGAAAACAGCGCGTTGTGTGGGGAGCAGGCCGGGGTAGGAGCTGCGGCTCTGCCACGGGCTCGGCAACGATCCCGGGAAGAAGATCCCGCAGGTGGGTCCCCGGGGATGCGCTGTGCCAGGGTCAGTGTTTCTAGCCGTGCGGTGCCTTGCCTGGCGCGGAGACTTCGTCTAACAGCGTCAGCGGGTTTTTCTCTTTTCAGAGAGAATTAACGGGGAGGACGAATGAAAGGGACACCGTCAACTTTACAAATAACGGGTTTTTAACCTGCGATGGTTTTAGTGGTACTGGAGATCAGTATAACAAAAGCTAGAGATTCGTTTCCCTTTTCGGTGTTTACTTTCAGTTTTGGACATTGTTTAGTGTATAATCAGTTTTGCACTGTAGTAGGCAAATTGCTGTTTGTGGCTCTTTCAGAGCAGTTAGCCTGGAGTAAATACATTAAATAGAAACGTGATGTGTAAACTACGAAAATGGGCAGGAGGACTCAGATGAGTGTGAGAACTAAAGCTTTGTTTACCTGGCTTTGAAAACTGACTGTATTTCAGACTGACATTTTTCAATTTGAGGTTGTCTCCTTGGTAATAGGTGTTCATCCTTAATTTAATATTTCCTAGCAAAGAAAATGTAGACTTTCTGCTGCAATGACAGGAGCTGGCCTATCTGCCATAGTACTAGAAGTCACCTTAGCTGATAACTTGCTCTGCCTGGCAACTTTTCCCTTCACTCTTCCCATAGCTACCTTTACACAGCAGAGACATTTAGGGATTTGAATAGGAAGAGTTTAGGGGTGGGTTTTTCATTGGAGAGGAGAAGCTGATAGGCAGCAGCCCAACAAAATGGACAGGACAAATTTGGCTGACCTGCAAATGTGGGCTTAAAATTAAATAGGATTAAGTTAAAAGGAAAACTTTAGTATTAGTATTTTATAATTATTTTAGCCTGTATTGAAACAGTATGTAAGTTTTAACATCTTACATTAGGCTTTCATGTGTTTTTGTATTAGCAACATTTAAAAATACATTTGATTTAAAATACATTTTAGTTCACTTCTTGCAGAAAATAGTTCTCTTTTGAACTTTGAAATCACTAGACTGAACAGGGTAAGTAGAACTGAAAAGCAAACCCAAAACTTTTGGATTCTGGGTAGAAACCCTGGAATGTCAGAATGCACAAACTGAAGAGTTAATTGTCTACTACACAGATATGTAGGTTTAACTATTTTATCTAAGTTATTTTGTAAAGGAAAAGTAACTTCCCTAGAACAACACTGTCTCTGGAGCAGTTTGTCTTGTTTTGAAAACCAGTGCGTGGGTTTTCTCCTACATGTCTAAAAATCAAAAATCCTAAACACACCCCAAATAAATTATTTAAGATCACTGTTTTGAATGACCGAGAACTTTGATGAACAGCTGATGTAGGAGCCGTTTTAATTGGTTTTATTTTCTATCTTCATCAACATACATATGAGTTTGAGGGTATGAGGCAGTTACTGTAGTATCATCAGTATATTGCTGATATCCAGCTCTTTAATTCCTTATCAAGTTCAGATAGTATTGTTAAGGCTATGTTTTAGTCACAAATATTTTTAGTAAAAGTCATGGACAGGTCACGTACCATAAACAAAAAATCATGGGACCATGACCTGTCCATGGCTTTTACTAAAAATACCTGCTGTGACTAAAATTTGGGTGGGTCTGGGGGTGTTGGGGGAGGGGGTTGGCCGGGACGCCCATTGGAGGGGGATGGTGGGGTGCTGGGCTGCGGCCTGGGACCCCCACGGTGAGGGAGGGTTGGCGCAGCTGGTAGTGGCTTCCTACATGGCTCTGCGTCCCTGCAGCTCCTAGGAGGCAGGGGCCAGGGCAGGAACTGCTTCTGCCACAAGTGTTGGCTGCTGAAATTCCCCCAGCATCAATTGCTGCAGAAGTCTCAGAGGTCACGGAATCCGTGACAACTCATAGCCTTGGGTATAAGTTGCTTGACTAGGGAAATGGATGAAAAATAGATGGTTGAAACTCAGTCTGTCAGTGGTTTCAATCTTATTTGATCATACCCCCCCCCTTATGTCTGTAGTAGTTTTATGCACCACACCATACAAGTTTGTATACTGATTTAAAAAAAATCGATATGTAACTCACTAAATATTAAAAATAGTAAGGCATTGATTCAAACATAGCAAACAATCCATTATAATAAAAGCAAAACTCTGATTGTGGTTGATGCTCACAATTAAATGTGGACACCACATTGTAGCAAATAGATTAATGTATAGATGGCAACAACTTTGTATAATTCTATGCAAGCTTAAACAAAACCATCAAAGTACACAGTGCCCTCCGAGAACCTGTATGGAGGAATCAACTTTGCTAATTATTCATTGCTGTGGGTAAAGTGTATGCAGTAAGTCTCTTCTCCCCCTGGCCCCTTTCCCTAAGGCTTCTCATTCCTCTCCCAGAATACATTCCATACTTTGACAACCTCGGCTCTAGGTAAATGGAGGTAGTGTTAATTGGCAGGATGAAGCACTCTGAAGAATTGACAGCAGTGTTTGCTGGTAGCATCTATCTCCAGTTGTCAAGGTTGTGCTCTCTTGGGGGAAGAGGATCTGCATGGGGTTCTTAGCAGAAATACTATTATTTTTATCTTCACCTGAATCAAGATTTGGCTACAGTGTTGCATGCATTTGCCACCTCAGACTAAGAGGATGCAATGCTTCTGACATGTGGCAGTCCAGCTCCTGTCTGTCCCTGCCAGCAGGTATATGGGATCTTGGGGAGCAATTACCACACAGGTGGGGTGCCAATTAATTTCTTTATTAAAGGAAAAAGGAAGTGGTGGGAATTTAACAATGAAATACGATGGGATGGGGTGTATAGGGTGTTTACAATAGACAATGATGGGGGGGTTCTTATTGAACAGTGTAGGGAGTTCTAACAGTGGGGTACAGTAAATGGGGTTCAGCCCAGTGGGGTATAGTACAGTCAATAAGCGTATCAAAAAGAAATGCACAATAAAATGGTAGCTTCTATATAAAATGGTCAACAATTTTAGATAGAATGTATTAAGTGATTGGTGGCCTTATACTCAATGTACCTATTGGGTGTCTGGGAAGTGGGCGGGCTTTGCCCGCCCCACTGCTAAAGGATCCTCCCCCAGCCTAAGGGGAGGAATCACAGGGCCACAGAACCCACTGAGTGCGGGGGACAACTAATAAAAGAACAGGGACAGGAGTGAGGTCAAAGGGTCAGAAGGAGGGAACCTAACGGGGACACCGAGCGGAGAACCCCGGACAGCGCCCACTGCTCCTCGAAGGCGTCAAGGGAGCCAGTGGACGCCGCCCAGAGGAACTCCGCCCGGATGCGTGATCGGACCATGGAGCGGAAGCAAGCCCCACAGTCACCGGAGTCTCCATCGGCCAATCTCCCCTCCCTGGTCGTAACACAATAGTATCAATGCAAATACAAAGTATATTAGAAAAGTGGAAGCAACCAATGGGGTGTTAGAATTACAAGTAAAATGTGAATTTATACAATGTAACGGTATAAAAGAAAAGTAATGACTTAATTTGTGAGGCTAGGATAGCAGATAATCTGTCAAGGAACAGGAGGGGTGAGGGGAGTGAATGATTAGTGGCAACTGATGAGGAGAATGCAGCTGGAAGTAGCGAGGGCCTCTGAATCCCTGCAAGGTAAGGACAATGGAGCAGTGTGATGGTGATCTTCGGTAGGGGAGGGACAGCGGAGAAGTGTAAAGAAGGGCTAGAGAGAGGTTTAAGCAACAAGCGGACACCAGAAACAAGGGGGAAAAAAAGCGGCAAAGGGTTTGGGAAGTTTCACAGGGGAGAAGCAGCAAGGAGTTTGGGAGGTTCGGAGGGTGATGCAGACACGGGGGGGGGGGAGTTGGGAAGTTCGGAGGGTGATGCAGATGCGGGGGAAAAAACAGCAAAGGGTTATAACAGGGAGATACAGAGAAGCACACAGAGGGAGAGATTGGAGCAGGGGAAAAACCAGACACGAATTCAAGCAGCAAAAACCCTATCTATAGACACGGAGAAGTACACAGAGGAGGGGATTGGAGCAGGGAAAAAACGGACACGAATTCAAGCGGCAAAAACCTTGTCTATAGACACGGCGAAGTACACGGGGGTGGGATTGGAGCGGGGGAAAAACAGACACGGGAAAGCTCAGGGAGAGATCGGGACGGCGGGAAGATGAATTTTAAGCCGCAAAAACCTTATCTATCTTAACCAATGATTAGGCAAAACAACAAATATCGCATTTCTAAGCAAAACTATAACAAGCAACTATATGGAGCAACAAAACAGTAAACTATAACAAGGCAGGAGAACTTACAAGCTCTACAATCTTAACAAACTATGACTTATTAAACTAAAGAAACAAAACCTATGGTGCACCTTATGCTATGGGGAAGTCACAGAGGGCAGAGTGGTATGTGCCCAGGATACAGCTCCCAAGGAAGCCAGGGGATGGTGGCTGTAGCCAAGGGATACAGCTGAAAGGAGGGAACCCCGAGGCAAAGCCCACAGGAGCAGAGCTTAGTAGCGGCACAAACTTATTTTTAGCAGCAAAGCGCTGCGGAGTTTAAGAGAGGTTTTAAGACACAGACCAAGGTTTAGCTTGAGTCTGTGTGCTGGGAAAACAGAGCCAGCAGCTAAAATAATAAAATAAAAGTAGGGAAAGTTTCACAGAGGGATTCTTAGCAGTCCCCAAGGCAGCAGCAAGAACATCAGAAGGCTTGGTACAGTCTCAATTATCAGGAGATCTCTCAGGTAGCAATTCGTTCTTCGTGGGAGGGGTTTCAAAAAACGGGAGTACACTCAAAAAATAAAACGAGCGGAGAAAGGACTCCCCAGAACCCCTGGCTGATCAGACCAGGCAGCAATGCAGGAACCTTTCTGATGTTTGTTTCAAAAATGTTTTTAAAGGCAAACTCAGGCAGTTTCCTGCCAGTAATCCTGGTAGGCTCCCTCTGTCACAGGGGAGGAGGCACAGGGAAAAGCCAGGCAGGTGAGCACAGAAACATGTCTGGGCAGAGTTCTGTGCAATAGGTGACTCAAAAGCACATGAGGCCTATGACTTATGCCCAGGAACTTAAAAACACAATAGGTCTTGCAGCTCTGGACATTGCCTGCCCTACACCGAGCCCAGGTTCAACGAGGTGATAACAGGACTAACCCTTTGAACAGGGCAGTGGTCCCATTTAGCATGCAGCACAAGTGGCCCTCCCTTTGAGAAGGACAGTGGCCCTGGTAACCAACTTAACAGCCAGGGCAAGGCTACCACAGGAGGAGGACAACAACAAAATGGAGTATGGGGACAGCTGTGAGAAACAAAATGGAACAGACACTGTCTAAGAAAAAAAACACTGAGACCACTTCATGCTGCTCTGTCCATTTCGAGGCCCTGGTCCTCATTGTTTAAGCTATAGAAATTGCCTTTTGTCCTGCATCCCAACCTTCAGCTGCATTTGAGGCTGACAAACCCCAATCCTCTATCTTAACTATTTGTCTGTGGTCACCACAGTACTTGAAAGCTTCACAAGAGTTGTAACTTATATTTCAGTAGTGTCTAGAAACCCCAGCCAAGATCTGGGCCTCATTGTGATAGATGCAGTACTACGCATAGACAGTCCCTAACTCCAGTAGTTTTCACTCTAAATGAATAATATAGGCAAAGAGTGGGAGGGAAAACAAGCACAGAGCAAAGTGACTTGCCCAAGGTGAAACTGTAGGTCCCTGCTAGAACCAGGAGTAGAATCTAGGTCTCAGGAGACCTAGTTCAGTGCCTTTTTTATCAAACCACATGAATACATCTGCCCAATTCCCCCACCCTGTGAGATAAAGAATTAATAATAACTTCATTTTAGAGAGTAGGTGATTTTGCCAGTGTTACGTAGGAATTCTGTGGCAGAATTAAAAATTGAACCTTTATCTCCTGAGTCCCAAACCAGTGCCTTTAACCATAATGCCATCTTTCATCTCATAATTCATTCTTGTGGAAGGCCCTTAAGAGTGGAATATGCCATCACCAGGGGTAAGCTGAGCAACCTTAAGAGCACAATACAATGCAAGACTAACTTCTCTGGAGCCTTTCACTTAACTAATGAGTGGAATGGCCACGGATGTGTGTCCTGGACAACAATTTGCCTAGTTTTTACTCTTAAATGGCTTCGGTATTAAGGATAGGAGCTCTCAGACCCTTGTTCCTCTTTGTCAGTGGTCCCTGTATTTCTAAAATTGTTTAATGGGAACTAGACACTATGTTGAAATTGGAGTCAGGAGGTGGTATTTAGACATGCATATACTATTTACTGTCTGGATAAATTAACATATTGTAACAAGTCTATTCTCCTGGAGCCTAATCCCATGAGATTCTGGTTCTGACAGTGAACTCTTGCAGTTTACTTTCAAAACTAGCAAAATGAGTGACAGAATACAAACTTCTGGAATGTGAAAACAAACTTTTCAACATGTCTTTTTTGGGGTTACAGTTAGCTAGAATTCTCATATTTTATAATTTTTTGTCCTCTTAAAACTTGATATTAAAGCATAGATCTTTTCGTTAATGTTTTGGATTTTATTTTTAGCTTATTCCTTTTTTTTTTTTTGCTTCAGACCCCTTGTCCAGAGTACCGTAGGTAAATTTTTACCTCACTTGCTTTTTGGTAATTATGTAAAGATGGTTACAGTAATAGGAGTTGTTTAATTCCATGATGCAGCATTTTTTCTTGCCCTCTTTTTCCAGTCACCAATAAGGAATGATTCTTTAGATCATGCTTTTAAGAGTACAGAAACAAATGGTATCAGAAAGATTTTTTTTTCTATGTTGATGGCTACAGTAACGTAAGGGGAAATGGCTGATCAAGCTGAATTGAGGTAATTCTGAAGTAATCTCCCATCTCTAGTTTCATGTTCTTAATAGTCTTTGGACTGAAATTTTTGATTAGAATAACTTTGTACAGTTGCAGAAGAGTAATCATTTTTAGTTTTTTAGCTATTAGCTTTCACTTTGTCTAGATGTGTGTACATAAATTCAAAGGAAAACTGTTAAAATGCAGTCTGAATTTTTCATGCAATTATATTTGTAACATTTAGAAGTATGTAAATTAGAATTATTTCAGAATAGGATGCTGAATTCGCTGCAGTCTTATGGCATGTAATGACTTTTTTACTTATTTGTCTTAGTTGTAGCCAGCAGCAGGACAGTAGGATTTGTTGATGAATTTACAGTCCCTTAGTGTAAACAGCATCTGAGTGTTTTGTAATCATGCATTACAGTTCTTAAACTGTGATATTTGGACCTTTCTCCTCAGATTTATATAACAGACTTTTTACTAATGTTTCTTGACTGTAACTAATGAAAATATTAAATGTGTATATCGTAGAATTCATCATGCTGTGAAATTACAGATACTGTGGGTTGACAGTAGACTTTTGGCATCTGTCATATGATGAATAGTCATCAGATGAGTCTGCTCATTAGAGACTTTCTTTTAAAGGTTGGTTGGAACATACACGCTGAATGTGTTCCACTCATTTTCTTTTTGTTTTTTAGCTAACCTATGAGATAATATGCATATACATATAATTTTTAATTTTTAGAATTTTTTTCATAACTGTCATTTAGTTCATGCTCTGGGTATGTGCTAGCATATTGATGATGAAAATATTTTTATATTAATGAAAAGAGATTATAGCAATTTGAAGCATGACACCGTTATTATTCAGAGATAAGAATCTACAGTGATTAGAGCCCAACTATAATTTTAATAGCATTGTCATGAGCTTCAGTTGAGATTGACCCATCTAGGTTTGTAGCTTTTTCTTTCATGCATGTTCAGGGTACCTCAGCCTCTTGACGTGACAGTGTCATGATGCATTGTATTGACTCCAAACTGTGGCTTGCTTTTTTTTGTAAGAAAAAGTTGCCTTTCTGTTTGGTTATAATCTTCAGACTTAGCCACCTGGATCAAAGCATCTTTCTTTCTGTGAGGCGGTTGGGGATGGGTGGCATTATCTGAAGAGGTCAAATCAGATAGAGAGAAAAGTATTGATACTGTCCCAGTTCCACCCATGAGACACCATTGAATAGACATTTGTATTGTGATCTCCCCTCTCCTTCCTTGTATGTTGTAATCAGCAGTGTAATAGCTAACAATGCTTACATTTAAAATTTTCATTATACTGTACCTTAGTTAGCCTGTTGAAATGAGTGAGGCAGTTCACACTTCTCCGAGCTGTTTCATGTCTGTAGGGTCAGGTAGATATTAAAAGGGAAAAGCTATATCTTTGGAACTATAAGGGCTAAACACTTACAAAATGAAAGTGTAGATTTTAGAGCCCAGAACATCAGCCATCAGAGAAAAGTACCAGTTCTTCAAACTGCCATGAACTGGATCAGTCGGACTCCTGATATAGTGGGTTAAAATTTAACTTTCTCTAAATATGTGATCTGTGCATGATACTCCTGTGTTTTAACTCTAGAGTGGAGAGTTGGTAGAATCTCCCCAAACTCTTAACCTCTAAGGGCGGTGGTAGCAAAGAAGAATGTGAGTCAGGTCCCCACTAGTTATTTCTTGTGACTCCCTCTGCTGTATGTATTTGCTGCCTTGAAAACAATTCAGTCAGCTCCTCCTTAACTGCAGAGGAGCTGTGTACCACATCAGCAGTTGTAGCTCTTCTCTGGATCCCAGTAATTGCTTGAGGTATCCTTTCTCAATACCAACTTTGTCTTTCAGTCAAGTCTGGAACTTATTGAAGTTCTTATATCTTGGCTTCTGATATTTGGTGCAATTCTTCAGTGCTTGACTTTTGTCAGTATTTTGGCACTCGGTGACACCTTTTTTTTTTTTTTTGGTTGGTGCTTTGGTGTTCTAACACTTACTAATTGTTGGTGCCTGTAGTCCTCATTGTCATGCTGCTTTTTATTTTGCCACCAGCTCATCAACCTGCTATTTCTTTTCCCTACTGAAGCAGCTTTTGTAGTCTTCATGGAGATTACTTGAGAACCTGGGTTAGTTAAACCTTCCTGCAAGCATCTACGCTGCTAAGCCACACTTGAGGCATATCTGGTAGGTGCATGCATCCTGGTTACATGCTAGAATTTCCAAGGGCATATCCCATGATTCATAGTGCAATACCACTCCATGAATTGTTTTGTGGTGTATTTTGGAAGAAATTATCTGTCCCTCCCATGTCCCTGTGTGGAAGAGTTCTTTGCTTACCAACACAGAGAATTTAAACACTTCTGGCATTGCAAACTCCTCATTTCAATCTTCACCTCTGTTCTATCCACTGTCAAAGGCATTGATCCAGATCAGGATAAAGACCTATTCTAGTAGTTGTCACTGTTAATCCAACGCCTATTTTCAGAACTGGAGACAGATAGAGAGCATTTTGGAAGCAGCTAGTGGCCGTCAGAAAGTGGCAGCAGGCCTTGGTGCGGACACAGCAGAATTGAGACAGCTGATGCAGGTTGTAATAGCTGTAGATTCTCTTATGTTGACCTGATGTTGGATCAGGAGCACAAGTTCAGAGAGGATATACACTGTCATGCAGACCCAACCCTCCAGTGTCAGGACATGGAGACGAGGGAGTCCAAAAGTAGGCTCTTACTTCAGACTGCTGCAGGTTGGTTGCTAACCAGTTTTGTCAACTGTGACCATCTCCTTCCCCCCACAAGGTGCAAGTGAAGTTGTACCCTGATGTTAGAGTGCACTTAGGATAATTTGCTTACTAAGCAGTTGCAGGATGGTGGTAGAATGTACATTTGGACAACTGAAGGTAAGTTGGCACTGCTTGCAAACCTGTTTGGATGCAGTGTGTACATTGACATTTGTGTTATTGGGACTGCTGTGCACTCCACAACATACGTAAGCATAATGGGGAGAACATTCTCCAAGAATGGGTTGAAGATTGGCTGCCTGTACACCAGAACCTAAGAGTGTGCCTTTGATCATTGGGGCTGGGAGAACGAGGGAAGTAAGGGATGGCTTGTGTGCCTACATCCTGCTTTGTGTGGGAAAATGTGAGTCTGTAGAATGTTGTACTGTGTAGACTTAGACATGTTTGCTGTTCTGAGAATAAAACCTTTTGATTTAAACTTTCTGCCTCTTATTTCCCAAACACGCTCACCTGTGGATTGTTCAGTCAAATACTTTAGTAAAACCAAATGCAGCCAATCCAGCTGCTACTGTCCAGAGTGAAAATGTTAAGAGTGAAATGTACAGTGAAAACAAAGTAAATCAGTGTGATGTCACTGTTGATAGAATTGCACATCACCAGTGTTCTCATACTACTACTCCTGTTGTTGCACGGTGGTAGAATGAACAGAATACATATATCTGTACTCGCTTCTGTCCTAGGAGTTTGATTGCCAACCTCACTCCAGAATTGTCAAGTGGTGCATTGACTGCTGGGTATGTTAGCATGGAGGAGAGTCCACTGGCAAAGGTACTGGTTATCAGGCTAAGCAGCTGCTTGAACATTTCCTTCTGCTGCTGCCAGTCATGCTCCATTTTCCTGTCCAGCTCCAACAACTGCCTCTGGAATTCTCACTGGTGGTGTGACCTGTGGCTAAAGTCATTTTGTATATCCTGCAGCTGGTCTTCTTTGGAACATTTTTTTTTCTTTCCCCCTGCTAGTTCAGGGCCTTCATCCCAAAAGCCATTGGAGGGCTGCTTGGTGCAGCAGATGTGGACAGCCTTGCAAAGGCAATAAAGGGCTGCTTTTTTTTTTATTTTTTTTTGGTCTAGGAAAATAAAAATATCTCTTAACATCGTGTCACAAGAAGGCCATAAAATTTATACTTTTATTTTCTCCATATCCACATTTATCTCCTTTGTCCATATTTGCCTGTTGATAAGCACCTGCAGCTTAGGTCACCAGCCCACCAATACAATGGAAAATCTTGGAATTTTTTTAAAATAAAATAAATATATTTTTTGATCTGGATGGGGGTGGGTTTGGTGCCCATAAGCCCAGGGACCTATTTCCAGGGATGTGAACTATCTCCCGTTCAACAGTGCTGGTCTTAACACTATTTCAGGTAGTGGTGTCATTAGAAGATGTTAATCTGCTGGAGGTTCAGGATTGGAAGAGGGAACTTTTCCAGGCCTGTGGTAGACGACCATCTGTCTATGTCAAAGAAGTATTTACTTGCCTGGTGACTGATCAATGAGTGATGACTAGAGAGGACTTGTAAGCTGTGGGGTGGGGAGGGTTTGTCTTGCATAGGCATATCCTGGACTGTCTTGAGGTTTTCCTATATGAAAAGTTCATAAGCATATTCTTCTGGGGGTGGACCAAAATTTCAGTGAACACAAAAAGCATGCTGAAATAGGATGCAAGAACTTGCTTACCATGAATATGCCTTTTCACAGCCCCTGTATATCGGCAAGAGACTTTCACTCAGGGTGGATTTGATTTAAATCACTAGTCAGGAAGACTCGATTTAATCATGGATTTCTACATGATAGTGCATCCTTGTTGGTTGTTATAACCTTAATAGATATTCTTCACAACTTGGAGATAGATATAGGTTTCATTTGTAGATTTCATTTGTAGATGGTACACACTGTACCTTTTTTAAGTGATTTATTTTGAAAACTTTTCAGATTAGTTTTATAGCTGTATCAGAAAATGAATGATTGGTTATTTCGTTTATCAAAGATAATTGAAGCAAATATTTATGAAGTCATTGGGATGTGAACTATCTCCCGTTCAACAGGGTAATCACTAATATTTGGAGAATTTCCTTGTCATGCTGTATTAGGAGGAGAACATCACCAGACAGACATTTTTAAAATTGTTTTATTTAACTAAAACAACGGTATGTATTCTGGATTTTTTTCTTCAACAGCAAACGTAATATTTTAACACAAGAAACGTACGAATTTTTGAATTCATTTAAACATTCAAGGCTTGTTTTTGCTAAAATTGTTTTTAACTAAAATAGTTAAATGAAATATTTAAAAACAAAAACAAAAATTGTCAGCTAGGTCAATATGAGACACTTAACATTTTGGCTTCTGCAGCTAACTCTGTCATCTTCACCTTCATTTTCTTGTTTGTTCATAATCTGGAAAAGAAAAACAAGCTTTCCTGCTTTTTCAGGTCCCAAATGATTTCTCAGTTTGGAATAAATTAGTCCAAAGGAAGAAAATATTCTTTCTACACTGTCAGAAAAAGCTACTGCTGTTAAAAGTGCAATTATCACTTCAACAGTCTCTGAATCCGAGTGCTTAAGTGACTTCCACCAGTTCACTGGTGTGACTTTTTTTTTTTTAAAACATCAGCAGGAAACATATTTCTTGAATGGTTCTTATTCCCCAACTGGATTTTTTTACAGCCTAATGCCATTATAGGTTTTCCCTTCTAGTGAGAGAATGGTATGGTAGATCTCAAATCAATGAAGGCTATGCTCAGAAAGACCTCAAGACTTCTGAAATATGCTGCTCAAACAGCTTCACTTTTGTTTCTACTGCCTGTCCCTCCCTTATCACATTTATCTCCAAACTACTTCTCCTTGTCCAGGTCTATTCTGCCCCCAGCAATTTTCTATTCCAGGGGTTGGCAACCTTTCAGAAGTGGTGTGCCAAGTCTTCATTTATTCACTGTAATTTCGTCTTCTGGTAATACATTTTACATTTACAGGGGCCGGCAGATGGAACCTTAGACTGGCAGCGGGCTGAGCGGGGCCAGCGACCAGGACCCAGGCCAGCAGTGGGCTGAGCTGCTCAGTCTGCTGCTGGTCTGGGGTTATGGCCACCGGCCCTGCTCAGCCCACTGCCGGCCCGGGGTTCTGTCCATCCAGGCCGGAATTGGGCTGAGAGGGGCCGGTGACCGGGACCCAGGCTGGCGGACGGAACCTCAGGCTGGCAGCAGAGCGCTACTGAAAATCAACTTGCATGCTGCAGATTGCTGACCCCTGTTCTATTCATTGAACTTTTTGAAACGTTGCACTTTTAGAGAGAGGTAAGGGATTGACTCTGTGTACACAAATTTGCAGAGGGACAATAGGGTTGAGATCTGTTCTCTCTCCTCTGTATGTATGTATGTTAATATTTTTTTGCTGTTAACAATCATGTTATCTCTGGAGACACAAATCCACAGTTTGAGAACTGCAAAACTAAGCATCTCTATTATCTTCTAGACTGAGCACCGAGTCCCATTGAGTAGATAGAAAGATTAACCTAAATAATCTGTACAGAAGCCCCTGGAACCTCATAAGATTGGGTCCGTAGTCCATGGACTATTGGAACTTATTTACAAAACTTTTCTTAAACATTACATGAATATATTGTCTCATACTATAGAATTAGAATTTATAATCCCTATTCCATGATGAGGTATCTGAGCTATAATGCATTTTAATTAAAACTGTCTTTAGATATGCTTTTTCAGGAAAAAGCATTTTATCAAAAAATTCAATTTGAATCCTTTCCCCCCTTTTTTATCATTGATTTCTCTTAATCCTGCTTTCTCTTAATATAGACACAGCTCATACAGTAGGACATAACATCCTGACTGTCTTGGACAATGCTTTAATACCGTGCAGTGTGTGTGTATACATAGCTATGCATATGTGCTTGTGCTCCATGCATCCCTAGGTCTGCAGGCATCACTCATTTTGTAATCTCAGTTGTGAATAAATTGGTTAGTAGCATTCAGTTACATCTCAGAATAAATAACTAGTTGCATATTTACGTCTTTTTCTCTTTGATTGGAATCCATCTTACCAATGTGGACACAAGAACAAATGGATATAAACTGGCCATCAGGAAGTTCAGACTTGACATTAGACGAAGGTTTCTAACCATCAGAGAGGAATGAAGTTCTGGAACAGCCTTCCAAGAGGAGTAGTGGGGACAAAAGACATATCTGTCTTCAAGACTAAGCTTGATAAATTTATGGAGGGGATGGTATGATGGGATAGCCTAATTTTGGCAATTAATTGATCTTTGACTGTTAGCGGTAAATATACCCCTTGGCCTGTGATGAGATGTTAGATGGGGTGGGATCTGAGTTACTACAGAGAATTCTTTCCTGGGTGTCTGGCTGGTGAGTCTTGCTCACATGCTCAGGGTTTAGCTGATCACCATATTTGGAGTCGGGAAGGAATTTTCCTCCAGGGCAGATTGGCAGAGGCTCTTGGGGTGTTTCGCCTTCCTCTGCAGCATGGGGCATGGGTCACTTGCTGGAGGATTCTCTGCGCCTTGAAGTCTTTAAACTATGATTTGAGGCCATTGATCACTCAGAGATAGGTTGAGGGTTGTTGTGGGGGTGGGTGAGATTCTGCATTGTGCAGGAGGTCAGACCAAGTCTATGACTCTATCTTAAATTACATGTGATGGGGAGGAAGGTGTGGGGAGGTGGCTGGGGAAATGGTGTGGCTTCTGCACTCAAGCTGGCTAAAGGTCACCCCATAGTACATAATATTCTTCATAATAATTGCATTGGCCATAAACCAGCAAAATCCTATCACTTATATTGCAGTTTCTCACTAGGAATAACAAAGATGGCAGCAGCCTCTTACCTGTCAGTAGCTGTGATTCTGATGCTGTTTTCTCTCTGTTCCATTCCCTGTCCCCGATCAGGTCTTATGGACTCTGGTCTGAGGATGTCCTCGGGTTCATCTGGCCATAGGGACTGCTGGCCCTGGGGTATGTTTGGTTTCTTCCAGTCCTCCTACTGCTGGGTTCTCCTCTATCTCTTCCAGTCTCTGTCCATAAGTACATTTGCTCTTAAAACCCCATCAGGCACAACAGGGGGCTGTTCCATGCTTTGGATAGTGTTGAGCAACTAGTCAAACTCTTTGTAGTAGTGGCAGGTTGATAGTAAGTTTCTAGATTTGTCATTGGTATTTTTTCTAGTGTTTTTTTTAATTCTCTGTGCACTGACTTTCCCTCCATATAATCCCCTTCTCTGCCAGACTCTTGGAGATGCTCTTTTAGAGGTGTGATTTTTGGTGTGTATCTCAAAATTACAGTGCTTACTACACTAACTGTTCAAGTAAGCTGTGTAGAAATGCAGAAGACCGGGTGTAATGTGTTTATAAACTTGCCAGATGTAGCATATAAACTAATAGATGAGTTCCAGTGCAGAGAAAGGGAGCAGGTACAAAGGCAGGAAAATATGACCCCTACAAAGCCATTAGAGGACAACCACCTGGGTTACAGCTTCCTTCACATGCGGGATAGGTTCTAGCCCCTACCCCCGACCCTATCTTACAGTGAATCGTGTACTGCCCGCTAGGTAAGCAAGCCTGACAAATCTATATAAAAGGCTTTTTATGCATGGAAGAGAGGCTTGGGCTAAAACCATGGTAAGGGTATGTCTGTACTACTCACTGGATCGGTGGGTAGTGTTCGCTGTATCGGGGATCGATTTATCGCGTCTCGTCTGGACACGATAAATCGATCCGCTAATTGATGTCCGTACTCTGCCTTGGCAGAAGGAGTAAGTGCAGTCGACTCGCTGCCAGGAGACAGCCAGGTAAGTCGAACTAAGATACTTGGACTTCAGCTATGCTATTTGCATAGCTGAAGTTGTGTATCTTAGTTCGAACCCCCTTGTTAGTTTAGCCCAGGCCTAAGAGTCTGGGCTAAATGAGTAGAGTTAAGCCAGGTTCTCACCTGAGTTTAGTCATGCTTTCAGCCCAGGCCAGCTAGCATGGCAGGGGGCATAGGGAGTAGTGTGTGGATTTTGGTTTCACTTGAGCTAGTAGTACTCCTCTTGTGCTGTGAGAATGCAGACTAAATCATTTAGCGTGCTGATAGTCTTCCATTGTCTTCTCTGTTTCTTCCAGTGTGCCAAGGAAGACGAACACATTCTCCCACAGTTCATTGGGAAAGAATCAGGTGCGCAGTTTACTGCAGCACAGAGAACTATGGGATGTATCTCCAGAAAGTCCTGATGATGCACATGAGGGAGTGCACCATAACTTGGGCACGGGGTTGCGGTGTAGCTGTTCATACACAGGCTACAGTAACCTGATTCCTCGTAGCATACATGTAACACATAATGGACATTAAACTGTCTGAATGCCTGCCATATACCTTTCAGTGTGTCTAACTACTGGTTTGGTCTGAACTGTTTCAGCTAGCACTGGTTTAGTGCCAATATGAATGTCATTAAAATGGTTCAAACTGAAATGGTCCAGATGGGTCAACTACTCCCACAGTGCACCAGTAGCCCTTTGAAGTGTTCCAGAATCCATTGCTTCTGGGAGCTGTGCCAGTAACTGGAAGTAGGTAATCAGAAGGCCTTGCAAATGAAAGTTCAGAAGTGTTAGTGTGGGCATGAGATAAAACTGCACCTTTTCAGAATGAGAGTCAATATAGATCCAGTGCTAACATCCAATCCCTTCCTCTGTATTCACCTGGTGCAACGTCTTAGTATAGCAGTGATACTGGTTTTTACCTATTTTTGTACTGCTCCCCATGTCAATAGTCACCACCTAGCCCCGGCCTTGAGCCAGGAAAACATGCGTGATCTTAAATAAAACCTTAACCTGTAAATTGTGGCACACAATGCTACCAACACTTCAATCTAACATGCTGTGTCTTACCAAATGCCGAGGAAAATCTGTATAGTTCACTGATCCCATTCATATATTTTTTAATGGAAATCCAGACTTCCATATCTCTTTGAGACCTGAATATGATCGGTCATTTCCGAAGATAGATGCTATAAGAGGTAGATAAGTTTTCAGACTGAATCCAACAGTTGATTTTGGAAATCAATATGCTTAACTGTTTCTGAGAACATTTTACATTGAAGTCCTTTGTTCGTGTCCTTTAATTAAAATCTATACAGAGCAGAATACATTAGCAGGAAACGCTAAGGCAGGATTGTGTGTACTTCCTGAGAGCAATGTAGCCCAGTTTGGTACAGTTCTATTGCAGATCAGCAGGGGTTCAACACTGAGGTCTAGATACAGAAACACACATAAGTGGAGAAGTTTAAATGTGCATCATCCAGAAAGAGGCACTGAACTGGAACCCAAGAGACCTGGGTTCTAATCAGTATTTCATTATTTTAGTAACTACAGAAAAATCTCTAATAATATTCCTCTGCCTGTAGTCCTTCAGTGCTGGTTGGTTCTCTGCCTCAGCTGCCAAAGGATTAAGCATAACTAAATCAGGCAAATCTATAGATTGGATAGATCAGTGGTTCTGAACTGGGGTCTTGGGGCGCAAGCAGGTTTTTTGCAGGGGGTGAGGGGGATGCCAAGCAGGACCAGCATTAGACTCACTGTGGCCCAGGGCAAAAAGCTGAAGCCCCATTGCATGGGTCTGAAGTCCTAGGCCCTGAAGAATATAGCTTCACAGTGCCCTTGTGGTGTGGGGCACCAGGTAGTTGCCCTGTTTACTACCATCTAACGCCTGCTCTGGCTTTTAAATGCAGAAAACCAGTTGAAGTATAGCTGGGCTGTGGAGTTTTTATAGCATGTTGGGGAGTGGGGCTCAGAAAGGAAAATGTTGAGAATCCCTGGGCTAGATTGTGTGGGGAGACTTTTTTAAAAGGCATTACATACACCATTATATATACACTAATATCCTGTATGTTGCTTAAGACAATTGGTAAATGTTTACCTGCAAATGGACAAGGAAAATACCTGGCTTTGTAATGTCTGTCATCTCAGTACAGTGAACATGAATATGGCTTATTGAAATCTTATCTCTGACAGCTAGCGAAAACATTAGCTTTTTGATGGAGATGTGGGGAGACTTTTTTCCTTCATCCATTAATGGTAGTTCTTTAGAAAAGGGTGCGCACTCTCTCTCTCTCTTTCTCTCATATGAGCACTGTGAGGAAGATGGCTTGCTGTCTATGGGATTTCTTTCAATTCTTTCCATTGGATGGACTCCCTTGTGACAGAATGACCTCTTTGTTTTTAGTGTTCCACTTCTTTTAATTAGAGTTTCTGAGCTTGTTTATATAGGGACACCAACCCATCAGTATTGTTGGCACTGCTACCTGAGAGGATATTTTTGTTTCAGAAATCCACTATATTTCTCAAACTTGACTATTTTGGAAACTAAATAGCTATATAGCCATGTCGGACATAAACTGTTCTCACAAGTATTTATTCTATGCAGCTATCAAGATAATATGTCTGGGCTGTTTTATCCACTCTGTATGTGTGCATAAAGAGATTTATGGTTCAATATTAGGTGACTTTTCAGAGTTAACACATTACAGCCTCCAGATATCTTATTTTGGGGAAACAATGTATCAAACTGATATTTTTTTCCTGTTAGTGACTGAATCAGTAATAGGGTTCAGTTCAGAGGATAGCTTTACAAAGGCTCCTACAGTCTCAGATCATCTTACTTGGTTGCTCCATAGTTTGTCCTCAAAACTCAGGTTTTGCTTGCTCTCGTTTCAAGGGACACGCCAAAAGGGACAGTATCTCAGAGCTTGTTGTAGAGACCAGCATGAGTAACTTACTTATATTTGATCATTTTCAAAGAGTAGCGTTATTTTCTCTGGATTCCACCTATCATGTGGTGTCTCTGTGCCTGGCCCAGATTACCAGTCTGGGCTTTTTCAGTAAGAGGATTTTGCATACCGTTGTCCCTTAGACAAGAATCTAACTTCATGTGAACAATGTGTCTGTTTTGGATGTTGAGAGCTGTTGTAAGTTCTCACTGTATGGACTGGCATGTGAGGGATTTTGTATAAGGAATATGATTAAAACAGTGTTCTATTTACATTGTAAAAATTTAATATTATCACCGAGGGGATGGGGTGTCACAATGTTACTGGATTCTCCTTCCCCAAAGCATAGATGACACCAGCATGCAAATATACTGGGCTGGTGACCAGTACAGAGAGTGGATTAAGCATCTCTAGACAGTACAGGAAAACCAGAGACCAAAAACACACCTCTGGCAACTTGCCAGCATTGTGCCTATTTTTTGAGCAGTTTGACAAGCACAGAGCTATCAGTGGTGCATGATGAACTAGTTAGCTGGAATGGTGCCCTCCTGGCCCCAGAATCCAGCATGGGGCCTGATGGGAACCAGCAGCAGGTGCAGAGAGAGGCCCACAAAGTGATTCTGTAGCTGAAATGAGTCCCAAAGGAGCTTTTGATGCAGGAGCAGCACATCCTGCTGTACTTGGAGGAGCTGTTTGATGCCCACTCGGGGAACAACCTGGCCGCAGAGCCTACAGACGACAGACTGGACAGAAGCTGCCTTGGAGCCTGGTAAGTTTCTGCTCCGTCTAATGTTTAATATAGGAATGGGATGGATTTCAGTTCTGTGAAGCACTGTAAAAAGTACTTAAAGCCCTGGTTAACAGCATGTGCACCAGTTGTGCACCCATTTCCTCCTCCCCCCCCCCCCCCCGCCAATGTGGAATTCAATTTGGTGACCAGGAAATGCAAACAATAAAAACCACTTGAAAGTATTTATTTTACTAGAAAGGCACAGTTTTTTGTTAAGGCATTTCTGTTTCTTAAAAATAACCTTACTGCCATACCTGTAAGTATGCCACTCTATAACCAGTGGTGTTAACAAGCCTTCTGGAAAGAGTGAATGGTACAGTGGTGGTGTGTTCCATTCACAGATCTAGTCCATTTCAAGTAAAGGTAGTCCAAGCAATACATAGGTGACACAATCATTTTTCCTAACCCGTTCAAATTTGAGACATGCATCCAGAAATATGCCAGGGGGTTGGGGTAATGGTTGTGGAGTTCTGTGTGTTGCATGTAATTATAACTGGCTAAGACATGTGAAACTTATGCAGCATCCTGTTGATTCCCTCATGAATTCTGACCCAGTCTTAAGTGCTGATAGATGCAGACTTTTCCTGAAGCCAGAACTCCAGATAGGTAATCACTTTTTGGTGAAGTGTGTATTTTTTAGGCCCACCTTGGTAGCCCACCAGGCCATTCCACTCACAGATGTGCTGTTCATTCATTATATGTTTGAATACCTTCGCTGCATACATTGCAGGTTTCTCACCGGCAGCTTTGAATATCCTCTTCTTTTGCCAGTCAGGCACCATAGGAACAGTTATATCCTCCAAAATGTGGAAGGCCTGAAATGATAAAGAGCCTGTGTAGCAAGGCAACTGGCAGACTTCCCTCCCCCGCAAGTAATTATGCATTTTTTAGAAAACAAAAAAAAGCTTTGAATTTTTAACTTACCAGTGTCTCAGTATTAGTGTCACTGTGATTAACCAGGCTGTGTTCAGGGAGCATCTGTGGTCGGAAGCATCCCTCTGACAGTATATTGAAGTTCAGTTTGAAAATGTAACCCTTTGTCCTTGGAATTCCGCAAGAATTTTTTCTGTGCTCCTGCAGTGAGCTGTTTGAGACAATAACTCTGCATCTTGTCCTATTCCAGATCCCTCGACCTCTAGTGACTGCAGAACCGCAACAGCTTGCCTGCTGTGTAATACAAGCCTGGCTCAGCTTACTGTCAAGGACTGTTCCAAGAGGAAGCATTTCTGTGATGAACTTATGATTGAAATTCTGGATAGGGTCCACAAGCAGGTCCAGTAACCAAAACGGAGGGACTTATGGCTGAAGGCAAGACATGGCGAGAGTCGAGAGGAAAGGCTGAGGCAGGCCGCACAACTTGAGAACAAGATTTCAGTGCAGGAGCAGGCACTTGTTTCACTGTTCTTGGAACAGGAGCAGTGGCTAAAGGAGGAGGACAGAGGTCAGCAGAGAGGACAGTTTGAGTTGCTGATGTCAGTAATGGCTGAAAGAGTACCAACTCCTGCTTCATCACCCACATTACAGCCTCAGACCTCTGGGCAGTATCCTGGGATTTAGTCCAGAAACAGTGTGGAAAACTTCATGACTGTGTAGCCTATGCAGTAAGGCCCCAATAGTGGCTGGATCAGGCAACTTAAACCAGTGCGGTCCTCCATATTGACCTCCTTCCTGTGGATGCCTCCACCTCACTCGTGTGCGGCAAGAAGGAAAGGAAACCTGGGGTCAGGGGGTTCTGTGTTGTACATAGTTTCATTATTTGCAGTTTTTCCATGCACTTTTTTCCTCCTCTGGTTCTGTTGTTACTAGGGTGTTGGTGTAGCAGTGTCAGCTGGCCTGCCTGGTAGTGGGTGGGTGTTGTAGTTTTCCAAAACATGTTTATAAATAAAGCTTTTTGTGTCATTAGGAGAGTTTATTTCTATCACTGTCATATTGTACAATATGTGTTTTTAAAATAACAAAGGTAAACACATGATCAAGGACGATTAGGAATTAGTAAGCAAATGACATTCCTTTATACAATCCTCACTTCAGTTACTACTTTATATTACTCCTGGGGGAAATTCTGTACAATATTTTAAAACTTGGCATATTTTATTTGTTAAAATAGCACTGTATAATCACACCAGTTTGTTGTTTTAGTAATTTATTTCGCCATACTTGTTAGCGACAATGTCTAACAATATAGATACCAAAAAAAACAACCTTCCCCAAAAGTAGAGTGTTAAAGAAAGCCCTACCACAATCCACTTTGTTTCTCTGCCCCCTCCCCCCACAGAGCCCAACCTGGGGGCCAGACACCCTCTCCCCCAGAGCCCAGGGATCCAGAGGGAGAAACAGCCTTATGCTGGGTCCCGGGTTTGTGTGAAGTTTCCTGCACCCAGTCTCTTTCTTTCGGGGTGTACAGCTGTCCGGAGCCTTCCAGTTCTCTCTCTCCTCTCCTCTCCTCTCTTCTCCTCCTCCTCCCTGCCCCAAGTATTTTATTTGCAAACTGGGGAGCTAAACTTGGCCAGGTCCAACTGCTCTGCAGCCCGTTTCTGCAAGGGAAAAAGGAAATTCTGCACAAACATTCATTCTGTGCAAATTCTGCACTGCACAGTGGTCCTGAATTTTCCCAGGATATTATATGAATCTATACTGTGAATCATGCCCCACCATTTCATAAGTGGTTATGTCATTCAGAAGTACATTGCATGGCAATCAAGTCCCTACTCTCACCAAGCACTCACCTCAACCCCAATCAATAAGCACTGTCCCCACTCCTCCAAAAGGACATTCATAAAGTCCATAATGTGGGAGCACAAAGCCTCCCTGACTACTCTTGCCTCGGTGCATCTAGCTCAGGCACAAAGTAGAAAGCTATCTACTTTCTGCCTGAGTAGACTGGTTCAGTGGCCCTTCTCGGTCATAGGTCCATTCAGAAGGAAATGGCTCACCTCTGGCTTCACAAAGATTGTGAAGAGCACAGCAATCTACAGTAATGCGAACAGCATTGGTGACTTGTGCATCCAAATGGTCTGTAGACATCTCCAGCAAGGATTTCAGTCTACCAAATGCAAATTCAACAACCATTCTGCACCTGCTGAGAGTGTAATTAAGAAATCTTTTTCCAGGGCCTCCTAAATTAGGGTATGGTTTCATAAGCCAACGCAAAAAGAGCTGTGCTGGGATCCTCAAAATAATGGTGGGGTCAGTAATGCTATTGATAGTGTCATTTGATGGGAATAGTGTTCCAGCCTGTCCATGAATGTAGACTCACATTCATCACAAAACCCTGACATCATGAACTTTCCCAGTGCAGCCCATGTTCACATTCATAAATGGACCTCGGGGGTCCATGAGGGCCTGTATAGCAATGGTGTAATGCCCCTTGTGGTTTGTACTTGTGCTCTTTGAGGAGGACAAACTAGGGGCACAGGAGTTCCATCAGTGGTCCCAGGTTGGAAATCCCATTCTCTCAAATGCAGTTACTTCATGAATATTTTTTTAAACCACATGCCTGATTGCCACAGAAACTTCCACCGCCACTTTACCCACAGTCGACTTCCCAGCCTTAAACTGGTTGGCAATGGACCGGTAGCAGTCTGGGGTAGCCAGCTTCCGGATGGTTATAGCAACCTGCTTTTGGATTGGCATGAGTAGGTTCATGCATATGTTTACACTAGAGAATTGGGGCAAGCTGTTCAGAAAGCTCCAGAAATGTAGTTTTCTTCATGTGGAAGTGCTGGACCACAGCTCGTCATCCTATATCACCATGACAATTTGATCCCCTCAGCTTGTACTTGTGGCCCTGTACCAGAAGTGCCTTTCTACATAGGGGGCATGAGTGACTGTACCGAGTGTCATGAGTTCCATTAGCCAGTTGGAGTCTGCCATGCTTGGGTACTCTGCTGCCGCCTCTTCCTGTTTCATCATAAGCTCTGTCAGATGCCTTTGGTGGGTCAGAAGATGCCACCAAAATATCCACTACCATTTCTCAGAAGCTCTTCCTGTTTCCCAACACAGAAGGGAAAGTACAAGCAAGAGAACTTCTTCTGTAGGCGCTGCCTCCGTGTTGCTGGTTCCAGTAGCTGGGGGTGCACGGACCAAAATGATTGCTTGGCCGGATGTGTTGGCAGGCTGTTTAAACTTTCTATAGCATGCAGTGTAGACAGTCATGCTTTCTCACAGTATGCCAATGTTGGGACTAGACCAGCCACATTTCAGAAGAATGTTTGAGAGTCTGTTATATGGCTGATTTCACCTTGGTCTGTGTGCTGCAGTGTCAACATCAGAGCCCCAGGTTCAAGCCTGGGTTAGAAAAGCCTTAATGGCTGGGTAATAATTGTAAACACTCAAGCCCTGGGTTTCTGTAACCCAGAGTCTGCTGATTGGAGTCCCATTAACCCTGATCTTATATAGCAGTGTAGACATAACCCTTTTGAAAATGTTACCCTAAGATTATAGTTACAAGATCATATTAAGTTATGCTTTGGTGATTCATAATGTCTTTTTTTAAATACACATTGCGCTTTTAAATTTGAAATTAAAATATGTAAGGTTTTGTGTGTGGAAAGAACAACAACTTGGGGGACTAAGTTGTGTTGTGGAGGAGAGACTAGGTTGATGAGTGTGGTGGGTAGGGACTGTGTGTGTGCTGAAGTAGCAGATGAATGTGGTCGTGTGAGAAGGGGAGAAAGAGATCAGAGTAGATTGTGGATTGGCAAAACATGAAGAATGTCCAAACTTCAAATTAGTTGTTGCTGAGCCTGTACTTAAAATGGCAGTGAGGGATAGCGGACTGCTATGACTTGCTGTGTCTGGGTTTTGAGGGCTGAAATTTATGCAGACAAATTTTTTTTATAAAAAGTTGCTTTGATTATTTTGTATTAATAGCATGAGGTGCTAATAGAAATAGTGAACTTTTGTATTTTTAAATAACATTTATATCTGTTTTTATCCTCCACATAAGAGATGTAGGAAGAAACTCAACTGAATGTTAACCTGGAAAATTAGTTTTATACTACTAACTACTTTGGATTGTTGCATCTCTCTCTTCTTTTTTCTTTTATTAGCAAAACCAAATAGGAAGTTGACATTCCTATACCTGGCCAACGATGTCATTCAGAACAGCAAAAGGAAAGGACCAGAATTTACAAAAGACTTTGCACCAGTTATAGTTGAGGCCTTTAAGCACGTTTCAAGGTACAGTAAACTGTAATGTGGGCATTAATATCTTATTAACTATTATTAAGCCAGTGTGTGAGGCATTTTCCTTCCAGAACACTTCATTTGTTCTGTCTGGATCAGCAGCTTTCATGCACCCTAATTAAAAGAAACGCCCTATCCTAGATCTGAAGCTTATTTTTTTTTCAGTTTCTTCCGTGCACCTCTTAGTTTAAATATCCTTTGATCTTGCATACATGTCAGTCTTCTTTAGCATATGCCCAGTGGTGCTGGAACACTGTTAATAGTGTGGGTGCTGAAAGCTAGACCCCTTACCTTTGTTCGTGTGTGTCTCTCTTCCCCCCACCCAAGCTCAGACCCAGAGCAGGACTGTGTCTCTGGGATGCAGGGACCTGGAAGGGGTAAGTGGCCTGAGGCTAGGGCTGGCAGCTGGGAGCCCGGGCGCAGGAGAGCCGGAAGCTGGGACCTCGCATAAAGGCTAAGGGTGCTGCAGCACCCCCCACACCATAGTCCCTGTGCTTGTGCGTGTACCTCAATCAGAATAAAGTTTATTAGCCTGATAATCATCTTTTCACATTGGAAGACTGTCGGTTGTGTTTTTCTTTTGTGTTAGGTTCAGGGTAAATGTTTTTTTCATTCATTCAAGTTATTGTATGTTACAATAATTCCTTATTCCTTCATGATACAGGTCTAGCATATGATTTCTCTGGATGCAATTCACCTGTTTAGCACTTACACTAGAAGGCATATCTGTAGATGAATCTTTTGCATCTTCTTATGTAGTAAGACTTCATTGTAAAGGAGATGGATTGCTAATTAATAGAATAAGGGCGAAACTGATCTATCCTGTTTTGCTAGGTTTAAAGGCACTGTGAAGCATTCAGTGGTTGAAGTGGACTCCAGGGCTAGTAGACTTGACCTTTATTTCAATGTGACGTATTGTGAGGTGACTTTGAACAAGTCAAAACCTCCTTTACCCTTTCTGCAAATGAGGATCTTTATCTCACAGAGGTGTTGGGAGCTTTAATTCTTTGATATTTGTAAAATACTTCAGATCCTTGGATGCAAGATTATACAGGGCTGAATTGTTTGTTATTGAGTTGTACCTCTACCATTTTTATTGGTGATTTTACTATTTCCCCCACAGTGAGTCTGATGAGAGTTGTAAGAAGCACCTTGGCCGAGTGCTCTCTATTTGGGAAGAGAGGTCTGTTTATGAAAATGATGTATTGGAACAACTTAGGCAAGCTTTGTGTAAGTATTCTGTGTGTATGTGTGTTTCAGTCTCTTAAATAAATGTATTGTTTCCTGAACTGATTTTTAGGTCTCTACTTTGATTTTTAGATGGTGACAGAAAGGCCAGGAAGCGCACATTTGAACAGATAAAAGTTGATGAAAATAACTGTTCAGCACAAAGTTCTCCAAGTGACCCTCCACAGGTAGAAGTCTCTTGTGTTCATAAACTTCTATCATTTCCTAAGGTTTGGGATATATTTAAAAATAAACCCTTCAGGCACTGAGTAATACAGAACCAACTCTGCATTGTAATGAGTTCCATTTTAAGGGCCAAATTAACACTCAAAGCTAGAAAGTTGAGTAAAGGTGGCTTTATGCAACCTTTATTCTTCCTCAATCCTTGGATTATCATGAGCAGAACAGTCTCTGATGTAACTTTGGGAGGCCTCAGTGCTATCAGCTATGCTGGCCTGCAGAGGCCTCCCATAGGGAAGGACTGCTGTGCACTCCAACTCTACTTCAGGCACTTCCTTATATTAGAGTGGTTCATAGGTATCAAGTGGGTTATACCAGATTTATGCTTCCAGAGGCTTCCGCCATGCTGATGGAATCTTTATTGCCCTCTTTGGAGCTGGTTTATGGTCTTTGTGGCTCTCCAGTGGAGTAAAGGAACCTCTCTGGGGCAGAGGTACTGTCCCTTAAAGTGTTGTTATAAGTAAATATCTAAATTTTGGGGGGGAGGTGGAATATTAATTGGAGATTTACAATTCCTTTAATTTTTATTTTACAATACTCATTACATCAATCTGTTGTGTACGTCTCACTTTTAGGGGTACTGAAATATCTTTCTTTGTTACAATGCTTCTATATCTTGGCTACAAACTGCATCAGTATTTTAGCATTTTATAATTTTAGCAAATTTGACACTTTTTAAAAAACATTTTAAAATTGTAGTGTTTATATATATTTTTAAAATACCAAAAATGTTTGGCTTTCAAAATTAACAGTGAAGAAATAAACATAAGATAGGACTATTGTAAATGTAAAATATTGATTATACAATTATATCAAATTATTATCTATAACAGTGTAATATTTAACACAGTTTATTTTACTCTATATGCGAGGACTTTCATAATTTACATGCTTGTCACTATGTTGTGCTTATGGCTTTTTGTTATGTCACTTTCTCTTCTCAGAGAGTTTTTAAAGTTATAATTGGGGATGCCAGAACAGTCAAGTGTGGAATAGGTGGTTGGTTTTTTTTTGTTTTTTTTGTTTTTTTGTTTTTTAAGAACAGGGCTTTGGAGATAATCAAAATTTAGTACACCCTATTGCAGCAAATAATTTCTTTTTTACTACTTTGATTTAAGCTCAACTTCATGAATATGCCTCCATTGAAATTACTGCTGTGCTTTTATGGTGTGATGTGCCTACCAGGAAAAAGTTAAGCAAGAAGTAATTTAATGTTACATTTAATTTAAACAATTTAGAAGTACAGAGTAAAAATGAAGAATACCCTCAGGTAGTCATTACCAGTAAACCTTGTACTTCATATTTAAAAGTTGTCCTGCAAGAATTTAAAGGAAAATGAGACCATTTTTAGCAGAAGGATCGTTCTTAACATTTGGAACATTGCAGTGCTTCTCCATGGGGAGTTAAAGCTGTTATGTTGACATTTTACGTCTTTTGGGTCAGGGAGGGAAGACGTTGGTAATGCTGACTTTGGCAAAGTAGTTTTTAAACTGATACTGTCAAATTGCATCCCGTAAACTCATTGTGAAATAATGCTGACATTATTCTGTGTCAAGGTCTGATGACTAAACCAGTTCTAAGGCTGTGTGCTTTTTCAGACTACAGATCTCATTAGAGCATTACAAGAACTAGAAAATGCAGCCTCTGGGGATGCAGCAGTTCATCAGAGGATCGCTTCATTGCCTGTAGAGGTCCAAGATGTGTCCTTACTAGACAGAATAACAGGTGAGAGATGGGGATGCAGCAACTGAAATGCGAGCATAAGAGAACCTGACAAGATTTTGTAATGTATTGCTATTTTTTTTCTCTTTACTTGTCTTTTAGATAAGGAATCTGGAGAACAGCTTTCCAAGATGGTAGATGATGCTTGTATGGTACTGGCGGATTACAATGGCAGGTTGGCGGCTGAAATAGATGATAGAAAACAATTAACTCGAATGTTATCAGACTTTCTGCGATGTCAAAAAGAAGTCCTTGCAGAAAAAGAGCATAAGTTGGAAGTGCGTAATATTTTGTTTAGTTAGTCCATGTTTTTCATGAAATTAATTTTGATATGTTATAAATGTTTAGTTGGTTTAAACTTTCTCTCAAAGGTAAATATTAGGTGCCCGCTTCTAGCACATGACTAGCAGGAATTTCCTAGCTTCAAAATTCTAAAACCATTAAGCCACTTCCACATTAGGTGGTATGTTGAGGGAAAGTTCTCCCTCTGTATCTAGCTCACTTCCTTTTTTTACTTCTGATATTAAAAAAGTTCTTTTGGTTGTTGTTTTACGCTTGGTCTTCACTGAAAAGCTATATTGGTGTAGTTATTTTGGTTCGGGTTTTTTAAAAAAAAAAAACAACCCCTCCCACTGTTGGCTCACATAGATACGCCAGCAAAAGCCCTGGTGTAAACACAGCTGTGTCAACAGGTGGTTCTACTGCTGTAACCTTCAGTAGTTGCTCTTTTTTTTAAGCTCTGTTCACAGCTTTCTTTTTTGTGGGTGGGCTTATCTAAATTTAACAGAGCTTTCTTATCTGCATTGTTCACACAAAATAATTTGCTACATGGGATCTGAGAGCTTAACTCTTCACCCAGCTAAGGTCTTGCTTGATTTTTCTGTTCTGAAATAAGATTTCATTATTGCTTGAATTTTTAAGTTATCAATCACAGTAGTACTGAATTACTAAATTACATAGTTTTATGATGTATCATAATTTCATATAAAGAGCCATGTTTTCCTCCCATCCCTCAGAAGTGCGTAATGTTTTTGGAAAAAATGTCCAGACTTGTCTAACTGCTTTGGGGTGCCCCAGCTGTCTAAGACGTTTTAAGATGGATTGTGAGTTAGCTGATTGTGTGATCAACATCCACGTGTTGCTGCAAGCGCTCTCATCCCAGAATTACCTTTGTTGGACTGACCAAAAACTTGCACTCAGTCCAGCAAATTAACATGAAAGGTTACAAAGCACAAGTCTTAAAGTGCTTCAGAATCTAGCACAGCTGTCATAACTTCCAATGTTACCTACTTTGACACAGGGTCCAGTAAGATTGGCCATACACTTTTTCTTCAGCACCAGCCATGAAGCCAAGTACCCACCTTAGTATCCAGAGTGAGTTGAGGTTTTGACATAGAGGATCTGCATACATCCTTAAAAGTGCTCCATGCTTTCTCTCAGTGCAAGTCAAGGTCTGCAGCTGGAGAGGCCACTCAACTCCGAAAGTTAACTGTCTGTCCTAGATTTCTGCCTTTGACTTGTATGTGACTGACTTAGGCCTTCTGTTACTCAATCCCTTAAAAATGGGGGTGGATGAATCAGACCCATGGGTCCTATCCACAACTGGGCTTGTCCAACCTGATGAATCTCTTGGGATTTGACTTTGGCTTTATTAGTGATGTATGATGCATAATTTCTGGCCCTCTCAAACTTTGTCTCGAAGGCTAGTCCACTTGAAAGTTCCAGTGCTCTAGCAGCAGTTGGTTTCTTGGTATCTGTGCCCCATATGTTAAGACGCTTGATGTTCTTGCTATCTGGGAATGATTCTGTCTCAGCTAGAAGTGGTCACTGTGCATCTGATGAATGTTTATGCGCATATAGCAAGAGATGCATATAATACTGTATGGGTCCAATTTTTTTATACTGGACAGTGTTTCCAATTCACTGCTGTCTTCTAGGCTGCTGTCACACCAGCATGAATTTATGAAAATACTTAACCATTGCAACAATATATCCAAGAAGATGAGAGTAAATATTTTTGCCTGTTTGGATGATTGACTTATGAAGTATGTCTCGTGGAAGAAATGAAAGAATTTGGCTGCAAGTCCCAGCTTGGCTTTAAGGGACCATTGGGAGTAAATGGTCCCTGTTTCACACAGCTTGTATTAGTTTGCAGTGTTTTGGACTTGTATGGCAAGGGAAGGCTTTAAAAAAAGACTTGAGTTATCAAGAACCAAGGTGGAAATCTCAGCCCTTATTGTGCCAATAGTATTCGTGGTATCCATGGCACACTTTCACCTGAGAACCTCAGTATATGTTGAAGGATTAGTGAACAAAAAAACCCACTTCATCCTAATCTGAGGACAAACACCCATCATGCTGCTGTTGATTTGGTGGGGTCCTAAGACACATTTCCCACATGACTACTTTCTGGCATGGAAGAGCACTACTGCAATTAGGCCATGCTGCTATATAATAGACCCTAGTGATGGAGCCATTCACCAGAGAGTCATGAGAAGTTCTTTCGTGTGGACACCCCAGAAAGACTCACCGCACCCTTTAAATAGTCAGTGGTTTTTGCACCAGAAAATGCATTGGTACTACAGTTGTGCATAGATATCTTTTGTTTTGTTGGGAAATATCTTGGCTACCAAAAGGAATGGGAAGAAGTATGCAAAGGTCTTGACCAAACTCAATAGATTGTACATCTTGCCACATCTGATCTCACAGAACCAGGGAATTTCTGCATTCCAATCTAAGGTCTCATTCTGTTGTTACGGCTCCTGACAAAGTAAAGCTTGGGTAGCTGTGTTAAGTCCTTGTAATTGCTCATGAGTTTGTCTGAGCCTTTAACTTTAAATGCCAATGATATTTGGTCTGATGTGAACAAGTTTGCCAGGATCTTCTGCCTGGTCTCATGCAAAATATCTTCTCTAATTATAGACCAAGTTTGCAAGTTTATACACTGTTCTGTTTTTCTTTACACTCATGTAAAAGGTAGCCCACTTTTTGTTCAGTTGCTGTAGTAATCTGTTTCTTGATAAATTGCTATTAAAAATCTCTGGTTTCACAAGATGTTCAGTTTGTAAAGACTTTGAGCCACTGACTATATACAAACTCAAACTTCTTATGGAAAAAATTATGGACCAAGATTTTTTTTTAACAGTCTAAAGTTAATCCTATATCCTCATTACGACACTTAAAGAAGAGGCCTGAGTTTCAGAAAGGATCATCACCCAACATCTGTTGATTTCAGTGGAGCTGCTGGATGCTAAGCAATCCTTAAAATAATCAAGCAACATGTTTAAGTGCCTGAATGTACATTTACATGATAGATCAAGATGTTTTCAAGAGAACTTGTACATATGGCTAGCTGACTGAATTTCTTGTTGTTTCTCAGATGCCAAGGTATAGTTAGAATATGCACGTTATCTGTAGTCCGCTTCCAATCAGTTCCTGTCAAACAGCTTTGTAATGCAGCTGCACAGAGTTTCTGCATGTGCATATAAATCACTGTTGCTTGGACTCAGCTTTGCGTCTTGAGTTTGGATTTTTCATAACTGTCTATAAGCCTGGAAACAAGTCCTTTTAGGTTCTCAGGTAAGTATGTATGTTTGAGTTGTTTCTAGAATTGAGTTTATTTGGATTTCACCCTTCAAACTTAAGGTTTTTTTGGTATTGTCACCATTGTGAGGCTTTGAAATTCGACAGCTGTATTTTGCTTTTTGTAGCCAGCTATTGCTACTGTGCAGTCTTTTGATTAAAAATTCTGAAGCTTATATCCTTTAGAAGGAGATGATTTGTAAAATGAAAACTTACCCTTTGCTTAAGAAAGTACATTTATAACATCACCTTCCTTGCAGAGTTTTGAGGTGTTATGTTTTATATAATTTCTACCTGGTTACTTGCAAAATAATTTGACATGTAAAAAGAGTAAGGGGCTATATTCTCAGCAGAAATGGATGCATGCCATCTGCTGCTGAAGTGGTTTGATAGCATTAGAATTTGAAAGTCTGGGGAATTCCTGCTAGCCATAAACTGGAGGATAGGTTTAAATGTATGGATCTTTTATCTTTTGAAAAGAATTACAGGTAAGTTTCTTTCACTTAAGAACAATATAGCCTTGTGTTGCATGAGTATATCTACCTTTTCTAAATAACGGGATTTATAATGGGTATTTCTCTAACTTAACAGCTTGTTAAAATCAAGGTATAGTATGCATCAAAATTAAAACTTGATAAATGAATTTTGACAACTGGTTAAGTTTTTTTTATTGGTCATATGTATTTGTATCAAAAGCTAACCCAGTTGTTTAAGGTGACTGTCATAACACCACTATAGGTAAGTAGTGTTGTTTATAGCTTTAAGTATGATTTCTTTAACATCTATCTAGCTTCTGTTGCAGGTGGTGGACATGGACGTATCTTCTAATGATGTCACCATCCATTAGTACACACATCCTGCTAAAATAAATATCAAAATCAAAATCCTGTATTGTCTCTCATTTTTGAAAATTGAAAAGATATTACTTTAGTAACTGCTTATTTCAAAATGTGCTCTTTGCCTTTTCACTGATACTTTCCATTGTTTCACAAACCACAACCTGTCTTTTATACCTGAAGCAGAAAATAAGTGTTTGTTCTCCCTGGAGATTAGCAGCTGCGAATTTTAATCTGCTAGAATGAAATATGCAGCAGCTGTTCAGTTAGCATTCAAGCATTTTCAATAAATTCAATATCTGAAAGCCCTTGGTCTTGTTAAAAACACTTAGAATGTGGAACCCTTAACCAGAGAAGTCAACAGTTTGACTTATAGTGAAGTTGTAATTTCAACAAAAAAGCTGTGCAAGTAATGCCATTATTATTTTTTACTGCCAGTAACTCGGTGGGCATGTTAGATTACATCCCAATGGGATGTGATAGAACTTGAAGCATGTGTCCTTCACATGTACAGTAGCGAATTTTTCCCCTTGTCTTCTCCACCTGTCTTTTACACTTGGTGTTTTGATAGCATAGACATCATGTATTTCAAGGCCCTATTCTATAGTCCCTTAAAACAAACACACTTTATTTCCCTTCCTCTTCTGCAGGAAGTCATTTTGCAGAACATTCCGAAAACTAGTGACTACTGCTACTTATTTTTCCCCAAGAAACTTCTCTTCATATAAAGAACTAAACACAGGATGAGATATCAGTTAATCTGCTGACTCTCACTCAGTGCAGCTTGAGCTGAATCGTATTTTCTGGTTGTGCATAGTATAAAGTTATACACAAGTTGTATATAACATTTTAATAGTATGGTCTATTTCTAGAAAATCTGTAAAACAGTGTTTTATCAGATGGATATTAGGGTTGCTGCAAACAAATCCATGGTGAAGGCTGTGGGTGACAGAAATGAAAAGGCTTGACAAAAATAAAAAATAACAATCTTCATTGCCCAGACTTACAAACCACTGCATTCCGATGTTTGTGGAGTAAATCTCTCTCCTAAATTTTACTTCAGGACTGCTCTGAATATCTTTTCGTTTGGTGTGGTAATATGTTAATGAGAAACCCTGATATTGCTAGTAGTCCTTGCGTACTAAATGCTCCAGTTTCATTAACTTATCACAGCATCAGTGTTACCTCCTTGAATTTGGGAAGGCGAACAGAATGTTCCCACTTCTTAATAATTGAGGAATAAATTAAAAAAAAAAAGTTAAAATGGCCTTTGGCTTTTTATAAATCCTGTAGCAGCCCTTTTTAGCTTGTACCTCTTTAAAAAAAAAAATAAAATTCACTCCCTTTAACCTTAAGATTAGTTTAGTTTTCTGTCATTGCCTTGCTCCATGAGAATACGGGCTTGTAAGAGGTGCACATTTGTTTTATCGGGCCTTGTGTAAGGAAGATGTCTAAAGTGATTACCCTTAAGCATGTGAGTAGATTGGAACATCATGCCCTATATAGACAGCCCTGTGTACACTACATAATTGCCAGAGTCATGAAACAGTTCATAGTGTTTTTTTACTGCTTCAGATAATTTAGTTGTGCCATATGGCATGAATGGTCTATAACTCTTCTGAAAACACTTGTTGAAAAACCTAGTTTCAACAATTGTTTTTGAATATTAGCTGATATGTTTTCAAGAACTGGTCACAAACTACTTCCAAGACACTGCCTATCCTGTAGTGTAGACAGAGCTGTTGTGCTATTAGATGTGTGCGCAGTAGTGTAAGCCTCTGAACTCAACTGTTTTCTTTCACATGGGCAAATTTGTGTATAAACTGATAAATCTAAAACTATAGCACGTGGTTAAGATTGATTTGCGAATTGAATCTTAAGTGTGACCCATAGAGGGTTGAACTAGTGCACTGTAATGTCACTAGCAAATCAGTTGTTTGAGAAGACATTTTTTCTTTCATTATAAGGTTGTCTTTTTCAGCTGTTTTTTTTAACTGATTCAGGAATGCCATGACTTTCTCATCTCCACATATGAATCTTTACAAGTTAGCATAGTATTGCTTGGTTGCCTGGAATTGAGGTGTGTGATGCAGGGCCAGGGAAGGTTTTTTCTTTTTTGGCTGTTCCCACAGACTACAAAATAAGATTGGCAACATTGAGATCCCAGTAGTGAATATTGGGGGGATGAAAGAGAAATCAAGAGAATTAAATGTGAAAGTTCTAGGTAGTCAGTGAATACATAATAGCAATAGTAGTTCTTTTTTTAACATATTGATGCTCAAATAGTTATAGATCATAGATTAAACACATTACCAACAATGGGGACTGTTGTGTAAATAGGCATTTCCATCTCTAAAATAAGTATTTCAAATAGTTCTCCACATCTTGTTTATGGATCTCAAGCTTCTAGTTCATAGTAGCCTTTGAGTTTTCTTTAGTGTTTTGGTTTAAAAAGAACTTTCTTATAAAAAAATGGCAGTTGTATGTGGCCTGTGAAGAGGCATAATATGACTTCATAATCTGTTCCTCCCTTGCTATTGACAGTGATTAGCTCTGTAATCCTTGAACTGCTTAAGTAGGAAAGTGAATTTTGAATAGTCTATTGTTTTTAAAGATGTTATTTCAAATCAAGACTCAAATCACTAAATTTAAAGGTTTTTTTTTTTTTTCCTATTTGAGAAGCATGACTTTTGGGGAGTTTCCTGATTTTTAACCACTTCCATGTAGTTGAGGCTTCTATTCAAGTTGCTCTTCTCTTGCATTAGACAAAATTTTATGTTCAGGGCCAGCTGAGTATTCCTCATTTTATTTATTTGTCCTGATTATATTCATAAAATATCTCTGCACAAGCACTTCTGTTTTTAATCCTGCTTTGTCTCATGGACAGGTATGTCTATTGCCTTGACTTCTATGCCCTCTAGAAGCTCCTAGTAAATAATTTGAGATCAGCTTGTCTGTAAACAAGACTTCTCTACCCAAAAGGATATTCTTCACTGTCTCATTCATTTGGATGTTACGGGGAAGCAGCAAAACATCTAAAGGCACTTCAGAATTTGTAGAATCAATGAAATTGTGACACCTTTTGGAAGAGAGGCATCAATAAGCAATCTGCACTAGCATATCACTAGTCAGACCATTTCTGGTGCAGAACTTTCCTAGCTCCAATTTGTGTGAGTTTGAAATAAGATTATAATAAAAGTGACACTAAAAATCTTCTCATTCTTAAGGTGGCAAGGAGTACTTGCCTTTATATACGGAATAATTCCCTTTTCTATAGAAGTCACTTAAGTTCAGACTTCTTTTGTAAATGTGAACTCAATATAATACTTGTCTGGTGTTTCTATCAGCTGTAGCGGTTCTGGGATCAAACATTATATTTCATTTCTGTTGTGTGAGCAACAATTGTAACTACACGGCTAGTGTCTCTGACTTGTCGATAGGACAGATTTTTATTTTTTTTGGCTTGGTTGGTAAACTACAAGACCTGGAAGATACACTGGGCACAGACATAGCTCAGTCATTTTATCACTTGTCTGACCATGTCTACACTTGAAATAGGCCAGGGATTCATGTGTTCAGGGCCTCCAACATGAACTATTGAAATCTTCTCTACCTGCGTCTGGATACAAAATTTGTGAAGAAATTCTATAATGCAGAGAGACTTATCTGCTGAGTTAAAAAAAAAATATACGCCATCCTTTTTTCCACTACAGGGAGTCTTTTAGTTCTTTAAAAGTGAATTGTTCCTTTTCTTGCACTCCTTTATGGTAATGGCTGCATTTAATTATTTTAAATTAATTCTACCTTTTTCACTGGCAAGATCAGGTCTTTAATTTAAACCTCTTCCTTGGAAGACTTCAGTATTTTTTTGATGGACTAGACTGAAACTAGACCTTCAGTTCTCCAAACCCTGGAGAAGGATGATCCAGTGGTTAGAGCATTGGCCTGGGACACAGGAGACCCAGGCTTAATTCTGTGATCTACTTGTGACCTTGAGCAAACAAGTGAAGTTCTCTGCCTCAGTTCCCCATCTGTAACATCCGGATAATAGTGCTGCTCTGTCTCACTGGGTTGAGGATAAATAGGTTATATATTACGCTTCCATTTACAGCTCATAAAGGGTTAATCAGTTAGAATCCAACAGCAATAGGTTTCTTAACATGACTTATAACTGTGTATACCATTTTCGCCTCATGTCTGTAACATGCTTATAAAATCTATTAATCATTTATTTATCCTTTATAAACAACATATAAATTTAACCTTGGCACAGGTATGAAGTATAATCAATAAGCATATTAAAATGACTTGATTTCCTCAGATACCATGATAATGTGGGCCATCAGTATATAAAACCCTCAGCTGAAAACACATTAGACGTGGTTTTAGCCTTTTGTAATTTGCCCATTCCAGACCTTCTGCAAAAATAAGATCTGATATTTCTAATATTTAAGTGGTAAAAATGAAGCCAGCTTTAGAATGGAAGGATGGGCTGGGGCCTAAAACACAGGACTTGAATATACAGAGACATGGGTTTAGATCCTGGCTTTAGTACAGTCATGCATTGAGAGCTCTGGCAAGTCATTGTGCTGTCTGAGGGTATGTCTAAACTGCAGTCAAGGGACATGATTTGAAGCTGAGTAGACAAGACTTAAGCTAGCTTTAAAAACAGGCTGACATGGGTATTGGAGCAGTGAAACAATGACAATGCTAGCTGCCTGAGTAATTGCTCCAGGTTCTGGATGGATTTGTATCACATGTGCTGCTGTGGATTCACTGTTCCAGTACCTGAATTAGCTGGATTAAACCTAGCTCAGGTATGTCTATTCGAGCTGTAGTCACAGCCATAATTGCAATACAGACATATCATACACCTCATTCTTCTCTCTAAAACAAGGATACATCTCTACCATAATTATCATTGGTAAAATATTAGAATTCTTAGGTTGAAAGTCAGAAGTATTACCAGAAAGGAGTGGTATAGAGTAATCTCCCCCTCCCTTCCAGTTTTATTTCTTTGCAGTTCACATTTTTAAAGAAACCTTCTTTAGTTATTTATAGACAATAGTAGAATCAAATTTAGAGTCACATCTGAACTTTTACATTGTGGCTTGGCTATAGCCTTTAGGAAAAGTACTGTAGTGTATTTTAAAATAGGTTCATATTTTTCCACTATCTGCACTAGATTGGGATGCTTGTATTAATCTATATAAAGGTGCCTCAGTGCTAAGAAACTAAGTGAGGACAGTAGTCTGTTACATATATCCGAGACCTGCTACTGCTGAGTGGTGAGGATTTTAAACAGATTATTCCTGGCTGCTGTAAGCCAAAAGCTTGAGATCCCTAAACCAAAGTGAGTGGATCTATCTCATACATCTTCAGAAGAACAACATTTTCAGGTATGTAATGTAATGGATTATTTTTGTATATACTTTGAAAACTGAAGTGATGCACACTGAAAACTTCAGTGACAGCATTTTTTTTTCTTGGAAGTGTTTGCTGAAGCATGAGTATGACAACTGTCAAAATGAATAAATATGGATTACATATTTACATAAAAGGGCTTCCTTTTTGCTGGCATTGCTCAGATGCACTGGTTAGTCAAAATACATTGCAATAAGCATATAAACTGGGTTGAGAGACAATGGGACACTTCAATTTAATGTTCTAGTTACACTCTAAAGAGCATAGTTTTAACTATATAAAATGATTCTGTTACATGCTGTTAAGATCACTATCACTTTGAGTAAATATTTTGCTCATTCATAAAGAAAACATCACGATTCTGCATCTAGAATCTAATTTTTGTTGAAAATGGTGCTTCAGCAGATCTGATCTGTTTTGGTCATATCTACTAACTAATAAAAAAAAAAAAAAAAAAAGGCCTTATTTTAGAGGTACTGAGAACCTGCAGCAACTGATGTCAGTGGGAGCCATCTGTGATTACTGCCTTAAAATGAGGCCATGCATTTTTGTAAGTCTTTTCGCCTATGCAGAAACAATACTGCTCCTGTTGGTACTCAGATCAATAGAATTGTTAATCAAGGTCCAATTGCAGTCAGTTGTGCAACCTGACTTTAAATGACAACTTCCCCTTTTCTCTCCCAATTAAAATTCATGCTGTGTATTTAGTTATACCTGTGTGGCCAGAAAGGCCATAGAATTTCATAGGTGTAACAGATGGATTCATTTGAGAATCAGTTGCAAAATGTAATTATTGGTGGTCATGTGCTCCCCTACCTTAGTGATATGATATATGAGCTGGAAAGAACACAACTTTGGTTGATGAGCTTATTTCACAGGAGCAGAAATTGAGCTGTTTTTTTTTTTTTCCCAAATGTTCTAAACTTTTGGAAAGAGATCAGACCTGATAATCTTCAGTCCAAAAATTGAAAGTTGTCATATGAGAAGTGAAAAGGGAAGGAAATGGGAATTTCTGCTGCTTTGGTGCTTTACAATAGGAATATTTAGTACATGTTTGGGGGGGGGGAGTGTTTTAAACACCTCTCCAATTATTGCCTTTTTCTCAAAAGATTATACTTAAAAGTTGTTTTTTTCCTGCAACCATACAATTTAGAAACATTTTAAGTAGAACCTCAGATTCATGCAGAAGTTTTATAGGACCACCAAAAAGGTAATAAATATTGTACATCTGTGACAGTTCAGTCTAAGGCATGCATGTAATTAGACTATTAATGTTATTTTGAACACACTGGAATTTTATTGCCCCAGAAAACACTGCATATGTCATGTGTGAACTGGATACTTGGAAGGGCTCAGCAGACCTTTGGTCTGACCCGGTATGGCCGTTCTTATATTCTTATAAATCTACTGGCCCTTCCAGTGTCAGCTGAAACTTGATGGGAAAATTGATGCTAGAACTTTTTGCTTTTGCTTTACCCTCTTTAGCCTTTGTGTCATTGAAAGATATCAGGCAGGTTTGATAACATTTCTCTGCCTCAGCCATTCCATTCAAACGTAGTGTGCACTTGTAGTGTTAATAGGGTGTACAAAATATGATTTTCACATAGAAGCTAGATATGTGCATAATTAGTTAACTGCATGAGTACATTTCTAAAGTGATGCAGGATAACCAAAGCCTTGCTAAGCCCTTTCCCTTCTATCAGGCTTGACAGCCCTCTCACATTCACTCTTCTTCCAGTGTCCACCAGTTCCTGGAGGAAGTTGTATTTGTAATCCATATTTATTCATTTTGACAGTTGTCATACTCATGGTTCAGCAAACACTTTTTCTTTTAAGAGACTTGATGCAGACTTGTTAAGATTGACAACTTAAATGCACATGCATAAGGAAAAAGAAAAAGCTAATACAGTAACTCCTCACTTAAAGTCATCCCGGTTAACATTTTCATTATGTTGCTGATCAATTAGAGAACATGCTCGTTTAAAGTTGCACAATGCTCCCTTATAAATGTTTGGCATCTGCACCTTTGTCCACTACTTGCAGAAAGAGCAGCCTGTTGCAGCTGGCTGGTGGGGGCTTGGAACCAGCGTGGACCGGCAGCTCCCCACTCCTTGAAGTTCCCTGTGCAGCAGCCGCCCGGATGGCTGTCAATTGCCAGCAGTTCAGCTGTCCCTCCCGCCACTGCCATGTGCTGCTCCTGCCGTCTGCCTTGGACCTGCTCCCAGGAGCCTCCTGTTTGCTGTGCAGGGGCTGGGGGAGGGATGCTAATGTCAGGGTGTCCTCCCCTCTGCTCATGCCCCCACTTGTCCCCCCTCCCGCTCTATGGAGAGGGGGCAAGACAGGGCTCAGGATGAAGGGAGCTTGCTAGCAGCAGCTGCTGTCTCAGCTTAATGATCTACTTAAAATGCAATGTACTTAAAGAATGTGGACAGCATACTTAAAGGGGCAATGCGCGTCTCTCTCTCTCTCTTTCTGCCATGCTGTCTCCCCTCCCTCCATTTGTGCTGTCTTGTAGAGTGAGGCTACATTAACAACAATGTGTTAATTCTTGAGGGCTCAGCCGAGTGCTAGTTCATCATTCAGCACTAAGGCATTCCCTGGGAAATATTCCAACCTCTGAATCTACCACCTCAACCAAGCTTCACAATCATCATCACTGTGTACAGTATTAAATTTCCCTGGAACCTAACCACACCGTCCCTCCATTTACATTAATTCTTATGGGGAAATTGGATTGGCTTAACATCATTTCTCCTAAAGTCGCCTTTTTCAAGAACATAACTACAACGTTAAGTGAGGAGTTACTGTATATGAACCTTAGGCATGTTGCATAGCATATACAGTAAGTAATACTTAATAGCATGTTACATGTGCAATTTGTCTGGATAAATATTAATGTGAACGTTGTCTCCATGTGTTTAAAATATCAACTTTAAGATTTGTTAACCTGAATGCAAAAACTAGTTTAATTTAGGTGACAACATAATCTCTGGAATCCAGTGAAAAAATCAAATTACATTTTCTGTTTATAGTCATGTTTTAAAAACCAATTCCTCTTGCTCCACATTACCATGTAGGTGAGGGGAAGTAATGAAGCTGTATCATGAGAGGAAATGTGATAATTAGTATTATCAAAAAGTAACAAATTTAACCTTGAACTATCGTTAAAAGCAAACTCTGGAGCTAAGGTACTCCCTGCCAAATAGTTAAAATACTGGGACTATTCACAGAAGTCTTCCATAAGTTCTCAGTTCAGGCTGGTGCATACAGGAACAGCTGTCTCTAATATAACTAGGACCAAAACTATGTAGGATTTTGTAAATCAAAAAACATAACTCTGAATCACATTCAGACAGGTACCTAATACAGGCCATGGCATGTCATGTCCTTCACACAGGACATGCCACAAACTAAGCAGGAAGATGCTGTCAGCACTAGTTGAAGTTGTATGAGAAAAAGATAAGGTAGAGCATTGCAATAATCTAATCAAAGTGACAAATTCATGGAGCAGTGGCACAAGAACTCCAGTGGTGAGAAGATACAATCCCTTTCCCAGCTACCAGTAAGGAAGATAGAAACTCCTTTCTCCTGGATGTCCTGGTGTCATGAGGAGCCTACCCCAAAAAATGACCTTATATCCACACTTGAGGGAGCTGATGTAACTTGTCGTAGCTGAAGGATGTCTCTCTCCAGCTTGCCACTATGAACTCTGTTTTAGCGGGACTGATCTTGAGATCTAGGTCACCAGTGCACATGGCATCCTCTAGCTGCAAGGAAAAGCAAACTTAGAAGAATGGGCAATCTAAACATTGGAATGGGTTGCAATGTGGTCCATTGCCTCTACACCTTGAAATGCATCCAAAGGACCAGTGACAAATTAGGAAACAAAGCCTGTGTGTGTGTGTGTGTGTGTGTGTGTGTGTGTGTGTGTGTGTGTGCGTGCGTGCGCTTGGTGCAGATGAACGGCTATCTAATACTAGCAGTTGGGTGGACTGTAGGATTTGAAAGGGAGAATGAGCTACTTGAGTTTAACTCTTCACTATTGCTGCAATGACCTATAGTTGAGTCATCAATACCTTATGGTCTGTGATATGAAAAAGACTGTTGGTCTATCCAGCAGTAATCATGGACACCTGAATATTGTCCTAGAAGAGACTTGGTGCAGAGTGTATTCAGGATCTACAACTATATCCAGATTGAAAGGAGTTGAAATCCCAAAGCTTTCAGATGGTGCCACAGCTGCCTTAGAGCAACCTTATGCTTCCTCTCCCCCCCCCACCCCTTAATTAAAAGTCAGATTAGTGTTTAGGCCTATTTCTAAAAATCCTATGTTAGGATGGCATCTTCTCTTTCCAAACTGAAGTGTTCCCAACAAGACTTCCAAAATAACTTCCCAACAGATCTAGACCGTCGGTGAGATCAGCTCATCTGAAACACAGTCACAGAAGACTTTCCATTCGGTATATAAATCTACCACAGAAATGGAGTTCATTTCAAATACTGTCCTTTCCCCTGGCTAGTTCTGTTGGTTGAGACTGGAAATTCTGATAAAGAAAATGTGGCTGAGGGATGTAAAAACAACTCAACATCTGAAATTCTTTCCTATGGCTAATTGAACTGCATCCCTGGTGCTTTAGTCTTCTGAATTCTCTTGCAGGTTGTGTGTGTCTACGTGACCTAAGAAAATAATGGAAAGAGAGAGAGAATGTAAGGAGCTATTGTAGTGACAAGTGAGGTGAAAGAGTGGCTGTTCCTTACAAGACATTCACATATACTGTGATATTCCCTTAGACTCAGTCAAGTTGCCTGTTGATTAGGGGTGAACCAATGGAAGAAGTCCTTTGGCCATAAAGAATAGCACTGGCCTCTCTCTGGAGGAGTTAATGTGCTAGCCAAGACAAGAGTGTGGTCTTATCTTCACTCTCTCCCGCAGTCCAAAAGTAAGAACTAGAGTATGTACATCTGCATTTGTTCAGCCAAGAACCACATAGGGCAGCTCCCCTAATTCTGATAGCAGTTCAGTCCTGAGTTAGTCTACATTGTATGGTTGTCTGTGTGGAAGTTAGTTTCCCACATCATCAGCTAGGGAACTCTACCATTACAGCAGATGAGCTTGGGGATTTCAGTCATGGAAAGAAAATCACAACGGGGTGGCCTGTGGACAATCTACTGGGACTTGTGCACTAAGTGGATGTCTTCAACCACACTCCATTTGGGAATTTGTATATTCCAGGGGTTCTCAAACTTTATTGCACCATGCCCCATGCCATGGGTTGGTGGGCCAAAGCCCAAGCCTCACCACTCTGGGCAGGGGGCCTGCAACCTGGGGCCTGCTGCCCGGGGCTGAAGCCCTCGAGCTTTGGCTTAAGCTTTGTGCAGTGAGGCTCAGGGCTTCAGCTGTGGGCCCCAGAAAGTCTAAGCCAGCCTTGGCAACCCCATTCAAAGGAGGTTGCGACCCACTTTGGGGTCCCAACCTGCAGTTTGAAAACTACTGGTATATTCCTTTATGGGTGTATCTATCAAAGATAATTAGACATATCCACCAGTTAAGCCGTCCCCTTGAGAAGAATCTTTAGTACTCTTTTCCCTAATTTAAAAAAAAAAAATCTAGATCCCTTTAGAGCTCTTGCTCTAGAATTTCAAAGTATGATAACTGAACCCTAAGGCTATATTTGCAGTAGCAATTTTAATCTTCACTGGTGCTAGCAATGTGGGAGTGGAGAGAGGGAATGTTAGTGTGCAGTGCCTGCAGGCATTTGTATAATTGTGACATCTAATCTCGCTCAGAAATGGTTTAGAGAGCATGGTGGTGAAGTCATGGTGCTATACTCCGACCATTGGTAGTACCTCTTGAACTGTAGTTACTGGAGAGTCCCCTAAAATTGCTAGCCCAGAGATCTCAACGTGTTGAGCTTCTCTCTAGCTGTTCGTGGTTTTTGTTGAGCTTTACCACCTCCTTGCATCTTCCTTGTGACAGAAGAGTTCTTAATGCTCACTGTGAAAACAAACTCCTAAAAGTTGAACAGGATTTGGACTCTAATGGTATGTGATATTAATACAAAAGTAACTATACCTTTTTTCCCTTTGTGATGTAATCACTTGAGAGGCATAAAATACTTTATACACACAGCTTCTTTCTAGTACTAATTCTAATGAAAAAATGGAAGCACAGTTACAGGCCATAAGTTATTTCACACCAATGGGAGCTTTCATTAATCTTTCTAGGTTTTTTTCCTATCATAGGCAGAAATAGTGTCCCCTTTTCTGATCAACAAGCTCCTCTTGTGCAGTTTCTTCAGTAATATCAAATTCCATTGTTTGATAGTTTAGATTTGCTGCCCATGTGTGTGAAATCGGTCATTTGCTAAACTGTTTTTAGCTTGTCTACGTGGCAAAGAAAATCTTAATGGCTTGATTTTTCCTGATTTATATTCAATTAAAAAAATATAATTGCTGGAAGTGAAGGATTTGTAGGCTAGGTCCCAGCAACCAACTAGTGCTATTCTTTCTTTTTATGAGAATGAATGACTGGGAAGAAAAACAAGCTGCAGCTTTTCTTAACTAGTAAACTTAGCATAACATCAGTCCCTGGCCAGATACACTGCTTAGGTGCTTCCTGTGGATCAGAATAGCCCACCTTCACAAGCCCTATTGTGCCTAAATAGTTGCCACATCTGGCCCCAAGCCGCTATCCTTAATCACAGATTACTACCCTCAGCAACATCATCAATTTTTGTGTTGAGAAATTGAATGCTGGGGGCAAGTCCCCACCCATTTGGGCTTGTCTGCTGCTTTGCTGAAGTTTAATTTGAGGGTGGAGAGATGAGAAAATGCCACTTTCCTTCTAAAGCTGTAGCTGAATTTGGAGTGAGGTAACTGCTGCTAGGAGAGCAGAAAACCTCTTTTTTATATTTAGAAAAAGGCCCAAACTATTTGAAGTGACTCCAGTGAGAACAAGATTAGATTTAGGCCTAAATGCCTAAATTAATTGTAAGCTTCAGTCACCCTAAACACCATAGAAAATTGTTTTTCTGTGACTATCCAGTGAAATGTACATGGATTTTGGGCTGCTTGGTTCCAGGCTGATAGCTAAACCATGGCTTGAGGGCTTTGTTGTCCCAAGGCTTGGTGTGGGTAGTGGAATTTAAATGGGGCACTAGCTGCTTTAGGTTGCAGATATGTTGCAAGAGAAAGGTTAGAATCCTCAAGAGCACCTAAATCCCATTTTCAAAAGTGATTTAGCTACTGTTGAGCCTAAGTTCCATTGACTTTTAGTGAAACTTTGGTTCCTAAGGGCTAGATCTTAGGCATTGCAATGGCTAACTTCTAGGGCCCTGCCACCTAGTTGGATTCTTAGCATTGAGTTAGGAACTCAGGCTCACTATATGATGCCTGGAGAGCATTAGACACCTCTGAGATCCTCAGAAGCCAGCAGGCTGAGTGGGAAACCACCTAAGATGACCAGGAGCAAAAAGTAGGGGAAAGAGGAGGGCTTATGACCTAGACCTTCAAAGGTATTTAGGTCCCTAACTCCCATTGATCTAGGCCTTAAGTGTCTACTCTGCTTAGGGCTCTCAGCTGTAAACCGTCTCTTGGAGTTAGCTCTGACTTAATTCAGGCACTTTTCTGGCTTGATTGCTAGGGCATTCACATGACGTGGGAGACCCAGGTTCGATTCCCAATTTGAACCTGAGTCTGTCACAGAAGAAGTAAATGCCCTAAGTGAGCACTGGGCTGCAGTGTTACGGTCTCTCTGACCCATGAATATTTTAATTATTTATACAAAGTAGAACAGCTTCAACAGGAGAGATTGAGACACCCACCCCAGGCTATGCACTAGCCCAGGGGTGGGAAAGCTTTTTGGCCCAAAGGCCACATCTGAGTGGGAAAATTGCATGTAGGGCCATGACTGTAGGCAGGGGCAGGGGGTTGGAGTGTGGGAGGGGGTGTGGTGTGCAGGAAGGGGCTCAGGGCAAGGGCTTGGGGTGGAGGAGGGGTGCAGGGTGTACAAGGGGGCTCAGGGAGGAGGGTGGGGTGCAGCAGGGGCTCAGGGCCGGGAGTCGAGGGTGCAGGAGCGGTTCCAGGTGCAGGCTCCAGCCCAGTGCCACTTACCTGGAGCAGCTCCGGGGTGGCAGCGGCACACATTGGGGCCGGGCAGGTTCCCTGTCTGCCCTGGCCTGGCACTGCTGCTTCTCCCTGCGCCCCCTGGGGACAAGGGGGCAGAGGGCTGCGCACGCTGCCCTTGCCTGTGGGTATCTCCACTGAAGCTCCCATTGGCCGCAGGTCCCTGTTCCCAACCAATGTGAACTGTAGGGGGCAGTGCTTGCAGGCGAGTGCAGCATGCGGAGGCTCCCTTCCCGCCCCCTCCACCCCCTGGGCCACAGGGATGTGGTGCCGGCTGCTTCTGGGAGCAGCATGGGGCCTGCGGTGCCACGGGGGTGGCAATCCTGCAGGCTGGATGCGGTCTGCAGGCTGTAGTTTGCCTACCCCCCCTGCAATAGCCCAATGCTTAGGGCACTCATCCAGGAAGTGGGAAACCTGCTCCAAAGTGGGAATTCAATTCTGAGTCTCCCACAGTTCAAAGGAAGGTCAAAACTGTTGGGCTACTGGATATTCTGGGCCATTCCCTCTTGTGCAAGGCATCATCCAGTAGTTGTAATGTAAGAGCATGTCTACGCTACCAACTTTTGTTGACAAAACTTATGTCAACACCCACAAGTTGACAAAACAAAAATCGCCAAAGGGTGTTCATGCTTGCTCCCTCTGTTGACAGATCTTGTCCGCATGGGGGACATCATCATCAACAGGGTGAGCAATGCATCTTGGGTCTGTATCCCACAGTGCAGAGTTATAGGAAGGAAGAGTTGATCGCTGCGGATCTTGGGATTCTCTGAATTCTCCCTCAGCCTCCTCAGCTGCTTAGAGCAGCATCATGAGTAGCTCTGTGAGTTCTCCATGTTGAGGAATGGCAAAACAGCACAACATTCTGTTCCCCTCCTCCAGCAGCAGCAGCAGTCTGCCTGCTGCTCTGTTCCTAGTGCAGGGCAGACAGGAGCATTCCAATGATTTGCTCTTTGTTCCCCAAATGGAGCAGTACACAGATACTTTCTGGGAGCTTTGAAAAGGGATAGGGATGTGTGCCTGCACGGCAGCAGAGATCAAAACACTGAGCAGAGAACTCAGGGCAGGCATTGTGGGATGCTGGTGGAAGCCAGTTCTGTCGACAAAACAATCAGCAGTGTCTACGCTGGCTCTTTGTCAAAAATAAAGGGAGGGGGAAAGACAAAAGTCTCTTAGGGGTGGAAGTTTTTTGTTGCCAAAACTGGGTAGTTTTTGTGACAAAAGTCCCATTGTAGTATGTACACTCTTGCTGTTTTGTTGCCAAAAGGCAGGTTTTGGCAACAAAACTTGGTAGTATAGACAAGGCCTATGACATTTGGTGACAGAGGCAGTGGAATGGCTGGTTTTAAAATGATGTTGCTTTGCCTTGTGCTAGGGCTCTGAGCAGCTATTCAGCTGTGAGGTGGCATCAGGATTTAGGTGGCTAGTGCATATATCTACTGGTAGAAATTTAGGGTGCCTATATGGTTAGGCAGCAGCTGAGCAGTACATCTGAGAATATCAGCAGTGCCTAAATAGCTCGGTAGATCTAGTTTTAAGCCTTTTTTGTAAATGGGATGTAGGCACTTGTGAAAATATTATCCTTGGCATTGTAAAGAAGGTCAGTGGGTAAAAGCCTAACTCTAGTTACATGTGGAGGAAACTGCCTCTCTTCCCCAGCCCTTCTCCACTTATAAAACAAACAAACCCCCTACTCAGCCTTAGAGAAATTAAGCCTCTAGGAGACTGATAGGGTCCTATCTGCATCAGACCAGGTATTTTTGCCACCAAGTCTCTCATGAGGTAGAGGATAGCTAACCGTAGGCCAACTCTCCCATCATGGAGATGATAAAATTATTGCCAGGGTTTGGGTCACAAATGCATTCTGATTAAAAAGATACTGCTGTAGTGAAGTGTATGAAGACCTGCAACAATGAAGCTTTCAGTCTGCTGCTCGGGGTATAGCCTGATGGGCAGTAAACCCCACAGAAGAACTCTCCATAACTCCCAGATATCACATCCTGTAAAAGTGTTTCAAACAGATGTTAAGGTTCTGCTTGCTTCAGACCAATTTGCTAATACCCTTCTATCTGAAAATGGGGTGAATGAACAAGGCCGGGAGCCATTATTGAAAGGACAATAGACATAAGATAGCAAATAATGGAGAAGAAAAAATGCTAAAATTATGTCCTTAGGAAACCCCTCTGCCAAACCCCATTGGTGGACACCACCATCTGAATCAAGTCACTCCAAAATAATTGCTGATGCCTGAGTATAGCAGAATAACTGAGTAAAAGCACCATTCAGAGCAATAGGGTGAAACCTTGTTAACCTTTAGAATACTGGAGAGTCACACCAGAAAACTATGCTAACTTTTCAAATAATAGACGCCTGATGCATATGGTGAAGATAATAGGCTTCAACCGTTGCTGGAGTGAGACACTAACAGAAAGTTTGGACAAGACACTGCCTTAAAAGCAAAAGTTGATAACACTGCGAGATGATTGAGTGACTTTCTTTCACATATCAATCACCATCTTCATGCCTACTTTATACTGGAGCTTTGAGCCTCTCTGGTGATAGTAACCAGTTCAACACCCTGAAACGTCAGAAATCCAATTTAGTTTTATTTGCTGGAATACATCCAACAGACCATCTGAGTCCCTAGAGTCCTTATGCCTCCACCTTCCCAAACCCAGACATGTAGGTAGTGTGCAATTGACAGTAAACCAGTCTCCCCGATCACCCACTAGGAAAGTACTGAATGTTTAGACTGCAGGAGACAGAACAGCCCAGGACTTTGTAAAAATAGAAGTGATTTTCCAACAAACACAAGTTCATTCTGGAGGGTGTGCAGTTGGTGTTTATGCTGTTAGTTGCCATATGGGGCCCCACCTTCACACATCACGTCTAGGCTGATCGTGTGGTCAAACAATTGATAATTCGCCATGCCATCCTTCAGGTCAGGTCAGTCCCTGTACTCTGTCTCTCAAAGGATAGATAATAGATTAAACAATATTCATTGAGTGTCACTTCTGAGAGACAGCCCCAAAGGCTAGGCATTCACTGAAGAATCCAAGACCTGGGGAGAGTTAGACAGAGCCTCCAGGGCTGAAAACTAGTCCCTGTCTGCAGCTAATCCTACTAATCAGCTATTTGAGCTTTCTCCTTTGCTGCGGGGACTCCAGCATTGTCTGATACCATAGCAGTAGGTAAGACCCTAGTTGTGATACACATTTCTTTTTTGGAGGAATCAAGGTATCTCCTGAATGGGATCATCATGGACCCTCTGTCCTCCAAGGCAGAGGGTCCATGGAATAGAGGAGAGGCAGACTAATAAGGGTTGTATCACCCCAAAATAGATACTGTGCCCAAGTGTTCTGTCTCCTGTGGATATGAGGGTCTGTCTCTGGTAAACCTTAGCCATTCCTGAGTATTCTGCCAATGTGGGTGGGGTTTTCCTCAACGGAACTCCAGTTTTGTCTGCCTTATGTGAATCCAGGCCTCTAACAGAGTACTTCCCTGGAGCCACCTAGCCTGTGCCCTCCTTTTTCCCTGTGTATTGTTTGAATGTAGCAGTGTCACCCCCAACTTCTTGCTTCTATCTGTGTCCTATCTGCTTTTGGGCTGTCCAGATAATCCATCCCTATAACCTCTCCTCATTGTCATTCTTGCTAACGTCCCATAAGTAATTTATATGGGCTGGCAAAGTATGGCATGCTACTTTAACCCTGTATGGTGTAGGTGTGAGTGTTCACTTTAACATGTGGTGCAGTCTTCAGGATCCATATGACTTTCTAACTTATTGTAGTGCATAAGGTCCTTGATGTGAGACTAGCAGTTTTGGCATGTGCTCAACTTGCACAAAGCTGCCTGTAGAGGAGAGAAAACCATAGCACAGTAGGGAAGGGAAACAGAACAATTAACTTTTGCAGGCAGTTCTTTAGCCATCTTTTCTCAACATGTCCAAAAGAAAGCAACATAATATGCTCGTGTGCTTCAAGCAGGGTTAGTGCTTCCCTGGGCTGATCAGTGTCTTGTATCTTCTAGTGAGAGGAAGGAGAAGTGAACGTGTTGTGTGAGGAGCAGAGGAGATCTTCCTCTGTATCCACTGCCACCTTATATTAGTAGTCACAGCTCTCTAGCTGAACTGTGAATCCAGTGGGATCTTCATTGTTCAACCAGTGCTGGCCCTGGAAGAATGCTTCTGTACTTGGCTACTCAGGGCCAACTGGAATGTCCTCCAAAACCCCCCAGGAAAGTGTGTACCAGCCAGAGGGCTAGAAAGTGTTCTCTTGATGCATATGCATCACTTCTAATGACACTCACAGAAGGTATGTGAATGTGTTGGAAGCAGAATATATCCATAATATAGGCAGATGTGGAGTAAATTGCACTACAAATCTCCCGTGCACCTCTGATGACAGGAGGCATTTCAGCTATTCCATTTGTGGACAGAGTCTGCCTCATGGGGCTGGAGGGAGGAGGAAGAGGGTGATGGTGGTTTGGCACATATTCTAGTCAAACAAAACCCTTTCAAGTCATGCTGAAAAAAACCTGCTGCCAAAATAGCTGACACTGATTCGGGTTCTCTTTCCAGTCAGTGAGTAGGATCCAGAGTAACTGAACACACTCAGCAGCTGTTGGAATTTTTAACCTATATGTCCTCATTCACCAGCAGAGACATAGCTCTCTCTCCAACCCCTGAGAAATCATTCACATTGAGTTACAGAACAATTTTGATTATTTGAACTTCAGTTACATAGAACATTATAGAATGGAACAAGTCATATCCTTGAATCAAATTAAAAATTCCTTGTTATTTAAAAACTGAATTGCCAAATTTATTTGTTCTTTTGACATTAGGATAATCATGGTATTGTATTTTAAAATTTGTGTTGCAGGCACTACTAGCCAAAAAGAACCGATGTATAAAAATTAAAACATCTATCGTTAATATAAGCAAATGTGGATTAGGGACTATGCTGAGATTAGCAAAATCTTTTACTTAGTTCAAATCTGGATTATTTTCAATTATAAAATGCTGGAGCACAAAGGCAGGACAGAAAATCTGGTAATTGGCCATTTAAATTAATGTAAAAAGTAGCATTTAAATATAATATAGTTGTTTTAAAAATGCTAACTTAAATGGTTTAATGGTTAGATCAAAAGGTTCTTTACATGGGCTTGAAGCACTGTCTAAATCTGAGTAAGAGAAAGCCACTGAAGCTCAATTAGATCTTCTTGGTAAAAAGCAAGTCATTGCTGAAAAATAATTACAACAGCTGAGATGGACTTTTCAGAGGAAGAATCTGAATACTTATTGGATGCAAATTACCCTTAAAATATTGCCAGTAAAAGGAAGCTCAGGCCTGGATCTACAACTTTTAAATAATTTACCCACAAGACAAATTCATAGTATTCCTTTAAATCTGTCATGACAAAACTACTCCTAATAATCTATTGCAAAATGCTTTATTTATTTGTTGAAGTAGTCTGTCCATCTTTGCATAATGCACTTTTCTAGTTCAATAATATGTTTTCTCTGTCCTTTTAATATTTCAGTGAACAGTCTGTTTTTGTAATATTCCATGCCATTGTTGTTGTTCATTGCAACATCTATTGCTCCCTCAAAACAAAACACACATTTATTTAAATTACAGTTTACTCTGAAAAGTAAATATGTAAAATAGCACCTTCTTCTTTGAGTGATGGCCCCTATGTGTTTTTCACATGTGGTATGCATGTGCGCCATGCACCTGAGTCTGGAAATTCTTCAAAGAAGTGTCCATTGACCTGCAAAGTCACAGTTGTAACTCCCCTCATGCTCCTGACCAAAGGCATAAAATGCAGGGTGGGTCGACGCTGCTCCAATTCCTCCTCTTCAGTGCCATAGCAGGAAGGTTGCATGGGCAAGCCATATCCTCCCAGAGGATTTCTAAGTGGGTTTCAGTGGTATTTTAGAATGTTACAAAATACCAAAAAATTCCTCTTCCTGGGGGTATTACAGCTCACTTCATGCAAGCACAAGCTGCCTTTCCTCATCCCTATCAGGTGTACTGCTGCAGGGCAGCAACTTGGAATTCTGTCCACATGGGTGAGACACACTACGTACACTCTAATCCAGGAGAAGTCAATTATTTTTTGACAAGGTCCAGATTTCTTGGTCAAGGTATAGTCAAGGTCCAGACTGCAGATAAAATATTTTTTAAAAAAATAGTAACAATAATAAGTAAATAAAAAGATTTTGGGATCTGATCAAAAGTGTCTGGTGGTCTGGATTTGGCCAGTAGTCCACCTGTTGACTATCCCCGCAAGCAGTGACTGCAGATACAGCTGTAGGAATGGCAGTACTATAAGCAACTCTGCTGCCACCTTCCTCACACCCTTCTCCAGTCACCCATGTGTGGAATACACATAGGGATCATCACTCAAAGAAGAAATGGAGCTTACGTACTGTAATTGGAGGTTCTTTAAGATGTGTGGGCCCTATCTGTATTCCACTACCCATCCTCCATCCCCTCTGCGTCATATCCTATTGGACTGCAGTAAGAAGGCAGTGGAGAGACGTTAACCGACACTGCCTTTCATGCCATTGGTGAGGGGCATGAGGGGGAACTGCTGTGCATGTGTGGATCAACGGATGCTGCTTTGAAGAATTTCCGAACTCGGGTGCATGGCGTGCATGTGTGCCTATGTGTGGAATACAGGTAGGGACCACACATCTCAAATATCCTCTGTTACAGTAAGCAAGCTTCATTTTTTCACTCGCAGATCTGCACTGTGTGGGTATTCAGTCATATAAGTAACTTTAGTGACCAAGCAAGTTTTTACTTCTGATTTCTGTTATTCAGGCAGAGGTTCCTTCTTGTGTACCATCAACAGAATTGCTAAGTTTCAATTACAGGGCTAGTCAGTTATACCTGTGGAATCTCACAGTATACGAAAGTTGTACAGTTTTGTAGCCCTGGGTTAGCACAAGTGTCATTGAGGGCCTAATTTGGCCTGCCAAACATTTACAACTGAGGATTGTGTATGAGGAGGAAAGAACCTGGCTTGACTTTCAAATCCCAGTTTGAATTTGTGGGGCTACCAGTTAGAAAAGTAATCTTTGAACTTGTAAACTGAGCACTTGTGAAATGGGAAATGTTGAGAGACCCTATGAGGTCACTTTTACAGCACTTCTTAGAATAAAATTACGCATTATACTTGAGGTAGACTTTTATCAAAATCATAGTAGAATTACTTAATTTTGTGTCAAATACTTCATGATATCTTTATGCTCCCTATTGTAGGTGAAATCTTACCTTTCCCTGATGCAGTTGCATAAAGGGGTGAAAGGAAAGTGGCAAGTCACATATATAATACTAGAGCCCTGGCATAGGGTACATTACCTCAGGTAGGCTCAGAAGAATGTAGTGCTGAGCACATTTTATTGTTCCCTTGCAAAGCAGCAGCATACTTCCCCCCACCTAGTATGTCCTGTATGTTGCGGATTTCTTGCCATACCCTTGAGCCTGGACATGTCCTTTTGAAGCATCTGCTGGTGTAGAAGCCAGGCCTCCCTGCTAGCACTTCCTTGAAAACCAAGTACAGGGTTCTGGCTTGCTGCTTTTGACAAAGATGGACAGAGAGACTTCCTGCACCACAGACAGACCAGGAGGAGACTAAATTATTTTTTTCTTTTTCAATTTTAAATTCTTTACATGTGCATTAAAGATGTGATATTGAGAGCCTGTAGATTGACCAACCTTACCTCACCACAGAACAGGAAAAGAAGACAAATCCAAAATTTCCTAGATTGCCCCACAAATGTGCGTCTAATCTGGTGAGCTCACCTCTAAGTATCAGCGAATAACTGAGTCCCCATGCTATTCAGTTGCTGGTTTCTCCCCTGAGACTTCCAAGTAGTGAAACTCGTCAGAGATCATCAACATCATTTAATAGAGGCCAACTTAAAGCTGTTGTTTGGTAATAACTTTCAGCTACTGGTATCATGGATTGAATATGAAAAAGTATTTAGATGGATATGGCTCTTTACTGTATTATCCATTTTGGGTATTTATCTTGTCCCCATCACCATGGTATCTGAGTGCCCTACAGTCTTTTTAATGTATCCTCACAAATCCCTGTGAAGTAGGGATTTGTGAGGATAAATCATCCCCATTTTTCAGAGAGGGAACTGAGGCTCAGCGGGATTAAGGATACGTCTTCACTGGAGAGTTAGCCTGGATGATCAACATCTAGGCTGGCCTAATCTGGATGCGAGCAACCACAGTGTAAAGCCCTGCCCAAGTTGCTGTGTCCTCACAAATACTATGCACCCCTGTGTATCTTGCTAAGACTTCTGGGGGCATATTCCATGGTCTTTAGAGCTGTGGTAAGTTGATATGCTCTTTGATTCTTTCCAAGTGAAGTGTGGGAGAACTTGTCTGTCTTTCTGGGTAGTTGGGGGAAGGCATTGGAAGACTGTCAGCACTCCAGTGATTTAGTCTGAATCCTCACAGCATAGTGGGTGGATTATGAGCCTGAGTGTAAGTGGAACTCAAGCTCTAACCCCCACCCAGCCTTCTCAGTTAGCTTGGATTTAATGTGGGTGAGGAGTTTTGTGTGAGGATGGGTGGGGAGTTAGGGATAACATCTGAGTAAGAGCCTGGGCTAACTTTTCAGTGAAGAATCTATGAGATCTGCTTATCAAGAACATTTTTGTAATACTACATTTCACAAACACATTTCTTTTGTTTCCCTCTACTGCATAGTCACTTTTTTTAACATTCAGATACATGGCTTTTAGAAGGACTAAATAATTTTCCCTTACCATGGGCCTATTTTTTGGTCTTTGAAATGTCTATTGAAGTACACTTTTATGAACAACTGTGAAGAATCATAGCAATAAAAACACTGAACAATATCTAATTTGTTGTATTGCCATAATAGCCTGTTCTTCAAAGGCCAGACCATCCCTAAGGATGGGTGTAAATCAAAACCTACAAACAAACAAACAACCAAATTCAACCACAGGAGATTCCAAAGCTTCTGATAAACTAGGAAGGTCAAAGTTATTGTAAAGACTTGTTAACAAGCCAAACGTAGCTGATCATCTATTATTGACAGAGAAACATTAAATTAGAACGTCATAGCAGCAGAGCCATTGTATCTTGAACTACTCACATTTCCAGAGATATCCTTTATGTCATGTAGACAGTTCTACAGGTGTTGGGCTATATTCACTGCTGGCAATTTTTGAATTCATTGGAACTGCATCGGCTTACAGCTGCAGTGAATTTGTCATATTTATAACCAGTGTGTTTGTGTATCTGTTGTGCGCTTTAGTGACCATCCTCTGCTCTCTTGCACCAAACTTTGACCAACAACATTTTTGTAGATGAAAGAGTTAAACATTCCAATAATGAAAAATAGCACTATTTTTAAAATGATCACTGTACCCTCTTTAATATAGCTGGAAGCCACAATAGGATGTGCCTGAGCAGGCCATTATTGCCTAGTTCAGGTGTGTTTTGGGGAAAATAGTTGGGAGGAAAAGTTATAAACACATTTTCTCTGCTATTTTGAATATATTTTCATTTTTTCTACCTTCCTTTCTCTTTTTAAAGTTCCCTATACTGTTTAATATCCCTAAAGATTCAGCTGAACTTCCATCAGTAGGTTATGGTTCAGCAGCCACTTTTATCCCATCTTATACTGTAAAAACAAAATTCAGTCTATTGAACAGCTCCCAGTTTAGTGGTTCCAACAAGAAGTGAGTTTAAAGTGGCCGGATATGCGCAAACTGCTTCTGTAAGGTCAGTTTGACACTTCGGGGCAAGGCAAGAAGAGTGTAAAATTGTGATGTGATCCTCCAGTGCCCTGCCCTCCCCTTCCCTTTAGCTGCCTGTCTTTACCCTCACCATCTACAGCTCTCTTATATTTGATTTTAACATTAAGGATAGTGTTTTTATTTTTCAAGGAGGGGAACAATGCACAGTTCGGAGTTAGGCACAAATCCTGCCTTGATAGCTCTGAAACTGGTGCAGTGACTGCAGAGGTCCATATGAGAGACATGAAGCCCATGCATATATGTGGAAGGGGGGGGGAAGGGGGAGAGGAGGGAGCAGACTCAAGCTCTGGTTTAGCCAGGGGATCTGTCACTGTTGTGTAGTACCTCCCTTTCTTCCCACCTTTCTCTCATGCTCCCAGCACAGAGCCTACTTCAGTCAGTAGGATAGGGAAGCCTCTTTGGAAGAGCTCTGCAGCTGCTATGTGGCCTGATGAAAGGCTCCCTTCCCTCCCCTTAGACAACTGGATTAGTCCCTCGATGCATGTGTGAGATGTCATCAAAATGGTTCATCTAGCTAGTCAGAATATGGCTTTGGACAGTGCCACTAGCCAAACTCTAATTTAAGTTTTAAAAAGCTGAAGAATCAGTTACAGTCCCTAAGGGCACTTATTTTGCTCCTGAAAGGGGAAATAGGATAGCAATAATCAGATTTAACATAGGTCACACCCTATTTGCTTTGCACACAGAAATAGATTAATTAGTTAAATCATTTATAGCTTGGACCCTACCAAATTCACGGTCCATTTTGGTCAATTTCATGGTCACAAGATTTTAAAAATAATAAATTTCATGGTTTCAGCTATTTAAATCAGAAATTTCATAGTGTTGTAATTGTAGGCATCCTGACCTAAGAAGGAGTTGTGTGAGGAGGGGGGTCACAAGGTTATTGTAAGGTGAGGGGTTGAGATACTGTTACCCTTGTGTGCTGCCTTCAGAGCTGGACAGCTGGAGAGCGCTGGTTGCTGGCTGGGAGCCCAGCTCTGAAGGCAGAGCTGCTGCCTGCAGAGCTAGGCCCTCAGTCAGCAGTTCTGACTGATCGTTCTGGCTGCCCAGCTCTGAAGGCAGCAGCACAGAAGTAAGGGTGGCATGGTATGGTATTGCCATTCTTACTTCTGCGCTGCTGCTGGAGGGGTGCTGCCTTCATAGCTAGGCACCCAGCCAACAGCAGCCACCCTCCAGCTGCCCAGCTCTGAAAGCAGCACAGAAGTAAGGGTGGCAATACCACAACCCCTCGAAAATAACCTTGCAACCCCCCTGCAACTCCCTTTTGGGTCAGCAGTCCCAATTTGAGAAACATTGGTCTCCCCCATGATATCTGTATAATATAGGGTATAAGTACCCAATAGTCCAGATTTCACAGGGGCAGACCAGATTTCACGGTCCGGGATACATTTTTCATGGCTGTGCATTTGGTAGGACCTATTTGTAGCCTGATTTTTAGAGATGGTCAGCACCCATATCTACCACTGATGTAAACAGGATTGTGGATGCACATCATCGTTGAAAACCAGGGTGTAATGAACTCTTCTGTCTTGCTATCCCCTCACCTAAAACGGAGATATATCAACCTACTCATCAATGAGGTCATTATTGTTAGGTAATGTGTGTAATCATAAGACTGGAAGGGACCTCGAGAGGTCATTTAGTCGAGTCCCCTGCACTTATGGCAGGACTAAGTATTATCTAGACCATTCCTGACAGGTGTTTGTCTAACCCGTTCTTAAAAATCTCCAATGATGGGGATTCCACAACCTCCCTTGGCAATTTATTCCAGTGCTTAACCACCCTGACAGTTAGGATTTTTTTCCTAAATCTCCCTTGCTATAGTTTAAGCCCATTGCTTCTTGTCCTATCCTCAGAGTTAAGAAAAACAATTTTCCTCCATCCTTGTAACAACATTTTACATATTTGAAAACTGTTATCATGTCCCCCACCTCAGTCTTCTCTTTTCCAGATTGAAAAAATTGGGTTTGTTTAATCTTCCCTCATAGGTCATGTTTTCTTGACCTTTAGTCATTTTTGTTGCTCTTCTCTGGACTCTCCAATTTGTCCACATCGTTCCTGAAATGTGACGCCCAGAACTGGACACAATACTCCACTTGAGGCCTAATCAGCATAGAGTAGAGCGGAAGAATTACTACTTGTGTTTTGCTTACAGCACTCCTGCTAATACATCACAGAATGATGTTTGCTTTTTTTGCAACAGCATTACACTGTTGACTCATATTTAGCTTGTGGTCCACTGTGACCCCCAAATTCCTTTCTGAAGTACTCCTTCCTAGGCAGTCATTTCCCATTTTGTATGTGTTCAACTTATTATTCCTTCTTACATGGAGTACTTTGGATTTTTTCTTATTGAATTTCATCCTATTTACTTCAGACTGTTTCTCCAGTTTTTCCAGATCATTTTGAATTTTAATACTGTCCTCCAAAGCACTTGCAACCCCTCCCAGCTTGATATTGTCCGCAAACTTTAGAAGTGTACTCACTATGCCATTATCTAAATCAGTGATGAAGATATTGAACAGAACCAGACTCAGAACAGATCCCTGCGGGACCCCGCTCATTATATCCTTCCAGCATGACTGTGAACCACTGATAACTGCTCTCTGGAAACGGTTTTCCAACCAGGTTTGCACCCACCCATCTAGGTTGCATTTCCCTAGTTTGTTTATGAGAAGGTCTTGCGAGACAGTATCAAAAGCTTTACTTAAGTCAAGATATACCACGTCTACCTCTTCTCCCCTGTCCACAAGGTTTGGTACCCTGTCAGAGGAAGCTATCAGGTTTGTTTGACACGATTTGTTCTTGACAAATCCATGCTGACTGTTACTTATTCTTTTCTAGATATTTGCAAATTGATTGCTTAATTATTTTGCTCCATTATCTTTCTGGGTACAGAAGTTAAGCTGACTGGTCTGTAATTCCTTGTGTTGTCCTTATTTACCTTTTTATAGATTGGCACTATATTTGCCCTTTTCCAGTCTTCTGGAGTACTGTAAGTGGTAACATTTACCAGAATGCATACACACAATCCTTTAGTAGCTGGGGGTCTGGTGGATCCCAGGCCGTGGTCTATTTTGAGATTTTTGTCTTGAAACTTTTTTTGATATATTTTTGCATAGACATCAGCACAGACAGCTGGCTCTGTTTTACCTGGAGTAAGGGGTTAGTGATGACACAAAGATTTCCCACACAGACTTTTGTACATACAATGAATTGGTTTAATTGAAGGAAGCCCTAACAGACTCTCTCACTGAATCTTCCCAGAATTCTCTGGCTGTCATTGTGAACAGTAGTTCATGGTGGATAGGAATTATTTATGATTTAGAGAAAGAGGAGTGGGAGGGAGCAAAAATTTGTTTTGAGAGGCCTGTCCAAAACTGATAAAATGAGCTCTGCATTGACATCAGCATGGCTACCTGTAGGCAAACAGGATTGTGCATATCCATAGCAGAGAGCTAAGGAGAAATTTATACCCTTTTAGGAGGTAGTTTAATCAGTTACATTTATTTCAACCTAAAATATCCCACTCTTGAGTCAAAAGGATATTGTTGAATCAGACAGTCCACCTCCTTTCTTCACCTCTTCCTCTGTTGTCCACGGGTTAATTTAAATGGGAGAAAATAAAATTGGTACTTCATAAATTAGGCTTCTTGGGTACTAAGGAATAAATTCCCTGACTAGTGACCTTAATTGCTTCTTCAGTTCTTTTTTTTTTCTTTTCTTCACAATAGTGAATGTTGTTTGAGCAATATATAATTTCTTACTTTCAAATATGCTACAGTTGTCTCTGCTAAATGCTCAATTTAAGTCCTGGAGCTAATTTTTACACTTGGACACACAAGCATAACGTTGCTTAAGTCAGAGTTATGTGCATGAATCTCAGGGTAGAATTCAGTGCTTCATGAGAACCTGCAGGAAACACCTTTTGAAATGAAGTATATATGTCCAACAGGTGCGATTTTAAAGTTCAGCTAATAGAAACAGCAAAGAGTCCTGTGGCACCTTATAGACTAACAGACGTATTGGAGCATGAACTGTCATGGTTGCATCCACCCACGAAAGCTCATGCTCCAATACGTCTGTTAGTCTATAAGGTACCACAGGACTCTTTGCTGCTTTTACAGATCCAGACTAACAGGGCTACCCCTCTGATACTAATTGATACAGTAAATATTTGTGCTTGTATTTCATGCAATTGTTCTTAAACAAGTTTGTGAAAACCTGCTTTTCTAAAGGAGAAGAACAAATTCATCATTTTGAATATCAAATCTATTTTCAAGCTGGCCCACTTTAGCTTTCAGAAATTCATTTTCTTTGAATGGCTCCATTGTCAGTAGGTCACAGATTTGGGAAGCTGGCTCTATGCTGCAGGCAATTTTCTTTTCATTGCTCTCAATTCCAAAGTTTGCTGACCTTCAGTGGTTGTACCTGTCTCTTACTGTACAGTGCATTGGCGTTAATACTCTTTTCCAGCCCATTTACTCAGTACTGTTCTTCCATGACTAATCCTGTGTTAACTATGATGTTTCAGAACTTCCCAGTGGTTTTGACAGGGGATCAAGGCTTGACTATTTAGTGAAATTAAAAGCATCTGTTGGGAACCTGTCATTCTGGGATATGGGATTATATTTATGACCAAATTCTTAACTAGCATAACCTCTTCAAAATACAGATAACAGAACTATAGGAAAAGAGACACAACTCAGTCACAACCAGGAGATTACTTATGACCTATTCTAGTGCCACTGGTCACATGACTGTGCCAGTGGGCAGGGGAGACTGTGCTGAGAAGGAACTGTTATCTGGGAGGAGAACTGAGTCTAGTTGGGCAAAGAGTGGGACAAAAAGCTGAGGGAGGGAGCCACTGAAATTGGACAAGGAGCCTGGGAGTGAGGTTGGAACTGGGAGCCAGTGGAGAAGGGAATGACTGGAGGCCAGGCTAAGAGAAAAGTAAAAATTGGATGAGGAGATGGGAAGTGAGGAATTGGGGCTGGTTGGACAAAGAGACTGAGGACAAGGAGCTAGTGGTAGGGGAAAGTGGAAATGATGGGACAAGGAGACCAGGACTGGGAGTTGGGTGGACATGGACTGGGACAATGGGGGGTTTGGAGGGATGAGACCAGGACTTGCTGGGTAAGACGACTGGGTTTGGGATACATAAGCATGAGGTGTGGAAAATTGGGCTGGCTAGGTAAAGAAAAATGGGTCTGGGACAAGGAGCGAAGGGTATGAAAGAGACAGGAGTGAGACAAGGATGGATTGGAGGGGATGGGGCAGAAGAGGCTACGTTTGGAGGAAATGAGCAGAAGAGTCTGTTCCCATTAGGGCACAGTCCTCTCCAAAGCCTGGAATGGAACCCCCAGTTCCTGAGTCTCACTATTCCTCTGCTGTCAGCAAATATCTGTGAAACCTACTGGTAAAGTGTCTCATCTCCTTCTAGTGCTGCTCCACACAGTGGATGGCAACCTACTATTGCTGTCAGTTACTCTTTAGCTCCAGTGGCAGAGGTCTGTGTACTGGATTTAATGTTTCCTTCAAGCCTGCATAAAACCTACTTTAAAAAAACATAATTAATGTTGCAAAGTCAAGCACTCAAAAGTTAGGAAATGTCAGAATTAAGGTTGCCTATGCAACCTTAATTTACCCCCATACTTGTTCAAGTGCATTATAATATCGTCATTAATTACATGATCACATATTTTTCCACTGGATCCCCGTCTCTCAATGTTTTTCCTGGCATTTCCTAACTTTTTAGTTCTGGACTTTTCAAGCTTAATAAGATTCTTTTAACATACAGTAGAACCTCAAAGTCATCATCATCAGCAATACACTACCAATAGAGAACCTCAGAGAGGTTGTTTGTAACTCTGAAATGTTTGTAACTTGAACAAAAAGTTATGGCTGTTCTTTCAAAAGTTTGCAACTGAACATTGACTTAATCCAGCTTTGAAACTTTACTATGCAGAAGAAGAATGCTGCTTTCCATTTTTATTAGCGGTTTACGTTTAACACAGTACTGTACTGTATTTGCTTTTTCTTTTCTTTTCTATTTTTTGTCTCTGCTGCTGTCTGATTGAGAACTTCCAGTTCCAAATGAGGCGTGTGGTTCACTGGTCCCTTTGTAACAGTGTTGTTTGTAACTCTGAGGTTTCACTGTACTTTTTTTGTCTGTTGTTCTTTGTATACAACTTTCTAAAAATAAGAAAACTCAGTTTAATGCCCTAAATTTTCAAGTACTTCAAGAATTGATTTATGTTAAGTGCTGGAAAGCAGGCTGATCTTGACTCTTGTCAAATTTAAGACATATTGATCTTTCTGATGGCTGGTTAGGGTAATCTCACTCCTCTAATCCTGAAGTCTCCCTTTTCTAATAATAAAATTGCAGTAGGAGAGGGTGAAGAGTTCTGTTTCAGTTGGGATGCAATCCATAAATAAATGTTTTGTTTCCTTTCTGAAGGTGGAAGGCTATACCGCAAGTGTCCAACCCTTGTTGGCCTTCATAAGAATCTTTGAAACCAAGAAGGGATCCAAACGCTTTCAATATTGACATCACTAATGGATATCTATCTTGGACTTTGTAATTAGTGGTGTATAAGATGAAATACTCCCTAAATGTGGCTTTTAGGTAAAAGTTAAGGATTTTTTTTAAGTACGGGTAAACAGAGGCACTCAGGGTTATGTGATTTGTGCAGTGTTTCTAAGCTCAGTGACAGTGTCAGGAATAAAGCCCAGAAGTCCTGACTTACCTGGTCTTGCTTTATCCATTAGACAACACTAAAATGAATATCCTGACATAAATATAACGTGTATGTAAGTGTACATACCATTAGGTTCTATGATAAAATAGCAAATGATTGTGTTTATATAGTAGTTGTAGTAGTTTATTTTGCAGGTTTAATATGCCCTAGTAGTTAATTCTGGGGAAGTTTTGTGGTCTGTGTTACACAGGAGGTCACACTAGATGATCACAATGGTTCTTTCTGGGCTTGGAATCTATGAATATCACTCTGATAGCACTCCAGGGATATGTATGTGCCATTATGTAATATGTACTATGATAAAATAGCAAATCATTGTATACATGTTTAATAATAGTTTATTTTTCATGTTTATTATCAATCTTACAGCACTCCAGGGATGCTTAGATGACTGCAGTTGTGCAGAAACATTCAGAGTACAGAGGCCAAGATGTTCAGAAGTGATTAGTGATTTTGAATATCTCAATTTTGATTTCCCAACTGGAAACACCTTCATAGGGGTTGTTTTTCTAGAAACTGCTGAACATGTATGCTCTGAAAATTGGCCTCCACCCCAATTTGGGCACCCAAAATCACTATGAAAATTTGGACAAATTCAGAATTTTAGTTGACTGTGTTAGGGAAATACATGAAAAATTAGGTAATTGGATTCCACAATATTTATTGCTTCATAAAATCTGTTCTGTGTAATGGAAATTCTAGTCCTACATGAGGTTTATAATGGAAAAAAGCTTTTGTTAAATATTCCTGAGATGGATGTTAATATGGGAATGCTTTGTTACAAGTGGAAGGGAATTTTAGTGTTGTCAAGCAATTATTTCCTGCTTTCGGGAGCAATTTGGAATTAGGCTTTATCCAATGCTAAGCCCATTAGTTCTCTTTAAGGAAAGATTACCATTAATATTGGCTAGGTGGTGTTAGGCTTTTTGCCAATTTTTAGCTCCTTTGGACAGTTTGGTTTTGCATAGGATTCCATTGAACTCTCCTGCATTGTTTTATATCATTTTTATATCATTACTGAAGCCATATCTACTGGCTTCAAGCTTTCTGTCAGCTCCTTAGAATCTGGTACCTTAGGGTTGGACCTCTAGCCATTTGTGTTCCGAAACTAGTGAACCTAATGCAATGAAATGTTATACATATTGCCAAATTATTTGCCTTTGTGAACCATAATCCTTATTCTTTCCTTTAATTGGACGTTTCTGCCACCTACATCACCAAAGAGTTCTCAAGCGTGTGTTCATGCATACTGGATTAGAAACAAATGGAGATGAGAGCATAAGATTATCATCAGATGTTTAGATTTTAAGATCTTTGTGGCAAAGGACCATGTCTTTGTATCTATGTGTGTACAGAGTCAATCCAATATGGACACTACTGTAACATAAAATATTAAACAGTACATTGTATTGCTATAGTGTCCAAAGGACCCAGTCAGGATTACATTTTCCACTTCCAGAGCCTCTTCCCAACAAAGGTGATCTGGACAAATATGACCACTGTCTTTTTTTCCCCCTTTCAGCAAATGATATGCAGTTCTATAGAGCTTTCTTATAATTCATATAATAGAAACATAGTAATGTGAATACAGCTTTGTTCTGTATAGAGTCAGCAAATGTCTGAAGCTCTGTTTCCTAGCTGTAGATCATGTATTATTTGTTCTGCATTTAGTACCTCATGGGACTCTGAGTGAACTGCTAATGATCACTTTTGCTTTGATGACATTAAGAACTATGTTTGTTTTCTGACCCTCTTGGGTTACATGAATCTCACATTGCCTGATACGTCATTTTGGATGGTCTGTGACTATGTGTCAATTAATATAAACAAAACAAAGGATTTGCTGATTGGGGCCAAAGGCCAGTATTTCATCTCCATATCTCATTATATTGAGGTTAACTCCTCGCACCTATGTGTTTAACTTCTAATTAGGAACTTGGGATTTCTCTTTGGCACCAGTTTACTTGCCACCCATATTGGTGTATTAACAAGGTCATGTTATTACCAGTGGTTTAAACTCTCTAAAATCTGGAGATCTTGGATTTGGTCAGTAGCCAAAATCTAGGTCCGTGTGACTGGACTGATGGTCTTTGGATCAGACTTCTTTATTCGTCCATCTCCTGTTTAGGTACTATTCAAAATACAGAGATGCGTTTAAATTTATTTTCCATACCTTGTAAATGTCATGATCAGTGTCCTGTGTGGACATGTATATGGTGTATATAAACTTTGCTCCTAGCTGGCAGTTGCAACTACAGTCTCTGCACTAGTGACTCATGGCACTTTTAAAGCTTATCTGCAAATGTTTCCCACCCTGCTAGATATTTTAGAAATGGTATATTACTGTGTGCTGTTTTAAAGCGTTAAATATATGCCTTGTATAGCATCTTGCTTCATGTGAAGAGGCCTCACAAATCAGTAAATAATTGTATGAATTACAAATGGTTAACCTATATTCAGATACAGAGTCAAAATCTAATTACTTTATTCAAGACATTCTGAGGCACTCAGATACCTCAGTGATGAGTGCTGTTCTAAATACATATCAATAAACAATTGCATAGGTAAGGTGAGTACCGTTTGGCCTTTATTGTTAACAACTCTTTATCTTGTGGATATGTGCTTAATATAATAATGGAAGATACACTTACGGTATTACAAATTACTTTGAAAGTAATCCTTGTAATGTAGTGATTAGAGAAATGTCTCAAATAATTATGCCTATCTGTACAGAAGTCGGATGTCATTTTTAGTGTAATTGGACAATTATATGTACTTAATATATATGCAGTACAGATGCTTTTAATGTATACATTTGGTTATACTTCAAAATACTGAATTCTAAACATTTTACCTACCTGCTGTAAAAAGTGTTATCAAAATGATAATCTAGGAACATGCAGCAGTCATGTTAGCTGCAGTTTCCAGTGTTTTCATGTAAGAGCTGTATAGTGTTTAGAGCACAGCAGGGAGCAGGAAAGATAGGTTCTACTTCTTGCTCTGCTCTAATTCCCAATGGCATGTTGGACAAATCATTCAACTTCCCTGTACCTCAATCTAACCATTTTTGACATTTGGCCAATCCTGCTTGGCATTTCTCGTGCTTTAATTGAGAGGAATTGAGCGGCTGCAGCTCTCTTGCTAGTGTAAATGACAAGTAACTTTCTGGATGTTAGTAGAGTTACGGGGCAAGTGAGAAGAAAATCAGTCACAAGTTGCTTTAATACCATGTCTCAGAATAATCCCATGCTATTAGTCACATGTAGACATTTCTACAACTGTATTATCTAAGACTGGCATCCTTCTTGTTTAGGATAGGACAAAGAAAAAGCCCCAAAAAACAAAATGTACAGTGACCTAAATCAATCTCTTGAGCAGTATTGTGATTCCTGAGCTATCTGACAATCAAACACTGGTTCCAGCAAGCGATGAACTCTACTTGGAAAATATCTGGTTGTCTAACTCCTCATCTATAAAAACATATTTAATTACCTCTCTTGCTTAAGGGAGTCTTTATCAAGGAAATGTCAGTTAAACACTGTGGAAGAGATTTTGAAAATCCCACCATGAAAGCAGCAGTGACTGAAAAATAATCTAATGTCAACTACTTTTGCATTACAGGAATACAAGCGCAAGTTAGCCAGAGTATCCCAGGTGCGAAAAGAACTCAGGTCACGCATGCAGAACCTTCCTGATCTGTCTCGACTTCCCAATGTCACAGGCAGTCATGTGCACCTACCATTTGCTGGAGACATCTACAGTGATGATTGATTATAAGATCCTCTATTTCTATAGCCTCTGCTCTTCTGTGGAGTGAGGGGTAGGTCAGACTGATTGATAGTCCTGTAGTATTATTTTTGTACATTGTTGGAGAGTGGCAGTAAAAAAAAAAATAGCTCCAAATAATTTATAAGAATTGTTTAAAATATTGGTTTGTTTACTGTTTTATTGGCAAGTGAACATATAGGTACATTTATAGAAGGTGGCACTGTATATTATTACGTTAAAGAATGAGTAATTATCTTAAAATATTCTTATCTTTTGTACAGATTTTGATCAGGTGCCCTGTAAGAAACTGATAAGTTTTCACTTTATTTTTTTTTATGCACCCTCTGCTCAGTGTAGTTCACTGTATAATCAAAGTATACATTTAAGTTGCCACATTTCAATGGCTAGTGAGGTAATGGAACATTATGGAAATCACAATCTGATGTGTATAAGAAGACTACTACAATTTATTTTTATGTGGAGAGTGATGTTACTGGTTATTTATTGTTAATTTACTCACCCCCAAATAAAACTACTGCTTTATTTTAAAGTAAATGTCATTAACCAGCTTTGAAAGTGGAAAATATAAATCATGTTAAATTGAACATCTTAAGTGACTCTAAATTGTGCATAATTTTAATATTTAAAAGTACACATTAAAAATACTGAATAAAAACTACACATATTAATTAGTACAATAGAAATGCTTTTTTTGCTGACAACTTGATTTGTAAATTGAAGGCCCACTTCTTTGTACAATAACCGCTTTCTGCCACATCTGTCTCTATTAACAAATCTGATCCCAGAAATGGGAAGCCATTCCACAGCTTTAACTATAGTATACAGTGGTTACTTAGGACCATACCTATTTTTGAATGGCCATTATTAAAATTTGAATGTACTCAAGTACCATTTTACTTATACAGCATGATGATACCACAAGTAGAATTTTGTTGTCTGCGGAAACTTTGGGTCAAAGCATCCTCTCTTATGGAGAAGGAAACCTGTCTAAAGAGGCAAATGAGCACCACAGGTCCCCTGTCTCTAAGCCTCCCAGTAAACATCTTCTAGATCTTGGTCTCCTTTTCTTACAAGGAGGGGACTTTCTCCCAAAAAAACTAGACCACTGTGTGTATTAAACTGCAGAAAAATGTTGCTGAACATGTGTTTAAAAACAAACTCTATCACTGTATAAATGTGATATTTGTATATGAGTAACTGAACTTATGAAAATAAAGTTGTTTACTGCTTGCCTTTTAAAAACACTACGAGGCAGATGTTTAAGGGTATTTAGGAGCCTCAAGATGCAGCTAGATGCCTAGTGGGATTTTCAAAAGTGCCTTACTTGCCAATAGGAGTTAAACACCTAGGTGCTTTTGAAAATCCCACTAAGCTCCTAGCTGCATCCATAGGCCCCTAAATACCCTTGAACATCTGATCTCAAGTTTTTGAGTTTGTTTTACCATGTGAGACTTTATTAAGTGTTCTAGCAAGAGATTTGCCTAGAGAAGCTCTTTCATTGTAAACATTCATAGCAATATTAACAAATATCCACCTTTACTCATACTTGTCATGCACACTAAAACGTTTTACGTCAGTGTAAGCATAAATAAAGTTTACAGCCAATTAACACAGTACCGCTCTCCCCCCCCCATTACATACTTTAAAACAGTAGTTTTTAAAATAAAATAGACTGAGATGACTCAGTATAGTCCTGGAGTGAAATCCTGGCCCTACTGAAGTCTGTGAAAGTTTTGCCATTTACTTCAGTAGGTCCAGGCCCTGGAATACTTGTTAACTATCAGCAGGATATAACAGCCTTTTTAAAAAAAATTCATATTTGGACACAAGCACATAGAGTCAGACTTTCCTCTTTTACAAAAGTACCGCAAATGGGCTGTAGTTAGATGGAAAAACCTATGGAGTGAAATTACAGGGTTTTGCACAGCATCATTACTTCAGAATGGGGTTTGGTGGCCCACAGAGGGTCTTAGATAGTTTGGCCTTTCATCCATGGATTTCTCTGTACATCTGAAGGTAACAAAGAAGTTGGGTATTTACAAAGAGGGCCAGACTCGACGTGATATTTCCTGGGACTGTTCCTATCCTCCCTAACAATATACCGTCTAGACTGCTGCTAGCGCAGCCTCTCAACCCACACCTGGTCCCAAAACACTCCAAGTCCCTCTCAGGTTTACATGCATGAAGAAGGAACCTCCGCTAATTAAATGTGACAGGATCAACATTCATTTTTGCACACTTTACCCCATAATTTGCAAGAAGACAATACTATGCAGAGTTGTTTTCATTGGGAATTTCCCACCCAAAAACCAGATTAAGGGGTGGGAAGATGCTTGATGGTCTGAGCTCACCAGCTGTCAACAGATTTATAGCCATCTGAGTGGGCTTTCTATCTTTTTATCATTCCACAGTGAAAAAACCGAGTGGGAAGGATATGGACCATAATTAGAACAAAGTAAACTAGCTATGTTTTCTTAAGCAGAGTCAGGTATATAAAAAATATCCATAGTCAACTTTTCAAAAGTTGAAGACTATTTGAAAACTTAGACCTAGATTAAGACTTTCATGGTTTAAATGTGTTCTAATCCATTAAAAATGTAGCTGTATAAATGTGTATGTACACAAACACTATTGCTGGAAAGAACTCTCCTTTTGTAAAGCATAGTACAGAATATCTTATAAATTAAAACCAAAAATCAAATCAGTTATTTCATTAATCATAAATGCACAGAACAAATCAGTAGTCTCAATCCGTTCCAAAGCTGGGGGACAGCTGCTGCCATTGAAGTCACTAGGTGTAGAGGTCTACTGGTGTAGAGTTCATTGTAAAGTCAGAGCCTGGATTTTTAAAATATTTTGTGTAAAAAGTTTAAACATTCATTCGTTCTCCACCTGCCTGATTCAGAAAAAGGGCAGAAATCAATGTGTAAAAGTCAAGGAAAATTGGCATTCAGCTCCTCAAGGACAGAGAGAAAGGTAGACACTGACTTCACTCGCTTATTCTCTTCTTAAGTTTTAGTAATGTGTATCTATAGATGTATATTTAGAAGTAGTTAAAGACAAGATTTAGGAAAAATATATTGAAAAAAATCACACTTTTCCTTGAGATGAACATTAATTTTGATATAATTTTAAAGTGAACGTTTGAGAACTATACTTTTCCTTGGATAAAATTTGCTGTATCTCGCTGTTAATGTTTTTACCTCACGGAACTTTTACTTCTGCAGTGTGCTTTGTTTGGGCTTTTAATAGCCACTCAAAATTAGTTTGAAAACAAATTTGTTTGTCATTAAAAATATCTCATGGTAGTGGATGAATGGTGCCCCAACTGTCTGTTTTCTATGGAAGTGACATCACAGTATCAATGAATTTGAAGGTTTAATACTGTAACACGATTCACTGGAGGACACATATTATACAGTAAAACACAACAGCAACCCCATAGGGTTGGCAGGTATCCTTAAGTTGTCAGGTACCAAAATGTAGCATATATACCTGTGCACAGGATTGTTCCCAGGTAGATAAAATGAGGTGTAGTAACCTAATCTGGATAAAGTTGTATTTCGGTAATGTGACACAACTGCACTGAAATCCAAATCATCTGCCCAAAGAAAGGTGGATACTAGATGCAAATTTTTTTAGCTCAACAAATGTTACACCTTGAAGCGGTTTCTAATAATAAAAAATTAGATCCTTCAGGTGAGAGAGAGACATTTATTTACTCAGCTATATTCTATAGTTATCAGTTTTTAGTGAAAAAGCATGGACATAATCCTGCAGCCCTTATCATATGAATAATATCTACTTGCAGGTAATTTTGCTGGTCTCATGAAGTAATGACTTTGAAGATAAAGCCATATAGTTGAAAAACTTATAAAAATAATCTGTCTAAAAATGCCTATTCTCCATGTTTTTGTGATCTTACAAACAAATTTAAGATTCTTGGTTACAGAAGAATTGTAACTGTTGAAAAAGATAAATTGCCTCCTCTGTAGAAAGTTAATTTCTAGATTTCAGTAACATTAGCTTGTCTGTTTTACATTCACCTTCAACCTTTCGTATAGTAAACCAGTCAATCTTTCACGATTCCCCCTCCCACCCAACACAATGAAAACTACATGCTTTAAAATCTAGAAGTCAGTGGCAAAACACCCATGAATTTCAGTGTCTGCAAATGTGTCCTCTAGTGATCACCAAAATTCACCCTTCTATAGAGGGCCATCAAAAAGCCTATGCACCACGTGGAAGACTTTAGCTCATGCATAGGCCTTTTTCTGGCCCTCTGCCGTAGGTAAAATTAAACTTGTAGTATATATGGTAATAGAAAGTTATAGAGTTATTGTTGAAAGATTAGTGAATCAGCTGCAATGGTACTATTTTTAATGGGCTGGTTTTCTATTAATACAAACACTTGGAATTAATTCTTGCTTACTTTTCTCATACCGCTATTCCCACTATTTGTGTGAATAAAGCAGTTAGGATCTGGCTGTCAGCAACACACTCTTAAAGAATCAACTTAAAAATCTTAATAGGAATATTGATTATCTTTTTTTAAAATGGATGACCATTCTGTCTTTGAACCTGTCTCAGTGTGTTAAATTATCTTAATAGGTCAGCGTCTCCATCTATCTTACTATTTAGAAGTTGAATTCTGATTTAATCTTTACCACATTAAAAAGTATCCTAGTAAGCATGATCCTTTTTTGTGGGAATTTGCAAAAATGCAATAACGGCACTTTGTAACTTGTTTGCAACAGAAATTTACTCATTTGTTGAAAGCTGACAAGAAAGATGTTTGAAATGTAAAAATGTTTTTCATTATTGTGCACTGCTCACAGAATGTGTAATTCTTGTGTAATTTGTCCTCTAAATAACACCTCAATGTATAATGTTTTCATATTTAAAATAAAATGTAAAAACATCAGAAATCAGTATTGTTTAATGCTTATATGCCCAACCTATGTTCTCTGAAATGTCTATATATAGCCTCCATATATTGCTCTGAGTAACCCGAAACCACGCCACCATTTTGACTGCAGCTAGTTTATAATAATTTTAATGATTACATTACTCTTTCTCAGTTGAATGAAATGGCACTTTTAAATGAAGGGTGGAATTTGTTCTAAAGGAAAAATATATAGTTTTGTGGTGAGTGCCTCTAAAAACTGTTTAAAACTAAAGAAGTTATCAATTGAAGCAACAAAAGAATCCATTATAAAAAGAAAAATCCATGACAGTGATTACACTTAGTGTCTTCTATTTTGAAAGATTTACCAGTTTGAGAGATTCCCTGTACTTAAAATGGGGACCATAATTGCTGAAACTGGGACTATCTCAAAATGGAAGAAAGTTTAAGCATGATTGCTGTACCAAACTGATTACTGTTACCATTTTTTCTTATATGCAGTGTTGTCATAGCTGGGACTAACTTCTATTGGTGAAAGATACAAGCTATCAAGCTTAGGATGACCTTTGCTTTAGGTCTGGGAAATGTACAAGGTGGAACAGATTGTTTAGCACATGTAGTTAACACATATTTCAAAGGACTATTCAAGGTGAAGTGTCCAGTTAATACCTCTCCAGTCATAGAAGGATGGGAGGGGGAGAAAAAATAGCTGGGAGGGGATTAGCAGGTTACAAATTGTTGTAATAAACCATAAATCCAGTGTCCATATTCAGTCCATGATTTTTAGTGTCTAGGAAAGTTATGAGTTTAAACTCCCAGGCTTGTCTTTTAAAGGCTTCCTTTGAGGATGAGGATTGAGAAGTCAGATATAGAGTGATCTCTTTGTGAAAAGTGTTCACACACAGGTGACAGGGTGTTTTTGTCTGTGAGAGTTCATTTGGAGCATACTGAGTGTCTCATTTCACACACAAAGTTGTTATTGGGGCATTTAGTACACAGGAAGAGGTATACCATATATTGTGATAGGCAGGTGTAGGACCCATCGATCTTGAAAGGTATGTTGTGAGGATTATTGATCGTCGTAGCAGTTGAGATGTGTGCAGGTTTCGTATCTGTTGTTCTGGAAGGATCAGGTGGTTTTCAGTTGGTGTATCTTGGTCTGGGTGGAGCTACTTCTGATGATGAGCTTGGAGAGGTTGGGAGGGTTATTTGAAGGCCAACAGAGGGGGTTCAGGAAAGATTTCTTTAGGATGAGATCCCCATCAAGTATGGGTTGTAATTGTCACAGGGGGGATTATTTCTGTGTTGAAGCAGGTTCTCTTGAGGTATTTGAGTGGCCCATTTCATGATGTGATCTACTTCTCTAGTGGAGTGTCCTTGTTCGGTGTAGGTAGTTTTAAGTGTGTTAAGGTGTATATCCCAGATTTTCTCCTCAGAGCATATTCTGTGGTATCTGAGTGTCTGGCTGTAGCTAAATTTCTTTGTGTGTTGGGGGTGGTTACTGGATCTGTGAAGGTAGGTGTGAACTGTAGGTTTTTTGTATATAGTTGCCTGTAGGGGTCTATGGCTGAAGCTGATTGTGGTGTTCAGAAAGTTGATGCTAATATGGGAGTGTTGTAGAGAGAATTAAAAAACGAGGAGCGATTGTTGAAATTGTGGTCGAACTCTCTGAAGAAGTTTAGGTCATATGTCCAGAGAAAATATCATTTATGTATCTCAGGTATTTCACTGGTTTCATGGTGTATTTGTCCAGAAAAGCTTCCTTAATGTGGCCTGTGAAGAAGTTGGCATACTTGGGAGTCATCCTAGTACCTAGGATGATGATTTGGACAAAGTGTTTGTGTTGAATGTAAAATTGTTATGGGTGAGAAATAGGATATAAAAAGGGATTTAACAGATACAAAGATAATACTTGCATACAAATAGGATAATCATATTGGATAGATTGTGACTTTTCCATTGATACCTTACATGACATACTTTGTATATGATTTGTTGCAATTGTCTAACAGTGGCAATATTAATTATATAAATGGTCATGTTTCAATCATACAGCGTCACAGCATCCAAAAGTGGCACATACCTTACTTTTACAACACAGATCCTTTTAAAATACTCCTTTCCAATATACGTTTTTCTTCACAGCAAAGCTCAAGAATTAGGCATCAGAGGACAAGCCATAAAGTGGCCCATGTAAATAAATACAGAGCACTACAGCGAGGAAAAACAGCACAGTGCATTGTCAAAGCATAGTTACCAGAAAAATTGACCCTACGTATACTTTAGTTAAATCTAAAGTGAAGGAAAGGCTTTCTAAATCACTTTTACTATGTACTTCAGCCACATTATCCATTTCCAGAAGATTCATGTGAATATTACATACTTATCAGCCCTTATGAGATTAAAACTAAGATTTGCAACAAGCTCTGCCCTCTCTGAAATGTTTTTTTTTTTTAATATACCAACTTGTATTTGTTGGAAAGTGGTCTTTAACTGGATTTTAAAAAAGCCAGATGCACTTCAAGGGACAAGTGGAATCATTTTATTTGTCACTTTACTGGTGTCAATACAAGAATGAGAACTGGAACATAAAGGAAGTAACTTTATATAACTTACAGAAAGACAAATTTTTTGTTTTAAAGCTATCTGTATGTAAAAAATAATTTTCTTTCCAAATGGAAAACTGGAGCCATCAACTTCAGAAATTGCAGAATAAGACTTACTTCCACTGAATACCGTTAAGTAGGAATGTTTCAGAATTACTTTGTCAGTACATTAAGATGACCACACAGATTTCCTTTGGAAATCAGTTTTAGTCACAGAGAAAGTTCTGAGTAAAACTGACAAGCAAACCCACACCATTCACAGCACAGATCTGGAAAGAATTAGAGAGAAACAGATCCTCTGCAAGTTCTACTGTGGTACAGGATCCTATTTTAAAAATCATTAAACTGATTGCTAGAGCGCAAGCCCATCTGGTCCAAGAACAGATTTTGGCTTTTAATTCCTGAGCCATTAAAGATTGTGAAACAAGTTCAGGCTTCCAAGGCTTGGCTTATTACCTTATTATTCCAGCAATATCCTCTGGATATCCATATCAAAGTACAGAGACTGTTTCCAAACAATATATTTAAATCTCCCCTACATGCTGAAGGCCTTAGCACAGCCAGAAATTAAACCAGTATTAACAAAAATTGTTTCTAAATTTATAAAAAACAAAGCAGCCACTAATTTAGTTCATATACTGGCCCAATTTTAGCCACTACTATTGTAACCATTATCATGACTATTGTAATTATTCAGTATTTCAGAGTGAAGACAAGAAATTTTTCAGGTCCATCTTCTTCTGGCTCTTTTGTTGTTCTTCAAGATTCAGCAACCATTTTAGCTGAGCAAAATGAAATTTAGTGTTTTTGGGACTCTTGGGGAAAGAACTGGATGGTGAATGTCCAGACATGCATGTTCTGAAAAGCAAAACAAAACAAAAATCAGATACATGTCTTATTAAAAGAAGTGAGGCTGGAGGAATAATGTAATTTTATGGTCTGATTTTGAAAATGGTTGTGTACATAAAATTCAGGTGCACAATTACTTAACTGCAAACATAACTTATGCATTGCATGTGAAAGTGAGCTGTGAGAAGCACAACTACCCAAATATGTTTGCAAGAACTGAGTTTGTGCACACAATTACATACATGCTTAGAAAATAAAACCTCAAATGGTATCTCACACTACGGCTAAAGTTTATTTTTTTAAAAACACCCAGAAGTGATATTTTACCCCTAGTCACTCTTTATTAGACCCTTTGGACTTCTGCAATTTAAAAAAACAAAAAAACAAAACAACCACTGATTTTCCATTTCAGATCCCTGATAATAGATAAAATATTTATTAATCAGAGAGATTACTAAATAACTTGTCTGAACTCCCTTTCCTGACTTCTAGTCCTGCGCCCTATTCACTACTGCCTCTTTAGGTAAAATGGAAATAGGCACCTGGAAGTTGATGCTGGACTCTTGCTTGTAGATCCAGATTTACTGTGGTTTAAGGGTGTCATTTTGTTTGCAGATATCGGAATCTTTGGGTCTGGTTTACTCTTCAGAGCACCAGAACGGCTTGTTGCTGTTGCCAGAAAATCTCTGCTTTTACCATGATGTCTTGTTGTTTTGTTGCATGTGTTGCAAGTAACCAACTATGAAGAGAGGAAAGGAAATGTTAGCTCTTCTGTCAGTCTTCCCCAATTTAAATGTACAAGGCATTCGTGACTAACACTTTTAGACTTATGTAAACTTCTCTTCAAAATTACAGTGAATCAAGCTGCTTAAATACTTATTTGTGTGAAGCAGAGACATAAAAAGCAACATCTAGCTTTCTCCTTTAAACCACTTCAGCCATCAAATCCCCAAGGGTCTGACTAGAAATGAGTCCAATCCCCTGGAAACTAATTTCAGGGGACTTTTAATTCTGAATTGCAAACACAGAGTGAAACATGAAAAACAACAAAAAGACTAGACAACATTAGAGGTGGCTCTGACTGTACAATACTCTGAATGTACCTCAATGGGATTCATGTTTCACCACAAACATACAAGAAACCAGAAAATGATCAAAATGTATTTTAAAATTCATTTACACTTGAATATAAAACACTTTTTTGCAAAAACAACGAGGAGTCTTTGTGGCACCTTAGAGACTAACACATTTATTTGGGCATAAGCTTTTGTGGGCTATAACCCACTTCATCGGTGCCACAACGACTCCTCGTTGTTTTTGCTGATACAGACTAACACAACTACCCCTCTGGAACACTTTTTTGGTGAGTCTTCAGAGAAAGTGATATTAAAAATCCAAAATCTTCAAAAATAAAAAGATGCACTACTGATAAAAAGAAACAAGGTAGCCCATTGGTATGGAGCGAAGGAGAGCCACACAGGGAGAGTGGGACTAGAGAGTATCTACTAAAGTTCAGTGGGGTCAAAAGGGAAAGCAGCTGAATGGGCAAAACCATATATTAATAGAGAGACTGACTGAGACACTGCTCCCATCACATACCATCTCTTACAAGTACACCAACTGCTTTCACAGAAAATAGGAAAGCTTTTTAATTTACTTTAGCTTTTTTTAATGGATTCAGCTAGAAACAAGGAGAATCAAAACAATGTGACCTGCCAGCTCTCCACAGAAGACCACTAGTGGTCCACAACCCAAAGTTTGGGAACCAATGACTTAGGCAAACATCTCTTTAACAGCTGATCTTCCATTAACTGATGAAACATATCTGCAAAAAAGATGTACAGATGATACCTCTAGGAGTTTTAGAACTCTGCAAAATAGAATAAGGTAATTTTATGCAAATTGCAAAGTTAGCAGAATGCTCAAACCAAGATATAAAATATTGCTAATGGCTAAGAAAAGTCTTGTAAACATAGCCTGTCAGCTTTTTGGTTTAAGTCTCAGTCAACCTTGCTCCTAATGTGTGATTTTCTACAGTAGGAGTTTATATGGCTCTACAATGGTAATTTTGGGAGCTGTCAGTTCCTGATAGTATTTTAAGTATACAATACCAGAAACATTTCAAGCATAATCCAAGTAGCAAATTGCACACCAAATCACAGTAAGTATGTAAGTCAATCTTGATCTTAACTTGGACAGATCTTAATGAGACTGTCAGTCTGTCTGAAACACAGCAGACGGTATTATTACTATGTCTAAATCCCAATTCAAGGACATTGCATGGAGATTAGAATGGACCACAAACTATAAACTCACATTTATATGGATGCCTGCTACATTCTGAGAATCTGTCCAGCTAACAAACAAATGTATATTTTTGTTTAAAAACCTGCTACGGCTCTGCAGGTCACAGTGCACACCAACATTTGGTTCTTTTGGGGAGGGGTTTACACACAGCAATACATACACACCTTGCCAACTACTCCTTAGTTTCATTACTTAAGTTTGTTTGGGTAAGACCACCCACATTACTGGAACAGGAAGAGACACACTGAACATCAGCTGTCTAAAATGACAGTTCCTCAGATCTATCCTAAACATTTGTAATATCACACCAGTGAATAATAAAAGCAAAACTTCCAAGTTCATAGTGGTTTGTGAGCCCTTCAAATGGAAACTAAAATTTCGAGGGGAGGGCATTTGCTTCATTTCATTGGTTTTGTACTGTGTCTATCTAAAGTGCCTATAGCCTTGACATATAAGTGATACTAGTTAATAATTATGATACTTCCTCAACCCAATCTTGTCTTGTTGGTGCTTCAGATTTCTATTGTTGCACATTCTGGCACAGAAAATTATAACCAGTAGTTTCCTCATTTCTTAGAAAGCTGTCCAATCTGATAGCAGGATGTGCTCTGAAGAGTCAATGTTGTGCCCAGTGGGGTGTCATCTTCATTTATTAAGACATCTGTCTACATAATTATTTTAAGAGATTTGTATGTCTCTATAGCACTACATTAAAGGTGTGTATATATATAGTTACACTCCGTATGACAGCTTCAGAACTTGACCACTTCTCCATTTTAATTGTTCTGGAATACAATGAAGATCATGCAGTAAAGTGAAACATGCTAGCACTGTTTACAATATTTTGTGTTAACAAGTGTCTTCTCTTGCCTCTTAATGACTATTTTCATTATTTTAATGAAGTTACTTTGCATTTACACACTGGTGTAAATGAAAGCAAAAATCGAGTCCAGAAAGCATTCTGAGACCTCCCCTAATGCACACTCGTTTGCGGCACTGGGTAAAGTGCCTTTTAATGGTGATAAAGCACTGTGCTCTGGGGTAGAAATGTATATTTTAACCCTGTAGATAGGGGAAGCCCGTTATTCATTTTTCCTTCTTAGTGGATCATTTCCACTTTCTACTCAGCAAACAAGAAGTCATTGACTAGCTATCCAGTACTGAATATTAAACACTGGTCAGAGAAGTTTCACACAAAATGGCCATCCAACCCAAGATTGTTTGAGCTTCCTCTTGGAGACATCAGAGGCTGTTCAGGCAGTGCACACTCAATCTGAAAAATGATGACAAAGAAAAAAAACAAACCAACAAAAATGGTCTCATTGTCGGACATGTGAGACTACTTGTCACTATGGATAACCTCGCCCTCAAAATATAAGCAACTGGGACAGTGTTAATGTGTTACTAAGCATTTTGTGTATGAACTTTTGATCTCTTCCAGAAATAATTTACTCTCATTTAGATACACAGCTTCACAACAGACTTCTCAACGGGAGACTGGTGACAAGTGTTTCCTCCAGGCATAGCTGTCCTTGAAATCGTCAGGCCTCCATGAGTATGTCTACACAGCATTTTGCAGCCTATGGGAGCGAGCATCCCAGCCCAGGCTGACAGTTTTGGTCTAGCGGAGCTTTCACTAGTACTCAAAAAACAGATGTCTAGACAGAGATTCGAAGTGTGACTCAGAGTATGAAACACCCCGCACTCCCTAAGTTTCAGAGCCTGAGCCACAGCTTCAAAGTCCTGTCTATACAGCTATTTTCAGAGCACTAGTACAAGCCCCAGTATCTAAGTCTATCAACCTGGGGTGAGAAGCTCTAAACACTGTGCAGACATATCTCAGATGGATAAAGACGACAACAAGAAGTCCGGCAAAAGAGTTAATGTTCCAATGGCAACCTTAACTGGGCTTATGTTACACGTGCTGTATGCTTTACCATAGACATTTCATGATAAACAGTAACATTCAGCTTATACACACACACACACAAAAATAAGTCAATCACAGCCAAATTAGTGTAACTGCTGGAATCTTAACTTTTAACAGGCTTTTCAGCTTGATTTCCTTTTTTTTTTTTTTTTTTTAAGTGGGGGAAAACCTACCTCTACTTAATGATGTTAGGATTTACCTGGCCCCAATGAGGCTCTGCAGGTCATAACACTCTTGAGTGAAGAGAGTGAAAAAAGACGAACATCTTTGCTGCTGCTAGTTTGTCTGGAGACACTTCTGCAAAACCGCACACATGGACTAGCAGTGCACTTTACACCGGGAACATTCTCAACAAAAAGTGATGTTCACAATAAAAAGACAAGTGGTTTGTTTTTTAGATTAAATCTTAGACTATGCAGATTGCAGCTTCTGTACATTTTTGCAGCTATGTGTTTGAGGTTTGGAGATTTTTCCACCTGCCATTTTCTCATCTCCTTGTTGCTAGAGTCAGTTTTTTTTGTTTTAACATTCCCTTTGGGTGTATCTGAATAGAAGTTACCCCAACAGGAAAGTTACATAGAGAACGTTGTTATGTTTTGATGAAAGAATCTTATGGATTGCAAGCTCAATTTCTAAACAGAAAAGCTTCCTATTTTCTTTTATTCCCTCTCTCTTTGAGGGAAATAAATGCTCCAGGAATGAACAAACCCAGTTATCGTGTTAATTGGAATAGCAATCTTACCAGAACACTGCTTGAATCCTTGTACTTTTTCAAAAGCTTTGTCTGTTTCAAATTGAGTTTATGGTTCTTTGCCTCCCGATTAAGAAGTTTCTGTATCCGTGGAGTCAGTTTCATCTTGGGTTTGAGACGTACTCTGTGGTTATCAGGAACCAGAAACTGGAAACAGTAAGGGCATATCCTTTCTCTGTCGGGTTTTTTATCTACAGATGAATAAAGGTAACACAGTAAAAGCCTAAATGAACTTCTCTCTGTAAGTATGTTTTAGAGGTGAACATATATTACAGCTAGTAAGCCACTAATTTATAGCATACTGTAAACTGTGCATTGATAAGGGCATGGCAACCTTTTCTCTAGCATTTTAAAAATCTTATTCAGGTACAAGTACTTTGTTCAAACCGTTCTAAGTGTTCCTATGTCAGCACTAGATACATGATTAACTTGATTCTGCATTTCATACTCATCAAAAACTCAAGAGGAAGCCAAATGCTAAAATGTTAAAAAATAATCATATAGTATTGGGTGTACAGTTACATATAAGAAGACGCTATCCAATAGGTGATTGTACCAGAAAAATACATTCCATCTGTCTTCAAAATCTTACATTCTGAGAACCACATTCCTGCAAGGAACTCCATGAGGCACACTCCTGTGTCAACATAAATCCCTACTGAAGTCAAAGGTTGCCAAGCTTCTTCCAAGACTGAGATTTAGTTAAAAGTATAACAGTGTTAGAATCAAAACAAGCTAATGAAAGGCCAAATTCAGGCTTGATGTGAATGGATGCACCATGGAGAGACGGTCCCACATCTGCCTCACGGCATCCCTTTACGGATAACATTAAATCAGACACAAGTGATAGCCACAGAAGATTCTACCAAAGGAAAGTATTTCCTAATGCCCTCTGATAAAGAATTTCCCTCTGTTACCCTGTTTTTGAGGGTGGAGGAGAAGAAGTGATCATGTTCTAAAAGTCACATCCCGTGTTCTGAGCAGTTGAAAAGCTGTGAGTTGAGCTTGCTTGCCTGCCTGGCTCCGATTTAAAGAACCAAACCCACTGAACCGTTTAAACTTGCCTTTTTCAGAATGAAGCGACCACCTGGGGGGGAAAAGAACAGGGTTACTGACCAACTGACACGTCCCTGCACATCAGTCACTGAAGCTCAGGGCAGCAGGAGGCACCGGCTCCAGGCCCAGCCACCCCACGTGTGGGCTCCTGCCCTGCCTGCGTGCGGGAATATTGTGGAGAGAAGGTGCGAGGCCAGGAGGGGGCAGCAGGACAGACGGACACTGGCTGAGGGGGTGGACAGGTCTCAGCCTGGTGCAGGGCACGTCACAGCGTCTCGGCCCACACGTGCGGGGCTCGCGCAGCCACCGCACAGCCCGGGGCCACGTGGTGGCTGAACACGAAGCTGCGGGACCGTCATTACGTCACAAATCACCATCCCGTAGCTCTTCTCCCCTCCCCCCCGGAAAGGGGCAGCGCGCGCCAGGCTCTTACATTAGGAATCGGGCCTCAGCCGGGCACGTGCCCATCAGCGCCCGAGCCGCCCGTTTCAGGAACCGCCAGCGCCCCGGCATCCCCACGAGAGCGAGAGGCGCGCGCGCACCCGACTTCCCTTCCAGCGGGAGAGCGCGGCCAGGGGCCGGGCGGAAACAGCAGCCGCGGCACAAACGTTCCGGCCTCCCCCGCGGGCGGGAGAAAGAGCCCGTTGGGCGGGGCCGCTGCTGGGTCTGGCCCCTCCCCCGGCGTCGCGGGCGCTGTCGAAAAATCGCTTCCTGTGCGAGGCGCAGGCGCCACCCGGGTTCCTGGGCACGCCGAGCTGGGGGGGCGCGCGGGGTGTGTCGCTCCAGCGCCCCCCCCCCCCGGCCGGCACCCCCGAGGGACTCCCCTGGGCTCGGACTCACCCCGCGCCAGGCCCCCTGGAGCAGCCCCCAGGGCCCGGGTTACACTGCAGAGTTTTGGCTTTTCTAGCGGGCTTGTGGCGGCCCCCAGCAGCCGTGAATCCCCACAGGCGGGGGTGGCCGGCCCCCTGCCCTGCAGTTGGTCACTGTGGCACTGATCATGGGTTTAATTAGCTAATGCCCAAAGATCGGGGTGATGAAAAGCTGAGCACGCTCACCACCTCCCAGGAAAGGCCTGTCAAGTGCATGTGCAGGCGCAGAGTTAATTACCCTGAATCCCAGCCGCAGTGAGGTGGATGCAATAGCCACCTGCCCAAAAATGGAACTAGTTAGCTTAGCAATATTGCAGTGAGAGGCCAAAATGTGTTTTAGGGGAGCGTTACCACAGTGCCTCGCTGCATCCCTGTGTCACATGTTCTACTTGTCATTTCCAGCAGTGAGACAGATTTTGGCAAGGAAATGTGAGAATGAAGCAAAAGCACATTTTAAAAATCATTGAATGTTTTTAACAATAAACAGTCATCTAGTATAAATGGTAAGCATTTCTATTTTTAGTTGCTTTCCTTAATATTAAGCATGTTTAAATGTGTGAGTGACCTGTCCCCCATGCTGTAGAGGAAGGCCAAAAAAAAAAAGGGGAGGGGGGTCTTTGCCAGTCTGACCCAGCGGAAAATTCTTTTCCAATCCTAAATATGGTGATCAATTAGACACTGAGCGTGTGGGCAAGACCTGCCAGCCAGACACCTGGGAAAGAATTCCGCATCTAGTGTCCCATTACGAGCCATTGGAGATATTTGCTGCTAGCATTTGCAGATTAGTTACATGTTATCAGGTGAGGTTCTGTGGCCTGCAATGTGCAGTCGGTTAGACTAGATGATCATTCATGATGGTCCTTTCTGACTTTAAAGTCTGAGTCTCTGTTCTGGAGCCATCTGCAGTGAAAATCCCTAGTATGGATACTTACTGTCTTAACAGAATATCTCTGGGTAGCACAGAGTTCTCAATAATGGAAACAGGATTCTGTTGTTCTTATATCTGTTTTTCTCATTGCTGCTGTCCTCTACGATGCTGATTCTGGGCCCTCTGGTTAGTAACTACAGATCATGGCTGGTGATCCTTTTGATCTGCATAGGGACCATGGGGTCTTATCACAGCAAACACTCTCTCGCTTGGACCACTGTGGAGCTGCTGGATCTGCTCAGTATATGGGGAGAGGAGGCTGTGCAGTCCCAGCTGTGCTTGAGCTGTAGGAATTTTGATACCTAAGGGCAGATTTCTTGAGGCTTGTGCGATAAGGGCTATGATCGAGACATGCTGCAGTGCAGAGTGAAGAGAAAGGAGCTGAGGCAGGTGCACCGTAAGGCAATGGAGGCAAATCACTGCTCCGGTGCTGCACCTGAGACCTGCCAGTTCTATCAGGAGCTGGACACTATCCTTGGTAGCGACCCCACCTCCACTGCCAAGAGCCCTGTGGATACTTCGGTGGGCCTAGAGATGGTGGAAAGAGGACCTAACCTGGAGGGTGAAGTCATTGATGACGAGGTGGAGTTAGATGATGATGTGGAGCTCCTGGTGAGGTCGCCCAGTGAGGCAGGCAGCCAGGAACTGTTCACCACTCTGGAGGTGTCTAGCCAGTCTCAAGCCACAAGCCTCGCTTCCCTGCTTACCCTCAGCAGTGACTCAGATATCTGCTACAATGACCCCTGCCTGTGGAAAAGTGTGGGAGAGTTTTAGAATTTTCTCTAAATGTAATGTAACATTGCAGCACCAGCCACAGAGATATACATTACTGGTTCTTATTTTCAAAGCAAACCTTTCACCCTTAACTTCACAAAGATTATGTAATGTGGAACACGTGGCTATGGCCATGGGACTATTATCCTCATTGAGGTCTAGCCTGCCATAAAGACATCACCAGTGCGCCTTTAATCTGCCAAAGGCACATTCCTCTGTCATCCGTCATCTACTCAGCCTGTAGTCGAACCGCTTCTTGCTGCTGTCCAGGTTTCCCATGTAAGGTTTCATGAGACATGACTGTAAGGGGTATGCCGGGTCTCCCAGGATCACTATGGGCATTTCAACATCCCCCAATGTAAACTTCTGGTTTGGAAAGAAAGTCCCCACTTGTGGCTTTCTATACAGGCTGGTGTTCCTAAGGATGTGTGTGTCATGCGCCTTCCCAAACCACCCCATCAGTGAAATGCCAATAGTGATCCACAAGCACCTGCAACACTATGGAGAAGTCCCCTTCCTATTTATGTACTCCATCGCAAGATGGTCTGGTGCCAAAATTGGAATGTGTGTGCCACCTATCACTCCTCCACAGTTAGGGAAACTCATTTCTGCAAAGTCGTCCATGATTTCACGCACATTTCCCAAAGTCATGGTCCTTCGTAGCAGGATGCGATTAATTGCCCTGCACACTTGCATTAATGCAGCCCCAGTGGTCAACCTCCTGACTCCAAATTGATTTGTGATTGACCCGTAGCAATCTGGAGTCACCAGCTTCCACACAGTGATTGCCACGCACTTCTCTACCAATAAGGCAGCTCTCATTCTGGTATCCTTCCACCGTAGTGCTGGAGTGAGCTCTGCATACAGTTCCAGGAAGGTGGCTTTCCCCATCAGAAAGTTCTATAGTCCCTGCTCGTCATCTCAGACCTGCATAATGATATGATCCTACCATTCAGTGCTTGTTTCCCAAGCCCAAAAGCAATGGTTCACTGTCTGCAGCTGTTCTGTGAATGCCAAAAGCAATCTAAAGTTGCTCCTATCCATATCACACAGCATGTCAGGCAATTGGGAGGCTTCTTCAGTTAGGAACTTTGTGATTAACTGCACTGCCACCTGCTATGTCTTCATGACTGTTCTCAGAGCACAGAGGAGCAGTGTGGGATCCATCCCTTCTCACAAAGATGCCGGGGTGCAGAGCAAAGAAGGGCTGCTGAAAAATGCTGTGAAAGAAAGCCAGAAGCCCATGAAATGCTGAGACAGAAAACAATGCATTCTGGGACATTGAGTCTGGTTCCAAGATGCACTGTCATCTGCTCTGTCTTCCCACAAGATCTAGCAACAGGAGTCCATCAGGACTGTAGGATAGGTACCCACAGTGCATTGCTCACACTGCCGATGGTAGTGTCTCAACTGTGGACACGCTCCACCGACAGAGGGGGCGAGTGTGAATATGCAATATCGATTTTTATTATAGTGCTTTTTCAGTGTTGACATAATTTTTGTCAACAAAACTCTGTAGTGTAGTCAAGGCCTAAGTCATGGTTTTCTATTTTGGAGCCTTGTGCTGATTGCATTAACTTCAGCATGAATCTTCTTCATTCCATTTCAAGGAATTAATTTACCATTGGCCCTAACCAGGCTCCTTCCTGCTTGGGGACATGGGCCTCAGCGGTAATGAATAATGACATTATTGGTAAAAGCACAGTCTAACTGAGTAATTTTCTTGTACTGCTGATATTAAACACAACAATATAGTTTTTGCCTATCCCATACTGTGTTTTCTAGTTTTTTCCTAGTCTAGTTTTCTACTGCTAAGATGAATGTTTTCTTGCAGAGATTCCCTCCACCCCCTCCCTCAATCCTATATTTTTTAACAATATGTTTTTCTGCATGGGGGCTGTAAGCATTGGGACTCACCCCTGCGGTGCCTCCTGCTGGTCTCTCAGGGAATTAGCTTGATTTCCAGCCCAGAGCGCCCTCTGCAGGCCAGTGATCCACTGCCACTTGCCCCCATGTACCTCCCAGGATCAGGTGCCCCTTTACCTGGGGTGCTGCCCCCTGGCAGTAACCCCTTTCTCTTTGGGTCTCCCCTCCCCACTGAACCCCGACCCACTATCCCCACCTCATCTCAGTATAAGGCTACTGCCAGTCATCATCTAGCCCCATGCCCTGGGGCAGACTGCAGTATCAGCCTACTCATCACTGGCAAGGTTGGGTTTGGACCTGCTGCCTTTGCCTATCCCTGGGCTGCCCTCTGCAACCCTTGGTACCTGTTGGCCTTATGCTAGGCCCCAGCCTGGGGCTTTCCAGGCAGGAGCTCCCCAGCTCCTCTGCCTTTCCACAGCCCTGCTCCACTCAGGTACCCTGTTGCTAGCTCCCTGCAGCCAGGCCCTTCTCCCTCTACAGGCAGAGGGAGACTGACTGGGTTCCTAGCTCCCTGCCTCTTACAGGGGCCAGCTGGCCCCGATTGGGGCTTGGCCACAGCTGAGCCTACCTTCCCTAATCAGCCCAGGCTTCTTGCCCCAGCCCCAGCCCTCTCCAGGGCTGTTTTCCACCCCGAAGGGCAGGAGCGGGTAATCGACCCGCTACAGGGTCCTATAGAACAGGGGTTCTCAACCTTTTTCTTTCTGAGGCCCCGCTAACATGCTATAAAAATTCCATGGCCCAGCTGTGCCACAACAACTGTTTTTCTGCATATAAAAGCCAGCGCCAGCATTAGGGAGTAGCAAGCAGGGCAGTCACCCAGGGCCCCATGCCACAGAGGGCATCACAAAGCTAAGTTGCTCAGGCTTTGGCTTTACCCCTGGGTGGTGGGGCTCGGGGCCCCGGGCTGCAGCCCTGGGAGGCGGGGCTTTGGCTTTCTGTCCTGGGCCCTAGTAATCTAACTCTGGCCATGCTTGGCATACCGCATTAAACCTGCTCACAGCCCCCTAGGGGGCCCCAGACCCCTCTTTGAGAACCACTTCTATAGAAAGGACAGCATCTACATTTCCTGTCTCCTCTCTCTGTCGAATTATCCAATACATATTTGTTTGTATCCTGGACTGTGAAATGTCACAGGATTAATATGTCTACATTACACATTGGTCTACATCCCTTCAAATATAATAAAACCTCATGACATTCAAGCAATATGCTTCTAGTACCAGAAGGCTTATGCCTACACTTTCAGATATGCATGGCATTTAGCTCAGTTTATACTGATGTACTGAAATTTCATTCCGGAAAGACTGGATGTGCTCCACTTTACCTCAATTATTGACCATCTCCGCAGTCTGGCACTGAAGTCATCAGTCTCATTCTTTGTGATCTGCTTGTCTTCTTTAGCTTGGCTTTCACCCTCTGTAGGCTCTTCCCATGGGCGGCGGGTATAATAGGTCAGGAGAGACTCTGCCTCCCTTGGCTGTGATGCTGCTGCCAGACCACTGGTTGAGATGTTTGGTGGTATTGCTTTATTTTGAACCCATGCAGGTTCTTGGGTGGCTGAGGAGGTGGTATGTGCTATTCAGCTTCCTGTGTTCATTAGTAATCTCCCTGACTCTAGAGAGATTACTGATGATCCCAGGAAGCTGAGTAGCAGATACTGCCTCCTCAGCTGCCCCAGAACCTGCATGGGACACATCAAAAGCTCAGGCTCTTCTCTAGGAGAGGCTCCCCTGGGCAAGTGTGTGTGGGGGTCTTGGCACTCCTCTGGGCACGTGTGTGTGTGTGTGGGGGGGGGGGCTTAGGGATCCTCCGGGAAGGTTGGTTCAGGGCTTTGGCCAGCTCAGGGCTCCTCCAGGCAGGTGTGTGGGGCTGTGAGCTCAGGGCTTCGGCCAGCCCAGGGCTCCTTTGGCCGAGGGGTGGGTGCTTGGGGCTCCTCTGGGCAGGGGAGACCTCATTGCTCTGGCTGCAGGCGTGGGAGGGCCTGGGGATCTCTGAACTCTGGCTGTGTGGGAGGCAGGGTGGTACAGGGCTCTGGCCTGAGGGGGCAGAAGGGGTGGAACCAGGGGCTAGTTTCCCCAGTGAGGGGGCTCCACCCACCACCCATGGCCCCATCCTCTTGCATAGACTCTGGATGGAATCTTGAGCCCTTTGAAATAAATGGCTAAACTCAGTTCAGTGAGGCCAGGATTTCACCCAGATTATTTACTGCTCTGAGTGGAGGTTGTGGATTCAGTCCACAGGGCACCCTGCTCCATTTAGCCAGGCAGCCTCAGCATCTCAGGCCTTGTCAACCTTAAAACTAAGGCCAAACTGGCTGCGTTGCAAAAAGTAGTTAAACCGTGGGCAAGCAGACCCAAGCCCTGATATAGACACTGCTAGATTGATGAAAGAATTCTTCCATCAACCTAGCTACCGCCTTTGAAGGGAGTGGATTAACTGTAGTGACAGGAAGACCCCTTCTGTTGCTGTAGCAAATGTTTACCCTATGGTGTTAGAGTGGCACAGTGGCAGCACCACAGATGTGCTGCTGTATTATCTGTAGTATAGACGTACCCACAACCCCACATTTAAAATTCTGTTTAACTGAAGGCAGAATATGGGGTGTAGTTGAAGGCAGAGTGTGACTCATTCAGGTGCTTTTGCAGTGTGTAACATCATATGGACACTGGAGCTGGCAGGAGGATGGAAAATGAAGCAGGAAAAATGGAACCTAGAGTTGAGGGGGACAAAAATATTATTGTTTTGTAATGAGATATTTCCCATGATATACACATATATATATGTACAAGTCACATGAGGGATACTCAGTCTCACAGAAAACTCAAAGATTTCTTTGTCTCTGGAGTGCCATGCAGTGCATGTTAAAGATACGTGCAATCAAAAATACTGTACTGAACTTGTAATCCCCACCAGGCTGGGCTGCAGCTGAGTGTGGTTTGAGAGAGAGGCTGGAGAAAAGGAAATTGAAACAAAGGGTTCTCTGGGGTAAGAATGTCTTGTGCGTTAGCTCTAGAGGCGGCCGGCACTGCTGGGTACGCGTGCTCTGGTTGTGTTACAGGTTTGTTGGCTTTTTGGCAGGTAGTTTTGCCTTATTCCTTTAGAGACCCCTGGTTTTTTAACATCTTTGTCTTGTGCACCTCTAGTTTCTATTTTTTTCTGCTTTATATCCCATCTTCCTATCATCTCCCTTCAGCTTGGTTCTCCCTGACGTGTTCTTGCCGTTGCAGAGCTATTTCTCTTTCCTCTGTCCCGTTCCTTTGTTCATGTGTATTGGCCAGCCGTGGGCTACCCCACCAATCCACTGCTGTGTGGATGCTTCTAAAAGGCTCGGTTCCAAGTGGACAGCTTTGTACAGAGTCAATTTGGCGCTAAGAAAGAGCGGCACTTCAGCTTTGACCATAAAATATGTTTTAAAAAGACAGAGCCAGCTAAAGTGATGACAGAGCAGAAGACTATATTTAAAAGCAGCAGTGGGCTCAGGCTGCAAAATTCAGATCCAGATCCAGATATGTTGAATTCAAACAACCCAATTCTGGGGGTGTTGAACATCCCAGATGATGGGGGTGTTTGCAGCTGTGGTTTTCATTTAGCCAATTATAAATATATGACGATTTAAAAAAAATCATAACTTGATTTGATGATAGATTTTGAACACTAAAAACAGAATATTGGTACAGATCCATGTCTCTTTAAAAATTAAAGTAAAATGCGAAGAAGAATGCTTAAAGCAGGCCAACAGAGAAATGTGTGTGTGTGTGTGTGTGAGAGAGAGAGAGAGAGAAAGTATGTGAGAGAGAGAGGTTCAGAATATGAGCCAAATTCTCCTCTTTATCCACATTTGTTTCATGGACCCTGGAAGCTGGTCTGCACACTAAGAGTTTGTCTACACTACCATGCGGGGTCAATCTAAGATACACAACTTCAGCTACGTGAATAGCACAGCTGAAGTCGACGTACGTAGATCTACTTACCGTGGTGTCTTCCTGCAGTAAGTCGACAGCTGACGCTCTCCCATCGACTCCGTTTGCGCTCCTTGTTCTGTTGGAGTACCAGAGTCAACAGGAATGCGTTCAGCGGTCGATTTATTGCATCTATACAAAACGTGATTAATTGACACCCTCTGGATCGATCGCTGCCCGCCGATCCGGCAGGTAGTGTAGAAAAGCCCTTAGGAACTCTATGCCAAGAACTCTGGCTTATTCTCCTTTCCCCCAGCATGTCCCCTGTGGATGGCTAGCAAAGAGAAATTATGCTGTGGCCAGAATCTGGTCCCTTTGTGCTGCCAGAGTTGTACAAAGTAGCCAGATCATAAATTATTCTTATTTTTTTTAGTAAGAACATTTTCCTTGCTAAATTAATTACCAAGCACTAATAACTAATGCACAAATTCATTAGCGACCACTAATGTACAGGGAAATCAGTTTTCTCTCTCACTTTTATCCCACTCGTAAGCTCTGCTTTTTCCTGCTGCTGCAATTGCACCTCAATCCCCTCCAGTCTACTCAAATGCTTCTGCTAAACTTATCATCCTCTTCCATAACCCACCCCATGCCACTCCCCTCTTTGAATCCTTTCACTGGTTTCCCTTTGCCTTACACATCCAGTTGAAGCTAGTCATCCTCACCGTAAGAGTGCTATACACAAGCATATCACAGCTCCATTCATACATATCTGTTTGGACTCTTGTCTGTGTGGCTCTCTAATTTAGAGTGCAAGCTTCATGGGGCAGGGCCCATGTTTTCCTTTAGGTTATGTGCAGTGCTGAACACGGTGGTGCTCAGCAAATATAGGTAATAAATGTTCACACAGAGAAATCTGAGGAAAGAAGGAAAATATGACCAAGACTCCATGGGCTGTAATTCATTGTTCTCTTGAGGCCTAATTCTGCAAGCCCTTCACTTATGGAATTACCATCAAAATCAGTAGTTCTGTACATGCAATGCTTGTAGGACCAAGCCTTAAAATCAGATAACCCCTCAGGTCCACAGAAGAATACGTTATTTATGGCATCATTGGGGTAAATCCACCTGTGTTTCTTTTTTAGATAGAATTAATTTGTCTCCACTTTTTCTTATATTTTGTTGACAAAAAAAGCATGTGAGCAGGCCTCTTTTACCAACTGCTTCCTGCCCTGTTGTTAAGTGTTTCGTGCTTACCAGGGCTGACCAACAAACTTTAAATCTTTCCAGGTGCTTTGTAATGCAGGGAAGAAATAGAATGAGGTGCATTGACTTTTGGTCAGCATGTATCACTATTGATTTTAAACAGGGCAACAAGGAAATGGTACTGTATATTTGTTGCTCCCTGATTCAGTAGTGAGGTTATGTTACCCAATAGCCAGCAGAGGGCAATAGAGAAGTACAGTTTGTGGTACCTGAATAATTTGAAACACTGATTATATGTTTATAAAAACGAAGAAAAGAAGAGCCAGGAGGGTAGGTTGTTCAATTTACTAGTGGAGACCTGTCTGTGATGGATCACCGAGCAGACAAAATACTCAAAGAAAGATAGGGAAAAAGACCTTGCATTGTGTCTCATGGTCTTTTTTTCCTCGGGGTTATGTATGATAACTTAGCAAGAACTTATTGCTAACTGGATGGTAAATGGACTCAGGAACGAAGTGGGTGATGCAGGAATGCACTCTTTGGAAGGAACAGAAGAGGAGGCATTTCAAAGATCCTCCAGGTGACTGAGGTGAGCAAACTAAAAGCTTCTCTTTCAAGTGAGATAATAGGCATTCCGCTGACTATATCAAAGACATGAGTAAACTGAGTGGTTGAAATGCTGTGAGATATCTGCTTTTTAAGCAAGCTCTGATGACACCAATATTGTCCTGAAAGTCAGGAGAGCGATTATACAGATGTAAGCATCTCCATCCATGCTTACCTACAATATTCAGGTGGTAAAGCAAGTAAACAGTTATTTCTTTTATAAAGAATATTTCTTGTTAGAACTATTGAAAAGGTGGTTAGCATTTTCCAAGGTTTCTGCATTGATGTACCTCATCTGTAGTTTACAGAGACACATATATAGGGGGAGTGACTATTATTGTGCCTTTGTGAGTGGATTTTTGTTGAGCTTTGTGAGAAATCTGAGCTGGAAGTCTGGAGAAATTCACTCCCATGATTTTGAAGCACAGTGGAAATGTTCTCGGGTTTTACAAATGCTTTCTCTTGAGGAAGGTGCTGGGATGTGAAAACAAAGCACACAAAGATAATGAAAGGAGAGTTAAGTCACAGAAATCAAAAGGTTGCCTGAAAAAAGGAGAAACAGAGGGACAAAAGTTGAGAAATAAACATGTGAAACACCTTTCTCTTGCCACAATCAAGGCTACTGTAACAGTAACATTTGGAAAATAACCCCAGGATTCTAGGAGCCAGTTAAGCAGCACAGGTTATCAGATGATACACTTCCACTTCAACAGCCACCTGTATCAGAGAAGTGACCAAGAGGAAAAATTTGGGATGTGGAAGATCAAGAATAGGAGCATCAGTATTCTAAGGATATCAGGCTAAAAACACAAGGGTATCTAGAGGTCAGGCAGCAAGTACCCATCTGAAACAAGATGGTCTCGCCATCAAAGAAGAGGGATAGGAGAACGCTCAGGAATACCCACTAGCTTTGAAGGGCAGGTAAAGCAAAACTATCTAATGTTATATCCCCACTGAACTTGGGTATTAGGAATTCAGTATCCTGCAATTCCTATCAGAGGGAGATGAAACATAATATTTATAAAGTATGTTGGTAGTAACAGTTTATATGGGAATAGCTCTGAATCTGAAAGTTACAAGTTCAAATCCTTTATTTTTTCCCATTTACCTTGTTTCCTGTGCTATAATGCTTCTCGCACAGCCCAAAATCCTATAGTACAGCAGATAACAGAAATTACAGATGGCTTGAACCAAATTTCAGATGCAAACACACCTAAACTTTGAGATTCAGGATTTGGATCCAAACTCTGCAGTTCAAAATCTTCTCTAATGGAGGTTACTAGTAATTCATCTGAAACTGGAAGTTCTCTGAAAGTCTTACAATCAAAATTCTGTAACAGCTGATGTTTGTTTGTAATGCAGTTACCATGGTTGCATTGTATTTGGTGGAGGATTTCCCCCAGGGCCAGATTTCTATGAACGTGAGCATGGAGAAATTTCCATTATCATAGAGGAGTGCCAAGTAGTTTAGTTGTAAGAGCTGGGAAATGGGAACCATTGCTAGTTCTAATCCTGACTTGGCTTTGCCAGTGACTCATTGTGTGGCTTTGGGGAAGTAATTTAATCTCTCTGTGCTCAGTTTATTCAGCTGTAAAATCGGCATAATACCCAGACTAAAGGCCAGATTGTAACTAGCACTGTGTGGATATACAAGAAGCAGAGTGAGAATACTAGAAGCCTTCCTCCTCAGCACCACAATCTGTGGTGCTCTATGAAGGGCTCAGGCAATATGGTTGTGAAATCCTGCAGTAGGTGTGAAATTGTCCCTATATCAGTGCTAAGTGCGAAAGTGTCTCTGTTGGCTTAATTTGCCTGAGTATTCTAGAAATTTCAGAGACTCCAGCTCAGGTTCCACTTCTAGAATCTATCCTGCTAATAAATGTATTAGTTGTCACATATACCAGTCTCCTTAACAAGATGTGAGGTAGCCCCTACTGTTAGGCATATGAATGTCCCAAGCATTTGGGGTCATTTACTGCTGTACTGCGGCAGAACTAGGATTGCTGTTTCAGCCTCTTGCTGAAACAGCAATATTCTCCTTTCTTGATGAGTCATGTGTGTTTCTTTCAGATGCCTGTGGATTTCCCGACCCCACTTTTCTACACTTTATACCCCAGCCCCTACCCCTGAAGGCTCTGCTTGCTGGCTCTCATCCTCCCAGTTAAGAAGGACTGGATGGAACACTCTTCAGCAGATAACAGTTCCACTCCTTAATTAACTGGAGAGTTACTGTTGAGTGATATGAGGCATTTCCTCCTCCCCTGGAGCCAAAGTTGCTGGCACAGCAGCATTCCCAACCTTTTCTGGCCTGGGACATGACAGACCAGTGCTGGCCACTGAGCCGGAGTTTACTGCAATAGCAACACAGCATGCTTCCACTAGACCACTGGGCCGCAAAGGGAGTCATGTTAATCAGAGCAAGGCAGCTTTACATCGTTTTGTTTGTTCTGCTGCAGGAGGGGGCAGGGGAAGCATCCAGTGCACCCATTTTTTATTATTATTAATTCCCACATTCATAACTTAAACATGTGCTGTCATTTTTGTTGTTGTTGTTCCTTGCTCCTTACAGATTACCCTGGTGAAAGCAATGATGAATTTTGGTAGGGGGGGGGGTTCCTCATGCATTATTTTTAATGCCTTGGAAATGAGAAGTAGAGAATAAAATATAGCTACTTACAATAAAAAAAAATGTCAGTGGAATAGAATCCTCACAGATTTATTTTTATCATCCCTGGAAACATTTGGTTAGCCTGCTTAGGCAGTTTAACATTGAGACTCATCAGAATGCAGCAGTTGAGGCCATTGCAAAGAGAAGCAACCGTTACAAGGCAATAATCCCTGCTCAGACAGAAGAGTGAGTGCTCACAAACATATTTGTATCATAAAGTTTGATCTGGTATCTGAGAAGCCTCCACAGTTGTTAATTCCTACAATTTTATCAACAAAAGGTGGCGGGGGGAGAGGGAGAACTTGGAGGAGACTTCAGTTAAAGTATCTCAAATAATCCAAAAATTTGAAAAGATTAAGGTCAGAATCAGGTTCTGTTGTTCTCAGTAGAATAGTTTGACCATCTGTAGAGCCCTCATTGCTGCTGGCACTAGTTAGCAGCCTTGCAGGCTAATTTAGGCTGAGCTTTTCAAAGCAATCTAGGGTGCTTAGACACACATACATTCCATTAGTTTTAGTCAAAACCAACCTAGACTATTCTGGAAATCTGAACCTTACATACTACAGTGATGGACATAATACAAATACATAGAGAGAGAGTGTGGGGAGGGGACAGGCAACTAGAGAGGCCAGTAAGCTGATGGTGATTATGATGATATAAGAGAGTGAGAGAGAGTGCTCTGAGCCGAGAGCACAATAACCAAATAAGCATGGGGCCTGTAGTACCCTCTTACCCACATAGATGTGGTCCTTCTCAGGTCACAGTTGAGACACACAGGCAATGTGGGAAAGCCTGCAGTGCTGTATCTGTGTTGTAAATCAGTGGTTCTCAACTAGAGGTACGTGTACCCTTGGGGATACGCAGAGGGCTTCCAGAGGGGTACATCAGCTTATCTAGATATTTGCTTAATATTACAACAGGCTATGTAAAAAGCACTGGAAAAGTCAGTATAAACTAAAATGTATACAGATAATGATTTGTTTATACTGCTATCTATATACTATACACTGAAATGTAAGTACAATATTTATATTCCAATTGATTTATTTTATAATTACATCCTAAAATGAGAAAGTCAGCAGTTATTCAGTACTAGTGTGCTGTGACACTTTTGTATTTTTATGTCTGATTTTGTAAGCAAGTAGTTTAAATGAGGTGAAACTTGAGGTATGCAAGACAAATCAGCCTTTCGAAAGGGGTACAGTTATCTGTAAAGGTTGACAGCCACCGTTCTAGATGGAGCCCTTCAGTCTACAGGGCTGTGGCACCTTTCACTGACCCTAAATTTCACTTTCATGGTAAACAGTAATTTAAAATGGAGAGGAAGAAATTATTCCATGAATCTGATGCAGCCACGGTAAAAGCAAAAGCACCACACAGAAGAAGAGTCTAATTAGGACAGTAGAAGCAGCTTGATATGGGATGCAAAATCATGTTCTTCTTAGTAAGGTCTTTATTGTGGTCATATATTCTGCAACAATTCCCCACGCTTAACTGAGGTGTTCTTTTTAAACATGGCCTGGCTGTGGAAGCTTTTTTGGGGGGCTTGTTCCTTGAAGAATCTTGGAGTAGGGAGGGTCGGGGAAGAAAACCAGTAGTAGAACATTTAATACAATAATTCTGTCTGGCATGCCAGCATTCTGCTCAATTATCCTGGACCAAAAAAGGCCCTGAGTAGCCAGATGTGTGTATGTGACATGTACCCCTTGAATTTTCTTGTCATAGTCGATGTCTGAGAGTCAGTTTATTCCAGTGAGTCATCTCGTATGAATGTAAAGCTGATGAGGGATCCACAAGTGCGCCCGCATGTTGGCATACATGGGCATTTGTTTTTGTCGCAGGCAGCCTGTTTTCTTTACTCATGCTTCTCTTTGGCTTTTCCTGTTCTGCTGTTCTCAATGGCTTTATCTGCAGACCAGTAGGTCTGCCACCATCCTGATCTGTCCGCAGCAGCAGCAGCTTCCGGTGTGCTGGGGTTGACTTGGCCAACTTTTAGGTGAACTTTGAGAGTGTCCTTATATCAATTTTATTGGCCTCCCAGTGTGCATGCCCCTGTTTTCAACTGTCTATAAAATATGGCTTGGGGGAGTCATGTGTCATCCATATGAGCAAGGTGACCAGCCCAGCTAAGTTGCACCAGTATCATTAGGGACTCGACATTAGTCATGCAGCACTGGTCGAGGACTTCGATGTTTAGTATCCTACCTGACCATTTGATGTTACAGATGAGATGCAGACAGTGCATGTTAAAATGCTCTAATTGCTTCAAGTGCCTGCTATAAAGTGTCTGTGTTTCACAGCTATAGATAAGAGTGCTTAAAATGATTGCATGATAGACACTAATCTTGGTGTGAACTCAAAAACCTCAAAGACTTCTTGGTGGTGGGGAGGGCGGGGAAAGAAATCCAGTAGTAGAGCATTCCATAGAATAATTCTGTCTAGCATCACAGAGCATTCTACTCAATCATGGTGGGCCAAGAAAGACCCTAAGCAGTTGTCTGTGTCTATATGAAATGTACCTAGTTCTCAGTTGGTTATGATCATATATCTCTTTGAAGCATAGTCATAGATGGCAGGACTGCAGTGCAAAATTCCATTGAGATGCTACTTTCTGTTTTAATTTGTTCATATGATGATTCTTTTTCTCTTGCTGTTCCTAAATGTTCACAGATGTCTACAAAAACAACAAGGAGTCCGGTGGCACCTTAAAGACTAACAGATTTATTTGGGCATAAACTTTCATGGGTAAAAAAAAACTCACTTCTTCAGATGCATGGAGTGAAAGTTACAGATGCAGGCATTATATACTGACACATGAAGAGACGGGAGTACCTCACAAGCGGCGAACTGGTGTTGACAGGGCCAATTCTATCAGGGTGGATGTAGTTCACTCCCAATAATAGATGAGGAGGCGTCAATGCCAGGAGAGGCAAAGCTACTTCTGTAATGAGTCAGCCACTTCCAGTGCCTATTCAAGCCCAAATTAATGGTGTTAAATTTGCAAATGAATTTTAGTTCTGCTGTTTCTCTTTGAAGTCTGTTTCTGAAGTTTTTTTGTTCAAGAATAGTGACTTTTAAATCTGTTATAGAATGACCAGGAGATGGAAGTGTTCACCTACTGGCTTCTGTATGTTACCATTCCTAATGTCCGATTTGTGTCCATTTATTCTTTTACGTAGGGACTGTGCACTTTAGCCAATGTACATGGCAGAGGGGCACTGCTGGCACATGATGGCATATATCACATTAGTAAAAGCAGCAGAGAGTCCTGTGGCATCTTATAGACTAACAGACGTTTTGGAGCATGAGCTTTCGTGGGTGAATACCCTCTTCGTCAGATGCATGTAGTGGAAATTTCCAGGGGCAGGTATATATATGCAGGCAAGCTAGAGATAATGAGGTAGTTCAATCAGGGAGGATGAGGCCCTGTTCTAGCAGTTGAGGTGTGAAAATCAAAGGAGGAGAAACTGGTTCTGTAATTGGCAAGCCATTCACAGTCTTTGTTTAATCCTGAGCTGATGTTGTCAAATTTGCAGATGAACTGAAGCTCAGCAGTTTCTGTTTGAAGTCTGGTCCTGAAGTTTTTTTTGCTGCAGGATGGCCACCTTAAGGTTTGCTGTAGTGTGGCCAGGGAGGTTGAAGTGTTCTCCTACAGGTTTTTGTATATTGATATTCCTAATATCTGATTTGTGTCCATTTACCCTTTTCCGTAGTGACTGTCCAGTTTGGCCGATGTACATAGCAGAGGGGCATTGCTGGCATATGATGGTGTATATTACATTGGTGGATGAGCAGGTGAATGAACTGGTGATGGTGTGGCTGATCTGGTTAGGTCCTGTGATGGTGTCGCTGGTGTAGACATGTGGGCAGAGTTGGCATCGAGGTTTGTTGCATGGATTGGTTCCTGAGCTAGAGTTACTACGGTGCGGTGTGCAGTTACTGGTGAGAATATGTTTCAGGTTGGCAGGTTGCCTGTGGGCGAGGACTGGCCTGCCACCCCAGACCTGTGAAAGTGTGGGATCATTGTCCAGGATGGGTTGTAGGTCTCTGATGATGCATTGGAGGGGTTTTAGCTGGGGACCGTATGTGATGGCCAGTGGAGTCCTGTTGGTTTCTTTCTTGGGTTTGTCTTGCAGTAGGAGGCTTCTGGGTACACGTCTGGCTCTGTTGATCTGTCTCCTTATTTCCTCGTGCGGGTATTGTAGTTTTGAGAATGCTTGGTGGAGATTTTGTAGGTGTTGGTCTGTGTCTGAGGGGTTAGAGCAGATGTGGTTGTACCTCAGTGGTGGGAGGTGGGAATGGTTGTTTTTTTGGTTCTTGCTGGCCCGTGCTTGTGCCTGCTGGTTTCCTTCCTGCTGTCCCTGGTGTGTAAAGACAGAGGTGTTTTTGAATCTCTTTGAGTTGTTGTTAGTGCTGCAGTCGTTTGCCCTAAGCTTATGCCATTCAATCTCTTTCAGGGTATGTTTTGGTTCTGAGAGGTAAAAGGCTGCTCTGTGTGTGTGGTGTTGTGGAGTGAGGGAGGAAAGGTTGGTTGCAGAGGTGGTGCATGTGCCACAAAAATTGTGCCCTCCCCACCCCACCCCTGGTCCCAGAGTCCAGAACTTGCATAAACCCACCTGCTGACCTGTGACTAAGAATCTGGTTGCAGAGAGAGTTCGTGTGTCACAAAAGCTGTGTCCCAGAGTCTAATCTGCAAAATTTCCTTGCTGTCTGAGTGGTAGGGCGCATTTAAAAGGTCCTCCAGTGGCACAATTGGTTAGTGCACAGTACCTGTAGAGCAGTCCTGAGAGGAGCTATGCTGAGATTGTGAGTTCAAACCTCACCTAGAGCACTGGCTTTAGGGGGGAGGGATAGCTCAGTGGCTTGAGCATTGGGCTACTAAACCCAGGGCTGTGAGTTCAACCCCAGAGAAGACCAGGTGGGGATTTAGTGGGGGATAAGTCCTGCACTGAGCAGGGGGTTAGACCTCCTGAGGTCCCTGACAGCCTGTGATTTTAGGGAGGGATAGCTCAGTGGTTTGAGCATTGGCTTGCTAAACCCAGGGTTGTGAGTTCAATCCTTGAAGGCACCACCTAGGGATCAGGGGCAACAAATCAGTACTTGGTCCTACTAGTGAAGGCAGGGGGCTGGACTCAATGACCTTTCAAGGTCCCTTCCAGTTCTAGGAGATAGGTATGTCTCCAATTATTTATTTATTGTCTCCAATGACTTTAATAGCTACTACTCGTTGACAGCTGAAGGAGTGCTCCATCAGCTAAAATGGTACAGGCCAGTGGTTTTACTGTTGAAGAGTCCTGGGTTTGATAACAGCTGATAAGCATGCTGTTTGTATATATGCAATTACAATGTTACATTCAAAGGTGGAGTTCGGCCTCGTTTCTAATCAAGATTAGTCTCTGTGAGGCCTGAGCAGGCAGAGTACTGGACAAGCTGCATAACCTCAACCCTTGAATATTCATTCTGAGTAGAGCAGAGTAAACATTTTCTTCTCCCTAATGCCTTGGAAGTTTCCTTCTCCAGCACGCTCAGTCTTAGGCTTGCAGGCCTAAATCCAACCCGAGTTCTAGTCTTTCAAATGTCTAATTAACTACATACATTTGCCCACCTGGAAATAAAACAGTACTTATTCAGGGAAACAGAACAATAAATCATGGTCTAGTGTTTAGAATGCAAATGAGGAATAAAGAAAAAAGCATCTGAAGCTGCTGTTAATCCTTCAGTCTCTGGTGCTGTCAATCCAGCCCCTTTCACAAGCACTTAAAAGAAATCCCTTAAAAATAAAAAAATTGGACTTTTTATGACAGTTGAAATCCACGCATTAAATGACACCTGCAATCTTAGCCTTGGAAATAGGGAATTTCAGTCCCATAAGGCAGACCTTGTGTCTTTACTTTCCAACCTGAAGCTGTGCTTGTGAGCGAAAGGAAATGTTATTCTGCTATACTGCAGGAGAAGTGGGGCTGAATCTCACATGAACCATTCACAGCCTGCTGGGTTGGCCTGAAAATCATCCATTTCAAAGAGGATGAAGGTGCTGGAGTAACTTCAGATAAAACAGATGGGCTTCCTCCAAAGAGCCTCCAAGTTGACAGACTTCCAGAAACTATAGGAAGTCTGTCAGGAGATGAAACTCCATTGCTGGTATGACTGGTTGCTGGACAAGAACTTCAGTACAAACACTTCTTATGGGCCAGATCCTGAAGTCCATGGGAGTTTTGCAACTGACTTCAGTGAGATCAGGATTTGGCTGTCCTGTCATAAGACTGTTGGAGATGAAGGCACCAGTCATTATTTAAGCAGCATCAAGCCCTCGGTGATTAAACTAATATTCCCTTCAGTTTCAGTTCTATGGTCTTTGAATGAGAAATCAGGATTTTTAAAATCCTTCTCTAAATTGATCTTGTGGAGATGTTGAACTGGAATGTTGCTGTTGTTTTCAGAGTACATCAAAGGAGCAAGAAGAAAAGGAAAAATGCTGATAAACAGTTGAGTGCTGTTGTTTAATGTACTTGTCCCTCCCACTCTCTTGCAGCTGCAGTATATCCTGGCATTGCAGGTGGGCAATCAGACAGCTTTCGCGTGCTGCTGCCAATCCCGCTCCATGGATCAGCCAGCAACTGGCTGCTGACTCATGCTTGCACCTGTTTTCTCTCTTTCAGAAATAAACAGTTTAATCTAAAATGAGCACTGACCTCACACAGCACCAAAGTTCTACATCCAGGTTGTCCCATCAATATACAAACAAAATCACATTTCCCAGTGCATCTGGCAGTTGTTACCATGGAAATGGTCAATTTCTGAAAGGCGAAGTTTTGAGATGACTGATCACCATTGAGCTAGGAACCTGCTGCTGAGACAAAAGTGAGAGTTAAGAGATTTGCTAATCTGAAAATACCTGCGACCCTGGTAACTCACGAGTAGATACAAAGGAATTCTCTATTTGATAAGGTTTTGTTTTCCTGCTTGATCCCTCAGACCCATTCAGTTGGATATATTCTGTTCTGGACATATTATTGTATCATGTTCATTGCCACAGTATCAGAGCAGAACATGGGGACTGAATTCATCCCTTGTGTAAGTCCTGTGATTCCAGTGGAGTTACACTAGCTATGAATTTAGAGCCACATCCTAGAAAGGTACTGTCAGATACACCTCTACCTCGATATAACGCTGTCCTCCGGAGACAAAAAATCTTACTGTGTTATAGGTGAAACCACGTTATATCAAACTTGATTTGATCCGCCGGAGCGCGCAGGCCCCCTCTCCCCTGGAGCACTGCGTTATATCTGAATTCGTGTTATATCGGGTGGCGTTATAACGGGTAGAGGTGTACTTTTCTAAACCTGATTTCTTATTTTCTTTCACTTATTTCACGTGTTGGAACCTTTGCCACTTTGTCCTTATGTGTTGTGCAAACATTCATTCCTTCTCTCAAGCACCTGCTCCTGTGCCATGGTTCTTTACATTTTGCCTTTAACTTTGTTTGTTTCCTGTCACCATAACATGCCCTCATACTGACACCAGCAAATCAGACAATAGGCTTTGTTAGTTACCTTGTGCTCTCTCAGGTGGTTGGCTGTGCTACAAAAGAACAAAATACATAGCAAAGTCATACACAAATAGGAACCCCTCAGCAGGTATAAATTGGTGAATCTCCATTGACTTCAGTAGCAACATCAGTTTACACCAGCTGAGGATCTGGGCTATCCGTTTGTCCTTTCATTTCTCAAATGTTTGAGTGGTGAAAGCAAGAAATTTAAATTCCAACTGACAATCATCACCAGAGTGTAATAATTTTAAAACAGTCCCCAAACAGATGTCAATTACTTAAAAGTGGATCAATTCTTGCAATTCTTACTAAATCAAAACTCCCATTGACTTCCTCATGGAAGTCTTGACTATGTAGGTAGTGGGGTAAAGAGGACTACAGAATTGGGTCCAACATCTTTTTTTTAGTTTAGTTAATTAATATGATTGTGATTTACCAACAGTATAGTACAAAAGCCCGGGTCTGCTTAATTGGTATTACACAGTTTTTGTAATGAATGCGAAACCATCAACAAGCTCAGAGATTTGAATAGTGAAGGGTGAGGCCGGTCCTTTGACACATCCCCCAAGAACACACATTGGCACCAACAGAATGTCAAGACAGTAGAAATGGCAGCCTCAAAATAAACAAACTGTGTTGAGGGTATTCTAGGAGCTACTGATTTAAAACCTACCTGTTCAGTTTACTGGGCCTTTAGTGTATTGGAGAATACAGCTGAAAGTGATGACTCAGGAAAGCTCACAGTGATGTACGTTAGCAGCACAGCTATTATGCAATAAGAGTATCACCAGAAGTAGTACCTTTTGCAAGGTGTGAGCATTTGGAAATGATGCCATAACACACCACTTTGGGATTTCAGAGTTTTGCTCTGTAGTCCTTGGGTGTTGGGATATCCAGCTGAAGGTGCTCTGGAATACTCCTCTGGTGTTTTATTTGCCACCTGCCTCTGGTTACAATTATATCTTGTACATTTCTTTTTGCACATTTGACATTCTGCCCATTTAAACCCGCAAAAGTATTACCAGGAGCGCTCAAGAAAATGGACTTTAATAGAATTAAATTGTTATGATGAAAGATTCCCAATAATTATTTATATTATGGTAGTGCCTAAGGGTCCCAACAGCGATTAGCATTTTGTTGTGCCAGGCATGGTACAAGCCTACTCAGTGGCAGTCCCTACCCTCATTTCAAGGTCTAGTATTAGGCCTGTCTGCCCGAATGATTGTTTATTTATACAGTTCCAGAATTGCCCACTGAATACAATTAGAAACATCAAAGTGTCCAATTATATATCAGAAAGATAATTTGCAAACCTTGAAATCTGGGAAAAACTAACCTGAAAGATCACAGTCACTTGGGGTGTCTCCCCAGGCTCCTTAATAGACTGCTCTGGACTGTTGCGCAGGCGTTGAATGATGTCAGCCATTTGGTTATGAAAAGGAAAGCAGCAGTTGAACTCCATCCCTAGCCTAACTTGAGTGACTTCAGTAGAGTCATATGAGGACAGAAAGACTTGGTCATGATGTCTCTGCATTTTTGTGTCAGTAACAGCTTCAGGAGAGGCTTAGGAGGAATCGGTTATTCAGTATCTGCAGCTGTGTCACTTCACAATGAGGTAAAATACAGATCTGTAGATAACAAAAAGAAACAGAATTTTGTTGAAGAAAGTTTGTACTGTGTCTTAGGTCATGTACCTGCACAATCATTATTTCCCTATCTGGCAACATAACTACCAGGGACATTGCCAAAGGCATTTACATACAGTGTTTACCAAAAGAACAATAGGAAAGTCTGTGAAAAGCATGCATAAGTGCTCATATTCAAGGCATTTGAAAGAAATGCTAATCAAAATGGCATTCAGGCTATTCATGACTCCGGAAGAATTGTTGTATAGCTGCACGGTGTCGTAAAGAGTGCTGCAATAGGAATTCTTACCTGCACTCATGCTGGAGCTGCCCAGATATCAAAAACTGGTGGTCAATAATTCATCACAGTAAAAAAGAAACCATCCATATAGCTTTGCTATAGGAGCTTGACTGTTTCCCCCCAAGCCAAAACTCTAAAATACTCAGTATGAAACTTTGGACTAGACTGTGGACTAGACTGTGGTGCATCATGGGAGATGCAGTCCAACCAGGGAGCATGGCCTATAAAAGAGAATGGGAGCATGAGTCACACAAACCACAGCTCCCAGGAACGGACTGTGTCAGTATTTCCAAACTAAAACATATTTCAGTTTTTGACCCAAATATTTTGGTATTTGAATTTCCACTGAAGAAACATTTTTTTTCCCCCTGGGAAAAACAACAACATATTTTTGAAGACTATAATGGTATAAAAAAAGAGTAGATAAGTTCCTGGAGGATAGGTCCATCAATGGCTATTAGCCAGGTTGGGCAGGGATGGTGTCCCTAGCCTCTGTTTGTCAGAAGGTGGGAATGGGTGACTTGATGATTACCTGTTCTGTTCATTCTCTCTGGGGCACTGGCACTGGCCACTGTCGGAAGACAGGATACTGGGTTAGATGGAGCTTTGGTCTGACCCAGCATGGCCGTTCTTATGTTCATTTTTGACTAATTTTAGGCCTGATACTTATTCTCATTTATATTGGTATCATTCCATTGACTTTGTTGGAGTTAGTGCCTGGTAAGTGAGTTCAGAAATTTAATTAGGAATCAGAAAGGTGCTGCAAATTCAATCTGAAGTTTACAAACAAATGGCGTCTGAGACTGAATTTGCCTAGACAAATTGGTGGGGGTATAGGAAGATTACAAGAGGCTGCTATGCACTTCATAAAATCTAAGAAGAGGGGACAGCTTTTTATTGACACTGGAGCTGCCTGTATCCTCTCTCTCTCAATGCATAGCATATGTGACAGAAAGAAGACCCCACACCAGCAATATCTTATTCAGAAGTCTTGTGCTATGAATCTCTTCCTCCCCCTCCTCCATCATTGCCTCCTACTTTGCAGTACACAGTTGAAATCTGTTCATGAGTTACAACGCTGGCTTGATATTACTCACTAGCCTGCTGCCTCCTGGGTTTCAGGATAGCCATAGCTTCAAGCATCAAACACAGAAGCACATTTCAAAGCCTGGGACCCAGCGGCCTGGCTGAAAGCTCTCAATTCTGGGTAGAAGTTTCTCTGCTTGGATTGCTTAATTGATGCTCTGTCTTCATTTCATCATCAGAAATAAATAAAGCTTCTCTGTCAACAAATAGCTTGTCTTTGCCAAGCTGACTGAAGAGTTCTAAGCAGTTGTCTCAGCCGAGGGGCTAAATCTTTGTGCTTCCTGTTTCCTGTGAAGAGGCTTTAAACTTAGCAGAGGTGTCAGCCTAGAGAGAGCCAATCAGGATGGCATCTTTGGAGGAATATGTTCAAAAACAAGGTTTTAAACCCTGCTCATTATGGATCATTGTGACTGAACTGGCATCAATTAAGGCCCATTCTATTATTATTACTTTTTACCAAGAGTTGCAAAGATACTTACGCAGTACGCAGGGCCGGCTCTAGCCATTTCGCCGCCCCAAGCACGTCGGCATGCCGTGGGGGGCACTCTGCTGCTTGCCAGTCCATGGCTCCGGTGGACCTCCCGCAGGCGTCCTTGCGGATGCTCCACCGAAGCCGCGGGACCAGCGGACACTCCGCAGGGACGCCTGCGGGAGGTCCACCGGAGCCGCCTGCTGCCCTCCTGGCAACCGGCAGAGAGCCCCCTGCAGCATGACACCCCAAGCACGTGCTTGGCGCGCTGTGGCCTGGAGCCGGCCCTGGCAGTACGTCTACACGGCACACTTCTCTTGGTGAGGTATAGAGTACATGCATGGGTAGCCCCCCTAGCACAGTTGTAAATAACAGCATAGATGGTGAGGCACTGCTTGGGGGAGTAAAGATGCCCCCTCAAGCATATCCTGCATGGCTCCCTGTTCACCCAAGCCACACTTCCCCATCGCCACTGCTATTTTTAGCCGTGTAATGTCCCACTGCTGCGGCCACTGCCATAGGGAAAGACTCCAGAGTTGGGGAAGGCTCTGGCAATCTGTCCTTGCCCAGGCCAGGCCTGGGTGGAAGTGATTCCTTGCCTGGCATGAATAGACTATCTAGAGTCAGGAGCAAACATGTGGGTCCAAATTCTCCCCCAAAATACAAGTGCTCATTTCCTGTTGACTTCAGAGGGAGAGAGTGTGAGGGGAGGATTTGGCCCATTTTGAGAGTCTATACATGGGGTAAATTGTTGTCTGGCCCATCCTTGGAGGAGAGCACAAGGAGCCTCTCTCCCCATTGTGTCCCCCACAAGGGCCAGAGACAATCGCAGTTCCTGTGTTGCTGCCTCTCTGTGCCCTGCAGGGGGCAGGGCTGTGCCCTTTCAACCCTCTGTACACTTGCCTTCTGGCAGGGTGGGAGGGGGTGGCATACTGTACTGACCCAAGAATTGTGCAGTGTGTGCTCCCCTCTTGCACGAAGGAGCTGGCATTTTGCTTCCTTGAGGCACAATCTCTGCCGGTAACAGGATGCTGGTCATTCCTGCCCCAGCACATCTGCTAGAGGACCCCCAGCCCTTTAAAAGAAGGGAATTCAGACAATTGTAGTTCCCCATGTGGGAACAGCCAGGTAAAGCCCCTGACCAGAGGGAGCATGTGACTGGGAAGAATCATGTGATTAGGGTCAGGTGACTGCAGGCTGTTTGCTCTGAGGCTTATAAGTAACATCCCTCTACATTTCAGTAACGTTCCTTACGGAAAAGTTATTTGCCAGTATATTTACAGAAAGTGCACTCAAACAGGGCATGAGAACAAAGATGAGTCATTTTTATTTGAGAAAATATTCACTGTATTTCTCACTATAATGAATATGCATATATTATATATAGAACATGTATTTTCTCTCTACATAGAATATTTTATCCAATAGGAAAACTGAAGTATCATTGTCTGTTTTCATGCCCCACTTGAGTCAACTGTTTCCAAATATTCTAGCGAACCAATTTAGTGTAAGGAACTTTTCTGGAAACAAGGAGTTTTACGCAAATAATGGACAACATTCATGGAAAGCAAATTTTGAGTTTGTCAACATGAGAATTGACACCTTCATTCTGATTGCAGAAGTTCTGCTCATTAACTCAGGGAACATAATTGATCCGCTGTGACTTGAGTGGATTTTCAAAACAGCTCATATTTTGAATGTTAAATATTTTCAGCAAACCTCTTTTGGAAAAAAGCTACAAATAAAGAATTGTTCATAGAAATGTTATGGCAATTTATTTTGAGCAATGGAGAAATTAAAACAAAATCTTGATCTATCTGGGGACATTTCATGAGGAGAAAAAAGAGGGGAAATCATCAGAAAAATTATTCAGTACAAACAACTCATCCAGCCCTAAATGGGACTCCCAGAACCTGAACATTTCTTAATCTAATCTGATTTTTCAGGTGACAATCTGATGCCAAACTACTTTTAATAAATATTAGAGAGTGCTGAGACTGCTCAGCCATTTGTCATATCACCACTTTAACTTAAGTATCTTGTGTTATCTTCTCCATCACCTTCTTCAAGTGCTTCTCCAGTTTGTTGTGGTTTTCAGATGTATGTTCCATTTTAGTTTCTGAAGGCATAAAAACAGGCGGGAGGGAGAGAGTTCTGAAAAAGTAAGGCCCTGATCCTATAGTCAATAGGACAACTTATAGTTAAACATGTATGTTAGAGTTTGCAAGAAGTAATATAGAACAATTATAGCATTGCCAGCAGATAGAGGGACGTGATTGTTCCCCTCTGTTCAACATTGGTGAGGCCTCATCTGGAGTACTGTGTCCAGTTTTGGGCCCCACATTACAAGAAGGATGTGGAAAAATTGGAAAGAGTCCAGGGGAGGGCAACAAAAATGATTAGGAGGCTGGAGCACATGACCTATGAGGAGGGAACTGGGATTGTTTAGTCTGCAGAAGAGAAGAATGAGGGGGGATTTGATAGCTGCTTTCAACTTCCTGAAAGGGAGTTCCAAAGAGGATGGAACTAGACTGTTCTCAGTGGTACCTGATGACAGATCCAGGAGTAATGGTCTCGAGTTGCAGTAGGGGAGATTTTGGTTGGATAGTAGGAAAACCTTTTTCACTAGGAGGGTGGTGAAGCACTGCAATGGGTTACCTAGGAAGGTGGTGGAATCTCCTTCTTTAGAGGTTTTTAAGGTCAGGCTTGACAAAGCACTGGCTGGGATGATTTAGTTGGGGATTGGTCCTGCTTTGAGCAGGGGGTTGGACTAGATGACCTCCTGAGGTCCCTTCCAACCCTGATATTCTATGATTCTAACCATGCAACTAACATGCAGTCAACCATTGAAATATAGTTTGTATTTTTCTTAGAATTGTGCACTAGATCATATTTGCACAGTTTTGTAACTTTTCATTCCTGGTCTCCTTGCCCCTAATTATTATTATTTTTTAATGTAGTTGTGTCTTTGGTTTGAGCCTCTCTCTTTCAAAGTGATGTCAGTCCCCTTTAAATCATTTGGAAAGTCAAATTTCTCAACAAACATTAAAAAAACAAGTTTAAAACGAACTTTGGGAGCCCTGGCTTAATTCATTCATATAGAGACTGGTCCAACACTCATTGAAGTTGCTGGCGGTTTCTCCACCCAATGTAATAGACTTTGGATCAGGCCTGTTGTTCAATCATATTGGACATACCAGTTTGGCAATGTAATATTGAAACTAGTCATCACAGCGCCATCCAACTACTATTGTCCATGGCCTGGACATCATCTGGTGTTTTATTTGCTGTTATTTCCTGGAAAGATGTCACATTCATTGGCTATACCTCTGACTCAATGGTATGTGAGGATAGCAAAGCAGACATTGTGCCCGGAATACCCTGGCATGTTAGCAGGACTTGCTCAGTCCCTCGTGACTGCAAAGTTTTTATGGAAAGTGTCAAGATTAACAAGATTTTAAACTGCAGGCCAGTGTAGAGCATCACCTGACCCTGGTGGAGAAATGTTTGCCTCAGCAGCTGTGAAATAATATAGAATGTGTGGCAAATTGTTTTTGGATCTGTAATGCAACACCAATCCCAAAGATGCTGAGGCTGCTGCAATCAACCGGGAAGGACACCAAAAATGATTAAGTGTAGTTTAGGGCATCAAAGCTTGGGAGACCTCCAAGGAGACTGTCCTAAAACCAGAGGGATATAATTCTAAACAACTGCTTAACTCTCTCATTCTGATTTATTAGCTCTAAGTGACAAACCCATAATCATCAAAAGCCCACTGCTTTCACATGGATTCCAATAACAGTACTGCCAAGAGCTAAACTGAACATTCAGTGGGCCTGGCTCATCCCTGTGTTATTCTGTACATTGCAGTTAACTCCGTTGATTGCTAGTTGATCTCCATTGGGTCCCAGTATAACTCCACTGCACGTTCTATCAGGCCATTGACTCATACAGTTGGAAAATGCCGCCCCTGCCACCCAATATATAGCTAACCTCAAACCAGCGTCCCATAACGATGAAGAAGATTTCAGTGGAGTGGTACCATCATAGAACTGGAGTGACCCAGGTGTGAATCATGCCCATAAACTTTAGAATAAGGATTCCAGGGTTATTTAGCTGTCATTGTTCTCTTTTTCTTAAATTGAGACTGTCAAGGTACTGATCCAAACTCCAGCGGAGTCAAAGAAAGTCCTTCCTGGGAAGGAGATTGGTCTTATGGTTAAGGTATTTGGCACTCAGGAGAGTGTCAGTTTCCAGCTCTGCCACAGCCTTCTTGTGTAACCTTGATCAAGTCTCTTAACGGGGATAATAATGCTTTTTTTGTATGCCTTGTATCTTTAGATTGCAAGCTTTTGGAACAGGGATTGTCTCTTCCTATGTGTCTGTACAGTACCTCACTCAGTGGGGCCCTGATCTCAGCTAGAGCCCCATATTGCTTCATAGGCTGCTATAGAGCCATGCAGATAGTAATAGTTTTGATCTGTTCAGATTCAAATAGTGCCCTTGATGTGAAAGCCCCATTTCCCATTAGCAATCTTCTGAATCATCCAGTCCCCTCAACAATTTGTGAAATAAAAAAATTACAATGTGTTATTAAATATGATTATCTGCTTGGATGACTGCAGCTGCAAAACTTGTGGGTACTGGTCACAAAAAAGGTGCAAGCAGAGAATACTTTCCACTTACTAAGACCAAAAATACCAAGTTAATGTACCAAAAATCATCATTCATTTAAAGAAAATAAAGCAGCTCTTAAGTCATCATTCTGAAAATTTCAATACTGTTTTGCAATCATCTGTGTTTTATGATTCATGTCTGAAATATCATTTCCCACTTTCCCTTAAAAATACTTGATACGGTTTAAAAATAAGATACCTTTTTGTTTGCTCTAACATTCTGAGGTTTGTTTTTTTTTAGCCCTTAATAAGATACTCCAGCTGGTGTGTTATTTCAGATAAGAGCACTCATGAGATGGTCAGGGAAACTCAGCATTCTCTTTATACCAGTTCTCATCCATGTCACTCAGATATTCACAATTACCTGCATCTCCTTTGTTTCCAAACTTTATTGTTAGAAAAGTAGGGTACAGTACAGATGGACAAAGGAGCTCATACTCAGGCAATGACTCCCTGCCAATTTTTTAACAAAGAGGTTCCCACAAAAATGTTCCCTTCAACACTATGATAAACCATGTGTTCAAGGAGGGGAAGGTGATGGGTGAAGTAGGGAATCTACTCATTTGTTTTCCAATTTAGCAAAAATGCTCTCTCATACCACCAGCGGAGGAAGAAGGCAAACCCCACTTGTCAAAAAAGCTTATATTTAGCATCATCCTTTGCTGGGAATGTTTGTACTTGCTTTCTGAAAAACACATGGAGCATATTGACAGTTGAAAATGATAGCATTCTGCCCTGGGTGCATGTGCCTATAAACGACGGTGCCTGCGGTGTACTTGCCTGCCTTGGTGAGCTCTGACTTTTAAATGTTACCATGTTATTTAGATTTATTATTTTAATTGGAGAAAGTAGCCTCCATTTAATCTTAATAATTGATCCTTTATTCTTAAATATTCAGATTTTCAGATTGCCATGTAGACGTGCCACAGGAGCTGTTGCATTACACCAATTTACAACATAGACTCTTTTCCTAACCCCTTTATTCACTCTTATTCAAGCAGGCTCCTTTCCTCAGGGGCACAGTGTGCAACAAGAGCACTTTACCTGCTAATTGTAGATACATGTTTAAAATCCTCAGTGAAGCACTAAACTATTTGTTTTCTTTTAATGGTAACTGTCTTTGGGAATGTTTCTTCCCTTACACCACTTTTACATTATTGTAATTCCCTTGACTTCAGTGAAATTACCCCTGATTGTCACTGACAGACGAATCGGGCCCTGCATTTTTATAACTGAGAATTGCCATTTCACTTTGCCTTTGGAATACTGAACTCCTGCGTGGTACAAGAACCTGGCAAATGATAATACACTTAAGATGTGTGTGCTTGTTTTCTAAAATATCTGCATTACCAGAAGTTTTGCTTGCCCAGACTCCTAAGATTCCTGTGTTCTAATGGGGCTGGCTGTGGTGTAATAGCCACCTCCAGCTGTTCGATGGGAACTTTTCATATACAGGCTGTACAAGTGAGATCCTAAAGCTGCCAGCACTGTTATAATGGACCTTGAAATTCTACTAAGAATAGGAGGAGGATGGGATTAGAGGGAGAGCAGGAGTTAGAAAATAGTTTTAAACTACTGTAACTGCAAACAAACATTCTAGCTGTTAGAAATGTAGGTGAAAATTTCTATATATAGCAAGTATGTTCTACTAGTAAAAGCACAGAACTTGGAGCTAAGAGATCTGTCTTTTATTCCTTGCTCGGCCACTGGGGTTTTGATTCCAAATAAGCAAAGCAAAGGTCAAAAAACATATGTGAGTAAAAGAGCTTTAGATTTTCAATAATAGCATGCGATAGGACCATATCCAGCAGCATGAAAACATATAATCATGTTTTGATTTTTAGATAAGATTTTTATGAAAACTTGCTCAGAGTTTCAACAGAGTGACAGTTCAGAGTTACATGAAAATGTGTATGAAAGGCATGTCACACTCAGGGTCTGAAACTGATTGTAGAGAGGTCAGACAGTACAGGTTGGGGTGGTAAAGATCAGAAAGAACAAAGGCCAGCAAGGATGTAACTATTACCTAGGAGGTCAAAAAATGTGCTCATCTAACACACCCAGAAAATTTATATTATAATGTAACACCAGAGATGAAGGGCCAACTGGTGACTCCATTTCTGTGTGTGCAGTTTTTTGCACACTAAGTTTTTGAGCACTCTGCTTTGCACACACAAAACCTGTATGCACAAAACCCCCTTTGTGTATCCAGTTGCCTGTGAATGGTTTAGCACATGTAAATATAACATGGATATGATCAGGTGATAGACACACACAGAGGTTACACAGAGAAAAATGGAGGCTAGGTTGAGACCTCTTGGAAAGTTGGACTCTGATTATCTAGTGTCCTGATTGGCTATATTTAAATCCACCACCGGCACGACTAACATCACAAGTATCGTCACCAGATTCCCCATATTTACACAATTCTAAGTATCCATTTTCTTATTAAGCATTGTGCTTGTAGTTTATGAAAGTCCTAATTAACATTCCTTAAATACCTTCTTTGTTCAATACCTACTGATCTATGTCCTAGCTGCTGAGGTTGTTGTAAATTGGACCTCTTGCTTGTCTTGGATATATATTTCAAAGAGCAGAAAGGGAAATCTTTCCTGCAATTTCTTATATTTGGAACCAATGAAAATCAGTTAACTCATGTCTGGCAAATTTCCGGGAAGGATGGAGAGCCTGATCCTTTAAACGCTTACAGCAGGGGATAGTGTTTGCTAATACCAGAAATCCCATTGACATTTGTAAATTGTCAGTAAGGATAATTATCCTTCTTTTTAAATCTCGTGGAGATGTATGGATAAAAAATGTTAATCAGGTGCTAAGCATTATCATCATCTTAATTACTACTCATTACAGAAAGTAGCTCAGCATCAGGCTTCTAGTTGGTATTGTTTCTTTTTTTTAAACCTTGAGCAGCTAGTCCAAGTTTGGGGTCTTGAGGTGGTTCCAGTTGGAAATAGAAATTAATGGAGTCGGGTATTTTCTTTGATGCAGTTTTGTTTATTTACAAAGAATGTACAAAGCCCAAACAAGAAGGAATTAAATAGCAGGAAACAACTTATTTTGCTCACAGCACCAAGATTGCTCTTTTCAGCCTGCACTCTGGCCCAAAAATCTCTCCCCAGATTTCTTCCAGTGTCAGCCACTATGCTTCAGCTGCTCCTTCAGGCTCATGCTCCTTCTGAGGTCAGGTCTGTTCTACAGACCTATATCAGTATAAATATGTCACTCAGGGGTATGAAAAATCCACATCCCAAGCGATGTAGTTATACCAACCTAGCCCCCCACATAGGCAGCACTGTATTGACTGGAGAGTTTCTCCTATCGACATAGCTACTACCTCTCAGAGTGATCGATTAACTACATCGTTGGAAGAAACTCTCCCGTTGGAGTAGTAACATCTTCATGCTGTATGTGAAGACAAACCCTTGGTCTTCTCCAGTTTTTCCATGTGTTTTCCCCTCCTACACACATGCATCTGGCCACAATACTAGTCGAACCCTCCCCCCACCTGGGGCTAGTTTCTGGGCTGACTCTATTATGCTTTGTTTTAGGTGTGGCTCCTCAATGGTCTTTTACAACTGTCTCAAATAGGGGCCACAAGGTGGGTGAGGGGGATTCATACAGATTAGTTTGAGTGAGGTTTTAAATCAACCCGTAACAAGGTTTTACCCAGCTCATAACAGTAGCTTCTTTTGGAGCTCTTTCTCCTTTATGCTCTATAGTTGGGAGTGTCTGTTTGTTCTGTTGCAGATTTTGTGGTGATTCTACTGAGGCACGTTGCTTTAGGCATAGGTGTTGGAACTAGGGGTGCTCCTGCACCCCGTGGCTTGAAGCGGTCTCCATCATATGCAGGGTTTACAGTTTGATTCAATGGCTCTCAGCCCCCCCCATAAATATTGTTCCAGACCCCCCAGCTTTAGGCATAATTTGTACAAGCTGCACTAAGCTATTTTAATAACCACCAGGGACTCCCTTACAGCAGCAGAATCTGCAGCTGGAGAGCAGCATCTGGTTTCCACTTGCTTTGTGCCACCTGAAAACGGCAAGCCAGAGAATCTGGCCCAGTATTTTGGATGTCAGTGGGACATGCACCTGTTTAGGGAGACTAGGCTCTTAAAGCTGGGGATCTGAGAACAACGTTTGGCCCTTAATTTATTAAACCAAGTTAAGGCGCCTCAAAGCATTTGGACCAATGGCTGGGGAGAAAAAAATAGTTATTTGAAGGAAGCTGGCAGGGGGAAAGGAATCAAAGAAGGGAAAAAATATTGTTAAGTACATGTTAAAAATCTAGCTGCAAAGGCTGGCTAAATATTTATTTCTCTCTCTCTCTCTCTCTCTCTCCCTTTCCCCCTTCTCTCCCCCGCCCTACCCCCCGCACTCCTGAGAGAGCTGCCCGTTGCCAGCTGGGCTTCTCAGATGCGTAGGATTCAAAGGCACCAGGGACTGTTTATATTTTTTCTTTTGCTTTACAGTTTTAACCAGGGATCCAAAATCACTATATATTTGAGAGAAAGTAGAAATGTGATGGTTGGTTGGCTCTCAGCAAATCATGGTGTCTAGACTAGAGGGGCAATGGTTTTCTGTGATGTTTGGCTGCATGCCCCCGGTAGATTGAACAGCCTCTGGTGACTTAATTAAAAATAGCCCCAAAGTTCTGATCCAGATTTGCATCTTCCCAAATTTGGGGGTGTTCAGATGGGGGCTTTTGCTTCAGGCTTGCCTCTAATTGTGATGCTTCCACCTATCTTTGAAGGGATTCAATTACTGACCCAAGAAAGCAGTTATATATTTTTCCATTGTAATCAAAGCGTTCCTGACTGACTTCAGTGTCCAGACTCTACGAAGAAGCAGGCCTTCCTACCATTCTCCAAGGGATGGTAAATAAATGGACTACATTCATATCAGGCCAGACTGTGATCTCGTGACTCATGTTGACTAGTACCTTATGCTATGAAGTCACAGGGGGTATTGGTGGAGTAAGGTACTATTCACTATGAGTAAGTGGATCACAATTTGGCACTTCATCCCCTAATTCCCTCTTTTATACAACTGGAAATTTAGGAGGCACTTGAGGAAGGGAACATTGTTCACAATGATGAGTTAAAAGTGAAGTACTTGGACTAAGTAATTCAGAGATTATCAGTGATCATCATCTGAAATTAGTTAAGATTGAGAGAAAAATGGGAAGTTTAAATTTTGCAATGATTTTGTCATTGTTAAATATACCAAATAAAATGAAGGTCTAGAATTTAAGGCAGAATAAAACATCTATTGATTGTATCCTTGAACAAGGAATAGTTGTTTGCTCAAATGCCAGTGAATTAATTACCCAGAAAAATAAGCATACAAAATTTCCTGACATTACTGAATGTTCTGAGCTAAGAGAATGTTATCAATGGAACTCCCCCTTCTTTTCCCACCTAATCTCTCTCTAGCATTGTCATTAGACTCTTGTATGTCACTGAGACACATTAAAATGTAGCATAGTTCCTAAAAGCTCTTCAGCTCCTTTTCTGTAAGTGCAAGAAGAATGCTATTGTTTGTTCAGACATGAGAAAGCAATAGCAGTTTCTAAAAGCCTAACCATTCAACTTTGTTCTTTATTTGGAGAAATGTTGTGAAATGTGGAGAAAAGAAAGAAGATCCTTACAACAACTTGAAGAGATGTTGGAAGATAATTAGCATGAGAAAAATAACGAAGAAAATTCTCAACTTTTTTTAAATTGGTGTCCAGTGTTTCTCAATGAGCACCATCTATTTCAGTTCACTTCTTTATACCATATGGCATTACCTGCCTGGGTTTTAGGTAGCCGTCCCCCAACACCATTCTTCTGCTCTTCCTGATCCAGAATTCACTGACATCAACAGAATGGCTTCCATTGACTTCAGTGGGCTTGGGACCAACTCCTTAATTTTTATTTTTGTTTTTCCACCTGTATTGAAGGCATCAGACTGGTAGCAACTGGGATTTCACAGCAGTGTGGCTCAGCAATTAGGGCAGTGGATTGGGAAGGGGACTCTCGGGTTCTGTTCCAAGCTCTGCCATTGACTTGCAGTGAAACCTTGGGCAATTCACTTACACTCATGGTAAACTGAGTTTAATAATAATTCTGTATTTCACAAGGATGGTGGGAGTAGAGCTGGTCAGGAATTTTCCAGTGAAACAGGGTTCCACCAGAAAACGCCAATTCACTGAACCCTAACATGTTGCATGCAAACTTATCGAGTCTGATGAACTTCCAATAAATACTAGGCATGTTTCCATTGGAAACCTGACTGGTTTCCTGCCAGCTTGCTTCAGGGGTACTGGGAGCCCAGACTTCCAGGGCCCTCAGTTTTGGGGCAGCCCTACCATGTGGACTGCCATAGGGCAGGAGACCCAATGTCTTCCAGACTTATGGGCCAGCTACCTTGTGAGGAGCTGTGAGGAGCTCCAAGGTAGTCCCCGTGGTGGGGCTGCCTCAGACCCACTGACCCTCAAAGCCCATCCCAAGATGTCCAGGCTTTCAGCTCCATAGCAGACAGCCTGGGAACTCTGACTCAAGCTGGAGCTGTCAGGCTTCCTACCCTGGAGATAGATGCTTACCCTCTGAGGGACCTGGCCAGAGATGGCTCCCCAGGTGCCCAGCTCTCAGGGCCCTGGTTCCCCAGGCTGTGGGAACTGGAAAGTGCAGGGAAACCAACTGATCCAGGAGTCTGGAAGACCTGGAGTCCCCAATCCCATGGCAGTCCATATAGTGGAGCTGTCATGAAGCCATGGACCCTGGTAGCTGCTGACTGACATTGCCAAGATTCTTGTCAGTTTCACTCCTGCCCACCACTGAATAGTAACAGTGAATCATGTCAATTTCAGCGAGCAGCTACCTAGTCCTGGGAACCATACTTCCTTTCAGAAACACCATGTGTCAGTGTTTCTGAATCAAAAAATGTACAGAATTTCCGGTTCACAGGAAATGTTGAAATTCATCAAAAAAATGGAAATCCAGTCTCTCAACCCACTCTAGCTGTGATTAGGGAGTATGGAGAAACTATGTTTTCTGGATACATCAGACTGTGTGTATCCTCCATCAGGATCCACCTGATGTGAAATACGGAGCAAAAGATCTGCTGGGGCTCATGGACAGGAAGGAAGACATAGCTGAGAGCAGAAAAGAAGAGGTTTCAGGGGCTGCAAAGGGATCTGTAGTGACTGGCAGCCAGGAAGGGAGAGAGACTTCTGTGTAACAAGATGTCTATACATAAAGAATGCTTTGCAGAAGTATTTGGGGTCAATTCTGCTTCTAGTTACACTGGTGTACATGTGGAATAAGTCCATTTGAGATTATGGGGTTGCTCCAGGTACACAGCAGACAGAGCAAAATTTTTTTCAGGATGAGGACAAATCTTTTACCCTCCTCTCTTCTCTTCTGTCATCTGACCAACCACATGGAGACTGGCATGCACAAGGAGACAAGGGACCTTGTCTGGGGAAAGAGAAGGTGACTGGGAATGAGAGAGAAAGTAGGCTAAAGGAGCTGAAGGCTGCAGAAAGGAGTCATATTATGATTAAAACCACCTCCAGTACGCTAAGTATCTTGATGTGTTTTACATGGTGTAATCTGAATTCAAGAGAGGTCCTGGAGTTGTATCTGAATCTATTATGCTTCATGGGGTTGCCTCATCCTTCTTAGTGAGGCTTAGTTAATTAAAATATGTGTTAATTAACATGTGCTTTGGGGGCCCTGAATCAAATGAACTAGGGATGGGCAAAGTATTAGGAATAATGTATTATTTATAGTATATGATTACCATAAAAGAGACAAAACTGATGTTGCTGGCAACATTGTAAAATTCCAGTGGTCTGTAATGCCCTACATTCAATTTAAGGTATTTATGAGACCACTTCCTTTTCTAAGCCTCACCGCAACAGTTGACCTCTTCAGGGTCACCTTATCTGTCAGTACTCATCTTTCCAAGGACAGTGACAGGATATTCTCAGTAGAAAGTCCTTACCATTGGATCTTGCTCACAGCAACTTTCCTGACACAGCAACTTTCCCTGTAAGGTGGGTTTTTAGATGAATATTGTTCTGCTTTTGTTTCTGTTCTGCGCGGGCCCTGGAGCGCTCCAAACCGCTGCGAGGAGTGAGGGGTACACTGCCACTTTTAACTTTTAGGCACCCTGCTGCACAGCCCCACCACCACAATGGCCCATTTCCCCCTCTAGATCCCCCGCTGCCCAGAACCTCCCCCACAATCCACCCAGAGACCCATTCTCCCACGCCCTGCCCCAGCTGCACTCATCGGCCCTGCTGGGAGGTGACTGTGTTTACCGGGATGAGTAAGCAGCAGCGTAGCTGTGGCCGGTCGGGTCCCACAGGAGTGGCATGATCAGCCAGGCTGGAGCAGGAGTGAGACCTTCCCAGGTCAGGTTCCCTCAGAACCCACTTGCCCTGCAGGGCCCCCTGCATTGGACTGCTGAGCTCTTCCCCTGCCACAGGGGGCTGCTTCGCCTTCCCTGCTGGCAGGAGCGCTCCAGCAGGGCTGCGTGGGGACATCTCCCCCTCAGCTGGACCCGTCCCCTGATGAAGCACAGGAGCAGCAAACTTTGAATTTTTAGGTGCCTTTTGAACACCAGCGCCCTTAGGCACATGCCTGGTGTGCCTAACTGGAAATTCAGCCCTGCTTCAGCAAGGCACTTTTTCTATGAAGGGCAGGCCTGGTTTTCAGCTTTGACTTCTCTGTGAGGTTCATAATTATTCTTCAGCACCTAAGTGCTGCAGTGGATGCTACATAAGAGTTCATTAATTAATTAATTAATTAATTAAAGGTTGCTCTAGTCATCATAACTTTTATCTTTGCATCTACCCATTGCTGTCTTTTATGCTAATTATGATTAAGCAAGTGCATTGACAGCAGACTAGACCTCTTAGTCTAAAGTATTTAATTAGGAGGCTAAGTCACATGGTTACAAAATGTGGTAGGGTACAAAACTTCTTTTGAATTACTCTGTATACAGAAGGAAAAAGGCTGCTTCAATGTTGAATAAAAAGTTATGGTGAGTTGTTGAGATAAAACCAGTTAATCACTCTGATCAATATGAGGGTGCCAGTGTAGCTTCCATGGTGGAAGTCTTCCCTCTTGATACAAGGTTTGGGGCCCCCACCAACAAAAGGGCCCAAACCTATTCACAACACTGCAGTGCAGTAAGGGATTACCTCATTGTTAGAGGAGACATTCTTCAGCTGAGATGCTAAACCAAAATTCCTTTTGGCTTTCCAGGTAGATATTTAAGATCGATAGTCTGTTCAAAACAACCTCTTCATCCTGCCCAATTTTCCTTCTCAATAAAAGGATCTTTAAGTATATCTATGACTCTTCCAAATTCATGGCCATGAAAAATGCATCATGGACCATGAAATCTGGTCTTCTGTGTATTTTTACCCTATGCTATACTCTTTTATACTATAAGGTAAAAATATATACAAGTACACAGCATTTCTCAAACTGGGAGTCCCAACCCAAAAGGGAATCTCAAGCCTATTGTAAAGGGGTTGCAGTATTGCAACTCTTACTTCTGTGCTGCTATCAGAGCTGGGTGGCTGGAAAGCGGCAGCTGCTGGCCAGCCTCCCAGGCCCAAATGCAGCGCTGCTGCCAGCAACAGCCCAGAAGTAAGGGCAGCATAGCATAGTATTGCCACCCTTACTTCTGTGCTGCCCCTGGTGGCGGTGCTGCCTTCAGAGCTCGGCACCTGTCCAGCAGCCACTGTGCTCCAGCTATCCAGTTCTGAAGGCAGAGCAGAAGTAAGGGTGGCAATACTGTGGGAACCCTCCCTTCCCCCAAAGCTTTGCCACTCCCACAGTTTGAGAAATGCTGACTTGAGGGTTTTACATGTTTATAGTTTGGGATTTTTTCAATAAATATTCATGCTTTGTTACAATCTGTTAAATATCTGAAATAGTGACCTTCAAGATTTTTAAAATTGCATGACCGTGAAATTTACAAAAATGGACCATGAATTTGGTAGCGCCCAAAGTATAGATGGACTCTAACCAAACACCCAAGCTACAGGGGAACTTCAGAATCTGGATTCAGGTCCAAATTTCCAAATAATGTTGGCTGGGGCCTATATCTATAACAAGATGAACTTAGAATTCCAGATTTGAACTCCCCAAAGGGAGTGATCCGAAGTCATATAAGAATCTCAGTTTTGTGGCTTATGTCCATCTCTCTTTTAATGTAAATGGCTATGGAAGAGCTCTTACTGTATACAGACTGACTGCTGATTTACCTCCACAATCAATGCACAATCAGTTGGTTAAAAAAAACTTTGAAACACTTGGGTGTGAAAGGCATTGTATAAAAACAAAGTCTAAATTCCATTCTGTATCTCAGAAAGACAAATCCACCATCAGAGAAATGGTTTCTGCTCAGAATCAGCGTAAGGAAAAGATTTTTAAAAATAAATGTTGCAAGGAAAATAGTTAAAATTGCTAGTTATCGCATCTGTGCAATTGCTTTGCCATAATTGCTCTTCCCGGACAATAGAACTTTCTACATCTCTGTCTCTAAAAGTTTGAACGTTTGGGAATCCATCCAGGAGCCCCCAAACATTGTATTCTTTCTAGTAAGCATGCCCATATTGATGAGGGTGAGGGGGGGTTAATTACTCTTATTGTACAGATTTCTAAGGCAGTCCAGTAGTATCTAAGATACTATCTAGGGTACAAACAAAGGTCTATACTCATCTCTGATATACAGGAGCGGCGCCAGGGTTTTTGGCACCCTAGGCGGGGGTCCTTCCGTGCTCCCAGTTGTTGGTGGCAATTCTGTGGTGGGGGGGGCGGTCCTTCTGCGCTCCCGGTCTTCAGGGCACTTTGGCGGCGGGTCCCGGAGCGAGTGAAGGACCCGCTGCAGAATTGCTGCCGAAGACCCGGAGCGCGGAAGGACCCCCCGCCGCCGAATTGCCGCCGAGGGCGGCAAAATGCCGCCCTCCCAAATCCTGGTGTCTGAGGCGACCGCCTAGGTCACCTAAATGGAAGCGCCGGCCCTGCTGGTATAATTCCATTGATTCCAGGGATGAGTGTTGCTCCTAGAATCCTCTATTGGCTGTGATAAGTGTCTAGGTAGCTGGAATTGTATTGCAGTGCAGCGAGGCCAGAGTTTATTGCAGCAGAACATACACTTTACACAGGGTTCAGAGGAAGCAAAAAAAAAAGCTGCTTCTTGGTTTATGCTTTCCTCTGAATCTACAGTAATTGATAGTCTCACAGGAATTGGGGGTAGAAAGGTCTATTGTTCACTGTGCAGAGAGCTTAAGGAACAAAGATAAACTGGCATGGGCTCATCACCGTCCCAGCAATCTTGTGTTCTCTCTCTCTCTCTCTCTCTCTCAATCTCTGGAATGCTTCCTGTCCAGGTACTGCTCCTTTCCATGCCTCTCCCCAACATGGAGTACTCTGTTGCAAACCTTTCAAGGTTGATATGAGCTGGGAATGTGAACCGTTACCTTTCCTGCCTCCAATTGGCCCCTGGTGATAACAGGAGGGCTATGGAAGCTAAATTTTCAAACAAGCACCTTCGTGTCTTGCTGCCCCTCATGCTTGACAGGATAAATATTGACAAAACAATTCACTGACCCTCTTCAAAACCTTTCTTATAACTGTCCTTTGCTGTGATGCCTACAAAAACTTGACAGCAGCTAGGCTGCTGGTGTTCTGAGAGCACAACCTGTCATGCTGACCAATAGTGTCTCACTGTTTTCTTGTACTCTCCAAGCTGTCTATAGCCAGCTGTTGCCGCTTGTTTTATAATTAAGCTTGTTAGGGGAAGGGACTGTCTTTTTGTTCTGTGTGTGTACAGCACCTAGCACAGTGACTAGACAGCACAGGCTGGCCGGGCTGTGGTGTAGCAGTTGTCCCCCAGTTGATCCTGAGCTGGTGAATTGATGACAACTTATGAGCTCAGCTGTGAAAGGGTCAGAGAGGACTACATAAGGAGAAAGACAAATTCAGTCTGGGAAGGAGATTGAGGAGCTCCTGCTCTCTGGGAAAGGCCTGGTAAAGGCAGGCTGAAGAGGGCCTGTAGAAGGAATAGGGCCTTTATGAAGCAGAGTTGTCCCTGCAAGGGAAAAAATGGGAAAACTTGCTGGGAAGAAGAACCTGTAGGGGGAAAATTGAGAGGCAGCCTAAGGAGCATAGAAGAACTCTACAAGGCCTGGGAGAAGGGATGAAGAGCAGGGAACTTCAGAGTAGCCTAAGAAGGGCAGACGGATCATTTGTTTGCATTTTCAGTTGGACTTGTGTTACCTTGGACGGGGACTGAACTTCAAAGGTGACCTGCTCAGAGGACTGGGCCATGGAAGTTGTAGAGACGGACAGGGTCATTGTGAGGTCAGAGAAGCTGTCAGCAGAGGGCACTGGATCTGAAGATGCCTGCAATGTCACACTTTGATGCCAGGGAGCACTACAGTGGCAAATGGAACTGCTTACACGAGGGATCCCAGGTGCTATGGCAATACAAACGATAACACAACTTCTCCTTTGCAAGTTTCCTCACACTGTTTGCTGCTCAACTGAGGGTCATTTATTTCCAGGAGTTTAAGCCCTGTGGGGTCAAGTAACTTCTACAACACTTTCCAGTGGAAGATCTCAAAGTGCTTTACAAACATTAAAGAATGAAGTCTCAGTGCCTCTACAGATAGGTAGGTATTTTCCAGACTGAAATGGTGAGGCACTGCAGCGGTAGCTGACTTGCCCAAGATCACATAGGAAAGGACTAGAACTCAGATTATTTGACTCTTAGTCCTATGGTTTGGCTACGAGACCATCCCTCCTTTATTATAACCTCACCAGCTTAGTTCTCAGGGGGAAAGAGAGAGAGAGAGAGAGAGAGAGAGATCAGACACTTTCAATCACAAGCAAAGTAGTCACTAAGGCACAGATCCTCAAAGGTATTTATGCCCCTAACTCTTGTTGATTTCAAGAGTGTATGCCAAGATTTCAATGGGAGTTAGGGGCCTAAATACCTTTGGATGTAAGTCACAGACTCTTGGATACACTCTGTGCTGTGGGGAGTGTCATGAGATTTCTTGGAGAACTTCTTGGCTTAACGGCAACTGTCATTTTGATCAGAAAGGGAGAAGAGGCACCATCATGTCTCTTAAAGTGCATTTAGTGATGGTTATTTCCCCCTCTGTCTAGCCTGGCGATGGCACATTGTGTGTATTGCAAATGTTGTTTTGGATATTTTCTCCACTACATTTTCTACCTGCGGAAATTTAATAGGTTCATTTGCTGTCTTTGAAATCCCATATGCCATATTGATCTTTCTCTTATAAATGCTATCATCCTGGATTTTGATGCCTCTCTACTTATAATAGTACAAAGACGTGGTGGAGTGTGTTTCTTGTAGATATTTTATAAAGGTTTTTGTATATAAGCATAATATAGAGTTGTGTTAGAAAGTTACAGCATTTTCAGGATGAAGGATCTGGGAACATTTGCACTACAGAGAATGTTTTTACTTGATTTGCCACAGTGAATTTCATATTTCCTTCAGCTGATTTCTTTTTCCTGGGACTATAATTATCTCTGTCCAGGTGCTATATATTGCTCAGTAATCATGGAGTCTCATTATGAATAAAGCCCCATTGGGGAAATACAAGTCCTACATTATCTAGGAAAAATGGGAAACCAGGGGAAACATTATTTTTTTGCAATCTTTCACTATTTTTCATTCTTTACCCCACTGCGTGAGAGTCAAACCTCGGTGTTTACCGATCTGGGTGCAAAGATAGCATCCACTTCCTGGTACAACGGCGAGCCCCAGATGCTCCCGCACAAACAAAGCAAATGTGCTGCTCTGGCTGCAGGCGGTTCTTTGAAAGCCTCCCGTTTTACACTTTCATCTAACCCTGCTCCCATTCTGGTCTCTAATGTAGCTGACTGTAGGGCCAGATCACGTGCACAGGGCAGCAGCTTTGCTCCCACCAGCCCAAGCTCCTCTTCTCTTTTTCCATTCAGCTCAACCTTAACTGGCATCTATGAACAGCCAGTACCCTGGGGCTCAGCCTAGAGTAAACCACAGATGTTTGTGGAGTAGTCTAGGTTAGCATTTAAAATGGTTTTATTTAACTTAAATTAACTGGCAATCCATTAACTGTAGTTAAAACAGGACCACAAACTTTAATCTACCCAGAGCTAGAGAAGACTGCAGACACTTTGTTCTTTCTTGTTGTTGCTTTAATTCATCTAAAATAAAAGTAATTCCATAGTATGTTGTGTGTGGGGGGGGAGGTGAGTTATTTTTGTGGTTTGCTTTTCCCATATAAAAAGAAGAGAATGCAGGATACTAGGAAGGAATCCAGTGACCAACAGTTGTCTCCTGCTCACTATTTCATCCAGGTCCAACCCTTCTGACCGGTCTCCATTTGATAGGTGTATATAGTCAATTTCCACATGACATATTTTCATCCCGACATATAATTTTTTGAAGGTTTGCCTTCTAATCTGTTGTCTTGTTCCTGGCTGCCAGCATTTAAAGCAGGACTGGGCAAGATCTTGTGCTCCACCCAAAGAACCTTTCCTCCTTAGTTAGAAAGGAAGGATAGTCTTGGAAGTAAGGCATTGGCCTGGCGCTCAAGGGACCTGGCTTCAATGTGTCGCTTACATTTCCTGTGTGACCTCGAGCAAATCATTTAATAGCTCTGTGTTCTCTGCCTGTGAAAGGGGGTTGATGATAATACCCTACTGTGACACTCTGCACCCCAAAGCACCCCATATTTACCATGATGTTATAATTAAGGTATGTTTTGTACAAAGTATGCCTTGTGAGGTATTCTAAAAGTCTTAATCTGTTGAACATTACTATCCTGTTAAGTTGTATGTGCTATCATTGTATATGAAGCATGATGCAAGTAGGACGGTACGGTATGGTACGCCGTACCAGTAAGCTATTTATAGCTGGTATGGCATACTGGAAAGACGCAGGAGGAGCAGAACATGGGGCTGCCAGGCGGCCCCACATTGGAGGAGCTGCCAGAATCCCCAGCCCTTCCATGCAGCTGTGTGCCTGCATCTCCTGTCCAGGGTCTGTACAACAGCCCCACTAGAGGAGAGGGCTGGGGACAAGGCTCTCCTGGGAACCACAGCAGCAAAAGGAGCAGAACCCCACGCCTCCAGCTCCTCCAGCGAGGCTGTACTGCCCCAGCCTTGCCCCCTCTAGCCGTGTTCTCTGGCAGGGCTGTTGTACAAACCCTGGACAGGACTCAGGAGATGCAGCTGCGTGGAAGGGCTGGGGGAGGGGCTGGGGGCGGTACAGCCATGCTAGAGGAGCTGCCAGTGGGGACTTGGTTGCCAGCATGTCTGAAAAAAATATTCTCTGCTGTCAGAGGGAGCTGGTTTGAAGCTCTGCTGCTGGCAATTCCCAAATCAGGCGTGACTCTGTGAGCTGGCTATTGTTCCAGAGCAGTGGGAGGCAACCTCTGGCTGCTGGTGGGCTGCGAGGCAGTTTGTTTACATTGGCATGTCTGCCTGCATCTCCCAGTCACTGTGGTTCACTGTTCCCAGCCAATGGGAGCTGTGGGAAGCGGCAGCCAGCACGTCCCTGTGGCCCGCACCACTTCCCGCAGCTCCCATTGGCTGGGAATGGCGAACCGCAGCCACTGGGAGCTGTGGGCAGCCATGCCTGCAGATGGTCAATGTAAACAAACTGTCTGATGGGCCACAGGTTGCCCACCACTGTTCCAGAGAGCAAGCCCTGCTCTTCTCTTAGCAGCCCACACAGCAGCTGTGTTGTGTCCACCCACTGGGAGTGCTCCTCCCCCCAAGGTAACGTGGGATGGATCATGGGGAGGGGGAGAGTGCGGGGCCCCAGGCTGGGGGTGAGGTGAGGAAACATGAGGAGTCAAGTGTGGGGTCATGTGGGGAGGTCATGTGCCTCCCTCTATCCCCCTTTAGCTGGTGCAGAGTACTTGTAAGAGATGAATTCTACTTGCACTGCTGATCTGAAGTTATGAAGTTTTGCTATGTATGTGCTACTGAAACATGTTGTGAGGTTGGGAACACCTACAAACAGCCTTTCAGGTGCAACAGTATAAAGGCCAAACAATGTTGATGGCCTATTGAGGACATACACATACACACAAGGATTAACTTAGGAACTAGGTACAATAGAAAGCTCTCAGAGATAGCACTGCACAAAGGGAATTTTTTGACAGAAAAAGATCTTTCCAGCATGTTGGAAAAAGATATAAAAGGGGGAAGTGACATCATGACTAGGCTTGACTACTCCCATAAGGGAACACCTGGAAACACCTGAAGAACAAAGATTGAAGTGGGGGAAGTGCTGGTCCCATGCAGGAAAGAAGGAAGCTTGCCTGCATATGGAAGCTTGGAGGACTGTTGTACTATCTAACAGGTTGAGACACTGCTTAATTCAAATCTTATCTAGTATATTAGGCTTAGATTGTGTTTTTGTTTTTGTTTTTGTTTATTTTCTAGCTAATCAACATTGATCTGTTTGCTATCACTTATAATTGCTTAAAATCTATCTTTCTGTAGCTAATAAATCTGTTTTACATTTTACCTAAAACAGTGTGGTTTGAGTGAAGTGCTTGGGGAAAAATCTCAGCTCAGTTAACAAAGGCTTTGTGCATGTTCCTCTCCATGTCAAGGGAGAGGGCAGACTGGGTAATAACTCGTATGTACAGGTCAGGTTTTTGAACAGGGCAGGATGGTACAGCTCTGTGGTCTTAGGCTGGGGAGCTGGGGGTATTTTGGCTGAAGCCTCTCTATTGTTGGTACAGGCAGTGGCTGTTAGAGCATTCATTAACACAGCTGGGTGTGGCCCCTGCCTGTGGATGTTGGTGTGAGTGCAAGGTTGGAGGGCTTTGTAGCTTGTCACAACATCACAGTGTGAGAGGGAACCCAGATTGGCAAGACAGAGGTCTCAGCTGTACTCCAGTTCCAGGTTGTACCCTGTCAGGACCTGTCACACCTACCTCTCAGAGGAGTCATGAGGATAAATTAGCTAAAGCATGTGAGGTGCTCTGATACTTCCGTTATGAGCACCAGACAAAAGCCTGTACATGGTTCCTTCTGTATGTATGTGATTTTAATGCTGAGTTAAAAGGCTTGAGGAAAAGATATCTTGTGGGGTGTGATTGCAATTCACATAGCTTCAGCTGTGCATGCTTCAGCACAGGCTAACTACATGAGTGATTATGGAGGGTTGCAGGCAGGCAGGTTTGTACAGCCCATGCTGAAGAATGTGTAGCTGCAGCTTCTCTGCTCCAGTACCCAAGCTAGATTGGGTACATCTACTCCATTGGCAGTCACATCCCATGATTGCAGCATAGTCATATTAGTATGTATAGAATATTAGTAGGTTCTTTTAATTTTCACAACAATGCTCCTTAGGGGAGAGAGAGCGCAGTGGTTTGAGCATTGACTTGCTAAACCCAGGGTTATAAATTCAATCCTTCAGAGGGCCATTTAGGGATCTGGGGCAAAAATCTGTCTGGGGATTGGTCCTGCTTTGAGCAGAGGGGTGGACTTAGATGATCTCCTGAGGTCCCTTCCAACTCTGATATTCTAAGCCTAAAAGGATTAAAAAAGCCTTTGCACAAATCTTTTATTGAAAAAGAACTGGTAGATGTCCTGTTGTGGCTATCTGGTTCACCTACCTAAGGACTCCATGCTCCTTTCCACCATACATTAATGGCAAAAAAAAGAAAAGGCAATGGGACAGCGGTGAAGAGAAGTTATTTGTTCCCCTACAGCACCAACAGGAAAGGAGGATATGGCCTGGTGGTGATGACAGTGAGGGTCTAAGTTAGGAAGCATGTTCCCATGGAAGCCTACCTTAACCTATATGGTAATTTGCTGTGTAAACTAATGGATTAACTGCTTATATTTTGTTTTCATGTACCAGCAGAGGTAGCAGCTGGCTACACCAGTGGCAACACAGGCTGGGAAATAGCTGTGTTGTCAAAACTCAGTGGAAGACGCTTCAGATGTGCATAAAGGGGCAGACACCAGTCAGGTGGAACCAGTGTGGTTTGTCTGAAGTTTCCAGCATACTTCCAGCCTCCATGCATTTGACAGACCAAGCCCCACCTCCCAGAGTGGACAATGCAGCACAACTAAGAGGAGGGAATTACTACAGATCTGTTCATTCACTCCTCCCCTTCCTTGTGAATTTACAATCATAGCATAGAAATGTAAGTCTGGAAGGGACCTCAAGATGTCCTCTAGTCCATCTTCCTGTGCTGAGGCAGGATTAAGTCTACCTAGCCCAGCCACTCTCAAACTGGTCAGGACCCCAAAGTGGGTCACAGCTCCACCAGGGTTGGTGTTAGACTTGTTGGGGCCTGGGGCCAAAGCTTGAGGGCTTCATTCCTGGGTGGCAGGGCTCTGGTTATGAGCCCCCAGCCTGGAGCTGAAGAAGCCCTCGAGCTTTGGCTTTGGCCCTCCCCACCCAGGGTGGAGGGGCTTGGGCTTGGGCTCAGGCTTCAGTAGCCACTCCTGCAGTCCATTTTGTTTCGGCTCCATGCTTACCTATCCTTATGGTTAAAAAGCTTTTTCTAATATCTAACTTGAATCTCCCTTACTGCAGACTAAGCTGATTACTTCTTGTCCTACCTTTGGACATGGTGAACAATTGACCATCATCTTCTTTATGACAACATTTTACATATTTGAAGATTATCATGCCCTCCTACCCCCAGCCAGCCTTCTTTTCTCTCAAATAAACATGCCTAGTTCTTTCAACTTTTACGCATAAGTCATGTTTTATAAAGCTCTAATTTTTTTTTGCTGACCTCTGGCCTCTCTCCAATTTGTTTGTATCGTTCTTAAAGTGCAGTGCCCCAAACTGGACACTATTGCAGCTGAGGCCTCAGCAGGGCCAAGAAGAATGGATTCTCACATGTGGTGCTCTGTTAATACATCCCAGAATGACATTTGCCTTTTTCAAAGCAGCATCACACTGTTGACTCATATTCAATTTATGATCCAATATAACCTCCAGATCCTCTTTGGCATAATTCTGCTTAGCCAGTTATTCCCCATTTTGTATTTGTGCATTTATTTTTTTTCCTTCCTAAGTGCATGTCTTATTGAATTTCATCTGATCGATTTCAGACCAATTCTCCATTCTATAGGATCATTCTGAATTCTAATCCTGTCCTCCAAAGTACTTGCAACCTCTCCCATCTTGGTGTTACCTGCACATTTTAGAAGCATACAAGCATGAGCTGAATTGTTCCTGAAAATATGGAATACTATTGGACCCAGGTCAGAGCCCCATGGGACCCCACTAGATATGTCCTCTCAGTATGACAGTGAACCACTGACAACTACTCTTTGAATATGATCTTTGTGCATCCACATTCTAATAATGTCATCTAGAACATATTTACCTAGTATGCTTAGGAGAATGTCATGTGGGACTGTGTTAAAGCATTACTAAAATCAAGTATATCACATCTACTTCTTCCCCGCATCTGCTAAGCCAGTAATCCAGTCAAAGAAGGAAATTAGGTTAGTTTGGCATGATGTGTTCTTGACAAATCCATGTTGGCTATCCCTTATCTTCTTATCCTCCAGTTTTGAACAAATTGATAGTTCAATACTTTGTTCCAGTATCTTTCTGGGTATCCAAGTTTTGTCTGTAATTCCCCAGCTCCTTCTTTCCCCCTTTTTGAAGATATCTACATGGTGAGACAAGCTCTCACTTACAAAAGTTGGTCCAATTAAAAATATTACCTCACCTACCTTGTCTCTCTAATATCCTGGGATAGACATGACTACAACTACATCTTTTTTTTAAGTGAAGATTAATGTTAAAAAAAAAAAAGAATTAAACATTTCAGCCTTCTCTGTGCCATCCATTATTTTGCTATCATTAAGCAATGGACCCAGGGGTAGCTCTAGGCATTTTGCAGCCCCAAGCACGGCAGGCAGGCTGCCATCGGCGGCTTGCCTGCGGGAGGTCCCCGGTCCCGTGGATTCGGTGGTAGCCTGTGGGAGTTCCGCTGAAGCCACGGGCCCAGTGGACCCTCCGCAGGCATGCAGCCAAAGGCTGCCTGCCTGCCACCCTCGTGGCGACTGGCAGAGCGCCCCCCGTGGCTTACCGCCCCAAGCACGCGCTTGGCGTGCTGGTGCCTGGAGCCACCCCTGAATGGACCTACACTTTCCTTCATCTTTCTATTACTAATGTATTTATAGAACCTTATTGCCTTTTATATCCCTTGCTAGTGATGATAACTTATTTTGTGCCCTAGCCTTTCTGATTTTCATCCCTACAGACTTGTGCTATTCTATTATACTATTCTTTTCTACTCATCCTTAGCAATTTGTCCTTGTTTCCACTCTTGAATGATTCCTTTTTAATTTGTAGGTAATTAAAGCTCCTGATGCAGCCATATTGGTCTCTTACTATTCTTCCTACGTTTCATCTGCGCTGCGGTAGTTTGCTGATGTGCCTTTACTATTGTATCTTTTAGAACCTGCTGCCTCTCTGAACTCCTTTTTTCCTCAGATATCCTTCCTCTGGGACCATAATTTGTGCAGGAAAGGACACATGGGCCAAAGTTTGGGATGGATCTCGCTATTGAAGTTCCACCATGTAGTGGCAGCTAGCTACTTTAATTCAGTTTGAAGTTACGGTAATTTAGCTAGAAGGAAATGTATTGCAAAGAGCTATTCAATCCCACACATACATTAGACAGCAAATGGACTGTGCATTATTATTATATCACTTCAAATTTCTGTCAGTTGCTCTGTGAGAACAATTTTTTCATATAGCTTATTTAAACCGGGAAGCAATATTCAGTGCTTTGTAGTGGAAGGAAATAGCAGTGGACAAAACCACCTACGGTACTGCAAATTTAGAACAGCTGAACACTGTCACCTGCTCCATTATTCACCATAGTCAATTACATACCACTGGCAGCATTTAAAATAGCTTAAATATGAATATGGCAACCAGTGTCTAAGCAGTGGGACCCCAAGGCATCCATTTGCATCCCTGATCTTGAGGTGGAGCTACAATGGTCCAGTCCCCAAAGTAGTTTAGAGGACCTTTGTGGTTTCTTTAAACAGTTTTTGGTTGCCACAGCTCTTAAGAATCATTATGGCAAATTGGGGCCAGCTCTACATCAAGGTGAATCCACAGATGGCCAGTAAAGCCAACTACACGGTGCTTTTGTGCCACCAGAGTACTCCATATGAGAGCAGAGAATCTTGCCATATGCAGGAATCTGAGAAGTGGGCAGCTTGGATAATATTTCTGTGCTGTCATAGTGCCAGAGACATGAAGCTTGGAAAGACTAGAATTTCTGCTAGTTGGATAAAATGAGAACAAGTTTTTAAACTTGTGCCCAGAATCTGAAAGGAGCTCAACATAAATAGAGGGAAAAGTTTAGAAAATTATTTGATGCTATTTTTTTTGCTTTCACTTTCCTCTATGCGTTTGGGTTTCTTCTGCCAAAACATTAATATCTCTGGTGTATCTGCAAGGAGGAAATCTCAAATCTTACAAGAAAGCCCATTGCTCTGACATTTCCAGCCCAGTTTTACAGATCCAAGAAGTCTGAATAGATTCATCAATTATTGTAACTGCTGAGGGCTAATTCAAACCAAGATTACATACCAAACCTCTTGAGATTCTTCTGTCAGTAGTTCCTGCTTTTTATTCATAGACGTTAGGGTCAGAAGGGACCAATGTGATCATCTAGTCTGACCTCCTGCACAAAGCAGGCCACAGAACCCTACCCATCCACTTCTATAACAAACCCCTATGTCCGAGTTATTGAAGTCTTCAAATTGTGGTTTGAAGACCTCAAGCTGCAGAGAATCCACCAGCACGTGACCCATGCCCCACGCTGCAGAGGAACGCAAAAAACCTCCAGGGCCTCTGCCAATCTGCCCCGGAGGAAAATTCCTTCCTGACCCCAAATATGGCGATCAGCTAAACCCTGAGCATGTGGGCAAGACTCACCAGCCAGCACTCATTAAAGAATTCTCAGCAGTAACTCAGATCCCATCCCATCCAACATCTCATCACCGACCACTGGGCATACATATCTGCTGGTAATCAAAGATCAATTGCCAAAATTAAGCTATCCCATCATACCATCTGTCATAAACCTAGTCCCAGATTTGGACCTTAGCGTCCAAAATATGGGGGTTAGCATGAAAATCTCCAAGCTTAGTTACCAGCTTGGACCTGGTAAAGCTGCCACCACCCAAAAAATTAGAGTGTTTTGGGGCACTCTGGTCTCCCCAAAAACCTTCCCTGGGGGACCCCAAGACCCAAACCCCTTGAGTCTCACAACAAAGGGAAATAAACCTTTTCCCTTCCCCCCTCCAGGTGTTCCTGGAGAGATACACAGAAGCAAACTCCGTGAATCTAAACAGAGGGAGTCCACCCTCTCTATTTCCAGTCCTGGAAACACAAGAACTTCCCTCTTCACCCAGAGGGAATGCAAAGTCAGGCTAGTAAATCTAACACACACAGATTTCTCCCTGACTTCTTCCTCCCACCAATTCCCTGGTGAGCACAGACTCAATTCCCTGGAGTCCCCCACTAAAGAAAAACTCCAACAGGTCTTAAAAAGAAAGCTTTATATAAAAAGAAAGAAAAATACATAAAAATGGTCTCTCTGTATTAAGGTGACTAATACAGCGTCATTTGCTTAAAAGAATATTGAATAACCAGCCTTATTCAAAAAGAATACAATTCAAAGCACTCCAGCAACTGTATCCATGTAAATACAAAGAAAACAATAAAAACCTTACTGTCTTACTATATTTGTACTCACAACTTGGAAACAGAAGATTAGAAAGCAGGAAATAGAAATCCCCTCATAGCCGAGAGAGCATACAGGCAGAAGACCCAAGAACAAAGGACTCACACACAAACTTCCCTCCACCCAGAGTTGAAAAAATTCTGTTTCCTGATTGGTCCTCTGGTCAGGTTCTTCAGATACTTCTTTCCAGGTGAAAGAGACATTAACCCTTAGCTATCTGTTTATGAAACGCCCCCCAAATTGCAGACAGTGGGGAAGCTCACTGGCGGCGATTTCCTCCTAGAACTTTAAAATAAACAGATTAATACAACACATGCACCTTTACATATACCACTAAGTATATAACTAACAGACTTTTACATTTTAAGAACACTTTTTACTACTGGATTCTGGGAAACTCTCACGGGAGAGTGCATCCGCTACTTTGTTAGAAGCTCCTGAGATGTGCTGAATTTCAAAAACAAAATCTTGGAGAGCTAAACTCCAACGAAGAATTTCTTGTTGTTCCCCTTGGCAGTATGAAGCCACTTTAGCACAGCATGGTCAGTTTGTAGTTGGAACCGCCGTCCCCAAACATATGGGCGTAGCTTTTCCAGGGCGTACACAATAGCGTAGCATTCCTTTTCACTGACTGACCAGTGACTTTCCCTCTCAGACAGTTTCTTGCTGAGAAACACGACAGGATGGAAGTTGTGATCCATTGCTTCCTGCATGAGAACTGCTCCTATACCACACTCAGATGCATCTGTGGTTACTAGGAATGGCTTGTCAAAATCCGGGGCCCTGAGCACAGGGTCAGACATGAGCGTTGCCTTAAGTTGGGTAAAGGCCTTTTGACACTCATCAGTCCACTTAACTGCATTTGGCTGGGTCTTTTTGGTCAGGTTGGTCAGTGGGGCAGCGATTTGGCTGTAGTGTGGTACAAATCGCCTGTAGTACCCGGCCAAGCCTAAGAAGGATTGGACCAGTTTCTTTGACCTTGGGACAGGCCACTTTTGGATAGCATCCACCTTGGCCTGTAGGGGGTTTATGGTTCCTCGACCCACCTGGTGCCCAGGTAAGTCACTCTGTTTTGGCCTATTTGACAGTTTTTGGCCTTAACAGTTAGTCCTGCCTGCCTGATGCGCTCAAAGACCTTTTCCAGGTGTAGTAGGTGTTCGGGCCAGGAGTCCGAAAAAATGGCCACATCATCAAGGTAGGCAACTGCAAATTCTCCCAGTCCTGCTAGTAGACCATCTACCAGCCTCTGGAAGGTGGTGGGTGCATTTCGAAGGCCGAAAGGAAGGATATTAAATTCATACACACCCGCATGGGTGACGAATGCTGACCTCTCCTTGGCACGTTCATCTAGCGGTACTTGCCAGTACCGCTTGCTTAAGTCTATTGTAGAGATGAACTGGGCACGTCCTAACTTCTCCAATAGCTCATCGGTGCGTGGCATTGGATAGTTGTCTGGACGAGTTACCGCATTTAGCTTACGGTAGTCCACGCAAAAGCGTATTTCCCCATTTGGTTTGGGTACCAGAACCACTGGAGATGCCCATGCACTGGTAGATGAGCAGATTATACCCATCTGTAGCATGTTCTGGATCTCCCGTTCTATAGCAGCTTTGGCATGAGGAGACACCTGGTAGGGTGGGGTTCTAATGGGGTGAGCATTAGCTGTGTCAATGGAGTGGTATGCCCGTTCAGTCCGTCCTGGGGTGGCTGAGAACAATGGGGCGAAGCTAGTGCACAGCTCCTTGATTTGTCGCCGCTGCAGATGTTCCAGGGTGGTTGAGAGGTTCACTTCTTCCACGCCACCGTCTTTTTTCCCATCGTAGTAGACACCGTCAGGCCACTCAGCCTCATCTCCCTGGACTGTAAACTGACAAACCTGTAAGTCTCTGGAATAGAAAGGCTTGAGAGAATTAACATGGTATACTCTGGGCTTTAGTGAGGAATTGGGAAATGCTATGAGGTAGTTCACAGTTCCCAGGCGCTCTTGGACCGTGAATGGCCCTTCCCATAATGCTTCCATCTTTTGGGCCTGTTGCGCCTTCAAGACCATAACCTGGTCTCCTACCTTGAAGGAACGTTCTCTGGCATGTCTGTCATACCAGGTCTTTTGCTCTTCCTGAGCATCCTTTAGGTTTTCTCTAGCAAGGGCTAAAGAGTGTCGGAGGGTGCTTTGTAGGTTGCTTACAAAGTCCAGAATGTTAGTTCCTGGAGAAGGCGTGAACCGCTCCCATTGCTGCTTCACCAACTGTAATGGCCCCTTAACCTCGTGACCATACACAAGTTCAAACGGTGAAAACCCTAAACTGGGATGTGGTACAGCCCTGTAGGCAAACAGCAACTGCTGCAACACTAGGTCCCAATTATTGGAGTATTCGTTGACGAATTTACGTATCATGGCCCCCAAAGTTCCATTGAAACTTTCCACCAGGCCATTGGTTTGATGGTGGTACAGGGTGGCAACCAAGTGGTTCACCCCATGCGTGTCCCACAGTTTTTGCATGGTCCCTGTCAGGAAATTAGATCCTGAATCTGTAAGGATGTCGGAGGGCCAACCTACCCTGGCAAAAATGTCTGTTAGGGCCAGGCACACAGTGTTAGCCCTGGTGTTGCCTAGAGCTACTGCTTCCGGCCATCGGGTAGCAAAGTCCACTAAAGTCAGTACGTACTGCTTTCCTCTGGGTGTCTTTTTTGGGAAAGGACCCAGAATATCAACAGCTACTCGCTGAAATGGGACCTCAATTATGGGGAGTGGCTGGAGAGGGGCCTTGACCTGGTCTTGGGGTTTTCCCACTCTTTGGCATACCTCACAAGACCGGACATACTTGGCAACATCCTTGCCCATCCCCTCCCAGTGGAAGGACTTCCCCAACCGGTCCTTGGTTCTGTTCACCCCAGCATGGCCACTGGGATGATCGTGGGCTAAGCTTAAGAGCTTCCCCCGGTACTTAGGTGGAACCACCAACTGTTTTTGCAGCTGCCATTCTTCCCGGTGTCCACCAGAAAGAATCTCCTTGTATAAAAGTCCTTGGTCTATAACAAACAGGGATCGATTAGAAGAGCTGAGAGGCGGTGGGGTGCTTCGTGCCGCCGCGCAAGCTTTCTGAAGGCTGTCATCTGCTTCCTGCTCAGTCTGGAACTCTTCCCTTGAGGCTGGGGTCATCAGTTCTTCCTCAGACTGTGGACTTGGGCTTGGTCCCTCTGGAAGCGATGTAGGTGATGGGGTTGTTTCCGTTGCTGGTGAACCGCTCTCCGCTGGTGCTCCTGAGGGTATTTCAGGCTCTGGCTGAGCCTTTTGGGTATGGCTGTCTGTTGCTTCTGCCAGTTCTGGCCCGCTGGTACCCTCTGGCGTTGAGTTTGAAGATGTGGTTGCACTTGCTGGTGCTGGTTGCTGTTCCAGTTCCGGGCGTGGGACTGGAGGTGCTGTGGCTGTTTCAGTGGCTGGTATGGTATCCGGGTCCACTACCTCTGTCTGGGTCTCTGGTAACACAGACGGGGAGTCTGTGGACGGCTCAGGAACAAAAATGGGTCTGGGAGCTTGCCTGGTTTGGCTACGTGTAACCATTCCCACTCGCTTGGCCTGCTTCACCTGGTTGGCCAAGTCTTCCCCCAATAGCATGGGGATAGGATAATTGTCATAGACTGCAAAAGTCCACATTCCTGACCAGCCTTTGTACTGGACAGGCAGTTCAGCTGTAGGCAAGTCTACAGCTTGTGACATGAAGGGGTAAATTGTCACTTGGGCTTTTGGGTTGATGAATTTGGGGTCTACGAAGGATTGGTGGATAGCTGACACTTGTGCCCCCGTGTCTCTCCACGCAGTAACCTTCTTTCCGCCCACTCTCAAATTTTCCCTTCGCTCCAAGGGTATTTGAGAGGCATCTGGGCCTGGGGATCTTTTGGGTGATGGTGGTGTAATGAATTGCACTCGGATGGCGTTCTTTGGACATTTGGCCTTGATATGTCCCAGTTCATTACACTTAAAGCATCTTCCATCTGATGGGTCACTGGGCCGAGGTGAGTTACTGGAGACTGGTGAGGTGGAAGAATAGGGCATCTGTGGCTTTACTTGGGTTGTATGTGGGGTCTTTGGCTGTCCTCGGTTGTAGGGTTTATGGTCGGTGTGCCCCCTGGGGTATTCGTTCCCTTTGACTGTAGCTTTCTTGCTTTCTGCCACTTCCATCCATCTGGCTCCAATCTCCCCCGCCTCAGTGAGATTTTTGGGTTTTCCATCTTGTATGTACTGTGTTATGTCCTCAGGAACACCATCCAAGAACTGCTCCATTTGTATGAGGAGGTGCAGTTCTTCCAAGGATTTAACATTGTGTTCTGATATCCAGGCCTCATAATTTTTCCCAACGTAGTAGGCGTGTTTGGGAAATGACACATCTGGTTTCCACTCTTGGGTTCTGAAACGGCGATGGGCATGATCCGGGGTTATCCCCATCCTGTATCTGGCCTTGGTTTGAAAAAGTTTATAGTCGTTCATTTGCTGCTTAGGCATTTCAGCTGCCACCTCTGCTAAAGGTCCACTGAGCTGTGGCCTCAATTCTACCATGTACTGGTCTTCAGGGATGCTGTACCCAAGACAGGCTCTTTCAAAATTTTCCAAGAAGGCCTCGGTGTCATCACCTGCCTTGTAGGTGGGAAAGCTTCTGTGATGTGGAACCATAATTGATGAAGGGTTGTTAGGATTGGCTGGCCCATGCAGCCCAGCTTGCGCTAAATCCAGTTCATGTTTTCTCTGTTTTTCCTTCTCTTCACTTTCTTTTTCTTGTTTTTCCATTTGTCGGCGGTGGGCCATGTCTTCTTCTTCTTGTTTCCTTCTGTGGGCCACCTCTTCTTCTTCTAGTTTTCTTTTGTGGGCTGCCTCTTTGGCTGCTTGTTCTCCTTTGTAGGCTGCCAGTTTGATGCTTTCTTCCTTTTCTTTCATTTCCATTTCTTTTTGTTTTATTTCTAGTTCCTGTTTGTTTTTTTCCATCTCTCGCCTGTGCTCGGCGTCTTTGATTTGTTCTTCAGCCTCCATTTTTGTCTTTTAAGGCATGGTTCCTGTTTTTTTGTGTTGGGGTGCCCTCCGGTGTTTATCTTCTGAACTGCAGGTTCTCTGTTGCCTCCAGGGGTCTGCCTAGCAACAGTGCCTTTTTCCTCTAGCTAATTTTTTCAATGTAAAGTAAACCAGAAAATCCACTTTATTTGCATGAGTATAGTGCTGGTATCTGCCTCCTAATGGGAGTGCTATTGTGTGACAAAAGACCCTTAATAGTCTCTTAATGGTTTCTTGCTTAATATGCAAGCCACAACTGCCAGATAGAGCAGAAAAAAAAATTCTCTCTGGTTCCCTTTTAAAACCAAACTGTTTCTCTCTACTAAAAAGCCCCTAGCAGGGAAAAGAAAAATATAATATTCCTACTGGCTTCTGGATTCTATCTCACCACTGCCATTCATGTCATAAACTTAGTCCCAGATTTGGACCTTAGCGTCCAAAATATGGGGGTTAGCATGAAAATCTCCAAGCTTAGTTACCAGCTTGGACCTGGTAAAGCTGCCACCACCCAAAAAATTAGAGTGTTTTGGGGCACTCTGGTCTCCCCAAAAACCTTCCCTGGGGGACCCCAATACCCAAATCCCTTGAGTCTCACAACAAAGGGAAATAAACCTTTTCCCTTCCCCCCTCCAGGTGTTCCTGGAGAGATACACAGAAGCAAACTCCGTGAATCTAAACAGAGGGAGTCCACCCTCTCTATTTCCAGTCCTGGAAACACAAGAACTTCCCTCTTCACCCAGAGGGAATGCAAAGTCAGGCTAGTAAATCTAACACACACAGATTTCTCCCTGACTTCTTCCTCCCACCAATTCCCTGGTGAGCACAGACTCAATTCCCTGGAGTCCCCCACTAAAGAAAAACTCCAACAGGTCTTAAAAAGAAAGCTTTATATAAAAAGAAAGAAAAATACATAAAAATGGTCTCTCTGTATTAAGGTGACTAATACAGCGTCATTTGCTTAAAAGAATACTGAATAACCAGCCTTATTCAAAAAGAATACAATTCAAAGCACTCCAGCAACTGTATCCATGTAAATACAAAGAAAACAATAGAAACCTTACTGTCTTACTATATTTGTACTCACAACTTGGAAACAGAAGATTAGAAAGCAGGAAATAGAAATCCCCTCATAGCCGAGAGAGCATACAGGCAGAAGACCCAAGAACAAAGGACTCACACACAAATTTCCCTCCACCCAGAGTTGAAAAAATCCTGTTTCCTGATTGGTCCTCTGGTCAGGTGCTTCAGATACTTCTTTCCAGGTGAAAGAGACGTTAACCCTTAGCTATCTGTTTATGATACCATCCCTTCCATAAACTTATCAAGCTTAGTCTTAAAGCCAGATATGTCTTTTGCCCACACTACTCCCCTTGGAAGGCTGTTCCAGAACTTCACTCCTCTAATGGTTAGAAACCATCATCTAATTTCAAGTCTAAACTTCCTAGTGTCCAGTTTATACTCATTCATTCTTGTGTCTACGCTGGTACTAAGTTTAAATAATTCCTCTCCCGCCCTAATATTAATCCCTCTGATATATTTATAAAGAACAAGCATATCCCCCCTCAACCTTCTTTTGGTTAGGCTAAACAAGCCAAGCTCCTTGAGTCTCCTTTCATATGACAAGTTTTCCATTCCTCGGATCATCCTAGTAGCCCATCTCTGAACCTGTTCCAGTTTGAATTCATCCTTCTTAAACATGGGAGACCAGAACTGCACACAGTATTCCAGGTGAGGTCTCACCAGTGCCTTATATAACGGTACTAACACCTCCTTATCTTTGCTGGAAATACCTCGCCTGATGCATCCTAAAACCGCATTAGCTTTTTTAATGGCCATATCACATTGGCGGCTCATAAACATCCTGTGATCAACCAATATTCCAAGGTCCTTCTCCTCCTCTGTTGCTTCCAACTGATGTGTTCCCAATGTATATCTAAAATTCTTATTATTAATCCCTAAATGCATGACCTTGCACTTCTCACTATTAAATTTCATCCTATTACTATTACTCCAGTTTACAAGGCCATCCAGATCTTCCTGTATGATATCCCAGTCCTTCTCCGTGTTAGCAATACCCCCCAGCTTTGTGTCATCTGCAAACTTTATTAGCACATTCCCACTTTTTTGTGCCAAGGTCAGTAATAAAAAGGTTAAATAAGATTGGTCCCAAAACCGATCTTTGAGGAACTCCACTAGTAACCTCCTTCCAGCCTGACAGTTCACCCTTCAGTACGACCCGTTGTAGTCTCCCCTTTAACCAGTTCCTTATCCACCTTTCAATTTTCATATTGATCCCCATCTTTTCCAATTTGACTAATAATTCCCCATGTGGAACTGTGTCAAATGCCATACTGAAATTGAGGTAAATTAGGTCTACTGCATTTCCTTTGTCTAAATAATCTGTCACCTTCTCAAAGAAGGAGATCAGGTTGGTTTGGCACGATCTACCTTTAGTAAAACCATGTTGTAATTTGTCCCAATTACCATTGACCTCAATGTCCTTAACTACTTTCTCCTTCAAAATTTATTCCAAGACCTTACATACTACAGATGTCAAACTAACAGGCCTATAGTTACTCGGATCACGTTTTTTCCCTTTCTTAAAGATAGCAACTATGTTAGCAATTCTCCAGTCGTATGGTACAACCCCTGAGTTTACCGATTCATTAAAAATTCTCGCTAACGGGCTTGCAATTTCATGCTCCAGTTCCTTTAATATTCTCGGATGAAGATTGTCTGGGCCCTCCGATTTTGTCCCATTAAGCTGTTCAAGATTGGCTTCTACCTCAGATGTGGTAATATTCACCTCCATATCCTCATTCCTGTTTGTCATCCTTCCATTATCCCTAAGCTCCTCATTAGCCTTATTAAAGACTGAGGCAAAGTACTTATTTAGATATTGGGCCATGCCTAGGTTATCCTTAACCTCCTTTCCATCCTCAGTGTTTAGCGGTCCCACTTCTTCTTTCTTCGTTTTCTTCTTATTTATATGGCTATAGAACCTTTTACTATTGGTTTTAATTCCCTTTGCAAGATCCAACTCTACTTGGCTTTTAGCCTTTCTTGCTTTATCCCTACATGTTCTGACCTCACTAAGGTAGCTTTCCTTGCTAATCCCACCCTTCTTCCACTCCTTGTAGGCTTTCTGCTTTTTCTTAATCACCTCTCTGAGATGCTTGCTCATCCAGCTTGGTCTACAACTCCTGCCTGTGTTTTTTTCCCCCTTTCTTGGGATGCAGGCTTCCGATAGTTTCTGCAGCTGCGACTTAAAGTAATTCCAAGCCTCCTCCGCATTTAGATCCACAAGTTCTTCAGTCCAATCCACTTCCCTAACTAATTTCCTTAATTCTTTAAAGTTAGCCCTCGAAGTCAAAAACCCTAGTCCCAGATCTATTTTTGTTTATCCTTCCATCTAGTTTGAACTGAATTAGCTCATGATCACTCGAACCAAGGTTGTCCCCTACAACCATTTCTTCTATGAGGTCCTCACTACTCACCAAAACCAAATCTAAAATGGCATCCCCTCTTGTTGGTTCTTCAACTACTTGGTGAAGAAATCCATCTGCTATCACATCCAGAAAAAATCTGAGCCCTATTATTCTTGCTAGCACTTGTCTTCCAGTCTATATCTGGGAAGTTAAAGTCTCCCATGATCACACATTTCCCATTAGTGTTTATTTCATTAAAAACATTGAAGAGGTCTCTATCCATATCCAAATCAGATCCCGGTGGTCTGTAGCACACCCCAAGCACTATCTCAGGGGAGGCTCTAATAGCTTTCTTTCCCAGTGTGATTTTTGCCCAGACACTCTGTCTTGTCCATTTCATCACTTCTTATTTCTTTACAGTTAACCTCCTCATTGATGTACAATGCTACTCCACCACCTTTGCCTTTATTTCTGTCTTTCCTAAACAGCACATAGCCTTCAATACCTGTACTCCAATCATGACTACTATTCCACCATGTTTCTGTTATCCCTATAATATCCGGTTTCACTTCCTGCACCAGTAGCTCTAGTTCCTCCATTTTGTTCCCTAGGCTCTTTGCATTAGTGTACAGACATCTTAATTTTTGCTGTTTTGCTTCACTGACATTCTTTACCCTGTTAGGCACAGACATTCTATCACCAGCATCACCTGTTAGTCTGGTATCTACACTACCCTTCCTCCTGATGCCAATTCTTCTGTCCATGACTGTATCCTCTCTTACTTTGTTTACTTCCCTCTCAAGGTTAAATTCCGGCGTGGAGATCTCCTGGACATCTCCCAACCATCTCCCCCAAATTCCTAGTTTAAAGCTCTCTTAATCAGTTTGGCGAGCCTCCATCCTAGAAGTCTATTTCCCTCCTTACTCAGGTGAAGTCCATCCCAAGAGAACAGTCTTCTGTCCGTAAATGCTTCCCAATGGCCATACATCCCAAAGCCCTCCTTATAGCACCACTGCCTGAGCCATCTGTTGATCGCCATAATCTTCACAGGGAAGCCTCGATTTCCTTAAGCGTCTTCCCCAGTCTGGCATAGTCTCCCTTGATACATTCCAGAGAGTATCTTGCCGTATCATTCTTTCCCACATGAAGGACAATCAACGGATTCTTTTCCGCTCCCGCCAGGATCCTTTTCAGCCTCAGGTCCACATCCTGTATCTTAGCACCCGGCAGACAGCACATCCTTCTGTTCTCCCGATCAGCTCTAGTTACAGGCCTGTCTATTCTTCTCAGTAAGGAGTCTCCAATCACGTAGACCTGCCTTTTCCTGGTGACAGTGTGATTCTCCGGTCTATCCCCTGCGCCCACTGGCTGCAAGTCCTTGCTGAACAAGGCTGCAGATACTCCTGGAAAGCATTGCCTTGTTAAGGCATAGGTATGCAAACAGATCTAGTCTAATTCCTGGCTCTGCCACACACTTCCTATATGATCTTAAGTAAATCACTATGTCTCAGTATTCCTCATTTAAAAATTGAAGTAATATCCACCAGCTTCACAGGGAAGCTAAATTCCCCAATGTTTCCAGAGTTCTTTGACATACTCAGCTGGAGGGCACTCTAGAAATACCAAGTGTTATGGATGACCTTTTTTTAAAGCAGTCCATGGATTTAAGCACCTCTTGCTGTATTTTAATTGAAGGTATGTCTGGATACGCTAGACTGCTTTGACAATCTCAACCTTCTCACTGGTGCTGGGACCAATGACTTATGGAAATAATGTGCTAAGTCTCCAAGGGAAAAGGGAATAGCTTGTGCTATTGCATAAGCACATTTTTGTGGTAGGAAGACTATGCCTGAGTTGTGGCTTGAATGTGAGAAGATACAAAAATTATAGCTCATAATTATGACAGTAATACTTCAGGTGTTCAGACTGGCCCCACTCTTGGCTTGAATGGGGTTAGGACAGGAAGGCAAAGGAGAATGAACACTATGAAACTTGCAGCCTCTATATGAGACAAACAGCCTGCAAGAAAATGGATTAATGATGGTGGCATTACAGAGAAGAAAATGGAAATATAGAATACAGCCAAGGGAGATAAGGACCAGCTGGCATCTTGCTTCATCAACATTCTTCCCAACCTGATGGCATCTTCAAATCAGAATTGCTAGCTTTAAAGGGTTTCTTTTGTGGAGAGTGATACTTACTATGCTGGGGCCCTTCTAGTTCACTTGTTGATGGGTTTGGAGTGGAACTTGGACACAGAACTTATTCAGAAGCACAGTACCCAGACTTCTAAGGCCCACCAAGCACAGCAACTAGAGATGTCACAGGCACTTTATACAAACTTTTCTAACATTCTGGTGACGGTGCTAAATTTGTAATGAAAGAGGTGCTGGGGCTCAAACAATTAGGTACCAGGGCTCAAACAATTTTTTACATTCATAACTGATGTAGCAAGCCTAGAGATGCCAGGGTTATGAACTGCCAAGCCTAGAGGTGCCAGGGCTCAGCCCTGGCACAAATTAAGCACTGGGTACCAGTAAAAAACCTCAATATAGATAAATAATTCAGAGATATTGAGATCTTTGAATTTTTTCTGGGCCCATGTCATATTAGAGCTAGGTTTAAATTTTTACATCAGCTTTCAAAATACTGGAATACCATGTCCAGTTCTGGTGTCCACATTTCAAGAAAGATGTTGATAAATTCAACAGGACTCAGAGAAGAGACACAAGAATGATTAAAAGATTGGTAAACATGCCTTATAGTGCTAGACACTGTGAGCAAAATCTGTTCTGTTTAACTAAGAGAAGGTTAAGGGGTGACTTGATTAGTCCCCAAGTACCTGCATGGGGAACAAAACCCTGATAATGGGCTCCTCACACTAGCAGCCAAAGGTATAACATGACCCAATGGCGGGAAGTTGAAGTTAGAGAAATTCAGACTAGAAACAAGGCCCACATTTTTAGTAGTGAGGGTATTAACCACTAGAACACTTTAACAAGGGCTGTGGTGGATTCTCCCACCAGCAATTTTCAAATCAAGATTCGATGTTTTTCTAAAAGATGTGCTCTAGTTCCAACAGACACTAAGTGAGGAACATCCTACGCCTGTGTTATGCAGGAGGTCAAACTACATCAGTGGTTCCCAAAAGTGGTTCACGGCTTGTTCAGGGTAAGTCCCTGCGGGCCGCAAAACACTTTGTTTACCTGAGGGTCCGCAGGTATGGCAGCTCGCAGCTCCCAGTGGCCGTAGTTTGCTGTTTCTGGCCAATGGGAGCTGTGGGAAGCAGCGTGGGCCAGGCCACCACTTCCCACAGTTCCCATTGGCCAGGAATGGCAAACCGCGGCCACTGGGAGCTGTGAGTGGCTGTACCTGCGGACACTCAGGTAAACAAAGCGTTTTGCGGCCTGCCAGGGTCTTACCCTGAACAAGCCAATGAACCAAGTTTGGGAACCACTGGACTACATGATCACTGTAGTCTCTTTTTGCCCTTATAATCCATGAATCTATGAAAAGTTTGGGAAATTGTGATATATAGGCTGGGTATTTAAAAATATAGTAAGATGGAATTTAGAGAAGACAAATTAAAATGTGTTGGTGAGCATGTAGAAAATAGTAGTGGAGCCCAAGAAAATGAGAAGTTGAAGGGAAGGATAAATGTAAATCAACATTAAGAAGCAGTGGTAGCCTATAGTATCTGGCCAGGTAGCACAACATTGTGAAGTTTCACACTGCATTAAGCTTATTTGTGGTGACCAGAAGCCCTTTCAATGTCACAGCTTGTACCAGCTAGTGGGAACAAGATCACCCTACCTCACGACATACCATGCCACCACCTTTAAGTCAGTATTAGTGTTTAAAAAGAGACATCATCAAGTATGACACATGAGGGGCAGTTCCTTAAAATAAAATGAGATGAAAGCCTTACCCTAAAGTCACAAGGGCCACTGAAGTGATCGCCAGCTCCTTAACCTTTCAAGAAAGAACGAACTGAACTGGACATAATGAGGGATTGAAAGCTTGAGAGAGAAAGGAGCTTTTAATTTGCAACCTGCTGTCCTCATTAGAATGACTTTTGGATAACCAAGCAGATGTGTCTGTTTCCTGGGAGGTAATGCTTGAGTGGTGAAGATAAAATGTGATGGGGGGATAAAACATGCTTGCAAATTTGACAGGTTATATTATCTTTTATTGACATCCGAAGAGAAGTGCCAGACTCTGGAGATTTTATGTTTGCATTAACCTTTTCTTTTTTTTTAATGACATCTGCCATTTAAAAAAATTAAATCAACTTTTTTATTGTAACGTTTTAGCAGATTATCCCAAACAATCTTGACTGCTTCCTCGTGAATTGAGTGATATATGACATGTTATTGACTTTAGCCCACATTACTTTTTCCCTTTTCTGTAAATAATTTATGAAATTCACTCTTGTGTTATAATCTAGCTTTGATCAAGGGAGACAATACTAAGCCGAAAAAGGAAAAGATGGATTGCAGCTTCCACACTGATAGCCAGTGCACAAAAAAAATCCCTTACACTTTATGAAATAAAAAAGATAAGAACATAAATTAATGAATCTTTAACAGCACTGGCACAAAATCCTTGAACCGGAATGTTCCAGAATGAGTCGTTCTGATTTAAAATCTATAAGACAGATCTAGAAGCGAAATCAGATACAGATTTTCAAATTGTTTTAAACTGTGGTCTTAATTCAGAAAATATCTGGCAAATCTTCACATTTAAAGGTAAATGCCTTGCTTCTTTGTTCTCAAGAATGATGCTAGTTAAGCTCTAGCAGTTGCCCAAGATACGTTTGCTGCATGACTGTCAAAGCAGATGTGCATGTGCACCATAAAGGGCATGTCCCAAGGTATAAGGCAGCAGAGCATGGATGAGAAAAAGTCCCACAGCAAATATGGATTATCTGATTTTCAGATCCATAGAGTGCGCAAGTTCACTAAGGGCTGAATTCTCCCTTTGTGCTTATTAACTAGTTGTGTTCACACAATGGCAATACTTCTCAGGGTTAGTGAGCTGTTTTGCTAATAATAAACAAGTCGATGGTGACTGGTTCTTGACAATAAAGCTTCCCCATCCCCCACTGTGATTGTGCTGTGTTCAGTACCGTGGCGTCATCTGTATTGAAATAATAGCTACAGGAGACATGATTATGGGGTTTGACAAATGATTACTACATACACCTAAATTAATGTCCTCATATGTAAGGAGTACAATGTTACCTTAAATACCAAATTAATTATCAATGATTAGACAACTTGTAGCACATATGCACATTTTTTTTGTTTATAAAATGTTTGAATTTTTAGCATACCCCAGTAAGACTATCCTCTCTGAAGAACACAATGAACTGGTGTGGAACTGATGTGAAACTTTAATTAAAAAAAATAATAATTGGAGATATACCTATCTCCTAGAACTGGAAGGGATGAAAGGTCATTGAGTCCAGTCCCTTACCTTCACTAGCAGAACCAAGTACTGATTTTTGCCCTAGATCCTTAAGTGGCCCCATTAAGGATTGAACTCACAACCCTGGGTTTAGTAAGCCACTGCTCAAACTACTGAGCTATTCCCCTGCTGCCCTGTTTAGGAGAACTGTAACAGAGTACTGGCTCTTTAAGGTAGTGTAAGAAGTCAGTTACCCTGTTCCAAGTGTCTGGAATAACAGAAGTGGTCACTAGGAGAGAGGAAGATGGTGCCAGGGAGAAATCAGTGTCTGGGAAAGGGAAAGTATGGGGGCCATCACAGATCCTTATTCATTTAAGAGACTGGGACCAGGAGCCCTATAGAGAGGGCAGGTGTGACAGAATACACCCTTGTGTTCACACCCTACACACTATTGTAACGTTTGTACAAAGTATGCCATGTGAGATATCCTTGAAAACTCATAATTTTCAGGTCAGTACATAAAATACATGTGGCAACATTGTATGTGAAGTTATGATTCCCCTGTATGATGTTATTAACACATATTCCAAACCGCACCATCCTTCCCAAGCAGAAGTTGGCAAATAGGTCTGTGCTAAACAAAGAAATATGTGCTTGCCTTAATTTGCATTTAAGCAGTAAACAGTCATCAAGCAAGGAGGGAAAATAAAGGAAGTTCAAATAGGTGAAAAAAAACCCCAGCAGGGAGTATCCTTTCACACAGACTCTTTATCTCTCGGGTCTTAGCTGGAAAAGTTTTTCAAAAGGGGGACTGGAACTAGAAAGAGAAGAGACAGCCCCCTACTCCAAGACACACCTTTCTGTTTCTTTGCCAACCTCATTCTCTAAAGCTGAGAAAACAAAAGAATATGTCTGTTGGACTGTAGGGGACTGGTTCTGACAGGAAAGTTTGATGAGTAATCTGCTGGAGAATGTGGTGAGAGAGTTTCTGAAGTAGATACTAGTAAGCATTTTATCTTTTTTGTAACCATTTCTGATTTTTATGCCTCATTAAGCATAGTCAATTAAAATCTCTCTCGTAGTTAATAAACTTGTTCTACTGTTTTATCTCATCCACTGTGTTTAAGATTAAGGATTGGGGAACTTTTTAAAGTAATAAGATGGCCATTATTACTTAAAGGAATAATGGACTTAAGATATTTGTACTGTCCAGGAGAGGGCTTGGCAATACAGTATATACATTTCTGGGGAAATATCCAGGACTAGGGGAGTGTTGTGGTCACCTTGCAATATAACCAAGGGTGGTGAGAGCCAGGGTGTAGCTGGCAGACTGTAGTTACACACAGGCACTCAGAGTGTGACTTGCATGCTGGAAAGCTGTTTGTTAGCGGCTGAGGTGAGCTACTACAGCAAGGCATTGTAAGGCATCAGGGTTACAGGCCAGTCCCGTACTGGTCTGGATTGTGCCCTAGTATGTCACAGGAGGGGCAAGGTTCCCCTCTTTCCCAGCCAGTGCAGACAGGTGTTTGGGGTTATTAGACCCACTTGGGGAGGATTAGGGGCATGTTCAGGTGACTGGGTGAATGACTCAAAAGGAGGCTTCAAGCCCAGTTAGGGAGGAGCTATTGGAGCAAGCTGCTGGGGGAAAGATACCAACCAGTACATGGCCCAAGGAAGGGCTGTATAACTCTTAGACTTGAGGGGTGAGCTAGGGGTAGGGAGGCCAGGACTTAAAGCCGAGAAGCAGGGCTTTCCCTAGACATTCTGGTGCCCTATGCAGCCCAGCTGCAGGAATGGGGTGGATCTGGCCCCAAGCTTCTGCTGGGGGGGACAGGAGCAGGCTTGAGGGACGGGGGGAAACCAACCCCCAGCGCAAGCCAGTGGGTCGCTCCACTTCCTGCTGCCCCATGAGTGCAGGGCAGGCCCGACCTCGCACTCACAGGGCAGCGGGAAGTGGAGTGACCTGGCCCCAGCCCGCTTCACTCTGCTCCACTGGCTCCCAGCCTTGGGATATGGGGGGCAAGGGGAACCACCCCCCCTGCACTCACTGGCCGCAGGGCCTGCTACAGTCCCCAGGGATATTGCTCAGGGGAAGGGGTGGAGTGGGGGTGGAGCTAGGGTGGAGCTGGGGTTGGAAGAGGCAGGGTTGGGGTGGAGCAGGGGCAGGGCCATGTGGAAGGGGCGGGGGCAGCTTTCCTGGTGCCCTATGCAGCTGCGTAGTTTGTGCATGGGTAAGGACGGCCCTGCTGAGAAGGACTGTGAAACCCTAACCCTGAGGGATGAGCAGAAAAGGACCTTTGTGCGACCTGAATGATATTGAATAAACTAGACTCAAGGGGAGAGGGAATATTGTTTCAAAAATCTTAACTGTGACTGGATTGTTCAGGGGAAACTCAGTGAGAAACGGAGGCAGACTGCCTGTATGACCTCCTCAGGCCACAAGGGGGCCCTGAAATGGCAACTATCTACAAAAAGGTAGTTGTCACAACTTCAGAAATGTGTCAAAGCCCAGGGCTCAGGAAACACATCTGATGTCAACAACTACAGGGAATGTTGAAGTCACTCATACTAGAGATGGAGCAAGACAGCAGCATTCAGATTCAGACCCAGATTAGGTCTAGACATAAGATTTGTGGTTGAGGCTGAATGACAACTAGAGTTAGAAACAATGGCTCCAGCATCCTATAATCTATTTTAAGGACTGTAGCCAGGCAGGGACTGTACAACAGACCCCTTCTGATTTTTTTGGATGCAACCCAGCACCAAAACTGTAACGCTTGGATTAGATATGGCGATTCAGATCTGAACCTTTTCTAGGCCTCCAAGTTAAAAGAGGTTTATATTTGATAGTCTGGGTTTGATCCTGCTCTAATTAAAAGTGCATTTTCCAAGTGATCTCAAGAAAGTTCATCTGTTCCTGCTGCTTATTACTGCACTAGGAGTCACAACCCTCTGCTAATAACATCATGATTGATTGCTCTTCAATAGTTGTGGTATCTGAAACGGAAGATAACAATGAGTGTGCCTTACTGACTCAGTCGCCGAACCACTCCCATCACAATCCCTTTCCTACTTGGCAGGTTCTCTGTGGGGTCGGGAAAGTGTGACACCATTCAAAAAAATGGATTGGCAAACGCTTTTGCTCGGTATCCATCAAAAATCAAGATTTATAGGCACAGCTGAAAGATGACTATCCAGCTTCTCTGACAGCCTTAAAACCTGTGGCCATGGTGGGTAAATCCAGCTGCCATATGGCTGGGTGGCACCCTGAATAAGACATCCCTTACTGAAGGGCAGGATTAAGGTAACAGGTTCCTCCTTTCCCTGAAAAAAAGTTGTCCATGTTGGTGGTGTAAAATCATAGACTCATAGAAGATTAGGGTTGGAAGAGACCTCAGGAGGTCATCTAGTCCAACGCCCTGCTCAGAGCAGGACCAACCCCAACTAAATCATCTCAGCAAGGGCTTTGTCAAACCAGGCCTTAAAAACCTCTAAGGATGGAGATTCCACCGCCTCCCTAGGTAACCTATTCCAGTGCTTCACAACCCTCCTAGTGAAATAGTGTTTCCTAATATCCAACCTAAATCTCCCCCACAGCAACTTGAGACCATTACTCCTTGTTCTGTCATCTGGTACCACTGAGAACAGTCTAGAGCCATCCTCTTTGGAACCCCACTTCAGGTAGTTGAAGGCTGCTATCAAATCCCCCTCACTCTCTTCTGCAAACTAAATAAGCCAGGTTCCCTCAGCCGCAAGGTGAAGCAACTCAGTTTGAGGAGTATCAGAGGGGTAGCCAGGTTAGTTTCTATCTGCAAAAATAACAGGGAGTCCCGTGGCACCTTAAAGACTAACAGATTTATTTAGGCATAAGCTTTTGTGGGTAAAAAACCCCCACTTTTTTACCCACAAAAGCTTATGTTCAGTTTGAGGAGTAGATGAAGATGTGTTGAGGTTCTGATTGCCAGTTGAACTAGTTCACCCCCACCTCTTCCACCATCACCCCACAGTGATTGCACTCGCATCCAGAGCAGTCAACTGCGTGCTCACCAAGGCGTTCAGATGGGCCTCCGAAGTGGGTGAACCCAGAATAACTTTCTATGGCAATGCCCTGAGGAATGAAAATCAGGAGATAAGGAAGTACAGACTAATTAAGTGAAACTGTCTCTAAAGTGAATGAAGGTTTTTCCATGAGGCATCAGATCTTTAAGGATGCAATTTCAGCTTTAACCTTGAATTTCCTTGCTCTAATGGACTGAGGCAAAACTCTTAGCTTTATCTGAACATCTTTTTTTTTTATACAAAGGGATTAACTCTGGGACCAAGTTTCTAGTATTCTACATTTTGATTCTCCTCTAGTGCTTATATGGGCACAGTTTAGGGAATTGGTAAGACAGATGCAGGCTGGAGAATTTTTTTAAAAAGTGATTATGAACCTGATATTTTCTAGTTTTACTATGCCTGCTGAGATCCAGGAGACGGATTTAGAAATGACTAATCTCCAGATAAATCGTTTCTCATTGCAAAAACTGCAGAATATAAAACACAGCTTTGGGATCTATGCGTTGCAGGTTAACAGTTAAAAGCTATCGTTGTATTGCATTGATCATTAGGCAACCTTGAGAGCCACATTCATACCAAAAGTTACCGCCTGCTTTCCTTTTTGAGGTGTTCATATTTTGCAAGATACATGAATTCAAAGCTTTGTCCTTTGCCTAATCTGGGCTATGGTTGGCTGAACTCCACTTTATTCCATGAGAGATAAAGCTGTACGCGAACAAAGCTGATAGCTTGGAGTTCTATTTAAAGTAGATAGCAAACTGAAATAATCCATTGAATGGAATAATGCCTGAAGTTTGTACTAACGTTCTGGAGCAAATGACTTATATAATCTTCAAAACTCTGTTAATGTAAGCACTGACTTATCACAGTGCCTGAGTAGACATTTCAATGGGTCACCTTCATAGACAGAGCAGGTAAGATCACTTCATTCCTCAGACCCCACAATGTTTGTTAGATGAAGCAAAAGTGCCTAACCAAGATGAGATGGCAAAGAAGTGATATGTAGGGATTCAGGGACGAAAAAAACCAAATCTGCCATAGATCGGTTGAACAGAGAGAGCGAAATTTTTTGTCTTTTATACCTGGTTCCCTAATTGCTGATCTTTATTGTAATGCACAGCAGTGTACTGTACTTAATGGGCATTTCTAAAACTTTTCATGCACTGCCTCTCAAATCACTGCACTAGGGAATTAATTGTAGCCCCACAGACAAAGGAATGCATGCAAATAAATACCATGCTCACGAGAAATTCAGCAACATCTCTGAAAACTTTAGTTAAGAATAATTTACTACTTGAGTTAAGAGAGCAGTGAAAAACAAAATGCCCTGTGAATATTCAGTTGAATTTAAAAGAGAATTTCAATTCAACTGCTTGTAACCATTTTCGGTGCTTGCTTTCTTTGAATATTTGAACTGGAGCTTTATTAGCAAAAAATGCTCTAAAACTGCACATTTAAAATGTTTGAACATTGGCCTAAAATGAATTTTTGAACTGGATATTCACTGTGAGTTTGTTAGTTAACTCCTCTAAACAGAAAACCAGAATAACGCAACAGGGCTTATTTTACTTAAGCGCTGCACAGTTTGCAAATATTCCCAGCGGACTGTTCACAATGATCTGCAGACCTGGAATTATCCACTGAAGAAATTCAAAAGTCTTTCTGGATAACAAATTGGAGAATGTTGTAATCGACGTGGGGCAACTTGCAAACAGAAAAAAGGCAAACCGTATTGATCAATTGTTAGTTACTAAGTATTTGCTTAGCTGTATGTATCACTCAAAGAACTTACCTAAGAAGAACATTCATTGTTTTTAATCCAGGAGATCCCAGTGGTGACAAAGGCCATGGGGCATATGCAGACGTGCTGTGAGCAGGTGCACCTCCACTGAGGTCAGTGAAATGTCACTTTCTTCCTACAGGCCTGAACTTGACCCTTCAACTCCAGTTTGCCAGCCGCTGGAGTCCTTTTTCCATTAGTGATGTTGACAATGGCAATAGCACACAGTGTTATCTGCATGCCTGGCACAAACACCTGACTTCTATTTCTGCTTTTTCTTTCCCAGGTTGGCATAAAGGTTGAATTCAAAAGTGCAAGAGAACAGCCCTGCTTGGAAAAGGAGCCTGCACACTGGAGGCTTTTTCCTCTGACATATTGTGAGACCTCGGGCTACAACACAGGACATGGGAGAATTTCTGAACCCTCGTGTCTTGTGTTGCAGCCAGAGGGGCACATCTTTACAGCACAGCGCAAGCCAAGTGGAAGAAACCAAGAGGGAAGAAGTGGAAGAAGAGAGACGGGTATGGACATAAGGCTTTCATGGAACACTTGGGATGATCAGACCCAGGAATCTGTTGCTTGGTTTTTCTTTTGGTCTTTGTCTTTGCAGCTTTCTCCTAGAACTGCCACCTCCCTGGGATCTCAGCCTGATTTGACTGCAGATGGAACGCTTTGGGTCAGGTAGCAACAGTTACAGAGTTCAGACCACTTCTTGTCATTGGCCTTGTTCGTCTCCAGCAAGTTGGACTAGGATCAGCAGGTTAAACTCTGGCTAGTTTGGTGTACCATTTCACTTTCATGCATTGCTTTTTGGAATGCACATTATTTTTTATTCTTGTAACTGGAATCTGCAGTAATAGGAGACAGGAGCTTTCAGTAAAACAGTGGCAAGCAGTTATACATTGTAGGGTATATGGTCCTAAAACTCTATAGAGAAAATATGCCTGTGAGTAGCTGCAAACTTTCTGAGCAAATCCTGCAGATCATACTTAATCAGCATTCCCATTGACTTCAATGTGTATCTTGATTGAGTAAGGACTGCAACAGGATTTGCTTGGATTTTACTTGATTGGATAAAAAAGGATGCATTGTTTTAATGTGCACTTGGGAAAAAATCCTCTTTATACCTTTTAACTACTGAGACTGTAACACTGGATGGTCATTTGGAATCATTAAAATAACACAGGAGACTTTGGGTTACTGTGTGACCTACAAATCTAATCCCTACATTTTAAAATGGTGCTTAGTGATGTAATTGTGCAACTTGCCCATGTCAATAGGAATGAACATGGCTAAATCCCTGTGTGTGATCTGAAAATTTAAGAGTATGGTTTTACACTGTCTGAACATTTGGGGTCAGAATCTGCCTCCCATTTTGTACCTTAGTCCATGAGCAGTCCCACTGAAATCAATGGATCTACATACCAAGACAGGTATCACTCATTGGGAGGAAAGGTGACAGACCGTGGCCCTTGGGTCTCACTGCAAAGGTGATTTTTAGGAAGTTCTGATACCTGATAAATAGTATGAGGTGTGTCTTTATCTTGTATTTGCTCAGATCCTATTTCACATGAGCAAAGCAAGAAAGCAGCTCTAAGGAAAGAGAACAAGTATTTCATCTTTGCTTCTCTCATCAGACTTGGTGTTTCCTGCACTGCTGGTGATCATCTCTGAGGGATGGTGTCCTCATTCAGAAACTGCAGCTGTGATTCAGTGTCTCTGGCTTAATTTTAAATATAAATTAATGCACTAGGATTATCCCCTTGATCTTTGGTGCAAATGTAACCCACACACCCCCTGGATGTGGTGTTCTGTCCCATGTATTGGCACCAAGGGGTTGGGAGGGGGTGAGATAAAGATTAAGGAGTCTGCTTTACAGCCTTAGCTAACAGGCATATGGCTTTTAGCTCATGCAATACAGGCTCATACACTAAGCTCCAGAGGTCCCAGGTTCAATCCCGCCTGCCAACGACCAGCATCTGTTGGTATCACACAAACAGCCAAAACAATTTGGAAAGGACCCTAAAGGGAGGTAGATGCACACACCCCTGCTGAGTATCCCACTAACTCTCCCAGGCACCTGTGACAGAGATGCCAATATTTAAGAGCTATGGATAGGCACTTGGGGCCCAGTCCTGTGAGGTGCTGAGCACTTCCTCAGAGCTGTTGAGCACCGTCAACTCCCACTGAAGTAGGTCAGATCCACCTTTCAATCCCATTGCTATGCAGTTATGCATTGAAGTAGATCATATTTCTGGAGGGACAAAATAGAAAAATGCACTCTGTTTAAAACACAGAGGGCCGGGTATTCCCGTGGGGTAAATCAGCATTCCTTCATTGGGTTCAACGAAGCTAAACTGTTTTACACCAACCCAGGATCTTACCCAGAGACTTTCCCTCCTAAATTGTCCTGCCTGTGCTAACAAAAAATCCCACAAGTATTCCAAGAAATACCAAGCGCCTGATGCTGAGTACCTGCCACACTCAATTATCTCAATTGGACCACCCCAGCTTTGAGGGGACCCAGTTCTGCCAGCTTTACTCATGCTGAGTAGCATTCACTCCTTTCTACAGTACAGCTTGAGATGTGGATCAGGTCAGAAATGTGAGGAAATGGTTCAACTGAAAGACTTGCATTCACCAGTTTGCTCTGGAATCTGTCGGCTGAACTGTAAGAGGTGAGAGATTTTGTGTGTATTAGTCATCAGACCGAAGCCAAACCTTGAGTAAAAAACAAACAAATAATTTTCTAGGAAGTATTGTTGTTATAAACTGAAATTGGTGGTTTTAAACCAGCAGTGCTTCAGTGCTCCTAAAGGAGGAAAAGTCTCCTAGCACAGCTGAGCATCTTTGTTCAAGCTGTCAGGATTTGCATTCATAATTGGAAAAGAGCTGTGATGGAAAACTGGTAATTTTATTGGCAGTTCAGATACACATGCCACCAAGCAAGAGAGGAAGCCAAGGCCACCTAATGATATTAAAATAATAGAAAATGGAAGGTAGTCAAATGTTCAGCTGGTTTTGAGAGCACCTGTTTGCTCAAGTGAGAAGTTTATTTGTTGGCGATGGCCGAATGCTTAATTACGGTAGCTATGCTAAATATCAGTGCTAGCGCTTGAGATATATTTAGACAAGGCTCCCTCTGGCTCAGAAAACAGCAATTAAAAATGGTGCGCTGTAACAGAACGTAACTAATAATAGGTCTAGGACTGAGCTCAGTGAAGTTTGGGATGCTGCCAAATCTGCTACTAAACTAGAGCTGCAGCACAAAAATGAAGAGAGCTTTTTTCTTTCCTGTGAAGATGCAGGGTCCCAAACCTGCCCCGTCAACCCAGTGTGCACACAGAACCCAGCGAAGCTGGGATTGCCAAAGGAACTTAAGGGGGTTAGATGCCTAATTCTCATTCAAATTCCATAGGAGTTGGGTGCCTAACTTCATTAGGATGCAATGATTATTATATTAGCTTTACTGTCTAAAATTACCCTCTTCCTGAGGTATTATCTTAAATAACAAATCGCAGCCTGTGCTTAATCCTGAACTGGGCTTGGTCCTGGGGTTTTTTCATGCCCGCTCCCTGTCTTACAAACCCTTTATACCCTGAAATGAGCAAATAAGGATCTGGCTTCTTGCATAAACCAGCATGAGTCAGCAGAATAGCCCTACCCCTCATTGTAGGTGTCTAATCTCTGCCCTCTTATGTTCCTCAAACTATTGTGATGGATAAACCTCAAAAGACTCAGCTTGCGACATAAAAAAGTCTGGACATCTAGCCTAAACTTGTCTTAACCTTTTGAGATTTCAGCCATTCCCTGTCTCCTATTTGTGTTCCTTCTCCTTCTAGCCCCTCAACCCCCACAGACAGCAGTGAGAGGTGAGAGTATTGATCGCTGCACAGGATCAGGCCCTAAAATATAAAAGAAGAGCTCAGCTAGCAGACTGATATTGCTGGTACATGTTTCCTGGCTGTGTTTTTACATCAAAGTGCTAATCAGGTTTTCTCCATGCAACTAGGTGGATTCTCAAAGGCTTTTTTTTTTTTTTTTTTTTTTTAATTTACCCCTTGATTTCACAAGGACAAAATGTGAAGGTGATGTCTGCTCGGCACTTATCATTTGACTTTGCAAGAGCAAAGCTGATTTCCAATACATACAGAAAAATTCTGCAGTCTTAGGGTTCTGAGCTTTCCAGCAGTTGTATTAACCTTGAAAAATAGATTTAATAGGGAAGAACCCACTCACTCTTTTCTCATCCTCATATAATTATTGTGCATGCTTTCAAGGTCACATATAGCTCCTGGAAGGAGCATTGCTCCTGCTTTTTTTTTTTTTTTTTTAAAAAGAAGTTAATTTATTGTTTTGTCAAAAGTTCCCAATTGGCAATATGAAGAACTGACATGGCTTTGTTTAGCCCTAAAATAGCAACTACCCAGGTGGCAGCAGGGCAAGCTTTGCCCACACTATCCTCAGCCTGGAACAGGAACATGATGGTGTAATTCAGATCTCCAAGCTAATTCAGTCTTTGATCACACTGTCAAACCATGTAAATGAGGGTGCCAGTTAGTTCCTGCTATACTGGACATTTTTATTTTCCCTAAATTTATGTTGACATTTCAAAAAGTTTCTTTCTGCCAATGTTTTTTTTAATATATAATTGATTAACTAGCTGACAGATGTCCACTTCTCTCCCTGAATAATTAACAAAAACCTCAATTCAAGAATGGAAGAAGCCAGGTAAGTCAGGGCTTTTAAAAAAAGTGATTTTGCTAAACAATTTATCTGACCCTAAAGTGCTGTTATGGTAAAAAAAAAAAGTGCAAAAATGTCATCTTCTGACTCAGAAGATTTGCTTCCTGTGTGTCTCATGCTTGTTATCCGCTTATTTTACCAGCGACAATAAGTTTGATCCCTAGTGCCAGCAAGGGTCAATACAGCTAACAGAGAGTGAGCTGGAGTCTAGGCTGATCGCACATCTTCAGCGGAATTGTTAGATAAACTCTGAATGAAGAATATTTATCAGTGGAGATGGATGCATGAGTCGAGAAGAAGCCAGCTTGGCTTTCCCAGCCTGGGTTGAATTTTCAGGGCTGGAAGTTAGCAGGCCTGTCATAAACAGATAGTTAAGGGTTAATGTCTCTTTTACCTATAAAGGGTTACAAGCAGTGAACCTGGACCACCTGACCAGAGGACCAATCAGAAGACAAGATACTTTAAAATCTCGGTGGAGGGAAGTCTTTGTTTGTGTGTTTTCTTTGTCTGTTGTTCTCTCTGGATTCTGAGAGTAACCAGACGTACCTACAGGCTCTCTAATTTTCTATTCAAATAAGTAGAAAGGCGGTTTAGTCTTTTTGATTGTTTTCTTTATTTGCAAATGTGTATTTTGCTGGAATGATTTTAATGTGTATTTGTGCTGGGGGTAAGGCTCCTCTCTAATGTCTATAAGCTGAAAGACCCTGTAACATTTACCATCTAAATTACAGAGACAACTTTTACTTTTTTCTTTCTTTTTATTAAAAGTTTTCTTTCTAAGACCTGATTGATTTTTTCCCCTTGTTGAGGCTCAAGAGAATTGAGTCTGTACTCACCAGGGAATTGGTGGGAGACAGGGAGAGAGAAGGTGGAATACCTTTGTTTTAGATTCACGGAGCTTGAATCTGTATTACCTCTTGGGGAGGGGGAAAGAGGAGGGGGCAAGGTGCACTATTCTCTGTTTTTAGATTCAAGGAGTTTGAATCACAGTGATCTTCCAGGGTAACCCAGGGAGGGAAAGCTTGGGAGAGGCAACGGTGGGGGAAAGGGTTTACTTTCCTTGTGTAAGATCCAGGGGGTCTGGGTCTTGGGGTCCTCTGAGAAGGTTTTGGGGGAGTGTACCAGGCACTGCAAGTCCTGGTTGGTGGCAGCACTACAAGATCTAAGCTGGTAATTAAGTTTGGGGAGATTCATGCTGGTACCCCATCTTTTGGACGCTAAGGTTCAGAGTGGGGATTTATACCATGACAGGGCCAAAAAAAAAAAAGTCTGTTTCCTTGTAAACTGCACACACATTTGATCTGGAGTCAAAGACAAACAATAAACATGTTAACAAACCCAAGTTTTACAGGTTGGCTCAGACTATGGATGGCCCTGAGTGGGCAGGCAAGGAGAGAGCACATGGAACTGCCTTGTGCTCCTGCACAGGAGCCAGCCAAAATCTCCATAGGGAATAAAGGAATTGGGTCAGGCTAGTGCCAGCAGGTTGGGGAAGCATGGAGAGGGAAAGGCTTCTTAGCCATTCCCTAACCATGTATGGGGAGACATGCTATGTACCCTTTCAAAGGGTGGCGGAGCTGCCATCGTGCACTCCCACCAGAGATTCTGCCTGAGTTGTACCTGCTCCCCACAGAATCCCAAAGCCACAATCTAGGTTTAGCATTTGAATGAAAGAAAGAGGCTCAAAACATTCTGGAGCCAGGACATTCTAAAAACTTTAGAGGGAAGGTAGGGGTGGGGTAGGAGAGAGAGAGAGAGTGTGTATTAGTTAGTTTAGTTAAGGGATGCCCCAAAGAATCTGATATCAGATTCTCCTCTTATCTTGATGTTGAGGCAGAGTGACTCCACAGGCTTCAGCGCAGTCACTCTGGATCCAGACCAGCATCACTAATCACGGAATGTTGTCCCTGATCTATGCTGTGTGCCTCATCTCGCTTTTAAAAGATGTGAACCTCTGCAAGCGGGCGTTGACTCCACTGTGAAATGCTGCTTTGTTTACATCGCCCTCCAGCATTGCAGAGGGGTGCTTCACCATTGGTTATTTAGGCAGCATTACAGTTAGGTTCTCGGTCTGAGTTCATCAAATGAACACTGTAAAATGCAAGCCAGCTTTTCCTCACTGCATTTGCAGTGCTAAGCTGCTGGGTAAAACAGAGCAGAAGAGGTACTTTGGGGCTGAAGGCAGGCACAAACATGGTGAAAATGCCACCCCAGTGTTGATCTGGTGGCATCCAAAGTAGATGGCAATAAAGTCTGCTGAAGTCCAGCTTTAAAAAAAATACTTTATATTTCTTATAGGGCAGGTACAGAGTCACGATTGCTAGATGCAGTATGAATATTGAGTGTAACCTGAAAAAAGAAACCAAGTCAAGTCCAACCATAGCCAGGTCTCATACTGTCCACTTTCTCAGGCTCTCCCGAGTGAATTTACTGTATTTTTGCCAGCTATGAAGGAGCTGGGTTCCAGTGGCTCTTCTCCCACTGTGGATGTGTAGTAACTATGCCTATTGTCTGCAGCACATGGAATCATGACAGTATTGTTCCCCATGAGACAGCAAAATTAGGGCCCAAATCAGTGGCCAGAGAGGAGAGCATTGTTTTTCCTACATGCCCTCCTTTCCTTCAGTCACTGCAGAAGCCCCTATGTTTTAGAAAAAGGAAAAACCTTTGCCTGCAGCCTCCTCTCCTGTGGGGGTTAATCCTGCAGTTAACTCCTCTTCTGCTGCAACCTGCCTGAGAGTGGGAGTAGGTTGCAGCCACCAGAAGGGATCACCCTGAGTCCAGCTCCCAAAGTCCTCATTCTCTATGTGAGTGCCCATGGGTATTCTGAGAATTGCACAAATCCTAGGGCATTGGTAGGTATAGAGGAATCAACCCTACCAAATAGTAGGTTTATTCTTATAGTGTAGCCTAGTCTCTGGATGGGTTTGCTTCATGCAGCAGCCCACAGGGAAGGTGGGTGAGAGAGAAGTTAACATGGCAAAAATGATCTCTGGCTTCTGGACATCACATCGCCTTTCCCTGCTGGCCACTCCTCCCAAACATCATATCAAAGGGGATGGTTCAATTTTATGAGGGGTGGGTGGGGAGATGATCTATGGAAAAGGGGCTAGAGACTCAAGCTATAGTATGTTCTGTGTTGTGTCTCCAGGGGGATGGGGGAAGGAGTGACATGTGTAGCTGCCCATCCTTCGGAACCATGCCTGTCACTCCCCACCCCTCTCTGTAGGTGGAATCTCAGCCTCATGGAGGGGTCGCTGCATGTCTCAGGCAGGGAGGCAGTGTTGGGGAGCTGTCTGGACCCTATGTGTCTTTTGCTGTTTACACAACAAACAGAACATGAAGGAACCACACAGGCCCAGTAGGGTCCAAATAACCATGTTAACTAACTAGACACAACATGGATGGCCTTGCTTTGTATACAGGCTGCTGCTCTGGCAGGGTTCTGGTGGCTTTGGAAACACAGAGGACCATGTAGGTCACTGAAGGGCTTACAAACTATTTGACAAGCTACTACTCATTTGCTATGCACTACCATTACCTTCCACATTGGTAGGGCAGCTCAGCACGCAGAAAGGACTTGCCACACATGGATCTAGAGCTAATAATTCACCTCATGCTAAATAAATGTTTCACAGCCATGCTACCACGTTCACACAAATGTGGCTCGTTGTGCTGCACCCTGGGCTCTGTATTTCAGCAATAGCTCATGAAAGTCAAACTGAAAGTTCTGTATTCCTTATAATCTTCGGCTTCCAGGAAAAAAATGGGGGAGGGAGACAGTTTCCGCTTTCAACTCTATAGTTGCCCATTAGTGGCCTGCTTGTTAAAATGCTTTGCTGTTGTTGTTTTGCATTTGGGGCTCAAACCTGCCCCAATTAAATCAATGGGAGCTTTACCATTGACTTAATTGGAAGCAAGATCAGGGCTATGGGCATTTTGCGTAGGCATGCTAAAAGCAGGGCTCAGATCGAAGGGGCAACTCTTAGCATACTGCCACTTAATTAGTTTATATAAGGAAAGTGCTGAAGGGGAGAGGAGTTCCCCTTGTTAAATATTTTACCATTCCAGCACGGACTAATGACAGGAGCTCTATGCTAACTTAGCTGGAGCCACTGACATGTTCTGCTGTAGCCTACTCAAGTTGCTGGGTGATTATCCTCTTCCTATCGAGTTTTTATTTTAATGGCAGACCTGCTGGGTAACTTTAAAAGCACACAAAAAAATTCCTTTCTCTGTATCTAATTTGTCCATTATTAACATTATTCCCAAGCTCTTAAGTAGTTGATTAAAAAGCAAAGACAGGGAACTGAAGCAAAGGAAAAGCATGATAGGGAGCTTTACCACATAGGAGGCAGAGATAAAATTAGATTTCTTTAAACTCTGTAGTATAGTTTATTAGGAAGTTAGTCTAATGTTGCATGTAGCTGTTCCTTGAAGCAACCCAGTCTTATTATGCATGCTCGGGGTATTTGCTACAGATATCCTTTCCCCCCAGCTCATCAGTGTTCCCGGTAATAAAAGTTGGTGGCTCAACTGTTTTTGAATTTTCCCACGGTGCAATGTCATGTTACAGTGATGCAGCTAGTGGAGTAATAAAGGACACGATTTCAAAAACACCAGTGGCTTTAGTGAGAATGTTTTGTTTGGTCTAACTTAGTATTTTTTCCAGAGGTTTTCAACTCGTCCATCTTTGTGTTAGTGTTCACTTCCTTTCTCCTTTCTACCTTTCCTGAGTCAGACCTCTGATATTTTTCTCCTTGGATCTGTAGCTAACATTGTTTTTTGGTCCCTCTCACAGAACGTGTTGATCTCATAGAGGGCCCTCTCACAGAATGTGTTGATCACCCCAAAGGTCTTCTCCTCTGTAGTCTGCCATGTTTCACACCTGGGAATTTACTTTTTGCAGTCTCCTTTTCACGGTTACCTCCTGCCTTGACTGCATAGGATCTAGTAGGCTTTTGTCGTCACACTAAGCCCACAGTCTGACATCCACCAATTGGGAGGAACTTTAAAGGAGAATCTCAGCTTTCAGCTTCTAGCCCTTTTAATTGCAAAGTGAACCTAGGAGATGCAGATCAACCACGGAGAGTGATAATTTGTCACAGATTTTTCCTATACATTACAGGCAGTGGGAATTGTGGGTGCTCAGCACTGCTGACCATCAGGCTGCCTTTACTTAGATGGCTAAATATGAATTTAGGAGGATAAGTTAATGTGCCCAGGCCAAGATTTTCAGAAGTGACCAGTGACTTCTGCTGCCTCCATTTTTTGTTGGTCTACCCAAGACACATTTAAGGGCATGATTTCTGGAGGTGAACGCTCAGCAATTTCTTAAAACCAGACCTGTTTAAGGTGTCAAATGTTAGCTAAACACCCAGGATCACTAGTCACTTTTGAACATTTTAGTCTCAGGTTCACCAATTTTGACCTCAGCTCTGACGCCCTTTTGAATAGACTTGCTTTAGCCTTGAGGGCACCTGGGACACTGGGATACAGTGATAACGCCCTGTGTCCATTCCATTTTGAAGTCACACAACTCATTGTAGATCACAGATTTTTTTTAGTAGCATCTTTCCCAATTAGATAAACTCAGAAGGGACTTTCCAAATAGGCCCAGTTGTTGACATTTTGTACTCTGAATGTAAAGTGCTAGCTCTAAAGGGCCACAAGCATTTAAGTACTAAAGAAATAATAAAATAATAATCACCAAGTTATGCATGAGTCTTGCTTCTGTGCCCAAGGTAGAGAGGATGTAATGCGGAATGCTGCCTGCTAGCCCTCCGGGGGGTGTTAGATACCACAAAAAGGGGCATGGAGGAGTAGGCCTCATTAACGGTGTACAGGATGAAGACCACAGCAAATACCAGGACCCTGCAAGCCAGAGGACTTCTGAGTACAATCTATCCAGTTCTTCCCGTGGGGCTGTGCATCTCCTTGGACACTTCCCTGTGTGTAGGGACCCCAAGTGTGAACTGCAGGCTGGCTGGAGTGCTTGCAGCTCTTAACATGGAGTACATTTTCCAAACAGTGTATTGGGGGCTAGCCCCCAACTCCTAGTGAGGTTGGCAAGCCTGGGCTCCATTTGTTCCACTTCCGCCAGCCTCTCCCTATTTCTATCTATCTCCTTTGCTTCTGCAGAAGTTTCTTGGTGTTTCCCCTTGATGCCATTTTTTTCTGTCAGTGGTAGTTCTATCTTAGCAACTGTTTTGTCTTTTTTCTTAGCGTCTTTCCTCCTTTCCTCTCAAAGCCAGGCTTAAATGACACATTGAATGCACCTCGTTAGTCTCACAGCGCATAACTGAGACCTCACATGCTGCAGGAGAGCCTGCTCAGTGTAAAACTGATGAGATTCTGAGCCTCTACTGTACATCCAGGCTTTCAGACCTCAAGGGAAGACTACTCTCATGGTTTTGTCATTTAAAAATGACGATCCTGAAGGAGAACAGCTTGTTGCTTTAATATTGGAAAATGTAGTGGAGGGACCATGGAGGAGATAAGAGCAGATTCATCTGTCATCCTTTTGTTATTTAAAATGTTAGCTTTAACTCCTTGGGCTGGTGAAATTCTGATACTCTGCAGTAGCAGAGGCAGAACGGAGCAGACAGGATCTGCCCTGTCTTGAATCGGATGCATTTAAATCATTGTTCGCTGTTGTGAAATTGACCAAGTGCAACTTTACACAGATGTTGCCAGTCTCCACTGTGGGGATTAGGGTTCCCTGTATACCCGGCTTCTTCCACTTGCAGGTCATAGAGGCATCCCTGAGAGCAATGAAACAGAAGCCCTGTTCCAAGATGTTCCAGGATATACTATGTGGCAAACTGGGGTACTGTAGAGTCATACCCTAGCTCACCACACAGTCATGACCCAGATAGAGTGAGAAACAGGATGAAAAAGTTTTTTGGGAAAAAAAATTAAAGTCTAGCTCTGAAGTTGTGCCAATGATGTTCAGCCAGGGCAGGACATTTTCCACCCCTGCCACTCTCTCCCTGCAGTGATGCAAAAGTCTACTTGCCCCAAACCATTCTTTTTTTTTTTTTTTTTTTGCTTTTGAATGGCTGAGAGTAATATATTCACCTTTTCATTACAATTGACTGTGTCAATTTTGTACTTGGCTAATAAATGTTCATGCCAATTTTGCAACACCATCAGGCTTGGCTCCTTCGCGGAAGTGTCTGCCCTTGAAAGCATTTGAAACAGAAATGGCATTGGAAAGAAGGCCAGCATCCCCAGTGAGCCAAAGTAGCATTTCAGTATTAAGTATCATTCAACAGTATACATCAGTTATTAGTTTGCTCATTATGGATTTGTACTTTTGTAAGATAAAATGTTACATTCATTTGGTTGTTTTATAAGAATTGGAAAGAGGAGGAACTATATATCACAAACAGCAGCAAGGAGCCATTCCACAGAGCACTCACTGAGCAACAGAAAGTCTTGAATGCAGCTTTCAGATTTGTTACATGCTCAGGCTGTGATCTTGGCCAGTTTCTTTAGTTTTCTTTTGCTTCAGTTGACATGGTTCTGAGCAGAGGCAGGGCTAAGACTTTCCCTGTGAAACTATAAAGATCTTGTATGAAAGCAAGAGAAAAAAAAGAATTTTATATTTATGGGCCCAATCCTAAAACACTTTCTCATGTCCCAGGGAAGTCGATTCGGCAACTTGACTGAGTGGAGGCTTTAGGCTCAGGCTCCCGACCTAATTTGGTTGTTTTATGCATGACAGCACAAGATGTGCGTTCTACATATGTGATTTTCAGTGGAAATGCAGTTGGTATTGAGCTGTCAGAAACGATGCCCACTCCTCAATGTGATGGCTCATCGTTTCGAAAGACAGCCAGGCTCCTGAAACGTATCAGTTATTGAAAATGCTCATTATCCTTACACTTGGAAGAAGAAGCAGGGATGCTAGGGGAGAGAGAGCTTGAAATGGCCCTCAGCATCTTACAAAGTATTTGAACTGAGTAAAAATCCTATGTTTTACAGAGTTCTGGCAGGTATCCCACAATTTTTTGCCTCCTTCAGTGTTCAGCATTTCTCTCACAGCCAGAGGTTTAATTTACCCTTCAGCCCACCACCCTTGAACAGAGGCAAATATGTAGGGCCAACTTTAGAGATGGTGTAAGTGGGTGCAGCTCCACTCATGGCACTTTGCATTTTCCGAATATGTCATGTCTGAATTTGGGCCCTGAAAATGGCCGCCTTCTTCCTCAACATCCCTGCTGAGCATTCAGAGACACATCTGCTTATTCTGGAGACTAAAATTAGTTTTTGTTGCTTTTTATTTCCTTTAGAGCTACAGAACCAACAGAGTTATGGGAGCAGAAACTGGATTCCATGACTTCGATGCCTCCTCAGCTTCACTCTGTTCCAGTGACAAGGCCAATCACTTACACCTATGCAAGCTGATTGAAGGCAATGGGTTTACGCAGCTCCCAGAGGCCACAAATGGAAGGCAATGGGGTTGCACAGGTGTGACTGATGGCAGGCTTTGACTGGCAGGACATTTATCACAGGTGAAACTGTTCAAGAAATACAGAACCCCAGCTTGGCTCACTATCCCAGGATGTGTTTGCAGAGCTGGCAGTTGGGGGAATAACAGTCCTTTGATTTGTAAGCTGAGCATATTTGATATGGGATACCTGAGAGACAACACATATGAAACGCCATGATGCCACTTCAGCATTGTATGGTATAGCTGTGAGAGGAGGTGAGTGTGGCTGTGACTGCAAGGACCAAAGGCTAGCCTGCAGATTGGGCTGAAGGGGACAGAACAGACTGGCTGGCTGCAATTACCATAGGCTGTCATTGCTGTGCTATAGAATATTTACATGAAAGAATTTAGCTGTTAAATAAAATCTCATTGTACCTTCAATAAGAATGATATAGGAGTTGAACCTCACACTGCAGGGCACTTCTAGAATACCAAATACTATCAAGATTGTTATAAATTATAGCCGCTATTTTCTCCTTCTCTTTCTACCTTCATCTCCAATTTCTTCTTCATCCTGCTCCCTCTGCCTGTCGCCTTCTGTTTCAATTTCTTTGCCTCCTTCCTTTTCCCCCCGTTTGGTCCCCCCCTTTCCCCCCAATAGCTCTCTCTTTTTCCTGGTGCTTTGAGACACTGTCCAGGGCTCTGAGAACAGGCCTTGAACTAGTCACTCACAAGTTCAAATGGGGGCTCTGATGCTGATTTCTCTCCATGGCCTCAGACAACCTGCTGAAGGCCAGTCTTTCATAATGTGAGCCTTAACTTTTCTGCCTCAGCTAGCCCCTCTAGCAAATGAGGATAATGAATATTTATCTGCTAGACAGGGGCATCCTGAGGATTAATTAGTGTTTGTAAAGTGCTTTGAGAGATGTAAAGTGCTAAGAACACTGAATAATTATATGAACTTTAGTTAACCTAGCCTTGATATTAATTGATTGACTTCCCCGAAATACAATACGATGGGAGTGCATCCAGCTATCTAGGCAACTAACCTGAAATCTGATAAGCCATAGGCTGGGCTATATCCAAATGTGGTGTCCAGAGGAGGCTACACAGGGTGCATTTTGGATGGAACAATCTGACACTCTCTGTTGACTTATGTTTTACAGAATGCAGGGATTTCAACAGTGAATATACGATTCATTTAGCATAAAGCTGCATTTTGCCCAAGGCTGGGCTGTTTTTTTCCATGCACCTGCTTACTTCTTTGAATCATGCCCACATGCTGCTATTTCAGTTCCTAACCCAGCAATTATCCCTCTACTTGTGTGTGCATTGAGCACACTGAATGCAGCCAGTTTCCTCCCCAAAGTTTCAAAGGAAAATCAGGAGTTTCCTTTTCCCCCCTTTTTATTGAACTGAGCCCCATGCATCATCCTGTAGTTCTTTTATCAACATTGACATGCTTTAACATATAGCTGCAAAGGTATATGCGCTTAAATCCCCATTTGCTCCCTGTGCTTGCCTGACAGATTGCAATTCTTTTGTATGACAAATAGCCACGGGCATTGAGAATAATCTGCTGCCTTTAGTTGACCACTTCACTTCAGGGCCTTTTTCCACTCAAGTGTAAAAGAGAGAGAGGTTGCAGTGGTAATGTTCACCACAAACTCTTTGTTGGCAAACTCGCCCTGCTGACTTGCCATAACTCTTCTCTCATCACCTACTTGCACCATAGTCAAGAAGTGGAAGGAATTACAGAGCAGGGATCTAAGCCATCCCACAGACAGTAAACTGGGGGGGAGCGGCCATAAAGTTACCATTGACCAAACAGATGAATTGCAGTCAGCAGAAAATTATACTCAGGACATATTGGATGCCTGCCTGAAGGAAGAAGACAGAAATAAGAGCTAGTGTTAAAAATAGGGGAGAAAAACAGGAATCCACTGTATATGTGTAACCCTAGAGCAGACCTATGCTTCTGGGGCCCAATTCAGCAATGCACTAAAGCACATGTTTATCTGTTTTCTTGATTTGTGGTCTTTGTGCTGAAAGTCCCAGGTTGAGCCTTTGGTGACAATCCAATGTGGGGGCTCACGTGTTATATTAACTCCTGGTTTTTTTCCCCAGAAAGAAAAAGGTAAATGGAATCAACACAGTTCTGGAGAGTGATATCTTATGAGATCAGAAAAATCTTTAACTAGTACCAGACCAACCCCAGAGAGAATTCTTGCTGAGACTAAGAGTAACTGGTTGTAAGACACCTAGTTCTGTTCATCATGGACAAGGGGGCAACTTCACTGACTGTAATGGAATTGCTGCCGCTTACTCTAGGTCTGAACTTGGGCCTGATATTCAGGTGAAAGAAGTTTGCTTGTCGGTTTGGGTGATCTGGGGCAGTGTGGGGGAACAACACATGAACTTTAGGGCCAGAGTTGTCCAATTTGGAAGCCTTAAGGCAGGCACTTAGGTGCCTAAATACCTTTGAGGATCTGGGCCAGAGAGCCATAGTTAGGTATCCGAATAGATGTGACCTGATTTTCTGATGTGCACTGAAGTTGTTGGGAGATGCAGTGTTCATTACCTCTGAAAAACAGGCCGTCATATGTAGCTGCCTAAATGTGATTTGGCCCTGTGCCATTGTATGGCAGTAGCACTAGAGGCCTCAGTCAGGTCAAGGCGTCAGTGTGCTATGTATGGTCTAAACTCTGACTAGTTCAGTGCATACCTACATTCTGGAAACTGGGGGTTCTTCCAGCTGGTTAATATTTACAGCAGCCATCACTGATATTTTTGGAAAAAGAGAATATTTAAAGCAGGGAAATAAAATTAAACCTGCTTTTGTAGACAGCTGGGTTCAGACTGAGACCCACTGGAAAGAAATATTTTCCTTGTCTTTAGCAGAGGCTGGCAGAAAAAGTCACTGTGGTATGGACGACACTGCACAGATTGGGGGCTTGGCTAAGGAAATTGAGATGTTTGGACAAATTACTCCTTTCCACTGAAACAGCAGAATTTCATTTAAAAGTGTCATTTTATGCATTCCACACAGAGGAAAGGTCTTTTTCTATCAGGGGATAGTTGATACATTTCCTTGCCTTCCTGTTGCATTCTGCATATCTTGTGAGGCTACGTTCTGCTCTAAATTAACGTCAAGAAGTGGAAGCTCAATACAGAGATTTATTGTGTGTGATATTTCAGGTTTTAACAGGGGATCCACTGGTGACTTTAATATTCCAGATACACCAATCTTCTATCCCAGTTGTTTTCAACCTTTTTTTTCCATTTGCAGACCCCCTACGAAATTCTGAATGGCAGTGCAGACCCCTTTGATAATCTTAAACATAGTCTGCTGTGGACCACAGTTTGAAAAACACCATTCTATTGGATGAAAGCTGAAAAAGAAATGTTTCTTATTTATTGTTAGTGATCTGAATATGAACTTTCACAAAGTTTGGAGGTATGCAGGTCTAGTGATTGGGCTTGCGAGATTTAAAGATAGGGCCCAGCTACTAATTTGGATCAAAGGTTCAGTGGTGTTTGGATCTGCAGTTTAGCCTTGCTAAAAAAGTCAAAATTGTTTATGCAACAGCTCTGAAATAATTTCTGTTAGGTCCTATTACTAGCTGTTTTGTGTCAAAATAATACAGATTTCTAGTTCTCTGCATATAAAGTGTCATTCTCATGTAGGATATTTTATGCATTCCATACACAAAGAAAAACATCAACTTTCCATAATGACTTTTATTTTAGATTAAGAGAAACAACAAAGCAGGAACAAAAGCAAAGTATCCATGAAAGCACATAGAGTTCATGTCTTCTCTACATCAGTTTTCCTTTGCAAATGGAAGCTACCTCTGTAGACAGTGGACTGCTAGCAATTTAAGGGTGCAGTCCCATACAAAATACAATCACAATGTTACCAACTCTTGCAATTTTATCATGCATCTCACGATATTTGATTTTTCTCAAGGCCTCAGGTCCTGGATTCATGTGAATAGGTGGGACCCTCAGCTTTCATTTTTAAAAGTAAGTTTCTAGCCCTCATGATTGAGTAGAAAAGCTTGAAAATGTGATCCAAGGATACCCTATAGGCTCAGGAACCAGAGAACATGTAAAATGAGGCTCAAATGATCACTTTAACAAATCTCATAATTTCTAAGCCAATCATATGATTGCTCTGAGGTCTGACTTGTGACTTTTTAATGCTTGCAGTTGGCAATACTGAAACAATAACAATTACATTGCTACATACACCCCAGACTAAAACTGGACACTTGTTTCCTCCAGCACGTTATACACAGGCATATGGGTAAAGTATTATTCTCATGGCTGCAGTTGTGAATTATTATTAATGCAGCAGAACTTTGATTTTGTTAAGGCCTTGGGAGAAACTCAAAACACTCATTAAACTTAGGGTTCATAAAATTGGGGAAATGACCAGCAACATAGTGTGAGAAAGAGGGACACCCTAAACTCAGAGCTTGCAAATGGCCTGGGATTTGAACTCCCCTCCATCTTGTCAAGTAGGAGCCAATGCTGGGCATTTCTTGTGGAAGCAACTCTTTTTAATAACAATTCTCCTCTTGAACACCATTAGGGACTGACCTATACTATCAATGAACAACTGTAGCTTGAAAAACCAGTCACACTCAAGAGGGTCTTTGGAGAAAGAGAAATCTGTGCCCTACCATGTAATGTGACTCAACTTCTCAATTTGTTTCTCGGTTGGATTAGCTATTGATCAGCATGTTAGTTGACTCAGCCCAAACATTTATAGATTCAAATAAAACTCTCATTGATTAGGAACCACTGAAAAGAATGAATGGGACAAAATTACTGTCCACAGCGACGCCACCTGGCTCAATGTGCTGTGTACTTCTTGGGTTCAAAATAAATCAATATACACAGCAAAGTGCAGAGGCTTTATTTGTATAGTCAGTGAAACCCTTTCAGCTGTATACAACAACTGCCTCCTGCAAATTCTTCTTTCTGTAAAGCCCTTCTCTAATTTTCCCTAAGGAACTGTTCAATAATTACCAAGCCCTGCTCAACTGCAGGTAATAGATGACATCTTTGCTTACTCTTTGATACACATTTTCCCTTTGAAACGTACTTGCTACAAACTCTTCTGCACACCTGCTTGAAACAACTCCTAGGACCTAAGTCTGTCCTCAGTTATGCGGGCGCAGCTCCCATTGAATTTCCATGTAGCAGTACTTAGCCCTTAGACAGTAGTTCAGTTTGAGTCATGTATGCAAAATCTGCCCTTGCGCAGACAATTGCCAGTTTTCCACACACAACCCTGGAAAAACTGAATGAAAACCTAGCCCTATGTGTCACCACTACAGAAGAAAGCATGCTAGTGCTTAGACTCAGCATTAAGGGTTATGTCTACACGTCGAGCTGGATGTGTACTTTTTTGCTTAAGGAGACACACCTGCACTAGTTCTGATCAAGTAGTTCACTAAAAATAGAAGTGTAGCCACAGCAATGCAAGGAACTAGCCATCCTTAGTATATATCTGTCCAAGACTCTAGGTGCATACTTGGGCAGCTAGCCCCTCCTGATGTGCATGTCAGCATGCCTACACTTCTATTTTCAGCATGCTAGCTCGTTCAGAGCTAGTGTGGGCATGTCTCTTTGAGCTGGAAACCCCACCTCCAGCCTGAACTGTCATAAGAGAATGATCCTGCAAGGAGTGAAGCTCCTTCAATTCCCAGCAACAGCTCTGGGAATTGAGGGTACTTTTCACCTCGCTGGTGAGCTCAGCACCTTGCAGAACCAAGCCACAAATCATTACTTTTCATTTCATTATGTTGGTCAATAAACAATCTTTTGCATCTCTCTAAATCTCTAAGAACCAATGGATGAACCTCAAAATCAGGTCCAATGAAGTTCAACACACAGTGCAGGGCTTGGTTCTAACAATGCTTATAGTATTACTTTACCTTTATGTGGATGTCAGAGCACTTTACCTACTTTAGTGAACTGAGCCAGGAGATGCTACTGACAGGTTTTGCGGGTAAGTTCTTATGCCTGTTTTATAGATTGAGAAACACAGGGCCTGATTAGTCACTCTATTGCAGCACGTGTAGACACTTGCATCTGTGCAAAATCTTGCCAAATCAGACTGGTAAAACTTTATAGCTGCTTTAGCTGATGTCATTGACTGCACAAGTTACCAGGCAGCGTATAATCACACCCAGAAAGATTTAGGGCCAAATCCAAAGCCCAGTGAAGTCAATCAAATTCCCTTTGACTTTTGTGGGCACTGGATCAGTTCCTAAGCGATCTGGTTGAGATCACATAGCAAGACTGTGTCAACTCCATTAACAAAACCTGGATCTCTGACTCCCAGTCCTGAGCTTCGTCTACACCAGAGGTAGGCAACCTATGGCACAGGTGCCGAAGGTGGCACGTGAGCTGATTTTCAGTGGCATTTACACTGCCTGGGTCCTGGCCACCAGTCTGGGGGGGCTCTGCATTTTAATTTAATTTTAAATGAAGCTTCTTAAACATTTTAAAAACCTTATTTACTTTATATACAACACTAGTTTAGTTATATATTATAGACTTATAGAAAGAGACCTTCTAAAAACGTTAAAATGTATTACTGGCACACAAAACCTTAAATCAGAGTGAATAAATGAAGACTCGGCACACCACTTCTGAAAGACTGCCGACCCCTGGTCTACACTGTGCTCTCTTTAGCACTTGCAGTTAGTGGGCTAACAATTTCTATTTCCCTAAAAGGGAAAAGTTAACACAGAAAATGTTCTTTTCTTAACACACTTGTAATTGGCAGCTGCTGTCAGGTATCAACAGGTCAGTGAAATCTCTCTAGATTGTAATTAGTGTGATTTGTTTAATGTCACCCAGTCTCGATGTCCGAGAAACTGTCTCAAAATGTAAAAACACCACATTTTTCAGTTGAGAGAGTGCTGTTGGACTGCACCGAGACATTTTCTTTTCACTTTATTGTTTTACAATGGCCTTTACTTAGGTTCACCAGCCTGAGCAATCTGGAAAGTCAATCAAGAGTTCTCAAGCCAGGAAAATGGAATAAGACATCATAACAATATTAAATTAACATGGGCAATAACTAATAATAATATATTTATTACCCGTTGACATTCCGGGCACTGTACAACACAACTGAAACTCCTGACCTACAATTAAAATACTGTAATGAAAACCACCCCCTTGACATGCAGACAAATAAATCCTATGGGGGGGGGGAAGAATCCCATTATAGGGGGAGAAGAAAGAAAGGTAAGAATTATGGGGCCAATAGTGGTAATATAGAAAATATTCATTAGAAAAAAAGACTCAGTCTTCTTTAAAAAGGATGGACTGGTGTCAAGGTGCCATGACACTGATGAGAATGGAGCAAGAGCATCAATAGGTACCTATCCATGAAAAGGTTGAGCATAGGAAGTGCCATAGGGAATCAGACCAGTGGTCCATCCAGCCCAGTATCCTCTCTGCAATGGGAAGATGTCAAACCCCCATAATACACAATTATGCAATAAATGCCTCTAGAAGTCTCTTCCAAACCCCAGGGAATTAGTTTTATGACCTGAAGCAAGCACATTTATATCCCTTACAAAATTTTAACCTATCATGTAATTAAGTATGTATATATTATTCCTATCAATATTTAATCCTATTTTGAATCCTACTGATCCCTTGAAACTCAGAAATGTCTTGTGGACGAAAGTTCCATGGGTTAATTATTCATAGCATAACTAAAGTATATTCTCTTATCACTTTTACAGTAGCTGTTTTTCAATTTCTTTGGCTATCCTTATGAGAAAGGGTAGATAGTAGTGTCCGACTGATCTTCTGCATATTGATCAGCCACATGGTAGGCACTCAGTGTACAGTACGCAGGGGCACAGGATGTGAACACAGTCGAGGAAATGAGTTACTGCCTTCCAAACATGCTAGTGCCAGCAACAGCACTGCTAAGTAATCCAGCCTTGTAAGTGGGGACAAGAAGCCTGTAGTGGATGTCAAGAGAATGGGATCCAATGAAGGAATCAAGGATTCAATGGAAGGGAGCCAATAGAAGGATATGGTCATAGAGTGCTAGGAAAGCAATATCAATGCCCAGTGGAGATTAATGCATTTAAAAAACCCACTTCACACAATAGTTGGCAGTCACGGCCTAGAAAAGGCCCACAGCTTAGAACAGGAATCTAACAGTTCAGGCCTGAGGTACATACTGGCAGAACAAGCCATTATCTGTGGCTCTTGCTTCCCTCAGACCCAAAAAATCACCTATGAAATGTACTATATGTGAGGAGACCAGAGGAAAATAACACCATTTCACAAAGGTGAAATTGGGTGAGATGAGATATACAAAGGGATGAGCAACCAACTAAGAGCCAGCACTACCCTAATCAACTTTAATCTTTCTCCTCAAATACTCTGATTTATTCTGGCTAATTGGTGCAACATCTTAAAATTCACAACACAAATTAAATTTGATTAAATCTATCTTGGTTCATATGATAATGCAGTGCAGTTGAGATGCAGATAGAAAATACATTATGCTATCACAGATAAATGCAGTTATCTCCAATAAAAGCCGAGGTAAATTGCTTTTCATGTGCAAGTTCAGTTCAATAAGACTTTAATCAAATTAAAATATTGAGGGAGGGAACCATCACTACATAACCTTTTAACTATTAATAACTCAGGAAAACAGCAAGTTAAATTCACCAAATAAAGCCAAGCTTGTAAATTAGCTTGCCCATAGTCTGAAAATTAGGTCAGAACAAAAGCTAGTTTTAATTAATTTGTATTTATCAGACCAAAAAAACCCTGTAAAGAAGCTGCAGTTTAGCTGCACCAAAACTTTTATCAGAAAGGCAAGAATAGAAATCAATATAGTGGCAACGGCTAACCTTGAGTTTGAGGAGAAGGAATCTTTGGTTCTCTAGGCAGTAGGCCAGAACTACTCATATTTAGGGTGACCATATTTCCCAAAGGGAAAATGGGACACTGCGCAGGGCTGTCCCAAGCCCCCCTGCCACGGGTTTGTCCTCAGCTGCTTGCCTGAGGAGACCCCTCCACAAGGCTGATGCCAGCTGCTCACTCAAGGCGCCCCCCCCAAATGTCACTGCTCACTCGAACCCTGCTGACCCCCCTCCCACTCAAAGTTGTCACTGGAATTCTTCCTCCTCCGCCTCCAGCCCAGCCTCCCTCCTGCACAGGTCTGGCATCTCTGCTCACTCTCCTCCCACACGTTCCTGTGCACCTGCATATCAGTACTTGAATTCTCAGTTATTGATTGCTATTTTCCCCTTATTTGGTGACTCCCTTCCTGTTCCTGATGATGAACACAGGGCCCAATTTTCTTGTTTGTTTGTTTGGACCTTTCTGTGCTGTCAACATGCACTGCCTTTTCGACTGAGTAGATACTTACTTGTAACTAAACTAAGTCACCTTCAAACCGCACTCTGATGTGATTACCCCACAGGACTTGGACTGGCCAAAGCTGTGTTGTTGTATAGAATGCATGCAGCAGTGATTCAGTGATTTTGGCCCATTGTCTATATTCTCTCTCACTGTGTAACTAAATAATAGGTTAACTTTAGACAAGAATGCCACCTGCTGCCAAAGGAAGTAATCTCAGATATGAATGGGCCAGTGGTTTTGACCTGAAAATATCCTCAGTGACATGATATAGTGTATTTTATTTCTCTCAAGTATCCTTAGTAAATATGACCAGTGGCAGATTTAGAGTTAGTGGGGCCCTGTGCACAGCTTCATTTTCGGGGCACCTCCCTGGGAACCCAGCCAAGGAAAAAAACCTCTCTCTTATCTCCCCTGCCCTTCCTGCATTTTTCATTCTTTTTTCCTTCCTTCTCCTCCTATATTATAAGTAATGGGAAGTAAATAAAAATAAAGTGAGGTACCTTGATTGGGGATGGGGTGCAGGAAGGAGTGGGGGGAGCAGGCTCTGGGAGGAAGTTTGGGTGCTGGATGTGGGCTCTTGGCTGTGGCAGGGGTTTGGGGTACAGAATGGGGGTAGGGGGGTGGCACTTACCTCGGGTGGAGCAGCTCCCAGGAGGTCTCTGTGTGCCACTGCCTGCAGATCCCATTGGCCATAGTTCCTGGCTAATGGGAGCTGTGGAGCTGGCACTCAGGACGGGGGTGAAAAGGGGAGATACCCAGGGGCCAGAGGGGTATGCCAGCTGCTTCCAGGAGCAAAGCAGCATGGAGGGAGGGAGGCAGAGCAGGCAGGGTGCTGCCTTAGCCCTGCTATGCTGCAGTTGGCATGTCTCTGTGTGCCCTTTGAGGGGGGGAAGGAGGCAGTGGATCTCCATGCTCTGCCAGGGGCGAGCAGAGACGTGCCAGCAGCCAGCTGTTTTCGGGAGCAGCATGGGGCCATCAGCCATGGCATGCAGGCAACCTGCCTCCCTGAGCCCTGCTGTGCTGCCAGCCGGGACTCAAGAGCAGGTGATCAGATATTTGTCCTGCATTTTGGGGTCCCCCTGTCATTGGGGGCCCCATTCCACCGCACAGTTTGTTTCACTGTAAATCTGCTCCTGAATCTGCTCCTGAAGTATCATATATAGAGAGTACAATTAAAAACTGTTTTAAATGGAAAGAAATTAAGGTGACATTTAAACAGTGAAAGTGACTCAGTGATTCAGAAAGCAGTGCTGGGATATTTCATATTATTTATGTTAGCTCATCCTTACATTGTCTTTAAGGCTCATGAATTTGATCAGCAATATGGGATGCTGACTGTATTTTTTATTTTTGTTAAATAATTGGATGATTGCTGAATATTTGAGACGCTCAGATTTTCCCTTTCCGGGCCTTTTCTAACAATTGGTGAAGACCTAGGCTGTGATTATATGCTGCATCTCTTACCAGCACAGAACTACAAGGCACCTTTGTGTCATCCTTATCCTGGGCTGTTTTGGGGGCTGGAGTGGCTCTTGGTGTAACTTGGATAGCCATGGGAACAGGATCTGTCTAAATTACAGCAGCATCCTGGGCTGCCCTATGGGTTGCAGTGCTGTCTGGAATCTTCCAGTTTCTGCACGTGGCCCCACCTGATATGCTAGACCCTCCCCAATCATGAGAATCCTCCCCAAGCCACAATTAGGGCTTTTGGGACATTGAAGGATGTTTCATGGAGATGCAAAGCTTGTCTCTTTCACCAACCAAAGTTGGTCCAATAAAAGATATTATTCACCCCCGGTCTCACTGATATTCTTGGTTCGTTTGATTTAAGGCTCTTTTCTGAAGACCTTTTCTTGTCTGTGCAGTACTATTACAAGTATAAATTAAATGCGAGATTTCTAAATCAGATTCTTCAAAGGCCTAATCCACGTGAAATCCATGCAAAGGCTCCCATTTGTTTCAATGGGAGTTAGATCAGATTCTTCATACAATCATTGTGGTACATATCTGAACTGAATCGCTGAAGTTTTTGAGGTTCACCAAAAATAGTTCTTTACCCTTAAATCTGGGTCCAGTTTTTGTCAGCTCCTGCCAGAGTGAAACACATGTATATGATACAGGCTGAAACTCACACATTTCATCAGTTTTCAGAAAACATCCCCGTCTCCTATCAAACTATCCATTTTCATTCATGACATCACACAACCCAGATGCTACTCACCTCAGAACTGGGAGCCTTGGTTTCAGGAATGAAGTTCCTTCCTATGCACCACACCTTCTTTCCTCAAGTGGCCCAGAATATCCTGCCAAACAGTCAGAATAGTTCTCCAGCCACTGCATTTCCAACAGCAATTCTCTTCAGAAGCCCGCTTTTCAACCCTGTAGCCTCCACCAGTGCATGAAGAACTGAACCCTCACATCTATAACTGTGCAGTTTTGGGACAAAAACTTGTGCATGCAGGAGGTAGAATTATAAGAACATAAGAACGGCCGTACCGGGTCAGACCAAAGGTCCATCTAGCCCAGTATCTGTCTACCGACAGTGGCCAATGCCAGGTGCCCCAGAGGGAGTGAAGCTAACAGGCAATGATCAAATGATCTCTCTCCTGCCATCCATCTCCATCCTCTGATGAACAGAGGCTAGGGACACCATTCTTTACTCTTCCTGGCTAATAGCCATTTATGGACTTAGCCACCATGAATTTATCCAGTTCCCTTTTAAACATTGTTATAATCCTAGCCTTCACAACCTCCTCAGGTAAGGAGTTCCACAAGTTGACTGTGCGCTGTGTGAAGAACTTCCTTTTATTTGTTTTAAACCTGCTACCTATTAATTTCATTTGGTGACCCCTAGTTCTTGTATTATGGGAATAAGTAAATAACTTTTCCTTATCCACTTTCTCTACATCACTCATGATTTTATATACCTCTATCATATCCCCCCTAAGTCTCCTCTTTTCCAGGCTGAAGAGGCCTAGCCTCTTTAATCTTTCCTCATATGGGACCTTCTCCAAATCCCTAATCATTTTAGTTGCCCTTTTCTGAACCTTTTCTAGTGCTAAAATATCTTTTTTGAGGTGAGGAGACCACATCTGTACACAGTTTTCGAGATGTGGCCATACCATGGATTTATATAAGGGCAATAAGATATTCTCTGTCTTATTCTCTATCCCCTTTTTAATGATTCCTAACATCCTGTTCGCTTTTTTGACCGCCTCTGTGCACTGCGTGGACATCTTCAGAGAACTATCCACTATGACGCCAAGATCTTTTTCCTGACTCTTTGTAGCAAAATTAGCGCCCATCATATTGTATGTATAGTTGGGGTTATTTTTTCCAACGTGCATTACTTTACATTTATCTACATTCAATTTCATTTGCCATTTTGTTGCCCAATCACTTAGTTTTGTGAGATCTTTTTGAAGTTCTTCACAACCTGCTTTGGTCTTAACTATCTTGAGTAGTTTAGTATCATCTGCAAACTTTGCCACCTCACTATTTACCCCTTTCTCCAGATCATTTATGAATAAATTGAATAGGATTGGTCCTAGGACTGACCCGTGGGGAACACCACTAGTTACCCCTCTCCATTCTGAGAATTTACCATTAATTCCTACCCTTTGTTCCCTGTCTTTTAATCAGTTCTCAGTCCATGAAAGGACCTTCCCTTTTATCTCATGACAGCTTAATTTACGTAAGAGCCTTTGGTGAAGGACCTTGTCAAAGGCTTTCTGGAAATCTAAGTACGCTATGTCACTGGATCCCCCTTGTCCACATGTTTGTTGACCCCTTCAAAGAACTCTAATAGATTAGTAAAACACGATTTCCCTTTACAGAAACCATGTTGACTATTGCTCAACAGTTTATGTTTTTCTATGTGTCTAACAATTTTATTCTTAACTATTGTTTCAACTAATTTGCCCAGTACGGACATTAGACTTACTGGTCTGTAATTGCCGGGATCACCTCTAGAGCCCTTTTTAAATATTGGCGTTACATTAGCTAACTTCCAGTCATTGGGTACCGAAGACGATTTAAAGGACAGGTTACAAACTTTAGTTAATAGTGCAGCAACTTCACATTTGAGTTCTTTCAGAACTCTTGGGTGAATGCCATCTGGTCCCGGTGACTTGTTAATGTTGAGTTTATCAATTAATTCCAAAACCTCCTCTAGTGACACTTCAGTCTGTGACAGTTCCTCAGATTTGTCACCTACAACAGCCGGCTCAGGTTTAGGAATCTCCCTAACATCCTCAGCCGTGAAGACTGAAGCAAAGAATCCATTTAGCTTCTCCGCAATGACTTTATCATCTTTAAGCGCTCCTTTTGTATTTTGATCATCAAGGGGCCCCACTGGTTGTTTAGCAGGCTTCCTGCTTCAGATGTACTTAAAAAACATTTTGTTATTACCTTTGGAGTTTTTGGCTAGCCATTCTTCAAACTCCTCTTTGGCTTTTCTTATTACACTCTTGCACTTAAGCTGGCAGTGTTTGTGCTTTCTATTTGCCTCACTAGGATTTGACTTCCACTTTTTAAAGGAAGTCTTTTTATCTCTTACTGCTTCTTTTACATGATTGTTAAGCCACAGTGGCTCTTTTTTAGTCCTTTTACTGTGTTTCTTAATTTGGGGTATACATTGAAGTTGGGCCTCTATTATGGTGTCTTTAAAAAGGGCCCATGCAACTTGCAGGGATTTCATTTTAGTCACTATACCTTTTAACTTTTGTTTAACTAACCCCCTCATTTTTGTATCGTTCCCTCTTTTGAAATTAAATGCCATGGTGTTGGGCTGTTGAGGTGTTCTTCCCCCAACAGGGATATTGAATGCTGTTGTATTATGGTCACTATTTCCAAGCGGTTCTGCTATAGTTACCTCTTGGACCAGCTCCTGCGCTCCACTCAGGATTAAATCTAGAGTTGCCTCTCCCCTTGTGGGTTCCCGTACCAGCTGCTCCAAGAAGCAGCCATTTAAAGTATCGAGAAATTTTATCTCTGCATTTTGTCCTGAAGTGAAATGTTCCCAGTCAATATGGGGATAACTGAAATCCCCCACTATTACTGGGTTCTTAATTTTGATAGCATCTCTAATTTCCCTTAGCATTTCATCATCACTATTACTGTCCTGGTCAGGTGGTCGATAATAGATCCCTAATGTTATATTTTTATTAGAGCATGAAATTTCTATCCATAGCAATTCTATGGAATATGTGGATTTGCTTAAGATTTTTACTTCATTTGAATCTACATTTTCTTTCACATATAGTGCCACTCCTCCCCCTGCACGACCTGTTCTGTCCTTCCGATATATTTTGTACCCCGGAATGATTGTGTCCCATTGATTGTCCTCAGTCCACCAGGTTTCTGTGATGCCTATTAAATCAATATCCTCCTTTATCACAAGGCACTCCAGTTCACCCATCTTATTATTTAGACTTCTAGCATTTGTGTACAAGCACTTTAAAAACTTGTCCCTGTTTATTTGTCTGCCCTTATCTGATGTGCCAGATTCTTTTTTATGTGATTGTTTATCATCTGATCTGGCCCTTACATTATCCTCTTCCGTCCTCTGTTCCTGACTATAACCTAGACATTCCCTGTCATCAGACTCTCCCCTAAGAGAAGTCTGTGTCTGATCCGCATGCTCCTCTGCAGCAGTCGGCTTTCCCCCATCTCCTAGTTTAAAAACTGCTCTACAACCTTTTTAATGTTTAGTGCCAGCAGTCTGGTTCTGCTTTGGTTTAGGTGGAGCCCATCTCTCCTGTATAGGCTCCCCCATCCCAAAAGTTTCCCCAGTTCCTAATGAACGTAAACCCCTCCTCTCTACACCATCGTCTCATTCATGCATTGAGATTCTGAAGCTCTGCCTGCCTACCTGGCCCTGAGCGTGGAACTGGGATCATTTCTGAGAATGCCACCATAGAGGTCCTGGATTTCAGTCTCTTCCCTAGCAGCCTAAATTTGGCTTCCAGGACATCTCTCCTACCCTTCCCTATGTCATTGGTACCTACATGTACCATGACCACCGGCTCCTCCCCAGCACTACACATAAGTCTGTCTAGATGCCTCGAGAGATCTGCAAGCTTCGCACCAGGCAGGCAAGTCACCATACGGTTCTCACGGTCATCACAAACCCAGCTATCTATGTTTCTAATGATCGAATCTCCCATTACTAACACCTGCCTTTTTTCGTGGGCATACCTCTATGTTAACAAATGGAAATTTATCACCTTTCAGCTGCATGAGCACTGCACCAAAATGTGTGTGCATGTACAATTTTGTGTGTGCTAATAAACTCCACTGAAAACTTGTTTCCCCCCTTTGTGATGTATAGAATCAAAATATCTACATAAAGTAAGGCTGGAAAACTCAAGCTCTTATTGAAAACAAAAAATTCCACTGTAGCAAATCAACATGGATGTTATATACTTCTTTAAGTCCAATATATTTCCAGACTCATGGTATAACCAATTCTGTTATTAATACCCTAGTAAGGTCTTGAAACTTATTCAGTGAAATGGGTCAAAACCATCTCAAACTTCTTAAAATCAGGCCTACAGCTTTTAAATCAGTTTAAACTGAACCATCTTCAAAACCAGTTAGACAATATCCCCAGTGCAGACAGGCCTTAAGAATAGAGTCCATCCCAACTGAGATGAGTGAGAGAAATACTTCTCATCAGTTGTGCCCGAGAATCCTTTCTAAAAGAATAACTGAAAGGTAATCTTAGACACTTGTATATCCCTGCCGAAATTCAGGCACAACAAATACCAGTGGTCAAAGTTTTCATTCTGTATGGTGTAAAACTTCTGAATAGAATGAGTCTTCTGTTAACAGAGGTGTCACTCTGTACTGCAGTGATTCAAGAGCACGAATATTAACCTCAGGGCAGACTGTTCAGGAGCAGGGCACAAACCCCAAATTGGTTGTGAATTCTATATTAGTTTTCACCAACCATTTATTAAGTGTAAAATCCTCAGGCAATGTAACAGCCTAACCATGGAGTCACAGACAATCACCTTTGGGTACTATCTTGCCATCCAAGTTAGTTTGCCTTTGTTATAGATGGTCGCTTACACCAAGGATCACAGCAATATTCAGGTTACTCCCAGTATCAAAGGACAAGTCACTTATCCCAGATCAATTGCACCTTAGATCTCACACCAAAAGACAACACTTGTGGCCAATCCTATAATAAACTATCTAGAGATTTATTAACTAGGAAAAGGAAATAGGTTAAAGGAGGTAATCATAATCATATATACTCACAAATGAGTTCCACTCTTAAGTTTAAAAAAATAATAGAAGTTTCTATCACAAGCAAGGTCTATATGTCCCATAGGCTAACCCAGACTAAACACTGGGGATCTCTTGCTCATGCCTAGAAAACTTCACCCTTGAAAGTCCAGGCAGCATAGAGAGAGATACAGTTTCTCCTTGTCAGTGATTTTTATTCCCTTTCGTCCTTCTGTGAGCTGCCAGCAAGCTGATGGGAGGAATTCTTTGTACGTCTCCTCTTCCTGGGTTGCGGAGAGACGCAATCATCCAAGTCTTTTGTCTTCTGATGTTCTACAGTAGTTCACCTGGTGCTGATGGTTATTCTGTGTTGAGCTGGAGTTGCTGCTTGCAGTGATATTAAACAACAAGAACGTACCCTGCAAACATTTGAACTTCTCCAAGCAGTTTTTCCAGTGGTAAGGTGACCAGATGTCCCATTTTAAAAGGGACAAACTTGGATTTGGGGACTTTTTCTTATATAGCCCCTATTATCCTCCCACCCCAATCCTGTTTTTTCACAGTAGCTATCTGGTAACCCTATCCAGTGATAAGTTCATTTATGTTTATCACCTGCATCATGTAACCTTACCTCTTCTTGCTTCCTGACATGTTAAGCCCTATAGGCCAGAACCTGGATTCTGACTGATCTGCAAAGCATGAAGGTTTTTTTCTGTGTGTGTGTGTGTGTGTGTGTGTGTGTGTGTGTGCGTGTGTGTGTGTGTGTGTGTGTGTAGAACACTGGCTTACAGTTCACCTTTGTTTCCACACTCATATTGCACGTCTGTGCTGAGCCAGTTCCCCTGCACTGAGTTAGAACAGCTCTTAGTTTGCTCTAATTTACATCACTGAAAAAAGATCCACTGGTCCAAATACAGTGTGGCATAGGTGCATCCCAACTGTGCCCACTTTCCTCTAGACCAGTGGTTCCCAAACTTGTTACGCCACTTGTGCAGGGAAAGCCCCTGGTGAGCCAGGCTGGTTTGTTTACCTGCCGCATCGGCAGGTCCGGCCGATCATGGCTCCCAGTGGCCGTGGTTTGCTGCTCTAGGCCAATGGGAGCTGCTGGAAGCAGCGCGGCTGAGGGACATACTGGCTGCTGCTTCCTGCAGCTCCCATTGGCTTGGAGCAGCGAACCGCAGCCACTGAGAGCCGCAATCGAACCTGTGGATGCAGCAGGTAAACAAACCGGCCCGCCCGCCATGGGGCTTTCTCTGCGCAAGTGGCAGAACAAGTTTGGGAACCACTGGTCTAAACACCTCTCTTTTCCCCTGCTCTGACTGGCAGCAGGGAGGTGGAATGCTGCAAGTGCCCTTTGCTAGCTCTGTGCCATCAGAGAATTCCCCCCTTATCCTGGGTTGGTTATAATAACTTTGGGGCAAGTTTGCCTGATAACACAGTGGAAGCGGCTGTGCCACACTAGAAGATTTGGCCCTAAACTTTCATTCATCGACAGAGGCAGGATGGCCTAGGCAGCTGGCCGCCTGTTTTTTACAGAAATATTCACTTCAAATCAACATCGACTTGAATAAAATAATTGACATACAAGTGAGAGCTGCTTGCCACTGTGGCCCACTTATAAAGAACACACTTTCGGATCACGGGAAATCCTTGTACATTGTAAACATCATTAGTCACTCAAAACAGCCCTTTCAGCTAGAGCAACAAAAAGAGATTGTTCTTGACATTTATTTAAGAGGAAGGTGACTGTTTTTTACAGCAGTAAAATACTTACACAAGTGGAAGACAGCAATAGTAAATCAGTATGTCTTATGCTGGAACATAATGTTGAGAGATGCCTGCCAGCATCTTGGAATGGTAATAAAGACCCTCCCATGTTCCAAGGTATCAGGATCTCTGAGCGGGCTGACACAAAGTTTGCAATACTTGTACTTATTGCCTCTTGAACTCTGGTTGAATAAAAGATAAGCAAAAACAGCACAACTCAGGTACAAGGTATTTTTTTATATAATTTAAAATGTTACTGTGCGAGGCAAAATCTCCATAGACTTTCAGTATGTCTACACTATGGGATTATTCCGATTTTACAGAAACCGTTTTTTAAAACAGATGATATAAAGTCGAGTGCACACGGCCACACTAAGCACATTAATTCGGCAGTGTGCATCCATGTACCGAGACTAGCATCGATTTTCGGAGTGTTGTACTGTGTGTAGCTATCCCGTAGCTATCCCATAATTCCCGCAGTCTCCCCCGCCCATTGGAATTCTGGGTTAAGATCACAATGCGTGATGGTGCAAAAACAGTGTCGCGGGTGATTCTGGGTAAATGTCATCACTCATTCCTTCCTCTGTGAAAGCAACGGCAGACAATCATTTTGTGCCCTTTTTCCCCTTGATTGCCCTGGCAGACGCCATAGCATGGCAACCATGGAGCCTGTTTTGCCTTTTGTTACTGTCACTGTATGTGTACTGGATGCTGCTGACAGAGGCGGTACTGCAGTGCTACACAGCAGCTTCATTTGCCTCTGCAGGGTAACAGAGATGGTTATCATCCCTATTGCACCGTCAGCCATTGTAAACTGGCGATGAGATGATGGTTATTAGTCATTTTGCACCGTTTGCAATTGAAAATTGGCGATGACGGTTATCAATCCTTTTGTACCGTCTGCTGCTGTCATGGGTGCTCCTGGCTGGCCTCGCTGAGGTCGGCCGGAGGCGCATGGACAAAAATTGGAATGATTCCCAGGGTCGTTCCCTTCTTTATGTTTTATCTAAAAATAGAGTCAGTCCTGCCTAGAATATGGGGCAAGTGTACTAGAGAACCAGAGAGCACAGCCGCTCCACGTCAAAGCCCCGAGATCCCGCAGAAATGATGAGTTGCATGCCATTCTAGGGGGTGCCCCTGCAACAACCCCAGCCGTTGCTTCCCTTCTCCCCCAATCCTCCTGGGCTACCGTGGAAGTGTCCCCCCATTTGTGTGATGATGTAATAAAGAATGCAGGAATAAGAAACACTGACTTTTTAGCGAGATAAAATGAGGGGGAGGCAGCCTCCAGCTGCTATGATAGTCCAGGCAGGACATTAAAGGGGGGGCGGGGAGAGGAGCTATGATAGTCCAGGGAGTACAGAATCTTTTCTTTAGACATGAAAAAGGGGGGCTGATGGAGCTCAGCCTCCAGCTGCTATGATGAGGATGGTTACCAAGCCTTTTGTACCATCTGCCGGGAACAATCAGGAGTCATTCCCATTTTTATCCAGGCGCCCCTGGCCGACCTCACCGAGGCCAGCCAGGAGCACTCACGGGATGATGAGGACGGTTTTCCACCATTTTGCACCATCTGCCATCAGGAAAGGAAGGGGAGGGGATGCTACTGTTCAGCGCCACAGCACCGCGTCTACCAGCAGCATGCAGTAGACCTACGATGACATTGAAAAAAGCAAGAAACAATTTTTTTCCCTTTTCTTTCATGGGGGCAGGGAGGGGGCATAAACTGACGAGATATACCCTGAACCATCCCGGACAATGTTTTTGACCCTTCAGGCATTGGGAGCTCAGCCAAGAATGCAATTGCTTTTCGGAGACTGCGGGATTGCTGGAGTCCTCAGTTCCCCCTCCCTCCCTCCCTCCCTCCATGAGCATCCATTTGATTCTTTGGCTTTCTGTTACGCTTGTCATGCAGCACAGTGCTGAGTCCCTGCTGTGGCCTCTGTCTATCAGAGCCTGGAGATGTTTTCAAATGCTTTGTCATTTTGTCTTCTGTAACGGAGCTCTGATAGAACAGATTTGTCTCCCCATACAGCGATCAGATCCAGTATCTCCCATACGGTCCATGCTGGAACTCTTTTTGGATTTGGGACTGCATCGCCCACCCGTGCTGATCTGAGCTCCATGCTGGGCAAACAGGAAATGAAATTCTAAAGTTCGCGGGCCTTTTCCTGTCAACCTGGCCAGTGCATCTGAGTTCAGATTGCTTTCCAGAGCTGTCACAATGGTGCACTGTGGATATCGCCGGAGGCCAATACCATCGAATTGCGGCCACACTAACCCTAATCCGACATGGCAATACCGATTTCAGCGCTATTCCCATCGTCATGGAGGAGTACAGAAATTGGTTTAAAGAGACCTTTATATCAATATAAAGGGCTTCGTTGTGTGGACAGGTGCAGGGTTAAATGGGTTTAACGCTGCTAAATTCGGTTTAAATGCATAGTGTAGACCAGGCCTTTGTTACCTAATCACCCAGGATTCTCCCAGAGGTTAACCCTTGGCAGTGGTATGTCTACACAGACTACATAGGGTATGTAGAAAAAACTATGGTTGGCCCATGCTGCCTGACTCAGGCCCATTGGGCTCGAGCTGCAGGGTTGTTTCATTGCTATGTAGACTTCTGGCTCCAGTTGGGACCCTCCCACCTCACAGGGTCTGAGAGTCCAGGTTCCATCCCTAGCTCAGAAATCTGCATGGCAATGAAACAACCTCTCAGCCCAAGCCCCAAGAGACTGAGTCAGATGGCATGGGCCAGCTGCAGGTGTCTAGTTGCTGTGTAAACATACCAATGAGTCTAACGGCATGTCTAGACTACCTGCCAGATTGGTGGGTAGCGATCGATCTATCGGGATCAATTTATCATGTCTAGTCTAGACGCGATAAATCGATCCCTGAATGCTCTGCCATTGACTCCTGTACTCCATCGCAGCGAGAGGCGGAAGTGGAATCGACCGGGGAGTCGCAGCAGTCGACCCCAGGCCATGAGGACGGGAGGTAAGTCGACCTAAGATACGTCAACTTCAGCGACGCTATTCTCATAGCTGAAGTTGCGTAACTTAGCTTGATCCCGCCCCCCCCCCAGTGTAGACCAGACATAAGTTTTCTTTCAAACCTCTACTTAATAGGGAAGGATAATCCTATTGTCATTTCCCTGACTACAAACTATCTATAACAGCCCATGCAAATCTTACACTAAAGTGACTAGGGAGCTAGGTGGGTTGAGATGGATTCACTGTCCAGACCTTCCTTCCTCAGGCTGATTCTTCTTCCTCCACCTCACTCAGCTGATCTCCCCCTTAACTATCTATAACTTTCCTATGAGGGTTACAATGAAAGATTTCCTGCTGGTGCCAAGCTTTAATGTTACATTCAAACTACGAGCAATTAACTAGAGCAACTGCTAACACCTGTGCTAACCTTGACAACTTGAAGAGAGGAAAAAGAAAGAAAACCTAAGAACATTCAATTGTGCAGTTAATTTGGTAGAATAGGTAAAAACACTCAGTTAACACACAGTCCAGCAGTCAGGGTGGCAGACCAAATATCCTGAATGCATGTGATGTCTACACTGCAATGAGCCTAGGCTTAAGCCTAACCACCTCTTGCATCTACGCTGCAATTGCGCTACCCCAGGGCTCGAACACAGGGTCCCAGGACACGTCAGACTGGAGCGTCCGAGCTCAAGTTGAGCTTGGACCTAGGGTTCGAGCCCTATTGCTTTGCAGTGTAGACACAGCCCTGCTTGACTCAAGTCCCAGGAGTCAGCTGAAAGTATCCCACAAATATCCCATGGGACAATTTCCTTGGTCCTCTCTATCCCAACAATCTGCAATCCACTCTGTCGAAAACAGAAACCCCATACCCAGTGGTGTTGCCAGGTGAAGGGACAGCGAGAGCAATTTTAAAAAGGCACTACCTACTGTGGCGCTTTTACTCACCTGGCGGCACTCCAGGTCTTCGGTGGCAGGCCCTTCACTCACTCTGGGTTTCTTCGGCAGCACTGAAGGTCCCACCGCCGAAGACCTGGAGGGTCTGGGAGGCAGGAGCTGTGGGGGGCACTTTTGGGGGCCCTGCAGGCCCAGAGTGGCCCAGGGGATTGGTAGGAGATGGGGAGCAGCCCTCTCTGCTTCCCTCGCCCCATCTCCAGCCGTGTTACTCGGGGGAGGAGGCTTGGGGGAAGGGATATTCCCCTGCACTCACTGGCAGCAACAGAAGTGGAACAGCCCAGCCCCAGCCCACTTCACTCCATCAGCTCCCAGCCGCAGCACTCTACTTCCGTCCGCCAGTGGGTGCAGGGGAGGGGGGATCTTTCCACAGCCCCCTCCCCAAGCAATACTGCTGGGGCAGGGGCAGGGGCAAGGAAAGCGGAGCGGGCTGGGGCCGCGTTGCTCCGCTTCCCGCTGCCAGTGAGTGTGGGGGTGGAGGAGGGACCTTTCCCCAGTTTACATTGACTCGGCTCTGCACACTGCAGTGTGGACACCAAAGCCCTAGATTCGAGCATGAGTTAAAAAGGTCTTAACATACGGTTAAAATACAAGATAGACGCTCAAGCCCAGAGCTCCCTAACAGAGTGGAACTTGAGTCCCACCAACCTGGACTTACACTGCAGTGTAGATATACTCTGAGAGTCTATATTCAGCTCTGGAGCAGCACGGTCAGTTACACTCAAAGCATTCTGGCGGAAGGGGAATAAAAGAGCTCTCTTTGCTCCTGCTACTGACTTCAGTGAGGCCAGGATCACACCCCTAGTGTTTTTAGAAGTGGTTTAAAACAGAGCATATGAGGTACCATTCATATAACCATTTATAACTCAGCAGTTTAATTTCTCAGGGAGTTGTGTGAAGAATCTCTTTTAGGTTTTCACTTCACATAGGTTCATTCCTCTGAATGGATTTTTTGGATTAAATTACCCACACACACCGATGCAAAGCAGAACTCAGCAAAAAGTTTCACCAGGTTTCAAGTCAAAACCCTAACTCAGAACAGACTTTGCTTGAAACTGGACCCAGCTTCACTCAGGAGGTCTTCAACCCTTTCAACAGACCTGAGCAGAGTATCTAATTTGTAACAAAACTTGAAACCAGACAAGAGTTGTTTGGTTTCTGGGGTTTTTGCAAAGTTTTTGCTCAACCATTCCTATGTTTTGTTGGTTACAGATAGGTTAGACAGAAACGCTGCTGCAGTGGTAAATACTGCAGTCCTTACTCAGTGAAATCCTCCTGCTGGAGTTACTGGGAGTTTTACCTGAATGAAGGCTACTGGGTTTGGGCCACAGCGATTATGTAAGTTTTCATACTTCAAAGAGAATATGCTGCACAGCTTATAGTATCTGCAATTGCCACAAAATCTCTAAATTAAAAAAAAATAACCAACATTCTAGACAAAGGACCTGCACAATTTCATTCTACAAATCAAAGTCATTTTCTGAGTAATAGGAGCACACGCAGGCTTGGAAACTACAGCTCCTTTTTCAGTCATAACTTTAAAGAAGAGGACAAACTGCCATGAAATAGTGTTCCTTGGCTGAACCCTTCTAGGCCAAGCTACAGCCTGGAGTGAATTTTTGCAGGTCTCAGTGATAAACTTCTGAACAAAAGGCTTTACAATATGGAGGAAAAGCTGTCAGACCTTTAACTATAGGTGTGCTGGGTAGCAGCGTAACAGTACTTTCACAATATTTCTCGTGGCAGTCCTTGTAAATGGATTTAGACTTTCCTCAGGGATTTCTGCCACTTTGTAGGTAAAATTTTAAGTGCTTTTGTGATCTCTACAGAAAGATATAATATGAGCTAGGGTAGGTAATTTGAATTACTTACAGCAATCATACATTTTGAAAGCATATTCAGTTCATCCTTTTGAACACTCGTTTGGTAGCAAAATTACCTTCCTAAAGCTTCCCTGTGGGACACCCAAAGAGCTTCCAATCTCTGTGCAGTTTGTGGATATACTTCTGTCTTTCTTCCACTTATTAAAGGCTGATTTCTGGGTTGTTTTCCCTTTTTTAAAGGAGAAAATATTATGTAATGTGGATAGGTGTCTCTCGATTAATTTAGTGCAAATATCTCATTTGCAGCGCTTTTGTTCTTCCACTCAGAACCCCTTCCTTATGCTATTCCATAGAGGAGAAAATATTTATTCTGAAGTGTCACCTAACCACTGACAAATTGCTTTTTATTTGAGGTCTCTGGTGACTCCCAGGCACAGGGAAAGTTATTTCTATTTCAGAAAATACCAAATCCATTTCTCTTCATTTTTCCCCAATGTATGGACCCAGTCCTGAATTCTGTACTCCCCTAGTTGTCCGACTAATGTAAATGAGGCTAATTGCATAAACACAGCAAACAAAATCAACCCCTATATGTTAACAGAAATAATTATCAGTATAAGACTCTCAAGCCAAGTTTTATAAGACTTCATAACACATGCCTGACACGAACCCACAACAGCAAGGAAATAGGAAAGTGAAGCCACCTCATAGTTCTTCTCCTCCACCCACAGACACACATCCTGTCACTACTACAGCAGGCCACTTATCTCAGCTTCTGGAAGGATGCCAGCCTTCCAGCACTTTGATCTAGCCGCTCCAGATGATTACACCAAACATCCACCACTAATAGTGTTGCAAGAGGGTAGCTTGTTAAAGAGAGGTGCGGAAGAGAGGGTTGTGTGATATTCTAGTGTGATTAAAAATAAGACATTATTGTGGATAATGAGAACATCCACAGTTACATTAGAAGATAAAAATGTATTTTTAATAAGGGAAATAAAATCATGCTTCAGGGCATAAACTAATGGATGAGGTTAAAAAGAACATTTCTCTATTAGCAGGTTAATCCATAATTATGCACAATGGAGTTTCTTGCATCTTCCTCTGAAATCTCTGGTGCTGGCCACTCTCAGACACAGAGTACTGGTCTATATAGACCATTGGTTTGATCCAGTGTGGCAATTCTCCATCACCTGAATATCTGAATCAAAACTGGATATATTTCTAAAATATATGCTAGTTCAACCAGAAATTATGGGCTTTACCTCGCGGCAAAATATCTCTAGCCTGTGTTAATCCAGGAGAGGTGACTAGATCTGATCACAATGGTCCCTTCTGGCCTTAATATCTGTTAATCAATGGATGCATATGTTCATAACAATAAAGAAGAGATTTAATAAAATTTACAAACACCCGTTCTTACAAATGAAGCCCTGACTTTTGCTTGGATCAACTGAGAGACATGCCAGCCAGAGGAGTGAGCAAGAGGAATCTCTTTGCTTATCTCCCCACAGGCCGTTTCTCCTTCCTGTCTTTCAGAAGACCACAAGTACAGCTGTACAAAGCCCTGGCTAATCATCCTTATTAAAGCCCACCTACTAAACATATTTCCTGATTCTGCAAGAAAGACCAATAGCTCAGGCAGTGTGTTCTTGAGATGATGTCATCTAATTATCTCATGTAGCAATTCCCACTCCCACTGCTCTGATCAGTGTTTTAATGATCACCTCCCCTTATTCCACAAAAGTTTAATTGCTGAGTAACTCAAGACCTCTTCACATCATTTGAGCTTCCTGACACGTATGAATATGGAGAGACCCTTTTCTTTTTTCCTATGGGAAATTAACAAAATAATTCACTTTTTCATTCACTAACTCAAGTGAATCTAAGTCAGGTTCATTCTTAGAGGACATATATATAACAAATTCTACCAAATTAAAATATAGCAGGGAAATGTCAATAATAATGATCATCATAATCATAAGTCTTAGCTCTTATATAGCTCTTTTCATCTAGACATCTCAAAGCACTTTAAAAGAGAAAGGGAAGGATCACTTTCACTATTTTCAAGCTAGGGAAACAGGAATAAAGTGATTCGAACATGCACCTTGAATATGTTAAGGCACATCCACAGAACATGAAAAAAACCAAACACTGCCCTCTCTCGTTGTTATTGCTTACTCCTAGCAGCATTAACAATGCATAGTTACATTAATTTAATGGAGCTAGGTCTACTGCATATATAGAACTAGATGTAATACAAAGGGACAGATTTTCAGCCCTGCTCTGCTCCTTTGGAAGAGGAAACAATCTCTATCTCCATAACTGAGGATTCATGAGGCATGGGGAGTCCCCAGCGGATGTACAGTTCGGCATACCAGGTTCTTAGTCTACCTTCCACTGCTGCTCCTACTGTAGGGGCCAATGTTAGGAGCAAGGAGGGGGTGTGGCCAAAGCACATAGGCCTGGATCCACAAAGGGGCCTAGGCACAACACCTAACTTTTAGGCACCTAGAAAATCACGGGAACAACCTGTGACCCACAAAGCCTGAGTTAGATGCCTGGGCTCCTCATAAAATGAATGGGGAGAGATGGGTACCTTAGAATGGGATCCATAAAAGCCAACACATTAGGCGGGGAGCTACTTAAGCTAGCCAATAGGAGATGCTGATGAGAGGGGTGTCTCCTATGCCCTGCCCTCTCCCAGACACAGGTGCCCAAGTCCAGGCTGCAGGGAGGAGCATATCTCTGCTAGCGATCCATAAACCAGGGGAAGATAGGTGCTTCTCCCCTCCACCTAACTCATGTATGGGGCCTGATCAGGTAGGCATGCTCAGAGGCCACCTCAATCTACACAAAGCAGCTGAAAGGGCAAGTGGTTCTCCCTATTACCTGTAGCCCAGTGGTCAGGGCTCTCACCTGGGAAATGGGAGACCACCAGTTCAAGTACCCCATCTACATGTAAGCAGAGTCAGAGTCTGGTTGAAAGAATTTCAGAGAGTGTATTTGCATAGGCACGCCTACCCCATCTCAGGCTGCCGAGCTGTGGGACTGCTTTGTGACAGAAATGACTCAACTTCAGTTGCGTGGTACTTGCTAGACAAGGGACATGGGTTCCAAAACCCAGTGAATTGAGAGAGGCTGGGGACAGGTATCTGTGCCTGGTGGTGCAGTCTCCTTGTGGAGCCGGAAGCACCAGTTCCACTCTCTCCACTGTGGAATGTCAGAGTTGATTTTTTTATTCCCTTAAGAATCTAGATACAGGTGACTGAGCTGAACTCACTTTAGGCTAATGGTGCACTAGCACTGGGGCTCCCCTACTATGAGCTGAGATCACTAAGAGTTGAAATCACTAAAGAGCTGAAATTACTGAGCTGAGAGCACCGAGTACTGTGCTAACTAGTGGGGGATCCTGAAGCTATACTGCGGAACAGAGCAGCTAGCAGAGTGGAGCAGTTTGTGGGGATGGCTAGAGCGGATCATGGGACAGCTGGTTGCGCGGAGCGACTGGCAGAGCGGAGTAGCTGTGGGACAGGTGGAGCGGCCCACAGAGCGAGCGGAGCCAAGCAGTTTGCAGGGAGAACTGGAGCAGCTCATGGAGCAGAGCAGCTGGTGGAGCGGAGCAGTTTGTGAGGATGGCTGGAGAAGCAGAGTGGAGCGGCTGGTAAAGCGGAGCAGTTCGTGGAGAAGGCGGAAGCAGAACCCACAGAGAGGCAGGGCAGTTGGCCCCGGACCATGTAAGGTGCCCCTTTCTACCCAGGCTGAGGGGAGGGACCTCTACAGATAAACTCTCAAACTCTGGGGGTGGCATTGACCAGAGACTTTTGGGTTGTTGGACTTTGGGGTGATTGGACTTAAAACCCTAAGGGGAAAAAGAACATTGCCAAACATACTTGGAGGTGGGTTTTTGTTTATGGCTTGTGTTATAACCCTGTTTGTGGTGTTTCTCCAATGGGATGCCGCATTGATTCCTTCCTTTATTTAAAAGATTTTGCTACATTCAGACTCCATGCTTGCGAGAGGGGAAGTATTGCCTCCTAGAGGCGCCCAGGGGGGTGTGGTATGTGAGTGTCCCAGGTCACTGGGTGGGGGCTCGAGCCGGTTATGCATTGTGTTACTGAAACGGAACCCCTGGATACTGAACCTGGCCCTTGTTGCTGCCAACTCAGAGGGGCAGAAGGGTTACATACAGGATGAGAAGGGATTTGAACAGGGATCTGCCACTTCTCCGGTGAATGCCCCAACCACTGGGCTGGAGTGTCATTCTCAGTCTCTGGCTCAATTAATATTCAATTATTTAATTAAAGTGGACCAACGTCAAGAGGGCGGAATATTCCATAGTGCAGCGGGTAGGGCGCTCACCAGAGAGGTGGCATGTTTCTGCTCAAATCCCTTCTCCTCATCAGGTGAGTGCTATAACCACTGACCTAAAGGATATCAGGGATGTCCTCCCTCCCTGGGCTGCTTTTTGTGGATTTAGGCAGCATCTGAACATATCTACTGGATCATGCCCAACACACAAGTGAGATGGAGGAGCACCCAGTTTCCCCTGGTTTGTGAATCACTCTGGGGCTCAGCAGGGAGAGGGGTGCCCAGAGGCAGCAGTGTGAGTGCCCAGAGACAGAAATATAGGTGCCATGGGAACAATTACTGCAAACACTTAGGTGTCAAGGGAGTTTAGATACTTACAAGATTCAGTGGTAGCCAAGCGGGAGTGTTGTGGATAATGGTGGTACCTAAAAATGGGACTCGGGCACCTAAGTATCTTTGTGGCTCAGGGCCACAGTGTTCAGGCTTTCCCTAGATGCTTCCTTGAGGAGCTTTCCTAGCTGATGCAGTTTAGAGCAACCCCTAGACTGCTCTAACTTACTGTGGGGATGAGACTGGGGCAGATCCAGACAAAGAATGAGGGAAGTGCCTTCAACTCCCTGGCAGCCCTCTTCCCCCTCTCCTGCAGCAAGCAGATCTTTGGCCAAAGTTCCAAATGGAGGAAAAACTATAGTTATTCAGGGGGAGAGGGGAGGAATTCAAAAGCACCAAGTGACTCAGAAGCCTAAATCCTATGATTTAAGCCTAACTCATTAGGGTGTTTTTGAAAATATTACCCACTTGTCTTCTTTGCATTTTGTTTAATCTATAGTTAAGTATGTTATTAAAGTCTAACTATTCTTAGTTTAAAAAAAGCAATACAGTGTTTCAAAATCATACAAGTTCTACATTACCTTGAACTATTCTAATTCAAGCCATTATTCCCCTGAAAGAAAACAATATATTTGTACTGGTTCATTGTCAAAAGTATATTTTTCAGGTGATCTTTTGTCTTCTAAAGGACAGTGTGATAGATTGTAGCAAAACTACATGTTGTGTTACATTACAAATGTTACATCATGTATTAAGGTTACAGTTAAACATCACCTTTAAAAACTTGCTGCCAGGCCTGCCGACAGCAATTCTGGGCCCCAGGGAAGAACAGTCAATGGGCCCCCACACATGCACAAGCCCGTGCAGAGGTGGTCAGCCTGACATTTGGGAGGTGCTGCGTCTGCACTGGCTGGTGGCCACTGAGCTGCCAGCTGTACAGCTGGGTGCACTCTTCCTGCATGGCTTCCACATGCCCACCCAGTAGGGTTTCCAACTGTCTAATCATGCAAACCCAAAGAACCTTGCCACACCCTGTACCTTCCCTGAGACCATGCCCCTGTCCCACCCCTTCTCTGAGGCTCCACCCCCTGCTCACTCCATCCCCCTCTCTCCATCGCTCACTCTCCCCCACCTTCAATCACTTTTACCAGGCTGGGGCAGGGTGTTGGGGTGCAGGAGGGAGTGAGGGGTGCAGGCTCTGGGAGAGAGTTTGGGTGCGGGCTCTAGGCTGGGGCAGAGGGTTGGGATGCAGGAGGGGGTCAGGGGTTTGGCACATATCCCCTTTCTGTGGCTGCCAGGAATCTACTAGGACATGCTATGAGCTGCTGGCTTTGTATAAGAGATGCTTGTAGGCTCTTTCTGAGGTATCACACTGTAGTTATGGTTAAACTGCATGGACATACGTGTTCTTTTAGGGCCCAATCTTTCTTGCCATACTCAGCTAAGCAGTCTCATTGACTTAAGTAGAACTAGTTAGGTATTTCAAATAAGGCAAGTGTAATCTTTGGATCCACAGAGGAAGTTTTTCTTCTGAAATATTAGAGGGCCTCCATAGTGCTATGGGCCACGGAAACGCATGAATCACACATGTAAAATGGCATTTCTGGGGCCTTTAATTTTCCATTAAAGATGGAAGAACCCAAATGGCCAAATTTAGAACCCATTTGACAACCATGAGATCAAAATGAAGGACCTAATCCAACTCCCATCAAAGTCAATGAAAAAATGGCCATTGGTCTTGCTGTGAATTGAAGCAAGCCCTCAGAATAGAACCCAAAACTTTTGAGACTTGAATTAAGTTTGGTTCTGATTTTAAAAAATATTATTATTATTTTATTCCCCTGCTAACCCTACAAGCAGGGAAAGAATAAGTGTCAAACCTAACACTGACTTCCAGTTAGGAGTACATGTTTTCTGAACATTACATTCCCCTTGGGGGGAAAAATGGTTTAAGATGAAAAGAGAAAAAACGTGTGTTGTGAAAAGCAAAACTTTAAAAAACATGGTTCTATAGGATTCGCAAAATACTAAAACAGAAGCAGGCTCCCCAATTCTTATGGTCACTGAAAGAACAGATTGTGGAAAGAGGCAAAGCATCTCCAAAAGAAAGGGAAGAAAACAGAAAGTTACACCTGAAGCATGATGACATTATGACACATAAGACATTTTGCCCTCCCTAGAGCCAAAAGAACAGGTTATTAGACCTTTTCCTCTGATATTATGGGATCTGATACAAAGCCAATGAAGACAATGTTAAGACTCCCACTGACTTCATTGCGGTTTGGATCAGGACCATAATGAGAAACATGTCTGATACAATGAAGATTAGAGATGGGCATAAGCCCCATAGTTCAGATCTATCTATGGATTAACCCTTTCCCAAAGGAGGTTGAGACCCCCGGCTCTGCTTTGGACCACCTGAAAAGTTTGTATCTGGACCTGGATTCAAACTTTCTCAAAGGGACTTGGCTCCAGGAATTAGCTTCAGTCCCATCTCTCCACATCCCTTTAAAGATGGCAAAATTGTAGTTAACTAGGTACTCGTCCCATTAATTTTACAGGTACAGCAAGTCCTTTGTGAAGAAATATTAAAATAAAGAGGAAGAAACCCCAGATTTTTGAGTTTCCTATTTTATGCTGTACAAGAACACAGATGCCTAATGTTTTAATGGGTGGGAAAATGTTCCTGGCAAAAGAAGTGAATTTAGTATTAAGTGAAAGGCACTTTACTGAAACTGTGACATTCAGTTCGTAATCACACTTTTATTATTGGAGGTAAATTGTGGTCACTCCCTGTCATGGTATAAACTACAACTCTGAACCTTAGCGTCCAAAAGATGGGGTACCAGCATGAATTCCTCTAAGCTCAATTACCAGCTTAGTACTTGTAGCACTGCCACCAACCAGGAATTCCAGTGCCTGGTACACTCTGGTCCCCCCAAAACCTTGCCCGGGGATCCCCAAGACCCAGACCGTCTGGATCTTAACACAAGGAAAGTAAACCCTTTCCCCCACCATTGCCTCTCCCAGGTTTCCCCTCCCTAGGTTACCCTGGAAGATCACTGTGATTCAAACTCCTTGAATCTTTAAACAGAGAGGAAAATTCACCTTTCCCCCTCCTTCTCTCTCTCCCTCCCAGACTCTTCCTGAGAAAGAAAGTAATTCTAACACAGAGAGAAATTAACCTCTCTCTCCCCCTTCCCTCCTTTCTCCTCATCAAGTTCCTGGTGAATCCAGACCCAGTCCCCTGGGGTCTCGCCAGAATAAAAAAAACAATCAGGTTCTTAAACAAGAAAAGCTTTTAATTAAAGAAAAAAGAAACAGTAAAAATTATCTTTGTAAATTTAAGAGGGAATATGTTACAGGGTCTTTCAGCTATAGATACTGGGAATACTCTCCCAACCGAAGTATACAAGTACAATTTAAAATTCTTCCAGCCAAATACACATTTGAACTTCTTCCAACCAAATACACATTTGCAAATAAAGAAAACAACCATAAGCCTAACTCGCCTTATCTACCTAGTACTCACTATTCTGAACTTATAAGAGCCTGTATCGGAGAGATTGGAGAGAAACCTGGTTGCACGTCTGGTCCCTCTGAGCCCCCAGAGTGAACAACAACTAAAAACTAACAGCACACACACAAACTTCCCTCCCTCAAGATTTGAAAGTATCCTGTCCCCCGATTGGTCCTCTGGTCAGGAGACAGCCAGGCTCACTGAACGTAACCCTTTACAGGCAAAAGAGACATGCAGTACTTCTGTTCTATTAACCCTTGACTAGCTGTTTATGACACTCCCTTTACTTTGAAGCTTTAATTTAGTAAAATATAATTCTACTACAGTAATTTCACACCATCTCTGGGTTTCCTGCAGCACTGCTTGTTAAGCAGAATTATACAGAGCTTGACCTCGCCTTTACCACATCGAATACTGATTTTCTCCCTGAGTAACTATCAACAATGAAGTTACCAAGCAACTTTTTTAATGTGATATTGGAGATATGTCATTATCGCTGTTGTGGAACTTTCCTTCATCATCTAAAGCTGTTCCCACATCAGGGTTCTCAGAAGACAAGATTATGGGGTGATTCTTTTATAACATGAGTGGAGACAACCTACTGAGACTAATAGCATAAGCATTCCATTTCATTAAATATTTTTCTTTTCCCCCGGGTCCTTTAGTAATTTCCACCTAATGAAACATCTTATCATTTTCCAGCTAATTAAAATATAGACTCAAGCAGATGAGCAATGCAGTGTTACTAAAGTGTCCATTTGTTTAGCTTGTCAGTTTCTGAAGAATTTTTAGTTTCAGTTGTGACTGAAATGTGTGGCACCAGATTACTCATCCATAGAAACCACAGTTGAAAAATAAATTAAATTAATTAACCCATAAAACTCATGAGGATTACACATTTCATGACAGTGCATTACCTAATAGAGCCAAATAAATGGATGAAAATATAGTCCTAATCAGAAAAGGTCACCAAAAAAAATCACTGGATTGAGTTTTAAAACGGAATCTGTTCAGATCTTTTCTGGTTATGTGAAAACTTTTTATTGCTTGTTTGTTTTTTTGTTTGTTTTTTTAATCAAGGAAACAATGTGCTAAATATTAGCACTGATGACAGTGAGAGACTGTTATATTGTGTATATCCAGTGTCAAAGTTAGAATCAGGACTCACAATTTGTCAGACCACTCTGTTTATTAGCGCAGCGCTCCGCCAATAACATTCAGAATATGTGAGTGGCCATGCAAGGCCCAAACAGTCTTATTTATACAGATAAAAGAGCGGGAAGTAAACAAAGGGACAAAGAAATCAAAACAGTAAAATTCACCTGGGGCACAGCATGCATATCCTATTTCCTTACTAACTGTTATCGATCTAAGGCTAATGCTTCACCAATTGCCCTTAAATGGTGCAATTGTTCTATGTTAATGTCTATATTCCTGACACCTGGATTGCAGCATTCCAACAATTTTGCTTAAAGGTACAGACAACATTTCTTTAATCTTTTCTATTCTTACTATATAATTCATTCTACTTTCACACCAGGTAGTGCAGATGGCTTGTGTCATGCCGTGTGTCCTTGCACAACTTGGTCAAAGTCTTTCACTCATATTCTATGATCCCTGCACTATTACAGACTTGGGCCTTTGATGAGCAGAGGCTGACAGAAACACAGAATTGCGCTAAATTATGTGAGGTGAACAAATGTGCACTGGGACTGGATTAAGGCTGACAGACTCATTTCACTGGTAATTTACACTAGTTTTGAACCCAAGTTGGTATTCAGAGGTGAAAGGCTAGTGTATTCAATCCACAGTCATCCAGCTCCTCTGATTTATACTTTATGTCTGATACATGGCTTAAAAGATATATCTGAAGTCCTGGGTTTCAGTTTGTCAGGAGTGTAACTGTAATTAATGAAAGCAGCAAAGAATCCTGTGGCACCTTATAGACTAACAGACGTTTTGGAGCATCAGCTTTCGTGAGTGAATACCCACTTTGTCAGATGCATGTAGTTGAAATTTCCAGGGGCAGGTATATATATACAGGCAAGCTGGAGATAATGAGGTAGTTCAATCAGGGAGGATGAGGCCCTGTTATAGCAGTTGAGGTATGAAAACCAAGGGAGGAGAAACTGGTTTTGTAATTGGCAAGTCATTCACAGTCTTTGTTTAATCCTGAGCTGATGGTGTCAAATTTGCAGATGAACTGAAGCTCAGCAGTTTCTCTTTGAAGTCTGGTCCTGAAGTTTTTTTGCTGCAGGATGGCCACCTTAAGGTCTGCTATAGGTTGAAGCTGAGGTTGAAGTGTTCTCCTACAGGTTTTTGTATATTGCCATTCCTAATATCTGATTTGTGTCCGTTTACCTTTTCTGTAGCGACTGTCCAGTTTGGCCGATGTACATAGCAGAGGGGCATTGTTGGCATATGATGGCGTATATTACATTGGTGGATGTGCAGGTGAATGAACCGGTGATGGTGTGGCTGATCTGGTTAGCTCCTCTGATGGTGTCGCTGGTGTAGATATGTGGGCAGCTCTGCCAACTCTGCCAACTCTGTGAAATTGCGTGGCTCTATAACAGCAATTTAGCAGGTTCAAAATTAAGGCTAAAATTAGTCATTAAACTCACACGACTATCATCACTGGATTTAAGGCTTACATTACTGCAAGTTTCAAGGATAATATTTAAGAACCGATTTAAATGCTAATGAACTGACGACATAAAATTGCATAACTAAAATACTCCACAGCTGCATCTCAGCCACGGTACTGCTCTTTCCTTCATTTGACTCCAGTCATAACAACAGTGTTATCGTCAATTAATTTATCAGGTACTAGGTACTATGTAACATGAACCCAGGAACTATGGTCTTTGACAATAAAAAAGTCAGCAAACTGGCTGCTTAAAAGAAACAAGTTCAGAAAGATTTGACTGTTCCATTTCCATTTTGCAAACCATGGATCACCCTGGCTACTTTGCGCCACTCCAGTGACATGATATTGCTGTGGCCCTACAATATAATTAATTATTAGTCGTGGATCAGGACCCCATTGTGCTAGGCACCCATACAAACACAGAACAAAAAGCTCATGGCTGCCTCAAATAGCTTAAAATCTGAGTCAAACAACAACAGCAGAAAAGCTGCCAGTACAGTCACAGTTCAGGCATAGGACCTGAAGCCCCACTGAATTCCCCTGGTTTTATGTAGGAGCACATTGCCATCAAATGAAGTTATGCAGTGGAGAATCCAGCCTATAATTATTTTCTAAATAGTCTGTTAACAATTATTGGCATTTCTTCCTCCTTTCAATTGTGTTTTTAAAATTTAAGAATCAAAACAGAGCTTCAGCACAAAAGGGGTAGGAAAATATTGATCATTTCCTTCGCTGTATAATCATTCAGTATGAAAAAGTCCGATTATTTTTTCACTAAAGACCTAAGACAAGTTATCCTTATAACACCCACAAGACAATTTTGCTTTGATGTCTCAGTGTGACAGGGCAAAAGCAGAGCAATTTGATACTAATGATTTCAGTCACCATCCTAATGCTTCATGTTTTAAAGATCATTTTGCAAGAAAGACATCATTTTGCAGCCTCATTAGAATAATAAAAGTTAATGCTTACATAATGCTTTTAATCAAATACAAAGCACTTTGTAACAACCAATAAGTTTCATTGGTCCCATTTTTAGAGAAGGGAAACCAAGGCACAGCAACTTTGTTGAGGTGTCACATGGAGTCTGTAACAGAGGCTGCAGTATCCAGATCTCAGGACTTCTAGGCCTGTGTCCTGTCCACTGAACTACCCTGTCTAATCCCCACTAGACCAGATAGGATGATAGTCTTTCAGCTGTCTGCAATAGTCATACATGGCTTCCTTTCTCTTTTCATCAGCCATCCCATATGCTCTTACTCACTCTTGCCTTACCCTCTTTCCTGTCTGAGCATTTCAACACTAATGAAATTTCACTTCAAAAACAGTCTATGGGATAGACCCACAGTCCCATGATGGTTCTTCTGTATGCCATGGTGGCACAAAGGGATCCTAAGCCATCTTAACTTGTCTCTCCACATTCTCCCCTCAACCCTCCCAAATATGGAAAATCTCCAGAATGCTGGATCACCCATGAAGAATGGTCTTGTCCTTGAAATCCCATTTTTTGACAATTTTGTTACCAGTTCTACTCACAACATTTGAAACAAGCAATACTAATGCACTAAAGCAACACTACAAAACTGCTATCATTTGGGATAAGAGGAGGGGAAGGTGACCTAAGAGTCACTTCTCTTCATTTTTACAGACCCATTTCCTTGACTTGCAATTTGCATTAGACAAGCTTCAGTGTCATCACAAAATCATACTCCTGCCATGCATCCTAACTGGACAAACCTGTCCCTTATGAGCATAGTTATAGATGGGTCTAAGCCACAGAGCTGCAATCCCAATCTGGATCAGAACTTCCCCAAAATTCAGGGAGTGCTAGGACATGAAGCTCTGATTCTCGTCCATCTCTAATTATAATGCACCAGCTGCCCACTTGGGTTGTGCCAGTTTGATTCATTATTCATCTTGAAATTGTCTTTTTATGTCATCTGTTTGTTAAGAACAGGCACAAATTTCCCTCAAGATCTCCATTGAAATCCAGGCAACCACAATGCACAGGTTTCAGAATGTGAGAAGAAAGAAACGAACTGGTAGGAACCCAAGTCTGGGCGCACTCCTCAATATTTATAGGCATCTGAGAATAACTTTATTTTAGCCCATCTACATATAAAACACAGAGATGCAAATGAGGCAGTCCTTCCATTGTAAAGGAGTGTCGATGGGAAATTCTTACATATGTTTGGTTCATCAATGGCAGAAGAATGTTCCCTCCTCGGAGAAGATTTACCATTTGTGCTACTGCCACTTCACTGTTACATATAGCCTGGACGTCAATGGGAAGGTGCATTGCACTTTACAACTTTCGGCAGGGGACTCAAATCTAGCTGCTGCAGATATTCACTATTGGAGCCTTTACTGTTCATTTCATGGCAGTCACGCAGTGAGCTTTAAGACCTGAACTGGTTTAAAAAATTGATAGAGATGAAATATTTAAGTATTCAACGGATTAAGTGTTTAATGTTCAAAAAGGAACATTTCACCCTTCACCTGCCTCACACAAAGCACAACCCCTTATGTTAAGGGGAAAGAAATGTGGCTGTTGCCACAGTGCTAAGCTATCAGTGGCCTTTTTGAAACATAGGGAGGAATAAAACTCATATTGACACAGATGGGATCACTGGGATGAAATGAAGTTTTATTAAAGGATATGCTGCAGGGGAAGATACAAGCCCACCACCACATAACCAAAGGGGACGGTGCTTTACAGTCTCTCACCGATTATGATTTGATTAGTTTTCAGTGCCATCTTAGCCATGTGACACATATAGAAAGCCATCCAGGGCATCAGAAGATTGGTGAGCAGGAAGTTGTTATGGATGTGGAGTTTCTTGTCCTGTGCCCCTCACCAGCTGATGACGGTCAGTCTCCAAACCCAGGCTTTCCTAGCTTCCCATCCTTTGTACTGCACCCATACTTTTTTTCCTAGCCTCGCATACAATTTTGGTACAAAATAATATACTCATAATTTCTGTTATACGCTATTGGGGAAGAAGAAAATGGATACTAGCAAAATTATTTCATCAAAAATCTGTGGGTCCCATCCTACAAACTTCTACTCACTAGAGTGGTCCTTACTCATGCAAGTAGCCCCCGCATGAGTAATGACTAGTCAGATGAGTAAAGAGTTGCAGGATCAGGCACTATTTGTGCTGCTTGCTTATGTTGATACACAGAAGAAGATATTTTCCAAATGATAAAGATATTTACTGTAAGTACAGACAGGTTATGAATATAATCGCATTAGCATTCTATTTATAATTAGCCTTGTTCCTTTCGTTTTTTTAAAAAGGTCCCTACCTAGTACACTTCTTTCCTTGGAAGCCTAAACAGACAGTTGGTTGATTTCCATGTCAGTTAGGCATGTGGCTTCCTTCTGTAACTGCCACATCCCCACGTACTCAATATGAACTTTTGTACCTTTTGCTATGTTTTTATAAAGAAGATTATCCTAATTAACAAACAGAACAAGAAACCAGGGGGACTGAATTTCAAGGAGGACACTGTAGGGATTGTGTTAATTGAGGTGATCAGCGAGATTAAGATCAGCCTTGCTGGTTTCTCATATTGCTCTTAATGACACAATACACAGCCCCAAGCATGTTACCTGCTGTACAACGTATTTAAGTCTCTTTCTTCCCTAGGGTGTGTAATCTAATCTTCTAGATAAAACACTTAGCTGAGTGAAAACCAGCTGGCATTCAGAGCTCTACTTCTAAAATATAACATCCATGCAAGGTTTTAAAAACTACTAAAAATAGTGAAAGCCAATAAAAATAGTAAATCTCGGGGGTGTTGATAATTAAGCCTAATCATTTTTGGAATTTATTCACACTTTAAGTATATTGTGTTTGCTATAAAATGGCTGCAGTTAGCAATAAATTCAGCAATTAAAACTTAGGTATCCCTACAGCAAAGGAGTTTGCATATTCCTATTTTGAAAAATGGAGCTGTTTATGAGAAAGTATCTGAACTATCTCAGACTTTGTCAAATTAATTCTTGATAGAGACCTTCCAAACCCGGGTCAGAATCACTAGCACAATGATTTTTTTGCACACTAATTTGCACCAAAGTGCTTGCCAAGGTGAAAAATCAAGATATTTGAATATAAAGAGGCACTGATCCTGATTCCCAAAATTTGTTGTATTTTTACAGGTATTTATTTATATAGAAGGTTAATGAGAACATATGTTTTTCAGCTATATATATATAGCATTCGCCACTCCATTAGATAACTACAAAATTACTTGACCTTGCTAAAAACAGGCTTTTGCACATGGGAGCAATGTGAGTTGAAAACTATTTGAAAGGAAGTATGGGTTCTGTGGTTGAGGTGGTGCTATGAGTATCGCAAGCTCTGAGTTAATCTCTGACTTAAACTTCGGGTGTGACTTTGAGCAAACCACCGAATCACTTCATGCCTCAGTTTCCCATTTGTAAAATGGGAATAATAATATCCCTTTATTTAGAGCAAATGCTCCTTGGGTCAAGGATTGTGTCCTACTCTGTGCGCCTCAGACACACTGAACTGATGTCATAAAGGAAGTGAAGAGAAGACATTTTTCAGTTTTTTTATATCAATGTTAGGTGTCTTGGTAACAAGCAAGAGGAATTGAAAATTCTCATTGATGACAGGAAATGTGATAGAATTGCCATTACTAAACCTGGAGGAATGATTCACATGACTGCAGAGTTAAAATTGATGGATACAACCTGTTTCAGAAGGATAGAGAGGAAAAAAAGAGATGGAGAAGGTGGCACTCTATGCTAAAGACACCATTATCTGGTTTAGAGTTATACTCAGGGCCACGGGATTTTGAATTCATATGGATTAATGTACTAACTAAAAAAGTTCTGGAGGAAGAACTGATGGGAGTCTGCTACAGATCACTGAATCAAAGCAGAGAGCAGATTGAGTTATATCTTGAGTAATGGGTAGAAAGAAAAATTGTGTTAAGGTGGAGAATGAAAATTGAGACCTCTTTAAAAAGAGTTTATCAGATGACCAAGAAGCCACAACTCCACAATCAAGATTGAGAATAACTCTGGCTAAAAGCCCATCCTGCTTCAGTGGCAAAGTGAACACAGCAATAAGTAATAAAAAATCAATATATAACAAATTGAAAAGGGGGAAATAGATAGCAACCAATATGAATTAAAAATTATGAAGTGTGCAAACCTGATCAGAGACATTAAAGACCTCATGGAAAAATCCATGGCTGGAAGGGATAAGGTCAGACAAGAAGAATGAGTTTAAGTATATTAGGAACAAAAGAAATCCTAACAATAGTGTAGGTCCAGTCCTAGATGGAGATGGTAAAAAGGTTAATAATGATGTAAAAAAGGCAGAAGTGTTCAACAAATATTTTTGTTTTATATTTGGAAAGAAGCAGGATGATGTATTTGTATCACATGAGGCTGATGAAGTACTTCCCAATCCATTAGTAACTGACAGGGATGTTAACATCTGCTAGGGGAAAATGTTTTTAAATTAGCCAGTCTGGACAACTTGCACACAAGAGTCCTAAAAGAGTTGGCTAGGGAGATCTCTCACCCACTGATGTTAATTTTTAATAAACCTAGGAATACCAAGGACATTCCAGAAGACAGGAAGATAGTTAATATTGTACCAGTGTTCAAAATGGGGAGGCAGAATGGCCAAGTTAATTGTACACTGGCCAGCCTGACCTCAGTCCTGGGCAAAATAATGGAAAAGCTGATATGGGATTCAATTAATTAAGATTTAAAGGTAAGAATATAATTAATGTGGTTTTATGAGCAATAAGTCTTAGTCCTCTAAAATAAAATAAAACACACATGAAACAGGCTAACTGACAGATCTCAAAAACTACAGTAGTTGTCAGTGGTGAATCTTCACTGAATGGAGGGTGCTTCTAATGGAGCTCTGCAAGGATCAGTACGAGGCCCAAACACAATTCAGCATTTCCATCCACAGGCTGGAAGTAAATCTGAAATCACTGCTGATAAAATTTGCAGATACAACGAAGATTGGCAGAGCCATAAATCATAATGAGAACAGGACAGTCATACAGAGCAGTCTGGATTGTTTGGGAAGGCGGGTCCATGCAAACAAACAAACAAAACAGACAAATGCAAAGTGATACATCGAAGAACAAAGAATGCAGGCCAGGCTTCCAGAAAGGAAAATTGTATCCAGGGAGCAGTGACTCTGGAAAGGATTTAGGCATCACAGCAGACAAGCAACTCAATGTGAGCTGCTAATGTGATGCTGTGGCAAAAAGGGCTAATGTGATCCTTGGATGTAAAAATAGGGGAGTAGTGAGTAGGAATAGGCAGGTGATTTTTCTGCTGTGTATGGCACTGGTGAGATCCATACTGGAATACTGAGTACAGTTCTGGTATCCACATTTTTAAAAGGACGTGGAAAAACTGAAGTGTACAGAAAAGAACTACAAATACTATTGGAGGGCTGGAGAAAATGAGATACAGTGAGAGACATAATGAGCTCTATTTGTTTAGCTTAACAAATAGAAGATCGAGAAGTGATTTGATTTGATTACAGAGCAAAAGTCCCTTTGCAGGGAGAAAAGAGTGTCTACTAAAGGGCCTATTTAATCTAGTGAATCAAGACATAACAAGAACCAATGGCTGAAAGCTGAAGCTAGACAAATTCAAATTAGACAAACTGTTGAACAACTGCTCATTAAGCAAGCACTGTCCATCCTGTGCATTGAAGGAGGCAAGGATCCCGTGGAAAAAACAGCATGGGTCCATACGTTATTTGCTGCACACTATTCAAACCCTGCTCTCAAGACACAATTTTTACTAGAACTGGCCAGAAAGCTGTGACATACCATATGCATGCTGTGACATACTGTAGTAAGATGAGGCCCTGAAACAAACTCTTGTGTCAGAGGCCTAGTCTGCGGCCTGAAGCCTGAACCAAAGTACTTCCAGGCATTGCTAAGCAAAAGCTGGGCTGTGAGCCAGAGCCAGGCCTCACTCACAGAAGTTGGCGAGAAGAAGGTTGTTAGAAGCAGGTGCATTCACACATATAAGTGCTAACAAGAGGAACTTGTGCCAAGATGGCACCTGGACAGCCTGATACAAGGACACTCCATAAACATAACAAGGAACAGGCAGGTGCATCTTAAAAACAGGACAGCATGATGGATAGATCTGTTTGTCTGGAACAACATGATCAAAGGGGAGACATCACCCTAATGAGCCAAGGGGCTGTACCTCAATACGTCGGTAGGGATGAGTAATCTGTCCTTAACTGTATAAAAGTAGGTCCCAGAGTGCGGATCTTTGTCCAGCCTAAGGGGCAGTGGAAAGTCTCGCTACTGACTGAGCTGTGCCCATTGTCAGGGGGCGCATATTCGTAGTATGTCTTGTAGAGTCTATAGGAAACTATTACTGTGCTTCATTTGACAATAAACCTAGCTCGGGTTCCTTCGTACCTTACTAGAGTCTGTGATCTTTGGGGGTTCTCTCGAGGTTTGCTGTGTCAGATGTCTGCGCAGAGCCAGGACAGCACACAGAGGGAACGTGCACGCAGCCAACTGTTATAATTGAACAAGAGCAGAGCACCACACTGGTAGCTACTGACAACACATACCAGGGTACAATCCAGACTAAAGAGCAGCTGTGTCACCCCTGCTCTGCAACATTTGATGTGATCATGTAATTAAAGATTGTAACATTACACGTATGCACAAAGTGGGAGGATTAAGGTTGAACAGGCAACCTTAATTCTGGCATTTCCTAATTTATGAGTGCTTGACTCTGCAACTTTAACATTCTTGTAATATAGTTTGTAGTTTATATACACACACACACTACTGCATGTTTGTAGGTGCCTATTGCATATACACACACTAAAGCACCTAGTATAATCTGACCACAGTCTCAGATAGAGTCTTCAGAAAGACCTACTGTAATACAATGAATAAGGCCACGCTACCATTGCCTACAAAAAAGAAATGAAGGCAGACAGCTAAGCGGTAGTATGTTCAGAAGGTAAAAGAAAGAGAGAACAAAGGAAGAAGAGGGCAAGGGGCAAGTGATACAGGATTTACAGATTTCATTACATGTCCTAAACTGGCTTTGATGGAAATTATGAGTGTGTGACTGAACTATCTTGTGAAGAGAACTCCCGAGCAGATTAGCAGGGAATACAATGAAGGGTCATTTAGCTCTTGGAGCCTTGAATTTTCTTCTTTTATTATATCACTGAAGAGAGGATTTTTATTGTCAAAGGTCCAGTCTTCTTTGGAGTTGTTTGATGGTGGACCAAATTCTGTCTTGACTTCTATTTCATGCAACCTCGGCGACTTCAATGATTTTTCCTGGGGTGTAAATCAGGACAGCATTTGGCCTGCTGTATTTAAGGATGTTGTGGTTGATAATTAAATGTGATCTGACATAGGAAGGGTTCAGTCTCTCTATGCTTTCTGTAGTGAAACAGTCTGTCCTTGATGTAGTATGTAATTGATTCATCTGCATGTCATGTGTACAGGAAAGTGGCATGACTATTTTCTTTTGTTTGGCTTCTGTCTCTTTCACCAGTCATTCAGATAAAGGCTGTGGAAATTATTCGAGGATTATTGGCAATGAGATTTAAAACAAAGAAACAAACAAAGAAATAAACAAAAGAGAATGGATCTGTCTACTTTATCAGATGACAAGGGCAAGTTTCAAGTCTCCCCCTATTAAATAAAGAATGGGCATGCTGCTAATGTAAGGGAGAATTGTAAGTACTCAGTAGTTGGGGCATAAATACAGGCTATTATGCAGATGAATTATGAGAAAACATCTATGCATCTTCAACACCTGTGGATTACGAAAGTTAATATTGTGAAGGTTGCTATAGCTACATCTCTAGGGCTGGTGAAGTTCTCTGTTCCCAGGAGGACCGCTTTGTTCACACTTTGAAAATAAACCATACCTGCTCATGTTTGAAATGCCATCTTAGTTATATTAGTGCCTTTCTCTGACTGATATTGCTCTGTCAAGCCTGTCATAACCCCATTATTCCTAATTATATCCTCTAGGATCACCAAAAATAATTCTTTCCTCTTGCTGTTGTACGCCCTTTGAATACTTGTAGACAGTCACCATATCCCTTCAGTCCCTGATCCAGCAAAACACTGCATGTGCTCAAGTTTAAGTAAATGAGACTACACACCTGCTTAAATTTCAGCATGTGCTTATGTACCTTCTTGAATCAGGGCTGATGGCATGGACTATGGATGGAGACAAAGGAAAGGTTTTATAGATTATGTAGAGCAGTGTTTCCCAAACCTGGGACGACGCTTGTGTAGGGAAAGCCCCTGGCGGGCCGGGCCGGGCCGGGCCGGTTTGTGTACCTGCTGCATCCACAGGTCCGGCCAATCGCGGCTCCCACTGGCTGTGGTTCGCCACTCCAGGCCAATGGGAGCTGCTGGAAGTGGTGGCCAGTACTTCTTTTGGCCTGCACCTTTCATAATTAGGCTTGGCACAATTCAATTTTTATTTTTCTTATAATTTTGATGGATAATATTGATCCTTATTTTTAAGCACTATTTTCAATTTTTATCTCTTTACATTTTCACAGTTGCACAATATTATGGGTTTTAAAGTTTTTTTTATTTTTATCAATTTAAATTTTCACAATATTGGGAAATTATAAAGGATGAATATAAACAAATAACACAAGCTTGTAGGGACAAAATTAGAAAGGCCAAGGCACAAAACAAGTTTAAACTAGCTAGAGAAATAAAGGGTAACAAGAAAGCATTCTACAAATGCATTTGAAGAAAGAGTAAGACCAAGGACAGGGTAGGCCCGCTACTCAATGAGGGGTAAAAAAAACGATAACAGGAAATGCGGAAAAGGCAGAAGTGCTAAATGATTTTCTTTTTTCAGTTTTCACCAAAAAGTTGAGTGGTGAGTGGACATGGAAAATGAGGTAGGATCAGAGGTTAACATAGGGAAAGAACAAGCTAAAAATTATTTAGACAAGTTAGATGTTTTTAAGTCATCAGGACCAGGATAAAATACATCCTAGAATACTCAAGGAGCTAACTGAGGAGATATCTGAGTCATTAATAATTATCTTTGAAAAGTCATGAAAGACGGGAAAGATTCCAGAGGACTGGAAAAGGGCAAATATAGTGCCCATCTATAAAAAGGAGAATAAGGACATCCCAGGAAATTGCAGACCAGATAGCTTAACTTCAGTACCTGGAAAGATAATGGAGCAAATAATCAAATCAATTTGCAAACATCTATAACTTAATAAGGTAAGTAACAATCAGCATGGATTTTCAAGAACAAATCCTGTCACACCAACCTAATGTCTTTCTTTGACAGGGTAACAAGGCTTATGGATGGGGGGGAAGTGGTAGATGTGGTTTATCTCGACTTTAGTAAGGCTTTTGATACTGTCTCACATGACCTTCTCATAAACAAACTTGGGAAATACAGCCTAGATGGAGCTATTATAAGACAGGTGTATAACTGGTTGGAAAACCATTATCTGTGGTTCACAGTCATACTGGAAGGGTATATCAAGTAGGAACCCACAGGCATCAGTTATGGGTCCAGTTCTGTTCAATATCTTCATCAATGATGTAGATAATGGCATAGAGAGTACACTTATAAAGTTTATATATGATACCAAGCTGAGAGGTGTTATATGTACTTTGGAGGACAGAATTAAAATTCAAAATGATCTGGACAAACTGGAGAAATAGTCTGAAGTAAATAGGATGAAATTCCATAAGGACAAATGCAAAGTACTCCACTTAAGAAGGAACAATCAGTTTCACACATACAAAATGAGAAATTACTGCCTAGGAAGGAGTACTGCAGAAAGGGATCTGGGAGTCAATGGATCACAAGCTAAATGAGAGTCAGTGTAACATTGTTGCAGAAAAAAATCATTCTGAGATGTAGTAGCAAGAATACTGTAAGCAAGACACAAGAAGTAACTCTTCCACTCTGTGCTGATAAGGCTTCAAATGGAGTATTGTGTCCAGTTCTGGGTACCACATTTCAGGAAAGATGCAGAAAGCCCAGAGAAGAGCAACAAAAATTATTAAAGGTCTAGAAACATCTATGAGGGAAGACTGAAAAGAACCTGGGTTTGTTTAGTCTGGAGAAGAAAAGACACAGAGGACATAATAGTTTTCAAAAACATAAAAGGTTGTTACATGGAGGAAGGAGAAAAACTGTTCTTGTTAACCTCTCAGGGTAGAACAAGAAGCAATGGGCTTAAACTGCAGCAAAGGCGAATCAATTGGACATTAGGAGAAACTTCCTAACTGTAAGGGTGGTTAAGCACTGGAATAGATTGGCTAGGGAGGTTGGGGAATCTCCATCACTGGAGATTTTTAACAACAGGTTAGATAAACACCTGTCAGGTTAGATAATATTTAGTCCTGTCTTGAGTGCAGGTGACTGGACTAGAAGACCTCTCAAGGTCCCTTCCAGTCCTACACTTTTATGATTCTATGATCATTTGGCCTGGCCAGAACATCTTTCATGATCAGGAAGAAGACCTAATAAAGCAATGGTAAATCCTTGGGGCCCAGGATATGGAATCATGGAATGTAGGGCTGGAAGGGACCTTAAATGGTCGTCTAGTCCATCCACTTGTGCTGAGGCAGGTGGTCATGATACTCCAACTTCCCCGCCATTCTCAAAGCCCTGTTCATACTGAACTGTGTAAATAGCCAAGTGCTCTCCTCCACACACAAAAATCCAATAATGGCAGGGACTTTGTTCTATCATCACTGACCAATCAAAACAAGAATCCAAAATAGTCCATAAATGGATACATCCTCTCATTGTAAAAAGATTGTTCTTTTAGTTTAAAGAAAACATTTTACATCATTCCTTTGTCTCCCTTCTTGCTTTTTTCAACAACAATTTCAGATAACATGACTGTAGGTTAAAATGACCTTTCTGCCACATTTCATCCCCAGTAGAGGTTTGACAATTTAATCCCCAGTAGAGGTTTCAGCCTACCACAGGCAAAATACAATATTGGGAGCAGCAGGATAGGCTGCTGTGTGTGGGCTCTGACCTAAAAGAAACACCTGTAGGAGCAAGAGGCTATTTCCATCTCCAAGCCCATTCTACTTTTAGCTTTTCTCTGCTGAGGCTTCCAACAAGAGATTGAATTAAATGACAATTCTGGTTATTTTCTGACATGGACAACTGCCCACGAATAATTGGATAGAGAATGTCAATATATTTGTTATGGTGCGTGGAGTGGCTCACAGCTAAGCATGCCAAACTTAGGAAAGACTATCAGAAATAGGGCAGACACCCCAAATGGATGGTATATTCTATCATTAGATTTCACCACGCCAGTAATAAAATTGTGTTCCTGGATCGCTACATTAGTTTTACCATGAAGTCACAGACATCCCAGCCCTATTTTACCACACAGACAAACTGGACTTTATGATGAAAGGTTATTAAAACCAAATACACCACACATTAGGTTCGTCAAGCCCCAGGGGGCCAATCATTTACCCAGGTCAATGACTACTTCAGATCCCATACCGAAAACAACACTGTAGCCAATCCTTAGTAAACTAACTACAGATTAACTAAGGAAAAGAAGAGTTATTATATGCTAAAACAAACAATATACTTTACAGTTGGATCAGAGCATACAGTCCAAAATAATAGCGGGGATGTTAAATCTGCTAGTTTCCATGAGTCTTCTGGGTTGCTCAAATAGCTTCAGGAGCTCAGCCACTTTTTTTCAAAAATTCCCCTTGTTAGAATTCACCAGTCCAGAGATGGGGTAAGAAAGAGGTGGCCTGGGGCCCTTGTTCTCTCCTTTTATATCTTGATTCTTTTTGCTGGAAAAAGCATGGCTGTGTCATGGGTCAGGCAGTTTCATGGTGTGCATACTTGGCCATCAGTCCTTCATTTGAATTGCAAATTCTAGCTTGCACTTTTGCCTATATGCCAGAGAAAATGTACAGATGCTCTTATTTACAGCTCCTTTATTATTTCTAAAGAGCTAACCTATGGACATTTTTCAGACCCACACAGTGTTGATATTACAAAGAGATAATAATATTCAGCAGATAACATTTTTTCCACTGATACCTCACAAAGCATAGTTTGTACAAGATTTGTCACAATTTTGTAACAGTGGTGACCATATTACTGTAGACAATCACTTTCCCCTTTAAGCCCAAACAGAGCTCTGATTTCTCAGACAGAGGACTTACTAGTGATATTGGGGGAAGGGGAGAAGGTGTCAAAATGTAAGAAGCTAGACATGTTGCAGGTGTACCAACAGATGAGGCTGGGGGAGGATTATACCAAATTTACCACTATAAACACTCATATGGGCTTATACTAGTCCAGTCAATTGCCATATGGAATATTGTCAGCAAGTGCAATTTTCCAGACAGCCATGGAAAATTTGTTGAAAGGTATACTCTGTGTTTTAGTGAGCAGCGATGCTGAATATTTGTCAGCACTGGAGAAGGTATTTCAAAAAATGGAGGCAGTGCGACTTCACTTTTTAATGCTTTTTTATGAGAACAGAAGTGGTGTACCTAGGCTACCGGATAGACAAGGCCTTGGCAACTGAACAGGCCCTAGTCCCCTAGAACACAACTGAGCTACAGGCATCTTTAGGTATGTTAAATTATCACAGGTTTCTTCCAAATAGTTCAGCTCTTTTAGAACTCTTGCATCAACTCCTGAGGAAGAAGAAGCTTGGAAAGAGACAAGAGAGAGTTTCAGGAATTAAAAAAGCTACTCAAATTCTTGCAGCTCTTTGTTCATTTTGACCTGGAACAAAGAATTGAGCCTATCATATGAGGGAGGGGCAATATTGTCACATAATATGAGGGATGTTTATTCCTGGGGGAATTCAGCACCAAAAAAATAAAAAAACTTCACACAATATTTTAAAATTCTGCAAAATTCTGCTTTTTTTTTTGGTCAAAATAATACAATATAATTACGCCCGTTTCAATTATTTTGGTAATTTGTTTCAAAATACCTGTCAGCAAGTGTCTGTAACAATACAGACAACGAAAACAACTCCACCAGGAGGAGATTGTTAAAGAAACCCCTGTCTCCACATGGATCCTCACTGCAGGATCAAGCTATAGGTTACCTTAAAGTAGGAGAGATGGGGAGGAAGGTAGAGAGTAGATTAGTCAGCTGAGAGAATGCGTTAGCTTAGCGGGGTCTGTCCCTAGTCTCTTCCCAGGGAGAGGGCAGTGTGCTCCCCCCTTCTCTGAGGGCAAACGGACCTCAAGACCCATTTAGCTGCTCCTAGTCCTCCACCCTGGTCTTCAATTCCTCCTCCCTCAGGATCCGTGCCCCAAGGACTGTTCTCCCTCAGCTGCTCCTCCCACATTCATTACCCCTTCCCTCAGGGCACAGCCCTGTGCCCTCACCTCTCCCTTCCCTTGCAGATTGATTCCCCTTTCCCACCCCACTGCACCTGCCGCAGGCTTCAACACCCTTTTCTCTCTCCACCACCACTGCGGCCCTGGGCTTCCCCCCTACCCACTGCCACCATGAAGTATCCTATACTCCCCCTTCCAACACTGGAGAACCTGTGCTCCCCCCCTCCCATCCTGGATGGCTCCTGCCTTGCCTGCCCAGCCCCCAGAGGCCTTAGTGCAGCAGAGGAAACTGACCGCAAGAGCTGCACCCAGCTCCTGGAGGAAGGGACCTGCCTGTGTGCTGCTGCAGGTAAGAGCTCTGCCTGGGGTTTGGACGTGCATCACAAGCAAACCTCTGGTGAGAAACTTAGAGGCACAGGTGCCCACCTTGCCCTTCCTAAATGGCGCCCTGGCCAAGGCTCCTAGAGACTTCCTCCTAGCTCCTTGTGTCAGCCCCATGCCTCTGCAGGGTGGGCACAGCAACAGGGGTAAGGGGTGTGCACTGGGGCTGCCTCTCAATGGGGAGCACAGGCCACTGGCTGCACAGAGGTGTGTGTGTGATGGAATCACCCTGCAGCCTCCCCTCTGGGATACAGACTTGGCGTTCAGGCTGCACCTGACCCTGACACAGAGCAAGGGCTGGGCCTGCCCCACACCTGCACCAGAAACACCCTGGGGTCCAGCCCCTCCATGCTGGATGGTGAGTGAGAGTGACAGAGTCTCTCATACACCCATGCATGCCCAGCCTCACCCTCCCCACAGTCCGTGATTTACATCTCTTCCCACTGCTCCCAATGCTCAAACTGACATGCCAACTCAGGACCGTTGCCGGTGAGGGGTGTGTGACCCCTCTTGTGGCTTCCCTTTGCTTCCCCATCAGAATCTATTATTCTGCGGGGAAACAGAAAAATCTGGGGGGCATGAAATCTGGGTGTGTAAAATGTGGCAGAAATTACCCCCAGGGGTAGATGATGGAGAACTAGAGTCTTGAAACCTAGCCAGTCCCAACTACAAATCTTGAGTTCAGGTCAGGTTGGTTGTAATTTGTACAACATACATTTGGGCTTGTGTTGGATAGTCTTCCCATCCCTTCTCCAACTTCCCCTTGTCCTCTGCTCTCTGTTCTCCAGCCTCCGCCCCTTTCTGGCTGCCTTCCTGTCAGTGGCCCCACTCTATCTTGCAGTTTCCAATAACTGTGTGATGGCCCCATTTCACAGGCAGTGGCAAGATTGTGGGGAGTTCTGGTCCCAGGATGGGGCCCAGCTCACAGCGCAGCACAGGAGGCAGAGATTAGCCCTGCTTCCATCTGCTGCTGGCTTGCAGGGTCTCTGGGGTGCCCATGCTGGCGGCTCAGTGCGGGGGAGATTTGACACAGCTGCTGCAGGGGCAGTTTGGTGGTGGCAGCTTATCAGTAGTGGGTTTTTTTCATGCCGGTTCTGGCTAGAGGAGGGGGTAGACCTGCCATATAGGACAGGGACAAAGGTAGGCACTGGGACACATTACCCAGGTCCTGGGCTGGAGGCGAGAGTGGCAATAGTGAGGTTATTTTGTTTGCTTGTTGTTCCCCTGCCCCACGTGCTGCTGTTGGGGTGCAGGAGCATTGACCCTGGGAATGGCCAGGCCTCCCGTGGTCCTACATAGATATAGACTTTGCAAGTCCACATACGAGGAAAATCTTTTCTAATCATAGTGGATGCACATTTGAAAATGGTTAGAAGTACATGTAAGTACTTCAAAAACCTCCACTGGTGCCTGAGAAAAGCTCCAGCAAGACCTCTTTCCACGTATGGACTACCAGTAGGACCTGTAAAATGTGGTCCATTGTCAGTGACAAGCACGGAGTTTAAAGATTCAAACTTCCCCTTATCATCCAGCTTCCAACAACCTACCGGAGAGAGCTGAGAAAACTTCTGAACAGGGGATGAAGAAGATGATTAATGAGAGCTTGGAGATGAAGCTGGCTTGTTTTCTTTTGAAATACAGAACTGTCCTCAAACTATGATGGCAGTGAGTATAGACCAGCTGTTTTTGGGAAGAAAGACAAGTACTTTTTTTGAGTTAATCCATCCCAGCTTGGAGGGGGAAGCAAGCTTTTCAAAAACAAAACCATGACTATTGTGCTACAGACAGAAAGTGAGGCCCAAAGGACCTAGTCTGTACCAAATGTTTCAATATGCACCAGCCAATATGGATCCAAGTACTATCCTCTAGCACAGAGGTTCTCAACCTTTTCCTTTCTGAGCCCCTTCCTCAACTTGTTAGAAAAACTCCAGGGCCCAGTGGGGTTGGTGGGGCTCGTGGCTCCAGGCCAGGGGTGGGAACCTTTGGGCATAGGCATAGTTTGACTTCTAATTGGGGGAGAGGGGAGGGCAAGGGCTGGAAGGGCTTGGGCCAGCTCTGCACAACGGGATCCAGGGAGGGAGCACCACCTCCACTCCCTGACTCACCTCAGCAGGCCACCCAACTGTCTGGGGCTGTGTGCTGGTGGCTACTTCCCGAGGATTCTGCTGGGCCCAGAGCTGCCTGGGCAGTTGTGACTGGCTGCATGAGCACTCAAAGGAGACTGCAACCTGAGGAGCAGTGTGACACTCTGTACCTCGGAGGAACATGTTCATCCCTGTAAAATGGTTGTGTGGTATCCAATACAAAGTTTGTCATGTTGAGTGTCTTCAGAAGGCTCATGATGCACTGAGCATTGTTGTTACAGTAATGTTATAGGTTACAATTTCATGTATGTAGTTATGAGGCTGAAAATGTATCCTCATGGCTTAAAATAAGCCCAGGCAAAAACTCTCCAAGAGCAGACAGGCAGTTCACACCTCATCAGGGCATGGATGGGACAAGCCCATCCCAGCCTCATAGGAACAAAGAATGCTGCCTAGGCAGCAACAAAATAATCTATTTGACTTTCGAGGGAGTCACCCCCCTTCCTTTGGTTAGTTTGGAACTGCAATGAGGTAATGCTCACCTGACTCTGGAGTGGGAGGGCAAAACCAAGAGGGAAGAAAGGACATGATAAAAGGGAGAGAAGTTTGCTATGCTCTCTCTCTTTCTCTCTTCCACCTACTGCACAACACATCAAGCAACTGAAGCGCTAATCAAAGGAATGAAATTATCATCAAAGAGGCTGATAAAGGAGGTGCTGTTATCATGAACAGGTCTGACTACCAAAAGGAGGCCGCCAGACAACTCTCCAATACCAAATTCTACAAGCCACTTCCCTCAGATCCCACTGAGGAATACACTAAGGAACTGCACCATCTACTCAGGACACTCCCTACACTAACACCGGAACAAATCAACACACCCCTAGAGCCCCGACCAGGGTTATTCTACCTACTACCCAAGATCCACAAACCCAGAAATCCTGGACGCCCCATCATCTCGGGCATTGGCACTCTCACTGAAGGACTGTCTGGATATGTGGACTCTCTGCTCAGACCCTATGCCACCAGCACTCCCAGCTATCTCCGTGACACCACTGATTTCCTGAGGAATCTACAATGCATTGGTGACCTTCCAGAAAACACCATCCTAGCCACCATGGATGTAGAGGATCTCTACACAAACGTCCCACACACAGATGGAATACAAGCTATCAGGAACAGTATCCCTGATGATGCCACAGCACAACTGGCTGCTGAGCTCTGTGCCTTTATCCTCACACACAACTATTTCAAATTTGATGACAATATATATCTCCAGATCAGTGGCACCGCTATGGGCACCCGCATGGCCCCACAATATGCCAATATTTTTATGGCCGACCTGGAACAATGCTTTCTCAGCTCTCGTCCACTCACATCCCTTCTCTACCTACGCTACATTGATGACATCTTCATCATCTGGACCCACGGGAAGGAGTCTCTGGAAAAATTCCTCCACAATTTCAACAGCTTCCACCCCACCATCAACCTCAGCCTGGACCAATCTACACAGGAGGTCCACTTCCTAGACACCATGGTGCAAATAAGTGATGGTCACATTACCACCACCCTATACCGAAAACCTACCGACCGCTATGCCTACCTTCATGCCTCCAGCTTCCGTCCCGGACACATCACACGATCCATTGTCGACAGCCAAGCACTGAGGTACAACCGCATCTGCTTTAACCCCTCAGACAGAGACCAGCACCTACAAATTCTCCACCAAGCATTCTCAAAACTACAATACCCACACAAAGAAATAAGGAAACAGATCAACAGAGCCAAACGTGTACCCAGAAGTCTCCTACTGCAAGACAAACCCAAGAAAGAAACCAACAGGACTCCACTGGCCATCACATACAGTCCCCAGCTAAACCCCTCCAACGCATCATCAGGGATCTACAAACCATCCTGGACAAATATCCCTCACTTTCACAGGCCTTGGGTGGCAGGCCAGTCCTCGCCCACAGACAACCTGCCAACCTGAAACATATTCTCACCAGTAACTGCACACTGCACCATAGTAACTCCAGCTCAGAAACCAATCCATGCAACAAGCCTCAATGCCAACTCTGCCCACATATCTACACCAGCAACACCATCACAGGACCTAACCAGATCAGCCACACCATCACCGGTTCATTCACCTGCACGTCCACCAATGTAACATACGCCATCATATGCCAGCAATGCCCCTCTGCTATGTACATCGGCCAAACTGGACAGTATCTACGGAAAAGGATAAATGGACACAAATCAGATATTAGGAATGGCAATATACAGAAACCTGTAGGAGAACACTTCAACCTCCCTGGCCACACTATAGCAGACCTTAAGGTGGCCATCCTGCAGCAAAAAAACTTCAGGACCAGACTTCAAAGAGAAACTGCTGAGCTTCAGTTCATCTGCAAATTTGACACCCTCAGCTCAGGATTAAACAAAGACTGTGAATGGCTAGCCAACTACAAAACCAGTTTCTCCTCCCTTGGTTTTCACACCTCAACTGCTGGAACAGGGCCTCATCCTCCCTGATTAAACTACTTCATTATCTCTAGCTTGCTTGCACATATATATACCTGCCCCTGGAAATTTTCACTACATGCATCTGACGAAGTAGGTATTCACCTATGAAAGCTCATGCTCCAAAACCTCTGTTAGTCTATAAAGTGCCACAGGATTCTTTGCTGCTTTTACAGATCGAGACTAACACGGCTATCCCTCTGATACTTGACAATCAAAGGAAAGAGCCTGGCTGAAGAGCAGCCAGCCTGTGGTGAGAAGCATCTAAATTTGTAAGGGCACTGAAAGTGTTAAGATCAACTTAGAATGCATTTTGCCTTTATTTCATTTGACGAAATCTGACCTGTTATGCTTTGACTTATAATCACTTAAGATCTATCTTTATAATTAATATATCTGTTTGTTTATTCTACCTGAAGCAGTGCGTTTGGTTTGAAATGTGTCAGAGACTCCCCTTGGGGTAAGAAGCCTGGTACATATCAATTTCTTTGTTAAGTTGATGAACTCATATAAGTTTGCAGTGTCCAGTGGGCAGGTTCCTAGGGTTGTGTCTGGGACCGGAGATATTGGCTAGTGTCATTCGATTGCACAATCCAAGGAACAGCTTACATGCCAGAGGCTCTGCATGAACAGCCCAGGAGTGGGGGTTCTCACAGCAGAGCAGGGTAAGGCTGATTTCCAGAGTCAAAGATTGGAGTGACCTAGCAGATTACCAGTTCACATAACACCAGAGGGGAACGTCGCAAGCAGCCACAGCCCTGGGCCCTGGCAGCAGATGGGGGAATGCCATGGATGCCCACTCCATGGCACCCCCAGCCAGAGGAGAAGCTGCCCCACACTGCCTGGCTCCGGCTTCTCGCCTAGGACATGGCCAGAGGGCAGGATCTGAGGGAGGCCGCGGGAAAGGAGGAGGAGGTGGAGTGGTGGAGCTTCCCTCAGGACTGCCCCACTCTGGGTAAGGCACTGCAGTTTAGGGGAGCAACTACCCCTGGGCTCAAGGTTTCTGTCTGCTTCAGGGTTTCAACTCCGCCCTCGCTCCCGGCTTCAATGGGGGAGAGCTCAGGGTTTCAGTCCTGCACTGCTCCCGGATGCAGTAGCGGGGAGCTTGGGGCTTCAGCCCCACACCGTTCCCTGTTTCAGCCTCTCAGGAGGGTGCGGGGGGCACAAGGGCTCACGGCTTCAGCCTTGTGCTTCTTCTGGCTTCAGCCCCATGGGGCGGCACTGGTGCTCGGTCCTTCAGCCCCATGCTGCTTCCTGCTTCAGCCCCACTCGGGGCACCGGGTTTCAGTGGTGGGGCTCCGCGAAGGGGCTCAGGGATGCCCCGGGGGCCACAAACTCCCAGTTGAGAACTGCTGTTCTAGCAAACTAAATCCTTGTCTTGTAAAGCCAGTTAATTGATGGTCAAGTTGTAAGATGACAGAGGATCATATCTACTTGTTGAGTGATGTGCAAGCACCAGAGCTTTTGCCTTTAAGTGGTGACGATCTGGAGGAACTGAGACCAGGAGAGGCTGCAGATTTCCTGGCAATGTCTGAGTTGGGGACATCTACAAAACTGCTGGACGAGGAGACTGGATGTGACATACCAGGGCACAATCCAGATTACTGCCCTGTAACCTGGAGTGCCCTTTACAATGCCTTGCTGCTGTAGCCTCCAACCCAAATTGCTGACAAACAGCCTCAGCATGTAAGTCACTCCCAGCTATGTCTGTGTATTCTGGATCCAGTCAACCACACCTTGGCTCTTGCCAGCCAGGTTATGCTACAGGGTGACCTCAGCACACACACCCAGTCCCAGATCTCCCCCCAGAAATATATATCCTGTACTGCCCAGCTCTCTCCTGGACAGCACAAACATATTAAGTCCATTATTCCTTTAAGGGAATAATATGTTATTTTATTATTTTAAATAAAGTATCCAGACACTCCACCTTAAACACAATGGATTAGATAAAATAGTAAAACAAGTTTGTTAGCTACAAAGAGAAATTTTGAGTGAGTGCAAACAATGAGACATAACAGTCAGAAATGGTTATGAGAAATATAAAGATAAAACATTTATTAGTGCCCAATTTAACAACCTATATCAGATTCAAGCAAAGTTTCTCACTCCATGCCCCAACAGATTACTGACCAAACTCTCAGGTTAGGACCCCCTCCCAAATTCCAACAGTTGCTTTCTTTTGTCTTCTAAGGTACAGTGAATGTGATGGGCAAGGAGTGAGGTGGGGCCTTGGGGTGTTTGTCCCCCCTTTTTATAGTTTCAGTCTCTCTCTTGAAAAATGTTTCCAGCTGAGACCCAGGAGATAAAGAGTTTATGTGGAAGGATATTCCCTGTTGCTTTTTTTCACCTGTTTGAACTTCTTTTGTTTTCTCTCCCTGCTTAATGACTCTTTCTACTGCTTATATGCAAATTAAGGCAAGCATACATTCTTTTGTTTAGGACAGACCTGTTTATCGACTTCTGCTTGGGCAGGGCTGTGAGGTTTGGAACATATGTTAATATCACACAGGAGAATCATATAACTTCACATACGATATTACCACACCTATTTTATCAGGACAATACTGACCAGCAAATTATGAGTTTTCAAACGATGCCTTACAAGGCATGCCTTGTACAAAGATTATTACAATTGTGTGTAGGGTGTGAATACAGGGGTATATTCTGTCACATGGGAGGAAGTGGGACTCCGCCCCCAGAGGCAGCCCTGGCTGCTGCAGAGAAGAGGAGGAGGATCATCCGCTTTGTCTCCATCATCAAGGAGAAACAGATGGTCAGCAATTAGCAGTGCCAGTGAGGGAGGAAAGAGGAAGTGGAACAACCACAGCTATAGGAGCACCTGAAGGTGGGAATGGTGGAAAGGTCTTTGCTTTTTTGGCTATTGCACTGACCAGTAATATCTCATTGAGGATATGGCTTGTTGCTAGACAGCTGCTTTTACTAAGAGAACACACACCCTGGTTAGGAGCAAGGAGAAAGCTAGCAGAGGCTGTACAGAGAGACTGGAAAATTCTGTAGGATCAGTAGCAGCAAATCAGGTGGGATTAGGAATTGAGGAATGGGAGATTGCAGGGGGAAGAGAGTGTGTATGCAAAGGAAGAGGAGAACTGGAGGGGAAGGGTGCAAAGAAGGTGGTAAAAAGCAGGGCAAGCACAGTGAACAGGGAGAGTGAGGTCAGGCAGATGAAGGGTGGCAGTGGTATGAGAAGGGTAGGACCAACAACTCATGGCAATACAGCAAATAAAGAAAAAAACTAGAGTCCAATATTCAGAGCTGAGTGAGTATAATGATGTCAGAACAGCATGGAGGAGAGGACCACTGTTGGTCTCTGCTGACATAGTATATGGTTGTTCTTGGTGTATGGAAACACAAAATAGTCATAGTACATTTTATCCTTTGTTACTGCTGCTTTATCAGGTCCCCTGTATAAATCAAGGTTAAACTGACCTAGCTTCCTCTTTATTTACTGAGCAGAGTGTTTATGGTTTGTTTAATGTTTTTCTTTCATCCCAATTTGGAAACAGTTCCCGGCATGAGAATATAAAATAAAAACTTTTAGATTAATGGATTTGGTCTCTTTTGTATGAGGAGGTAGAGGAGGATTACTGCTGACAATTGTAATTTAGATTCCCCACTTAGTAAGCTAGTAATTTTCTTTAAGACTGAAGTATTCTCCAGGACAGAATTAAAGTTGTACTTTTCAAATTGAGTGCACATTAGGACTTGTAAATTCTCTGGTGATACACTAGCTTGCAGAAAATGCTCATTAATATCTGCTATTTTCTCACTCTCAATAATTCTTAAGCTCTTTTCCACAAATACTTTGCTTAAACTGCTTAGTGGCAATTTTCTCAAAGCACTTAGGATCATAAGGGCGCCAAAATAAAATAGCTATAGCCTCTGCCTTTTGATCTGCTCTGAGAAAAGCTTCAGCACATATACCAGTGTCAACATGGGGGCATTCATCTCCAATTTCCCCACTTTGCAGTTTCGAACCAATGACCCCCATGCTTTTTACAGATTGTACCCTATTATTTTATGTTAATAGGTATTCATGTGAAGTTAGGAATTTCTCCGACTTCACATTTGGACTCCAATGTGATTGATGCAGTTGTAAAGATTGGGAATTAAATTTCCCAATGTTTGCTACGTTTCTGAAGGACAAATATAGTAACAATACTACCTGGAACTTCCCTAGCATGGTTCATTAAGGAAATTCAGTGTTCCTTACCAAGGTGGACAAGCGTTATTATGCCCCAACATTACAGATGCACTGAGAGGTGAAGTGACTTGCCCAATTTCCTATAGTACGGGCTGGTCTACACTAGGAACTTAGATCGGCATAGCTACATCTCTCAGGGGTGTGAAAAATCCACAGCCCTGAGAGAAATTGCTATTCCAACCTAAAGCCTGGTATAGATAGCACTAGGTTGACAGAAGAATTCCTCCATCTCTCTAGCTACTGCCTCTCAAGGAGGAAGACTACCTACTTGAGAGAACCCCTCCAGTTGGGATAGGTCTACAATGCAGGGCTACAGCGCTGGAGCTGTGCCGTGGTAGTTGTTTAAGTGTAGACATACCATGAGGCTCCAATCCTGCAAGCTGATCTATGTGTGTGAATCCTTCTGTCTGTGAAGATGCCCACTACTACTTCAGTGGGGTTCTGAGTAGGAAAAGGGATTTGAGACCTCTCTGCAGGGTCAGGGTCTGAGTCAGTTGCACTGTTTGGAATACAGCACAGCTCTACTCCTGACTCTCACTCCCCTGCTCTCAGCCCTAGACTACACTGCTGCCATGCTGATTTTGATTATGTAAATCCTTCCCTTTACTTAAATTCCCAGAGGCTAACCTGCTGTTGTTTCCTCTAAACTAATAGTTTTTGATTCTAGAAGGCATATTATTTTTTTAATGATCTTGTTGTTAACACTTCATCATATCCCATATGGGTTTTTCCTGTTTTATCTAAATGTACAATATGTTCACAACAACCCTCTCTATTTATTCCTTTAAACTCAGTGTCGTATGAACGAGAGACTTTTTAATGCATCTATTTGCATTGTTCACTCAACATCTTCCCTAATTGCAAATAATTAGTATTGTAGTTTTTTCCTGATTTCTTTCTTTACTACTCTGAATTTTACTTATGACATGTGCTGCTCCATTGTGACACATGCCAGAAAAGATAATTACATGGCTTCAAGCTATGGGTCCATTGTGTCAGGAACAGTTTAATAAAAACTCTGTCATCTCCTTTCTATATAGGTTTAGGGCGAAATATGGTGGCATATGAGTTGTTAGCAGACACAATCTAACTGAAGTCACTCCAGCAGTACCTAAGAAGGGTTCTGCTTTTTTCAGATGATAATAATAGGAGACACTTTCCTGAATGTAATTTTTCCTGGACGAAAAATATTTATCTAGATAAAAATAAAAATTAATCATAAAGAATATAAATGTTACCATTGAAATTGAAATAAAAATTGATTCCTGCAAAGCCTAAACATAGATCATGTCAGAAAAATCCAAAACACTTTTTAAAATGTACTGTAGTTATAGATGGTGAAAAAAGGTTACACGGCACACGTGCTTTGTAATGATTTTGGTAAAAGTTTTGATGCAAACTGCATAAAAAAGCATAACTCTTCACATGTGACACACGTACACACCCTGTTAAGCATTCATTTGGGGATAGTCTGCAATGTACCCTCCTTTTAAGAGTTAAGGCGAAGTTAGAAAGAAGGTGACCATAGCTGAAAAGTAGGTGAAAGATCACAAACAGAAGATGATTATTGCTGCAGTCCCAATGGGTGATGGGGAGAAAAAAAAATGGGGTCCTGTTGGAATGCTTCTTTCATGGTTGATCTGAAATGAGTTGGTGTTCTTGTGCTGCACAGCTGTGATAGCCATATCCCGCCCCCCAAAAAACTAGCCCAATCCTAATCCTGATATAGTCTCAAAAGATTAGAGAGAGAAGGTAGGTGAGGAATCAATCTTCAGCACCTAGTCTCTCTAATATCCTGGGACCAACATGGCTACAACGGCCTTGCAATCATGAAAGCTTAAGCAGACCAGGCTTTTGTACCACTGCTTGTATGTCGTCTTTCTAAACCAGAACTGCTGTCTAGTTAGAGTTGCCAGGAGATCCGAGTTCTAGTCTCAGCTCAGCTGTGGACCTGCTGTGTGGTTTTGGCCAAACCAATTCATTCTGATCCTCTGAATCCCCTCCTCAGGGCAAGAACCACCTTTCACTATGGGCAGATCGCCAGCTGGTGTGAATTGTCACAGCTCCATTGACTTCACCAGCCATCTGCTTTGAAGTCAGCTGACTGAGGATGTGCCTAGCACAACTGGAGGAGAGGGGACAGCCTCCATTGTAGCCTACAGGGAGTGCTGTAATACAAATAAGCAGTGTGGGAAAGTGTTCAATTTTACTTCCCAGTTCTACCTATTCTGTGAATAAAAAGAGGAGCTTAGCTTCTGGCGCTGTTAATCCTGCACCTGTCACCTGCACTAAATTCCTCCCTGTGCCCATCCTCTCCAGAAATAAAATAAATCTGGAGAACAATGTAAGCCCCCATGAATTAAATTTAGAGATGCTATTAAAAAAAAACAGCAAGGGGCAAAGGAGGCAGATTGCCTGGCTGAGCTCTGCAGAGCTGCTCTGCTCTTTCTGACAGTTTGCGCTGACGGATCAGCTTGCCGGATCGTTCTTTTGCTGGAGGAGATAAGAGGAACCCCTACAGGGTTAGGAAAATACTGGTTGTACCTTAAAACAAGCCTCTGACCCCTAAGGAAGTCTTCAAGTCACATGGGTGAGATCCCAAAGGTGGCAATGCTGCCTTCTCTAGCAGCAGAAAATCTACAATTCTCAAGAGCTTGGATTTGGTGCAAAAAGACAAGGTGGACTCAAGGTCTCTCTCAGTACTGTAGAGGGCAAAGTGGAAAATATTTCCTTTCAGTTACTAGGAGTAGAATCTCATGTCACAGATCTGAAAAACAAGGCTTCAGGCACGAAGTAATTTTTTCTACTTTGCTAGCTGAAAATAAAGCTTAAATAAGAAGAACATGCCAGGGACTAAAACGAGAACCATAGGTTTAGTGGGGCTAGTCATGAGGCCAGAGAACATTGAGAAGGAAAGTACTTTAAAGTTTGAGACATGGTTAAATAAATTACGAGTCCCTTCAGTAACATTAAAAAACGAGGAGTCCTTGTAGCACCTTAGAGACTATTATGCCCAAAATTTATTTAGGCATAAGCTTTCATGGGCTAGAACCCCACTTCATCAGATGTATGAAGTAAAAAATACAGAACCAGGTATAAATACATGAAAGGATGAGGGTTGCTTTACCAAGTGTTAGGTCAGTCTAACGAGATAAATCAGTTAACAGCAGGATACCAAGGGAAGAAAAATAACTTTTGAAGTGGTAAGAGAATGGTCCATTACAGAGAGTTGACAAGAAGATGTGAGTAATAGTAGGGAGAAATTAGTATTGGGGAAATTAAGTTTAGGTTTTGTAATGACCCAACCACTCCCAGTCTTTATTCAGGCCTAATCTGACGGTTTTAGTTTGCAAATTAATTCCAGTTCTGCAGCTTCATGTTGGAATCTGTTTTTGACTTTTTTTGCTGAAGAATTTCCACTTTGAGGTCTGTTATTGAGTGACCAGAGAGAGAGTTATTCTCCTACCTGCTTGACATTTACCTTCAAAGAAATCCACTTTCACTGCTGACCCCACAATTAAACGTACAGACTTAGCAGTTAAAAAGAAGATCCTGAGACCAAATATTGAATAATCAAGGATGTCCTATTGGACTATCCCTAACTACTCCCTCACAACTTCTAAAGAGGAGAAGTCTATACCTGTCTGATCTTTTAGATTGTGAGCTCACTGGATCTGGGACTTGAAGAAGGTCCTCACACAATGGTATTGGAGACATTAGGCACAATTAGAATAACAGCAACTGGACACTCATGGCTGACCCATGCCAGCCAGTTTGGGTTTGCAGGGCTCGGGCTGCAAGGCTGTTTCATTGCTGTGTAGACTTCTGGGCTCAGGCTGGAGCCTGAGCTCAAGCTCTGAGACCCTTCCACCTCACAGGGTCCTATAACCTGGGCTCCAGCCCAAGCCTGAAAGTCTACAGCAGGGGTCGGCAACCTCTGGCACACGGCTTGCCAGGGTAAACACCCTGGTGGGCTTGGCCAGTTTGTTCATCTGCTGCGTCCGCAGGTTTGGCTGATTGCGGCTCCGACTGGCCGTGGTTCACTGCTCCAGACCAATGGGGGCTGCGGGAGCAGCGCAGGCTGAGGGGTGTGCTGGCCGCTGCTTCCCATCGCCCCCATTGGCCTGGAGCAGCGAACTGCAGCCAGTGGGAGCCGCGATTGGCCGAACCCTCTGGATACGGCAGGTAAACAAACTGGTCCGGCCTGCCAGGGTGCTTACCTTGGCGAGCCGCGTGCCAGAGGTTGCCGACCCCTGGTGTACAGAGCAATGAAACAGTTCCACAGCCTGAGTTGGCTAGCATGGGCCAGCTGTGGGTTTTTCTTTGCTATGTAAACATACACTTGAGCCCCAATTCAGCAAGGCATTTAAGCACATGCTTAAGTCTGTCCATGTTCACCAAAGCACTTAACTGATTGAAGTCAATATGACTTTGGGATATGCTTAACTTTAGGCATATGCTTAAAGTACTTGCTGAATAGGGATTAATTAGGGCCCTAATCTTTGTGTGACTCTCAGTTCCCCCTGATATAATAGTAATTTGTTTCTCCCAAATTTGTCAGAACTGGTTGATTTTTTTTATTTGGTCAAATATGATTTATTTCCAAAACGAAAATCTTCCTGCAAATTTTTTATTTTAGCTGAAATTTTCCTAATTTTCAACAAGTGAAAAATGTTCCATTTTCATTTTCTCCTCTCAACCTTTCCCTCTTAATTTCTTCCACTGGGAAAAGAAAATACCCATTCTCCCACCCTCAGTGTTTCTGCTTTCATTTCATTGAAAAAAATCAAAGGAAAACTTCACACATAAATCAAACATTTTTCATTTCTTTATAAGTTCTTCACTGAAAATACTTAACATTCTTGGACCTCCTATATCATTTGACTGCCTTAGATAGTAAGCTCTTTGAGTCAAGGATTGTCTTTTATTATGTATATGGTACAGTGCCTAGCACAATATGCTCTTGATTTTGGGTGAGGCCTTTAGGCATGAACAAAATAATAATAGTTCTGGTTAGACCATTTTTTTATTAAATGAAAGTTCACTGAAATATGCTTTTTTCTGAAACCGTATTGATTTCAAGGATTTTTGCGATCCCAGGCTTTCGGGTCACTTCTGACAAGAATGAGATCCAAAGCTGAACTGAAAACCAAGTTTTTTATTGGAAAATGACCATTTCAACACAATTCCATTTCACAAGAGTGTTCTAAAGGTTTTGTTTTCATTCCAGTGCAGAAGAAAAAATGCCATCAAAACCTCAAATGTAGGCTTGGAAGGATCAGATTTTCTTCGGTAAGTGTCAGTAAATGTCAATTTCACCGTATACACTTGAACCAATGGAAAACATATTTCCATCAATAATTATTGAAATATAGAGATAAGCAAAGAAAGAAAAATGCTTCAGAACTTAGAGTTGGATTTAAAGATATTTACTTTGTGCATTTTGACATGTGATGTTGACAATTTGTGTTTTAATGGTTATAAAGCTTTAACTTTTTGAATCTCAACATCGGTTGTCACTAAATAATTATTGTGTGACCCCCCCCCATTACTTTGGGCACATGTGAAAATACAAATGTATAAAAATCAGAAAAAATGCTTAAAAACAAACATCAATATTATCTGTGGAATTATAAAAAACAATCAAGCTGTGCAAAGCCTATTCAAATGTTGTCATGAAATGGAATTGTTGTCCTCCAGACAGCTCTAATTAATAACAATACAAGTGAGAGCGCATTAGCAAGGGACGTACAGGAGGACTTCTTAATATCTTGTGAGAAGAGGTTAGACTTTATTGCTCCCTTTATGGTTTGGTCCCTCCCCACTCAAATTCTCTCTCAAAGTTTGTTTCCTCTGAACTGCATATTTTACATTTGGTACTTATGGGGCAATTTGCTACTGAAAACAAATATTATATATGTTTTAAAAGGTAGGGATAGTAAATCTTAATTGTGGAACTCTCTGGCGAACTCAGAGACGTGGACTGATACCAACAAAATGAGATTTATTTAATATTGATAAATGTGACAGTAATGCACTAGGGAGAAACAACAACAATCAACATGGATATAAAATGGGAAATTGCTATTTAGAAAACATTAATATAGGAAAAGACCTGGGGTTTGTAATAAAGTGCGTATGAGCTCACATTGCAATATAAGCAACTGCTATCCCAGAGTGCATATATAGAAACAAATCTCTTGTATGACAAAGGTAATAATAAATGCAGCATTACGTAGTCTGGGTACACTTGAAATGCTGCGTGCATTTTTAAACCTCTCATTCTAAAGAGGACAATAGAAAGAGCTCAAAGACAGGCAACTAAAATGAGACAGGGAAGAGAGGATATAGCATATGAAGACAGGCTCATGGAATGTCATTTATATTGCTGGAGGGGAAAGGTGCTATTGAGATGAACAGGATAAGACTGTGCTAATATCTGTGTGGAATGAGAATGGACTTTCCCTGTAGCTGAGACAGTAAAAGGATCTAAAATTAAAAGTGGAACAAACAACTCAGTTTAGTTACACAAGAAATTTCTTACTAATAAGGGCTATTACACAGGCAATAGAATAAGCTGCTTAATAAGTAAGTTACTGAACATGAGTCACCATTATCAGAGGGATTCACAAATAGGCTGGATAAAGTACTATTGAGAGTAATGTAAAACCAGCACATGGTTGAGGTTGGTTGATCCAAAGGTCTTTTCCTAGCACTGTCATTTGTGATTCTATGATATCGGAGGCTACAGGAAAATTACTTCAAAACACAGGAGAACTTGAGCCTGGTCAAGTTTAGTCTTTACATCCAGTTGCCCACTTCAGAGCATTCATATCAGAGCAGAAAGGGCAAAGGGCCCAATCCTACAAACTTCACACCAGCTTTCTAAGAGATGACTGGCATGTGTAAGACGCTGCAGGATCAGGCCCGGGCAGTGAAAGCAGCGTGTGCTGTATAATGCTTAGAACTGGTTTACAGCACATGTTATTTACAAAGAAAGCTGTCATTACTGCTGTCTGCTTTGAAACATTCACTCCTGGCATTTGCACTTCTTGTACCAGTTAAATGCTAAATGATCATACATGAAATTCACATGTTGCTCAAATAAGGAAACACAAGGAGAGAGCACAGTTCCTGAGTTTTCACATTTCCAAATTAAAAGAATGTAAATGAGCCTGCTGTTCAATTCAGTGTGTAATGTGCCATTTCACGGTTGTCTTCTTGATATTACAGCTCCCTTCTGCATTAGGCAGTGTCACATCCCACCCTAATCATGAAGAGATAAAAGATGTTCCCCTCTAATGTAATAGAAGAACAACAACATATCAACAGAGAAAAGTGCATGCATACTGATTTGTTACAATTTCACCCTTTCTCGCTGGAAATGCTCTGTACCAGTACCCCGTCATGCCAAATAATGTTCATAGCACCTTTCATAACAGTACCTTTCAAGAAACAGCACAAGTTCACTCTTCATCCCCTCTCCCAACACCCCACATCTTATTATGCAATTGTTATTTTTCCTTCCAGTGTAATAATCATCTTATAATACATAATTAATACTCATGAGCCCAGCGCCCAGAGACATTCTTACACGGAACATCTGCTGTATTTGTGTTTTCCACAGAGGAAAATTACAGGGTGTTTAAAACTCATCTGTGTTATGGTTATGGTTGTTGTTCCCCCCCTCCTCAGCATCTTTAAAGAAAAAATGAATGTTGTGTGTAGTGTAGCTTAAAGGCCAGTGGGAGGAACAGAATGATTTGTTAGACTGTTAATCAATCATAGCTCAGTCTGGACAACCATAAAACATCTTTATTTCCTCCAATAGGTGTAATTTATCTGCTACCCACCAGAAAGTGAAATGCTCCCCTGGGATAAGGGGAAATCTTGCAAGCTTCCTATTCATTTAAAGGGAAACTCATTGGTTCTTGTTCTTGCCCCAGTGGCATGTTTTCCTTTTCAGTGTACATTATCCATTTGTCCTGATGACAGCCCTCTGGTATACTACTGCTGCTGTATACAAGTGGACAAGAGGGATCCAGTGGATGGATATAGTGTATTTAGATTTTCAAAAAGCCTTTGACAAGGTTCCTCAGCAAAGGCTCTTAAAGTAAGCTGTGATGGGATTAGTGGAAAGGTCCTCTTATGGACTGGTAACTGGCTAAAAGATAAGAAACAAAGGGTAGGAATAAATGGTCAGCTTTCAGAATGCAGAGAGGTAATGGTGTCCCCCACAGGTCTGTACAAGGACCAGCCCTATTCAACATATTCATAAATGATCTGGAAAAAGGGGCAAACAATGAGGTGGCAAAATTTGCAGATGATACAAAACTGCTCAAGATAGTTAAATCCCAAGCAGACTGTTAGGAGCTACAAAACTTTGTGACTGGGCAATAAAATGGCAGATGAAATTCAGTGTTGATAAATGCAAAGCAATGCACATTGGAAAACATAATTCCAACTATACATATAATATGATATGGTCTAAATTAGCTGTTACCACTCCAGAAAGAGATCTTGGAGTCATTGTGAATAGTTCTCTGGAAACATCCGCTCAATGTGCAGCAGCAGTCAAAAAAGCAAACAGAATGTTGGGAATTGTGAAGAAAGGGATAGATAATGAGACAGAAAATATCACATTACCTCTATAAAAATCCATGGTACGCACACATCTTGACTACTATGTGCAGATGTGATCGCCCCATCTCAAAAAAGATCTATTAGAATTGAAAAAGGTTCAGAAAAGGGCAACAAAAATTATTAGGGGTACAGAACAGCTGCTGTATGAGGAGAAATTAATAAGACTGGGACTTTTCAGCTTAGAAAAAAGATGACTAAGGGGGGATATGATAGAGGTCTATAAAATCATGACTGGTGTGGAGAAAGTGAATAAGGAAGTGTTATTTACTTTTTCTCATAACACAAGAACTAGGGGTCACCAAATGAAATTACTTGGCAGTGGGTTTAAAAGAAAGAAAAGGGAATATTTTTTCACGCAACTCACAGTCAACCTGTGGAACTCCTTGCCAGAGGATGTTGTGAAGGCCAAGACTATAACAGGGTTAAAAAAAGAGCTAGATAAATTCATGGACGATTGATCCACCAGTGGCTATTAGCCAGGGTGGGCCGAAATGGTGTCCCTTGCTTCTGTTTGCCAGAAGCTTGGACTAGACGACAGGGGATGGATCACTTGATGATTACTTGTTCTGTTCATTCCCTCTGGGGCACCTGGCATTGGTCACTGTCTGAAGACAGGATACTGGGCTAGTTAGATCTTTGGTCTGACCCAGTATGGCCGTTCTTCTAGGATAGCCTTGAAAATACAATGATTTTAGGAACAAAGAGAAGGAAGTTTTGCCCTTGTTGCTATTTATGCTAAGGTTCCCACAGCAATGTTAACTTGGCCTTTGGTGGGGACTACAGAAGCCAGGCACAGTTGCATTCCCTGGCTCAGATTCACGCCTGTATAAGCATTAGTGTGATGCCAGGGCCCTGGCTTCATCAAGGACAACACAAAGTGTTGTGCTAACTTACACCCCTGTTATGAAGGCCTCCATGTGCTATTGCATGGATACACAGGGTCCCTGCCATTATCCCTTCTGTCCCCTGACTCTCCCAGAATGATTCTTTACCTGGGACTCTCACAGAGAGCCTATTGCATCAGTAACATTCTCTAGAAGGGGCCTTATGGCACCTTTGCGCTACAATGAAGACTCCCTCCTCACATGTGTTCTCCTGATAGCATGTGTAACCCATCTGACAGGTGGAGTCGGCAGTGGCAAGGGTTGGGTTCAATATCTAGTGGCTTCATTTCAACAATGCAACGCAGAACCGTTTTGAGCCTCAACCCAGTAACCTGGGAAAATACACACCACCCCTTGGGCATCTCTAAGAGGCAATACTTCCCCTCTCAAAAGCACTGAGTCTGTGTGTAAAATTAAAAAAAAAAGGAGAAAGTAACCCAGCATTAACTTGGAAAAACGCTGCAAGTGGGATTCATAAGCAGAAGACCATGAGGGAGAATGCGAGGCAGTGTCCTTTGCCTCAGGTTCTCACCTTGCAGAGAAAAAGTCCAACAAACAAAATTCCTTTAACATGCCCCTCCCTTCTCCCTCCACTGCACCTCACTCACAGTTGTTGTCCTTGGTCAGTAGAGAACCTGAGTTCAGAGGTATTTTTGCAGGAGTTCACCTCCCACCCCGGGTTGGGAGAAGGAACCTTGCTCACCTCTCCAACCACTCTGCCCAAGATGTCTTGAGATCCTACCACTTAAGACAACTTTCAGTGATTTCAGCTGTTAGTGGGGGAGCCTCACTGCTAGCGCAGGCTGAGCAGTCTCTGTCATCAGAGACACTGTCCCAGAGCAGGTCTAACGCATAGAGCTGCTTTTCAATGATTTCAGCTCTATCGATCTCCAACAAAAGACTATCAATTGAGTCTTAATTAGCTCTATCATTACACAGTGGAGGGGGGGTCAAATGGAGTCTAGAACCCTTAAACAGAACCCACACCATCAAGTAGAAACACTTGCTTTCCCCCACCCCAATCTCTACTAGGTGTTGGCATCCCTACTCAGCAAGCACATTTCAGTCTCAATCAGGACATGCCAAGCACAGTTCTGCTGCCTTTGATTCACATAACAAGGAAAACAACCATTTATTTCCCCTGCATCGAATAACAAAGTGTCTTGAGATCCAGCACAATCCAAAAGTGATCATTTGGGCAAAGCAGCCCCGCCATGCTGCTCACTTAGGCAGGGGGTGTGTATCCATGCAAACAAGGTCAGTTCCTGAAGTCCACTTCCCCAGCTCATCACTAGATGTCAGGGAAGAGCTCATTCAGATCTTGCTTACATCGAGACTGTGCCCCACTAATACCTCCTGCTGTAGCCTCACACATACACCCCTCAACTGCCTTGAACGAGGCAATAGAGCTTGCCAGAGTGTGTACCCTGCTAAGGGGTGGCCACAGTGTACACACTTCCTCTGCCCCCTGAGGAGCTCTGGGAGGTATGGTGCTCAGGGATGCTCTGTACTTCCCAGAACTACCCCTGGGGTGACTCTGCACCACACCAACATAGGACAGGCCTTGGAGACACAGGGTGATATTATCAAAAGTGCCTAAGTGAGCCAGAAGCCTAACACCCATTTTCAAAAGTGACTTAGGCACTTAGGAACATAAATCTAATTGAAAAAGAATGGAACTTATCATCCTAAGTGTGTGTTAATGGTGTATATAAAACAAGAAGAAGAACAGGAATAGAAAATACTATACAGCTTCTATTTTGTGCACAGCTATGATCCCTTCTCACTACTCCTGCAGTACAAAGGAACCAGAAAGCAGCCAGATCTCCCCAGCCAGCATAGCCAGCTCCTACGCTATTCCCCTCAGCACCTGGTATAGCAGGTGACTAGAGGGACATTCCCAGCCAGAGGATGGCCCCAAGCTACTCTGAACTGAACTGATGGCTGAAGTCCCCCTTTCCCCCCACAACAATTGGGGAACCACAAATAGAACCTATTCAGAACTGAGGCTCACATGTGTAAACAGCAGTATTAACATTACTGTAGGACCCTTAACTTTTGCATTTCCTAAGCTTTGATTTTAACTATGAATATTTAACATTTCATGAGTATAGTTTCTGTATTTAATGTCTTGGGTTCCTTTAAAGAAATCACAGTCCAAATTAGATAACTGACAGTTACTCAGAGGCACAGCCTGGTGGATTTACAAAGTTACACTGCAAACTCTGGGTCAAATTCTGCCTTTGGTGACACGGGTGCCAATGCAAAAGCATTCCATTTACTTCAGTGAGGTTACTCATGGATTTACAGCAGTGTCATTGAGAGCAATCAGATAGAGTCACTTGCATGCACACTCTTTTCAATGCTCTAGTTTCTCTGTGGAGCAGTGTGAGCTAGTCAATCAAGCCCTAGCCTGGGACTTGGCAGACTTGGGTTCAAGTCTTGGCTCTACTGGGTGACTTTGGGAAGTCACTTAATCTCTTTGTCACTCAGTTTCCCCATTTGTAAAAGAGGGATAGTGATCTTGACCTTCTTTGAGACCTGTTGAGCGCAAGAGGTAGGCACTATTATTACTTGGGCACACTGAGAGGTGTAAAAGCTGTTTTCTTTAGTTTGTGAATTCAAAACCCACAGTGTTTCAAACAGAGCAAAGGCAGTTCATCTCAATACTAATTTCACAGGAAGTTAACTTGCAAGGTTTATCCATATTTTAGGATAACTACTATTATTTCATGCAGCTTTCTGCCTGAAAAGATGGTCTCAGCTTTAGGAGAGAGTATATTTTGTTACCCTTCATAATGCTAAAATGGCTATAGATACTTGGCTTTTATCTCTAGATATTAAAATCACCTTAGGGCAGAGAATTTTCTCCCCAAATGAAAAGTTTTTGGAAAACTAAGAACAAGTGACAATGGGGGTTAGAATGAAAATAATTTTGCCTTCTGAAATATAGTGGTAGCTAATGGTAACTGCTAGGATACAAAATGGACTCCGTTTGTATCTGATTTGCATCTTCTGCTAATCAGACGCCAGAAGATAGACATTATTCACAGAAAAGTTTAATACCCCCCCTCAGACAGCAACTTACTATGAAAAGTAAACCTTTTAAAACAATTCTACTATGGATATATTATTCCCTTGTACTGGTCCACTGAAACACGCAATTGCTGTTTCCTACTGCAATCAGAATGCAAGTGGACAATGAGGTTAAAGTGAGCAATTATTAGCCTACCCCTCCAGTAGCTCTCAGAAGAAGGGCATGCTCCCACCTCCAGCAAAGTCTCAACAGGAGCCTTGGCATTGATTCCTATGCAGCAGGCTGAGGCCAGAAATGACAATTCCTATGCAGCAGGCTGAGGCCAGAAATGACAATCTCCTGTACAGCATTCATTTTGTAAAACAAAACTAAAGTTATTGTAATAGGACAGTGTCATAGGATCAATGTCTCCTGCTTTGAACATAAACCTCTTGGCTTTCTGTCTGTATTTACTGCATTTTCCATTTATGTAGCAGCAGGAGGCCATTATCCTGTGACAATGTTCTGCTCTAATGACATTACCTCTTAATTATATCTTCATTAAAAGCAAATTAGAAAGCGGGCAGGAAAGTTAAGCCAATTGGATGGCTCATTTGCCTGAACATTCTGACACCTCTTTTTCGAAAAAGAGATGCTGGGTCATGCACTGAAATGTTTAATGACCTCCTACACTGCTAGGAAGCATTGATTTTAATTTTAAAAATGGTGGGACTACTGCTCTATCACGGTGCATGTAACTGAAAGGTCCCTGCTTAGTTAAACATGCGTATGGGTGCTTAGCTTAGTTTTTTTACCTATAAGTTAATGCTATGATGTTAGATTAGATCCGATATTTTCATGTTTTGCCTTACCTTCACTTCCTGGTTAAAGGTAGGTATTGTAGATTGTTCTCAGACAAGTCAAGTCTCACTCATTGGATGTGAAACTCACTTAATAGCATGCTATCTCACTCTCATGCACATTCCTAAGTTTATCTCACTCATTTTGAATATATAAAGATTTAAAATATTTTTACTCAGATGCTGCAAGAGACATCAATACATCCAGGGCCTCAGATACAGGGCTAAACTGCTTTCCAAACTTGTGTACTCTGGTAACCATGGAGACTACAGGCGCACATTGGAGGCTGTGTGTGTGTGAAAGCTTTATGGTAAAAAAATATTGGAGTTTGCCCAAAAATAATTAGCAGGACTTGGCTGAAAGTTTGAGGGTTCTGAAAAATACAGTTCAAGATTTAAACCACACAAATTCATGTCCCCAGGCAGGGTGGCAGGTGAAGCTTCCCCTTGGGGAGGGCTAGCCCCCTGCCCAACCTCTTCTGGCCGAAGCCCCGCCCCTGCTCGCTGCTCTCAGCTCCGGCCGTGGGAGGGGGACTGAGAACTTGGTCGGGGCCACAAAGGGGAGCTGAGAGTTCAGCTCTGGCCAGGACCACAGTACCACCCCTTGGCCATCGCCCCTGGTCCCACCCCATTCCACCTCTTCCCCTGATACCCACCCCCTACTTGCTCCTTTCCACCCTCCCTTTCCCCACCTCACTGCAGCACTGAGACCTGAAAAGTTCTGTGCCTCCACCACAGCCTTGAGGAGGCGGAGAGAGATATTTTGAGGGCTCCAAATTGGCCATGGGCCCATGCGGTAATCTGCCACTGCCTTCCCCTCTGGCAGTGAGAGGTTTGGGGACACTTAGCCTCCCCCAGCCTCCATTAGGCGCCACCTATGTCCCCAGGGATCTGCAACCATCCAGGATTTTGTACCAACTAGCCAATAATTGTTTTCATTAAAATCCACTAGTTTGCATTGCATATAGAATTCTCTCATGCCCTAGATTTCAGTATGAATTAGGACAGTTAAATGTTTCAGATGCAATATTAAGCAGTGTACATTTTAAAACAAACTATTATCTGCTGATTGGATTAAAAACCTGGATTAATGGATGTCACCAAGGCCTGAAGACGAGAGTCCTTGTCTTAAGCAATGACCTAACACATCACCTGGAAAGTCTCACTCTTTGGCCTTGAGTCTCACTCTTAAGGACAGCCAATCCTTTGCATCTCTGTGTTTTGCTGCCAGACCTAGGATGCTGCTGGCTCCTGCTTCTACCAATGCCTGCCTCAGCACTTGCTCTAGCTGTAGCTGCAATATTTTTTAACCCTCTTCTTGTCTCCCCCACTGCAGCTAGATGAGCAGGTTAAGGAAGATGCTGCTGCCACTGGAGCAAATGGTCAGATCCAACTTGGACCACCAGTAACAGGAAGCAGCCGTTAAAAAGCATCACTTTTTTGTAGAGAATGGGGTTCTGTGTGCAGCTACCCTGAGCCCAGACCTCCCGCTTGGCAGGCCTGATTCTCCACATGCGTTTGACGGTACAGAACAGGAACTATAATTGTTAAATTCAATACAGACCAGCACCACACATATTGGTGTTTAACTATACAAAGACTCTACAGGGGCAGTAGGGACAATGCATGCTAAATTAACATTTAAAAAATGATACAAGAAACATTTTTAAAATGAGCCCACTTTATATTATGCTGTATTATAAATCAGCAGGAATAACTGAACAATCTGACTGGCACATAAGAATTTTGAACAACTGATTCCAGATATTATAGGGGGCTGTTACACACCTCAGCTTCCTCCTGCTGTCCAGGCACAGCTAAATCCACATGACACCTCTGCCCACATAAACAAGAGTTCTCTCAATACTAAATTAAGCCCAAGAGTCTTGTCTGCATTTGAAAGAGATGGAGGTTCCTAGCTTCCCACCCCCAAGCTATTTTAGCATAGTCCCCAGTTCATTACCCCCAGGAAGGGTGCTGAACAGAACACTTAACAGCTCACCTTAGGGCTTTGCCAAACCTATCCTGCCCGGCTGGTATACCAGGGCCTGCTGCCTCCTTGTAGGCCTAGGAATCAGCAAATAATCTTCTTGAAGGCAGTTCCCCAAAGTCCTCCAGGAGTGCCTCTTGGGGGCTGTACAGCTACTTCTACTCTCTCCCAGAGCTGCTCACCACTGCCTGGAACTTCCTGTTTTAAAACCCTTATTCCACCCCTCACATGACTGACAGGGCTGGAGGGGTGGGGCCAGCCTTGTTCAATACAGTTCTTTAACCCTTTAGACCCAGGTGTGGGGTTAAAACACCCCATCTCACAATCTCATAAACCCAGTCTCACAAGCCCTGCATGAGGAATTTCTAATGACTTCAGTGGGAGTTTCAGGTGCAGAGAGCTTGAAGGTTTGGACCATAACCTAAATGGGAAAAAGAGTCATCAACCTAGTTTGATTGTCGAGAAGCAATGTAAGGATTAAACACACTTCTTGTTCTCTCTTCTTAAGGTTTTACAGAAAAAGATTCCTCATAGAATCACTTAGATACTATAGGGATGGGCACAGAAAGAAAACATCAGTTATTGAGCTAAACATAGCTCCTACAAAACCTCTGAGAGGTTATTTAAAGTAGATTCTGTCAAGGAGAGTGAATGCTAGCACTGATATTGGCAGTCAATACATTTATCACTTTGCTTATATCTGATGTAATTATGGGTATGTGTGCACTAAAACCACTGCAGTTGTGCCACTGTAGTGCTTCAACATAGACACTACCTATGCAGATGGTTTTCTCATTGGTGCGGGTAATCACCTCCAGGAGATGTAGTAGCTAGGTTGATGGAAAAATTCTTCCGTTGACCTAGAACTGTCTACACTGAGCGGAGGCAGATTACTGTTGTGGAGTCCTGGGCCTGAGCAAGTGGGGGCCCCTGCCGGCCCCTGCCCACCCCTTCCACCAGCAGTTGCCCTCCACCACCCCACCAGCACTCCTGCCAGGAAGCGGAGTCCAGGCACAGGGGGCTCTCCATGCACCCCGGCAGGATTTTTCCAATTTTTTTCCAATTGCCTGGAGCCCTTGGGCATGGGCCCCATTGGTCCAGTGGCTAATCTGCCATTGACACCGGGGATTAGGTCAGCATCACTGCATTTCTCAGGAGTGTAGGATTTTTTTCACACCCCGAGAGACACAGCTACACTAATGTAAATTCCCAGTGTAGATCAGTCCTATGTCTCCAGTTCTGAACATTTAATCTGCCTCTGCCTACTAAGTCTGCCGGATACAGGTATAATGTGCTTAGCTTTGGGGAAATGACTTCTGCTATCACTTGGTGCAGTGAGGAAAGTCATCCTTAAAGATGATGTTCTGGTGTCTGCCTAGGATATAATGAATGATTTACATTATGTCAAGTGGGGAAAATAACTGGGGGAAAATGAGCAAATTTAGGGTGATATGGATCGGCTAAGTAAGGAGTTATAATGTATGTTTCTCTTTGGTTTGGGAACACTAATCAGTCTGTATTAGACCAGACTGCTATTGCTGCACATATTGTACATTATATATTTAGTAACTGTGTTTTTACAGATCATCTGTTTGGTTCAAAGTAAACATTAATAAAATAATCCACACAGTGGAAATGAAGTTAATAGAAATATTCCAGATCAAACCCAGTAGGACTGAAATCAGGATCTGGTTTAGATCATTGTAATCAGCACGATTTACTACTGATAGCTAACTAAACTTCTAAAGAGGTAAATAGACACATATATATTTCAGCTGTGTTATGACACCACAGGAATTGTAAGACAAATGATCTGTAAATTCCTAATATTGAAGATATTTGTGGATTATAAAACAAAATTTAGAGATGGGGAAAAGTTACAAAATGATCCATTCTTTTTTAAAGCTTGGGTTGGGTATTTTTAATTCTTTGATTCCATTCAGGCCCATCTATGTTGTAATAAAAAATGATAACAACATTTTCATGGACACATGAGAAATGGTATTTTATGGCTGTTCATTAGATTCATTTCATTAGTGGCTGAAGAACCAAGGAGAGGAATGAAGTTAATGCAGCAAGAAATGAAGTTTTGAGAACGAGAAATTAGAAGTAAGATAGATGATGATCAAATTAAAGCAGTGTTGGACATACCTATTAAAACTCATAGGGGAGATATTCAGCAAAGTATGGGAATTTAGTATATACAGACGAATAACATGGAAAAAGCAGATTTAATAATGGGAACATCAGAAGTTACCCTAGAAAAGGATGGAGAAGTAGACTCAAAATCAGCGATAAAAGGCTCACAGAGCAAATGGATTCTGTCACTTCAACATGAATTTTTTCATCTCTTCTAGAGAGGGAACAAATAAGTACGTTGGAAAACACAAAAAAGCAAGATGTAGAAAGAAGAATTGGGAAAGACATGAGATCCAGAGATGTGACATGAAGAAGAAGGAGCCTTTAAAGTCACCATGGGTGTTGTAGGGAATGGGGGAGGAAGGTCTGTGTACTGGCAACAGCTTGTAGAGACGTTGTGACTGAAAAAAAGCATAGTGTTCTCATTTTGCTCTCATTTACACTGGCTTTACACCAATATAACTCATTGGAATTATTCCAGATTCACCCTGGTGAAAGCAGGGGATCCAGGTCAGCACCTGTGGTAGTACTATGGCAGAGAACACAACAAAGCCCACCACAGCACCCATTTACCCTCTTCACTGGGTATTCCCCCTGTGCCAACTCAATTCTACTGACAAGTACTGGGACGGCAGGACCTCATGCTATTCCTATGTCTGTGGGAAATCTAGATCTCCACTCTTGGCACCAGAAGCCCCAGTCTTTTCATGCCCTGGGGAATATGGACTTGGCTACTGTGTGGTCCCTGCACAAGGATGATGGTGGGGAAGGCAACTTGTACCGTTTTTATTTAAACATACCCACACAGCCCAGACTGATCAATAGAACACTCACTCAGAAGAGTTCCTTGGAACTTGTGAAATTTTAAGAAAATTCAGAGGGACCTAATAACATCACTGAGCTCATTATCTACAATATCTTCTGAGTCTAAGCTCCCTAGTGTTTATCTTCTGTGGAGGGCAAGAAACAGATGGTGCAAAAAATGAGGAAAGTAACATGTTGTACCACCCCTCTGTCTGTCTATGTCCCTTCCAGACACAGGGATCTGGCTGGAGCTTATAGAAGGGGAATGGCATGAGAGACTTGACACCCTATGGTTAAAGGGGAGCATAAAAGTAACATGGCTTGAAACAGCACTAGCTTTATTTGTGTGCTCTGCAAACCCCATCAAAAAAGTCCCAGAACCTGGTTCTCAATCACTGTCAATCAGCATAGTGTGATACAGCATGGCCAGAGGGCAGCAGGAGAGGATTAAAAGGGAGCCTTATTCACTGTAAATTTGCTATAGATTAACTAGAGCACCTGATGCCAATTAGAGCAACTGCAGTCAGTCACATGATAAAAACCCATGCTTCAATCAGACAGTGTGGGAGCAGGAGCAGAAAGAATTGGTGTTGAAGCAGAGGACAGTTTGGAGAAGTGCTATGGTGGGTTAAGAAGTCCAAGACCCTAGGTAAAGGTCACCTGGCTTGTGCAGAGGGAGGGCAGGAAGCTCCCCCTCAAGCTGAAGGGCAGGAGAGGGAAGTAGTCCAGGGGAAGGAACTGTCAATTCAAATAGTTCACCCTATCCATAAGGCCCCTAGGCTGGGACCTGGAGTAGATGGTGGGCCCAGGTCCCTCCCTCTTCACTCTCCTCCTCTAGGACACTAGTGGGGCAATTAATATTCCAATTTAGGGACAAGAAATGGAGCCCTGAACCCCCCCCCCCAAAGAAGAGAAAGCGTGAGACCCATCATAATAGTGCTGGCAATTTGCCACAATAGTTACACTGAAGTCATTTGAGGTACACTGATTTACAATGAAAATCTGGCTCACACACTGCAGTCATAAGCCAGGCAGTGAATGGCAATACGGAGGGGAGATGACTGTGTTGCCTTTGTGAAGGCAGGAGCCAGAGGGGAGTGCAGGAGGACTCTCTCCATGGGTCAGGCTGGGGCCTGGGGTTTTGGGGGAATTACTGGCCTCCACAAATTTGTCTGACAGTCAGTCCTGTCGGGGGGTCCTGCAGGAAGCTGTTCCTTGTCATGCATTTTTGCCAACTTTTCAGTCACACAAAACTGAACACTCTTGGCCTGCCCCTTCTCTGAGGCCTCACCCTGTTCACTCCATCCTCCCTCCCTCCTTCACTTGCACTTCCCCACCCTCACTCGCTCCTTTTCACTGGGCTGGGGAGGGCACCTTTTAGACCGAGTGTTCCGGTTGAAAACTGGACACCTGGCAACCCCATTTTGCACGGAGAGAGACCATTGAGTGGAAAGGAAGTTTTGACCATATTTAGATATATGTTTGTTGGTAAATGCAGAGCTGCTGAAATGTATGCGTGCAGATACTGGAGACTGTGATAGGGCATACAGACCCCACATAGGCTGGGAAGGGATTAATGAGAACTTGTGGGCTCAATCAGCCCCATCCTTACACCTGCAAAAGGCAGCAAGCCTGAGGGAGAAGTCAAAAGCGGGAAAGACCAACTCAGTAGTGGCATTCTTGTGCTGGCTCTTGGCAGGAAGGCTTGGCTGGGGCTATCTTGAGACTGCTAGGTGCCAGAGATTAGATGGGGCTAATAGGCTTGCTGCATTTGCTTTGTTACCTGTAATTAACCTACTTCCCTTTGGGGAATCTGTGAAGTAGTGAGTCTAGGAAGGGGCTGGTGAAAAGACCTAGATAGGCTGAGGTAGGAAGCAGCTGTTCTGAATAGACAGACCATAGCTGCTTATGACAGGTCCCTGAACTGGAATCCAGAGTAGAGGGCAGGCCTAACTTCCCCTACTGGTCTACTGAAGAAAACCTCTGGAGACAAAAGCTAGAAGGATGAAGTTGGGATAAAGATGTGAGCCACCAGCCTACGGTGATACTGGTCTCAATTTATCTCAAAAGGGGTGGGACTAAGGGCATGTCTACACTACAAAATTAGATCGAATTTACAGAAGTAGTTTTTTAGAAATCATTTTTATACAGTCGATTGTGTGTGTCCCCACACAAAATGCACTAAGTGCGTTAAGTCGGTGGACTGCGTCCACAGTACCAAGGCTAGTGTTAACTTCTGGAGTGTTGCACTGTGGGCAGCTGTGGGTAGCTATCCCACAGTCTCCGCTGCCCATTGGAATTCTGGGTTGAGATCCCAATGCCTGATGGGGCAAAAACAGTGTCGCGAGTGGTTCTGGGTACATGTTGTCAGGTCCCCCTCTCCCTCCCTCCATGAAAGCAACGACAGACAATCATTTCACACCGTTTTTCCTGGTTACCTGAGCAGACGCCATACCACGGCAAGCATGGAGCCCGCTCAGCTCACTGTCACCGTACATCTCCTGGCAGACATGAGACTGCATTGCTACACAGCAGCAGCTCATTGCCTTTTGGCAGCAGATGGTGCATTATGGTTGGTAGCCATTGTTGTCGTACTCCTGGGTGCTCTTTTAGCAGATCTTGGTGTGGTTGGTCGGGGGCGCCTGATCAGACATGGGAGTGACTCTCAGCCAGGTCATTCCCATCTTCTACCAAGCACCCAGGAGATGACGATGTCTAGCAGTCGTACTGCACCGTCTTCTGGTGAGCAGCCAGGAGATGACGATGGGATAAAGATGTGAGCCACCAGTCTATGGTGGTGCTGGTCTCAATTTATCCCAAAAAGGGTGGAACTAAGGGTATGTCTACAGTACAAAATTAGGTCGAATTTATAGAAGTTGTTTTTTAGAAATCATTTTTATACAGTCATTAATATTTAGATCATTAATATGTTTAGGCATTCAGATACTACTGGTCATGAGCACCAAAAGCAATCCTATTTTAAATATCCCCAAACAGCTGGTATTCGCAAGAATGACTATTGTTCAATAGTCTCTAAAAAGAAACTTTATTTACAGGGAGAAAATTTACAGGGTATAAATAAGATAATAGACTCATAGTCTTTAGGGTCAGAAGGGACCAATATGATCATCTGGTCTGACCTCCTGTACAAAGCAGGCCACAGAATCCTACCCATCCACTTCTATAACAAACCCCTAACCTATGTCTGAGTTATTGAAGTCTTCAAATTGTGGTTTGAAGACCTCAAGCTGCAGAGAATCCTCTAGCAAGTGACCCATGCCCCACGCTGCAGAGGAAGGCGAAAAACCTCCAGGGCCTCCGCCAATCTGCCCCAGAGGAAAATTCCTTCCTGACCCCAAATATGGCGATCAGCTAAACCCTGAGCATGTGGGCAAGACTCACCAGCCAGCACTCAGGAAAGAATTCTCTGCAGTAACTCAGATCCCATCCCATCTAACATCCCATCACAGACCACTGGGCATACTTACCTGCTGATAATCAAAGATCAGTTGCCAAAATTAAGCTATCCCATCATACCATCCCTTCCATAAACTTATCAAGCTTAGTCTTAAAGCCAGATCTGTCTTTTGCCCCCACTACTCCCCTTGGAAGGCTGTTCCAGAACTTCACTCCTCTAATGGTTAGAAACCTTCGTCTAATTTCAAGTCTAAACTTCCTAGTGTCCAGTTTATAACCATTTGTTCTTGTGTCTACATTGGTATTAAGCTTAAATAATTCCTCTCCCTCCCTAATATTAATCCCTCTGATATATTTATAAAGAGCAAACATATCCCCCCTCAACCTTCTTTTGGTTAGGCTGAACAAGCCAAGCTCTTTGAGTCTCCTTTCATAAAACAGGTTTTCCATTCCTCGGATCATCCTAGTAGCCCATCTCTGAATCTGTTCCAGTTTGAATTCATCCTTCTTAAACATGGGAGACCAGAACTGCACATAGTATTCCAGATGAGGTCTCACCAGTGCCTTATATAACAGTACTAACACCTCCTTATCTTTGCTGGAAATACCTCGCCTGATGCATCCTAAAACTGCATTAGCTTTTTTAATGGCCATATCACATTGGCGGCTCATAGTCATTGTGTGATCAACCAAAACTCCAAGGTCCTTCTCCTCCTCTGTTGCTTCAAACTGATGTGTCCCCAATTTATAACTAAAATTCTTATTATTAATCCCTAAATGCATGACCTTGCACTTTTCACTATTAAATTTCATCCTATTACTATTACTCCAGTTTACAAGGTCATCCAGATCTTCCTGTATGATATCCCGGTCCTTCTCTGTGTTAGCAATACCTCCCAGCTGTGTGTCAGCCGCAAACTTTATTAGCACATTCCCGCTTTTTGTGCCAAGGTCAGTAATAAAAAGGTTAAATAAGATTGGTCCCAAAACTGATCCTTGAGGAACTCCACTAGTAACCTCCTTCCAGCCTGACAGTTCACCCTTCAGTACGACCCGTTGGAGTCTCCCCTTTAACCAGTTCCTTATCCACCTTTCAGTTTTCATATTGATCCCCATCTTTTCCAATTTAACTAATAATTCCCCATGTGGAACTGTGTCAAATGCCTTACTGAAATCGAGGTAAATTAGATCTACTGCATTTCCTTTGTCTAAATAATCTGTCACCTTCTAAAAGAAGGAGATCAGGTTGGTTTGGCACGATCTACCTTTTGTAAAACCATGCTGTAATTTGTCTCAATTACCATTGATCTCAATGTCCTTAACTACTTTCTCCTTCAAATTTTTTTCCAAGATCTTACATACTACAGATGTCAAATTAACAGGCCTACAGTTACTCAGACCACTTTTTTTAAACATGTAACCTCATTACATCAACTTAGCAAGGTAGTTGGTAATGTGACTGTCATAAACAGATAGCTAAGGGTTAATGTCTCTTTCACCTGAAGCACCTGACCAGAGGACCAATCAGGAAACCGGATTTTTTCAACTCTGGGTGGAGGGAAGTTTGTGTCTGAGTCTTTGTTTTCTGTCTGCCTCCTTTCTCTGAGCTTTGGAGAAGTAGTTCTGTTTTCTAATCTTCTGTTTCTAAGTGTAAGGACAAAGAGATCAGATAGTAAGTTATATGGTTTCTTTTCTTTGGTATTTGCATGAATATAAGTGCTGGAGTGCTTTGATTTGTATTCTTTTTGAATAAGGCTGTTTATTCAATATTCTTTTAAGCAATTAACCCTGTATTGTGTCACCTTAATACAGAGAGACCATTTGTATGTATTTTTCTTTCTTTTTATATAAAGCTTTCTTTTAAGACCTGTTGAAGTTTTCTTTACTGGGAAATTTCAGGAAAATTGAGTCTGTACTCACCAGGGAATTGGTGGGAGGAAGAAATCAGGGGGGAGATCTGTGTGTGTGTTGAATTTGCTAGCCTGATTTTGCATTCCCTCTGGGGGAATAGGAAAGTCCTTTTTGTTTCCAGGACTGGGAACGGAGAGGGGGAGTCACTCTGTTTGGATTCACAGAGCTTGTGTCTGTGTATCTCTCCAGGAGCACCTGGAGGGGGGAAGGGAAAAAGGATTATTTCCCTTTGTTGTGAGACTCAAGGGATTTGGGTCTTGGGGTCCCCAGGGAAGGTTTTTCAGGGGGACCAGAGTGCCCCAAAACACTCTAATTTTTTGGGTGGTGGCAGCAAGTACCGGGTCCAAGCTGGTAGCTAAGCTTGGAGGTTTTCATGCTAACCCCCATAGTTTGGACGCTAAGGTCCAAATCTGGGACTAAGGTTAAGGTTATGACAGTGACATCATTGTTAGTTGCAGAATTTTCAAAGTATTCAATCTATTATCTGCTAGAGTTCATGCCACACTTCTGCCTGTTTCACTATAGAGCTAAATTATTTCTTTGGAGAGCTAATGCCTTTCCCAAAAGGAATGGCAAATGGCACTATCAGCTCAGATATACATTTTCAGATATCTGTGGGCTCAAATTGCACCAGTGCTTTTGCACTTGCACTTCAATTATGGCCACAGCTCAGAATGGTTGTAACGACCTGCTCATGAGTACAGATCAGATGTTAGAGGTGTATCTAATCCAGCGTGATCCTACAATTAATTTTGCAGGTGCAAAAATGCAGACAGGCATATGGGAGCAGTTTACATCTGCAAGCAAGGAGGTTGGGCTGCAGCCTGACTGAAAATATACCTCTCTGGGTGAAATCTGCCACTCAACTGTGCTCAAAGCTCAAGCAAACATGCTTAGAAAGGGGAATTATATGGGGGAGGTGACAGCCAAATTCATCCACCCAACTTGTGGGCAGCATTTGCACAAGCCACTGGCCAGATCCAAAGAGCTCTACTACTTCAGAAGGGGCTGTCCCACAGTTAATAAAGTTCCTTGCAAGATGAAATGCTAGATACAAATAAAATGAAATCAATGAATGTATTATAATAATATAATATTATAATGTCTGTCATCCAATATAGTAAGAATTGTATTTGATGGAGTCCCGTTTAAACCCTGCTTCACCTTGCTTTTGAAGGTAACATATTTGATTCTAAAAATAGTCCTGCCTTAATCTAACATTTTGTTAACAGTGTAATGTAATCTATGGGTGACTGTACTAGCTCTGACATGAAAAATTCATGGCTTCACTCTCTTCCTCATAAGGGAGGATAATGTAGACATTTATCACAGCTAAAGGTACTAATATACTAATGGTTTTGATTTAAACCTATGATATTTCAAACACTGCTCCAGAAAGCAAGAGAAAACCAAATATGCTATAAGAAGGAAGCTGTTCTATGTAAAGGGCTAGATTCTTTGCAGGCATAATTTTGCTGAAGTCAGTGGAGCTAACTCCGGCAAAGAAACTGGCTGAGGCTTTATTCTGCTGGTGTTTGGGCAATTAAACCAATTGCAACTGTAATTGTTCTTCCTGGGGGCTGCGGATTCAACCATGTTCTTATGGCTGTGAGATGGTCTATGGACAATGGACTTTCTGAGGCCATCTGGTGCTAAGAATGTGCTAATATTGTAGTTTTATTCATCCACTTATTTTGTGCTAGTTAAATAATGGACTCTATTTTCTTTTAATATTAAAAACTCGGAATTGTTTATAATGATTTTATAATATTTGCTATTTCCACTTAATTCATTAAAAACAGGAGTACTGTTCTGTTCTTTTTGCGAATACACACTAACACGGCTGCTATTGTGAAACTTAATTCATTGTTTTCCTGTAATTATGTCACTTTCATTGCTCCACCATTTCTAGGCCCTTCTCCTTTCTGAGTTTTATTTTCCTTTTTTATTAGTTTCTTGTATGTAGAAAGAAACTACATGTACCAGCATGCCTCCGTCCCCATCCCAGAAAGGCATAGTGTAACAGGGTCTTCTCCTTTGGTTCCCCCTGCTGACAGTCACTCCTGCTCTTTGGTGGTCTATTACTTTTTGTCACTCAGCTTTTGGCCAGGACACACATAGGCCTGGTCTACACCACTATTTTAGGTCGAATTTAGCAGCGTTACCTCGATTTAAGCCTGGACCCATCCACATGACAAAGTCCTTTTTTTTTTTTTTACTTAAAGGGCTCTTTAAATCGATTTCTTTACTCCACCTCCGACAAGGGGATTAGTTCTGAAATCGGCCTTGCCGGGTCGAATTTGGGGTAATGTGGATGCAATTTGACGGTATTGGCCTCTGGGAGCTATCCCAGCATGCTCCATTGTGACCGCTCTGGACAGCATTCTCAACTCAGATGCACTGGCCAGGTAGACAAGAAAAGGCCTGCAAACTTTTGAAGTTCATTTCCTGTTTGGCCAGCGTGGCGAGCTGATCAGCAAGGTGACCATGCAGAGCTCATCAGCATGATGTGCACATTGCCCGGCCCATACTTTGTGAGACGTCTATGTCCATGTCTATGTCCTCATCACTCTTATCACCGCGCTGCCGTTGCCTCCTCACCTTATTTTGCTTTTTCAGCTTCTGGTTCTGCACTGAAAAAAGGCGTGAAAAAATTGCCTGCCATTGCTCTAACGGAGGGAGGGGCAACTGATGACATGGCTTACAGGGAATTAAAATTAACAAAAGGGGTGGCTTTGCATCAAGGAGAAACACAAACAACTGTCACACAGAATGCCCCCCTCAAGGATTGAACTCAAAACCCTGCATTTAGCAGGCCATTGATTTCACAAGACAAATCGGGGAAATTTCTTGCTTTGATCCATTCCATTTATCTTTTACATCTTAGGCTGGCAGCAGACAGTGCAGTATGACTGCTAGCCATCATCATCTCCTGGTTGCTTGCCAGGGCTGCCCAGAGGATTCAGGGGGCCTGGGGCAAAGCAATTTCGGGGGGCCCTTCCATAAAAAAAATTGCAATACTCTACAATACTATAGTCTCGTGGGGACCCCTGCAGGGCCCGGGGCAAATTGCCCCACTTGCCCCCCGCCCCCGACAGGCGGCCCTGGGAAAAATAAACCTTCCTTATCTTGGCACAAACCCAGTTTTGAGAAAACTTCTTTACAAGGTATCACTGGGTCTCAACATCAGCTAGTGCTAAAAGGTACTAAAGCTCATTAAAAGGGTTGGACAAATATTTTCCGTCAAAACTTTTTTGGATCGAAAACTAGGTGATTTTAGAAAAAAATGATGGACAATGTCTGCTTTCCTTCAAAATTTGTTGTGCTTTTTAATTGAAAAGTTGAAATTAGTCTGCCAAAACATGAATATGGTTGGGAGTTTCAAAAGCGTGTGGCCAAATATTTGCTGCTTGCTGTGTTTGATTGCTTAAAGAAACAAGAAAAAAAATTCTGCTTAAAAAAAATCCAAAACTTTTTGAACCACCTCAGCTTGTGACCAAATGCCTGAGCCCATCCAGTCAGAGATTTTTCCAGGTTTCTGATACTCTGCTGGCTTCCTTGACTCATATCTGTCTCCATAACTTTGGGTTCATTTAAGTTAGAAAAGAAGAACAGCCATACTGGGTCAAACCCAAGGTCCATCCAGCCCAGTATCCTGGCTACTGACAATGGCCAATACCAAGTGCCCCAGAAGGATTGAACCTAACGGGTAATGGTCAAGTGATCTCTCTCCTGCCATCCATCTCCACCTTCTGACAAACAGAGCCTAGGGACACCATTCCTTACCCATCCTGGCTAATAGTCATTAGTGGACTTAACCTCCATGCATTTCTTATTCCCTAGAGACTGGCTCCATGGGGTCCCTCACAAACGGGAGATGGTTACTGTGAGTTTGTTTTTAATATAGCTTATGTACATACTCCACAAACTGAACATTTGAACTTGTCCAGAATCTGGGATAAGCCTATGTTATGAAAACTGAAATGCTCAAAATAGCACATGCATGTGAATAGAGACAGGGTGATAAAATTAAATTAACCCAGAGGTTCTCAAACTGGGGGTTGGGACCCCTCAGGGGGTCATGAGGTTATTACTGGAGGTCGTGAGCTGTCAGCCTCCACCTCAAACCCTGCTTTGCCTCCAGCATTTATAATAGTGTTAACTATATACAAAAGTGTTTTCAATTTATAAGGGGGGGGTTGGTGTCGCACTCAGAGGTTTGCTATGTGAAAGGGGTCACCAGTACAAAAGAATCCCCGAGCCATCCTGCTCCTTGTCCCCTCACTGTCCCCCAGATACCGCCCCCCAACCACCACCTCGGGACCCCACCTCTGCTCCCTGTCCCCTGACTGCCCCACCCCTGTCCACCCCCCCGCAGAGTCCTGACAGACCCCTGGAATGCCCACGATCCAACCCCCCCATTCCCTGTCCCCTGACGCCCCCCCAACAGCTGCCACCTCCCTGTCCCCTGACTGTCCTCTTATCCAATCCTCCCCGGTCCTGGCCCCTTACTCACCTGGAGCCTCAGCGCACCGCATCCAGGACCATCCCTGAACAGCGGTGCAGTGTGCCTCCCGCGGGGCCTGAGCTCTTCCCTGCTCAGAGCTATGTGGTAAGGGGGTGGGGCTGCAAGCTCCAGCAGGGCCTGAGCTCCTTCGCTTGGTCTGGAGCTCGCAGCCCTGTCCCCTTACCACATGGCTCTGAGTGGGGAGGAGCTCAGGTGCCCCGCCGGAGCCACGCTGCAGCTGTTCAGGGATGCTCCTGGGTGCGCTGAGGTCCGTGAGAGGGGCAGAGGTAGGATCGGGCTGGGGCCAGGGAGGGAGCCTCGGCTGTTCTCTTGGGGGCCCCTGCAGAGCCCGGGGTCTGGGGCAAATTGCCCCACTTGCCTCCCCCTCTGGGTGGCCCTGCTGCTTGCCAGAAGATGGTGCAGTACGACTGCTAGCCATCATCTCCTGGGTGCTTGGTAGAAGATGAGAATGACCTGGCTGAGAGTCATTCCCATGTCTGCCCAGGCGCCTCTGACCGACCACACCGAGGTCAGCTAAAAGAGCACCCAGGAGTACGACAACAATGGCTACCAATCATAATGCACCATCTGCTGCCAAAAGGCAATGAGCTGCTGCTGTGTAGCAATGCAGTCTCACGTCTGCCAGCACCCAGGAGACGTACAGTGACGGTGAGCCAAGTGGGCTCCATGCTTGCCGTGGTATGGCGTCTGCTCAAGTAACCCAGGAAACAATTGTCTGTCATTGCTTTCACGGAGGGAGGGAGAGGGGGGCCTGACAACATGTACCCAGAACCACCCGCGACACTGTTTTTGCCCCATCAGGCTTTGGGATCTCACCCAGAATTCCAATGGGCAGCGGAGACTGTGGAAACTGTAGGATAGCTACCTATAGCTACTAACAGTGCAATGCTCTGGAAGTTGACACTAGCCTCGGTACTGTGGATACAGTCCACTGACTTAATGCACTTAGAGTATTTTGTGTGGGGACACGCTCATGGGATTTGACCTGCACAGATTTCAAGGGAATAGCAAAGTTGGAGCTGGAGAGATCAGCTGTTCCTCATGGCATCATCCACCCATAGACCAACCCCATGCAAGTTAAAGGTGTTTTGCTGCATGAGAAGGGGAAGTGCACAGTACATCATGCTCCATGCTAGCTCTGCATGGCACAGTGCATGGGGAAGTTGGGGCACCGAGTCCACAATTAGGTAGATCCAGTGGTTACACCACCTGTGTAAGGGATATACAAGGTTTGGATATGCTATTCTGGATATAAATAGGGCCCTGACACCTGCTCACAAGTTGGGTGGATGAATTTGGCTCTCCCCTTCCCCATATAATTCCCCTTTCTAAGGGTATGGCTACACTTGCAGCTGTACAGCGCTGAGAGTTACAGCTGTCTTCGTACAGCTGTGTAGGGAAAGCACTGCAGTGTGGCCACACTGACAGCTACCAGCGCTGCAGTGTGGCCACATTTACAGCATTTGCAGTGCTGTTGGGAGTGGTGCATTATGGGCAGCTATCCCACAGAGCACCTCGTCCCATTTTGGCGCTGTGGGTTGTGGGAAGGGGACGGAAGGGTACAGGTCATTCCGCTTCCTGTTCCAATGCCCCGTGATGCATCGCTTCTCATCCCAGCAGTCACTGTTTTTCTGTCCATGTTTGGTGCCATTGTGACTCTCCCAACAGTTTCTGTGCAGCGCGATTTCTGTGGGAAATGGAGCCCGAGCTTCTGAGGAGTATGCTGACGAGTCTCGCCAGCACATCACGTTTGGCAGTTGAGCTATTCCTTCAGCTCCAAAGTGACAGTGAGGAGTCCGACGATGATATCGAGTCGCCTGACACGTACGACACGAAATTGCTGCTGGCATTCATGGAAATGCTCAGCACTGTAGAATGCCGCTTTTGGGCTTGGGAAACAAGCACTGAGTGGTGGGATCATGTCGTCTTGGAAGTCTGAGATGACGAGCAGTGGCTGCAGAACTTTTGGATGAGAAAAGCCACTTTCATGGGACTGTGTGAGGAGCTCGCCCCCACCCTGCGGCGCAAGGACACGAGATTGAGAGCTGCCCTGCCGGTGGAGAAGCGGGTGGCTATTGCAATCTGGAAGCTGGCAACTCCAGACAGCTACTGATTGGTCGCGAACCAGTTTGGAGTGGGAAAGTCGACTGTTGGAATCGTGTTGATGCAAGTTTGCAGGGCCATTAATTGCATCCTGCTAAGAAGAACCGTGACTCTGGGGAACGTGCAGGACATTGTGGATGGCTTTGCACAAATGGGTTTCTCTAACTGTGGAAGGGCGATAGATGAGACACATATTCCTATTCTAGCACCACCCCACCTAGCATTCGAGTACATTAATCGGAAGGGGTATTTCTCTATGGTTCTCCAGGCGCTTGTGGATCACGGTGGGCGTTTCATTGACATTATCACAGGCTGGCCTGGAAAGGTGCATGATGCATGCATCTTTCAGAACAGTGGCCTGTTCAGGAAGATGCAGGCTGGGACTTTTTTCCCAGACCGGAAGATTATAGTAGGGGATGTCGAAATGCCCATTGTGCTCCTTGGAGACCCCGCTTACCCGTTAATGCCTTGGATCATGAAACCATATGCAGGGAAGCTTGACAGGAGCAAGGACCAGTTCAATTACAGGCTGAACTGGTGTCAAATGACTGTGGAGTGTGCTTTTGGCCGTTTAAAAGGGCGCTGGCGATCTCTGTATGGGAAGCTAGACTTGGGGGAAAGCAGCATCCCTGCGGTTATATCCACGTGCTGTACCCTCCATAATATTTGTGAAGGGAAGGGTGAAACATTCAGTCAGGAATGGACCTCCGAGGTTCAACGCCTGGAGGCTGAATTTGCACAGCCAGAGAGCAGGGCTACTAGAGAGGCCAAGCACAGGGCTACAAGGATGAGGGATGCCTTGAGGGAGGAATTTGAGGCTGAAAACCAACAGTAATGTTTGTTGCCTTGCACGGGAGTGAAGTGCAGTAGTTACAATGTTAGTAGGAATCTGTTTTTCCTAAAATGATTTCCAGTGCCTGTTTCTTTCCTGGGCTATGATATCTTTCACTTTCTGTAATAATAAAGACTGTTTTCAAAGCCAAGAATTCATTTATTGAAAAGAAAATAAACTTTCTTGACAGACACACAACATTTTGGGAACCTAAAAGGGCAGGGGGCTGGGGTGGTGAACTGTACAGTCACAGGTTTGAATATGTCCTGTCTGGAGTGCTGTGCAATGACTGCTGCACTTCAGGATGAAAATACTGCATGGTGATGGGGGTTGAGTGCAGAGGGTAAGGATCGTAGTTGGCAGAGCTGGTTGGTGAACGTACAGGTGTTGGGGGCAGCTGGTGGTGGTAAGAACCTGGATGCTGGGGAAGGGGGTTTGGAGCTGACATTGGGGCACAAGGGAAAGAGCTTTGGGATGTGGGGTGGGCGCCAGCACTGTAGTGCTCTGCCTGCATGGCTACGAGTGACTGGATAGAGTCAGCATTGGTGAACCAAGATGCTTATCAGCTGCTTTGTGCTTTTCTTCTTAGCTGCTGAGTTTCTCTGGCGGATCCTGCTTTCTCTTTCCCTCCAGTCCTGCAGTTTTTTACTCTTTCTGGCAGAGTGATCCATAACTGCTTTCAGCATGTTTTCTTTGCTTTTTCGCGGCTTCTTCCTGAGGTTTAGTAGCCTCTGAGCAGTCGATGATACAGGCAGTCGAGTAGTCAAGGACACTTTTTGAAAGGCAAAAATGGCAACAGTTAACAAAGGCAGCATTGTTTATAATCTCACGCAGACAGTTATTCCCACACAGTGAAGGAGTTTACAGTTTTCACTTTAGCATACTTTTCCCATACCAAACAGAGTGCACATAACCCACAGGAGCCACGAAATGGTGAGTAAGGGGGACTGATTGCTTCAGGGATGTGCAGGGGTTTCTGTGCATTGGGGAAAGCAAACTGCTGCAGGGGGCATCTACACTGAACAGTCTCCCAACATTTTCCACAGGAGTTAATCCTGGAAGATATCTCGCTGCTGCAGGTCACCTGGGAAGTGCAAGAGGGTCTTCTACAGCAATGTGAATTCCTCCCTGGCCCCTGTGCAGCTTGCCTCTGTGCAGCAATGGTCCCCCCACCCCTCGCGGCACAGTAGCATGGACGCGTTAGCCTGACTTGGACAAGGACCACAGTGGCTCTCCTTATAAACTTGCGCAAACTCATTGTCCACGCTCTGGCTGAAACTTTTGAAGACATTACTGAGGCCTATTACCGCGACGTGATAGACTACATCAATGGGCTATTCCACATCTAGGCATGCATGCATGCAGCCCTAACCCCCGCTCCTCTCCCAAAACATTTCCATCCTGAAAATAAAAGCCGCTTACCGGTAACCCACTCTCTGCTTGTCCTTCACCAAGTACCAGCTGCTGCGACTGGCTACCTTCCTCCTGGCTTGAGAAGAGCTCCTAGCTGCATGCCTCCTGGGACTCCGGGGTGTCTCCCCCCACCCCAGTACCCTCAGTCTTGGTTTCCTCCCCTCTCACCCTCCTGTCCTCTCCCCCTCCCGCGCTCTGAAGTGTCCATCGTGGTCATTGGATTGGCAGTGGGGTCACCCACAAGTATCGCGTCCAGCTCCTTGTAGAAAAGGCAGGTCGTGGGGGCAGCGCTGGAGCAGCAGTTTCTTTCGTGGGCTTTGCAATAGGTACTTTGCAGCTCCTTCACTTTAACCCTGCACTGCACCGTGTCCCGGTCATGGCCCCATTCCAGCATGCCCCTTAATATCTGCCCATATGTATCGTAATTCCTACGGCTGGAACGCAGCTGTGACTACACAGCTTCCTCACTCAAAACACTGATGAGGTCCAGGAACTCGCCATTGCTCCATGCTGGGACTTGTTTGGTGCGTGGAGGCATGGTCACCTGGAAAGATTCACTGATTGCACTCCACACCTGGCTGAGCAAACAGGAAGGGGATTTTTTAAATTCCTGGGGCAGTTAAAGGGCGGGTCACCTGAGGCCAGGGCAGTAGAGTGCGAACTGATGAGCAGAGTGGCTGAACAGGCATTCTGGGATACCTCCGCATACCTCTGGAGGCCAATTACAGCGCTTTTGGTGGCCACATTGGTGCAGCAGCGCTGCATCACCAGCACTGCAATCGTTATACCCCAGGCAGAGCAGGAGAACAGCCAGCGCTGCAGCCAGGGAGATGCAGCACTGTATGTGCCTTGCAAGTGTGGACGGTGAGTAAGTTGCAGCACTGTAAACCCACCACCAGCACTGCAACTCTCCAGTGTAGCCAAGCCCTAAGCTTGTTTGCTTGAGCTTTGAGCACAGTTGAGTGGCAGATTTCACCCAGAGAGGTATATTTTCAGTCAGGCTGCAGCCCAACCTCCTTGCTTGCAGATGTAAACTGCTCCCATATGCCTGTCTGCATTTTTGCACCTGCAAAATTAATTGTAGGATCACATTGGATTAGATACACCTCTAACATCTGATCTGTACCCATGAGCAGGTCATTACAACCATTCTGAGCTGTGGCCATAATTGAAGTGCAGGTGCAAAAGCACTGGTGCAATTTGAGCCCACAAACAGGTATCCACCCTTCTGAAAATGTATATCTGAGCTGATAGTGCCATTTGCCATTCCTTTTGGGAAAGGCATTAGCTCTCCAAAGAAATAAATTAGCTCTATAGTGAAACAGGCAGAAGTGTGGCATGAACTCTAGCAGATAATAGATTGAATACTTTGAAAATTCTGCAACTAACAATTATGTCACATTACCAACTACCTTGCTAAGTTGATGTAATGAGGTTACACGTTTATCTTATTTATACCCTGTATATTTTCTCCCTGTAAATACAGTTTCTCTTTAGAGACTATTGAACAATAGTCATTCTTGCGAATACCAGCTGTTTGGGGATATTTAAAATAGGATTGCCTTTGGTGCTCGTGACCAGTAGTATCTGAATGCCTCACCATATTAATGATATAAATATTACAACACCCCCGTGAACCAAGGAAGTCTTGTTATTGCTATTTTTTAAGGGGGGGGGAAGTCTCTTTCACTAGCAGAAGTTGGTCCAATAAAAGATATTACGTCACCGACCTTGTCATTTTGAGTGATGGGCAAGAATAAAGACTGTCATTTCATGCAGAAAAACAGAGGCACCTCTGAAAAAGAAACAAAAACCTCTTCTGAGCTTCAGCTTTCCAGTTCTACATTTACCCCGATGTCCCAAATCCCCCACAGTGCTTCCAACATTAATCAATTATTTGTTATTGCTAGGGGCAATTCCATGGAAATGGGATCTTTCTCCCCAGAGTACATTTGCTCAGGCTACTTATTCCTCACAAAATCTTTCTACATTGCAGTTCTGTATGTGTGATGTCATATTGTTAGTATTTGTATTCCAGTAGCATCCAGAGGCTCCAGGCAGGAGCGGGGTCCTGTTGTGCCAGGACCTGAACAAAACTCATATAAAGACATCATCCCCGGCTCTGAAGACCTTTGACAGCAACCAGTGGAGGATCATGCTTAGGTGACATGTGAGCTCTTGGGAATAATATTGAAAAACAGCCCCCAGTATTGCAAATACAAAGATTGTGGGCCCAGAACTTCAGGCACCAGTACTAACATTTAGATACTGAGGGCCAGCTCCTCAGTTGGTGTATAGCAGTGTAGCTCCAGTGAAGTCAATGACCTACAACGATATACACTAGCTGAGGATCTGGCTCCTGACTACCCAATCATGCCTCCAAGTGAAGTAACTGGATGTTTAAGTGCCAGCATTTGCACCCACTGTTATGTACAGCAATTTCACTGCAAAATTGAAGGCCAGGTTGAAGCACCGTTTAAAATGTGATCCTTGAATAACAAAGATCCTGTTTTCATGTGCAGTAAATGGACTTCCTAATAAGGAAGAACAATATAGAAAACATTCTACAGCAAATTAATTTGTTACTAAATAATGGCCAATGGGAGCAGCACCAGCTCTTTGGAAACAGAGCACTCAGCTAATCAAGCTTCCAGACAGGCAGTGCATGTGGAATAAGTGATAGAGAGCACAAAGCTAAAAGGTCACTCTACCCGTCTCACCGTATGTAGCGGTATTATCTGTTCTAGTCAGATCATAACACTGGCTTCAGAGCTCCCTCATTCCTGTTTGGAAGGTTATTTGTATGCCTGTATTTCTTCACCAGTCCCAGGAAAAATGACAAGGCTTTCTGCCACACACTGACATTTCCTTTGATTGTGTGCAAGCAGCACATGACTTTTGGTAAACACTGCCCTACATTTACAAAGTACTCAAGCAGCATTTGTGAGCAATCATGAAAGCTCTCAGAGCCTGTTGTTTTGCAGGCATTGTTTCACCAGTTCATTATCTATTTATAGCTCTTGCCTTTGATCGATGTTTGTATTTAACCTTGCATTTCTTAATTTGTCCGCGTTTGCCATGGTTAATTTATTAAGTCAGATTCTTCTTAGTCTGCTTATGGGGGGGTGGAAAGAGTATTTGAGAATTGTAAATCATTACAAACACATCTCATCTAGTAACCCTAGTAACCAAATTATATACTAGAGAAAGTGTCATTTTATGGAGATTTTTTCCAGTGTGAATAATAGGAGAATAATTAGAAAATAACACATTTGGGGTGAGCTTAAGAATTGCTATAATAGGATTCCATTTTATAGTAATATTCCATCCATTTTTTTTAAGCAGCTCTGTAAATTGTCCTAAAGTGAAGCCTCTCTCTTGTGTATACAGTAAACTAATTGCTATATTAATGATCCCATTAATGCAGAATCTAAGTACATTTTACATGGCCTTCAGTCACAAGCTTCATTAAACAACAATGCATGCTTCTTTGATTGAAAAGAACTCTTGATCCATCACTTTCACTTATTATCTATTTCTATGATAAAGAAGTTGCAGATGTTTTAAGGACTCCAGAATACTTTGGTGCATTTCCTATCATAGTAGGGAATTGACAGGCACTCCTTTCTAAACTAGAGTGACTAGATAGAAAGTGTGAAAAATGAGGACAGAAGGCGGGGGAGAGGGGGGTAATAGCCGCTCATATAAGAAAAAAGCCCCAAATATCGGGATTGTCCCTATAAAATGAGAGTCACCCTACTCTAAACCCATCACCACTCCCTGGCCTATCCATTCTAAACCCTTGTTTCTACTTATCTGTTCTGTTTTACATCCATTGTCTCGCTGGCTGCCACCTTTCATTCCAAAGGTGGTTGCATTTCAGAGGTGCTCTATGTATACAATGCACCATGTATTTGTTAAATACTATCCTGTGGGACTGAATGTAAATCATCATATTCTTTTTCCAATATGTGCTCTAAAGGTTGAAATGTCTCATCCTTGGCCTATGAGATAAATAGCAACTTAGGAACCGCTAGACCTAATCAGATCAGCTGTCCAGCTATCTAGTCCAGTATTCTGCCACTGTCAGCGGCTTCACAGGATACCAAAACCACATAATGGACAAGTAACCAAAGGCGGAATTTTCAGATAAGTTTTTCTGAGGCTGAGATAACCCCAAAAAGCTTTTGTTTCAAATTTTCAAACCTACCGTGTAGGCAGACCAGAAAAATCACTTTTCCTTGTTTGGGAAAAAAAAAAAAGGATTATTCTATTCTTTAATTACAAGTTTTTATGCCATGTTCATCACCTTCATATCTGATTGCCTTCCAGGAATGCACTATGCAATATGACTAACATCCGTTATGTGCTGTTTGTTCTTTCCTCCTCTCCCAAGATGACAAGCATCTGCAGTGGAGTGTTTTATTTTGGAATTAAAAAAAAAATCTTTATATGCATGTTGCAGTAAGTTTTTTAGCGAAGGCAAGGTTAAAGAAATGCACCTTTCCACTAAGCGCCGAAGGTGAGGAGATCTGTGGTGGCCCTTAAATACTGAAGGAGTTCACTCCACCATCTTGGGCAAGTGGAGCAAGCTCTGTCTCCTGAACCAACAAGTGTTACCCATATTGTAGAAGTAATAATGAATGTTCAAAAATTAGGGCATCATGTACTATGCATGCTCAGTTCATAAAGTCCAAGGACCTTTGTCCAGAAGAACTCCAAAAGCTTGGAGTCCCAACCCTATTCTCATTGAAGTCAATGGAACTTTTGCCAATGACATATGTGACTTTTTGGGGAGTCTGTAGAACTTGTGAATTCTTGCTCATATTATGAAGTTATCATGAAATTGCTGTATGATGAATGCGCCTCCGTCTATCAATCCAGCGTGAGCTGGCAGGCCTTGTGTCACATCCTCCCAGGCCTGGGACAATGACGAGTCAGTTAGAACTCAATGATCACCAATGGGAGTAAAAAACCCCTTTGGAATAATGGATGAGCTCAGGCATAGGAAAAAACAATTCTATCCTACATATGAGTGGGGTAGGAAAGTAGAGAATGGAAGTTTTCCAAAAGCAGAACAAATGAAGACAGGTGACCAACTGAGGTTTAAATAAGGATTCACTGGGGGCAGGTTGCGGGAGAAAAAAGAGAGACAGAGTTTGGGCAGGTGGAAGAAAGGATATGGACAAGACAAGGTAAGAGCAGTTGAGCTGGAGAAGAAGCCTGCATGTTTCACAACAAGCCCAGCATTGGTGCAGAAGGACCAAAGGGCACTGACCCCCAACCCAAAGAATGCCTGGAGTGATGAGGAAACAGAGAAGGAAGTGTGTGACAACAGTTCTCAGGGTACCCAGGATGGCAAGTTGCCTTGTTACGCTCTGCCTCCACTGGAAAGGAGTCTGGCTTGTGTCTAGATGGATGTCAGCTCCTTGACACCACCAGCCTGCGAGACACTCAGACACTTTGCTGTGGCACTGTGCCAGCCCTTCCTTTGCCTTACAGGTTAACAAGAGGTGCACCCCAGTTCCTGGGTCCCTCTGAAGTGTTCCCCTGTGATATCCAACCTCTGACAGCGGCTACTCACAGAAATACCAGGTCTGCTGTTCCCAAAGGAAAGATACACACATCAGCTCATGAGATTCAACTCAGAATCAACTTAACATCACAGCACTAAAATATAATTATAGTGTAACAAAAATAAGTTTATCATCAGAGATTCAAGTGATAGTGAGTAAGGATGTTGGAAACAAATGATTACAAAAAACCAAAATCATATCATGCTTTCTAGAGATTAAACTTAACTAACAGGGGAACCTCCAGTCTAAAGAAGCTTATCTCACCCTTAGCCTTTTGCAACATTTTCAACTCAGGTTGGCCGAGATCCCATTTTCATGAATGTAAATACATTGTTAGTTTACTTCCTGTGAGCAGAATGTGGAGGTGGGTGGTGGGGTCTCCTTTGCCTCCTATACATCCACAAAGTTCATTGTTTGTACTCCAAGACAAGATAACCACCTCTGGCTTGTTTTCCCTGTGTGCTGTTTCCCTGTTGATTTCACATCTTAGTTGCCTTTGTATGCAAATGGACACTCATTGTGTTGGCTTACAATGTTTAATTTACTTCCTGAGAGACAGTTTGGTAAATAAACACCTCTTGTGTGAGAGGAACCCTGTTTTTCAGGTATGCTGCTGACTAACACCTTGATACAGACTCAAAGAACAGATTTTCAGTATATACACGAAAGTTTGGTATAGTACCTGTACATATCTTTCACCATGCTACTAATAACCAGTGTGCCACTGCTTTCATTTGAGACATCATGTAAAATTCTTTGGTGAACGAGAATCGGGAGATACCTGTATCCCTTTTTAGGGGCATTAAGGAGGTTCTCAGGTCACATAGTGTTTACTGATCTATACAAAAACAATACATTTCTGATTCTGATTAAGTGAAGAGCAACAGCATTGTTGAACTTTGTGTGAAGTGTCTGTGTTATATGCCACAATTACCACATGTCTCCAAGAGAGTTCAACTGCAGCCCAGGAAGCACACATCTTCATCACTAGTTCCAGGGGCGAGGCAGCTGGGCCCTGGGGTCACAGCTCCCAGGAGAGGGTGCTAAACAGAGGGGCTGCATGCCAAAATTATGCCTACAGCTGCAAGACTGGAACAGCACCTGGCCTCTGTTCTGGTTACTGAGGCATAAGATATCCAAAGATTGAGAGTCAGAATTCCCCTCAGAGCAGTCTGATGGGTTGATAGCAGGGGAAACCCAGCCAGATCTCTGACAACATAGTGAAAAAAGGATCAGGCCCCATATGGACTTGAAAACTATGGCCCTGATTTAGCAAGTGGTTTTCACACATGCCTAATCACTCACTAGGGGGTTTCTTGCACCGTCCTCTGATGCATCTGGTATTAGCCACTGTCACTGGGATGCTCACCTGATGAAGTACTTTGCTGATTTAGTGCCTATGCAAAGATTCCTTCACCCACCTCTGACATAAAACTGTCTCTGGGGTTGAAATGCACACTGTATGAATACTGTAGCACACCAAAATGTTAGACACAACTTAGGACACCACCACAGGAATTTAGGTAGAACAAAATGTTAGACACAACTTAGGACACCACCACAGGAATTTAGGTAGCACAAAGTAGTTACCCCACCTGAATTTGGTCAGGACAGTGAGGTCAAAGGCACTCGGCCCCTGTATAAAAAGGGTCATCAGCTTTTGAATGATCACAAGTAGTCAGGATCTCAGGTTAATGTTTCATCTGAAAGAGACTGCTGCAGCACTATGCCCTCTAGTACTATGCTGAAGCATTAGTTCAGAACAGACCCAAGAGATAATCACAGCACACAGGTGGAGGTTCCACCCTGCTTCAGACAGTACACAACAACTCCATAGTCCAGGCTTAACACTTGTTTATAACTCAAACAATAACATAAACCTCAACCTACGCTTTCTCCTCAAGACTGGCTTTTCTTGGGTTTTCCTGCAAGATGTTCTTTGTCCCATACTCTAGTTCCATCTGATCCTGAGAGACACTCATATCCTACTGGTGCTAAGAAGATTCACCAGCCATCATAAACCAGTAGTAATTACATTGCATTTTACCCAAGTTCTAGCTAGCTCCTGAATTTATATTGGCTTAACATAGGAACTCTATGTTCCTACACTGGACCACCGCTATGCAGTCATTGAATTACTAATACCATCTCTTGCAGCCCCAGCACGTGAACCTTGGTAATGTTCCAGTTCAACTCTGTTTTGCTTATGAGATTGACAGTATCATTTTGTTGTCCATGTCTGGTGCTGCTACATCCTTTTGACATGGGGTGGCCAGAACTGAACATCATCTTCTAGAGGTAAAATTATTTAAATTAGCATTACTAATTTCACTTTGCATCATTATGACAGATCAGGGTACAATCCAGACCAGTGAGTAGCTCTGCACCCCTGCCCTGTAACCTGGAGTTGCCTTTACAATGCCTTGCTGGGGTAGCCTCCAGCCTGGACTGCTCACAAACAACTTCCATCATGTAAGTCACTTCTAGCTATGTCTGTGTGCGCTGCAGGCAACAACCACACTTTGGCTCCCACCAGCCTTGAAGGTTACCACAGGGTGACCTCACCACACTCCTAGCCCCAGCTTTCCCCCCAGAAATGTATGTCCTGTACTGCCCAGCCCTCTCCTGGACACTACAAATATATTAAGTCCATTATTCCTTTAAGGGAATAATATGCACACAGCTTGTTAGCCCAAATGGAGCTGCCCAGACTCTTCAACTTGAACACAGTGGATTAGATAAAACACGTTTATTAACTTCAAAGAAAAAGATTCCAAGTGAGTGCAAGTAATGAGGCATAAAAGTCAGAAATGATTACAAAAAATAAAGATAAAACACTTGCTGATGCCTAACTTAACACTCTATAGTAGATTCAAGCAAAGTTTCTCACCACATGCTCCAGAAGATTACTGACCAAACTGTCAGGTCAGGACCCCTCTGTCATAAACAGATAGCTAAGAGTTAATGTTCTTTTACCTGTAAAGGGTTAACAAAGGGAACCAAACACCAAGTTGTAAGTTCAAGGATAGTAAGACAATAGGTTTATATTGTTTTTTTGTATTTACATGTGTGTAGTTGCTGGAATGTGTTAACTTGTATTCTTTTTGGATAAGGCTGTTTATTCATTTTTTCTTTTAAGCAATTGACCCTGTATATTGTCACCTTGATACAGAGACGATTTTGTGTCTTTTTCTTTCTTTTTAAGACCTGTGGATTTTTTTTTTTTAGTGGGGGCTCAAGGGGATTGAGTCTGCAGCTCACCAGGGAATTGGTGGGAGGAAGAAGACAGGGGGGAAGGGAAAATCTCTTTGTGTTAGATTTACTAAGCCTGACTTTGCATACCCTCTGGGTGAGGGGAGAGAGAGATTTGATCTCTCGGTACTTGTGTTTCAAGGACTTGAAGCAGGGAGTATCCTAGGGTCCCCAGGGCAGGGAAATCTGGGAGGAGGTAAAGAGGGGGAAGGGAAGTGGGTTATTTCCCTTTGTGATGAGAGTCAGGGCATCTGAGTCTTGGGGTTCTCCAGGGAAGGTTTTGGGGAGACCAGAGTGAGCCAGACACTGGAATTTTTCTGGCTCGTGGCAGCGATATCAGATCCAAGCTGGTAATTAAGTTTGGAGGTTTCATGCTAGCTTCTCATGTTCTGAACTCTAAGGTTCAGATCTGAGCAGGACAGTTATGACACCCTCCCCCAAATTCCAACAGCTGCTTCCTTTTGTCCTCTCATGTACAGCGAATGCTATGGGCAAGAAGTGGGGTGGCTTTTATTTGTTCCTCCTTTTTATAGTTTCAGTCCATCTCTTGAAAAAGATTTCCAACTGAGACCCAGGAGACAAAGACTTTATGTGGAAGGAAATTCCCTGCTGTTTTTTTCCTTTGTTTAAACTTCCTTTGTTTTCCCTTCTTGCTTAATGACTGTTTATTGCTTAAAGGTAAGTTAAGGCATGCACATATTCCTTCCTGACTTCTGCCTGGGCAGGGCTGTGAGGTTTGGAACATATGTTAATAACATCATAGAGGGGAATCTTATAACTTCACACACTTTGTTGCCACACATATTTTATCAGAACAATACTGGCAAGCAAATGATGATCTTTAAAATTATACCTTACAAGGCATACTTTGTACAAAGATTATTAAAACACTGTGTAGGCTGTGAATACTGGAGTATATTCTGTCACACTTCCCCCCTTACAACATTGCAGTAAGGTTAGCCCTGGCTGACCTGGAGGTAGTAGAACACAGCGCCGGCTCCAGGCACCAGCATTCCAAGCTGGTGCTTGGGGCGGCATTCTGCAAGGGGCGGCAGTCCCTGTTGTTTTGCCCCCAAGCAGCCTGCCGAATTGCCGCTGCGGGGGTAGCCCGTGTACCCTTAGTGCAGCATGCGCATTTCTGCTACGGCGGCAATTTGGCAGCAGCAGCTTCTATGTTTAGCTGTCTGGGGCGGCTTCAGCTAAACATAGAAGCTGCCACCGAATTGCCGCCGCGGCGGAAATGCATCTGCCGCCCTAAGGGCACATGGACTACTCCGACTGCCCACGGCGGCAATTCGCTGCGCTGCTTGGGGCAGCGAAAACTGTAGAGCCGGCCCTGGCAGAACAGGGACCTCTTTCCAACACTGGGCATCTGCCACCATGTTTCCTTTTTCTCTTTATATACACAGTTTCCATATTAAATTCCTGAAAGTTCTAACCCAGTGTCTGATGCATTTGTACACAGTTCAAACTCCTTGTCAAAATCTGGACTGGCTAGTACAGGTTTTTTAGACAAGATTTTCTTTACCTTATCAAAATCTTGTTGATGTGCCTTTGTCCATACAACTTTGTTAGGCTTAGTGTTTTTACATAGATTTATGGTTGCAGATTAAGTGTCGCTGAACCCGCACACAAACTTTCTGTAATAGTTTCAGACCTATGAAAGATTAGACCTGACTTTTGGTTTGGGATACAGGCCAATTTACAATGGCTTGAATTTTCAGGGATCAGGGGATATTTGACCTTCCCCAATCCATTGTCTCAAATAAGGAACTCTGGCTGCTCCAGTTTTACACTTACAGGCTTTTATGGTTAGGCCTGCCTCTGAGCTTTGACAGCACAATCTTTTAAGTGTTTTTTGTGATCAGCCCAAGTGTTGCTAAATACTACAATGTCATCAACATAGGATCTTGCAAAGCTCTTCAAACCATTTAATACTTGGTTAACTGGCCTCTTAAAGGTGGCTCCTGCATAATTAGGGTGATGAGATGTCCTGATTTTATAGGGACAGTCCCAATATTTGGAACTTTGTCTTATATAGGTGCCAATTTCCCCCCAAACCTGTTCCAATTTTTAACCCTTGCTGTCTGGTCACCTAATGCACAATTAACCCAAATGGTAACGTTGTGAACTCAGGGAGACCCATAACAATGCTGAAAGTAGATTTTTTTTTCTGTGCATCCTTATCTAAAGGAATTTGCCAATAACCTCTAGTTAAATCAAAAGAGTTGAGATATTTAGTTTTGCTTAAAACGCCCAGCATATCATCAATTCTAGGCATGGGATACACATCTGGCACTGTGACAGCACTGAATTTTCTATAATCAACACAAAACCTTACAGTGTTTTCTTTCTTAGGGACCAAGATCACAGGTGATGTCCAAGAGCTATCAGACTCTTTATCAGACCAGATCTAACATGCTTTGTATAGCTGTATGAATTTCCTGCTTGGTGCCTATGTCCCTGTAGGGGCTGCTGGGAGGTGGCTGTGGTCCTTCTGCAATGATTTTATGAGTTGGCAAGTGTGTCTTCCCTGACTTGTTAGAAAACACGTCTTCATTTTCTTGCAGCACAGACAATACCTCTGCCCTTTCAGCTGGTGTTAACTCACTACAGAGATCAAGGCTTTCCAGAGATGAGTCATTTTGGCATTCAGCCATTAAATCAATGAGCTGGTGTTCCTCAGTTTCACTTTATACGCAGCAGATCATGTTTACCATGGCTTCCCTGCAGAGACAGGCTTTAAGTCTGCTTACATGTACTAGCTGTGGGACAACATTACCATGAGGCTTTTTAACATATGTATCTTCATTTACCTCTATCACCTCTTTGTATTTTTTCCACAGAGCTTAACAACAACACCAAGTCTCCTTTTTCAAAAGAGTGTTTACAAATATGCTTATTATACCATGCCTTTTGTTTGGACTGACTGTCTTTGAGGTTAGTTTGAACAATACCCATCATGTCTTTTAACTCTCTTCTGAACTTTGGACATATTCAGTTACTAGCTCTTCCTCTGCCTTGGTATTATCCTGAAGCAGTAGCTCTGCCTATCTTGTGGCAAAATCCACCTCCATCAAGATATATTTCTTCCTCCTTTGGAGGGGATGTGACATAAGGCCCACAGCGTCCATTGCTACCCTCAGAAATGCCTCTTGTAAACCAGGCAAGAGGCACAGGGGAACTTTCTAGGGTCTTTCAGGTCTGTCTTTTGACATGATTCATAACACCTGCAAAAATTCCTCACATCATTAGCTATTCCAGAGTAGAATTTTTTTTCAACTCTCATAGATTCTTTGTGCCTGCAAGTGACCAGCAAAAGGACAATCATGTGCTAGCAAGAGCAGGCACAACCAAATGCTCATGCTGTTGCCCATGGCTTTTGTTCTTTCCATTAGGAGCCTCCCTATATAATCTGCCATTTTCTTTAAAAAAACAAAAAAACAAAAAACACTCCAATTTTTCTCCCTCTATGACACAGCCACTTATGCTCTCTAGAGTGGGATCTATCCTTTGTTCAAATGCAAAATGGTGGCAGCTGATATCTGGGACAACTTCTTCAGACACGGGGATCATCTCTTCCTTCTCCATGCCTTCTAGCCCTAAGGGCATGCTGCTTTTCTCTGCCATCCAGGAGCTAGCCTCATCCCCTCCCACACCTGGAAATACACTGTTTCCTTCTGCTTCAGAAGAGTCAGAGAGACCTACCCTTCCCACTTTAGTAATTTCTGGGACTTTACCACTCCCCTCTGGGATCCCAGCACAATATTCCCATTTGTGATGGGTTACCATGTTAATAGCCTTAGCCGTATGCAAAATATCATTCCCAACAAACATTTCAATGGGGATATAATCCACTACCCCGTCATCTTCTAAACTTTCCCATTTCACATGCCCCTTGGCTGCCGGTACAGGAATCTTATGTCTGTCCACTGCTAGAAGCTCAACTTCTTGATCAGGTAACATGTTAGTCGTTTGAACCATGCTTCCCTTGACCAGAGAGATCTGGGCTCCGGTATCTCTCTGCCCTACACATTCTTTGTTATTTACTCTGGCAATTTTAACAAATTCCATACCTACACCCTCACCCAGCCAGCCTCAGCTTGGCTCTTCATAGCCTTGAAGATTCCCACAGGGTGACCCCAACACATTCCCAGTCCCAGTTTTTCCCTCAGAAACATATGTCCTTGTAGATGGGCAGACTCACCCCTGCGGCATCTCCTGATGGTGACTCTGGGAATAAGCTCATTCCAGCTCTGGAGCACCCTCTGCAGGCCAGTGATCTACCTGTCCTCTGGCCCCATGTCCCTCCCATGACCCAGTGCCCTTTGACATGGGGTGCTGCCCCCTGGCAGTAACCCCTTTCTCTCAGGGTCTCCCCTCCCTGGGAAACCCCCACCCACTATTCCCGCCTCACTGGCTACTGCCAGTCATTGTCTAGCCCCACACACTGGGGCAGGCTGCAGTATCAGCCTACTCATCACTGGCAAGGAGGATTTGGACCCATTGCCTTGGTCTATCCCTGGGCTGCCCTCTGCAACCCCCAGTACCCCTTGGCCCAATGCTAGGCTGCAACCTGGGGCTTTCCAGGCTGGAGCTTCCCAGCTCTTCTGCCTTTCCCCGGCCCTGCTCCACACAGGTACCCTGTTCAGCTCCCTGCAGCCAAGCTCATCTCCCTCTACAGGCAAAGGGAGACTGGCTGACAGCTCCTAACTCCCAGCCTCTTTCTACAGGCCAGCTGTGGCCTGATTGGGGCATGGCCCATCTGCAGCCACTTCCCAGTCAGCCCAGCTTAGTAGCTCCCAGCCACAACCTTCCCCAGGGCTATTTTAAGCCCTTCAGGGCAGGAGCAGGGGTCCACTTGCTACAGTCCTGTACTGCCCAGCCCTCTCCTGGATAGTACAAATATATTAAGTCCATGATTCATTTAATCAAATAATATGCATACAACTTGTTATCCTAAATGGAGTTGCCCAGACACTTCAGCTTCAACATATTAGATTAAATAAAACAATAAAACAAGTTTATTAACTACAAAGAGAGTTTAAGTGAGTACAAGGAATGAGCAGGGCTGCCCGGGGGGGAGGGGCAAGTGGGGCAATTTGCCCCAGGCCCCGGGCTCCGCAGGGCCCCCCATGAGAACGGTTGAGGCTCCCTCCCGGGCCTGACCCCACCTCTGCCCCTCTCCCGGAGCCTCAGCGCACCCATGAGCGTCCCTGAACAGCTGCAGCATGGCTCCAGCGGTGCTCCTGAGCTCCGCCCTGCTCAGAGCTGTGTGGTAAGGGGTGAGGCAGCGAGCTCCAGACCAAGTGGAGGGAACTCAGGCCCGCTGGAGCTTGCAGCCCCACCCCCTTACCACATAGCTCTGAGCAGGGAGGAGCTCAGGCCGCTGGAGGCATGCTGCACCGCTGTTCAGGGATGGTCCTGGATGTGGTGCGCTGAGGCTCCGGGTGAGTAAGGGGCCAGGGCTGGGGGGGTTGGATAAGGGGACATTCAGGGGACGGGGAGGGGGCAGAGGTTGGGGGGGTCAGGGGACAGGGAATGGGGGGGTTGGATCGTGGGCATTCCGGGGGTCTGTCAGGATTCAGCGGGGGGGGGGTGGATGGGGGGGCAGTCAGGGGACAGGGAGCAGAGGTGGGGTCCTGGAGTGGTGATTGGGGGAGTCTCTAGGGGACGGTGAGGGAATAAGGAGCAGGATGGGTCGGGGATTCTTTTGTACTGGTGACTCCTTTCACATAGCAAACCTCTGACTGTGACACCAACCCCCCCCCACTTATAAATTGAAAACACTTTTTTATATAGTTAACACTATTATAAATACTGGAGGCAATGCAGGGTTTGAGGTGGAGGCCGACAGCTCACAACCTCCAGTAATAACCTTGTGACTCCCGCAACCCCCAGTTTGAGAACCTCTGGGTTAATTTAATTTTATCACCCTGTGTCTATTCACATGCATGTGCTATTTTGAGCATTTCAGTTTTCACAGCATAGGCTCATCTCAGATTCTGGACAATCTCAAATGCTCAGTTCGTGGAGTATGTACATAAGCTATACTAAAGACAAACCCACAGTAACCATCTCCAGTTTGTGAGGGACCTCATGGAGCCAGTCTCTAGGAAACAGAGAAATGCATGGAGGTTAAGTCCATTAATGACTATCAGCCAGGATGGGTAAGGAATGGTGTCTCTAGCCTCTGTTTGTCAGAGGGTGGAGATGGATGGCAGGAGAGAGATCACTTGACCATTACCTGTTAGGTTCAATCCTTCTGAGGCACTTGGCAATGGCCATTGTCAGTAGCCAGGATACTGGGCTGGATGGACCTTTGGTTTGATCCAGTATGGCTGTTCTTATGGTCTAACCTAAATGAACCCAAAGTTATGGAGGCAGATATGAGTCAAGGAAGCCAGCAGAGTATCAGAAACCTGGAAAAATCTCTGACTGGATGGGCTCAGGCATTTGGTCACAAGCTGAGGTGGTTCAAAAGTTTTGGATTTTTTTTAAGCAATTTTTTTTTATTGTTTCTTTAAGCGATCAAACACAGCAAGCAGCAAATATTTGGCCACACACTTCTGAAACCCCAAACCATATTCAGTTTTTGGCAGACTAATTAAAAAAACCACAACAAACTTTGAAGGAAAGCAGACATTGTCTGTGAATTTTTTCTAAAAATCCCCTAGTTTTCTATCCAAAAAAGTTTTGACAGAAAATATTTGTCCAACCCTTTTAATGAGCTTTAGTACCTTTTAGCACTAGCTGATGTTGAGACCCAGTGATACCTTGTAAAGAAGTTTTCTCAAAACTGAGCTTGTGCCGAGATGCAGAAGGTTTATTTTTCCCAGGGCTGCCCGTAGTGGGGGAGCAAGTGGGACAATTTGCCCTGGGCCCCACAGGGGCCCCCACGAGAATATAGTATTGTATAGTATTGCAATTTTTTTTATGGAAGGGGCCCCCAAAATTGCTTTGCCCCAGGCTCCCTGAATCCTCTGGGCAGCCCTGGGAATGAGGTATAAAAGTCAGAAATGATTACAAGAAAAATAAAGATAAAATTCTTATTGGTCCCTAACTTAACAAACTATATTGGCTTCAAAGCAAAGTGTTTTTCATCACATGCTTTCAGCAATCTTACTGACCAAACTCTTTATGTCAGGACCCTTCCCCCAGAATCCAACAGCTTCTTCCTTTGCCTTTTCATGTGCAGAGAATGTGATGGGCAGGGGGAGGTAGAAAGGGAGGTGTCATGTGGTGTTTGCCCCTGTTTTTTATAGTTCCAGCCCCCATCTTTCCAGGTGGGAGCCAGGTGCCAGGCATTATGTGTGGAAAGAAACTCCATGCTGCTTCTTTACTAAAATGTAACTTTCTGTACCTGTTTCTTTAGCAGGCAATGGCCCATCAGCCTTGTTTGCACCTGTCTGAGGCATCAGCTTTCCCTTTGTCTCTGATTAATTGGTTTGGCCACTTCCCAGACTTACCTGGAAAACATACTTTTAGTCACGATCTCAGCTTATGTTTATAACTTCACATCCAATGCTGCTACATGCATCTGTCGTGATATTATCGATCAACAAATTATGCTCTTTTAAATGATATCCCACCAGGCATACCTTGTACAAACATTATAATAATGTGTAGGGTGTGAACACAGGGGTATATTCTGCCACAATCATGCTGAACATTTGCTTAACTTTAGTAAGTTCCTCGGGAGATGTTCACTCTCATCTCTAGTTGTGAGGAAGAGCACTGTTCCTTTATGTCTGAAGAAGGAAGCAGGCTATGTGAACTGTTTCTTTAGCTATATAGACAGAGGGACTGAGGAAGGTTCTACACTGAAGCTCTATGATGAAGGAGGAAAAGAGGCAAAGTAGCTTTAGAGATAATACTGTTTTCCTTATTCTAATAAAGTTCAGTGTCAGAAGAAAGCAATTCTTTCTCTGACTCTTTACAATTGTCACATGATGCTAGTCTTGACTGATCTGAGATCCTGGCAGTTGAGGACACAGTGAATAACATGACTAACATAGCTGGAGTTGAAATACTTTAGGTCAAGTTACCATGGGGATCTACACCGTGGGGGGTCGAAGGGAGAAAATCTCCCGTCAACTTACCTTACTCTTCTCATTGGGGTTAGAGTACAGGGATCAACTGGAGAGCAATCTGCAGTCAATTTGGCAGGTCTTTACTAAACCCACTAAATCGACCACCGGTGGATTGATCTCAGAGTGTATCCCTGCCATAGTGTAGACCTGCCCTAAATACTAAAGCCAAGATGACCATAAAAAATGTTGAGGGTGGGGTGAAGAGGATCTGGGATGTTGACAGAGCGTTAGACAAATAGCACTCTAAATGTCACTTGTCAATAACAAAACATTCCTGTGGATTTTTTAATTTGTTGGGGTGGTTTTTTTTAACACTTGAAAGGAGCTATATTTGACAGCTCTAATGTCAGAAAAGTTTTAGATCAGCTTTAGCTCTCCTGCAATATGAAAGCTGTGAAATATCATTTGCTTTTGGCTAGCTATCAAAGAGTCTTGGACCATATCTGTTAAATACCTTAGGATACCAAAGAATTTCACAAGCTGTTCCAGATAAGCACACAGTAAGTAGGTGAGGCAAATAGACTTATGACTTATGTATTTTCCCAGCCAAGTTTTGCATCTCAAAAGTTACACCAGAAAATCATTTGGACATTTCTGTTTGCAGTGACTCTTAGACTATATTTCTTTTCTGCAAGATGCCATTGGATTCTCAAAGAACAAGAGGCCAGGAATGCCCCGGCTGGCATAATATTGCAGAGTTGCAGAAGGAGTTCATAGACAAGATGTAAAAATGGCAAGGATCTCTCCAAGAGGCCCATCCTCTTGTCGCAGTAGCACTGGAGGCAGTCTGGCTCTTGCACACATTTTCACAGACCAGGCTATTCATGCCTGTAAACCATGCTGGAATATTCAGGGTTAACTTGATTGCTAGGGCTCAGAAAAGTCATTGAAGGTGTTATTTTTGAATCTGTGCTGGAGGCTGACGACAATTGGTGATTTCATTTAGACTGTAGCACAGGATGCTAAAAATAGAGAAAGTGACTGCAGCCTGGAGATTTTAGATCCTAAATTCACTCACACATGATGAGCACAGAGGTTACATTTATACTAGTTTAGTATTTATGACCCATGAAATAAGATGTTTCTTGTGAATAGAAGGTGAACTTCTACATGAGCATGTAAAGCTGAACACAGGTTGGCCTTGATATTTTGAAGATAATCTTAAACCCACAGAGAGGATTTGTGAAGAAAAGAGGCTAGGAAGCAGACAGAAACTTCCTCATGGGAATTAAATTAATTTCTTTCACCCCTTGGTACACTGCCATCAACGTGTCCTCCCCTGAAAACAATGCATCCCTTTGTCAAGAAATCCCAGCTCCCAATGTCAAGAGGTTCATTAGTCTGAAACGAGGAGTCTGACGCACTGGGGATTCCTGCTCACTTTTACTGACTAGTGAGGTTAGAGTCAAACTGCAATCTCAGTATTTTAAGCAATGTTTTCTCTTCAAATTGCCCTTTTCTATTGCTATGACATGTTTCTCATGGTATAGGCAATATGACTGATAAGATGGTGCTTAATTTAGCCACAAATAGCAATGCAAAATCTTGAGTCTGGTGGATTTAGTATCCAAATTTATCTTCAGATTAAGTGATACCACCCTGGAGTAGTAAGAGTTTTTGTTTTCTCCTGCCACCTGCAGGCAGAAGCCACGATGTACAATTCCTGTTGTCCCAAATCTTGCACCCGTAAACTGGGTGCTCAGCATTCCCACTTAGCATAAAGTGTAGGGCACAATGGTACCTAACAAAGGACTTCATGATGCTTATGCAGGGATGGTGCTATAGTTTTTTTTCCAGCACATCTGTACTGATTTTCTGGCATAGTCAGAGGAATCAGTTCCTTACAAGATATTAAACCCACATTAGTCTGAGGACTATTATCCTACTGATGTAGTCAAGAGTGGATTATTGATTCTTATGATTCTCCTGGAATCCCTGAAGAGACTGAAAGCTGCCACCCTCTATCCCATGCCAGCAGAAACCCAGATAACAAAAGCCAGTGGAAACACCACTTGTCCTCTGCTGGGACATGAATCCCCACTGAGTGTCTCAGCACTTGCTAGTGAAAGGAAGAGCAGTTTGCATCTCTCTGCACTATCAGGGTTGCATCTAGCCAAGGATTGTAATAGAACAAAGAATTTGCACTTTGTGTTTATCTATTCCACTTCTGACTAACAATATCTGTGTTTTCATTTCTCAGTCTGCTTTATCCATTTTTACCAATTTGCAAGCTCCAGACCAGTGCCAACAAGCAGATGGTAAGTGGAACTTGCAAATTAGAAACATAGACACTGTAGGCTTTCAGCATTAAAAGACCCAAGAGTTCACTTAGCTCATTCCATGTCTTCCAATAAGAAGAACTCCAGTCTCAGCAAGTATATCCAGCAACATTCTTTTCTCATAGGCTTTAATTCACTAACACTATCAGCTCCTAGGGCTACAGAGCATGGTCAGAGAGCTTCTACCACTTAAATATGAGCTCCCCGAGGAAGTAAACATTTTAAAAGTGTTTGTTTCTAAAAATTAAATAGAATAAAAGAAAAGAAACAAGGCCTCTATGTCCAGGAACAAATGGCATGTTCTTAACCTGGATTCTGATTACACAGAAAGGCAGAATGGTCTAACCATAGCACTCGGAAATTAAAACTCCTGTATTCTAACCTGGGTTCTGTTACTGACTGGTTGTGTAAAGGAACAATTCTGGCCATAGGAACCGCCTTCCTCAGTTCTTGGAGGGTTGCTCTCCCCTGCTCCACACCAGGGCCTGCCCTCACTCTGCCCGCACTCTACATTTTGAAAGTTTTCCAGATTGTTTGTTTAAATATTTTGAGCAGCTCTACTAGGAACACTTACCTATCTAGCAAGAGAGTTGTGAAGATTAGCTATTGGGTCATGTGAGATTATGGCCCAGTGTGAAAAGCTGACCCTTTCCGGCAGTCATGCCAAGTGGTCCGTATGGGTGGGGCTTTTGGTCCTCCGTTCTTCTACACCATCATCCTGCAGGGTCAGTCCCCTCTTTTGCAGCTCAGCCCTCTTGCCAGGCCATGAATTCTAATCCACCCCTTTCAGGGTATACAGAAAGAAAAGTCCAATAAAGCAGAAGTCTCTTGGTGCCTTTGGAACTTTCTCCTTAGGTCTGGGACTTGGGCTCTAGACTCTTGTGTATTCAGGGCCTTCCACTGCTGGATTCCCCAACCAGAGGGAGGCAGACTCCAATTTTTGGCCTACCCTCTCCACCAGGCTCCAATACAGGGCCCAGTTGTGGGCAGATATGTTCTACATTTTAGGGTGCTAAATAGCTACCTCCCTATTTGAGGTCCCCCCTTCCCTAGCCCCTGAGTCATTTTAAGGCCTGAATGGAAAATAAAGTTTCTGACCCTTCCAGAGAGTCACCAGTCTCTCCTTTGGAGGCTTGGTCAGGTCAGTGTGGTGAGCTGTCAGGCAACAAGCTCCTTGTCTGTTATTTCCCCTGAGCAGAGGTCTGTTCCTGTCCCCTGCATGTCTCCTTCTCAGCTGCTCTGCTTCCTCTTTTAAGCTCTGCCTTGCAGCTTGTGCAGGCCTTGCAGGTGTGACTGGGCAGGGTTGCCTTGGCCCAGGACTGGTCCTTAACCCCTTGTTCTCTGGTGTGGAGTTTGCACATCCCATCACACTCAGTATTACTAAGGCTGAATTTGGCCCATTATAGGGTGCTTTGAAGATATAAAGTGTAAGTGGAAGGTATTGTAATGTAAAAGATCTATAGATCTTTATGCAGGATGGAATTAGACAACAGCACAAAACACAGCCATTCGAAAGTGAAGAAATATTGGTTTATTCATCAGTGCAAGTGAAAGCATAAAATCAAACCCAATTCAAGTAAATCACATCACCAGTCTAACGAAAGAGCAAAGTGAGATGTACTGTCTTCCCCCATAGACTTGCGAACAGCTGTCACTCAATGCAGAATGGACAACACAATTGTAAAAGTAATCCAAAAATTCAGAAGTGGAAAACAAGCCCCTCCAAAGTCTGATCCTCCCCCTCCCCCACTTTGCATGCACTGCTGCTGATGATCATACTACCTCACAGGGGTGCTTTGACCATAAATTCATTGTGTGTGAGGTGCTCAGGTACTATGCAGAGGGGCCTGTCTATGCACATAGGCAGACAGAAGTAAATAGACAACTAGAGGTGTGTGCACCTGCATCACTAAAGAACTCTCTTTGAATAGCTTCTGAGGTTCCCTGGGACTTCACAGTCCTCAACACTAATATACAACAAAGCCACATCAATTTCATCATCACTGGCAAAGATCAAACTCAGTTGTTGAGCATGTAGGAGGCTTCAAAGCCCATGCAGATGCTTTCTCTAGCCTGCTGGATCCCAGCAACTCTGATGGCAACTGCTGGGATTTTCTCAGAGATGTATTCACACAGCTGAATGTATTCTAGAACTAACTGGCAGCATGGCTCTGTGGCAAATTTGCCTATGTCACAACTCTTCCAAACAGAGTTTAGGGCCTTCTCATAAGAAAACCTCACCTCCAGCTTTTGGTTTTCTCCTCAGTTTTCTGTCTCGCCACCTCATTCCTGACATGTCCGACTTTTCAGGATTCCCCTCCTTCAGATCTTAGCCTCCTGTCTGCTTCTGGCAGTAGCTTTTTCTGCTTTCTGGTGCAAATCCAAACTCTTCCCCTTCTGCGATTGCAAGATCCTGAATCCAGTGCAAATTCAGTGGTTGGGTAGGATGCAGGGAACCCAGGTAATGGGGCTTTCACCCTCTACATAGCACTTTCCAGCTGTATTATTATTTATTATTTGTATTATTATAGCAATTAGGACCCCCAGTCATGGACCAGGTCCTCTTTGTGCAGGCACTGCACAAACACAGAACAAAAAGGCAGTCTCTCAAAGTCTCTTTACACAGATGGATAAGCATTATTATCTCCATTTGAAGGATGAAGAGCCTGAGAGGCAGAGCGTGTGAGTAGAGCTTGGCAGAGAACACATATTCCATTTCGCAAAGGATTTTGTCATTTGTTTTGTCCTGATTTGGAACAAAATCCTAACATTCTGAAATGTTCCTAGAAAGAAAATCCTGAACATGGTTTTGCTTCCAATCAGTTGAAATGCTTCATTTCAATTTTGACCTTTTTTTTCCTTTAAAGTGCATCATATTGTAAAAAACCAATACAAAATAAAACATTTCAAAACAAAGAGCCATTTAAAAAGGAAAAAATGTCAATGTTTCATTCGGAAAATGTTGAACCAGGAGGTTGTGACACTGTCAGAACTCCCCTCTCTTCTCCACACCCCCACTTTTTCTCTCCAAAATGAAATTTCAGCAAAACTGATACAATTTTACTCAGTGTTTTGATTTCCCAATAAATAAACTGTTCTGTTGAAGTTTTTCTGACTAGCTCTAAGGTTGAGCGAGCAGGTCCAAGCAATGGGATTCTAGAAATTTAGGGACAGAGCTAAAAGTAGAACACATTCTTCTGATTCCTAGTCATAAGCCCTGTACAAGCACCACTCCGCCTCCCTAAAAGTTGTACATTCCAATTCCACTTTAACTATACAGATATTACTCCTCAGTTGGGTTATGAGGCTAGTTAAATTCAGAACTGATAAGCAGAAAAAACACGTTAAACAATAGATATTATTATCATAGCACCTAAAGCATCTGTGATGAAAGGTTTTATTATGGAGGGCTCTGTAGAAACACATATACAGAGATAGCTCCATCCAAAGATGCTGTGTTTAGTCATAGGGTTAGGCATGTATGGTGAAACCAAGTTCATGAACTTCAATATGATTTCAGAACAGTTGTTTGCTGCCATCAACTTTGTGCTCATTTTTGTTTGTCATTCAAAGAGGTTTTGTTCCTATGGATATTGGAGAAATGGCTGATTTTCATACAAATACCTATAGTCATGGGAACAAGGGTAGTCAGGAATGCACAACAGTATTGGTTATTCACTATTCATTAATCTTCTGATTAAAAAGTGCAGTCATCCAGTCAGGGAACTGAACCAATACAATGACACTTAGGTGATCAGTCACACCTTATAAACAATAAATAGAAAATTGCTGAAGTTTCTGGAAAACCTAAAAATTAAAATATGGTCAGATTTTTCAGCAAATACAAATAAATAATGAATTCACAAAAATTAACGTCTGTTTGCACACAATTAACGAACAGAAAAAAGGGAGCTTAATTCATTAGATAAACTGTGCTGAACACAGTTTGACCAATTCTATTTAGCTATTAGGAAAAATGTCATATTTTTACTTGTACACTGAGCAAATTTGGTATGGGAATTGTGGAGCGATTATATATATGGAATCCACAAAGGCATTGCTAAGAGGCACTTTTTGGAGTAATACTGTACTTTAACATACAACTTTGCACCTCCACATTTTTCTTTTCTTTCTTCTTAACATAACATTTGGATGCAAACTTTTAAACTTTGTTTAGTTACTGGCAGTCAAAAGAGAACTGTTGCTGCTGGTTTCCAAGGGCTTTTTTATAATACATTCCTCAAAAAAAGAAGATAGTTTACTTATAAATACGAATTAGCAAGTTCTCAGTCCTGCAGGGTTTAAAATGTAAAAAAAAGTAAGTAAAAGCATTTAATGAACCGGTTTCAGTCAGTCTTGTGTGTTATCATTGAAACTGGACTTTAATGAACAATAAGAATTCTATGCAAGGTGCAATATTCCTAGAAAACTGGAACAACTGCATCTTGAGTCCATACAGTGGGCACCCTTAAAAAAAAAGAGTGCACAATTTCCTTTTTACCATTATATTTTCAGTGTTCCCTCTACTTAGAGTGGAAAATACTAGTGGTGAATTTCACTAGCGCATGCAGTGGTCAAGTTTTTAATGGAATGCGTTGTGCATTTTAATGACTCAGCGGCATTCTCTTTGTGTTCTCAGGCATCATGTCTATCAGTCCTTCAGGAGATTGTGACCTCAAGAATGCAGTTTTCAAATAACCCTGAAACTCAGTGGCACAGAGTGAGACAAAGGAGCTTAGAAGAGTCACAGCAGAAAGTATTAAAACAGCTGACCTCTCCCAGTTTTTATGTTTTAATTACATAAAAAATAATATCCTTTAGTGATCAAATAATTAGATTTAAACTTACATTATTTAAAGAAATGACTTGTAGGCTGAAACTTCACCTGTAGCTGAGTCTTCTGTTGTAACTAGATGTTGTAGGGACGTACCTAGCCAAGGAAGGAATGGCAAGTTAACTCAGTCAACTTTTCCTTCCACGGGACCTTGAATCAGACTTTGAATATTACATTAATGTAGTTTTTCTTTCATATATGATACATGCTTTGCCAGTGCTGAAATTTTCTGGGACATGTTCTTGCAAATACAGTAAAGACAGCAGACAAACTGTAGCACAGAAGAGTTTTAGAGGAAAAGAGATCTCTGCTGGACATTTTAGAAACTGCAAGGGCTAAGGATATAGAGTAATCATAGCTTGTTAATATTCTGATTATCTGATACATTTGTTTTAAAAGTGGCCACGGGATTTGTACAACAATAGATGCTGCACCAGGCATGGAAGACCAGATGTCTTCCTTACTGCACATTTTCTGATAATTTCTGAATGACCACAAACGAACAGAGCTGATTACAGTGGGGAGTCCCATCTAAAAAAAAAACAAAACAAAACCCTCCAAAATCCAATATCAGACAGTCCTGATAGCATTTTTCTTAATTACTAGCATAACAAACCAAAATGATGTGATGGATGATATATGAAGTAATAGCAAGAAAGGCTTAGACACGCTAATATTATTTTACAATTATTATTATTTATACATGTGAGATTGTCTCAAAGTGGAGGACCCTCTCAAAGTTGAGATCGTACAAAATTTGAGATATCAAACCAGAACCACATGAAATTTGAGATTCTCTCAAACTTTGGACCAATTCATCCTCTGGATGTTCTACTTTAAACATTCATAACTTCTTTTTTCTTCTTCTCCTTTTTCATTATCTGTCTTGTGGTAATACCTAAAGGCCTCTGTCAGGATTGGGATGCCATTGTGCTAGACACATGATTAGAGACAGTTATTGCCCCAAAGATCTTACAGCAGAGGTGGGCAAACTACAACCCGTGGGACACATCTGGCCTGCAGGACCCTCCTGCCCGGCCCCTGAGCTCCTGGCCCAGGAGGCTAGCCCCTGGCCCCTCCCCTGCTGTTCCCCCTCCCCAGCAGCCTTAGCTCGCTCGCTCCGCCACTGGCACAATGCTCTGGGTGGCGAGGCTGCCAGCTTTTGCCCGGCAGCGCAGCTGCAGAGTCGGCCTGAACCGGTGCTCTGGGGGGGGGCACGGCTGTAATGCTGCCAGCCACCAGTGCTCCAGACAGCGTGGTAAGGGGTCAGGGAACAAGGTGGGTTGGATAGAGGGTAGGGGAGTTTGGGGTGGTGGTCAGGGGATGGGGGGGGGATAGGGGTCAGGGTGGTCAGAGGGTGGGGAACAGGGGGGTTGAATGGGGGCAGGACTCCCAGAGGGGCAGTCAGGAAGGAGAGGAGGAGTTGGATGGAGAGACTAGGGGGCAGTCAGGGGTGGGAGGTTCACAAGCGGTCAGGGAGAAGGGATGGTTGGATGGGGCAGGGGTCCTGGGCAGGCAGTCAGGAAGGAGAAGAGGGGTTGGATGGGGTAGCGGGGGGAAGTCAGGTGTGGGGGGGTCTGGAGATGATCAGGGGACAGGGAGAGGTGGATGGGCAGGGGTCCCAGGAGGGCCATCAGAAGCACGGGGGGTTGGATAGGGGGCAGGGGCTGGACCATGCCTGGCTGTTTGGAGAGGCACAGCCTCCCCTAACTGGCCCTCCATACAATTTCAGAAACCTGATGTGGCCCTCAGGCCAAAAAGTTTGCTCACCCGTCTTATAGTCTAACTTTATAACTACTGAACCAAATTTGTTCAAATTTGTCTTGTTTTATACATTTCAGTGAGATTTAAAAATCATTCCAACACTGACTGGAATGTACTGGACTATAACTTGCAGAATGCAAGCTGATATAAATGTTTTTTTCTGAAAGATATTATAAGATATGACAAAGAACTAAGAATGTGATAAAGAAAAACCTTTTAAAGGCTTAAACAAAACAGACACAAAAAAAGGCTCAGCTTTCAGAATTACCTGCATTTCTTGACTCTTGCCTGCTTGATTTCTCAACCTTAACTTTGCATTAACACTAGTAGTTTGCATGGAATTATCTTTAATATGGTGAAAGTAAACTGTTACTGTGACCTTGTAAAAGATTTGGAGGTTGTGGTGGCTAATCAGCTGAATATGGGCTTCCTATTGTGACTCTGCAAACAAAAAGGCTAATGCAATCCTTGGATACATAAATAGGGAAATCTCGAGTAGAAGTAGAGAGGTTATTTTACCTCTGTATTTGGAACTGGTGTGAGGATTCAGAGATTCAGAGAAAAGCCATGAGAATGATTAAAGGATTAGAAAACATGTCTTATAGTGATAGACTCAATGAGCTGAATCTATTTAGTTCAACAAAGAGAAGGGTAAGGGGTGACTTGATTACAGCCTATAAGTACCGACATGGGAAACGAATGTTTAATAACACTGGTCTACAATTTTTGAGAAGTCGTCTGCTTCAGAGATAAAATGTGATATTTATTACGTATTTTGATCTTCTGAATTCAAATATGACAATTAAAACAACTGATTGGCTACTGTTTCTAAGATATTTAAGTTTTTACATTTTATGTCTATGTATATTGTGTAGATAGTAGAGTTTTAATCGTAAATTGTAAACCTAGGTCTTTTCATGTGTTTATGGTTGCTTTACATGATAATATTTCACCTGTCCTGTTTATGTAACACTTTAAAAATCAGCAAAAGGGTTATATAAATAAAATTTATTATGAAACAAAAGGCAAAAAACTATTATGGACATAGTTTAGTCCTATTCAGTGTCTACTCAGCGCTTCTTGGCTTGTCTCTTGTATTCATTAAAGGGAGCATCTCTTGGCACTGTACAGCAATAGTCTGCAAGCATTGATGGGCTCCATTTGCCCTGATAGCCTGCCAGGAGATTCCACTGCTGTAGTCTGGAGCCCAACAGCTCTGCCTTACTCTTGAGGAGTTCCAAATCCCTGACAAGGTCATTCAGTTCACGTTGTGTTATGAGGTGTGGTTCAGAGGAGGAGGATGGGAGAAAATGTGGGTCCTGTGACATTGATGGTTCAGGACCAGAAGTTTCATCCTCTTCCTCTTCCTCGTCTGACTCAAGTGAGAATGATTCTGGTGCATCAGGAACCAGCAGTCCTTCTCCATGGGGTACGGGGCGTATAGCTGATGGAATGTTTGAATAATGCACAGTCCACTTTTTCCTTTTTGACACACCTTTCCCAACTGGAGGCACCATGCAGAAGTAACAATTGTTGGCATGATCTGTTGGCTCTCTCCAAATCATTGGCACTGCAAAAGGCATAGATTTCCTTTTCCTCTTCAACCACTGGCGAAGATTTGTTGCACAAGTGTTGCAGCATATGTGTGGGGCTCACCTCTTGTCCTGATTTCCAATTTTGCAGCCAAAATAAAGCTGATAGGCTCTCTTAACCATAGTGGTTATACTGCGCTTTTGTGATGCAAAAGTCACTTCACCACAAACATAGCAGAAGTTATCTGCACTGTCCACACAAGTACGAGGCATCTCTGCTCACTTTGGCTAAACAGAAATGTGTCCCTTTGCAAAATCAAACACTGACAAATAAGAGAGCACGACACTGTATGATTTCTAGAGCTGCTATAGGGCAATTTGTTCAGCAGAGTGATGTAAGCTTCATTAAGATTGCATCATCCATGACTTCTAGGAATAACATGATGCAATTCATATCATGTATGATGCAATACCAGATTCAGATTGCATCATTCATCGTTTTGCCTCAAAAGCAAGTACTGTCCAAACCCAGTCATAGATTTATTCATAGATCCAGTCAAAGATATATTTTAGTCATTTCTGGTTTAAATTGAGATCCCTTCCCTTTATAACTCACTTATCCTCCGCCATTCCCAAGTCAAGGGTTGTATATACTGACCCAATAGCATATCTTGAAAACTAGAGCCAATCAACAATTTTAAGCATCATTTTCATTCTCAGTGACCCAGAATTAGTAAAGTTGGACTACATTTATTTCAGAAGCATTTTGCTGTAGAGCAGTGTAACAGGCTCTTCAATCTAGCAGAGAAGGGAATAACACAATCCAATGGCTGGGAGGTGAAGCTAGACAGGGAAATAAGGCATAAATTTTTTAACAGCCAGACTCATTAACCATTGGAGCAATTTATCAACAGTCATAGTGGATTCTCCATCACTGAGAATTTTTAAATCAACACTGGATGTTTTTCAAAAGATGTGCTCTAGGAATTATTTTGGAGGAAATTCTGTGGCTTTTGTTATAGGAGGTCAGACTAGCTGATCACAGTGGTTCCTTCTGGCTGTGGACTCTATGAATCGATGACCTTAGCCCAGTGGTTCCCAAACTGGGTTCGTGAACCCCAGGGGGTTTGCAAAATGTTACAAGGGGTCTTGGGAAAAAATTCCCTAATGGCAGACAGACCTGTCCCTAGGGACCATGGGCAGCACGGGGCCAGCAACACGGAGCCCCTGAACTTCCAAGAGCTAAGCAGATCAAAGCAAGCATAATCTATCACATTTAGGTGATTTAAACTTCAAGACTCCTTATATGAAATGGAAAGGGAGATGGATATATTTTGCTGTTTTTAAAATTAAATAGGCAGCTAAGCTTTGTTGTAACGTGTGTTGTTTGCCTGGACTGCTCAAGACCTGAATGATTGTGTAGGAGGAACTCTTTGAGTTGGCTTCTTAAATATCTTCATGCTATTTTACATCTGATACTCCCTGATGAAACATAGGAGCCTTGTCTTATAACAGGCTTATTCAAAGTGATACAAGATATGAAAGTGAGATCTTGGAAGAGTGTTGTCATTTTCATAATATAATAAAAATACTGTAATGATTAATAATAAAGTGTGTAATAAGCATGTCATAAAAACAAATTTTATATTTTCAAGATCACTGCTTTTATAATTTATATTCAGGTAAAGGAGAAAATCTCTCAAAATATTCATTTTTAGAAAGGAGTTTGCGAGACGACATTTTAGTGAAAGGGTTTCACAGGTTGTTAAAGTTTGGGAACCACTGCCTTAGCCCCATTCCACCTCTGAACTGGTCTGCTGAGTGGGCTGGATACATTATGGAAAACAGGATACACTGTTCTGATGGAGCACAAGCATGTATCTTCCCTTGTGCAACTGTGAGCTAAAGGAGAGCTCCATCCATCCATCCAGGCACAATCCCACCTGAAGTTCTCTCTAGGATGACTCAGCCCCATACTGTCTCCTTCTCAGGGCTATCACTAAGTACCTCAGTCAGCTCAGAGTTAGACAAAGTCTTTGTTCATAGATTTTAAGGTAAGACAGAACCTTTGTGATAAAATCGTCTGGCCTCCTGCATAACACAGACAACAGAATTTCACCCAGTGGTCCAGGCCTGCATTAAGTCTGTATCTGGTGATTATAGAGCATATATTTATATTTTAGAAAGGCATTGATAATGATTTAAAGTGATGGAGAATCCAGAATATCCTTAAGCAAGTTGTTTCAATTACTCTCATTCTTTAAAATGTGTGTCACATTTCTAGCCTGAACTGATCTAGCTTCACCCTCTAGATCCTGGGTCTTGTTATGCCTCTGTTTAATGACTAAAGAGCCCTCCACATCAGAAATCTTCTCATGTAGGTATGTATAGAATGCAATCAAGTCACCCCTTAACCTCCTTGATAAGCTAAATAGACTGAATTTCCTAAGTCTTTCACTGTAAAGAACATTTATCCTGACTCTGAATCAGTCTTGTGGCTCTTCTCGAAACCAAGCAAGATGTTGAAAAATTATACAAGAAGTGTGGACACCAGAACTGGGCACCGTGTTCTAGTAATGGTCTCATTGATGCTGTATACAGTGGGAATACCCACCCCAATGCTCTTACTCAATATTCCTCTGCTTACATATCCAAATACTTCATTCACCCTCTTAGCCAGAGAAACTCACTCAGAGCTCATGTTTGTTTGGTTTTCCACTATAATGCCTAAGTCCTTTTTGACTGGAATGTTTTATGAACAGGTGGGCTTTCCAATGTTATTTGATGGAGCAGTATGAGGGGGCTTGACATACATTAACTGGGAGTACATTCCTAAACATAAGAGGCAGCAGGAAAGAAAGAACAAAATCAGAAGTGGGCAAATTGCCTGGAAGCAGTAGATACTGCCACCATTTACAGCAATGAATCCTCCTAGTGTGTTTACATGCTGGACTTACTCACTGGGAAGTTTTTCCATGCATGAGAATATTTCCTGTCATGCAAGAAAGAAGAAAGTGCACTACTGTACCCATTCTCTTCAGTCAACGTGGATAAATAACCAGTGCGAAGGGAGTTGTGAACATGCATCAGCTGAAGGGCGGAAGGTGAAGTTTAGGAGAATATGAACGGAGATTCTCAGTATGAAACAGACTCTTTAAAATGTTACCGAAATGTTCAGCTTCATCTTCTGGGTAATTAAGAGCTTATGTTCTGAAGTGAAATATCTGTATGTGAAAAGGAACTACTGGGATGCATCTTGCCTATATTAAAAGGAGAGAGGAGGGGTCGGGTGCCCATAGTAAGGGTATGGGACAGAAGACACTTGTAATTGCTGAAGCATCATCTAAACACAAATACCTCTAGCCTGACAGGACTAGCAGTCAAAGCATAGCTTGTAACTTGCCCTCAATTTGTAAAGCGATGGCATTTCCAAAGCAACAGACTGTAGAAAATGGGCCACCCGGAAAAAAAGAGAGAGAGAGCGAGAGAGAGAGAGGAGACCAACAGGTAAGGGATCCAAAGATAATTACTGAAATAGGAAAATCCTACAGAGAAATTAGAGATGGAAGAGGACCTGTTAGGGCATGTAGTCAATGCCTCTACCAATGCACGAGAAAGAGAAGAAGATAAAAGCTTCACACAGCAACTTGAGTCAGCAACTACAAATTATATAGAATGTAGTCAACCGTTTTCTAGGGAGAAGTTCCCTGCCTTTACCTTTCTGAAATAGGTTAGGCAGGATGTTATATTTGCTCATTACTTCTCATGACAGTATTTTGGCAACTCTGACACAAGCATCCAGTCTAAACACTATCCCCCTTCCATTGTGGAATTAAAAAAAAACAGGAAAAATGAAAGAGGGTAGAGAATCAGCCATGGGAGACAAAGAACAGAACTCTGTGATTGATTGGATCCTTGTGGCACAGCTACATTTCTGATTATTTGTAGCTGTGGGTCAATGACAACAATGCCAGACTATTCCAGACAGAGATAAAAAATAAATTGAAACAAACAGCGGGAAACAGAAGAGAAGAGCGGGTAGATGAGAGGAGAAAGAAAGAGACAAGGACAGCAAAAACTGAACTGAGCTAATGCTAAGTCAAGAGGCGAAGGGGAATAAGTAGGGCTTTCACTAATATTTTAGGGGAAAAGAAATACTAGATAAATTGGGATCATTAATAAATTGAGTGGGAGATTAAACCAATAATGCCTATTTAATAGCTAAGACATTGAATTCCTTGTATAAGTTTGCCTCAAAGACAAAAGGGATTGGGGCAGCAGGAAAACAATGAAAATCTGGTAAAATAGGGATAACTGCACATTTCGAACATTCACTGTATAAATCAGCAGGTCTGGTAGCACTAATGATAAAGTGTTGAGGGAATAAGTCAGCTAATTTACTGAACCATTGACAATTATTTTTGAAAGTCTAGAGAACCATGGAAGTTGCTGAGCCCTCGAATAAAGCAAATAAGGTATTGATTTACACAGGAAGATGAGTGAACTTGGCTATTACTGCCCAGTATTTTTTATCATCAATCTGCAATAAAATAATGGACCAAATCTTAAGAGAAAAAAATTAAATAACAATAGGGTATTGGAAGCATGAGTCACAAGTAGTGTGAAAGACCATATGATGTTTTGTTTATTTGGTTTGAGTTGGGGCTTTTTGTTTAGTGGTGGTGGTGGTGGTGGTTGTTATTGTTTTTGGCCAGAACCAGAAAGGTGGGAAATGAAAGGAAGGGACTGAAAATGGAGGCACCAATTCAGCAAAGTACTTAAGCACATTCTTACTTCCTGTTGCAGTTAATAATACTTAAACAAGCACTTAAGGGCTCCAGAGGTGATCCTGGCAATTACAGGCCAGTAAGTCTGACTTCCGTAATGGGCAAACTGTTTGAAACTATAGTAAAGAACAGAATTTTCAGACACATAGATGAACATAGACTCATAGACTCTAGGACTGGAAGGGACCTCGAGAGGTCATCGAGTCCAGTCCCCTGCCCTCATGGTTTGTTGGGGAAGAGCCAACATGGTTTTAGTAAAGGGAAATCATGCCTCACCAATCTACTAGAGGGGTCAACAAGCGGGGGGACAAAGGAGATACAGTGTACTTAGATTTTCAGAAACCCTTTGACAAGGTCCCTCACAAAAGGCTCCTAAGCAAAGTAAGCTGTCATGAGATAAGAGGGAAGGTACTCTCATGAACTGGTACCTGGTTAAAAGATAGGAAACAAAGGATAGGACTAAATGGTCAGTTTTCAGAATGGATAGAGCTAAATAGTAGTGTTCTCCAGGGGTCTGTACTGGGACCAGTCCTATTCAACATATTCATAAATGATTGGGAAAAAGCTGTAAACACTGAAGTGGCAAAATTTGCAGATGATACAAAACTGCTCAAGATAGTTAAGTCCCAAGTAGACTGTTAAGAGCTACAAAAGGATCACACAAAAGTAGGTGACTGGGCAACAAAATGGCAGATGAAATTCAGTGTTGATAAATGCAAAGTAATGCACATTGGAAAACATAATCCCAATTATACATATAATATGACGGGTTTTAAATTAGCTGTTACCACTCAAGAAAGAATCTTGGAATAATTGTGGATAGTTCTCTGAAAACATCCACTGAATGTGCAGTGGCAGTCAAAAAATCAAACAGAATGTTGGGAACCATTAGGAAAGGGACAGATGATAAAACAGAAAATAACATATTGCCTCTTTGTATTAACGGTACACCCATATCTTGAATACTGCGTGCAGATGTGGTCGCCGCATCCAGGGCCACCCAGATAATTCAGACGGCCTGGGGCAAAGCAATTTCGGGGGCCCCTTCCATAAAAAAATTGCTATGCTATACATTACTATATTCTTGTGGGGGCCCTGTGGGACCGAGGGCAAATTGCCCCATTTGCTCCCCCCCCCCCGCCACGGATGGCCCTGGGAAAAATAAACCTTCCGCATCTCGGCACAAACCCAGTTTTGAGAAAACTTCTTTACAAGGTATCACTGGGTCTCAACATCAGCTAGTGCTAAAAGGTACTAAAGCTCATTAAAAGGGTTGGACAAATATTTTCTGTCAAAACTTTTTTGGATCGAAAACTAGGGGGGTTTAGAAAAAAATCACAGACAATGTCTGCTTTCCTTCAAAATTTGTTGTGGTTTTTTAATTGAAAAGCTGAAATTAGTCTGCCAAAACCTGAATATGGTTTCGGGTTTCAGAAGTGTGTGGCCAAATATCTGAAGCTTGCTGTGTTTGATTGCTTAAAGAAACAATAAAAAAATTCTGCTTAAAAAAAATCCAAAACTTTTGAACCACCTCAGCTTGTGACCAAATGCCTGAGCCCATCCAGTCAGAGATTTTTCCAGGTTTCTGATACTCTGCTGGCTTCCTTGACTCATATCTGTCTCCATAACTTTGGGTTCCTTTAGGTTAGAACATAAAAACAGCCATACTGGGTCAAACCCAAGGTCCATCCAGCCCAGTATCCTGGCTACTGACAATGGCCAATGTCAAGTGCCCCAGAAGGATTGAACCTAACAGGTAATGGTCAAGTGATGTCTCTCCTGCCATCCATCACCCTCTGACAAACAGAGGCTAGGGACACCATTCCTAACCCATCCTGGCTAACAGTCATTAATGGACTTAACCTCCATGCATTTCTCTATTTCCTAGAGATTGGCTCCATGAGGTCCCTCACAAACAGGAGACGGTTACTGTGGGTTTGTCTTTAGTATAGCTTATGTACATACTCCACGAACTGAGCATTTGAGATTGTCCAGAATCTGGGATGAGCCTATGTTGTGAAAACTGAAATGCTCAAAGTGAATAGAGACAGGGTGATAAAATTAAATTAACCCAGAGGTTCTCAAACTGGGGGATGGGGGAGTCAGAAGGTTATTACTGGAGGTTGTGAGCTGTCAGCCTCTACCTCAAACCCTGATTTGCCTCCAGCATTTATAATAGTGTTAACTATATACAAAAGTGTTTTCAATTTGTAAGGGGGGGTTAGTGTCACACTCAGAGGTTTGCTATGTGAAAGGAGTCACCAGTACAAAAGAATCCCCGACCCATCCTGCTCCTTATCCCCTCACCGTTCCCCAGAGACCCCGCCCCAACCACCACTCCAGGACCCTACCTCTGCTCCCTGTCTCCTGACTGCCCCACTCCTATCCCCCCCCCCGCTGAATCCTGACAGACCCCCGGAATGCCCATGATCCAACCCCCCCATTCCCTGTCTCCTGACAGCCCCCCCAACCTCTGCGCTCTCCCTGTCTTGACTGTCCCCTTATCCAACCCCCCGGCCCCTTACTCACCCGGAGCCTCAGAGCACCGCATCCAGGACCGTCCCTGAACAGTGGAGCAGCGTGCCTCCAGCAGCCTGAGCTCCTCCCCGCTCAGAGCTGCATGGTAAGGGGGCGGGGCTGTGAGCTCCAGCGGGGCCTGAGCTTCCTCTGCTCGGTCTGGAGCTTGCAGCCCCGCCTCCTTACCACGCGGTTCTGAGCGGGGTGGCGCTCAGGGGCCCTGCCGGAGCCACGCTGCAGCAGTCCAGGGATGCTACTGGGTGCACTGAGGCTCCGGGAGAGGGACAGAGGAGGGGTTGGGGCAGAGGCAGGGTCGGGCCAGGGAGGGAGCCTTGGCCATTCTCGTGGGGGCCCCTGCAGAGCCCGGGGCCTGGGGCAAATTGCCCCACTTGCCCCCGCCTCTGGGCGGCCCTGGACCCATCTCAAAAGAGATATTTGAATTGGAAAAGGTTCAGAAAAGGGCAACAAAAATTATTAGGGGTATGGGGAGAGATGAATAAGACTGGGACTTTTCAGCTTAGAAAAGAGATGACTAAATGAGGATAAGATAGAGGTCTACAAAATCATGACTGGTGTGAAGAAAGTAAATATGAGAAGGAGTAAATAACACTTCCTTAACACAAGAACTAGGGGTCACAAAATGAAATTAATAGGCAGCAGGTTTAAAACAAACAAAAGGAAGTATTTCTTCACACAATGCAAAATTAACCTGTGGAACTCTGCCAGAGGATGTTGTGAAGGCTAAGACTATAACAGGGTTAAAAAAAAAAACTAGATAAATTCATGGAGGATTGGTCCATCAGTGGCTATTATCCAGGATGGGCAGGGATGGTGTCCCTAGCCTCTTGTTTGCCAGAAGCAGGGAATGGGTGACTGGGGATGGATCACTTGATGATTACCTGTTCTGTTCATTCCCTCCGGGGCACCTGGCATTGGCCACTGTCAGAAGACAGGATACTGGGCTAGATGGATCTTTGGTCTAACCTAGTATGGCCGTTTTTATGTTCTTATTTCTCACAGTCCTTAAATTTAAATATAGGCTTAAGTGATTTGTAACATCAAAGCCTAAATTAAGAACAATACTGATATACAGCTATATACCAAATTGCAGGCAGAAGTCCACTGGGGATTTTAATGGATTGATTTAGGTTGGCTTTATTTAATACCATTAATTATCTAAAACAGGGAGTAAAGTGCATGTAAATTAATGTATAGGTGATTCTAAACTAGGAGGAAATGTTATTACCAATCAGGGCAGAGAAATGATACAAAGAGGTCTAGAGAAATTAAAAACATATGGGGAGGAAATAATAAAATGAAATTCATTTTGAAAAAGTGCAGACTCATGCATCTGGTGGAAAGAGAGGTTGAATGAGAGGGAGAAACTTGAAAATCAATAATGTCAAGGCAGACATTCAGTAAGAGCAAAGCTGGGCAGCCAACTGGATATTGCTAAATGGCAGCAAAGGTGCCACTGCAATTTTAGGCTGCATAAAACAGAGCTATCTTGTCATGGAGGGGAGTGTTGACAGCCGTCTGTTCAGCTACAGACAGACAGACCAGGAACACCACATTCCATTTGAGGCACCTTAAATAAAGACATAGACAACCTGGAGGGAGTTCAAAAAAGAAAAGACAAAATTAGGGCATGGGACTGATTTACACGGAAAGATTTTTAAAAACTAAATTTGTGCTGTAGGCTTGGCAAGGTGACGACTAAGACCCCAATGGTGCAACATATTGCCTGCAGTTGCACTACAGCACCTGCACACAGACAATTGCAGGATTGGGCCTAAGGAGGAGGCACAATAACCATTTCTAATTTCTATTACTAGCATGGAGAAAATTTCCTAAGCAACAAAAATTATGAACAGTTATTTGTGGCTAAACCAAATACTTCCTTTTTTTAAAGAAGTGCAGGAGTGAGATTTTGTGCAGTGTTTCTTGAAATGGCAAAGCACAGAACTCACAACTCAGGTGAGGGGTGGGACTAAGAAGGCTTAAGCCACCTTCTTGATTCTGGACTGCTCTGGGGGTTGGAAGAAGCCGCCTCCCAGTGTTATTTAAGACACTATTAAGGACCAGTCTAACATACTACAGCCTCCCCAGGATGCCTTAGTTATGAGCCATAGCACTGCCTAGAATTTCCACAGTGCCACATGCTACTACCCTAGCCATACTTCTGGCACTCATGCCTATCCCAGGACTTGTGAGAGATCCTCAGAAGATAGCTTGTGGCTGTCTTCCCACAGTGCCTCAACTGAAGGAATCCTCCGCTGACCAGATGTCACTCCATCCCTTTCTAGTTGGTGTAAAGGGGCCAGACCAGGGCCTGCTCTAGGTTTTTTGCTGCACCAAGCAAAATAAATTTTGGCTGCCCCACCACCCCTGCTTTTTTTTTTTTGGCTTTTACACGTTTGCACTTTGCAGTTTTGTTTTGACTGTTTAAATTTAAAAAAAAATGAAAACAGAGAATTTGTAGTTAGTGAAATAAAACAATTTCCTACTACTGTAATTTTAACATTTAATTTTAACAAAAACACAGTAACAAACAATTTGAGTTTAACTATACACTGTAATGAAAAACATTAATGTCTTCCAGTTAGAAATTAAAAGAATTTATATTAACTTAATTTTTCTGGTTTTTATATTTGCGTAGTCTTTTAATAAGTCAGTGAAATCTAAATTTTTTTGCAATAGTACTTTTAATTGAAATTAATACGAGTCCTGACAAACGATTTGGAGACATGGTGGATCTCAAATAATTTTTTAGTAATTTCAGTTTTGATAAACTGCGCTCACCAGAAGCCACTGATACTGGTAATGTTAAAAGAATGCGTAATGCTATAGCAGTGTTTGGAGTGAAAAAATCATTTCTTGCTATAAATTCTAATACTTTTAGAGGAGAAGTTTTAAGACTTATTAGCTATTAATTCATCATACAATTCTACTGAATCAATGTCAGCAGCATTATCAGTACTGAGCGTTAAACATAGGTCTTGGCTGTGCTTCATGATGTCTTTTTTGGAAAACTGATTTTTAATATTTCCAATATCATATAAAAATTCAATAGTTTCACAATGACCATGCAACTGACAAAATCTTTCTTCAGTGGAAGTTATAGGTACATCCAAAATACAACAGAAACATTCAACTTTAAACCTTTCATATGGATCAAGAATAGGATCATTATAAGCCTCATAACAAAACTGTCTTGTTTTTTTCCCAAGGAAGAATGAATTGTTGAGGTGCAAACATTGGTTCAAAATCAAGACCCTCAGTTTCTTCAAATCCTTCATCGGAACGGTATTTTTTTAAATATTTCAGCATTTCATTCAAAATCGTCTTTGCATCGGATATGTCTATGGTTATGTTCTGCATAACCTTGCTGGTCAAATTAATTTGATTGAGAATATTATGCCAAATAACCGTGCAACATGAAAATTGGAACTGCCTCATTTTCTGAGCCAATGTTTCAGCTTCATGTCGAAATGGAGGATCATACGACATGTCCTGGCTTATTTTGAATAGTGCATCGTAAATCTCTCCTGATGAATATAGGAATGGTCTAATAGTGTCTATCATGCTTTCTCATCTAGTTTGACTTAGAGGTTTAAGTGTGAGATTTGTTCAAGATGCTTCTTCAAGACTGCCCAACAGTGTGCGGAAGCACTAAAAAAGTTGTAAATTGCTTGCACTGTGGTAAAATATGAAACAGCATCTTTAGATGATTTGGCAGCATCATTGACAACCAGACTGAGTGAATGAGCATGGCAAGGAATGAATAAAGCTCAATTGTTAAATTCAATATTCTTTGCTGTACACCTGCATGTCGTCCTCACATGTTTGAGCTGTTATCATATCCTTGGTTGTGCATATTTTCTAAAGGTATTCCACAGTGTCCCAATCTCTGTACAATTCCATCTGTGAGGGCTTTCCCAGTAGTTTCATTCACTGGTATAAATTCTAGAAAGTGTTCACAAATTTTCACTTCTGCATTTTCATCAGTTTGCGGAAATCGTAAACTATTGACATTTGCTCGGTTTTGCTCAGATCTTGAGTACAATCAACTATAATTGAGTAATATTTGGCATGTTTCAAATTCAATAAAATTTCATTACACACTCCATTAGAAATAAATTTTGTTATCTCATTTTGTGTATTTTTACCCAAATAATGAGTGTGAATCTCTCCATCTTTCACTCTTTATGCATGCTCAGCCATAACATTATCAAGTTTTGCCAATAACTCAACCAATTTTAAGAAATTTCCATTGTTATTCTAATATTAATTATCCAAGGATCCATGGAATGTGAGGCACTATAAGGCTAGGAAATTAATGATTCCCAGTAAACATTCCAACACCACTTGCCAATGTAGAATTTCTGAATTTAGTTGACGTTGCTGTACCGCATCGATTGCTGTACCGGAACGTAATCTGCTTGACAGCTCAATCCAATTTGTCAATGAGCATAAATGATTTTTTGATGTTTCATGTTCTTTCAAATGCTGATGCAAATTTTGCCAGTCATTAAAACCTGCAGTTGCCAGAAGAATGTCCGAGTTACAGAACAGTTTGCAGGAAAAACAAAAAACTACATCTTTGGTCCTTGAATACACTGACCATGATCTATTAGTTTGTTCCCCATTTTTCATTTTTTTTCTTCATACTGGATGGCATAAATCGACGATTTGACTCATTAAATGGATATTCAAATGTAGGATCTAGTTTTGAAGGACCTTTTCTCACAATAATCATTCACATTGCATCAGTAATTATTGTCGGCCATGTACTTGGATCCGATCCTATGTCAGTCTCTCCACCTTCCAATAATTGTTCTTCAGTTTTAGATTTGGATAACAGTTCTTCGTTTCTGGACTCTTCAGCTGAAGTAGTAAATCTTTGGATGGATTGTGATTGCTCGTCTTTATCAGTTAGCGAAGACAATCTTTGGTCAGATTGTTGTTCATCTTTATCAGTTGATAAAGGTACTCTTTGGTTCGACTGGTCTTCATCAGTTGATGAATAATCACCTTCAATGCATTGCTTAGAGCTTTCTCCTTGATTGTCTACTTTTCTAAAATACTTTTTTGAAGTACGAGATAGTTTTTCTAATTCTTTTTGCCGTTTCTCTCTTTGTTGCTGGTAGGCAGCACTGGAAAGTCATTTTTGTTTTTGTCCTGACATTTTAGCCCTATAATCACTGACACTGACGCAAAACTGAAATTAGCGCAAATGGCACTGATAGAGCAGCACAGTACACACACGTAATCGTGATTTGAGTGACCGTGTCACAAAGTGATACGATATTTTTCACGTCATGCTCCTATTGCTCCTATTGCACTGACTTGCCATAGGTAAGGCGCTAGTCATTGGGGGGAGAGAGCTCCCCACAAGCTCAGATACACAATGGACCCAGCCCTGCTGGCGTTTTCCCAGCACTGAGGCCACCCAGCTGCGAGCCTGAGGGGAATGCAATAGAGAGAGCTCTGGGGCTGGAGGAGCCAAGGAAGAGGTGCTGGGCTTGTTGGACAGATGCTGCCCCTCTCTGCCAGGTCACTCGCCCCCTGCAAGGGGGGGAGGCAGAAGGAGACTCCAGGCACCAGCACGCTGTGCAGGGCTGGGGAGGGAGGCAGCAGCCTCTGGAGCTCCTGCAGGCAGAAGCTTCCCAGGGGTCCCAGGGAACCTCTCACCAGGCCCAACTCTTACCTTACTGTGGATCTGGCCCGAGGTGGATTCATCTCCCATCACTGCTGGTCCCACAGCTGGGGGTTGGGGCTGCTGCTGGATCCCAGCCCCACTCATCCTTGGTCTTCGCCTTGGCCCCAGCACGAGTTTAGCTCCATTCCCCTCTCCCCTCCCTTGGCAAAAGGCAATGCAGAGGGGAGGAGGAGGAGGAGGAGAAGGCAGAGGTGGGGACAAGTCGAGGAGGAGCAACCCACCCAGGCACCATGTTCCACCCGTACTTTGCAACAATGGCAGGAATGCGCTACCAGCTCCCGCCTGGGGGGTGGCCACTGACTGCAGGAGAGTGCCGGGGAGAAGCTGAGCAGAAGCGGCCCATCCTCTGCAGCCAGGGCAGGAACATGCTACCAGCTCCTGCCGCTCTCCTGTGGTCAGTGGCCACCCCTGCCCCTTGGGTGGGAGCTGGTTGAGTGGCCCTGCCCCGGCTGCAGAGGACAGGCCACTTCTCCTCGGCTTGAAGTGGCGGGGACAAGCCAAGCAGGAGCGGCCCATCCTCTGCAGCCGGGGCAGGGCCGCGCTACCGGCTCCCGCCTGAGGAGAGGGTGGCCATTGCCCATGGGAGAGTGGCAGAGACATGCTCCCCACTTAGCTGGCTCCCTGTCCTGCCGCACCCCGGCAACAGAACAACAAGCTGTTTACTGGCCCCTGGGGCGGTCAGGATCCAGCCCAGGATGCTGCCTCAGGTTTGATCTGGGGCTCCAGCATTATGCCGCCCCATATATTTTGCCGCCCAAAGCACTCACTTGCTTAGCTGGTGCCTAGAGACTCATCCCAGGAATCAAGTATCAGAGAGGTAGCCGTGTTAGTCTGGATCTGTAAAAGCAGCAGAGAATCCTGGGGCACGTTATAGACTAACAGACGTTTTGGAGCATGAGCTTTCGTGGGTGAATACCCACTTCATCAGATGCATGCATTCACCCATGAAAGCTCATGCTCCAAAACGTCTGTTAGTCTATAAGGTGCCACAGGATCCCAAGAATGGAATTCTGAAGGCTTGGCCATCCAAACAGGTAATAAAATGTAGTGAAAATATATAAGTAAAATGTAGCATAATTATTTGTTCTATATATGGGAGATATAGGTGAAAGGCCAAATTATATCTTCCCTATGTGCATGTACTGGGTGTAGGGATGGAATAATAGTCACTTGGACCTCAAAGTGCAAATTCAAACAGGTGTCATCCTCCATTTTGAAATGCTCCTTTCTCATTCCTTACCCCTTCAGCCATCTACCCAATATGTCCATATTATTATTAATAACTCCACTTTCTTGTCTTCTTCAAGTCTCACGCCTGTCATCCCCCAGCAGGCTCCAGTGCCCTGTGGCTTTCTCTGTCACTTCAACACACACACCTTTTTGCTCTTACCCTCTCTCCACTTTCGTCTGTGGTTAGAGCAGCTCCTGTATTAACTCCAGGCCTCATGAAGCACCAAGCCCTGTTGCAGCTTCCGAGGTGGACTTACACATAGGGCTAGTTGGGAGACTGAGAACATGGAGCTGTCTCCTCCATCCCCAGTGTAATCCCATAGAAGGCAGCCATAATTTAGCTGTAAAACACTATGGAGTGCAAGGAGTTGCTTTCCGCTCTCTGGGCCAGGCTGAAGGGGGTGTAGCTGGAGGGGCTTGATTATGACCTCAGACCTTCTACAATTTAGCTGGCAGTGCAAAGTAGCACCTCAGTGCTGCAGTATGAATGCCAAGGAACATGCTCCCTCTGGCATCACTGGAGGCAGTATTCCTGCTGCAGGCCTCTGCAGGCACAGCAGGTCTCTTTGTGCCCTTATATAGTAGTGTAAATCAGAGGTGACTCCGGTGAACCCAGTAGAGTTACACCCATGTAAAACTGACATAGAGGAGACCCAATGCTTCTAGGAGCTTAGTGTGAGCAGTGCTCTTCTCATCACTTCACAGCATGGCTCAAACTCACAGAGCTCTAAAGACAAGATGAGATTGCATTGACCCATCCATAATACTGATAACATTGGGCCCATGGTAGAAGTCTTTTGGCTTTGAAGATTTGCGTCACAAACCTAGGAGAAATAAAAATAAAAGCTACTAACCAGAGTGCATGGAGTTTGGAGGTGAGGGGAGAACAGAGGGCTGCCTGTGTTTGAGTTGTGGTGAAGAAAAACACAAAAACCCCATGAATAGTTGGGATACTTTCCACAGCGATTAGCTCCTTTTTTCACTTGACTCTGCCTTAGTGAAGATAATAGGAATTGTTTTCTTAAATTATTTTCTCCTTTTCATCTCATCTATATCTCAGATCATCCCAATTATTCATCGTTACTCTGCTATTTTTAATGCTTAACATCTGTTTCAAGGATGCTTACCTTGGCCTTGAAAAATTATATAGAGAGTAATTCTGTCAATTTTTTATAGAAAATTATGGGTAAATAAAGATGGGGAAAATAATGACAGAATAAAATAGCAATGAGGAAACATGCATATTTGGAAAAAACTGCATTCTCTTTAAGAGTATCTGTTTATATTACTGCATGGCATGAGGGATTGGTAACTGAGTGTGGTCTCTCACTTCTACAGCACAGGTCAGTGATAATCAAAATTTCTACTGGCCATTTAGTGGCCTTATGCTATGGTGGGCAAGTGGCCACATCTCTCTCTCTCTCACACACACACACACGCACACATGCACACACATTACAACAGAATGCCTTGTTAGTAGACTTAGAAGGATAGGGGCCTAAGACTGAATATGAATAATAGACACTAAATTTTATATTGATTTCTAGATATGGGCCCTCCAGGTCACTCGTGACTAAGGCACATAGGTTTAACAATGTGGAGAAAACTTGAGCTGTTATATTGTATCTGTTCTATAGCCCTTCATTTGACAGTCCTATCAGTCCAACAGCTTTTGCAAGTACTACATTAAAGACTATATATACATATAGCTGGAGCTCTAGTAACAGGCAAAGTTAAGGTTGCACAACCATTTCCATTCAAAGACTTGGTTTTCATTTGCTCATAAATTTCCAAACTTCCCATGCTTGATCTCTGTCTGTTTTTTGAAAGCTTGATCAAACACAGGTATTGCCAATTTTTTATGATGAAGCGATTGAAGGGAAAAAACATTTTTTAATAAAAAGAATCCAGTTTTATCTGAACTTTATCTACTGGTTTGGCACCAAATGGCTGACAGTAGCCTTTAGTGAAGAGAGGTGTCTTCCATTGTTCTAGTGGAAAACAATTTTAATTTGGCTTAGTGAGGTTTGGAAAATCTTACATTATGCACGTGCAGTGATTGTTTTTAATGATAGCACTTTTCATAGCTGCAAGGGATAATGGCCCAGATCCAACAAAGGAAAATAAGCACTTAGAAAAATCACAGGAACAACTCTGCAATCCACAATGCCTGAGTTAGGTGCCTAGGCAGAGATCCTCAAAGATATTTAGGTTCCTAACTTCCATTAATTTCAGGAGTGAGGTACCCAAATATGTTTAAAAATCTGGGCCCTAGGCTCTTTATAGAATACATAGGGAAAAACAGACACTTTTGAATATGATCCACAAAGCCACCACGTTAAGTGGGGAGCTGCCTAAACTAGCCAATGGGAGATGGAGATGAGAAGGGTCTATACTAAGCCCCATCCTTCTCACAGAGAAAAGCGCTTCAGTCCTGCCTGCAGGTAGGTGTATATGTCTGCGAGCAACCCACAAGCCTGCAGATGATAGGTGCTTCTCTACCTAATGTCTTTGTGAGGCCCAATCTGTTAGGCGTGCTCAGAGGCTGCCACAATCTACACAAAATCAGGGCAGGTGGGAGATAAAATGACAGGAGGCCCATCTCTTTTATAACCTTTAGTCCAGTGGTTAGGGTACTCACCCAGGATGTGAAAAATCCCCAATTAGAGTCTTCCCTATGCTGGGTGTGGAGAAGAGATTTGAATAAGGATCTGCCACCTCCAGGTAGGTATCCTAATCACTGGGTTTAGCATCATTTTGGCCCAATTAATATTTAATTATTCAGTTTTTAATTAAAGTGGAACAATTTAAATAGGAGAGTGTGAGTGTGACCCACATCAGACTATTGCATAGCCCACTGGGCTAAAGGTTACAGGGGGGTGGTCTTCCTTCCCTTTCCCCCACCAGTGATGTTTGGGTAGATCTAAGCATCCCGTTAGCATGTCTACCAGCTCAGGCCCTGCATGCAAGTAAGGCAAAGGAGTACCTATCTGCACCTTGTTCATGGACTACTCTGGGCTGCGGTAGGAGATAGACAACTGGATACCTAGAGTGAGGCAGCAATGCACATACCCAGAGGCAGACTCATAAGTACCTAGGGAACTTTTATTGCAAAAACTTGGGTGCATTTAGGCACCTATAGAGTTGGGCAACTATTGAGTGGGGGTTTTATGGATGACAGTGGCACCTAAAAATGGGAGTTAGGTGCCTAAGTACTTTTGTGACTCTGGGCTCATGTGATCAGCTTGTCAGACTATCTGCATAACACAGGCGTAGGACTTCCGTGAATTAATTCCTGTTTGCACTAGAGCACATCTTTTAGAAAAACATCCAATTTGAGTTATAAATTCTAGTGATGGAGAATCCATCACAACCCTTGCTAAGTTGTTCCAATGGTTGATTACCTTCCCTATTAAAAATGTACACCTTATTTCCAGTCTGAATTTGTCTAGCTTCAACTTCCAGCCATTGGATTTTGTCTTCTAGTTTGAAGAGCCGTTTATTATCAAAATTTTGTTCCTCATGTAGGTACTTAAACTGTGATCAAGTCACCCTTTAGCCTTTTCTTTGATATGCTCAATAGTGAGTGAGCTTCTTCAGTCTTTCCCTATAAGGCAGGTTTTCCAATCCTTTAATCATTATTGTGGGTCTTCTCTGCACCATCTCCAATTTTTCAACATCTGTACCAGTACCGTAGTGGTCAGACCAGTGCCAAATACAGAGATAATATAATCTCTCTATTTCTACTTGATTATTCTCGGTTTATACATGCAAGGATTGCATTAGTCCCTTTGGCCTCAACTTTGCAGTGGGAGCTCATCATCAGCTGATTAATCACCATGGCTCCCATGTCTTTTTCAGAGTTCCTGCTTCCCAAGATAGAGTCCTTGTCCTGTAAGTATGGCTTGAATGATCAGTTCCTAGAAGTATGACTTTATTATTTGCTGTTCTGGTAGAAGGTCAGCATGTTGCAGGTGGATCCCTGCTGACCCAGTGGCGGACCACTCTGCCACTGTTAGGGACCAGGCGCGATGTGGCAGAGCTGAGCGGGCTTGCATCGCCCCTGCCACCCCACCGCTGGGGTAGCAATACTCCCGCTCCATAGGCCACAAGGCCTGCATCAGCCTACTGTTCACCAAGCTAGGACACTAGGCTCTGCGAATCCTGCCTGAGCCCCCCTAGACTGTATTTGGGTGCTTTACCCCCACCTGAGGCCCCCCAGACTGTATTTGGGTGCTCTACCCACACCTAAGCCCTAAGGACTTGTTGCCCCTCCCTGGCTAAGGGCTGGGCTCCAAACTACTTGTTGCTTGACCCTAAATACAGGCCAGAGCTAGAGCCTCTTGTCACCCCACCCTGACTAAGGGCTTGGGCTGCTAACTGTGTTCGCTACTCTGTCCTGACTGCAGGCCCGAGCCCAAGGCTGCGTGTTGCCCCGATAATTCCTCAATGATCGGGGACACACAGGGACATAGTGAGGGGGAATGGCCTCCCACAGACCCAGACTAGGGTGGAGGACCACCACCACCAACCCACTACAGTCCCATATCAGCCATTCCATTGTTTTGCCTTGGATCAATATCAGGTTGACAGGCTTAAAATTACTCTGTTCATTCTGTTTACTCTTTTTAAATATTAGCACAACATTATCTTTCTCCTAGTCCTCTGGAACTTCCCCACTGTTCTAAGACTTGTTGCAAATCAACATTAATGGTACAGAGAGCTCCTCTATCAACTCTTTTAAAACGTTTGGATGCAAGTTATCGGGACTTGCTGATTTTAAAAAGTCTGTTTAGCTGCTACATAAGAACATAAGAACAGCCATACTGGGTCAAACCAAAGGTCCATCTAGCCCAGTATCCTGTCTTCCAACAGTGGCCAATCTCAGGTGCCCCAGAGGGAATGAACAGAACAGGTAATCATCAAGTGATCCATAGTCTGTCACTCATTCCCAGCTGTGTTCCCTCTAAGCTGCATGGTCATGCAGCCACCTAGGAGTGAAGCGCACTCGATTAGTAGAGCCGCGCATATGCATCAGCATGTGTTCAGGTGCCTCTCCCCACACTGCTCTGAAGCCTTGGAGTCCCTGGCCAGCTGCACCAGGATCCTTCTGCTTGCTGTGCAGTGCGGAGTGGGGAAGGGGATATGCTGATGTCAGGGTGTCCCCCTCCCCTCACTGTCCGCAGCGCTGGGGGGGAAGGGAGGACAGGGCTCAGGAACAGAAGAGCTGATGGCAGCTGTTGCAGTCTGAAAAATGAGCTTGCTGGTGAGTGCCTTAAAGAGACAGTGCATGCTCACTCATAGACTTCCCCAGCAGCCAGCACACACACATATACACTGTCTCTGTGTCTCACCTGCACACATTCAGGCTCTGTCTCACACACACACACACACTGTCTCTTGAAGGGCCTGAATGTCAGAGCCATCATGGAAATAAAACTCCATCTCCAGCCAGAGGAGCCTGTGTGTATTCAGCCCCTCTGGAAAGCAGGTCTGAAATGGGGAGCGAGGACCTCAGCCCAGGAACAGCAGGACTGGGCAGAGCAGGCCTGTACCAGGGTGCTTTCCCCTGGGCTGCATAGCCTGGAATTTAGCCAAGCTGATTACAGAATAAGCTCTACCTGAGATGCACCATGTACCTCCCCCTAAAGAGCCAGACTTCAGCAGTGATAAAACCCAGCTGGGCTCTGAACTGAATGAGAACTAGGTAGGAAGTTCAGAGCAGCAAGGGAAGCCTAGAGGAGAAACTTGAGAAGAGAGGTAGGATGTGCCCATGGGAAACTGCAGCAAAGAGAAAGCAGCAGACTGAGCTGTTGGATACAAGGCCCTGGTCTGCTACCAATTTCAGAGTGTGGTGGGGTTCCCCTACTGGCCCCAAAGAACGGGGCGTACATGCACCTGGAGAGTGTTACCAAGCCCAGCAAATGGACTTCAAGCTGTGCAAGAGCCCCAGCAAGGGCAGAAGGCCTTCTTTCTGTGGAAAGACCTCTTTGGACTTTTAGCGTGAGGCAAGCTGGCTCTCAGAAGGGTGGACTAAAGGTGAGACTGAGCTACCAGGCAGAGAAACTGCCATGGTGCTGGAGGTACCATCAATGGGGATGCTAGCTCAGCGAGAGGGCTGTGATTCTGTGCCTGGCTGCCAGAGGGAACATAACAATGAGTAGATTCGTTTATGATTGGGATAGTCATCAGGATTGAATTCCCCCTGTCACCTGTGAGGGCTGATGGAAGTCTTGGTTGCTGAAGGAAGGTCTGTCATCCCAAGCAGGTGTATCGTGGGACCGACCTGGTCACTGGATATCCCACTTGAGTTCCAAGGACTGGTTAAGCAGGGCTAGGGGTTTCTCCAGCAGCTCCTAGAAAACCAACAGAAGCAGTAGGAAGTGCAGGCAGAAATACAGATGCAGCTACCAATCCACAGGGAGCAGCAGCAATACCCGTCAGAGATCCTGTAAAGGGAAATAATTTGCAGTCAGAAGGGCTGGGTAAGAAAAGGGTATTCGGGGGCTGCTAGGCCAGAGATACAAACTGTGGTCTGCTAGGCCCATGGACAAAAAGAGCAGATCAGGAAAGCATGTCTGGGCTGTGCTGAGAAGGTTAGCCCAGGGGAGCGGGGCATAAAAAAGGGTACAAGCGTGGCCTAATGCCAAGATGGTAGAGGAGAAAGTAGGCCAGTACAGCGTACCAGCAAGAGCCGGTATTGCATACCAGACTGGCTTCCCCAGGCAGCAATTTAAAGCGGCTGGAGCCCTGGGCCCTTTAAATGGCCGCCAGAGACCCGCTGCTGAAGCCCCCGGATAGCAGAGGTGGCCGGAACCCCCAGGACTCCAGTAGCCATTTAAAGGGCCTGGGGTTCTGCTGCTGTAGCGGCAGCTGAGAGCCCCTGGCCCTTTAAATCACTGCCAGAGCCCCACTGCCACTATTCCAGGGCTCCGGCTGCAGAGATCAGGCGGTGATTTAAAGGGCCCCTGGCTCCGGCCACCACTACTGCCTCAGGCCCCTTAAACAGGGCCGCCCAGAGGTGGGGGCAAGTGGGGCAATTTGCCCCAGGCCCCGGGCTCTGCATGGGCCCCCATAAGAACAGCTGAGGCTTCCTCCCCGGCCCAGCCTGACCCAACCCCGCTTCCGCCCCTCTCCCAGAGCCTCAGCGCATCCAGGACCATCGCTGAACAGCTGCAGCCTGGCTCTGGCGGGGCCCCTGAGCCCCGCCCCACTCAGATCCATGTGGTAAGGCAGGTGGGGCTGTGAGCTCCAGTAGGGCCTGTGTTCCCTTCACTCAGCCTGGAGCTCGCAGCCCCACCCCCTTACCACGTGGCTCTGAGCGGCGTGGAGCTCAAGGGCCCCACTGGAGCCAGGCTGCAGCTGTTACGCGACGGTCGTGGATGCGCTGAGGCTCCGGGACAGGGAGGGAGCTGGGGGTAAGAGGCTGCGCCCGGGGGGGCTGGCTAAGGGGCAGGGAGTTTTGGGGACAGTCAGGGCACAGGGAGGGAGCAGAGGTTGGGGAGCGGTCAGAGGACAGGGAATGGGGGTCTGTCAGGACTTGGTGGGGGTGGGGGTGGATAGGGGTCGGGGCAGTCAATTTGGCTGATGTACATAGCAGAGGGGCATTGCTGGCATATGATGGCGTATATTACATTGGTGGACATGCAGGTGAATGAACCGGTGATGGTGCGGCTGATCTGGTACACTTTCTTCTCCCCTCCCCCCTTGGCTATTTTGCTCTGGGTCTATGAACAGGAAACAACCTGGAACTTCTCCATCTTTGAGGTTCTGCTTAGGACACCTGTCATAAACAGATAGCTAAGGATTAATGTCTCTTACACCTGGAAAAAAAGTACCTGAAACACCTGACCAGAGGACCAATCAGGAAACCAGATTTTTTCAGATCTGGGTGGAGGGTGGAGGGAAGTTTGTGTGTGAGTCTTTTGTTCTGGGGTCTTCTGCCTGTATGCTCTCTCAGCTATGAGAAGGATTTTTTCTATTTCCTGCTTTCTAATCTTCTGTTTCCAAGTTGTGAGTACAAAGTTGGTTTGTTGTTTTGTATTTACATGTCTATAGTTGCTGGAGTGCTTTGAATTGTATTCTTTTTGAATAAGGCTGTTTATTCATATTTCTTTTAAGCAATTGACCCTGTATTTGTCACCTTAATACAGAGAGACCATTTTTATGTATTTTTCTTCCTTTTTATATAAAGCTTTCTTTTAAGACCTGTTGGAGTTTTTCTTTAGTGGGGAACTCCAGGGAATTAAGTCTGCAGCTCACCAGGGAATTGGCGGGAGGAAGAAGTCAGGGGGAAATCTGTGTGTGTTAGATTTACTAGACTGACTTTGCATTCCCTCTGGGTGAAGAGGGAAGTGCTTGTGTTTCCAGGACTGGAAATAGAGAGGGTGGACTCCCTCTGTTTAGATTCACGGAGTTTGCTTCTGTGTATCTCTCCAGGGACACCTGGAGGGGGGAAGGGAAAAGGTTTATTTCCCTTTGTGTAAGACTCAAGGGATTTGGGTCTTGGGGTCCCCTGGGAAATTTTTTGGGGGGACCAGAGTGCCCCAAAACACTCTAACTTTTTGGGTGGTGGCAGCTTTACCAGGTCCAAGCTGGTAACTAAGCTTGGAGGTTTTCATGCTAACCCCCATATTTTGGACGCTAAGGTCCAAATCTGGGACTAGGTTTATGATAACACCCTGTTACCCTGCTGCCTGAGCAGGTGAGAGCTTTGCTACTGCCAAGCTGTGTCAGCTTCCAGAGACGCCAGCCTCTCTGCCTTACCAGCAAACTCTTTAAGACTCTGCCAGACTAAAACTTGCCTTGCAGGTAACAGTCAATGAACCCCAGTTCCTCGGAGACACCCCCTGCAGTGTCCAGTCCCCTTACTGGACACTCACAGAAGTTATTAGGTTTGCTGCCTCCAGAGAGACAGGGCACACCTCAGCCCGTTATGTAGGCTGGAGACTCACACTTTACTTGAACAAACAGCAGTGAGATGGTTTGGGAAGCGTAGTACAAAGAACAAAGAGTTAAGTGATTCTAAGCAAGAGAAAGAGACAAGTTTGGTTACAAACAAAATATGCTTTGTAGTGACTAAAACTGAATCTTAGCAAGTCACAATCTCTGCCACAGCAGTTTCTAGACTAATATCGAGTTACCGGCATCTCAGCCCTCCAGGCCAGGTGACCCAGTGTTCCCACGATCAGAAGGTGCTGTTCTCTCTGTCCCTAAGTGATGGAGAACTCAAATGTCTTATGCCCCCCTTCTATTACCTGAAGTCCATTGTCTGTGCTTCCAGAAGCAGGAAAATTTCCGGGGGTACAGACTCAGTCCCCAGGTGTGCTCCCCAGCTGTCACTTGTTAGCTTGGTTGCTTTGTTTACATTAAATGTCGATGTACTTTCATCATCTATGGCTTACAAAGCTTGACCCAGACAGATGAATCCACATTCCTGTCTCTAAGCCAAACTTGTTTAGCAAGTTTGATCCCAAAACATAGTTTAGGAACCTATTTCCAGCACACATACACATTTCATTATACCCACACAGACCTACATCATACAAGGATATTCTTGACCAGTACATTCTCAGGTTTCCTAACCAAACTTACTTGATGTTCCTGTATGGTATTATAATTCTCTATCGAATCAGTTGATTTAATGCTTACTCTTTTGGTTTCAGACCCTCTGTTCTCCTGGACCATGACTGTCACGTTTGTCTTCCAGGCTCTGTCCCAGCCTCTTACACAGATGTATCCTGCAGCCAGCCTAGCTCAGGAAGCAGTGGAGACAGGTGATCTCATGCTGTCAAACCAAGCAACATGTGTCTCATTGAAACGCATCTCCTGGAGCTAAGAACCATTCACTCTTCTGGGCACTTGGGGCTTTTGCAACAAAGAGGGTGCCCTGCTACATAGCCTGGCTGGGAACTTTCCCTATCCCTGGATCCTAGCCTTGCTACAGAGACCTATTTCTCATCATGACATCCTTATTTTATTCTCAGAGGATGTGCCTGGGATCCTGGAGACAGTTTCCTGCAGAAGGTTTGAGCGGGGGGGAGATCGCTGACTGTCATGACCCATGGGTCTTCAACCCAGGTCTGCAGGGTTCATGGGAGCAGCCACACTTCAGCTGTACACCTGGAAGCCTGCTGACAACTGCTTACCTAGGACCCCTGAAGTCCAGCCCCAGTTAGAGACTCCACTCCTGAGGTCCTATTGGGGGAGTCCCAGAGCAGCTAATTGGCCTCCGAGCCCTCTTTAAGCCAGCAGCAGGAACAGGAAGCTATCTGAACACCCGAACTTCTCCCTCTTCTGGACCATGTGCTACCTGTTCCTGCTCTCGCTGCCCCGGCTTGATTTCCTGGCATCCAGATTCAGTGTGACTCATGGCATCCGATCTGTGGTTCTGATCGCAATATTGTCTTTGGCTTTGGATCTTCCAGTATCCTGACCCAGCTGACTGTTGACTCCTGTCTTGTGAATGTGGACTCTGGCTCTGATCGCTAGGTCTGGCTGCCCGTGACCCAGCCGTGACACTAACTTTTGTATAATTTGTCCTTTTCTGCTTTCCAGCTCTGCTTGCTCCAGCAAGACACACCAGTACCTTGGCTCCCAAAGTCCTAGCTGCCTGCTATTCCAGGGCTGAGGGGCAGTGCTTCTATTGCCCTCTCTTCTACTCCAGCTGCTTTTCCTGTGGGAATCTCCCTAGAGCAGAGGAGAAATCTCCTCTTTTCTTAGAATCAGTCCTGGCAGTAATTCCACCCATTCTGGCCTCAGCTGAGCTACTTTCTTTACCTGGGGATCAGGGACCAGTTTTGAAAGGGGTGTAGGTGGGGGCAGAGGCTGAAGCTCCAGAAGTTCCCACTGGAGGACACCACCCTATCTTTCTATGGTCTGACGAGGGCTCACCATCCATCCTGGAGCTGAACACCAGATGGGAGCTGATAGATTGTCCTTGGTGGGCCATGGCCTTATATGTGATGGAGCTGTTTGCCAGAGAGGGCCAGGAGCAGATGCTCCATGCATAGCCAGGAACAGGCCAAACAGGCTGTAATACTAGGTGAGTCAAACCATGGCCACATACAGACACCTTAGGCATCCATGGGGACTAAATATGGACCCTTCGCTGCCAAGAGCACAACTCACTCCAACCTGAGTCCTGACAGTGGTGACTCCTGCCAGACCCTCTGAGGTGGGTCAGTATTATCTCTGTTAGCTGGGGCACCGGGATGGAAAGCGACTGGCTGCAAAGTCACCCACAACGTCACTGACAGAGGCAGGACTGAAGCACGGTACTGATACCAGTCCAGCTCCAACCACAAGACCACACCCATTTCCAAAGCCAGAGAACCCAGGAGCCCTGACTCTGGCAGCCAGTCCTTAAATGACATGATCAAATGCCCTCCTATTCAGGAAGCCATAGACAGGACCATCTGCTAAGTTCCCTTCTGCAATGCCACTGTCAGAGACCGTTGCTAGTAGGTGCCAAGTGACTGAGCAGGGAGCTCCTGGAAAGAATTCATGGGGCTGCCCAGTTGTCTTTCAACGTGACCCACTGGAAGCCATGCAAAGAGTGCAGCATGGAAGAGATTCTCCTGCTCTAACAAAGGGTTTCTGTTCTCCTAGATAGTCAGCCAGTGAGGCCAGCTTGCAGAATGTGAACGAGCCATTTGGCTATGGGTTGGAGGATTCACCGTGTAGGTGGCAGCAGCTGCAGTGCCTTGCGTCCCCATGGGCCAAGCCTCTACTCCTGACATACCAGGCTAATCTCCCACTGCTGTCAGTGAGGCTTTGGCTTTAGCTTCTGGACCTGCACGCCCAGGCAGAGGACTCAGGAATTTCTATCAGGCTGCTCAATGACAAATGCAGCCATCCACAGAAGTGAAGAATGGAAGCGAAAGAGCAAAGCTTCACCATCTGCTGAGCTGCTGCAGTCAAGTGACCAAAGTGGGGAAGAGAAGAGGGAGAACTCGAAGGTGGCTGGTGGCTGCAGGGAGGAAAAGCAGTTTGAGAGCCAGGAGAATAGAAATAAATAGTTAATGAATACTGCAAGCTTTGTCGTGTGTGGTGAAGGGTTTAAAATGGGTCTCTTTACTATCACACTAACCTTTAAAATAGCTGTGTATGATTACAGGGCAGGTCTATAAAGGTAAGAGGTCACCCTAGGAGCTTGAGGTCTCAGCTGCTGTCGCTACTGCATGCTTCTACCAACTGATCTCAACTCACCACCCTCAGGTGGTAGCAGTACTAAGCTCTTGTCTTCTATTTTTAGACTTGCTGCCAGAAAAAGGACATGATACGATACATGTGGCCAAGGAAATAGAGAGGCATGGGGGTCACTTGCAGAGCTGCCTTTTAATGCAACTCTTTTGGGGGAGCATAGCAGGGAACTGTCCTCTCAGGGGCACCATTTCAGATTTTGGGGGGAGGCTATTTAGTCATAATTCCAAGGGCTATTTAGGTACCTGAAAATTCTAATTTTTTGGCAGATAAAAAAACTTCAGGACCAGACTTCAAAGAGAAACTGCTGAGCTTCAGTTCATCTGCAAATTTGACACCATCAGCTCAGGATTAAACAGAGACTGTGAATGGCTTGCCAACTACAAAACCAGTTTCTCCTCCCTTGGTTTTCACATCTCAACTGCTAGAACAGGGCCTCATCCTCCCTGATTGAACTACCTCATTATCTCTAGCTTGCCTGCATATATATACCTGCCCCTGGAAATTTCCACTACATGCATGTGATGAAGTGGGTGTTCACCCACGAAAGCTCATGCTCCAAAACGTCTGTTAGTCAATAAAGTGCCACAGGATTCTTTGCTGCTTTTACAGATCCAGACTAACACGCCTACCCCTCTGATACTATTTGTCATTGTGTTGCCCAGTCACCCACTTTTGTTGGATCCTTTTCTAACCCTTTGCAATCAGTTTTGGACTTAACTATGAGTAATTTTATATCATCTGCAAATTTTGCCACCTCACTCTTTATTCCTTTTTCCAGATCATCAATGAATATGTTGAACAGCAGTAGTCCCAGTACAGGCCTCCATGAGACACCACTATTTACCTCTCTCCATTCTGAAAACTGATCATTTATTCCTACCCTTTGTTTCCTATCTTTTAACCAGTTACCAATTCATGAGAGGATCTTCCCTCTTATCCCAGGACAGCTTACTTTGCTTAAGAACCTTTGATGATGGACCTAGTCAAAGGCTTTCTGAAAATCTAAGTACACTATATCCACTGGATTCCCCTTGTCCACATGCTTGTTGACCCTCTCAAAAGAATTCTGGTAGATTGGTGAGGCATGATTTCCCTTTATAAAAATCATGTTGACTCTTTCCCAACAAATTATGTTCATCTATGTGTCTGACAATTCTGTTCTTTACTACAGTTTCAACCAGTTTGCCCAGTACTGAAGTCAGGCTTACAAGTCTGTAATTGCTGGGATCACCCCTGGAGACCTTTTTTAAAATTGGTGTCATGTTAGCTATCCTCCAATTAACAGCTGCTATTTAATATCCTACTGAGTTACAGTTGGAATGGAAAGAATTTCTTTACCATATGATAGGAATATATCATCTGGCTTTTTCACAAATATAGAACAGAAATATTTAGTGAACATTTCTGCCTTTTCTACATCTTTATTGACAATTCTACCATTTTTATCTAATAATGGACTAATACCATTGTTAGAATTACTTTTGTTCCTAACATACTTTAAAAAAACCCTCTTAATTATGCTAGTCATAGATTTTACCTTGTGTTTCCCTAACTAACCTTCTGCAATTATTTGCTTCTAATTTATAGTCATTGCTATCAACTGCCTTTTTTCTCCATTTGTAATGTATTTTTATAGCTGTTTTTACGTCCCTTACAAGCCATGTTGGTGTTTTTTTAACCAGGGTAGCCTTCTTTCTCAATTGTGAATTTGGGGCATCTAGTAAAATATTCTTAAGCAATTCCCAATTGCCATTCACATTTTTCTGTTTAAATTCTCTCTCTCAGTTGATTTGGCTCATAATTGTTTTCAGCTTTGTGAAATTGGGCCTTTTAAAACACCATTGATCCATAACCATTCAAGATAATTTGTTTCTGCTTCATCAGTGATTTGGAAACATGTAATGCCATTTTTGACTCGGAGTGCCACTCTTATGTCAAAAACAACTCAGGCCCAGTGTATGGAAGGGGACCTGTTCGATGAGCTCTTATTTACTGTTGCTATCTTCTTGACTTTGCCTTTTGTGAGCAAAGGCACTGTTCACATAATCAATCTGAATTCAAAACAAAATAGTGAAAAACTAGAAACAATTGTAAAATGTCATCACCTGGAATATATGAGTTCCCCACACATTTAAGGAAATAGTATCCCACTGGGTTAGTTATTTCCATTTGCTACTTTTCTTTTTCTATCTCCACCTAGCTGAAATGGTATCATGTGACCATTTATAATTCTGGCCTATTGCCAGGAAAAAAAAGGGGGTAATGGTTAACAAAAGCAAACAACGGGTTATTTTACATCATGCCAAGCTGCACTTTGGCTTCAAAACTGAAATGGCTGATCCAGCACCCATCACGTTTCTGAAAACCCGCTAAGGAAGATTTACAACAGTTTGATTTCTCAAAAATTAAAAAGCAGGGGAATGAAACCTGTGAATTTTTGGAACAAAAGCTGTCTGAGATAATGCCCAAAAGATTAAAAACAAAAAACTCCTTTTGAGATTGTGTAATAAAATCAGAGTCCTTCGGCTTTGGGCATTTTCCTTCACATTTTACTAGATGGTAAAATATGGCTGATTCTAGCAGTATTCTCCATAAGCATAGCTCTCTTGCAGAAGCAGGGAGTCTCAGTTCCAGTGAACTGCTTTGATTTAACTAATACAAAGACACGAATGTGAATTAAGAGACAAACTTTATCGACTGCTAATGACTCCTCCTTTGTGTTTTTGAAAATCTACCCCATATCAACAACGTAACACATGAAACTGGATTCAGAAATGTACTTTGAGAATCCCCAAACTCTGTATTTCTTTGGGTATGTCTACACTGCAATTAAAACCCACGGCTGGCCTGTTCCAGCAGACTTGGGCTTGTGGGTCAGGCTAAGGGTCTGTTTAATTGCAACGTTAACATTTGGGACCCTCTCACCTTCCAGGGTCTTAGAGCCCAAGCTCCTGCCAGAGCCTGAACATCTTCACTACAGTTAAACAACCCCTTAGCCTGAGCCCCATGAGCCTGAGTCAGCTGTCACAGGCCAGCTCCAGGCTTTTAATTGCAGTGTAAACATACCCTTTATGTCTTTTTAATAGAGTGACCAGGTTTCCCAATTTTATAGGGACAGTCCCTATTATTGGGTCTTTTTCTTATATAGGTTCCTATTACCCCCCACCCCTTGTCCTGATTTTTCACACTTGTTGTCTGGTCACCCTACTTTTTAGCCAACTTCTTCCTGCCTCTGCATTTCCCGATATATACATGCAATGTCCACAACATGGCGCTATGCCAAAATAAACTTATGGAATACCTGCTCAAACCGGTAATCTCCTAGCCTCTGGGGTGTAAACACACCAACAATATCAAAACTAGACATTAGAAAACTTAAATTGCAACCAGTCACCACAAATTCATATCCTTTTTATTCCCTGAGCAACATTTTACCACTGCTACTTTAAAAACAGTGAGTGCACTTTTTCCTGTTTCGTTTTATTTTGTTGGGCCTGTAAAATGTAATCCTGAGGCCAAATCACAAAGGAAAATATTAAAAAGACAACATTTGCTAGCAGATATCATCATTTTCCTGCATGTTTAGAATAAGAAATACATTTAGTATTTTAATCACCATCAAGCAATACTTGTTGGTAGATGTTGCATTTTTAATTGTGGCCATTCCATAAGGTGTTTGTATGTAAAATACCTGGGAAGAAGCTGGGAATGAACAACAGGGGATGGATCACTTGATGATTACCTGTTCTGTTCATTCCCTCTGGGGCACCTGGCACTAGCCACTGTCGGAAGACAGGATACTGGGCTAGATGGACCCTTGCTCTGACCCAGTAGGTCCATTCTTATATACGTTGGTATAACACAAAAAGCAGGGGGCAAGGGCCTTGTGCTTAAGGCAGAGGCCTAAGAGACACAAGAGATATACAACCTGTTGTATTACAGACTTCCTGTGTGACCTTGTCTAATAGGGTGTACAAACAGCACAGTAGGCAACAAGGGATTAAGGAACTGCTCTGGGCTCAGCCAGCCCCACCTCGCCACACATGTAGGAAATGCACCAACTGGAGGAGGAGCTAAAAGGCAGAGGAGCAGCACGCTTGCTGGCAGACCAGAGAAGAGAGCAGACCTGCAACTCCAGCAGAGAAGAGCTGAGGGAAAGGCAAAATCTCTCCCTAAAACAACTGCCTAAAAGACTCTCCCTGAGAGAAGGGAGGACCTGCTACAGACGGAAGGAAAATATTCCCCTCTCCATTTCATATGAACTCTGGGTTTTGTTAATTCCCTTTGGTTTCTTTGGACAAGCCCAGCAGGGGAAAGCGTGAAGGCTGATCTGGCCCAAGAGGGTGAGCCACACTGTCGGAGGAGGCAGTTGCCACCTGAAAGAGAAGAAGCTGCTATGCTATGCACAGCCACCAGAGGGTGCCTTTAGGTGAGCAGACACCCTTCACACCCCCTTAACCCAGACAGTGTCTTTGGGACAATCACAGGGAGGGTGATAGGAAGTGGCCCAGTGAGAGGAGCCTTAAGCACCCCTGGCTGTCAGATCAAAGGGCCCTGGGATGGGGTCTGGTGGAGTGGGAGTGCCTGAGCTCCCCTATCAACAACCTCCCTGAAAGTCATGTGCCTAAGCCCTGACCACTAGGCTATGCTCCCCTACTTATCACACCCTGAGTAAGGACCATCACACCTTGGGTATGACACTTAATCTCTCTGTGCCTCAGCTTCCCACCTGCAAAATGGGATGACAACACTTCTGTTCTTTTACTTTCTGTCTGGCTAGTCTGTTTAGACTGTACTCTCTTTGGGGTATAGGCTGTCTTATTACCTGTACCAGTTTAGGGCTTCTTGGTGGTACTATATCTATGAATATTTGTTATGCTTTATTGCCTTGTTTGGAATCTTAATATTGTTAGACACTATTAAAAACTATAATTACAAGAAGCCACAATTTGTTATATACACAGCTCAGCTGCATGTGGAAATGCTTAATGATCTGTATATAATGTTGACTTAATTACTAGCTGATGGAACAATATACCTGTCTGAAATGGTAAATTGAAAAGCTTGAGATTTCCTCTTGGTTGACTCTCTTTACCCACACTTTACTTTTTTGGGAGGAGAGGGGTTGTGGTGGGGGAGAAAAGAAAAAATTGACATAAAATAATTTTGTGTTTTAAATTATGAAAATCACATACCCTCTCTGCTGTAAGTGAATTTGGAGATGATGGGGCTCAGGATTTAAAGAACTGCCTTCTGTTTATACTACCTGAATGGAATCCAGGTTCCTATTTCTCCTCTCCTCTATTCAGTGCTAATTTCACCACCACCACATGGTACTGCTGCACCCACTGCTATGTTACCATCGGAAGTACCGAGACTTCAGAGATAATCCAGAGCACCTAAGAAATCTCCAACCCCCAAATCTGAATCACAGACCAAAAGTGTGAGTTTAGGCAGACACATGCACCCATCTGTATTAAAGTGAAAGCTACCTACCCTCTCCCTGCATTTAAATAACACTACCAAAGTTTAAAAGGTACCTACTTATGTGACCAATATAATCATCTAGTGACCCACCCTGTGAAAGAGCGCCGGAACACTGCTAAGAGATGCTGGCTTAGCCCTGCTGACTAACTCATCTGAACAGGTATAGCTTACTAAATCCACTTGCTTAAAAAGGAGATGGGAGTGTGCAGAAGAAACCAGGAGTCTAGAACAGAGCAGTCTCTTCAGTGAAACCTTAGGAACAGCTAAGCTTTGGGAGAAAGTTTTGGTTTGAGTTTTATGGAATTGTTTTTGTAGCTGTTCTTTAACTCACTAAGAAACCCAGGTGCCAGAAAGGGGATGTATTTGCATTTGCTACAGTGCATGGATTCTTTTCAATGAAACGTGGTAATGCCACCTACTTAGAGAATACCACTGGCCTGCTTCGTTTTGCCCAAAATTATAATCTAATTTAAGAGGGTGAGATTTTCATCATTTTTATAGGGTTTTTTGGGTTTTTTAAACTCTACTGGAGCAGATTGCGGGGAAATAGAAGATGAGCTTGGCATGACAGGCATTTTTTAAACATGGTAGAATGACAAAAATCAAAGGGATACTGTGCTATGTGGGGGTGAACTATACAGGAACATAGGATTCACCATATTGGTCCATCTATTCTAGTATCTTGTCTCCAACAGTGGCCAGTTTTTCAGATGCTTCGGAGGACAACCTAGGAACTCTCCAATTGGGTGAGTTAAGTTGCATCCTGATTTCTAACAGTTAGAGACTGCGTTAAGGCCTGAAAGATGAGGTTTATTATGCCTTCCAATTTTTTGACCATAATTAACTATATCTCAGGATATTCTTGTTATCCATATGTAGCTGTGTGGTGTGAGGATGAACTAGAAGAAAAGACTTCATAAGCAGATCTGATTTGCTTAGGCGACACCCCCTGTGTCAGGACGATCTTTCTTCACTCTTTTAGGTTAAAAAGTGAGAGACAGCAAAGCAGCAACGACTGCAGAAAGACAAGAGTCAAGACCAAGGCATCTCTTCATGGGACCCAGGCAGCAATCTTTCCCCCACAGCACTGGGGGCTGGTGGTGAACCTGTCTGAATGCATTCTTGGAGTCTGAGACTCCAACCTCTGCTGTCAAACTGTGGAGGCAAGTGGGGAAAATGTTGTGTTTAAAAGGACATTCACATAGGCAGGTGAGGAAACTAAGATAAATGCCTACTGTCAAAGATACTATGAAAGAGGGTGTCATAAACAGATAGTTAAGGGTTAATGTCTCTTTTACCTGTAAAGGGTTAACAAGCTCAGTAAACCTGGCTGACACCTGACCAGAGGACCAATAGGGGGACAAGATACTTTCAAATCTTGGTGGAGGGAAGTCTTTGTTTGTGCTTTTTGTTTTGGGGGTTGTTTGCTCTTGGGACTAAGGGGGACCAGACGTACATCCAGGCTCTCCAAATCTTTCTGAATCAGTCTTTCATGTTTCAAGACTGATTCAGAAAGATTTGGAGAGCCTGGATGTACGTCTGGCAAAGCAGATTAGTCTTATGTTTGTTTTCTCAACTTGTGAATGTTTCTTTTTGCTGGAAGGATTTTTAACTCTGTTTGCTGTAACTTTGAATCTAAGGCTGAGGGGGGGGTCGTCCCTCTGGTCTATATGAATCTGAGTACCCTGTAAAGCGTTTTCCATCCTGATTTTACAGAGATAATTTTTTACTTTTTTCTTTCTTTAATTAAAAGCTTTCTTTTTAAGGATCTGATTGATTTTCCTTGTTTTAAGATCCAAGGGGATTGGGTCTGAACTCACCAGGGGTTGGTGGGGGGAAAGGAGGGGAGATGGTTAATTTCTCCTTGTTTTAAGATCCAAGGGGGTTGGATCTGTGTTCCCCAGGGAAGGTTTTTGGGGAACAGAAAGTGTGCCAGACACTAAATTCTGATTGGTGGCAGCGTTACCAGATCTAAGCTAGTAATTAAGCTTAGAAATGTTTATGCAGGTCCCCACTTTTGTACTCTAAAGTTCAAAGTGGGGAAAGAAACCTTGACATGGTGAGCAGCAGTGTGGGATTTTTAGGAACCAAAAGCCAGTAGGATTTTTTTTCTCTCCTTTCTAGCTGCTTGGAAAGCAGCCTGAGGGCAGAAGTTTTTTTAGCAAGGGTCTTTGTTAAGAGGAGGCTTCAAGCTGTGAGCAAGCAGCCAGCAAAAGGCATTTAAAAGTTGAATTGTTTTCTTTCTTTTTACTTCTCGGGTATAGCTAGTTAGAAAATCTCTGTTAACCAAGCAGCCCTGAGCGGAGTGCATTCCAGTTTTCAGTGAGCAGCAGAGAGGGTGTGGCCAGTGAGTACCAGTGGAGCAACTAACAAACTAGAAATGGCTAGGCTGGAAGCAACAGAGAAAGACAACGAACATAAGAGATGGATGGAACTAATTAATGCAGAAATAGCCAGGGAAGAAGCGGCCCACAAGAGAACTATAGAGATGAAAGAAAAAGAGAGGGAAAGAGAAGAAAAAGCCAAAGAGGCTGACCACCGGAGGGCTTTGGAGCTCCAGAGGGAGGCCCACCAGCAGGCCCTGGAATTAGAAAAGGCTAAGCAGGATGGAACAGCCAACCCTAACAACCCTTCTCCAGGTACTGTTCCCCATCCCAGGAAATTTTCCACCTACAAGGCAGGTGATGATACTGAGGCCTTCTTAGAAAATTTTCAAAGGACCTGCCATGGGTACAGCATCTCTACAGACCAGTACATGGTAGAACTGAGGCCACAGCTCAGTGGACCCTTAGCAGAGGTGGCGGCTGAAATGCCTAAAGAATGCATGAACAATTATGATCTTTTTCAAACCAAGGCCAGAATCAGAATGGGGCTAACACCTGAGCATGCCTGCCGGCGATTCAGAGCCCTAAGGTGGAAACCAGATGTGTTTACCTGACATGCCTACCACACTGAAAAGAATTGGGATGCCTGGATATCAGGAGCAAATGCTAAATCTCTGGAAGAGCTGTCCCTCCTAATGCAAATGGAACAGTTCTTAGAGGGTGTTCCTGAGGAAATAGAAAGGTACATCCTAGATGGGAAGACCAAAACTGTGACTGAAGCAGGGGAGATTGGAGCCAGATGGGTGGAAGTGGCAGAAAAGAAAAAAGCTACTAGCAAGGGGAGTGAATATCACAGGGGGCAAACCGAAAATAAACCCTATCACCGGGGGCAACCCAAGACCCCACCTACAACCCAAGGAAAGCCCCAGACACCCTATTGTCCCACCTCACCAGTCTCCAGCAACCCACCTCGGCTCAGTGACCAGTCAGCTGGGCGATGTTTTAAATGTAATGAACTGGGACATATAAAGGCCAACTGCCCCAAGAACCCCAACTGATTACAGTTCATTACACCACCATCACACCAAAGATCCCCAGGCCCAGATGCCTCTCAAATACCAACGGAGAGAAGGGAAACCTTGAGAGTGGGCGGAAAGAAGGTTATCGTATGGAGAGACACCGGGGCACAAGTGTCAGCTATCCACCAATCCTTAGTGAACCACAAATTCATCAACCCAGAGGCCAAAGTGACAATTCACCCATTCATGTCAAAATCTTTAAACTTGCCTACAGCTGAATTGCCTGTCCAGTACAAGGGCTGGTCAGGAATGTGGACTTTTGCAGTCTATGACAATTACTCCATCCCCATGCTATTGGGGGAAGACTTGGCCAACCATGTGAAGCAGCCAAGAGGGTGGGAAAGGTCACCCGCAGCCAGGCCAAGCAAGCTTCCACACCCATCCTTGTTCCTGAGCCCCGTCTGTGTTACCAGAGACCCAGACAGAGGTGGTGGATCCGGATCCCCTGCCAATGACTGCCACAGCCATAGTGCATCCAGTCCCAGAACCGGAACTGGAAAAGCAACCAGCACCAGAACCGTTGCCAGCACTGACGCCAGCGCTTGCAAACCCATCTACCACTCCAACGCCAGAGGCCACCAGCGGGCCTGAACTGGCAGAAGCAGCAGACAACCCTACCCAAGAGGCTCAGCCAAAGCCTGAAATATCACGTAGTGCACCAGCGGCAAGCGGTTCACCATCAGTGAAAACAACCCCATCACCTACATCACTTCCAGAGGGACCAAGCCCAAGTCCACAGTCTAAGGAGGAACTGGTGTCTCCAGCCTCAAGGGAACAGTTCCAGGCTGAGCAGGAAGCAGATGACAGCCTTCAGAAAGCTTGGGCGGCAGCACGGAGCACTCCACCGCCTCTCAACTCTTCTAACTAATCCCAGTTTGGGGTAGAACAAGGACTTTTATACAAGGAGACTTTCTGGTGGACACCAGGAAGACTGGCATCCTCAAAAACAGTTGGTAGTTCCAACTAAGTACCGGGGAACGCTCTTAAGCTTAGTCCATGATCATCCCAGTGGCCATTCTGGGGAAGTCCTTCCACTGGGAGGGAATGGACAAGGATGTTGCTAATTATGTACGGTCTTGTGAGGTGTGCCAAAGAGTGGGAAAGCCCCAAGACCAGGTCAAAGCCCCTATCCAGCCACTCCCCATAATTGAGGTCCCATTTCAGCAAGTAGCTGTGGATATTCTGGGTCCTTTCCCAAAAAAGACCCCCAGGGGAAAGCAGTACATACTGACTTTCATGGATTTTGCTACTCGATGGCCGGAAGCAGTAGCTCTAAGCAACACCAGGGCTAAAACTGTGTGCCAGGCCTTAGCAGACATTTTTGCCAGGGTAGGTTGGCCCTCCGACATCCTTACAGATTCGGGAACTAATTTCCTGGCAGGGACCATGAAAAATCTATGGGAAGCTCATGGGGTGAATCACTTGGTTGCTACCCCTTACCATCATCAAACCAATGGCCTGGTGGAGAGGGTTAATGGAACTTTGGGAGCCAGGATACGTAAATTTGTAAATAACACTCCAATGATTGTGACCTAGTGTTGCAGCAGTTGCATTTTGCCTACAGAGCTGTACCACATCCCAGTTAAGGGTTTTCACCATTCCAACTTGTGTATGGCCACGAGGTTAAGGGGACGTTACAGTTGGTGAAGCAGCAATGGGAGGGGTTTACACCTTCTCCAGGAACTAACATTCTGGACTTTGTAAGCAGCCTACAAAGCACCCTCCGACACTCTTTAGCCCTTGCTAAAGAAAACCTAAAGGATGCTCAGGAAGAGCAAAAGGCCTGGTATGATAAACATACCAGAGAGTGTTCCTTCAAAGTAGGGGACCAGGTTATGGTCTTGAAGGAGCAACAGGCCCATAAAATGGAAGAGTCATGGGAAGGGCCATTCACGGTCCAAGAGAGTCTAGGAGCTGTTAACTATCTAATAGCATTCCCCACCTCAACCCTAAAGTGTACCATGTTAATTCTCTCAAGCCCTTTTATTTCAGAGACTTAAAGGTTTGTCAGTTTACAGCCCAGGGAGGAGATGACACTGAGTGGCCTGAAGGTGTCTACTACGAAGGAAGAAATGATGGTGGCGTGGAAGAGGTGAACCTCTCCACAACCCTGAAACGTCTGCAGCAGCAACAGATCAAGGAGCTGTGCACTAGTTTCGCCCCAATGTTCCCAGCCACCCCAGGATGGACTGAACGGGCATACCAATCCATTGACACAGGTAATGCTCACCCAGTTAGAACCCCACCCTACTGGGTGTCTCCTCATGCCCAAGCTGCTATAGAATGGGAGATCCAAAACATGCTACAGATGGGTATAATCTGCCCCTCTACCAGTGAATGGGCATCTCCAGTGGTTCTAGTTCCCAAACCAGATGGGGAAATACGCTTTTGCGTGGACTACCGTAAGCTAAATGCTGTAATTCGTCCCGACAACTATCCAATGCCACGCACCGATGAGCTGTAGGAGAAGTTAGGACGTGCCCAGTTCATCTCTACAATAGACTTAACCAAGGGGTACTGGCAAGTACTGCTAGATGAACCTGCCAAAGAGAGGTCAGCATTCATCACCTATGCAGGGGTGTATGAATTTAATGTGCTTCCTTTTGGGCTGCGAAATGCACCTACTACCTTCCAAAGACTTGTAGAGGGTCTCCTAGCAGGATTGGGAGAATATGCAGTTGCCTACCTCGATGATGTGGTCATTTTTTCTGATTCATAGGCAGAACACCTGGAACACCTGGAAAAAGTTTTTGAGCGCATCAGGCAGGCAGGACTAACTGTTAAGGCCAAAAAGTGTCAAATAGGCCAAAACAGAGTGACTTACATTGGACACCAGGTGCATCAAGGAACGATAACTCCCCTACAGGCCAAGGTGGATGCTATCCAAAGTGGCCTGTCCTAAAGTCAAAGAAACAGGTCCAATCCTTCTTAGGCTTGGCCGGATGTTACAGGCGATTTGTACCACACTACAGCCAAATCGCTGCCCACTAACATACCTGACCGAAAAGACGCAGCCAAATGCAGGTAAGTGGACTGATGAGTGTCAGAAGACCTTTACCCAGCTTAAGGCAACACTCATGTCTGACCCTGTGCTAAGGGCCCCGGACTTTGACAAACCATTCCTAGTAACCACCGATGCATCTAAGCGTGGTGTAGGAGCAGTTTTAATGCAGGAAGGACCGGATCAAAACTTCCATCCTGTCGTGTTTCTCAGCAAGAAACTGTCTGAGAGGGAAAGCCACTGGTCAATCAGTGAAAAAGAATGCTATGCCATTGTGTATGCCCTGGAAAAGCTACGTCCCCATACATTTAGGGATGGCATTTCCAGCTACAAACCGACCATGCTGAGCTAAAGTGGCTTCATACTGCCAAGGGAAACAACAAAAAACTTCTTCAATGGAGTTTAGCTCTCCAAGATTTTTATTTTGAAATTGAACACATTTCAGGAGCTTCGAACAAAGTAGCTGATGCACTCTCCCATGAAAGTTTCCCAGAATCAACTGGTTAAAAATTGTCCTTGAAATATGGAAAATCTTGTAGTTTACATAATTAGTAGTATATATAAAGGTGCATGTGTTTTATTAATCTGTTTATTCTAAAGCTCTAGGAAGAAATCACCACCAGTGTGGTTCCACACTGTCTGAGATTTGGGGGTGTATGTGTCATAAACAGACAGTTAAGGGTTAATGTCTCTTTTACCTGTAAAGGGTTAAGAAGCTCAGTAAACCTGGCTGACACCTGACCAGAGGACCAATAGTGGGACAAGATACTTCCAAATCTTGGTGGAGAGAAGTCTTTGTTTGTGCTTTTTGTTTTGGGGGTTGTTTGCTCTTGGGACTAAGAGGGACCAGACGTACATCCAGGCTCTCCAAATCTTTCTGAATCAGTCTTTCATGTTTCAAAACTGTAAGTAATAGCCAGGCAAGCGGATTAGTCTTATGTTTGTTTTCTCAACTTGTGAATGTTTCTTTTTGCTGGAAGGATTTTTACCGCTGTTTGCTGTAACTTTGAATCTAAGGCTAATGGGGGGTCCCTCTGGTCTATATGAATCTGAGTACCCTGTAAAGCCTTTTCTATCCTGATTTTACAGAGATAACTTTTTACTTTTTTCTTTCTTTAATTTAAAGCTTTCTTTTTAAGGATCTGATTGATTTTCCTTGTTTTAAGATCCAAGGGGATTGGGTCTGAACTCACCAGGGGTTGGTGGGGGGAAAGGAGGGGGGATGGTTAATTCCTCCTTGTTTTAGGATCCAAGGAGTTTGGATCTGTGTGAAACCTCTCAAGGCAACCCAGGGAGGGGAAAGTCTGGGGGGGAAAGGAGGGAGGATGGTTAATTTCTCCATGTTTTAAGATCCAAAGGGGTTGGATCTGTGTTCCCCAGGGAAGGGTTTGGGGGAACAGAAAGTGTGCCAGACACTAAATTCTGGCTGATGGCAGTGTTACCAGATCTAAGCTAGTAATTAAGCTTAGAAGTGTTCATGCAGGTCCCCACTTTTGTTCTCTAAAGTTCAAAGTGGGGAAAAAAACCTTGACACTGGGGGCTGGTGGTGAACCTATCTGAATGCATTCTTGGAGTCTGGAATTCCAACCTCTTCTGTCAAACTGTGGAGGCAAGTGGGGAAAATGTTGTGTTTAAAGGGACATTCACACAGGCAGGTGAAGAAACTGAGATGAATGCCTACTGTCAAAGATACTATGAAGGGGGGAGTGTTTTACTTATTGTTCAAATATTTTTGATTCATTCTTGTTATATCACTGACTTTTCTAAAAGGCTTCAGAGGTGCTCCTGGCAATTACAGGCTGGTTAGCTTAACTTCAGTACTAGGCAAATTGGTTGAAACTATTCTGTAAAGAACAGAATTATCAGACACATAGATGAATACAATATGTTGAAGAAGAATCAACGTGGTTCTTGTAAAGGGAAATATGCCTCACCAATCTAGCAGAATTATATGAGAATGTCAACAAGCATGTGGCCCAGGATGACCCAGTAGATATAGTGTACTTGGAATTTCAGAAAGCCAGTGACGAAATCCCACACCAAAGACTCTGATGCAGAATAAGCAGACGCAGAATAAGCATGATATAAAAGGGAAGGTCCCCTCATGAATCAGTAACTGGTTAAAAGATAGGAAACAAAGGGTAGAAATAAACAGTGAGTTTTCACAATGGAAAGTAATAAATAGCAGGATCCCCCAAGGATCTGTACTGGGACCAGTGCTGTTTGACAAAATGTAAATGATCTAGAAAAGGGTGTAACAGTGACAAGAAAAAGTTTGATGATACAAAGTTATTCAAGATGGTTAAGTCCAAAGCTGCCTGTAAAAAATTACAACGGGATCTCATAAAATTGGGTGATTGGTCAACAAAATGGTGGATGAAATTCAATTGTGATAAATGCAAAATAATGCACATGGGGAAAAAATAATCCCAACTATACATACAAAATGATAGGTCTAAATTAGTGATTACCCCTCAAGAAATATCTCGGGGATCATAGTGAATTGTTTGCTGAAAACATCTCTTCAATGTCCATCAGCACTCAAAAAAGCTAACAAAGTTGGGAATCATTAGGAAAGGGTTAGATAATAAGACAGAAAAATATCATAATGCCACTATATACATCCATGGTACGCCCACATCATGAATACTGCATGCAGTTCTGGTTGCCCCAACTTAAAAAAAGATATATTAGAATTGTGAAAAGTACAGAGAAGGGCAAGAAAAATTATTAGAAGTGTGGAACAGCTTCCGTATGTGGAGAGATTAAAGACTAGGCCTGTTCATCTTCGAAAAGACGTAAGGTGGGTAGGGGTCTATACAGTTATGAAGGGTGTGGAGAACATGAATAAGGAAGTCAGGGGTGTTGCGTACAGGAGGCTCGGTGAGACCAAGCCTCCTGCAAAAGGCTGGCTGGGCAGGCTGCGAGATGCCAAGGATGCAGCACCAACCTGCCTCCCTTGGTGTGCGGGAAGCAAAGCTCGGGGGTGGGGTTAGTTTGGGGAGGTGCAATCGCTAACAGAGGCGAGGCTTGAGGGGGGCTGGGGGTGTTGAGCAGGATCACGTGCCACTCCCTCCTCCCAGCTCTGCTCGGCCTGCTGAGGGTGGGGGGAAGACTATCCTCCCCCCACTCCTCCCTAATCCTGGCACGTTTCGGCTAGTGGGCAGCCGTTTTCCCCGGTGCTGCATGTCACTGCCTTGGTAGCTGGATGCCAGCTCCTGGGTCCTAGTGCCTGCCCCTTTCCTGTACACCAGGGAGCGCTTGAAGGGGGCAGGGCAAGGATGGCGGGGCTAGGGGCAGAGACAGTTGGATGGGGCGGGGGGACTAGAAGGGGATGGGATGGGACAAAGGACAGTGGCAAGAGGAGGGGGGGTGGGGAAGAGATGGGGATATGGGGATGGGCAGAAGGAAGGAGAAGTCCTGCGTCCCCTCAGCGGCAGCAGCAGGGAAGCAGCCACAGCAGCACCAGAGCAGCAACATCCTTGCAGCAGCCGTGCTGGAGTGGCCACTAGCAGCAGCTTGGGCTCCAACATTAACCCGGTCCATCCCCCCACACCAGCAGCAGGCACCACTCCAGGTGCGGGGAGAGAGCCAGTGAACCAAGGGACCTGGCTTCAGCGTGCACATGCTTGTGTGTGTGCTTTGCTTCCCCACCCCATATAGCAGTTAGGTGAAGCTCTCTAGAAGTGGGGGGCCACCTGTGCACAGACCCTGGCCACACCCATGCTCTGCCCTAAGGCCCCACCCTTGCTCCACCTCAGCCCCTCCAACCACCACTTGCTCCTCTACACCAGGGATCATTTATACCAGTGTTTTCTGAGGGAGGGGAAGGAGTGTGCAAGGGGGCGGGGAGGGTGAAGGACTAAGTCAGGGAGAGGGATCATGGGAGATGCATAAATTCAGGTGTGTAATGGCACATGGTGGAGTTGCAGAGGTTGGAGTTGGATTTAATTTTCCTGAAAGAGGCCTCAGTTTTAAAGTGTTTGGGCACGTTGTCACAAAGAGATGCTTCTTGGAACAACTAGCTTGCAGACAACTTAAGTGGGGACTCTCTTCTCTGCTTAATCCTAAAAACTACTCAGGAGATGATTCACTCTAGCGGAACCGCCAAGTAATAGCGACCACAGTAAAATTAAGTTCAATGTCTTGGGGGAAGCATCATAGCAAAACTAACATAGATATTATTAAGATTCATGCCTCCAGCTTCCATCCCAGGCACATCACACGATCCATTGTCTATAGCCAAGCACTGAGGTACAACCGCATCTGCTCTAACCCCTCAGACAGAGACCAACACCTACAAAACCTCTACCAAGCATTCTCAAAACTACAATACCCACACGAGGAAATAAAGAAACAGATCAACAGAGCCAGACGTGTACCCAGAAGCCTCCTACTGCAAGATAAATCCAAGAAAGAAACCAACAGGACTCCACTGGATCACATACAGTCCCCAGCTAAAACCCCTCCAATGCATCATCAGGGATCTACAAGCCATCCTGGACAATGATCCCACACTTTCACAGGCCTTGGGTGGCAGGCCAGTCCTTGCCCACAGGCAACCTGCCAACCTGAAACATATTCTCACCAGTAACTGCACACCGCACCATAGTAACTCTAGCTCAGGAACCAATCCATGCAACAAGCCTCGATGCCAACTCTCCCCACATATCTACACCAGCGACACCATCACAGGACCTAACCAGATCAGCCACACCATCACCGGTTCATTCACCTGCACGTCCACCAATGTAATATACGCCATCATATGCCAGCAATGCCCCTCTGCTATGTACATCGGCCAAACTGGACAGTGGAAAAGGATAAAGGGACACAAATAAGATATTAGGAATGGCAATATACAAAAATCTGTAGGAGAACACTTCAACCTCCCTGGCCACATTATAGCAGACCTTAAGGTGGCCATACTGCAGCAAAAAAACTTCAGGACCAGACTTCAAAGAGAAACTGCTGAGCTTCAGTTCATCTGCAAATTTGACACCATCAGCACAGGATTAAACAAAGACTGTGAATGGCTTGCCAACTACAAAACCAGTTTCTCCTCCCTTGGTTTTCACACCTCAACTGCTAGAACAGGGCCTCATCCTCCCTGATTGAACTACCTCATTATCTCTAGCTTGCCTGCATATATATACCTGCCCCTGGAGATTTCCACTACATGCATGTGATGAAGTGGGTATTCACCCACGAAAGCTCATGCTCCAAAATGTCTGTTAGTCTATAAGGTGCCACAGGATTCTTTGCTGCTTTTACAGATCCAGACTAACACGGCTACCCTTCTGATAATAGATGTTGAACTGTATTAGGAGTGATTTCAAAAAACAAGGTAGCTAGTCTAAAAGGCCCTAATGTCAGAAGTGAAGAAATTAATTTTGGCAGAGATGCTATTTAATCTATCTATAACAAGGTTACAGAAGGCCTGCATAACTCAAAAGAATACAAAGGGGGAAGCAGTGTAAGAAAATGTTTTAGATGGGGAATGATGCTTCAGAGATCTTTGCTCATAGCCCTGGTGTTCACAATCACAGAGCTCCAATCTGGGGCACATGGGGGGAAAAAGTTTCTGCAGGATCAGGGCAAAGAGTGAGCATGCTGTGGATCTCCTTCCCCAAATCCACACTTTTAGCATTCCCTGACAGAAGGGGGGGAGCACCATGGCCTTATGTTTATTCTGTGACTGCACTGTTAGTGTCTCATATTTCCTTCAGTGACAGATTCAACTAAAATTGCCATATGGAATTTTTTCTAATTTAAAAAAGAAATTAACTCCCTTGGCTGAATCTTTTTACACAACAGTTTAAATTAGAACAAATATTTACAGCCTGGTTATAGTCCTGAAAACAGGATTTTAAAAGACATGGTAGACCTTTAGCTATTGACACTCACATTAAAAAAATGTAAGTACTTGTGGCACCTTAGAGACTAACAAATCTATTTGAGCATAAGCTTCTGTGGGCTACAGCCCACTTTATCAGATGCATAGAATGAAACATATAATAAGAAATATATATACATACAGAGAACATGCAAACTAGATACCATTAACTTGTGTTTGAATAGAGATTGGGAGTGGCTGGGTCATTACACATATTGAATCTATGTCCCCATGTTAAGTATCCTCACACCTTCTTGTCAACTGTCTAAAATGGGCCATCTTGATTATCACTACAAAAAAGGGGTTTTTTTCTCCTGCTGATAATAGCTCATATTAATTAGCCTCTTACAGTTGGTATGACTACTTCCACCTTTTCATGTTCTCTGTATGTATGTATATTAATTACTATATGTTCCATTCTGTGCAACTGATAGAGTGGGCTATAGCCCACAAAAGCTCATGCTCAAATAAATTTGTTAGTCTCTAAGGTGCCACAAGTACTCCTGTTCTTTTTGCAGATACAGACTAACACGGCTGCTACTCTGAAACCTGTCATTAAAAAAATGCATTGAGATTTCCAGTAGAATAATTATACACATGTACATTCAGTGATTAATGAGTCTTTTGAGCAGAGATAAAACCACCAATTCGCTCTTTGTGACTTTCATATCAAGGCCAACAACCCTACATAAAAACAACAGGCAAAATTCTACACTGACATTAAAAACTGTGCAATACCACAGACATCTCTGGAGTTGAATTTGGTGTAAGCCAGTGCAGGCTTTAAAGTTACTTTTATCCTTATGTCGTCCTTACATTATGAAGCTGCTGGTTGGCCTTCTTGCTGCTTTTTGAGTGAACCTGCTCAGATAAAGAAGGTATCGATATCCTCTAGGTACAGTTGTCCCAAACTCTAAAGGAACTCAATCTACTTTAAAAATTTTTAAAGGTCATTTAAGTTTGATTTTTGTTGTTGTTTTGGGGCCAGATCCTTATCTGGTGTTAGTAAGCACAGTCAGTGGTATCCTCCTATTTAAGCTGAAGCTCTGGCCCTGTGTGTTTAAATGATCATGAACATCCGCATTTCCTAATTTCAAACTACACCAGAAACAGAGACTGAAATACCACAAGAAAGATTAGTCTTCAAATATTTCAAACACAGTGAAAACTAGAATCAACTGGAAATGTTGTGAGAATTTGTTTTTCATGAGTCTCCAGCCCAATTTCCACACTGAAGAAGTTGAGATAAGCTTAGGCATATGACTGAACCTGTAAACCTTTTGAAGTTTGCCCATTACTATCATTTTACCAGTGTACTGCTGGCTTCTGTCACACTGAATTCACTTTTGCAGAAGTACTCATCCCTGAGAAACAGTAAGAAAATGATAGGAAATTTGAGTCCAAAACAGAAGCTGGGGTAGTGTTTTCAGACAGAACGCCCTAATAGAGAAATATGACTACAGATTCCAGGGCAGGTCTCTCTAAATTGGGACATTTGATAAATATGGTGATAAGTAGGTGTCATTATTAAGTCAGCTAAACTATAGTGAATGTTAACCTCTATTATATTGTAACTCACCTTACACTGAACTATAGCAGTACATTTCTCTATTTTATATAACTGAAGGAAGATCTTGTAACTAGAGTCCAGGCCTTGAGTCAGAGCTGGGTTCTAGTCCTTGCCCAGCCATAGACTGCCTGTGTTAGCTTTAGAGCCCTGTGTGGATGCAAATTTATACCCACGGATGCAAATATTTGTGGATATGAATTGGTATCCATGGACAGCCCTCAGCCCTGTGCTCTGGCGCAGCTGTACAGACCCCAGACAGAAGACGCAGCCATGCAGACAGCTGCATGGAAGGGCTGAGGGTGGTACAACTGTGCCGGAGGTGCTGCTGGTGCAGGGGTCTGGCTCCTGGGAGCGGCAGCCCCATGTTCTGCTTCTTTCACTACTGTGGTTCCTGGGAGAGCCCTGTGGTTCTACAGATACCAACCTATATCTGCGGATATCCACATCCGCGGATATAAATTTGTATCCATGCAGGGCTCCTGTTATCTTAAGTAGGGAACTTTACCTCGCTGTGCCTAAGGTTCCCCCCCGCCCACCTGAAATGGATGAATAATGCTTTCCTATCTCACAGCGGTGTTGTGAGGCTTTATTCTTTCATATTTGTAAAGCGCCTTGAGGTCCTCTTGGATGGAAGATGTTAAGTAAGGAATAGAAGAGAAAAAGGCTTATTAGTGCCCTCCTACTCACTGTGGTATTTAGAAAGCGCCCTTTTAACTTTTTGGAATTTTAGAAATGGGGAATGGATCAAATTATCACCTTTTCCTTTGTAATTGTGACATGACAAACTGGCTGGGTACACTACAGAGGTGAGTTGTTAACATCATTGCTAGGTTGGGCAGCTTGGCTGTTGTCTGAACTGGAGATATGGGAAGCCTAAGTTTGAGACCAAGCGCATACTGGTTATTTTTTGTGAGTGGTGGTGTTCTACAGTAGCTGCAGATAATCCATACTGTTTCCGTCAGAGTTAAAACATTAGTGATTCTTATTAAATCTGCACCAGTAACATAAGGGGACTACAGTGACAAACATGCAAACCACAGAATTCATACGCCTAGCTATAGAAAAAAGCAGGACATGAATCAACTTCACCACAGAAAAACTGCATGTAAATACACAGTGAATCAACCTATAAAAACTAGAGGCAAATGACTGCCACTATCTCTTTACATAGAATAAGGTACGGTTTTCCCTCCCAGGAGTAGCGGTTAGGTTAATTCTTAATGCGGATGGTCTTGCCACTTATTGCGCACGCGTGCACATACACACACACATTCTCTCTCTCTCTTTGGGAACTGTTACTGAGAAGATTGTGGCAAGCTGCTCTTGGTGTTATTTGGGGTTCTTTGATTCCTTTCCATCCAGCTTTAGTTCTGGGTATGGTATGGAGACACCTTGGGGTAACTTATCAAACTGGCGCTGGACAAAAATCAAATTTGATTCTTTTAACTTTGTCAGCACCCTTTGATACCACTGAGGTTAAGATTTTTTGGATTCATTTGTGAATCCTGGCAGGGTTGAATGGAGTGGTTTCAGTGACTCGCTTCCTTTCCTTCAGATGAATCCTAGAGGGTAGTTCTGGGCAATTTCTCATCTGTACAGGGGGCTGTTTCTAGAGGAAGTACTGCATTGTCCCATTAATTCAGTCCTCTTGGTCAATACATATACAAAGCCACTGGGGAGATCAGAGTGCAATAGCACTAATATGTTTTATTGACACTTATCTCTATTATTATTATTAATTAGAAATCATTTGTGTTACAGTGGCATCCACAGTGCTAGGCACTGTACACAGATAAAAGAATACACAGTCCCTGTCCCTAAGATATTACAAGCTAAGACGACACACACAGACAAAGGGTAGGAAAGAGGCATTAAGCCCCCAGAGTCCTAAGGGTTCCACCACTACTAATATTGAACAGGCTAATTTATTGTAGGTGTTGCAATTGAAACGGGTCTTGAGAAGTGACTTAAGCCTAGCTCCGGAGACCCTGCTGAAAGTTAGCTCTGAATCCAGACCTTGTATGTCAGGCCGTTCTCTACTAAAGAGGAAAGTCTGTCCCCACTGTTCTGACTGAAGGAATACCAACACTTGATTACTAATATATAACTATTAAAACATATTTACAATTTCTTGTGAGATCTCATACTGGGTCATGGATACTGTCGGTCACTGTTCCATTGCAGGAACTCATTGGTGAGAGGAGGATGAAGGGTAACTGTCTCATTTCCTAATGGCACTATCTAAGTGGTACAGCAAGGTTCTGTGTTTACCATTTCACAGTGATCCCAAATTGTGTGCTCTATTTCACAAGCAAAAGGTTATTTCTCCTCATTCCACCAGTCCTGACAGCTCAACCTGAGCTCTGAGAATCAGAATGGATTTTGGTGTCTTTCACATTACCACTAGTATCAAAGATTTTGCGGGCCAAGTTCTGTCCTTGGTTACTCCTGTGTAACCCCTTTGTCTATTGATAATGTGCAAGCTACAATGGAATCCAGCTCACTCTAACATAATCTACAGTGCTAATAGCAGTAAGATGTATCAAAGGTATTATTTTGGTCAAAGTCTGCAGACTCTGTGCATACATGGAGTTCAGACTTGATCTAAAATATATTGGCATTAATAGGAGTCTTACCATTGACTTCTTGACTTCAATGGGCTTTCAGCCAGGGACCTGTTAAGTAAGAGGACATTATTGTTACCTAATTGTTTTACAGAGTAGCCTGAATTTTAACGTTTCTCCACTGTGAATTGGCCCCTTACACAGCATCCCACACAAAACTCACTCCTTGCTGGCAATGTCTGTGCAGTATATGTGCCACCAGTCAATTTCTTCCAAAGCTAATCCTGGCTGCCCATTGCATTGTTTTCACTCATCCTCAGCAGCGGAGTTGGACATTTTACAGTGGAGCGATGAAACAGAATGGCTGCTAGGGAAACAAAACTCCTTCGATCACGCAGCAGTGCAGAGTTAGAGAAATGTAAAAATCAGGCTGGGAGGAGGGTGAGGGATCTATAAAAATAGAATTCACTTTGAAGGACCCTACAGACTGAAAACTACTCATGACTCATGAAGGACTCCCTCTGTCAGTGACACCGATGGTTTCTTTGCCCTGTAAAAGAGATCCCCATCCTCCTGAAAAGTGCAAGAGTCTATTGCTGTAAATTGCAACTTGATAGTCTGTCACTTGATGTGACACTGGGGGCACAACTAGTATTACTTGAATGCAATCACAGGGTGGAAAAGTTAATAAAATTTATGTCACCCAGAAACCAATTGTACCTGCAGGGTAAGAAAAGGTCACCCATGAATGCTTGAAAACTGGACATGCAGCATAAAGTGTTGATTGAAACCTGTTCTACCCTTATATATGACCAGTTTGAGAGTAAACAGAGCCAGCACTCAAGGAGAAGTAAGTGTTGGTTTTTAGATTAATAAACTTGGCTAACTTTTCTTCATTATTCTCCTAGAAACCACTGACTGCCTGGCTAACTTTTCAGACAGATCAGTTGCTCCTTCTCCTTTGCTATGAATTAAAAATGTTCCCTTTGGTAGTTTTTAAAAGAAAGAAAGAAATAGAAACTGCTGGATTTTTCAAACTGTGAAACCACAGAGAATTTGGGAATCGGCTCTCTCAATTTCAAAACAAATATTATTAAGCTCTGACAATATGGTCAATTTGTTCTGCAAATGTTAGAAAATACAACTAAAATGCAATTTGATTTCAATAAAGTGTTTTCCTGTAAAGTGTATCAAATATTTTACCAGATTAAAGATGACAATATTGTAAACAGTACTCACAGTACCGGGTTGTATATCACACTCAGGAGAGAGACATGTAAATATAGTTTATGATGAAAAAGATGAAGTTTTCATAAGGCCAACAAATGAGATGGGAACATCTAGATTATTATACTAATACCCATCACTGAATACTTATAATATCACAGGAGAAAAGATGCTTTCAAAGAAAGATTTAAGTAGAACAGATCAAGGGAACTTTGATGGAACCATATTCATCAAAACCAAAATGCTTCAAAAAATCAGGTTGATTTTGCTGGAATTTCATTTTGGAAAAAGACCAGGAAAAAAGTTCTAATGACATTGAAACGTGTTCTGACACAATATGTTTCAGTTTTTCATGTTGAAATGGTTCAATTTTTTTTAAAAAATTGTATATTATAATACAAAATAAAGTCAAAATTGAAACAAATTGGCTTGAATGACCCATAACAAAAACAATTTATTTTTTTCTTTTGCGGAGAATTTTGAAATGTGTTTTTTTCTATTTCTGTTTTGAACAAGGCCAAATTTCAAAATCTCAAAATCCTTCATAAAACAGAACTTCTATCCTCTATATGGCTCTAGATTTAAGTCAGATGGCGAACAAATGAGGCAGAAGGTAAGGTGCTCCAGATCATTAAAAACTACTGAGAAGATTTTTGTACCAACCCTAGCAAGATTGTAGAAAGGCACAGAGAAGTCTATGGCTGAAATAAGACCATTTATATCACCACTTTTACAAAGTTGCAAAAAATCTTGCACAAAGCACGCCATGTACGGTGTCAATGGAAAAGTTATAATATGCTAAATATGATTATCTTGTTTATATGCATGTTTCATTTTTGTTTCTGAAGTTATGAATATTGGTCATATACCTGATTCACCATTGTGTTTGTTCCTGGGGTAACACTCACAAGGTAGGGTACATCCAGTCTAGCCAGCACATTGTGAATGGACTATTCAAGCTTGATTGCCCATTAAAGACACTTCAATCTCACTATTGGCCATAGAAGAAATTAATTCCACCCAAATAAGTATTTCTGTGGACAGCTTACCACAGATATGGCCAATGGCTGTCCCTATGAGCCAGCAAGAAATGCTCATGTGACCCTGGACTCCATCTTGTGCCAGTAATTTTCCACAAATTGTGCTGTGAGCTTTGTTGGAAACAGAAAATTTCCAGGCACATGGCAAAGGGTATAAAAGACCCCTGGAATGATGCTTCTTTCCTGCTCTGATTCTCTGGACTGTGCATTTACACAACTAAAAAGAGCATTTGAATTATGGACTGAGGACCTTTCAGTCTTTTGGAAGTTACCAGAGATTTTACAATCCAGTAGTCTATAACAACACTGCTTCAAACCTGATATAATAACATTGCAACTACTGTAGGTATGTGATCTATTAACTATTTTAACTCTTGTCTTTATTAATAACTCTTTAGATTTTAGTTACTAAAGGATTGGCAGTAGTGCGAGTATTGGGTAAGATCTGAGTTATATACTAACCTGGCTATGTGGCTGATCTCTTGAGATCGGAAGAACTCTTTGTTTGACAAAAGTGATGTTCAATAATCACTCAAAGTCTAGTGTCTTAGTTGTGAAATAATGTCTGAGATGCCTAAGGAGGCTTCATTTTTGACTTCTTGTTAACCAGTGTGGTGAGACAGACATTTACATTTGTTACTGACTTGGTATATGACAGAATAACCATCAGTTTGGGGTGAGTCTGCCCTATATCTTCAGCTGTGACTCACTGTGGCACAGTGACAGTAACTGCACACTTAATTATTTGTATTCAATAGGGCCTAGAATCTCCAGCTGAGACGTGACTCTATTTTGCAAGCCAATGACAAGACACATAAGAAATAGTCACTGTCTCACAGGACTGGCAATCTAAATAGACAAAACAGAAAGGAAGGTTTTACAGATGGTGAACTGAGGGTTTGTCTACACTTAAAACACTGCAGCAGTTCAGCTGTGCGACAGTAGCCCTTCAATGAAGATGCTCTCTACACCAATGGGAGGGGTTCTCCCATTGGCATAGATATTCCACCTCCCTGAGAGGCAGTAGCTAGGGTGACAGGAGAAATCTACCTACTTCCAAGTGTAACCCAGGCCTCATGCACAGTAACGCTAGGGCTCAGATCCACAAAGGAACTTAGCTTTTGCAACACTGAGCATCACAGTGTCTCACTTTTAGGTGGCTGGAACAACACTGTGCTCCACAAAGCCTCAGTTAGACACTTGGGATCCGTATTCAGTGAATGGGGAGAGAGAGGTGCCTTAGAATGTGATCCATTAAAGCCAGCACAGCGTAGAGCCTCCTCACCTAGCCAATGGGAGATGCTGATGACAGGAGAGTGTTCCCATCCCTCTCTCAGAGAAAGGGACCTAAGTGTGGGCTGCAAGAAGGCACCTCTTTCTCTTGGTGATCCATGACCGTGAATCTGCCACCTGACTCCAGGCAGCTTAGGGAATGTTAGATGCTGTTTTCGCTCCACATAAACTGGCCAGAGAAGGAATGGGTAAGGCCCACCTTACGACTCTTACCCCAGTGATCACAGCACTTAACTGGGCAGTGGGGGATCCAGGTTCAATTCCCCTCTCTGTCCCATCTCTCAGGAGAGTGTTGTAACCACAAAACTATGGGATATTCTGATGTTTCATGCCCTCAGTCTCTCCTGTTGAAGCTGTTCCACTGTGGATAAACAATCAGAGTGATTGGAGCAGGGGGAATGGACCCAGAGTCCTCCCATTCCCATTGGAGCACAGCATCATTAATTGTCTTCCTCCCTCCCTCCCAATGTCACTTTTAAGTATTTGATAAGCCAGACCGAAAGCATTTTAAATATTTGCAAAGACTTGGGGAAGAGGAAATAGAACTGGCTGAAATTTTTCAGATGATTTTTTTTTTTTTTTTTTGCAAAAAATACATAAATGCAGATTTGGGTTGACTGAAATATTTTGTGAATTCATGTTGAATTTGCTGAATTATTTTGGCTGAAAACAAAAAAGAAAAAATCAAAATGGTCTATTTTGACACTTTAAGAACAAGAGGTTTTGACTTCAAGAAAAGGTAAAAACAAAACAAAATTTTGTTCAACCTGAAATAAAAAAATGTCAGATTTTGGTTCACCAAAAAATTTATTTTCAAGTCAACCCAAACTAATCAACACCCACCACCTCTCACCCCCCATTTTTTTTGGCTCAGCCACCAAAGTGTAAAAAAAAATGGTTATTTGTACAGCTGTATGTGGTAATGGCTTGAAATCCCACCTCAACAAAATCTATTGTGTAGACTTGAGAGGATATGTTTTTAAAAACCAATGGGTCAATTTTAGCTTTATGCTCTGGTTAGTTTGTGTCACTGCCATGCAATGCAGCCATCAATTGGGGCCTTAGGATCCAGGTGGTGTCTCACCCAGCTCCACAAGGCATGGGGTTGGGTGAAAGCTTCAAAGAGTACCCAGGCAGAGACTCCAGCAGAAACAACCAAAGCAGGGCCCTTTGGCAAATTTTATAACTTTTAACTGGACTTTCTCTGCCCTATGCTGAGTGCCTGTTTGCTCCAACTCATCCCCTACCCCCATCCTCATAGTCCTTTCACCTCAGAATCACTCCTTTTACCCTCCTCTCCCCTTCAACGCCCTTCTCTTTAGCTTATCTCTTCCGAACTAAACCCACAAAAAATATTGTAGCACCAACATGACATTTCCTGCTGTCACATTGTTCACTCTGAGTGCGAATGCTACTCCTTCCCATGCCCTAGGAAGTGCTTCAGGGCAGGGACCTTCTTTTTGCTCTGTGTTGGTACAGCACCTAACACAATGGGGCCTTAGTCCATGAGTGGGGCTCCTAGGTTCTATGGTAACAGAAATAAATAGTGGGCTCAAAAAAAAACATGGAGAGAGTAAAGTCTTTTCTGGAGCAGGCAGAAAGAAAATGTGCAAACACCAGCAAAAATACATGAATCAGGTGCGATGCCCACTGGCCCTGTAATACTTCTGCTAATACATGTTATCTGAAGGTCAATCCAGGATGATCTAGTAGCAAAAAAACTAATTTGTTTAATAGAAAAACTAATTAAATTACCACTGAGCGCTGACTTTTCATTAATCATTCTGAAGCCACTGTCTTTCCCTGCACAATCCAACTGGCATGTGAAAAGGTAGTTAGATATTTATATGTCAAAGTCACTTAAACTGGTTCCACAGCACTGAAAGGACAATTCCAAAGTCCCTTTTAAGCAAATGACACTATTATTTACTATTTAATTAGTGTCATAGGTGCATATGGTGATGTAAACACAAATATAAAGAGAAGGGTTGAAATCTTGACCCTATTGAAATCGTTGGCAATATTCCCATTGACTTCATTGGGATTAGGATTTCATTCCAGGTCTCTGCTGCAAGAAAGTTATAATTTAAAGTTATAGATATGTGCCATCACATATGCAAAGAAAACATTGTCAGCTAACTTTTATGGCACGTGAGAGTCTGCTAAAAGAATGGGTGAATATTTGCCTGACTTTTTGGACACAACCCTGGACGGTGCGTGAACTGGAGACCAGGCCCAGCCCCACCCCTTCCGCCCAAGGCCCCCCTCATTCTGTGTCCCCACTGCAGCCACCAGCCCCACCACTGGCTAGCCCCCACAGCCCTGGAGCACTGGGAGGGCGGCAGCGCAGCCCCAGCCTCCCCAGTCCTGGAGCGCCGGGAGGGCGGCAGTGCAGCCCCAGCCTCCCCAGCCCTGGAGCACAGGAGGGTGGCAACACAGTCTCTCTCAGCCTATGGTATCCACCACCCACAGAGACAACCGCTGAGGGCCAGATTTTCAAATGTGTTGCATACGTGCTTATTTACATGCACTTAAGTTGTACCTGGAAATGCTGAGTGCACAAGTAACTTGAGTTTTTGTGCATAAAGTATTTGTACATTGCAGATGCCAAAGAGAACTTTTTTACACACACATACCCAATTTATATATTCACTCATAGTATTTACATTAGCTTAGCTCAGTCTCGTTCTTCAGTTGGAATCTACCTACAGTCAGGGGTAGATCTTTTGACTACCCCCCCTCCTGAAGGAATTATCTGCCAGGATCATGGAGCTGTTGGCTTGGGAAGTATGTGATGCTTATTCACATACGCTGAGTGAGGGGTGTGTTGTGGGTTGATGGAAGAGGGTTAGGCAAGAATATTTTGGGACTAGACATTGCAGTCTGCTTCTGGCTGATATGGATATCTGCTAAAATTTTCAATTATGCAGAATTACTGTGATTACATATAAAGAAGCTTTATGTATCCATGCTGTAGAGGGGAAAAATAGGATGAAAAACCATGTTAAGTACTTGCAAAGACAAACATGAAAAAAGCTTACAAAAGCTACATTCTTCTTTTTATCAAAATACCATGTGAACTGTTAAAATCCCCACTGTAACCTCATTTCACAAATTTAGAAAACAAGATGTATAGTAAATCCCTATTGTGTTTCATATGTAGTAACCTTGTATGAGCAACCAATATTATTTTCATATATCAATTAAAAATTCATGAAGTGACAAAGCATGAGACTGAATTTATAAAACATTAACAACCTAATTCTGATATGCCAAGTGACCTCAGCTGCAAGGTCATGCTTTAACAAAGCCATTTAGCTTTAAACGTGCATAAATTCATGCCTATTCAGGAAAGCATATAAGCACCCGCTTAATTTTAAGATAGGAGAGTTAAGTGCTTTGCTGAATCAAGGGCCCAATGACTTCAGTGAAAGACAAAAACAGTCCCAGCAGACATTCAACAGGCTCAGAGTATTGGATGTAAGTGGCTTATTTTCTTTCTCCTGGTTATTTGCCACTTACCGCCTTTCTTTTTAACACACCTGCATTTCCACCTCTTCAGGAGATTGCAGTCTCATTCACAATTCTGTTAGAGAATTCTGGAATGCTTGCAGCTATTGATATATATTCATTTGATGTCTCCAAATAGCATGATATATATTCATTTGATGTCTCCATTACCACACTCCTGGGTCTGACGGTGGTTGTTTTCGAAGTTACATTCTTTAAAACTTTAGTGTTATGAATCAATATGACTGTATGGATAATGATAAGAAAAAATGCATTTATTTAATGGATGGTGCAAGGGGACAGGAGTGATATTTTAGGAGACATGGATAAACAAACCCAAAAATATGGCACTCATCCACCCCAGACAAATTGTCTTTCTTTATACCAGTCAACACACAGGTAACTTAAAGATAACCTTACTCAGAATCTCCTGTGCCTGATTGCAGAAGGCAACCCATTTTTCCCCACTGCTGTCTGCCCATTGTAAGTTGTTTCCATGATGGCAGATGCTTTTCAAACATTCAGTGACAGGCCATTCTTTGTCCTCCAGCCACACCTTCTCTTTCCTCCAGGCAGAATCCAATCTAAGACACACCTTGTGCTTCAGATGCCTGATGACATGGCTAAACCATGTATCCATCTATCATGGAGGGACACTGTAGATGGCAGCCTCCTGCTGCGCCTCTAGTTCTCTCACTGCTGTTCTGATCCCCTGGACCACTCCCCCACGGCCTCAGCACCATAGGCTACGTCTACACTACAGCATAAAATCGAAATTACTAAAACCGGTTTTATAAAACCGATATTATAAAATCGATTTTATGCATCCACACTAGGGCACATTAATTCGGTGGTGTGCGTCCATGGTCCTAGGCTACCATCGATTTCCAGAGTGGTGCACTCTGGGTAGCTACATTAAAGGAATGAGACCAACTTCGATTTCCGTCCACACTAACCCTAAATCGATATAGTAATATCGATTTTAGGGTTACTCCTCTCGTTGGGGAGGATTACAGAAATCGATTTTAAGAGCCCTTAAAATCAATTCAAAGTGCCTTGTAGTGTGGACAGGTATAGAGTTAAATCGATTTAACGCTGTTTAAATCGATTTAACTGTGTAGTGTGGACCAGGCCATATTCACCCTTACCTCAGGGCACTCAGCTACTCAATCCCTGCAGCCAGCCAGGAGCTCTCTCTTGTTGCTGGTTCCCTTGGAGCAACTGACCAGTCCAGGGTGCTAGTTTTCTTTCAGTCTCACACTCCTTAACCTTACACCTTTTATGTGAGCTTGCTGGGACGTGATTGGCTGCTAATTACAGCCTTCTTCCTATTGGTTGCACTTCACACAGTCTCTCTGGGCCATTTGGAGGACTCACCTTCACTGCTCCCTGATGAGGTTAACCCTTTCTTCACCTGCATGGGGCAAACATCCCATCACACCATCTCTGTATAATTGAGTTCACAGTCTGCTGACCCATGCAGCAATCTCTCCAATTAATTTCTGAGATCCTTCTACTGGTAGAATGCATTCAGCTTCCTGTTGTGGGTAAACATAAAGCTACATCCAGTAAGGAGTGATGTGATTTTTCTGCAGACATACATCCCAGAAAACATGGGAAAACTCTGAAAATAGTTTGAAAAAGTCCATTTTATGCTAATGAATAATCCATTAGACAGCAGGTTTAGTAGTGTGCATGTGTGTGTGTGTCTCTCTCCCAAATGCAGCAAGCACTAGATAAGTCCTACAGGTGGCCCTGCTTGATCTCAGGGAACCATGTAGCGAAGGATGTCTTCCCAACACATCCACCCACCCACAGCAGCACCAAAGAGACAAAAAGAGAGAAAATTATGAAAAAAGCAGCCTGCACCCAGGCTGGAAGAAGCCTGTAGAAAGTTGGGCAAGGCACAGTATGGAATTCCAGGCATCAGGGGGACAAAGTGCAAGTTTTCTGGGGGGAAGGGGAGGTTCCTTATGAATTGGGAGAGAGGAAACAGACTCATGTCCATGCATAACAGCAAGGAGAAAGATACAATACGACTGTGAGGGAGAAGAACAACTGCTGTTTGCAGGGAGCAAGGCAATGGGATAGGGGTTGGGAGATGCTATCACACTCCAGTTGTAGCACAGGAAATATGAGTGGTAGACTCCTGAAAACAGTAAAGAAGAGGAACAGACAACAAGAAGCTGGGGTGGGATCCACAAAGGGACTTACGTGTTGCAATGCTGATTGTCATATCACATAACTTTTAGGCACCTAGAAAAGTCACTGGAATAACAGTGCTATCCATAGTGCCTGAGCTAGGTGTCTGGGCTCCCTGTATAGTTAGTGGGGAGAAAGAGGCAATCCACAAAAGCCAGAACACTAGGCAAGAAAGCACTCAGCTAGCCAGTGGGAGATGCCAATAGGAAGGGTTATTTCCATTACATGCATCTGAGGAAGTGGGTATTCACCCACAAAAGCTCATGCTCCAAAACGTCTGTTAGTCTATAAGGTGCCACAGGATTCTTTGCTGCTCTCAAGTTAAGTACCTAAGTCCGAGCTGCAGTGAGGCACCTATCTCTGCTTTGTGATCCCTGGATGGGAACCTGTCTCCTGGAGTCCAACATTTTAAGCAGCTAAGATGCTTCCTTAGGGTGCCCATCTTATAGATTTTAGCCCAGTGGTTAGCGCACTCACCTGAGGGGTGGGAGTCCCAGGTTCAAATCTCCCCACTGCCTCCTGGGGAGAAGGGATTTGAAGAGGCATCTTCCACCCCTCAGGAGAGTGCACTAATCACTGAGCTAGGGCATTCTGATGTGGGTCTCCCTCAGTCCCTTCTGTTGAAGCTGCTCCACTGTGGGTAAATAATGAAACAGTAATTGGAGAAGGGGAATGGACAGAGGTCTCCCAGCACTCGGGGTGCTCTAAATGCTGGACAACAGCATCAGATGTAGGCACCGACATACCTTTGTGCAGCTGGGCCCTGGAGCCTATTCTGATACAGAAAACAGATTTTAAATTAAAATCCCATAGTAATTAGATTAATTTAACTTTAAAAGCTTTCATATTAACAGTTATAGGAAGTAGTCACCCCTTCATGCAATCTACCTTTAAGGTGGAAGAAAGCATCTAATTGACAGTGACACCCTCATGCTGAAATCAAACAGGTACTAAGTGCTATCTCATCCTTTCTTGGAGTAGCATTACTGTCTCACTGTAATTCTAGAGACCAGCTTTATAGTCGCTGGGCTCCACTCTTTGTAGGTTTTTAGCCATTAAACTCCCTGAAAGGTGTGTCCCCTTCCCACTCACACACTCTCTTACTCCCCCCAACACACACACATACACACGCTCTTTTCCATGTGTTTATCTTTTCCTCTCTATTAAAACATTTCTCATCTTACTTACCTAGGTCCACAGCAAGCAAGGAGCTGCCAGCAATAAACAGAACAAAGATCTGGCAGTTTCCCCACTGTTCTGTGGGACGCTGCAATACAGCCTGACTTACGATACTGCATCCCTAACATCAGAGGGTGTATGTAAACACATAAATAGTACTTACAAGGTCCACCTCACTCCTCTCCTGTACCTAAAATAGAATCCAACAGCTCCTGGGGGGGTTCCCTCCTGCTTTCAGAGAAAGCTTTGCCAGAAATATTGCCAAGGGTAAGAGCAACCCAGTGTCTGCTTATGAAGGTGACTGAAGGGAGGAAGGAAGAACTTACTGACCCTGCAGTCAGGATGTCCTTCCTTATTCTCCCCTTGGGTTTTACATACAACTCAAGGAGGAACTTTTATTATTAAAGTTTTGAATGTATTAAAAGTCTCCTTTTAATAGATCTATGCCTTGAGTTTCCACATTCTCTATCACACACAGTATTGATTTGCTGGGGTTGCAGAGGCACAGGATCAATTGGGAGCTGTGTTTCTTCTTAAAGGCATGTGTTTAACAGTTAAGTTATTTTATTTCGACAGTACATACCATGACAGTCAGATCCTGCTGTAAGCTGCAGGCAGCTCCAGTTTGTTCAGCCCCCTGCAGTCCACAGCCCCCCCTCCAAGTTCAAGGATGGCCTTTGGTCTCTGCAGCTCCACCCTTACACAACAGTGGCAGCTACTCCTCGCAGGAGAGAGGATGCACAGAATCAGTGTGCTGGAGGAGACAGAAGATAGAGGGGCTGATAGAGGGCTTTGGGCAAAGTTTTGATTGAATGAAGTGGAGAGGGGGGTGTCAGATGATCAGTTGATTGATGGGGGCTTGGAAGACAAAAGATTGAGTAGGAATGGCTGTGAGGGCAGAGAACAAGACAGACATAGGATAGAGAATTAACAAGAAAGATAGAACATGGAGAGGGGTGTAAGCAGAGACATAAGGAGAAAGGGAGATGGGGCCCTATCCTCCACTACCTTATACATTGTATAGTCAGGAAACCAGTGATGTCAGTGTATGGAGAGTTCTGATTTGGTAGCATTTCACACCTACTTAGCAGCCATGTAAAAGCCAATACACAGGACAAGGTAGCGGAGAATCAGGTTCATGGAGTAGAGTGAACAAGAGAGAGCAAACAAAGGAACAGAAGGGAAAAATACACAATCTGATATGGAAGGAGGGAAGAATGAGAGCTTGGAGGGAAGTGAGGTCACGAGCGAATGAGATGGAAGGGAAGATACTCGGGGAGGGTAATGTGAATGAAATTCATCTTCAGAGAATACAGTGTGAGGGGAAAGGGATAGGCAACTGGGAGAGTAAAAAAATCAAGGAAAGAGAGTTTCTGATGAAGAACAAAGATGAAGGGGGCCAGAGTTTCAAGTTTTAACTATTGCACAACAATTAATGGGAAAATTTTATAAAATACTGGTGTGGTGCATATGGAGAGATGAGTAGGGGTTGGGTGGAAGATATGAGAATCTATTGTTCCAACAGAACATATGGAGAACCAGCTAACAATATACCGGGGAGAGAACACAACCAAAGACAGAACATAAACAAGTGTTGACTCTAGATTCGACAGGATTTTTTCAATGATAGTTTCATTGTCTGATGGGCAAACAATGTGTTTGACATGGACGGTTTAGTTTTTTGGTACCTCCTTGTTGGGGGGTTGAGCGAAACATATGCAAATTTCCACTATGTGACAGCAGCCCGAAACTGACTGAAAAAGTCTTCTTTACAGCAAAACCAGTTGTTTCCATTTACAAGAGTTCATGTGCCACCTGTGGATCAAAACTATAATTGCAACTACAAATTTTACCCCTTTTCAGCCCTAATGCAGAAGTACCCAAACTGGCAATATTGCCAAACCGAGCATTCAGAAATTATAAGACCAGCGTAAAGATGGTTGAATGAAAGTGACTGTGTTTCACTTGCTTTTTGATTTTAGGCTACCCTACCTTGTTTGTAGTTATTTCAGTTAAAAATTTTAAAACCATAACTAAATACACAGTTATACCTGCCTTTCTCCTGGTTATTCAGAAGAGGAATCCACTTATTCCGTCCTAAACCCAGAGAAGGGGAGCTGTCAGAGCTATTCCAGAGCAAAGAACATTTAATCCTAGGGCAAAAGCATCACAGAGAAAAACAGACAATAAAAGGATTCAAATGCTCACTAAACACACCAGGAATAGCCCATCTTTGTTAGCCAAGGCTTTAACAGGCTCATCAGTCTTTATGTGGCCTTTCTTAGGTAGAGACACAGTGCTACACAGAGCGGGCATGGTTTATGTACATGTGAGTTGTAAAGACCAGGGTATGGAACAGTGTTGCCTGGGGAACAACAGCAGTAAGTGAGAAATCAGCGTGGAGCAGATAGAATCAGGTCTACAAGCTATCCCTAGGTTAAAAGGATAAGTTTTGCTAGGGCAGAGAACCAACAGTATCCCATGGAGAAGCATCAGGAGCATAGCAGATTGAGTAAAGATTGTCACAATATTGCTTCCATGAAGTCAACTTAAACATGGAAAAATATTACAATGTATCCTTTTTTAAAGCAGACTTTAACTTTATACAGGAATTATAACAATCTAAAATATATTTTCCAAAACTGACATTTTAGAAAACAAAAATGAAAGCTGGTTCAAAAGAAATGCATACATAAATAAAGAAGGTCACATGTATTGGTTAATATTTTCTAATGAATTTGCTTTTCCACCTTTGCAAATTCGCTTTCAGCAAATATTCCAAATCTATATGGTTTTACTGGCAGGAACAGTCACTTAAACACTGATTTTTAAGTAAATATTGTATCATATAGATGGCAAGTGTAGTTTGCATTTGTAATCATTAGTATTCACATCAGCAACCTCTCTGGGTGGTTAAGATTATCTGGTCAGAACAGAAACAGAAACATACTATGTGACCTAGGATACAGACTGAAGTTTGAGTATTGATTTACATTCAGTGAACTACTTTTGAACATCGAGCTGCAGGTCAAGAATTTCTCCTAGAAAAATAACTTTAATAAACTCTATAATTAGAATGTAGGGATGAAAAAACGTAAATTTCTATAGAAATTACCCCCAAATACCTATAGAATTTAATAGAGGAAGATTTCCTTCTTCTAGTGCTCTTGAATCAATCTGTAGAATTCTATTACAGTGTTATCATTCTCTATTAAATTCTGTCTGATGATTTAAAACTAAAAATCACTTTCTATTAAATTTGAAAGCAGTTTTCAAGATGGGATTATTCACTGTAATTATTCAGCAAATAGTTTCAAACAACAAATAAATTAGACACAATCTGTTAGTAAACAACTGGTAAACAGAAAGAAGAGAATTTAATTGAATAAATTATTTGTTATGATTTATCCACCCAGCTCTGATTAATATAATCATTAAGCTTTTGAGGCCAGATTGGATCTTTGAAGTACAGCCTCAAAGATATATATCTGGAACCAGTGAAACATTTTGTTTCAATAAGGTCAAATTGATTTATTTTTAAGTAAAAACATGCTTTCAATAATATCAAAACATTAAATATAATAGCAACACTGATACAATATACAATTCAAAACAAAATGAAAAAGTCAAAACTAAATTTTTCAACATGAAACAAAGTCAAGACATATATTTGGAACCAGTGAAACATTTTGTCAAGACAAATCATTTCACCCTTCTTCTGTCAAAAATTGTGTCTATCAAAAGTGACGTTCCAATGAAACATTTTAACTTCTGCTAAGCTGCATTCTCTTGCAGAAAACTGTTCCATCAAAAAAATTCCAACCACTCTTCCTCAGCACATGGGGACTTGCACACATACTGCAGGGGAGACACATCCCAGAGCCAGGCAGAATTCCTCTGAGGTTCTGAAGCAGCACAGCTCAGACAGCGGCTTCTTCCACTTCCTCTTACAAGATGAAATACATCCTCCATTACTTGTACATATGGGCCAGCTACGATGGTGGACAGAGGAGGAGGACAGCTCTTGCTTTGACCTCTCATTCTAAGACTGTGCTTGGCTCCTGGTAGAGGTGAAAGCTAGCAGACTCTACATGCTCTTCTCCCCCGTTCCCCTTCCTGTATTGTACATGTCTATATAGGGTCAGACATAGTCTAGTTCTTTACAACATCAATATGCAATTCAGTTAATTATAATAGCTACACATAAAATTGTACAGCATGTTGATTTTTACTTTCAGTAAGAACAGAGTAAAAGCTGATATGAAGTGTGCTCATAAATAAATGAGGGTTGCAGTGAACTGAGAAAGGATGTTCAATAATTCTCAAGATATCAGGGAAAAATCGAAGCACGTTAAGTAAGCAATAACACTCAATGGGGTGTGCATTCATCAGTCAGTAAGTACGCATGGGAAGCAGCCTGCTGTGTATGCCTATGTAACAATTATTTCAATGCAATGTACTATGCCACCATGGGAAAACATGATATTATGGCATGAACAAAGACTTAAAGGACAGAAGATCATAAGCTCACTGGTGCCAATTCTGGTGATTTTTTCCCCCCACAAGTGATGGGATTTTGGCTGGAGCCCAGTCAGGGGATGATGTGAGAAGGTACGTCCTTTAAGTGAATCTGAGCCCTGTCTGTGGGGAAAAACTCCTCTTAGTGGCTGCCTACCTCCTTTGTCTGCCTCCTGGGCCAGACTAACCGGTCAGAACTGCTGTAGGAAGAGCTGCCACTTTCTGCCTCTGCTCAGCAACCTTAAGCCATTCTCACCCAAGTGGAATGGGAAGGTAAAGAGCCTAGCCACTCAGGGCTCTTCTGTTCCCTCCTCCTCTCCCCTCACTCCCCAGAAAGGGGTGAAAAGTCCAAGAGGAGCGGAGGGGTGGGGGTTGAAGTGATAGGGGTTGAGAAGGCTGAACTGATAGGATTGGTTAGGAGGTTGGGGCAGAATTGATTGCTGGGAAGGGGATGGACACTGTGGGAGTGACAGCTCCAGCGCAGGGACCAAAATCACCTTACCTGATACATTTGGGAGTGGGCAATGCTAATTGTCACAAACACACAGGGGTGGGAAGGGAGTTTCAAAAAGCAAGAGACACATGCCTTGTGCATATCCTCACCTCTAGGGCACCTCTTGTGCCTGGATGTGGCATTGCAGAAGACTTCACCTCTCATGCCCCCCTCGCCCGTCAGTGGCCATTTCCTTGGCGTGACAGCTACTCCCAGACTGCGTCTTCTCTTAACTCCCTCTCTGAGTTGTGTGTGTCAATAGTTCACTCCCCTTATGGGGTAACTAAAAGTCCAAATCAAATGCCCAAACTAATAGTCCTTTTGCCCCTCTCAGGCCTACTGATAGCCCCATCTGTTGGCCTGGGCAGAACTTCTCTTGGCAGGATTCCTTTACTGTCTCCCTACAGCAAGGACTTCATCAGCTTCCCTAGTGATCTCTTTGAACTTTGTAGGTCCTATCTCAGGGTTTCCTTCACAGGGGCGTACCCTGCTTCCTGTAAGTGACTCATTCTGACTATCCTAGGACCTACCCAAAAAGATAACTCCTACCTTCTCTCTCCTGGGCTTCTCTTTTATTCCCTTATCCTTGTAGGCCCTAGCTCAGGACACCCCCAGACAAGCCTACTCTGCTTTCTGTGCATACCTCAGCCTGACGTCCTCAGGCTCTTCCCAGAAGGGGGCCTCCCTTGTTCCTCCCTCTATGGTCCTCCCTCTGTAATGAGTTCCCAGTTCTATTTAAGTAGCGCTCTTGCTGCTGCTCCACCACCACAGTCAGTCTTTCTAATTAAGCCACATTACATTTAGTTGGTGTCCCTGATTAGCCCTTATGTTGCCAGCTTATCAGTGAGGCTAAAGGAAACTGCTAAGTCATGGGCAAGGCTCATACCAGCTAGCCTCAATGAAGCAGCCAGTCCATGACACAGACCAAAAACCACAATATTACATATATAATTTTGGGTCAATCTCTTGATCTCTTAAGGTTGGCAGTACTATAAGTGCTAGTCCCAACTCTACTACTAACTCACTGTGTGATGCAGGGCAAGTTACTTAACATTTCCGGAGTCATCTTCTCCTTTCCCAGAATATGAATTGTACTGACAGACTTCACAGCTGGAATGTCAAGGCTGATTCCTCACTCTGGCACTCCGAGTGCAGAAGGTGGAGGCCCCACAAGGATTCTAAAAATTAATACTGTCCACTCCAGGCTTGTACAGTAACTCCTCACTTAACGTTGTAGTTGTGTTCCTGAAAAATGCGACTTTAAGCAAAACGATGTTAAGCGAATCCAATTTCCCCATAAAAATTAATGTAAATCTGTTGCAGCCAGCAAGCTTCCTCCATCCTGAGTTCAGTCATGTGTCCCCCCTGCTCTATGGAAGATGGGGTAAGCAGGGTACAGGAGCAAGGGGGAGGGGGACACCCTAAACCCCCCTCCCTTTTTCCCTCCCACCGCCCACCTCCCCCGCATACAGCAAGCAGAAATGTCCGGGAGCAGCTTCAAGGCAGAGGGCAGGAGCAGCACATGGCAGTGTGGGAAGGGACAACTGAACTGCCAGCAATTGCTAGCCTGCTGGGCAGATGCTGCACAGGAAGCTTAGGGAAGTGGGGAGCTGATAGGTGGAGCTGATGGGGGGCTATTGGTCCACCCTGGTTCCAAGCCCCCACCTGCTAGCTGCAATGGGCTGCTCTTCCTGCAAGCAGTGGACAAAGCAGGCGGCTGCCAAACGACCTTAGAAGGGAGAATTGCACAACTTTAAACGAGCATGTTCCCTAATTGATCAGCAACGTAACAACGAAACAACATTAACCAGGACGACTTTAAGTGAGGAGTTACTGTATTAAACTCCCAAGGTTACAGCTTCTCTCTGACCTTGGATTGGCAGATGCTGCCAGCACCCAAGTGCATAAAAAAAATACCTTTCAGAACCCAGGAAGGTGCACTTAGGAATTCCTTCCTATGGGGTACTCTCAAGCCCCTTCATTCCCTCCCTCTCCCTCCCCCGAGGAAGAGCTGCAAAAGAAACCAAGGAAATTAGCTGTTGTCACCAGCTAATTAAACAACATATGCACAAACTGCTTAGGATACAAAAATCCAGTCCTGTTCTTTAAAAAAGGTAAATTTTATTAAAACAAAAAGGAAGAAAATACATTTAGAATTTAGGCTTTTTGCTAGATTTAAAAAAAACCAAACAATTACAAGAATGACACATCAAGAAAACTCTCTTGAGGTCCTGCTAAAAGGTTAGAAGCAAAACAAAAGCACCTGGGTTAGTACAGAGGAGTCCACAAGCCATAAACAAATAAAAGAGATAAACCTGGTCACATCTTCCTAGACAATTCCTGATCTACTTATATATCTGGGGTTTCAAATGAGTAGTTTCTAGATACGATTTGATGATTTATCATACCTAGCGCAAGCTTTTACAGCATAGATCCATCCCTGTCCCTGCTCTCCAGGAGAACAGACAGACAGACAGACAAAAGGGGGGTCTTGTTTCAATTTTAAAAAGTTATAGCCTTCCCACTGGCTCTTTTGGCCAGGTGCCCCCTCACTTCCTTTTACCTCTGCATGCAGTCAGACTTTTTAACCCTTTACAGGCAAAGCAAGTAGAGAACAGCTACCAAGAGGGATTTTATAGCTAACTGACTGGTTGGGTCCATAAAAGGGAGCTACCCCTGCTCCCCTTTCATTTTTCACAGGGCATTATTTGTATTTTGTGATGGAAGAATATCTCTCTGTCAATTTCCCTCTATGTAAAATAGGAATAATACCTCCCTGACAGGGATGCTGCGAGGACTCACTAACTTTATGGAGCTCTGTAAAAACAAGAGAGACACAGTTGTCTGATTAGTTAAGTGATATACAGTAGGTCCCCAGTTCCAGTTCAGAACCTTCCAAAGGTTTAGAGGATGAGGATGAACAGATTGGACCCAAGTGTAATAATCTGGACCAGACCATAATTTGAACCGTTATCCCCTGTAGTTGCCTGAGTTGGTCTAGAAGCCCCACCTCATCACTCTACTCTTTGGGGTGGCTTGTCAGGAGCTGGCCACGTGCTCAGAACCATGCAGCCACCGTGACTGTGCTTGGGCCCTGTGCAAGGGTTACCATGGGGTGGAGTGGAACGTTTCTGCAGCCCAGTCACAACCTACCCCATGGTTCAATTTGAAGAAGAAGAGAGCATGAGACAACATTCACCTCTGTACAAAATCTTTTTTAAACCCAGAAAAGGAAAGGAAATAATCCATTGCAAGGATTTTTTTCCTCCAAAACTGTGTGTTTCAGACTAATGTTTTCCCTTGTGTTGGTTTAGTAAACAATTACACTTGTTTTTCAAAAACATAATTCATCCTGGAACAAAACAAAACAAAACAAAAAAAGCAAGTGAGGCCTCAGGGAATTATGCAAGCAATCAAGATACCTCTGCCATGTCACAACTTTGAAATGCTCCACTTGATTACTTTAAAATCCATAAAGTAATATGCACACAGTATACATAACCCACTTGTCTAACGAAGTGAAAACAAAAGGAGCAAGTTCATTTTATTCATTTACCATACAGATGTTTCATTTCCAACTATATTATGCACAGCACATTCACAGAGAAACAACTATTACTAACAGAACCTGTGTACAGGGAGATTCTGACAGACCAGTAAAAGGCCAGGGACCACTACCAACAGTGTAATATTGATTATCATACTTGTTGCCAAAAGCAGCTAAATCACCAGGTCTCTGCAGGCCTCTGCAATGGTCTTAAGATGTCTAAGCAAGAAGCCAGGAGGGATGGGTTCAAGATATTGTCCATCCTGATAAGATCTCTGCTGAAAGTGCTGAAATTTTGGAAAAACAGGAAGCTTATCTATATTTGCCCTTTGGGGTATGTTTGTCAGGGACCTCAGGACATGCAGACTCTGCAAAAACATCTGTTTAATTAACAGTTTGTGGAAACCTCTTGCTTAAACATTTAAGCTGTTTGCTTAACAAGCTTTTTATTGACATGTTATTGTTACACTAACCCAAAAAATAAGGGGAGAAAGTATGAGGTAGGCAGACTCCAGGGACTCTTTGGGATCTCCTCACGGACACAGTTTAGGGTCACCAGCAGCAGCTGAAAAACGAGCCAATTAGAAGGCTGCTGCTGTACTACCTGAGAGCCACACCCAACGTTGGTAGTTATTGAGGGTTGGTGTTTTTTGTTTTTTTTTACTAACCTGTTGCAGACATGTGTTAGTGGCTGAGATCAAATGAAGTACAACTTTAATTGAGAGCACTCTTATATTGTACTGTTTGTGCCAGCCATCTAGAAGTCAGACGGATGTGACTCCACTGATTTATTTCCTGACAGCACCTTGCACAGAGTAAAGTTACCAAAAGCTTTAGGTTGAAAGAACCCTGGGTAACACATGAAGTCATCAGAAGTCTGTCAATGTTTCCATTACAAACATGGTATACTTGTTAGGGTTTAAACAGGGATAAAGGAAACAGGGAATCCAGAAAAAAAATTGCAAACTCTCAGACTCTTTTTGAGGAAGAGTTAGGAGTGCAGGCAGGATTAGATTCTCCTCTGAGTGACACCCAGTGAAATCAACAGAGTTTACACCAGAATCACCCAAGTGTTGCTGAGGGCAGATATGGACTGAGTTTGATATTGCAAATATGATTTTTCTCAAATTCAAACCCATATTGCCACCATCCCCACAATCATTCAATATATTTCTTTTTATGCAACACTTTTTCCAAAGCTAAAAGTAAGCCTATGCCCTGTATTAGGGATAGCACTCTAAAAGATAAGCTGGCATAGTGGGTCCCTTACACACCATATATGCATTGTATCTCCATACCATATAGATATATATATGTGGGTATTTATATACATTTTTACATGTATATTGTAGAGCCAGTCTAGCTTTTAGGATGCAATCTTTTATCCCTGCATACAAAGGCAGGGTGGAGCAACAAGTAGGCTGCGGAGCTCAGGCCCTCAGGCAGGACGGAGCAACAAGCAGTCTAGGGTCCGATGTCCTGGCTCTGGCAGATGGCAGAAAAATACAAGCCTCTAGGCCTTAAGGTGGAGGAGCTGCCACCCCAGTATGGGGTTAGCAGCAGGGTGTAGGGGGAACTGGGCCCACCTGACTCCACCAGGTACCAGCTGAAGACCCTAGCAGTGGTGGAGGGTTCCACCACAGTGTCATCAGGGAATCCAGCCACAAGACCAGGGCCAGCTTTAGGCACTGCAGGGCCCGATTTGAAAGAGCTGCCATTGAAGACAGGGGCGGGACTTCGGCAGAGAATCCTTAGGGGAGCGGGGCCCAATTCAGGGAAATCAGGTGAATCGCCCTAAAGCTGGCCCTGCACAAGACACTGACAGTGTCCAACCCTATGGATTGTCCCTCTGGGCCATCTCCTATCCCCATCTCCTCCCATGGTTGTCCAGGCATCCCTGGAGTCTCAGGGTTCCTCAGCTTGGGCAGCTCTCGGCAGCCTCGACCACACTTGGGCACCTTCCATCATCCTGATGTTTGCCTGGGTCTCAGCACGTTTGGCTTCCACGGTCTGGAGATTCAGCGGCTCCCAGGCTGAAGCTGGCAACCTGCATCCTCCCTCTTCAGCAATCAGCTTCCACTGAGCTGAGTTGCTCTCTTTTATATCTGGGTCCCAGCTTCCTTGGCCCATAGTGTGGGTTAACTCCTGCTGGACCACTGTGGGGCTGATGCATTGAGTCACAATTCCTCTACCAGCTCTTCCTCTCTCCTCTTGCACATACTCTTTGTATTTATTTTTCAGACTGAACAATCTCTTCCACTTTTAATCCCATTTCCTCCATTTGAAAATTTTCTCTCTAGTCCATCTTCACTCTTCCCCTATCACAGTCTCTCCTCAGCAGATCACAAATCCCATAACACAAGTCTGAGCCGAATTTTCAATCCCACACTGAATGTTTTAATGTGTTTAGAAATAGAAATAAGAGCTTCAATCCTTAGCTGTGCCCAGTATCCACTAGTTGGCTAGGGGAGCTGTTTGCAGCTTCCTGATCCTGGAACTGCCTAGGGCCAGTCTAGCTTTTAGGATGCAATCTTTTATCTCTGCATATATACATATGTGTGTGCACACACATTTTATCTTTTCTTTCTCCCTGTCACGGGACTTGTGTTCCCTGTAACCCTTTGGGGGCAGGACAAGGGTTACTGCAGTCCCATAGCTAAGTCTGCTTGTTCCCTTTTAGCTTCAAGAGAGTGTAGCCTAACGGCCAGAGTCAGTCCGACGGTCTCAGATTTTCAGGTAAGACAAGCTGGGGAAGCTCAGGCCCTCACAGGGTGGAGCACCAAGCAGGCTGGGGATGGTTGTTCTCCTGTCATAGCTTAGAGTAACCCAAGGGCTGCTGTAAACTACACCTGGCTGCATATAGTCCCATGGGCCCTCTATCACTAGGGACTGCTGCAGTCAGTGGTGGTCCAGCCATGGAATCCACAGCAGCAGGAGATCTGACTGCTTTTCAGATAAGTTCCAGGCTTTGCCCTTTTATTTTTTAAAGAAAATGCAAAGAGCATACATTAGAGTCCTTTGCGGGGGCAGCACACATTATGCAGAGAAGCTAATTTCTCCTTTATTAAGGTAGAAAATATCCTGTTATTATAAACCTGATCTTAACTTTAACTTTACAAGAACTTAACCAATCTGCCTGAAATATCACAGGCCTCACTTTATGGGAGTGTATAATTTTGCTGGGAAATTTGAGACAACTGGGGTAAAGTATTTGGGGGATATGGGCATGTGCTTTTCTTCCTTTCTCTCACTGTGTTTGGCTCATGAGAATTCCAAAATGGATTGGCCTGGGGGATACATTTCTGTCCCGGAGAGGGAGTCATGTCCTTACCACTTCCCTGTTCCCTTTGGGGCGCCGTACACCATCCCACCAGGGGAACTAAGAGAAGGCAGCACTCTGCCTGGCCCTTTTGGAGTCTGCACAAGGAGAAGGGTACACTATGTAGGGAAGGTGCAAGGACCTAAGGGCCAGACAGAATCTGGCCCTAAGATATCAGTTTCTATGTGTATGATGGGTTCTGCTGACTTCTGTACTACATGTAGCCCTGCTGCAGACTTCCCAAAAACACACATAGCCCAGATACGCACAGGTACAATGTTTGGAGTTAGTTGACAGAGAATCACTGTTAGGTGTGATTAGGGAGAAAGAGACACACAGAGAGTTTGCATAGACCAGAGTTTATGGTCCTGCTTCGGTCTGAGTGAACTGGTTGCCAGTTACCTCAAGTGATCTAGCATGATTGTAAATGCTAGTCTAGACATCCCATGTACGTTTGAGATTTAGAGTCATGGACTTAAAGGCCAGAAAGGACACCTCACGTCAACCAGTCTGACCTCCTGTATATCACAAGCCAAAACACACACACACTAAACCCAACAACTGAAATTAGAAATTCAGCAAGAATTCTTATGATTAGATCTGACGTGCATGACCTATTGAACTTCATCCCATTTCAGTCACTCCAGTCTTCAAAGTCAACCCGTTCTTCCTGTATAATATTCCAATCCTCCACTGTATTAATGATGCCTCCCAAATTTGTATCAGCAAATTTCATTAGTACACTTTTACTTTTTGTGCCCATGTCCTTAATGAAAATACTGAATAAGATTCGTCCCAAGGCTGATCCTTGAGGAACTCCATAGTTACCTCTCTCCAGTCTGATAATTCATGCTTCAGCACAACCCATTTCCTTCTCCTCTTTAGCTCCTTATCTACCCTACAGTTCTTGTGCTGATCCCCATCTACCCTAATTTAACTAATAATTTCCCATGTGGTACCATGTTAAATGCTTTCCTCAAGTCCAAGAATATTAGGTCTACTGCACTTCCCTTATCTAAAAAATCAGTTATGTTCTCAAAGAAGGAAATCAGGTTATCCTGGCCTTTGGTAAACTCATATTGCATTACATCCCCTTTACTATTTACCTCCATGAATTTAATTATTCTTTCCATCACAATTTGTTCTAAAGCCTTGCAGGCTGCTGAGGTCAGACTAACAAGTCTGAAATTGCTTGGATCACTTTTTTCTCTTTCTTAAATATAGATATGACATTAGCTATTCTCTGGTCATACAGTAGTACCCCCAAATAGACAGATTTATTGAAAATTCTTGCTACTGGACCACCAGCACTCTCATATGCCAAGTCTTTCACTATTCTGAGGTGGAAGTTATCCAGTTACTCCAATTTGAGTGCATTAAGCTCTAAGTTTTCCTTCCATCTCAAACGAGGTACAGGTCTGTCGCATCTTATGCTGGGGTTACGTTCTGCGGTCAGTGCGTAAAGCGAAAACCGCGTATAGTCAAAATGACCCTTGAAAATCCCTTAAATCACCCATAAAGTACTATGTGTTGTATATGGCAATGTACAGTACAGTATATAATAAAGACTACATATGCAAAATATAATTTTACAGTATTTTTAATAACATAACAGAGACAGAAGAATCAAAGAATAAAAAATGAAAACAGCACAGTACAGTACTGTAAACCTGAACAGTCACCAGTCTTGTACTGTTCACACTCCAATGATTAGTCTTCCTCTTCCCCTGACAACACTATTAATGAGTTGTCAGGGCTTGATGTCGATCCAGGAGACAATGGGCCAGGCTTGGGTGATGGAGAGCGAGTCGTAGACGAAGTGGTTGGCTCTGGTTCAGTTTGAGAAGTTGATTGTGTAGGCTCTGATGCTGCTGGTTGTTTTTTCTTTAAAAACATGGTGACTGGCAACTGTCGCTGTTGTCTCTTGAGCTCCTCAAACATTTCTTGGTAAGGTCTCAAATCATCCATGTGATTTTGAGGCTTCGTTCCATAGAGGGATCATATTCAGAAATTAAATCATTCAAGTGTTGCGCTGCTTGGAACACTTCAGAAAATTTATGAAGATTCCAAGTTGCTGGCTCTTCCTGTTTGTCATCATCTTCGCCTTCTGTAGTCGATTTTATCAGTTCCTCTAACTCTTCGTTAGTCAATGTTTCTCTATGGCCTTCAATTAATTCCTCAATTTCTTCCTCGAGGATGTTGACGAAGCCATCACAACCCACTTGCTGGGCCACCTGAACAATGAGTTGCACTTCTTTATCAATGGTCAGGAAACCCTTAAAATCACTCACACAGTCTTCCCATAGGTTTCGCCAACATGCATTGACTGTTTCAGGCTTGATTGCATCCATTGCCTGTTTAATATAAGTGATGCAATCAGCAATGTTGAAGGACTTCCAACACTCCATCACATTAACATTGGGATCAGCATCCATAGCGGTAAGGATTCGTGAGAATGTAAGCCTCGTGTATGTGGCCTTGAAACAGTTAATGACACCTTGATCGAGAGGTTTGAGGTGGTATTGGGGGGGAGAAAGGCGACTTCAACTTCATTATGCGCAAACCAGAGTGCCACAGGATGGCCAGGAGCATTGTCTATGATCAGCAACACATTAAAGTCAAGTCCTTTTTCTTCAAGGTACTGCTTGACCTCCAGAATGAAACACTTGTGGAACCAGTCCAGAAATAATGCTGCCATCACCCAAGCCTTTTTATTTGATTGCCAGAACACAGGCAGGAGATTTTTGTTCTTGCCTTTTAGTGCATGAGGATTTGCAGCCCTGTAGAGCAAGCCCGGCTTTATTAAAAGCCCAGCCGCATTGACACAAAGCAACACAGTCACACGGTCTTTAGCTGCTTTGAAGCCAGGGGCTTGTCTTTCTGATTTTGAAATGTTAGTGCGGGTGGGCATTTTTTTCCAGAAGAGCCCAGTCTCGTCAGCATTAAAAACTTGTTCGGGAAGATGGCCCCTTTCCTCTATGATTTTCTTTAATTATTCGGTGTAGACTTTTGCTGCGTCCTCATTGACAGATGCAGCTTCACCAGTAGTCTGCACATTTTTGAGGTTGAAGTGGTTCCTAAAACTGTTAAGCCAACCTTGGCTGGCTTTGAATTCCTTCTTATCAGAAGGCTGTCCCTCTTCGGCGGGAGGTTTGAACAGCGCATAGATATTAAGAGCCTTTTCTCGCAACATGTTGCCATTGATAGGCACACGTTTACTGTTCATGTCTTCCAGCCATAAGTTTAATGCCTTTTCAGTCTTCACTAAAGTCTTATCACGCACTTGGCTCATCACCTTAGCAGTTATTGGAGCACTTGATGCCACAGCTTGATGAATTTCTGTCTCTCGAATCTTGATGGCACGGATGCTAGATTCGTTGTGGCCGTATTTACGCGCCATGTTGCTGATGGATATACCATCTCTCAATAAGTCCAACACGGTCAGTTTTTCCTCCAGCGTTGGAATGCATCGCTGTTTCTTTGGTTGAGCACCAGATGAAGTAGATGCCTTGCGTTTAGGGGCCATGTTATACAGTACGAAAAATACGTACTGTCTTTTTAAACAGTACGGGCACAGCAGAATCTCACTCAGCGCGGTGAGATGCACACAGTATGAGAGGCTCAGGGGAACTGATTACTGTAATGGGAACAGCAGATTCACTTCTCTCATCTCACACTCACTCCGAGGCAGACACATTATTTAAACATTTTTTTTCTTTTTTGCCAATCCTCCAGGGTTACTATAGGGGAGACCCATATCACAGGACTAAAGACATGCTATGGCTGTCAAGTCCCCCCAAAAAAATATTTTAGTGGGAACAGCAGATTCGTGTCTCATGCTGGTGGAATCGCCCATTTTTTGTTTTTTCTTTCTCCTGACTGCGCAAAGCTGAAATCGCGCATGTTAAATGCGCATAAGATGTGATAGACCTGTAATTTCCATATCTAGAAGCTTATTTCCATTAGCCGTCTTGCCTTCATGCACATGTCCCATATTATCATCCTTAGTGAAAACTGAGGCAAAGTAGTCATTTAGGTTTAAAGCCATACCTAGATTATCTTTAGTCTCCTTCCCATCCACACTACATCCTCCCTTATTCTCTTTTTATTTATATAATTAAAAAACCTCTATTTTAATTTCATTGGCCAGAGCTAATTCAGCTGGAATTTTAGCAATTCTCACTTTATTCCTACATTTTCTAACTCTACAATGGAGCTTTCTTTGATGATCAGTCCCTTTTTCCATTCCCAATAGGCTCTCTGCTTATTGGGAGCCTTTCCCTACAAGTGTTTTCCCCATGGATGGGATGCAAATTTCAGAGAGTTTTTGTATAGTTGATTTAAAGACATTCCAAGCCTCCTCCACATTTAAATCCTTGAACTCTTCAGTCCAATTGACTTCTTTAGCCAATTCCCTTAATTGCTAATGTCTGCCTTTTTGAAAGAAAAAAAATCATAGTTAATGGCCTCTATTTAATTTAAACTGAACCATGTTGTGACCACTTGATCCAAGTTTATGTACTACAACCAGCTCTACGATGTCCTCTCTACTTGCGAAACCAAGTCTAAAATTGCAAATCACCTCTTGTTTGCCCTACATTGAGTCCCAGGGTAAGTCACAAACATGTGTGTCCTGGAACAAACATTTCTGAAATTTCTAGACTAGCATTTATAGTCGTGTTAGTTAACTTGAGTTAATTGTCCATTGTCTCAAGTTACAAAAGGATCACAAAACTCTAGTCTAGGCAAGCCCCAAGAAAATGGGGGCTGGTTTGGGTGGGCCACGAGAAAGAAAACAATATAGAGTGAAGCGGCCCCTTGTGGTGATGTACCAACCACACCCCAAATTAATCTACTTTACACATCTACACTGTAGTATGACCCTTCTCACCTACTTCAGCTTTGGATAAGACTTGATCAGGCTCCAGCTTCAACCTTTGCCGCTCAAGTCCCTCTTTATTGAGAGAGAAACTTGCCTAGTCATAGCAGAGCCCTGAGACGTAACGTAATGTAGTTCTTCACTGTCCCTAGGTATGTCTAGTTTTCTGAGAACTGAATACTAATTCTTGTGTGGCCTTAAATGCTTGGCTTGTTTCTATTAAAATGTAGATAATTACATATTAAAAAAATCTGTGTGGTACTGTCTCTTTGCAAGTCATTGGTAGCTATTAATAAAACCTAAATCCAGAGGTTAAATGCAATAGCCTTGGCTCTGATTCTGTATGCTGTTTCCTGAAAAGTCCTGAACAAAGAACTCTACCACATACCCCCACAAAGGGTTAAGTTGAATTGTAGAAAAAGGCATTTAACTGTAGCTGTGCATAATTCTTCCCCAATATCCCAGTTGTATCTGTCTGGTAAATTTTCATGACAATTTCACACAGCTGAACATAGCAACCTGATAATTTAATCCTTTTGTTTTCCTGAAGTTAGCTAATTAATCTGTTTAGTTCAGTAAAGAAAAGTGGCTTGCACAAACATCTGCTGTTCGAATAAACACAAACGGAGGTACTGTACCATAATTCCTGCCTGTGACACTTAGGAATGGGCAAATTAGTTCAGATAAAATTAAAACCAACCTAAATGTTCGCAGTGCTGCTCCCACTAAAATAGCTCCATCAAAGATTAGGACATATTAACTGCTGCTCTGTAGGGTAAATCATATGGTTCATATTTGAGCAAAATTCCCATTGTCATCAGTGGGAGCTTTGCTCCAACTGGGACTACAAACTTTGGTCCTGTGGATTTGTTTCCCCATCAGTGGGGAACTTAATAATTGCAACTCTTGAATGTATGCATATTCATTACACCATGGAGTTTGGGAAGCTGCACAGTCTGCAGCTAATCTACTGAATCAGACTGTAAATCAGATGTATTAAGATACAAGGTTCTGACTCGAGAGATACTAATTACACAGCCTTGTCTTCGGCATTGACCTTCAAATCATATCAGTAACTGAAGTTGCGGAGAAGAATGTGATACAAATATAGGTGCAACCCACACCTGATGCATCACAAAGGGCTAAAGCTCCATTGTGGGGCCTCTAGTCAATTTAACAACAAGCACACAACGAGATATGGCCAGGACTCTTGGGGCACGAGCTATTTCGATGCTATTCTCAGCAGCCTGTGCCAGCTCCTATAGAGCCCCTCCAACCACAGCTCAGATCTTCCCTCCATGAGCAAAATTTATAGAGAAGGCAGTGGTGCAAGAATTCCTGTTGGGATGCAGCTGTCTCCCCGTGCAGCAGGGCAAAGCAATCTGCATCACCCTGTATTAGCAGGAGTTAACTGAGCCCAGTGTTTGCAAAATGGAGTGCTGTTGTAATGATTTTTAACATTATTTATGTTCTGAATCTGAAAGAGAGACTTCCTGCCTCTCCTTGTAATCTACAGAAAGCATAGCGGTGCTGCTCCAAGCCTTTCCTAGTGGATGGAATCAGGCCCTGGAAGGTGAACGTCTCCCACCAAGCTGCAACATGAGATGATAAATTAAAGTGCTGAAGTTAACCAGTGTATACACAAACATCCTGGGGCCTGGTTCTCCTCTACTCATCTTTGTTTTATTCCTGTGTAATGCTGCAGACCTCCATGGAGTTACTATTGATCTATGCCAGTGAGAGGAAAATTAGGGCCCTGTTTGCCTAAACATTCTGCTATCAGTTACACTGTGAAACTCAAGTCCAAGGCATTCTATAGATGTAACTGAGGGCAGCGCCTGACCCTTAGTGCTTGGCTTCAATTGTACCATAATACCGTGTACACACACACACACACTTTTGAATAGTATACACGTACAGTGTTGGCCCTTTAAAATGCCACCTGTTCTGCAGCAAGTAAGCATTTACTTCACAGGAATCCAGTGGCATCCACCCTGAAAGCAAGTCCAGGAAAACAATGAGACTGGACAAATTTGTTCACTCTCCTACTCTCCTTTCCCTCTCATCCCCGTTTTTTCCCTTTTCCTTCCATTTAGCTGATTCCCTCTTTAGTCAACCCACTCACCAAAAAATAAATAAAAACGTGGAACTAACGGGCTGTATGCTGCTATCACATGGTTCACACTGCTTGTGCCTTATAACCCTTCCCTCACCCTCAGTCTTCTCCATTTCAACAACATTGTCTTATTGTTTCCATGTGGTCCCCCTTCGCTCTGCCTGAATCCATCTCTTGTCTGATACTGACATTGTAAGCTCTTGGGGGCAGAGTCTGGTTTTTGGTTCTTGTGCAACACCTGATACAGTGGGCCCCTGATCCATGACTAGGGCTCTTACGTGCTATCCCTCCCCCCAAATACAAATAATTAACAGCAGTTGGAACTGTTCGGCCCGTTTGCTGCAGGGATGCCTTTAAGTATTTGTCATACAAGCTGCATGCCTAAGCTAAATGGTTTGTTTGTTTCCTGGCCTAGCCTTCACAAACCACTTTTGCTCCCTTCCCTCACCCGGCCTCCCAAAAAGGAAAAGTTGTTTGAGGATTAAATGACTGTCAGCTACAGGCCAGAAATTTCTGCCTCCAATGCATGAGCAAAACTTGGCTTTCACAAATATTGGGGAAAGACTAATGAAAAAGCAAAGTTCTATTAGAAGTATGCAAATAATATCTCATTAATCCCCCCACCCTCCCGGTTCATTCACTCATTACATTTACAGAAATGAAGGCGCTAGAATAAAACATTCCTTCCCAAGTTCTCTTTTCCTGCCTTCCCCCTGTCACAAATTGCAGCTGGGGTAGTAATACCACCCTTGAGGTGGGAGTTGAAGGGAAGAGAGAATCCTTTATTGTGCCACTAGGAAAGAATGTGTAAGCCCCATGTACATGAGTGGCGGGTATAATAGGCCAGGGGAGGCTAAGCCTTCCCTGACCCAGGCCCTGGTTCTGGTCCTGCCCATGCTCCACCGTCTCCCCCAGGTGAGTGAGAGCTCAGCTCTGGCGGGTGGCTGGGGCTGGGGCTGATTGGTGACCCGCGCCGGTGCCAGCAGGTGACCCAGGGCAGTTTGGCCGAGACTCCTCCACCCGTGGGAGGGGGGCGTTCAGGCGTTCTGGCAGATGGGGGGGGCAGTTGGGGCGGAGCCTGAGGAAGAAGGGGCAGGGCCGCATGACCAGACTCACCAAAGTGGGGGCTCAAGCACTACCCATGCAAGCTTTGTACAGGCAGATTTGCTTCATCTGCCACTTCCTCCTCTGCCAAGGGAAAATCAGGTAGCTGGGTAAATGAGCTGAAACTGCTGCACCTGTGCAGAAAGGAGATGGTGCATATGCTAAGCAAGTGCTAACGCCAGTCTACTATATTAGCAGAAGTCATGCAGTTAGTACAACTGTGCTTTGGGACAGTTTGGATTCTGTTCTGAATTTTAAAGCTGGCCTTTCCACTTCCTCCCCCGCCCCAGTCAGCTGAACCAAAACCCCAGATCTAAGCATCCTCAAACTCTGCAGGGGGTTGGATCTAGATCACTGCTTCTCAAGCCCACGTCTAGTAAATATCAATGCTTCCCTGCCTCCTTAACACCACATCGTCCTCTACCCCCCACTACCTCCATAAGCACTACTACTGTGCCACTGACTTATGCTAAAGTCACCCTGCAGTGTCAGTCTAGGGAGAGAAAAGAAATTCCAATCCCTGAAAACGAAGGAAAGGGAGCCTATGGCCTCTAGTATGACTGGGGCACGATGTTGCAGATAATTTTGTCTTTGTCCCTGAGGGAGGTGATGTGAAAGCAAAGGCTCAGCATTTTTGGTAACGGTGAATTTACTGCTGGAGTAGGAAAGACAGCTTAGTAGCAGTCGCAGGCCTGAGGATGAACCTTTATACAGGATGGTATTCAGCTAGCAAACACAGGTGCTGAAGCTAAAGCAAGAAGGACAAGGACATTCAGAGAAACAATCTTCTTCCTATTAACTATACCAAACAAACAATGGCATAGGCATTTGTAATAGAATTCACCTCCAGTGTAGCAAGGTCTTTCATATACACTGTATCTCAAATGACTTTACAGGGTTAAATATAACAATGACAGAGACCAATGCTTGACTGTGTGAGAAAAATCACCATGTTTTCAATGCAATTGTTAACTTTGCCTACATATTGGGACAAGTGCTGTATATTAATCGACATAATCAGAGGGGAAATAACTCTCTCCAACAGAAGTTAGATTGCATGGAGAGAAGAGGAGATCAGGGACAGATAAGAGAAAGGAGAGGAGAGAGAGAAGGCTAGAAAGTTATGCTACAGTAAGTCCAGGTAAAGTTTTAAAACTAAGCAGAGCAACTTTGAACTGGAGCTTGCAATGAGTGGCCAGCTAGTGGAACTGTTTGGTACTGGGGGAGACGTGATTGCATTTTAATAGACCAGGGATTCTCCACCAGCTATCTGGGGCTATGTATACACTGCACACCACTGGCGGCAGGAAAAGACTGTAGCATGGGGAGGACGCTAAACTGCTATTTTTAGCTGTGTAGATGGGGAGGCAGCCTTGAGCGAATAGAAAGCCGTGTAGGGTACATAATCAGGTACATACCCCCACCCTTCAGGCATGTCTTTACTCTCCTCACCTAAGCCATGCCTCTCAGTCTACACTGCTATCTAGACCTGGGCACACTACATGCCACCAAAAGAAGCACGCCGGGAAGATCACAATCACCCTGTCACTCCCATGATGCTAAATGGGAAGCCAGTCCTCACTAGTTGGGATCCTGGTATGGATACGGGAATCCTGGCCTGGAAAAGGTTGAGCACCACGGCTGTCTAACAGGGAATAAAATGAACAGCAGCATTCTGCACACTATGCAGTCTGGGGAGATGAGACTTGGAAAGGCCAGAGAGGAGAACACTGCAGTACACATGCTGGAGTCAATAGGAGGCATAGAAGAGTTTCAGCCAGGTGGCATTGAAGAAGTTTGTGCAACCTGCTTGCAAACGGGATGCCCGTGACAGCCAGCAGGTGACTCTTAGCTTAGTGTTGAGTTACATCTTGACAATGACATTGCTGTGGAACCATAAGGTGTCCAGGAGCACTGTGCTAGAGCACAAGCTGCCATCCCCTCAGCAGTGGCTCTGACAGTACAGACTCCTCCTTTTTGTCAACTACCATAGGGGCAGCAGAACCTGGGGTGGGGAGGACCTACCTCCCCATGAGGGAAATATTCAGGGAGCCTGATATATATTTCCACCCCCACAATATCTAATGGAGGTGAGAGCAGGAGCTGGAGGATGGGTTGGAGTGGCCACTACAGTGCATGAGATCAGGCTGGCTGCCAGGGAGCTGGTAGGAAACACTTCATGGAGACATCCAGTTTAGGAGAGGGGCAGGACTTGGAGCATGTACATCAGTCATCATGGTGGGAGCCAGGGCCTCTGTACATGGGCAGAGGATGTGGGCACTCAGGTGCCAGCCACTAAGATGAGCAAGCACAGAACAGACACCTCCCACCAAGTCTCAGTAACTCCCTTCGCTCACTCCCATCCCTCCATGCCCGTCCCCCACATTCACAGCAAGCTTTCCCCCACCAACCCTTTATATCATTGTCTTTGACTCCACCCTTTCCATGCTGGTGCTGATGAGACCTGCTTCCCAGAGCAGCTGGTACATTGGGAGAGACACAAAGGAAAACAACTGGCATTGAAAGTCAGGGGGAATTGAGCACCAAATTCCCCTTTGAAAATCTCTCCCATAACAGTCTCAAATGTGCAGCAGCCAACAGCATAAGTATTTTAAGCAAAGGGAAGCACAACCCTATTTTGTTCTGTGGCACGTATTAGATTTGAACCAGACACTTGGCAATCAGTGGTTCTATAATCTCACTACCAATTACCATGAGTGCTCAAATGATCAGTTTGGAAATCGCAGTGCTAAACCATCCAGCATCTAACCAGTTCTCCTTCAGCCCCCTTAAAGCAGTGGTGCAAGCATAATTCATTTCTTACCGGTACGCTGCACTTATGGGAGGGACACAAAGGGGGGCACCAGCTATCAGGGGGCACGTGACCTCCCCAAGAAACTCCTCCCTGCCCTGCCCCCAGCCTGGGCCCCCCATGCTCTCCCCATCCCCTCCCCATGATCCATCACATTGGAGGGGGATGGGGGGGCTCTGTCCTCCTCCCGCTGTACTGGAGACTTCTGAACTGCAGGGCTTTCTGGAACCATAGCAGCAAAAGGAGCAGAACCTGGGGCCACGGGGAGGCCCCATACCAGCAGCTCCTCCTGGCGCGGCTGTACCACCCTGGCTCCACCCCAGCCCTTCCACGTGGCTGCATCTCCTGAGTCCTGTCTGGGATCTGTACCTCAGCACCGCCAGAGGACAAGGCTAGGAGTGGGGCTAGGGTTGGTACAGCCATGCTGGAGGAGCTGCTGGAATGCAGAAGGCCTGGCAACCCCATGTTCTGCACCTCCTGTGTCTTTCCAGTACAGCGTATTGACTATAAATATCTTATTGGTACAGCGTACTGGACCACTGTACTTGCACCACTGCCTTAAAGACATCTTCCCTACGAGGGGTCCTAACGAGAATGGTACAGAATAAGGGAAGTGCCACTTCCTTTTGAACAAAGGAGTAACAGTTCCAAAGGTATTTTCTTTTCATGACAAAGCCTTATTTTATTTTCAATCTCAGCCTATATACACTTGGCGTAGTTAATATGTGTTTCTAAGAAGATATCATCTTTAAAGTTTGTGAAGAAGGAAAGAGAGAGAGCGCCTGCTGCATACAGCCTTGACAACATCAGATATTGACTAGCATCCAGATTATTCTTCATAATGGTCGAAAATGGATTTGAGCGACCAAGAGAGATTGCAGTTATGTGGAAATAAACTTGCTGAATGCATGAAATGCCAAAAGATCTGCAGAAGAACTCTGGGAAAAATGGGCTATTAATCACTGTAGTCAGCTGCATCCTATATACAGTACTCACCCTGTGAACTTAAAAAATAGAACTATAATCAGAAAAGTTATGTCCTTCAAAAGACTCTTCAGGTGCCCAGCACAGTTACTGCAGTAACTCTTTAGGACAGATAGTGTTCTGGCTGCATGTGTTAACAGAAAGAGATTCTTCAGCTCTGATTCCAGGAGCAGCTGACATTAAAAAAAGAACTGTCATCCCTTCCCCATCTCCTCTTTTTGCTTCTCTTTCCATTTTACCCTATCAGTCAGCTTCCCCTATCTCCACTCTGGATCTGGGCTTTCCGTTTGACCCTCTCTCTAAATGCCTCTGAATTTTGGGGAAGTTCAATTCCTGATCCAGATCTAAAACTCTGCAGCTGCCCCTTGCCTGTATCATAGGCAAAATCAAGGTACCCGAAGCTTTGGGGGAAGTCAGGATCTGAATTGGAACGCTGCAGTTCAGAGCCATCTTTGTTTCTCTTCTATCCCTCTCCCAAACCTATAAGTTGTAACTGCAGCTCAGAGGTGAAAGAACCAAAAATAACCCCCTCCCATAATTGCAAAGAAATAACATCCAGCTTCAATCTAGCCTGCATCCCCATCTCCTGGAATTCAGTCAGCAGCAGCATCTGATACTTCAAAAATACAAAGATGAGCTGCAAATGCTAGTCACAGGCAGAGGCAGCAAGAGGCAGGGAGAAATGATTGAATTCCCAGCTGTCTCCGAGAGTTCCTATCATTCTCTGTATCAGCTGATTAAGTATGTTTATTCCTTAAAACTCAGCATGAACTTGCAGAATTCCATCCACACATCACCATGTGGGCTTTTAGGATCTCATCTCCTTATATTTCTGTTTCATCTCTGTCCTCACTCATGTCTTTGTCTTTTGCATCTTCCCTTTCACAAGACCCTAAGACCCAGATTTTTAAAGGTATTTATGCATTGCGATGCTCTGTGTTACTGATTTAGGAGCCTAAGTTTCATTTTCAAAAGGAATTTAGGCATTTAGAAGCCAAGATCCCATTGACAGTCAATGGTAATTAGGTTCCTAAATGCTGAGCACTGCAAAAGATCAATAACTTTAAAAATCTGCGCTTAGGCCTTTAAAAAAAAAAGTGCTGTGAGCAAATACGAAGGGAACTTTTTAACGAGTGTGCCAAATATATATGGGAATATGCAGGCTGAATATTAGGCAAGTCTCAGATGGTCCCAATGCTACTGCCTAGAACAAGCACTTATCTCCTAAAATTAATTACAACTGCTGCATGATTGACTGCTAAGTAAAATGAACCTAACAATATTCCCACTGACTTAGATAGAGTAGTTATGGGAGGGCTCAACTTGTTGTGCTACTGCTTTGGGATTGTCAGGGCCCCTGAATTGGTCAGAATTATAACATGTATAGGGATTGGAAAGAGAGACAGATACTGAAATACCTGACCTGGCCAGCAACCAGAAGAGCCAAAACTGTTTTGGATCAGTGGTCAGCACTCAGTTGTATTCTCTATAAATAAATAATAAATAAATGCTTCTTGCTACAAGAGGTGGAAATTGACCTCATTTTTTAAGCTGTTTGCTATGAGGTACTTCAGGTTATTGTCACCTGAGTAATGGAGCTACTCTGATTTATACCAACTGAGGATCTAGAAGCTTATTTCCTCCCTCCTCACCAAGGGGAATAAAAAAGAATCCAGGCTGACAATCTGCCATGCTACAGACACGTGCAAAAATGGCAAAGCTTAAAACATCTTTCTCCCTGTACAAATATGTATGTATTTATCTATTTTTATGCCTTATGTCATACCTCTGGGTCTCTTCCATCTAGATTTGTTTATGGTCTTCAGTAGTCATGGAAATTTCTTGCACTTCTAACCAAGTCTTTTACAGACTTTTCCCTCCAGTGTTTTCTCCAGTCATAAAGTTTCCAGAACATATGAAATTACCCCCTCTGACACACACCATTATTACCAGAACAAGGTAATTATGGGACTAGAGCACATGACTTATGAGGAGAGGCTGAGAGAACTGGGCTTAATTAGTCTGCAGAAGAGAAGAGTGAGGGGGGATTTGATAGCAGCTTTCAACTACCTGAAGGGGGGTTCCAAAGAGGATGGAGCTCGGCTGTTCTCAGTGGTGGCAGATGACAGAACAAGGAGCAATGGTCTCAAGTTGCAGTGAGGGAGGTCTAGGTTGAATATTAGGAAAAACTATTTCACTAGGAGAGTGGTGCAGCACTGGAATGGGTTACCTAGGGAGGTGGTGGAATCTTCATCCTCAGAGGTTTTTAAGGCCTGGCTTGACAAAGCTTTGGCTGGGATGATTTTGTTGGGGTTAGTCCTGCTTTGAGCAGGGGGCTGGACTAGATGACCCCCTGAGGTCTCTTCCAACCCTAATGTTCTATGATTCTATCCATAAATGTGTTCAGAGGTAGCTTTGTTGGGTTCTATTTCCAGCTATGCCACTGATCTGCTGCATGACATTGGGCAAGTTACATCATCTCTCCAAAGCCTCTATTCCCCTCCCACCTTTGCCTGTCTTGTTTATTTGGACTGTTAGCTCTTTAGGGCAAGGACAGTCTCAATCTGTCTGTCCAGTGCCTGGCTCAATGGAGCCCAGATCTCAGGTGGGGCCTCTGGGCACTAATGCAATATAAAGGATAACATATTGGTTAATAACACCTGTCCACTGATGTTATGGTGATGAATATGGTACAAATACCTAGTTAGAAGTAGAGAGAGACCAAGGCATGATGTTATCCAAGAGTCATTTGTTTTACATCTATAGACTATGAGCTCAAGTGTGACTTTGCTATACATTTTTCCTTGATGAATCCTGCTGAAGGCCTCTGACTTTGTAACAAACATTATTGTTTCTATCAATTGAAACTCTTTAATCCATACTCAAAAAACGTGGACAAAAACAAACAGGAATTTTGCCAAAAATAGCAAACGTAGCTTACAAATGTTAAATGTGTTTCGCTGAACATTCCCTTTTACTCATTGGTCTGTAGTACTCTGTGCATATTTTGTCCAGTTGTAGAAATTGAGGTTATAACCTCTTTTTGGGGAGGGCTGGTTGTGTGGGGAGGTTTTGCACTCCCCCAGCAGGAATCCTGGATTTCATTGTGCTCCTGGCTAGTGTGAAAAGGGGTTCTTTGTCCCTTCTGGAGAAGATAATGCCTCTATGGCTGCCAGGTTTTGTGACCTCTAGGACTGCAATTGTGTCTGTATTCCTGCCTCATTACAATTTGCACAATCTGACCTTGTAGATGCATTTTTGAACTAATTCCCTTCCTCTCCCACCAAAATGATTTTTTTTGGTGAAGAATCCATCTCCCTTTTTCATTAACATTCAACACTGACAAAATATTTAGCTGAAAAATGGAGAGTCTGAAAACTTCAGCCAGTTCTAACAATAAATCAGCTTCATGGTCAACTTGCTAGTTATATATACAGTACTGTTAAAACCGGTAGGCAGAACAGATAGGACTTAACCATATATTTAAGTGTAGAGCTGTTTGACATTTTTTGTTTGACACATTGTTAATTTTTTTACTGAAAAAATGGCTCTATTTCAATAAAATTTATAGACATTTTTTATTTCTTTGGACATTGTCCAATTTTTCAATGAAAAACAAACAAAAAACTCAACATTGAAAAACGGGGAATTTTTTAGTTAAAACAGCAAACATTTCTCACACACAAATGTCAAAAACCTGAAAATATTTACCTTTTTCTGAATATTTGGTGTTGGAAATATTTTCCATTTTCAGACTAGTTCTACTTGAGAGTTTTGCTGAATGTGGACCAAGATATCCAATGGCACTCAACGTGGCTTCTTTTTCTTTTTTACCTACAAACTCAGTTTTGCAGGAGTGATTTATTTCCTCCCTTCCTTTCTTCCCATTGTGGATCATTACTGCTCTTTCTGGGGAAGGGTTTCTCTTTCACTCTGGAACAACTTCTTTAAATATCCACATCATTATTTTCTCTTACCTTGAAACATTTTTTGGTGGGAGATAAAGGGAATTAGTCCAAAAATGCATCTACAGGGTCAGATTGTGCAAATTGCAGTGAGGCAGGAATACAGAGACAATTGAAGTCTTAGAGGACAGAAAAACTAGCAGCCACAGATGCATTATCTTCTCCAAAAGGGACAAAGAACCCCTTTTCACACCAGCCAGGAGCACGACATCCAGGACTTCTACTGGGGGAGTGCAAAACCTCCCCACGCAACCAGCCCTCCCCAAAAAGAAGTTACTTTTGAGCTGCTATAGAGTGGGTTCAGAAAACTTGGAAACATTATTGAGATTTTGAATGTTTATGGGGGAAAGGGTATGCTTTTTCTGTACTTGTGCACTTAATAAGCTTTATTGAGAAAAAATTTTGCTACACATGGTTCATACATAATTTTCCAAATTCTGATAGTTCAGTGAAATTAAAAATCCTCCAGTATAAGGTGTGACAGAGCTCTGACCTTGTCCCCGTGGGTCCCACACTTCTAGGAGGTTTATGCTAGCCTCAGTGGCTCACTGCAACTCTCCACATAGCCCTTCTTTCTCTAGGGCCAGAGTTACAGTCTACTGAGCCCTTTTCATCATAGGCCATCAAAGAGGTTGGTGAGAGAACTCCCAAAGTCTCTGTTGTCCCTGGGGGCTTATTTCAGAACAGTTTAGTCTCCTGTCCTGACAGGAGCCTGACTTCCCCTCCCAGGAGGTGTTTCTGTAGTGGCAGGTTGCGGGGAACCCGGGCCAGCCCTCTACTCCAGATTCCGGCTCAGGGACCCTAATGGCCACAACTGTTGGCAGCTGACCTTTCACTGCCAGAGTTGCTACATTTCCGTAGTCCACTTCCCCACAGTTCTCCTGCTTCTTCCTTCTTCACTCTTACCTTAGGACTCCCTTTACCAATGACTTGAGGGTGTCTTAATTAACCAGCCCTTTAGCCGCACTTCCTCTCCTCTGGCTCCCTGGCTCTCCCCAGCCTGACTGGAGTGAGCCCTTTTATAGTATCAGCAGTGCCTTAATTAGAGTCAGGTGTTCACATTATCTTAATGGACTCATCTGACTCTTTACAGGTTAATTGGAGTCAGGTGTTCTCATTAGCCTGGAGCAGCCCCCGTTCTGGTCAGTCAAGGAACAGAAAACTGCTAATCCAGGGGCCAGTATATCTGCCTTCTACTACTTTCTTGTACCCAACTGGCCTGGGTCTATCGCAAAAGCTATGCACTGATTCTCAGTGACATGAATGCCCTTTCTCTGCCAAAATTTCCACTTTTAAACCCCAACCATGTCAGCTCAAGAGCTAGTCAAACTATTTTTTAATCATTGGAAAAGTACATTAAAAAAAAACCAAAAACTTTCCTGGCACTGAAAATGTCTTCACTATTTTTACTTAAACATTCCACAAAGAAATCATTCACCTTTGAACAGCGATCAATTGGGCCAAGATTTGACAATGCCTAATGATTCTGGGTGCATACATTTTTAGATTCTCAATCTGAAACACCATAAAGGCACATTATTTTCAAACGGCAGGTCCTCAGCACTTTCTGAAAATCAGGTGACTTTAAGGTATCTTCAGATTAGACACTCACTAGGCCCTTTTGAAAATCTTGATCTTGATGTCTAGTTTATTTCAGCCCTAAAAGTGAAAGAATCAGAAACTTGCAAGCAACTGAACCGGTGGGACTAGAATGGAAATGCCTGCAATCTAAACTGTAGAAGGATACAACAAAAGTAATACTGGAAAAAATGACTCCTGAAGCAGTCCACTAAGAACCCCTTTCCAACCAATAAAGTTTGCATCCATGACAACTTTTTATTGGGGCCATTTTTCTGCCCAGAATCCTATTTTACCTTCTACCATGACTCCATCTTAGCCATCAATCTCTGAGATGGAACATTTCCAAAAGCATTTTGAAAATCTAATTACAGTGTAGCATATTCACTGAAAGCCCTTTATCCACTCCCAGGAAAGGAAAGAAACACTGCCTGTTAAAGGGCCAGTGTAGGGCCTGGTTTTGTTCCCATTCAAGTGAATGATAGAACTCTCACTGACTTCAACTGGAGTAGTATCAGATGGAACAAACATAATTTAAACAAGGCAACAGTGAAAAATGTAGGCAAGACTATCAGAGGAAACTCTGTGCAAATTTTCCATCAGTCTCACAGATACTGTCATCTGTGCCGCGTGCGTGAGTGTATGAGTATGAGAGAGTGGGAGTGTGCGTTTACATGGCACTTTATACTGTGATCCACCACTTGCACAATATGGACATGGGCTGCTACAATGGTAAGTGTACATAGTAGCTTGTTTCAAAAGAAATTAACCTGTACATTCCTCCGTGGTGCCAGCCTAGGAAACACTGAAAGGAAACAGGCTATTAGCAATTACTGGGGCTGCTCAGTTCTCGAATATACCAAACTTCCAAGGTACCAGTAGTATGCTGGGTGTATCCTGACTTGGATGCACTCACTGCAGGCGCTTCAGCAACTAGGCCTTGTAGACATATTGGGACCCTTGATAGGTCCCACTAACCACTCAGACATATGGTTACGTGAAAGGGTATTTTAACAGGAGTTACAGGAAAGGTTGCAAATACCCTAGGTCCAGAGGCTTAAACAGCTACAGGTCAAGCAATAGTGGTTTCTGTTTGGGTCCCTGGGGGCAGTCCAGTTGACAGTCAAGGCTTTTCAGGCCTAGTGCCTGGGGTGCCATCTCCAGTTCAGTCTCTATTTCAAGCAAGTAAGAGATTGCATATCAGGCTCACTTAGTGTTTCTCTTTGGGACCCTCTGTTCTGTCTCCCTGCCCAGCCACAGCAGCACCGCCACCACCAGTCAAGTCCCACACAGCCCTGCAAAGAGCTGTAACATCCAGCAGTCAGAACTTGTTTCATACGCAGCTTTGTCCACAGTTCCTCTACTCAGCTTCTCTGCAGCTCCTGACTTGCCATGCAGCTGCTGCTTCCAAATACAGCTGAGACAGTAGCCACTTTTTGGTCCAGGACCCTTTCCCTTTCCTGGACAGGGAAGAAAAGTGCAGTGGGGAGGGGGCTGATTGAAGTTATAGTCTCCTGCTTAGCAGATCAATCACACTATTTACAAAATTGGAAGGAAGCAGATGGCAAATAATCCTTGCTTAAAAAATATACGTGTTAATGGTGATGCTATGCACAAGCACCTTTGGACCAATTCTGTAAGGGGAAGAGTACTGCATAAGAGGTACTGAGCACTCTCCTATCTAACTGAAGCAAGAGCTCCGCAATTTGCATAACCAAGTCACGTTGGTTCATTTTCTTTCTGTTTGCATTTGAAACATATTCCTAGAGTCAGCTATTGTCCCGTCAGTTACAAAAAGAAATATAATGGGTCAAATTCATTTCTGATGCAATCCATTGACAGCGCTGGAGCTAGACCGGAGATTAATATAACCCAATATGCTGCAGGAATGAAAGATACCTTAGCAACCCAAATGGCATCACATACATAAATATAAAGGGATGCAAGAGGAACACAAAGAAAATGACATTTCCAGTATCAATTCATTTGGACTGAAGCAGAAAAGAATGACACAGCCTTGCCTAGCTTTTAGGAAAGCAAGCAATAGCTTTGGCAGCCAGCCTGAAAGGGGGTTCATAATGCTACATATGGTATCTAAACCATTTTGGCATTTTCTCTTGCTCCTGAAATGTCTCTATACTATAGGAAATAAACTACCTGTAAGCTAAGTAAATAAACAAACGTCTGGAAAAGTACATTTATTGGGCTTTTATAAATACAGCCTCAAGGTGAAGCAGAGCAAGCCATTGCCTTCACTTCTGAAATTGAACAAGATGACTACAGAGAACCAAAGGGAATGTTAAGTAAAACACATGTATCATCTCTAAACAGCAGTTGCAACCATAATATAATTTTGACAAAATTCTTATTTGTTGACAGATGTTTTTTAAACGTGTATTAACAAGTTTTAATTGATAGAAACATTAATGTTTGTTACAAAGTCCCAGAAGCCTTCAGCAGGATCATGACAAAGTACACACAGTAGGAGACCATGTTCTAAGACAATATATGTCCACAAAATGGAGCCTTCACTGGATCCTAATGAGCACAAAGGCCCTAATCCTCCAAACTCTATGCATGTGAATCAATCCCATTGACATCAACAGGGTTACTCTCATGCATAAATGTACAAAAGTGGAGGAGTGCTTAATCAGATCATAACCATAGGGACCAATACTAAGAACTTTGTACACTGCAAATCTAATGTTTGTAAACCTTTTTATGGGTTATATGATGTTTTAATGATACGCTGGAAAGTTATGCTAATGCCATTGCTCAGCTCTTTCTGAACAAATTCAACCTAAGGACGGATACTGTTGAAACTCACAGAAACCACTGGGGACTTTGCTGTGGGCCAACAATGAAAGAAATGTGGCACATACCCAAAGAGACCTCTCCTCCAAAATCATCCTTCATGAACACCAACCTTTGTTTTCCAGAGATGCTTAAATTCTCAACCACCTGCCCTTCTTGGGAAAGAAAGAGCATGTGTCATGAATGAGCAACTTAAATTACACCAGAGGGTCTATAGCAGCTTTAGCAGAAAAGGCTTCACAGGGTCTTAAAAGATAATATAAACTGGGATTAACCCGGGCAATTGATGTTAAAATCTGTGATTATAAAATACAGTGGCCATCTAAATAATTCATATAAAATTACAAAGTGGCAAATTAAATTTTTCTAAAAGCCTGTGGCGGGGTGTACCAGGCCCTTTGAAGTCCCCTTCAGAAAAGGAGAAATGAAGATGGGTCCTCCAGGCCTGCTAGAAAAGCTGCAGGCAAGCAGCCAATCAGAGCACAGCAGGCTCCGATAAAAGGAGCTGCGGGATCTGAGCAGGTCAGTTGCTGGTTGAGACCAGAAGGGTCAGGAAGGGCTGGAAGGCTGTGAAACTCTCCAGGCAAGGTGGCCTGGGAGATACCCTGCTCAAGCAGGGAACAGACAGAGAACCAAAGAAGGTGATGGGACCAAGTGGGAAGTAGCCCAGGGAATAGTAGCAGCAACTATTAAAGGAACTGGCATGTGGATGCTAATTGTAGGGTCCCTGGGTGGGACACAGAGTAGTGCGCAGGCCTGCGTCCCCCGACTGGCCACTGGAGGAGTGGCCAAAGTCCCAAGGAGGAGATAAGACTCACTACTAAAAGCCTAAGAAAGGGGCTAGAATTTAAAAAGGCCCAGAGATGGGGCTAAAGATCCTGGATAGAGCCAACCCTTCACTGAACTTTGTTACCCCACTCCATCCCTGGAAGTGGACTGAAGTTAAGTAGTCAGCTGTCTGGAGAGCTCAGACATCACAGAACAGCTAAAGGCAAAGAGTCTCCAGACTGAAAGCCCTGGAGGTGCTGCTCTATAATGGCAAGGACAGACTAAAGCTAGCCCAGAAAGAGCCGAGGACTGAGCCCAGAGACAAGGCTGCAGATGCCAACAAGGGCACTGCGATAGTCATTGTAGGACCTTTGTTACCCTGGAAAGGGCTTGTTCAGGTATTTTAGACTGTGTATGATTTGGCAGAAGGGTTGGGCCACTGAAGACCCACCTGATGAGGATAACAGCCTACAAGGGGTGCTGAGAGCAGACAGAGAGAGGGAGTAAAGGTTCACACCCAGCCAACAGGATGCATTCAAGAGAGGTGAGTGTCCCCTGTCACAAAGCCAAAGAGCAATTCTGTGTTCCTGTCTTTAATGAGTAAAATCTGTCTTTGAAAAAACTTTAGAATTTGTCATAACGGCAATTGATCATTTTGGACATTTCCACTTTCTTAAAGTATAAATAAAATGAAAGCATATAAGAGCTTTAAAAACAAATTTAAAAGGAGTGAATGAGGATTTCTTGCAATTTAATCTGATTTCTTCAAGTTTTCCAAAACAAGTTCAGGCAAATAAGTTTACATCTCCATGCCCACTGGGTGGGGAAAGAAATGTTTGTGTACTGCAACAGCACCCAGAGACTCCAAGCAGGATCAGAGCTCCATTGTGTTGGGTACTTGGAACAGGTTGTGCTGATGCAGGAGCTAACTCAGCACCCTGTCACTCAAATCACCACCAGTATACATCAAATGGGACCTGATTGAAAGATAGGCTGTTGGCAAAGGATGCCAATTAACAAAGTAGAGATATTGCTGAGAAACTATTTGGGTGAAACTAACCCCTCAGCAGCTCGGACTATATAAGCAAACAGGAAGGACGTGCTACAGAGAAGAATTGGGAACTTGAAGGAAGGCAGATGTGTATAGAACTGTACCTTTCCCCAGACGTAATTGGGGAAGCTGGCTACTGACTATAAATATAATATATAATAAAGTAGGTTGGTGGTTAAGAAGATCTGGAGTGGTTGCGGTCTGTGATTAAGGCTGGAAAGGACTCTCAGGGGACCATCCTGTGACAGTGTTGTACAAAGACATTGTAAGAAAATGTCCCTTCCCCAAAGAGATTGCCATTTAATTGATAATAAATGGACTAATATCTCCATTCAGTTGGTAGTATAGATTTTCTCCTGTGAAATCAGCTGATCCCTGTGTCACCCAAATAGGGAAGGAACTATTTTTTAGTTTTGGAAAACATTTCTTCTAAGTTGGTTGGCAGACAAATCAGCTGCCTTTAATTTGTTTCCAAAGGTCACTCCTCCCGGACCCATGAGACAGATGTCCTTATCAAGGTTAGAAGTGGTGTCTGTGAGAAAACAAGTAGGTGATGAGCAATGATGGCAGTTTAACAGCAACCCAGTGGATAACAGGCCCTTGCTTCCTAAGATTCAGAGAGTCTCAGGCCTTTCCAATGGTAATCAGTGATCTTTCCTAAGACACTGAGGTTTGGGATTTTCAAAAGGTACTTAAGTGCCTAAGTCCCACTGAAATCAATGGGAGTCAGGTGCCTAAATACCTTTGTGAATCTCACCCTGAGTTTGCAGTCATCCTAGAGGGATCCCATGCTTTCATTGTGTAGTGAGAAGTGGACCTCTGCTTTACAGTCTAGTGGTCTTCACTAGTCCTTTCTAGTAAACATCAAAGCTTAGACACTAGACAGTTGATCCTTATGAGATTCTCCTGGCCAGCCAACATCAGCCACTAGTCTTATGGGAGACATCAAATCTGCAGTGATCCCAGTTAGTAGAAATATGCTTAAAATATGTTGAGACTTAAATAATTTAGTCACACTTTGGGTTTGATCCTCCACTGAGAACTTCATAGGCCTGTGCCCCATGCAAGGCTCAGAGGTGCACCCATGTGGGTCTCAAAGCAGGACTGGGATGATATAAGGTACATTGTGACCGGGTGTCTGGATGGGCCACACTGAGAATGCCACAGTCAAGGCAGGCTGCAAGAAATAGGGCAGATAATCCCCCCAAAATTGTGGTTTATTCTACAGTTAGTTTCACTAAGCTGGTAACAAAACAGCTTCTATAGTACCACACTGGTTAACAAGCTGCTAAACACAGTCTTCTTTGGGCATTCCAGCCCTTGACTCCTATCTGAACAACCAAGTCTAATATAGGGAGGGGTTACTGAAAACTTGATTCACCATATGTGAGGTTCACCAATCCCAAACATGTGGACCCTTATCCCCAGGTCAATATGAGTCTCAGATGTTACCCAGTAATCACACTGATGCCAATCCCTAGTAACTAAAACTAAAAGTTTAATAATAAAAGGAAAAGGAAAGCAGAGAGTTGCAAATGGTTACAAGATCAATAGCCATACAAATATGTGTAAAGTCATTAGATCAGTTTTAAAGCAAAGATGGTAAGGTTGCTGATCTGTAAAAGTCTTTCTGGAATCAATTTAAAGGATTATATTCCAATAGGCAGTCCAGGTGTAAAACGTTTTCAAGTCCTTCCATGCATTTTCCAGGGTATTCCAAATATTAATTTGGAAGATCTCGGTCTTACAGCTTATACTTTCCCTGTTCAAAGTTTAAGCAGACTAGAGATTCCAGAAACAGTCAGAGGCTTCTCTTTTATAGTTCTTCTAGAAGGCTGACAAGCTTCCTCACAGAAGTTGTCACAACAGGGCCTTCCTCCTGGAGGAAGACTAGGCGATGCCAACCTTTGCACTGAAGCTAATCTTCTGTGTCCTATGCATACACAGTTAAGCTATTTATACTCATTCACATAAGGCAATTAACCAGTCCTTCATTATAACAGAGATAGATAATCTGAAGACAGATAATATTAGGTAGTATTCCTGGAGTATGTTACATCTTTGATCTTAAGGTTAACTGGACACAGTCACATACATAATTAAGGCAATTAAGACATGAAAGGGAATTAGCATCTATAAGCTAATCTGGTTACATAGTTAAACTTCTAACAAGATATAAGTAAACACAAATACATTTAGCATCTACCTTTGATTTCTATTACTATAAATGAATGAGTTGATGATTGCTAGTCTAGTACATGTTTTTGAAATTCACATACAAGTAGATTGTCTTGATTACAATTGTTAATGCCTCCTGATAAATTGTTGTAGGTCATACACATGTTGGCCAGTCTATCAGTGTCACATACATATTGCAATGTTTGCTGTAGTAATTTTAATCTGCATCAAATATGGTCTCCTTATAGGCTTTGCTGTATGATAGCACAACTAAGCCCATGTTATGCTCTCAGCAGTACTATTTACACATTGTGACTTACCTAGGGATGTTTTCTTATATTGGTGTTCTTCCATCTTTTCTGAGAGAGAGAAACAACGAATAAACGCCCTTCATGTAAATGAATGCAGCAGTCCTGATTAATATTATTCAAAGACTACATGTTGAAACAGAAAAATAGAACAAAAGTCTCATTAATCAAATTAAATATTACCCTGATTTGCTTCAATTCAAGAGGGAACCCAGAGCTTCCTCCATTTCAAAATAAAGGAACAAAAGCTGTACAGGGAGCTCACAAGTGGCATAGCCTCTAGTGCAATGGGTATGACAAAGATGGGGGTGGTCAGTCTTCGTGGGGTCAAGACAATTTTTTCAGGGGATGAGAATGGCAGTGAATCCAGAGTTTCATAAGAAGGGACCCACCAATATGAGTGGGAAGGTCTGATAGCAGGAGTAATCTCATGTATAATTATTTTAGGGGAGAAATGTTTGATTTTATTTGACCAGCGTTACTTTTGTAATCCATTTCCTTGGTTATCAGGTTAAGTACTATAAATGGCACACTGCAATCAGACACAGCATTTCCCAAATTATCTCTCATCCAGGAAGGTGCTCCAGCAACCCATGGAAACAGAATTTGCTTCTGCTGTCACTATTCTAAAAGAATGCGCTAAGATGTATGGAAATGAATTATCCACTTTCTTTCTAGGATGTCAAGCTGTTGGAAACAGACATTTAACACATCAAGTACTCTATGTACATTCTATACCTAGTAGGCACCCTTCCACAACTTCATCAAAAAGTTATGGTTCACAGTGCTGATGTGATTGTAACATACTGTCAGATGATGTTTACTGCAACAGCTTCATGAAGATGGCTCAAAGCCAACGAGTGCAGAGAAGAAAGAAGTTTCTGTTCTTCTGATCACTGAAAACTCAATCTAAACTTGAAGAAGAAAGTCCTACTTTATCACTTTCTTACGTGCCAGAGAAAAACAAACTTTTTGTCATGAATGACTGCATGCAACAAACCATCCTTGGGGATTTAATAATGAGAGCCTGTAATACTTTGCACTTCTGTTGTGTTTTGCACCCTCAGATCCCAACACATTCTACAAGCATTAATTATTTAAGTCCAACGGGCTCTGAGTGAGATAGGAAAGTAAAACCTCCCCATTTTACAGATGGCGGAGCTGAGACACAGTGAACATAAGGTTGTTGCTCGACCACCATTGTCAGAATTGGAAATAGAATCTAGCTCTTCTTATTTCAAGGCTCTTACAGTCTGCTTCAACCGTTTTCAAAGCTTAGACATTTGTTAATGGCGGGAGTTGGTAGGTAAGACCCCATGGGAAGCAAGTCTAAGAGGAAAAACAGTTCAAGAGTTGACAGTTTTTCAAAGACATTATTAAGGGCATAAGAGCAAACTGTGTAGGAAAGATAGGAAATATGGCAAGAGACCACCCTGACTTAACCAGATCTTTAATGATCTGAAACTCAACAAAGAGTTCTACAAAAAGTGGCAACTAGATCAAATTACAAAGGATGAACATAAATAACATAAGTATGTAGGGACAAAATTAGAAAGGCCAAGGGAGAAAACAAGATTAAACTAGCTAGAGACATAAAGGGTAACAAGCAAATATTTCACAAATACATTAGAAGCAAGAGGAAGACTAAGGACAGGGTAGGCCCATTACTCAGTTGCGGGGAGGACAATAACAGTAAATGTGGAAATGGCAGAAGTGCTAAATGACATTTTTGTTTCAGTTTTTACCAAAACATTAGTAGCAGTTGGACATCTAACACAGTGGATGCCAGTGAAAATGAGGTTGGATCAGAGGCTAAAACAGGGAAAAAACAAGTTAAAAATTACTTTGACAAGTTAGATGTCGACAAGTCACCAGTGCCTGATGAAATACATCCTATAATATTTAAGCAGATGATTTAGGAGATATCTGAGCCATTAGCAATTATCTTCAAAAAGTCATGGAAGACAGGAGACATTCCAGAGGAATGGAAAAGGGCAAATATAGTGCCAATCTATAAAAATGGGAATAAGGACAACCCAGGGAATTACAGACCTGTCAGCTTAACTTCAGTAACCCCCAATAATAATGGATCAAATAATTAAACAATCAATTTGCAAATACCTAGAAGATAATATGGTAATAAGCAACAGTCAGCATGGATTTGTCAAGAACAAACAAAGCTAAACCAACCTAATAGCTTTCTTTGACAGGGTAACAAGCCTTGCGGATAGGGGGGAAGCAGTAGATGTGGTATATCTTAAATTTTAGTAAGACTTTTGATACTGTCTCGCATGACCGCATAAACAAACTAGGGAAATACAACCTAGATGGAGCTACTATGGGGGCAGGGGCTGGATAACTTGTTGAAAACTGTTCCCAGAGAGTAGTTAACAGTACATTTGGAAGGGTATAATTAGTGGGGTCCCACAGGGATCAGTTCTGGGTCCACTTCTGTTCAATACCTTCATTAATGATTTAGATAATGTTTAGGTTAAACATTAGGAAAAGCTTCCTATTAAGGTGGTTAAGCATTGGAATAAATTGTCTAGGGAGAGTGTGGTATCTCCATCACTGGAGATTTTTAAGAGCAGGTTAGACAAACACCTGTCGGGGATGGTCTTGATAATACTTAGCCCTGCCATGAATGCAGGGAACTGGACCAGATGACCTCTCACAGTCCCCTCCAGTCCTATGATTCTAGTTTTTGTGCACATTCCATATTTATCTGGATATTGCTAACAATGCAGAAATGAAATATTTTGTAGCTGTGCTCATACCCTGCAACCTTACCAATTTTTATTTATGATTTTTGTTCTTTATGGATTTATCTTAATAACACTCACTTATTGACTAAAATCTGCTTTTTATGGCCTCTTAGAGTGAATTGTTTGGAGGTCAAAATAATAATTCCTTTAATAAAGTACTTTCTGCCATATCAGCAGCAGTACTTATGAAATCATCTTTCTTTTGCTGAGGTAACTTCCCTGTCTTTAGAATACTCCATTTCCCTTTCGCTCTGTTAAGCATATTTGAGTTAAAAGTGAATGGATTAGTTCTGTGTCAGACCTGATAATTCTTTTTGACTTGTTCTCTGAAAGCAACAAATTAAGGAGGAAGCCACTTAGAATATAGGTGATAGTCCTTGCCAGTATCTCATTTTCAGCTATTCAGAGACAGTCATAGATGGGGGAGCATAGTTAAATGCTCCATGATCCTTAAAAGCAGCTTAGAGGGCTTTAGAGTGAATTGCTTTGCAGGTATGGTAAATAACACAACTCTTATATTCAGAAAGAGGGGATTGTAACTAATGAAAGTGACTGTACATACATGCACAGGTACACTCACAGATACACGGAGAAATCCGGGTCCCATTGTAGTCAGTGGGAATCTTGCCATTGATTTCATTGGAGTTGGGGATTTGAGCCACAGACGTTTTACAACATATCCAAACTGTTCCACTATCAGTGGTGACTTCACAGATCGGGGCACATTCTGTCACAACGTATTCCTGCCATAAGTAATAATAGTAATATGAAGTCAAAGCTAGGGTGACCAGACAGCAAGTGTGAAAAATCAGGATGGGGTGGGGGGTAATAGGAGCCTATATGAGAAAAAGACCCCAAAATTGAGATGTCTGGTCACCCTAAGTCAAACAATACTACACCATACAAAAGAGGATATGGCTGCTGCTAACAAAATAAAAGAAGAAAAGCTGTGGAAAAAGATCAAGAGTCTTTTGTAAATTTAATAATCCAAAGCCGGAGGTAGCATTTAGGGCACTTGAAAGGCCTCTCACTGCCTAACCTTCTTGCCGATTTGAGAAGGCTTCCAAAAATTGCTGAGACTAAAGCACGTAGATATTCAGAGCTGAGCATTTTCCGAGCTTCAGGACTCTTCTACATGGTGCTCTTTAAATGTTCTAGAAGATCTGAATTTTATCACAAAATAATGGACCAGTTTGGGGGCCTACCAGATTCAGTGCTTAGTAGAGATACTTAAACAATTCAAAAAGTGCCTTTTTTTTTAAATCCAAAATTTTTGCAAAAAGTTGTTTTTTTCCCAAAACATTTTTAAAAAATGTCATTGCCTCCCAGTTTCTTTTCTCCCAAATTTCTCCCTTTTCCTGCCTCCTTTTCAGTAGCAAAATGGAAAAGGGCATGGGGTGGCAGGAAATAAAAAGGTAATCTGAGTATGGCTATCATACTTCATTAGAGTGCAACGGAACAATCATATTCACAAGCTAATTCATCACATAACCAAGGACAAGAACACAGTATTAGGAATGTAATGAAAATGAGTTATGATGATTCTATTTCTAATTTTTAATGAGACTCTGCCTAGTGGATGAAGTAGTATCAAAATGGGTGTCACGTGTATAGATGGAGAAATACAATAATCTCCTACATTATCTCTCCTATATTATATCTTAACAGCTTACTGAGGCTGCACTGCAGGGGGAAAATTAGAACAGCAGATGAATGAAACATCAAAACACTGATAGGCAGAAACAGGCACATGGGTGGCAGGTATGATAGGCCAGGGGAGGCTCAGCCTCCCTTGGTGCTGCCACAGCCACCAGACTTCTGGTTGAGGAGTTTGGTGGGGGAAGTTTTTGCTTTATTTTGCCCCATGCAGGTTCTTGGGTGGCTGAGGAGGTGGTATGTGCTATTCAGCTTCCTGGATTCATCATTAATCTCTCTGGACTTCAGAGAGATTACTGATGATCCCAAGAAGCTGAGTAGCAGATACTGCCTCCTCTGCCGCCCCAGAACCTGCATGGGTATATCAAAAGCTTCTTTGGGAGGAGAGTGAGGCACTTTTTTCCAGGGAGAGAGTTGGCCCGGGGCTCCTCCGGGCAGGTGGGGGGCCTTGGGGCATCTCCGGGCAGGTGGAGGGGAGGCTCGGGGCTTCGGCATGCCTGGGGCCCCTCCGGATGAGGGGGGGCACTTGGGGCTCCTTCACGTGGGGTGGAGGGAAGGTTTGAGGCTCTGACCATGTGGAATGCTGCAGCCAGAAGGGGCAGAGCTGTGGGCTATCCGGTGGGCTCCACACGCCACCATGGACAGGCCAAATAAACCAGGAAAACTAGAATAATCCGACCACGTGTGGATTAGAAAGCCAGTTAGTTGTATTACAGGCTCCAAACCCACTGTGTTAGGCACTGCACAAACACATAGCAAAGAAACAATCACTGCCGCAAAGAGTTTACAACCTAAATCTCAGATTACAGGCCACAGGTGAATACAACAAAGATGGTAGAGCACAAAGTAGCAGTCAGAAGATTGTAATCAGTATAAGTAGCAGTCCCAGGGCACCAGCCGCCTAACTGTTCTTGAGCGTTCTGTGGCCATTGTGGCAGAGGACAGTTTTAAGGAGGGAATCTGAAGAAGAACAAAGTGATTTTTTTTTTGTTTTTTAAGCAGGCAGTGGAAGGTCTGCTACCCCTCAGCACTTTCAAGTACAGTTGGTGCCATTTGATTTTTAACAGCTTTTGTAGATTTCCTCATCATCAATAATAAATGGAATACTTTGCACATAGATGTCTCTTTTCATACGAGGCTCTTAAAGTGAGTTTTTATCAAAGCCTCATTACCTCAAGGTGCATGTCTACACTTCAGAAAAAAAAAAAAAAAAACTTGGCACCAGGCCTCAAAGCCCAGGTCAACTGACTCAGGCTGCGGGGCTCAGAATAGCAGTGTATACATTTGGGCTCAGGGTGGAGCCCAGACCTCTGGTTGACAAGTTTGGTTGGGGAAGTTTTTGCTTTATTTTGCCCCATGCAGGTTCTTGGGTGGCTGAGGAGGTGGTATGTGCTATTCAGCTTCCTGGATTCATCATTAATCTCCCTGGACTCCAGAGAGAGTCCCTTTTGTGGGGTTCAGAGCTTGAACTCCAGCCCAAGCCAGGGCCACCCGGGGGGGGCAAGTGGGGCAATTTTCCTCAGGCCCCCACGAGAGTTTTTCGGGGCCCCTGGAGTGGGTCCTTCACTCACTCTGGGGGCACTGGAAAACTCTTGCGGGGCCCGGGCAGCCAGAACTTCTTCCGCTCTGGGTCTTCGAAGGACCCCCTGCTGCCGAATTACCACTGAAAAGGGACCCCCTGCCGAAGTGCCAGGTCTTCAGTGGTAATTCAATGGTGGGGAGCCCCAGCCGTGGGTCTATGGGGCACTTTGGCAGCGGGTCCCGGAGCAGAAGGACCCCCAGCCTCCAAATTACTGCTGAAGCGGGAGGCCCCCACCGCCAAAGACCCCAGGCCCCCTGAATCCTCTGGTCGGCCCTGGCCCAAGCTAGGGTGACAAGACAGCAAATGTGAAAAATCGGGACGGGGGGGTGTGAGGTAATAGGAGCCTATATAAGAAAAAGACCCAAAAATTGGGACTGTCCCTATAAAATCGGGACATCTGGTCACCCTAGCCCAAGTCTAAGTGTCTACACTGCAATATTTATTCTGTCAACACAAGCCCGACAAGTGCAAGTCAATTGACTCGGGACCAGCTCCAACGTGGGTCTTTTGCTGCAGTGCAGATAGACCCAGATGTGTTAGTTATTATAAATGCCCTGTCTATACACAAGTAAGCTGAGACTCAGGCCCATTTTACAAAAAATGTCTTCTGATTCTGGGTGCCATGACTATCAGGTATTGTAGGAACAGCACCCAAAATTAGTGGCTACTTCTGAAAATGTTGGTCTTATTGACTTGCAGACATCAATTCATTGATAGAACCAAGAACTGAACCCAGGAATCCTGACCACCAGTTTCCTGCTGTAACCACTAGACAGACTCCACCTTCATGGCTGGGACACACTGACTAGCATTTTATGACCATGATTATTCCCAGCAACAGGGCTTCGAGCTATGACAAAACAGCACAGATGATTAGTGCTCCCACAAATATTATTAAGGTGCACATGGAAACTCTGAGTAGAGGGTTTTGTTGGGTTTCTCACTGCTAAAAGTTTGAGTAATGCTTTTCATTAGTATTTGTCATCTTGGAACTGATGGATGTCTCCTTCTCTTGACAAAACTGTAATGAGTAGAGAAAATAGAACATACATCTGTTGTAGTGATAGTGATTGTGGTTGTGGCCAGAATAAAGAATGGCTCACATTTAACCCAGTTTTGCTACAATCTTAACATTTGAATTGACTGATCCGTCCTTGGATGTCACAGAGCAATGGTGGTAGAATTCGGTGCACCATTTAGCACCATTTCCATCCATTTTTAGGTGCCTCACTGAGATACAAGACACCTTTGGGCGTTAGGGACTTTCAGTGGCAATGCTGGGAGGGAAGGACATGGTTTTAAGCCTTGCTTGGAAATTATTTATTAAAAAAAAGGATCAGGGGAAAGGATGACTCTAGATAACCCAGGTCAGTAGTGTCTAAATATTGCTACCATCGATGTTATGAGAAAAAAGGAATTAGTGGCTTTGGGTTTATTTCTCCTGGACAAGTACCCCATTTCATAAGAACAGGCCTTATCGTTGGGACCCACAACAGAAACACTGAGAATGGAATGAACACTGAACGACTTTGTAATCCCTCAAAGTGTCTCCTTATGGCTGGGTTCAAGCACAGCCATGAGAAAACCTGGCCTTTTCTGTGGCTAAATAGAGAACTTATTCTTGTAGACTGGCATATCTTTCCCAAGCATGAAATTTACTTTCAAAATGAAAAATTATTTAATCCACATACATAACACATGATAGAAACAGGAGTATGTTGCAACCTCTTGCACAGGTTATGGGGGAAAGAAATTGGATAAAGTCTGAGGAAGTCACTCTGTATGCATATGGCTGGATGCAGGAGCAGCATCTCTGTAAAGAGTTTTCTTAATAAAGAGCCAGTTTAGTTTTAGAAACATGGAGTCCTTTCATGTTATTACCTAGTACATGAAAGAATAGTTGGCATTAGCATTCTGAGGCCCAGATCACATCTGGGGAGAAGCCCACAGGAGAGTGTGATGGGAAACTCTAGAAGGTTTATCTTTCAGATTTCAGGACACCATCCTCTCTAGGAAGAGGGGATTGGGAAGAAGGGGCTACTGAAAGGGCAGGGGACAAAGCTCTTAAAACCCCAGAGATCCCTTGGAGCCAAGGAGAAGGTCTACTTCAGATCCAGAATACACTCTGCGGAGAAATTCTGGTATATACTGTCATAAACAGATAGCTAAGGGTTAATGTCTCTTTCACCTGAAACACCTGACCAGAGAACCAATCAGGAAACTGGATTTTTTCAACTTTGGGTGGAGGGAATTGTGTCTCTGAGTCTTTTGTCTGTCTGCCTGCTGTCTCTGAGCTTTGGAGAAGTAGTTCTATTTTCTAATCTTCTGTTTCTAAGTGTAAGGACAAAGAGATCAGATAGTAAGTTCTATGGTTTCTTTTCTTTGGTATTTGCATGAATATAAGTGCTGGAGTGCTTTGATTTGTATTCTTTTTGAATAAGGCTGTTTATTCAATATTCTTTTAAGCAATTGACCCTGTGTTGTATCATCTTAATACAGAGAGAACATTTGTATTTTTTTTTCTTTTTTATATAAAGCTTTCTTTTAAGACCTGTTGGAGTTTTCTTTACTTCAGGGAAATTGAGTCTGTACTCACCAGGGAATTGGTGGGAGGAAGAAATCAAGGGGAGAGCTGTGTGTTGAATTGCTAGCCTGATTTTGCATTTCCTCTGGGTGAAGAGGAAAGGGCTTTTGTTCCAGGATTGGGAACGGAGAGGGGGAATCACTCTGCGTAGTTTCACAGAGCTTGTGTCTGTGTATCTCTCCAGGAGCACCTGGAGGGGGGAAGGGAATCAGGATTATTTCCCTTTGTTGTGAGACTCAAGGGATTTGGGTCTTGGGGTCCCCAGGGAAGGTTTTTTCAGGGGGACCAGAGTGCCCCAAAACACTCTAATTTTTGGGTGGTGGCAGCAGGTACCAGGTCCAAGCTGGTGACTAAGCTTGGAGGTTTTCATGCTAACCCCCATATTTTGGACGCTAAGGTCCAGATCTGGGAATAAGGTTATGATATGGTGTAGCAGCGGCGGGAGATAGACAGAATCCAGAAGCCAGTAGGAATATTATATTTTTCTTTTCTCTGCTAAGGGTTTTTTAGCAGAGAGAAACAGTTTGGTTTTAAAAGGGAACCAGAGAGAATTTTTTTTTTCTGCTCTCTCTAGCAGTTTGTGGTTTGCATGTTAAGCGAGAAGACTGTTAAGGGTCTTTTGTCATGCAATAGCCCTCCCATTAGGAGGCAAGTACCAGCACTTATATGCATGCCAATAAAGTGGTTTTTCTGGTTTCCCTTCATTGAACATTAGCTAGAGAGAGAAAAGGAAAAAAGCACTGTTGCTAGGCAGACTTCAGGAGGCAACAGAGAACCTGCAGTTCAGAGGATAAACACCGGAGGGCACCCCAACACAAGAAAACAGGAATCATGACTTCTAAGGCAAAAATTAAGGCCGAAGAGCAATTCAAAGAAGCTGAACACAGGCGACAAATGGAGATGAAAGAAAGAGAAGAACAAATCAAAGAGGCAGCACACAAAAGAAAACTAGAAGAAGAAGAGGTGGCCCACCGAAGGAAACAAGCAGAAGAAGAGGCAGCCCACAGAAGACAGATAGAACTCCAGAGGGAAGCCCACCAACAGGCCATGGAATTAGAAAAGGCTAAGCAACAGACTCCAGCCAATCCTAACAACCCATCGCCCATTATTGCTCCACAGCACAGGAAATTTCCCACCTACAAGGCAGGTGATGACACCGAGGCCTTCTTGGAAAATTTTGAAAGAGCCTGTCTTGGGTACAGCATCCCCGAAGACCAGTACATGGTAGAATTAAGGCCACAGCTCAGTGGACCTTTAGCAGAGGTGGCAGCTGAAATGCCTAAGCAGCAAATGAATGACTATAAACTTTTTCAAAACAAGGCCAGATACAGGATGGGGATAACCCCAGATCATGCCCGTCGGCGCTTCAGAACCCAAAAGTGGAAACCAGAGGTGTCATTTCCCAAACACGCCTACTACATTGCAAAACACTATGAGGCCTGGCTAACAGGAAACAACATTCAAACCTTGGAAGAACTGAACCTCCTCATACAAATGGAGCAGTTCTTGGATGGTGTTCCTGAAGACATCACACGGTACATACAAGATAGAAATCCCAAAGATATCGCTGAGGCGGGGGAGATTGGAGCCAAATGGATGGAACTGGCAGAAAGCAAGAAAGCTACTGTCAAGGGGAACGATTACCCCAGGGGGCACACAGACCATAAACCCTACAACCGAGGACAGCCAAAGACCCCACATACCACCCAAGTAAAGCCACAGATACCCTACCCTTCAACCTCATCAGTCTCCAGTAACTCACCTCGGCCCAGTGACCCATCAGATGGAAGATGCTTTAAGTGTAATGAACTGGGACATATCAAGGCCAACTGTCCCAAGAACACCATGCGAGTGCAATTCATTACACCACCATCACCCCAAAGATCCCCAGGCCCAGATGCCTCTCAAATACCCTTGGAGCGAAGGGAAAATTTGAGAGTGGGCGGAAAGAAGGTTACTGCGTGGAGAGACACGGGGGCACAAGTGTCAGCTATCCACCAATCCTTCGTTGACCCCAAATTCATCAACCCAAAGGCCAAAGTTACAATTTACCCCTTCATGTCACAAGCTGTAGACTTGCCTACAGCTCAACTACCTGTCCAGTACAAAGGCTGGTCAGGAATGTGGACTTTTGCAGTCTATGACAATTATCCTATCCCCATGCTACTGGGGGAAGACTTGGCCAACCAGGTGAGGCGGGCCAAGAGAGTGGGAATGGTTACCCGTAGCCAAACCAGGCAAGCTTCCAGACCCATTCCTGTTCCTGAGCCGTCCACAGAGGCCCCGTCTGTGTTACCAGAGACCCAGACAGAGGTAGTGGACCCGGATTCCATGCCTACCACTGAAACAGCCACAGCATCTCCAGTCCCAGGCCCGGAACTGGAACAGCAACCAGCACCAGCAAGTGCAACCACATCTTCAAACTCAACGCCAGAGGGCGCCAGCGAGCCAGGACTGGCAGAAGCAACAGACAGCCATACCCAAAAGGCTCAGCCAGAGCCTGAAATACCCTCAGGTGCACCAGCGGAGAGCGGTTCACCAGCAACGGAAACAACCCCATCACCTACATCGCTTCCAGAGGGACCAAGCCCAAGTCCACAGTCTGAGGAAGAACTGGTGACCCCAGCCTCAAGGGAACAGTTCCAGGCTGAGCAGGAAGCAGATGACAGCCTTCAGAAAGCGTGGGCGGCGGCACGGAGCACCCCACCGCCTCTCAGCTCTTCTAATCGATCCCGGTTTGTTATAGACCAAGGACTTTTATACAAGGAAATTCTTTCTGGTGGACACCGGGAAGAATGGCAGCCGCAAAAACAGTTGGTGGTTCCAACTAAGTACCGGGGGAAGCTCTTAAGCTTAGCCCATGATCATCCCAGTGGCCATGCTGGGGTGAACCGAACCAAGGACCGGTTGGGGAAGTCCTTCCACTGGGAGGGATGGGCAAGGATGTTGCCAAGTATGTCCGGTCTTGTGAGGTATGCCAAAGAGTGGGTAAGCCTCAAGACCAGGTCAAGGCCCCTCTCCAGCCACTCCCCATAATTGAGGTCCCATTTCAGCGAGTAGCTGTGGATATTCTGGGCCCTTTTCCAAAAAAGACGCCCAGAGGAAAGCAGTACGTACTGACTTTAGTGGACTTTGCTACCCGATGGCCAGAAGCAGTAGCTCTAGGCAACACCAGGGCTAACACTGTGTGCCTGGCCCTAACAGACATCTTTGCCAGGGTAGGTTGGCCCTCCGACATCCTTACAGATTCAGGGTCTAATTTCCTGGCAGGGACCATGGAAAAACTGTGGGAAACTCATGGGGTGAATCACTTGGTTGCCACCCCGTACCACCATCAAACCAATGGCCTGGTGGAAAGGTTCAATGGAACTTTGGGGGCCATGATACGAAAATTCATCAACGAATTCTCCAATAATTGGGACCTAGTGTTGCAGCAGTTGCTGTTTGCCTACAGGGCTGTACCACATCCCAGTTTAGGGTTTTCACCATTTGAACTTGTGTATGGTCACGAGGTTAAGGGGCCATTACAGTTGGTGAAGCAACAATGGGAGGGGTTTACGCCTTCTCCAGGAACTAACATTCTGGACTTTGTAAGCAACCTACAAAGCACCCTGCAACGCTCTTTAGCCCTTGCTAGAGAGAACCTAAAGGATGCTCAGGAAGAGCAAAAGGCCTGGTATAACAGACATGCCAGAGAACGTTCCTTCAAGGTAGGAGACCAGGTTATGGTCTTGAAGGCGCAACAGGCCCATAAGATGGAAGCATCATGGGAAGGGCCATTCACGGTCCAAGAGCGCCTGGGAGCTGTAAACTACCTCATAGCATTTCCCAATTCCTCACTAAAGCCTAAAGTGTACCATGTTAATTCTCTCAAGCCTTTCTATTCCAGAGACTTACAGGTTTGTCAGTTTACAGTCCAGGGAGATGATGCTGAGTGGCCTGATGGTGTCTACTACGACGGAAAAAAAGACGGTGGCGTGGAAGAGGTGAACCTCTCAACCACCCTGGAACGTCTGCAGCGGCAACAAATCAAGGAGCTGTGCACTAGCTTCGCCCCATTGTTCTCAGCCACCCCAGGACGGACTGAACGGGCATACCACTCCATTGATACAGGTAATGCTCACCCAATCAGAACCCCACCCTACCGGGTGTCTCCTCATGCCCAAGCTGCTATAGAACGGGAGATCCAGAACATGCTACAGATGGGTATAATCCGCTCATCTACCAGTGCATGGGCATCTCCAGTGGTTCTGGTACCCAAACCAGATGGGGAAATACGCTTTTGCGTGGACTACCGTAAGCTAAATGCTGTAACACGTCCGGACAACTATCCAATGCCACGCACTGATGAGCTATTGGAAAAGTTGGGACGTGCCCAGTTCATCTCTACAATAGACTTAACCAAGGGGTACTGGCAAGTACCGCTAGATGAACCTGCCAAGGAGAGGTCAGCATTCGTCACCCATGCGGGGGTGTATGAATTCAATGTCCTTCCTTTCGGCCTTCGAAATGCACCCGCCACCTTCCAGAGGCTGGTAGACGGTCTACTAGCTGGACTGGGAGAATTTGCAGTTGCCTACCTCGATGATGTGGCCATTTTTTCAGACTCCTGGCCCGAACACCTACTACACCTGGAAAAGGTCTTTGAGCGCATCAGGCAGGCAGGACTAACTGTTAAGGCCAAAAAGTGTCAAATAGGCCAAAACAGAGTGACTTACCTGGGGCACCAGGTAGGTCGAGGAACCATAAACCCCCTACAGGCCAAGGTGGACGCTATCCAAAAGTGGCCTGTCCCAAGGTCAAAGAAACAGGTCCAATCCTTCTTAGGCTTGGCCGGATACTACCGGCGATTTGTACCACACTACAGCCAAATCGCTGCCCCATTGACCGACCTAACCAAAAAGACCCAGCCAAATGCCGTTAAGTGGACTGATGAGTGTCAAAAAGCCTTTACCCAGCTTAAGGCAACGCTCATGTCTGACCCTGTACTCAGGGCCCCGGACTTTGACAAGCCATTCCTAGTAACCACGGATGCATCTGAGCGTGGTATAGGAGCAGTGCTCATGCAGGAAGCAACAGATCACAACTTCCATCCTGTCGTGTTCCTCAGCAAGAAACTGTCTGAGAGGGAAAGTCACTGGTCAGTCAGTGAAAAGGAATGCTATGCCATTGTGTACGCCCTGGAAAAGCTACGCCCATATGTTTGGGGACGGCGGTTCAAACTACAAACTGACCATGCTGCACTAAAGTGGCTTCATACTGCCAAGGGGAACAACAAAAAACTTCTTCGTTGGAGTTTAGCTCTCCAAGATTTTGATTTTGAAATTCAACACATCACAGGAGCTTCTAACAAAGTTGCTGATGCACTCTCCCGTGAGAGTTTCCCAGAATCCAGTAGTTAAAAAGTGTTCTTAAAATGTAAAAGTCTGTTGGTTATATACTTAGTAGTATATGTAAAGGTGCATGTGTTGTATTAATCTGTTTATTTTCAAGTTCTAGAAGGAAATTGCCGCCAGTGAGCTTCCCCACTGTCTGCAATTTGGGGGGCGTGTCATAAACAGATAGCTAAGGGTTAATGTCTCTTTCACCTGAAACACCTGACCAGAGAACCAATCAGGAAACTGGATTTTTTCAACTTTGGGTGGAGGGAATTGTGTCTCTGAGTCTTTTGTCTGTCTGCCTGCTGTCTCTGAGCTTTGGAGAAGTAGTTCTATTTTCTAATCTTCTGTTTCTAAGTGTAAGGACAAAGAGATCAGATAGTAAGTTCTATGGTTTCTTTTCTTTGGTATTTGCATGAATATAAGTGCTGGAGTGCTTTGATTTGTATTCTTTTTGAATAAGGCTGTTTATTCAATATTCTTTTAAGCAATTGACCCTGTGTTGTATCATCTTAATACAGAGAGAACATTTGTATTTTTTTTTCTTTTTTATATAAAGCTTTCTTTTAAGACCTGTTGGAGTTTTCTTTACTTCAGGGAAATTGAGTCTGTACTCACCAGGGAATTGGTGGGAGGAAGAAATCAAGGGGAGAGCTGTGTGTTGAATTGCTAGCCTGATTTTGCATTTCCTCTGGGTGAAGAGGAAAGGGCTTTTGTTCCAGGATTGGGAACGGAGAGGGGGAATCACTCTGCGTAGTTTCACAGAGCTTGTGTCTGTGTATCTCTCCAGGAGCACCTGGAGGGGGGAAGGGAATCAGGATTATTTCCCTTTGTTGTGAGACTCAAGGGATTTGGGTCTTGGGGTCCCCAGGGAAGGTTTTTTCAGGGGGACCAGAGTGCCCCAAAACACTCTAATTTTTGGGTGGTGGCAGCAGGTACCAGGTCCAAGCTGGTGACTAAGCTTGGAGGTTTTCATGCTAACCCCCATATTTTGGACGCTAAGGTCCAGATCTGGGAATAAGGTTATAACATATACACCTTACCGAACTCCACCAGAGAAGTAGACAGCATCATGAAACAGACCACCCAAATAGCAGAAGAAAATCTGCTTCAATATCGAAGTCACCTACCACCCCACACTGGAACCCATGTGGAGTATCAAACAATCTACAACCCATACTTGATCGGGACTCCATTCTGAAAGAAATCCTTCCTGAACCCCCTCTTCTGGCCTTCAAACAGACCCTCCAACCTCTCCAAGTTCATCATCAGAAGCAAGTTCATCACAGACCAGGACACATGAACTCAAAGCAGCACCAGACCCTGCCAGAACAACAGATGCAAAACCCACAGACATAACTCCACTGCTACTATGATCAACACCCCCCACAACACATCTTGCAAGATCCCTGGGTCCTACACCTGCCTGTCACAACATGTGCTGTACCTCATCCAGTGTACTAAATGCTCAAACAACAACTATGTGAGCAAAACCAGATAATCACTACATTGTTGAATGAACTCACCAGGGAAAATTATCAAAGACAAAAACACCATATTAACTGTGGGTGAGCACTTTTCACAAAGCAATCACTTTATAGCTGACCTGTCAGTCCTCATCCTCAAAGGAAACCTGCACAACATGTTCAAAAGACGAGCCTGGGAACTTCAATTCATAACTTTGTTAGACACTAAAAATCATGAACTGAATAGAGATGGCTTATTACAACAATCTATAACCCACTAACAACCCCCACATACACTTTCTTTACTCCCTATGGCTGAAAGAGTATTAACAGGACATTTCACATTGAATGCTCCCTTTAAGTGTGTTAAGTACTTATGCTAAACAGTCTGTTCCACCTGGTATTTAGCTGTCACACTGAGTAAGTTTTCCAGACCTGAAGAAGAGCTCTGTATACGTTCGAAAACTTGTCTCTCTCTCCAACAGAAAATGGTCCAATAAAAAATATTACCTCACCCTGCTTGTCCTCCAGATCCACACAGGCAGTAGCCATTGTCCATGGATGGTTACCCCTCCTTGTGGCTCTGCTGTTCTCCTTAGCCCCCTGGCAGAATGGCTCTTGCAGGAGAGGACTCAGTAGGCGTCAGTGCTAATTACAACATCATGAATACTCCCACCCAGATTTCTTTATTCATGGGCAGAGGAGGAGATGCTGCTATATCTGTAGCCAGAAAATGGTTCCCTGCTTCCCCCATTGACCCACAAGGTCTTATGGAAGGAAACGCCTACTGAACACCAACAGAAGGGTTTCCTTGGAGAGCAGGGGATGGTGCAGTAAAGGTACCCAACTACGTAGACTGCTTCTGCTAGATCCCCTCCACTTGAGACAACAGAGGCTTTAGAGTTATTATCACCATGTAACTCTTCAAGGTGACCCAGATCCATAATATTCATGCTATAGTGCCCAGAATTTTACTCTGATATTCAGTGAATATGCTGAAAGACAACTGACAAACAGAGTGGGAAGTAAGGGGTGAAAGCAATAAATTTATCACTACCATCACCAAGGGTGCTGGAGCCTTCCCAAAAGTGGGGGAGCTGAGGGCACCAGCCCCTTTGAGACCCCTCCCCTCCTGTTCCCCCAGAGGCCCTGCCCAAGGCCAAGTCAGAAGCCAGAGCAGGGCCAGGGGGCCAAAAGCAGCCCCTTGCCCATGTCCCCACCCCCAGTCCCACTTCCCAACCCGGCTCCGGGGGAGGAGGGGTGCCTCAGAGCCGCAGTCCAGCTATGATTAGAGCTGTGTGGGCATCTGTGGGCAGCCACAGTGGACCCTCCACCTGCCCATGGTGCAGTGGGCCTGAGCAGCCCCCAGCCCATGTCCTCGCTCCCCAGACTCCCCACGCAAGGCAGGTGGAGAGTCCGCAGCTCCCCTGCCTGCACAGCTCTTACCGTGGTCAGGCTCTGGCTCCAAGCCCCTCTGGCCAGAGCCAGGTCAGGGAGCGCTGCACGGGGCCATGGGCAGCTGCCTGTGGTGAGCTGGCAAAGAGTCATGGACCCTCCACCTGCCCTGGGCTGGATGGGGCCACGGACTGGGGTATACCGTCAACCCTACCACCACTACCCGCATCGTGGGCAGGTGGAGGGTCCACACGGTTCTCACAACTGCCTGGGCTCCACGCTGGTCTGGCCGGGAACTGGGACCTCAGGGCGAAGAGGAGGGGAAGCGGGCATGGTCCACCCTGAGGAAAAGTGGAGTGGGCAGGCCCGTCTACTTTCAAAAAGTGGGAAGGCCGTGGCCTCCTGCCCTCATCCCCGTTCTGGCACCACTGACTATCACCGCTTTGGTGTTTTTATCTCCCTAATGAGAGACTAGAGGATTCAAAGAGAACCATCTTGACTTTAAAACCTTTCCCTTCAACAAACGTCAGTTTCAGTTTCAAATTTACATGTTGCTGCCTAAATCAGAGTGTACAGTTCTGCTTCTTTCCTGTTATTAACTGGCACCTCTCGTTAGCTGTTGCTGATCCATGTTTTGGTGCTGATAAAATAAGATCGATACACTGTTGTTAATTCTTCCACTCTACTCGGTGCTGATAAGGCCCTAGCTAGAGTATTGTGTCCAGTTCTGGGTGCCACATTTTAGGAAAGATGTGAACAAATTAGAGAAAGTCCAGAGGAAAGCAACAAAAATGATTAAAGATCTAGAAAACATTCGCTACAAGGAAAGATTGAAAAAAAATGGGTTTGTTTAATCTGGAGAAGCGAAGACTAAGGGCTGACATAACCGTTTTCAAATGACTGCAAGGAGGAGGGTGAAAAATTGTTCTTAACCTCTGGGGATAGGACAAGAAGCAAAGGGCTTAAATTGCAGTAAGGGAGGTTTAGGCTGGGCAATAGGAAAAACTTTCTAACTGTCAGGGTGGTTAAGCACTAGAACAACTTGCCTAGAGAGATTGTGGAATCTGAATGATTGGAGGTTTTTAATACCAGGTTAGACAAACGTGTCAGGACTAACCTAATTATTACTTAGTCCTGCCATGAATGCAGGGCTGCACTAGATAGCCTATTGAAGTCCCTTCCAGTCCTACACTTCTATGATTCTAGTTTTGAGTCTTGCTGAGATGGGCTCACTGCATCCATTGCTTCCAGACATATCTCCTTTGGCTCCGGATTTCAATATAACAGAATGTAAACTGGCTCTGAAAACAGAATATTGTAAATTCCAAGCTCAAATTCATATCATTCTTGCTTGGCAGCTAAACATCCAACACTTCCTAAATAACTCTGTGTCCCTTACACACATCTGACACAGCTATATTAGCCATATAGTTTTAATATTGTATAAAGCATTGTGAGCTCCTCATTCCATGCCAGCTTGGAGGTGCTCTTCCAATTGTTCTTGGCTACAAAATGGCACAAAATGCACTTTAGAGTCAAAGTAAATAAACTATTGGCACCAACCTGTCTTGGAGCAAACATTCAGGATGCTCTGTTTCACTTAACAGCTCAGAACATGTCTGCACTTATGGAGTGATTAAATTTTTCCAGTTTTGTCATGTCAGGGCTAAAGGTTTGCCAAATGAGGAGTTTTATTTTCAATAGGAGAAATTCATAGACAAGTCATCTATGCTTCCTAGTCTAACCTCTATTATTTTTCAATGATCTGGTGCCCCCGAGGCAACTGCTGATCATCAACCTCAGAGACAACATCCCAATGGGGCAAGGGAGGTGCACATCTCGCCTTCCTGTTTTTATGAACGATTGCATGGTAGAACAAGACTAAATCCGCACTTTGCTAGTTTGCTTGTTTTTTCCCAGAGGAGAATCCACCCCTCGTTCCTGGGCACCTATTTAAGATATTTCAGGAGGTAGATCTACACTTTTTTTCCACAGATGTTTTTCAATTTCACACTTCCAAAAGTCACTGTACTACTGACTTGCAAAGCTCTTGTACATTCCTCCAGAGGAGTACCAGTCTAGATCAAGCACCCTGTCTTATCCACCTTCTTTCTTTCATTCAGCTCTTTCCTCTGACTTTAGATTTTCCTCACTCCACCTTTGCTGAGAAAGTAAACACCAACTGCTTCCTGCCTCATTCTGTTGTCACTATAGCTGTGTCTCTGTTGACTTTGACTCTATGGCACACCCATCATCTATAGAGCTCCTGAACTCTGAGGGATTTCCCCAAGACGTAGATGCACACCAAATCCTACCAAAGCTCTGGGTCTCTGTCATGACAGCTGTGCACTAGGTTCACAGGTAAGACAACTTAAGCACTTAATTTTTCTGCGCCTCAGTTTCCTCATTTGTAAAATGCAGCTAATGCTTCCCTTCCTCATGGAGGACCGTGATCATTATTTATATCCAAATTCACAGTCAGACTATCAGTTGTAAATAGATACAAGAATTGTGTGTGCCTTTATCATAACAGCTCACTAGAGAAGGAGTTGATTGCTTAGATGAGAATCAAAAACCCTTTGTGAATGAGAGAGATATTTCTATCTTTTGCCTATCAGCATTTAACATACTCTGCAGAGTCATTGCAAAAAAATCAACACTACGGCTATGTCCACACTACCACTTATGTTGGCAAAACTTATGTCACTCGGGGGTATGAATAGACCACCCCGAGTGACATAGTTACACTGACGTAAGCGCTAGCGTAACTCTTGGCGGGAGAGTTTCTTATGCCACTCATGAGGGTGGGGTTTTTATTTGTACACCATCGGCATAGAGCATCTTTACCACACACGCTACAGTGGCACAGCTGTATTAGCACAGCTGCGCTGCTGCAGAGCTGTAAGTGGAGAAATGGTCTTAGGCCATGACTTCTTGGGCCCTCCAAAATCATTTTCATAGAATCATAGAATGTCAGGGTTGGAGGAGACCTCAGGAGGTCATCTAGTCCAACCCTTTGCTCAAAGCAGGACCAACGCCAACTGAATCATCCCAGCCAGGGCTCTGTCAAGCCTGGCCATTATAAACCTCTAAGGAAGGGGATTCCACCACCTCCCTAGGTAACCTATTCCACTGATTCACCACCCTCCTAGTGAAAAAGTTTTTCCTAATATCCAACCTGTTTACATCTTGTTATAAAGTTTTAAAATGTGCTTTAGTCTTTCCTTTGATCTGAACTTTGAGGTAGGCACAAGCAGGCCAAGAAGGTGAATGTTTCTTAGGTACTTGCCACCTCAGATTGATATTTTTCTTGAAGACCGCCCTTTCAGTGGTAGGATTTTAAGAGCCCCTTGATTCTTTCAAAAAACAAATAGCTAGCAAAGGACTTTGCATCATAAACTGTAACTTGTTACCAGTCTGTCAGCTTTTGAAGCTATTTGACCAGAGGCAGGTAAATAGACTTACCAGGCTGTGCTGAATTTATTCTAAAAGCACTTCCTGCAGATACTCCAAGAAGATAGGACATGCTATATTAGATCTAACCAATGGGCCATGTAGTCCAGTCTCCTGTTTCCAACAGTGGCCAACACCAGATGCTTCAGATGTTACATTTAGGCCTATTCACTTAGGCTCTTTGTAGAATATACTTGAATGGTTTGGAATTATATTGCAGCATGCTGAGAAGAAAATTGAAGGTACAGAAATCACATAAGGTGGCTGAAATGTAACTCAAACTGAGACTATTACTAACTAGAGAGCCATGAGAAATCAGTTGGAAGAGGTGTAAAAGAAGAGCTGTGAAATGATGTGCTGTTGTGTGGACATCTAGTGGTAGTTTTTGGAACTATGTGCCTTTTTTCTAAAGCCCAGGCATATGATATCAAGAGATGATAAAGATGATGCAGTTAGAAATAAAGAAGCAACATGGTGCAGATCTGAGACCAAAATGAAGTTGTATGTTTGTGAGTAAATATTGTATTTAAAAGCTGGAAAGCAAGGTCACAAGAGATGGATGATTTTAAAAGATCTAAGTGTAACTTTACCATCTATGCCAGGGGTAGGCAACCTATGGCATGCGTGCCGAAGGTGGCACATGGGCTGATCTTCAGTGGCACTCACACTGCCCGGGTCCTGGCCACCGGTCCGGGGGGCTCTGCATTTTAATTTAATGTTAAATGAAGCTTCTTAAACTTTTTGAAAACTTTATTTACTTTACATACAACAATAGTTTAGTTATATATTATAGACTTATAGGAAGAGACCTTCTAAAAACATTAAAATGTATTATTGGCAAGCGAAACCTTAAATTAGGGTGAATAAATGAAGACTTGGCACGCCACTGCTGAAAGCTTGCTGACCCCTGATCTATGCTAATATTTGAACAATCGAGGAAATCAAACAAATGTTTCGCAGAGCAAGGAGACCTCATGTGCAAAAAAAGTGTTTTGGGTGCCACAAGTTGGGCTCCCCAAAAACGGAAGCACATGACATTTTGGCATTAGCTATTATCTTGTTGGCTGATGTGCAAATTCAGAATTGACTGCAAATCTTAATTGAACCCAAGATAAAAACAACTTTTTGAGACACTTGGATGCATGTACTAATGATTCCTGTAGTGCAAATTCTGTGAGAATGCTGTTACTCAGAGAGAAATATTTCATTCAAATGACATGAGTTCTGACAGTCCACACCTAATCTATAGATTGATACATTCATGGCAAGGCAAAAGAGCAAATTATAAATCATGGGCTAGGTTCTCAGCTGGTGTAAATCAACATTACTCCATTGAAGTCTGACAAGCTACACTGATTTACACTAGCTCAGGACCTGGCACTGTCTGAGGAGAGTTGGACAATGATCTCAATTGAAACTCCAGATCCAAACATAGGAATTTCCATACCAGATCAGCAGCTAGGTCCATCTAGTCCAGTGTCCTGTCTCTGACAGTGGCCAGCAGCAATGGCTCAGAAGAAAGTGAAAGAATCCTGCAATAGGCAGATGTAGTGCAACCTGGCCTCCATATTAGATTTCATCTTGATCTTTATTGGTTAGAGACAGGGATAAGCCTGGAAGCACATGACTTAATATCGCTTACACACAATTTTTAGCACTATTATGACAGCTCTATAAATTCTTGATACCCATATAAATTTCTTATCCTTTTTTAAAATCTTGCTGAATTCTTTACCTCAACGACTTCTTGTGGCAATTAGTTCTATGGTTTAATTATATTTTGGGGGAGGAAAGTATTTTCTTTTATTGGTATTGAATTTCTCCCCTTTTAGTTTCATTGACTGTCCCCTTGCTTTTGTATTATGAGACAGGGAGAACAGAAATATCTGATCTACCTTCTCTATTCCATTCTTTATTTTATATACTTTTATCCCAGTCTTGTCAATCTCTCTTTGGATATATGTTTTCCCATGCCCTTGTCCCTGGATCACTCTTGTTGCCTCTCTCTCGACCCCCCTCTAGTTCTGTACACCTTTATTGAGGTGGAGTGACCAATCATCCCTAGCCTTTGGTGAAAGTCCAGATCCGGATGTGGCTCTGTACTCATTAGCTCATCCCCAGACTAATGTGTGTGTTCAGGTCATATTTATCAAATAGATCGAGGTGACAACTGTAAAGTAAAATCCGATTCATACAATCACAAGGTTCAGAAAATAGCCACATCCATGGAGTTTTCAAGAAATGGGCAGCAGAGCATTACATTTTCAATCTAAGCCCTTTGTTCCCTTTGTGTTTCCTACAAGTAGACAACAGCTTTGTCTCCTTTAAAGTGTCCTTTAAAAGGTTCCTTCTCAGCAGGGAGTTAAAAGTCCTGCTTCTGGATAGTCAGAAGGTTCTGACTTTTAGTTAGTGTGTAGTAGTTAATGACATTTGACCCATGACTCAGAAAAAGATCAAGGCTAGAAAGTAAGAAGCTACAAAGTAGTTAATTGGTTATGGGTTGCCACTCACCACTAGCATGCCTCCTGTTGTCTAGGTCTAGGATAGTAGTTCTTGCTGCTTCAGCTGCCCCCTTGGGGCTGGTTGCTCACTCTGTAATAATCTTTCTTCTGATAATGTGGCCTTCTGGTCAGGTCACCATTTTGCTACCCCTTCCAGGATTACAAAGTCCAACAGGACCACTGTCGAGATGCCTTCTCTGGACAGTGTTCGACCCTGGGCTTGGGGCTTTGTGCCGTTATACCAGTGGTGGGCAGAGGAACCTGGGCCCACTCACTACACCAGGTTCCAGCCCAAGGACCCTACATCCAGCAATACAGGTCCTCAATTACTGTCCCTTAGCTCCTTCCTACTCAACCTCTATATCTTCTCTGACCTACTTTAGCCTAACATACTCCCCGAGGCTACTTCACCCCCTCCTGGCCTCTTCCTAGACTCCTTACTCTAGGGCAGAATCCCAGGGCTAATTTTCCCCCTAGACTTCTCCCTAATGACTTCCTTCATCCCAGAGAGTGACTGCAGACTTCTTCGCCTGAAGCCCCTTTCTGCTCTCGGTTTCTTGGCTTTATGGTGCTCGCCCAGCCCTTCCCTGGCTGGGTTTCACTCTCAATTAATCCTGGTCCTCCTCCTCCCAGGTGACCTAACTGGCTACTCTGACCCTCATTGGCCAGATCAGGGCTTGTGTGGAATGCACACCCCATCACAGGAACACAAACAAAAGTTTGAAGGTAACAAAAATACACACACCCACATCCGCATCCACTTGGAATTAATGAGAAGATCAATATTCATCCCTAGCGTGACACCCATAAAGCCAATTATGTTAAACTAGAGATAAATTTGCCCGCCCCCAAACTATGTTAGAGTTTACAACTAGACTGGAGTAACAACACAAGATAATTGATAAGCAGTTACTGGTGCTGTGTGGAAGTTTCATTTGGTTTGGTTTCAAATATAGAAACAAAAGCAGCTGAGTTACATCCACGCCTTGAGATTGACAGATATTTCAGAGAAATCAGCATTGTTTTAGGGGAAAATAGATCTTGTCAAACAAACAATATTTTTGATGAGATTACATGTTTAGTTGATAGAGGTAAATGTGTTGCCATAATACACTGCTGGAAGGTATCTGACTTAGTATTGCGCCACATTCTAATTAAGAAGTTAGCACTGTCAAAATCAATGTGGAACATATTAAATGGGTTAAAAACTGGGTAACCAATAAGTCCAGAAAGTAATTGTGTATTGGGAATCATCATGCAAAAAGGGGTGTTTCTATTGGGGGAATCTCACAAGTCTGTTCTTGACCCAATGCTAGTCAATATCTTCAATGATCTGAAAGAAAATACAAATCATTGCTAATAAAGTTTGCAGATGACACACATGTGGTGTAGACTCGTAGACTTTAAGGTCAGAAGGGACCATTATGATCATCTAGTCTGACCTCCTGCACAATGCAGGCCACAGAATCTCACCCACCCACTCCTGTAACAAACCCCTAACCTATGTTTGAGTTATTGAAGTCCTCAGATTGTGGTTTGAAGACCTCAAGCTGCAGAGAATCCTCCAGCAAGTGACCTGTGCCCCATGCTGCAGAGGAAGGCAAAAAACCTCCAAAGCCTCTACCAATCTGCCCTGGAAGTAAATTCCTTCCTGACCCCAAATATGGCGATCAGTTAAACCCTGAGCATGTGGGCAAGACTCACCAGCCAGCACCCAGGAAAGAATTCTCTGTAGTAACTCAGATCCCACCCCATCTAACATCCCATGACAGACCACTGGGCATACTTACCTACTGATAATCAAAGATCAGTTGCCAAATTAATTGCCAAAATTAGGCTATCCCATGATACCGTCCCCTCCATAAACTTATCAAGCTTAGTCTTAAAGCCAGATATGTCTTTTGCCCCCACTACTCCCCTTGGAAGGCTGTTCCAGAATTTCACTCCTCTAATGGTTAGAAACCAGGTGTACATAATGCTAAGGATATGTCTGTTTGCAGAGTGATCTGAGATCACTTGATAAGGTTGGACTGGGCTCCTTTGAGCAACATGCTTTTTAGTATAGTCACATGCAAAGTTACACATCTAGGAGCAAAGAATGTAGGTCACTCTTACAGGATGAGGGAAAGTATTGATTCTGACAAAGACCTGGTGCAATACTAACACAAAGAATTTGAATACTATCCTTGCGTGTATCTTGAGGACATTATTAAAGAGAATACTGAGTAGGAGCATGGAGGTGGTGTGACGCTGTATGGAATATCTGAGACACTATATGATATTAGTGACACCAATATTATAAAATTGCAATGAATCTTACCAGATATGCCATGTAACATATCAGTGGAAAAGTTATAATTTGTAAAAATATGATTATCATATTTATATGTATGTATCACCTTTGTATTCTGAGTTATAAATATGTATGGTATATTTGTATTTCAAACTTGTGCTGTGTTTCTGGCTGACATCCCCAAACAGAATGGCATCAGCACTTTCTAGCCTGTTCAATGGCTCATCAAGGGCAATCAGCTACACAATGAACCCAGTGAGAGAAGCCAGGGGCTTCACCTATGAGTCAGCAGGACATGTAGGGAGATGCTGGTGGATAGGGACTCCCATGTGCTCTAAGTTCGTGTTTGGGAAAAAAGCTACATGGCAAAGGATATTAAAAGGCAACTGCATCTTCTCTTTTTTGTCTTCTGCTTCTTACCTCTGGAGCAAGTTCTCTACAAACTGAAGCACTGAACAAAGGACTGACAGACCCATCCAAGCTTTGGATGTATTCCGGAGGGACTCTACAAGCCAGCAAACTCACCAGTGCTGCTAAGAACCTGATATGTGGACACTGAAGTCTTATATATGTATTTGACTGCTTGGACCATTTAACATCTCTCTTATTTTAAAAGCTTTTCTTTTATAATAAACCTTTAGTTTTAGATAGTAAAAGATTGGCTGGCAGCACGGTATTTTGGGTAAGATCCAAACTAATAATGTGGCTGGCCCTTTGGGGATCAGAACACCATTTTGTACAGTGAACAGAGTTTTTAAATAACTTCTCACTTTACTGAACCAATGTGCTGATTGGGAGCCAGAGAACTGGAATGCCGTAATGGGGGCTGTGTGATTACTTTTTTCAGCTTCTTGAAAACCAGTGGTGTGGGGGGTAACCAGGAGCACAGTTTGTTGCTGGTTGGTGAATCTAACTTCAATGTTTACCACCACTTTTGGGAGAATTTGGGCACCTGTGGGTCACAGGTGGTATTACCATTGGCTAGAGCACTGGTGAAACCATTACTAGAACTAGGTCCAATGCTGATGTCCGTACTTCAAAAAGGATGTTGACAAATTGGAAAGGGTTCAGAAAAGAACTGCAAGACTGATCCAAGTTCCAGAAAACCTTCCTTAAAGCATGACTAAAGAAGCTCGGTCTATCTTGATAACAATCTAAAAACTCCTATGTAGGCTGAAGATTTTTTATAATAGAGGTCTCTTTAATCTAGCAAAGGTATAATATATCAGAAGCTTTTAGATATATACATTAAGGCCAGAGATAAACCACAAATTTTTAATGATGAGGGTAACTAACCATTGGAATAACTTACCTAGGGATGTGGTGGATTCTCCAACACTCAGTTTTAAAATCAAAGTTGGATGTTTTTCTAAAAAATATGCTCTAGCTATGGGCTTGATGCAGGAATTTTTGTGTGAAATTCTTTAATTGATTTATACTGAAGGTCAGATAAGATCCCTTCCTGCCTTAAAATCTATGAATCACTATCTCTGTGTTGCCTAGAATCCAGGACATCTATCACGTGATCGAGTGTCATACAAGCTTGTTATGAATCCAAGACAAAAGCACATAAACTTGTGCCTGCACAGACACACTTATCTGCTTAACATCCTCCCTGTTTACTGTTAAAATTGATTCATCATCACTGTAAGCTGTCATCAAGCTTCTTTCCCAACACAGAACAGAAATATTTATTAAACAATTCTGTATTTTTAGCAATTTTAGCATACCTATTTAGGAACAGACTATGCCGTTTGCAAGGAGTTTTGGTTTGTTCTATTTTAAAAATTTCTTATTTTCCTTAACCTTATTGGCTACTTACACAGAGATGAATTAAACTCACTAGTTTTGTCTGAGAAAGTCAATTTTGCCATATACAGCTGGACAATTCCAAAACTTCGCTTGAAAGTAAATGGATCACATTTATCCTTGTTGTAACTCTTCTGAAGCCCAGAGATCTCCAGGGTCAAACTTTGTGTGAGCTCCCTTTCACACTTAACATGATTTTTTTTCATAATGACCACCACCACACCTGATATTTCTGTAATATCTTTCAGTCCAAAGCATTGCACAGCACCTGATGTACGTTACCCAAGTCTCACAGGAATAATACCACCCCATCAACAAAATGGAACACACCTGTAATTCTTTTCTACAGTACATATAGTTTTTTTAGTTTGAATTGTTCATGGATTAAATTTTTAAATGAGATTATACTCTATGTTTTTATGCTAATTAAATCATTGTAAAGAGTGCACAGTATGCAGCCATGTAAATTGTAGGAGGTAAAACGTCACAGGAGGGCATCATATTACAAGAGACTCTCACAGAGATACAAGAGCACAATGCAAGCTGAGATGAACAAAAATGTGATTAGGAGGCATGAGGTGAAGCTCTAGGGAGGTATGACAAGGGCCTCAGCAAAAATTAAAGTGCACTGAAACCTTTCTAAAGTAACACTTTGCACCTAGACAGTGCTTTGCTCTTCAGAGTGCTCAATGCTTGAGTGCCTACCTTGGTTATTAACCAGTCAACACCCAGCAACTGAGACCGCATAGTTATCAAATTATTGTCCATTCTAAATACGGGGGAATACAGTGTGGTAATGGTGACTATTTAAAGTCTAACAAGGAGTACCGTTTATCGCAACCTTAATCTTCAATGTTCTTTCCACACTTCCATTTATGTAATCCTTACAATCCTGGCAGGTCACTTTACTGATGGGGAACTGAGACAGAGATCTTAAAGTCCTGATTTTCAGAGGTGTCGAGAAACTGCAATTCCTAATTAGGTCCTAAGTGACTTGTCAGGACCACACAAGTTGGGGTGGCTGCTAGGACTAGTCATAGGAGCTTCTGGCTTCTAATCTCATTTGACCAACTTCTCTCTCACAGAAATGGTTGGTCTGATCAGCCAATACATTTATCAGCAGGTGAATTACTAAAGGTAGTTCTTGTAGCAGGCATATTTACCCCATTTCATCTCATGTGCCTCAGCAGAGATGATAATCTGTTTTCTCTTCCTTTGACTGTCTCATGCCCTTTTCCTAGCTCATCCGCTTTAATATATGGCCTTGCCACACTGTAGGAGGGCAAGAAAGCTAAACAATACAGAACAGGAAGCATTATTTCTGTACTCCCACTTCAGCTACTTCAAACACCAACAACAAAGCGTGATCACGTAAGTCATAGATCTTGTGATCCACTGTCTGATATTTTCCATCTTCACACCTGGGCTGGAATAGACATGCTCCCTTAGGAACCAAGACTCAAGGTATTTAGTATGAGAGATGGGCCAGAGATGCAACATTCAGACACAATTTGCAGCTCCCTCATCATTGGAGGTGCTTGGATTCAGTGTTCTGGCTGGGGCCTCAGTCTGTCTCTTTAGCAGAGTGGTTGTGGAGAGAAAACTTAGTTTTCTTTATACCAAAAAACCCCAAAGAAAAACAAAAACCACTCCACATTATTGCTAAAAAGTGAGAGAGAAAATCAATGTGGTATTTATCTGCACTGCTTGAAAACTCACAGCACACAACAAAGTAAAGCAAGGAAAGATAATTCACTGGGCATGGAAGAAACCCTGAGTATTTTATTTATTAGAGGCAATGTTCCCTTCTCCCTCTCCAACCCAGAACAACAGTTTGGAATGGCCATAGTTCCTCATGAAGAATACCTGTTTCTTTTAAGGCATCTTGTCCCCATTACCTCACTTCCAATTTCTTTGCTGCATTCCACTTTTCCTTTAATTTTCTTTATGTTCATCTAAACCCATTGCTTCCCCAGATTTGCTGCTTATCAATCTTTGACTCTGCACTTATCTGTTAATCTGACCCATCCATCAATAGTTTTCTAGCCATCCCTCCAGACTGTTCAGCCAGGGATTTTACTCAGACTTATCATTTTTATGTACACTGCTGCTGTCACAAGGTCACCCTTGGAAATGATTACTATGCCTCAGTGGGTACTTTTCACCTAATAAATATACAGAACTCAGTAGATCAATCATATTGTCTAGAAATCGAATCCTGTATGGCAAAGCTGAGAGGAGAAAAATGCCAAGCCATTTGATTCAGGTGCTCTCCTTTAGACATCACTTTTTGGCTGCAGCAGAAAAGGTAGTTTCTTTACTGATGTGTGGAGTAAAAGTGGCACAGAGTGGGCAGAAAACCTGGCACCTGGCAATGCCAGGACAATGGTGTCCTGGTCTGTGGTACTACAGTAATACAAACAATCGACACAGTGAGGACAGACTGGGTTCTACTCCAGAAGGCTTGGATGACTGTCAAAGGTCATGCCTGTCTATGCATGCCAGATATTCAAAACATTCCAGTTCTCTGGTCCAGCTGGTTAAGTGCTGCACAGTCTTTCAAAATAGAACTCTCACATACGGTCTTCATCCCAGTGTCAGTGAGGCCCAGACCCTTCTCCCTGAGGCTCTGTCTTCCTGCTCTTCCAACACCTCATGCCTGGAATTGGGCTTTCCCCACTGCTGACTCAAGGCCCTGACTCAGTGGCCACGGTTCTCCATTCCTGGCCAATGAGAGCTGCGGCGGACTGTGCCTGAAGACGGTCAACATAAACAAAATGTCTCGCAGCCAGCCAGAGGATCATCACGATGCCAAAAGTTGCCGATCCCTGGGTTACGGAGAGGAACATTTGAGCTTCTGGAGAATGCTGCAGTCTAGAACCTGACCACAAGGTCATTTCACTTTCAAGTCAGAGCAAGAAGAGACCCAGATATAGTAAATATTCCCTGGAAAAAAAATGTCCACAAGGGAAAAAGAGGCTACGTCTTCACTACCCGCCGTATCGGCGGGTAGCAATCGACTGCTCGGGGATCGATATATCGCGTCTCATCTAGATGCTATATATCTATCCCCAAACGTGCTTATATTGATTCCAGAACTCCACCAACCCAAACGGAGTTGCGGAGTCAATATGGGGAGTCACGGACATCGATCCCGTGCCGTGAGGACGGTGAGTAATTCGATCTTAGATACTTCGACTTCAGCTACGTTATTCACGTAGCTGAAGTTGCGTATCTGAGATCGATTTTCCCCCGTAGTGTAGACCAGCCCAGAGACTGAAGGAGCTAGACTCAGATAAAGTGCTCAGTTTGACTGGTAATGAGGTGATGGCAGAAAGGGGGTTTTCTTTCTGTAACAAAAAGACAGTAGCAGCACAACCCACTGGTCACATAGAGCAGGTGTAAATAAAGGGAACTGATGACTTCTGCAGCAAAATGACAATCGTAATGAAACTAAAGATCAGCACTTTCACCAGGCAATAGATATAAGAAGTCAGCATATTCCTCCAAACTCACTTCTTTTGAGAACTGGAAAGTCCCTTATAAGGTTAGCATAAGATGATTCCAACTGCAGTACTGTTTTTCCTTCAATAATTAATTTAGTTTGCTCAGTGAATTTTCCCTGAAGGAACTACTTAGCTATATAAGCTCAGTAGGGCAGGGAACATGCCTTATCTAAGTTTGCAAAGCAGCATGTAAATTTACAGTGTGAAATAAATGCTTATTAATAAAAATAATCCACAATCTTTTCCTCCCACTTCCCTTCTAAATCTGACGTAAGGAGACAGCACTGAGTAAAGCACGTCTGTTTACCTAGAATTTTAATCTAAGTTTATAGAACCCATTTGCTGTTAACTGGAACAGTGATCCCACAAGCCAGAGCTATTAGCTACCAAAGTCATTTCACTATGAAACGTTTGTTGGCTGGGAACCAGAATCCCCAATGTGAACATTAACAGCTTTAGTTTGCGAAGCTCCTGAGCTCTTCCTCTCCTTGGAGATCTATATGAGGTGAGGAGGGAAAGAGGTCATTGTCCCAATCTTTCCACTGCCTGAACTGGCCAGAGCTACCAACTACATAGGGGAATGCACTGTACATACACTTGTATAGTGTGGAGCAGCAGCTGTGTTCCACAGGAGACGTTGTGCCTCCTTCAGAGACAGCACTTTGCTTCTACAGTTCCTGTCAGGGTGCATATCTAGCTCCATGCTGACCCTAATGTCATGATTAGAGCTGGTTGTAAAACTTTCCACGGAAGCATATCATTGTGTCAAGGTTCCTTCCCCACTCTGAACTTTAGGGTACAGATGTGGGGACCTGCATGGACACTTCTAAGCTTAATTACTAGCTTAGATCTGGAATCACTGCCATCATCCAGAATTTTCAGTGTTTGGATCACTCCCTGTCCCCCCAAAACTTTCCCCTCCCTGGATAGCCTTGAGGGACTTCACCAATTCCCTGGTGAACACAGATCCAAACCCCTTGGATCTTAAAACAAGGAGAAATTAACCATCCCCCCTCCTTTCCCCCAACCAATCCCTGGTGAGTCCAGATCCAATCCCCTTGGATCTAAAAACAAAGAAAAATCAATCAGGTATTAAGAAAAAAAGCAGCAAAGAATCCTGCGGCACCTTATAGACTAACAGAGGTTTTGGAGCATGAGCTTTCGTAGGTGAATACCTACTTCGTCAGATGCAATTAAAAGGCTTTTAATTAAAGAAAAGAAAGGTAAAAATCATCTCTTTAAAATCAGGATGGAAAATACTTTACAGGGTAATCAGATTCATATAGCCCAGAGGAACCCCCTCTAGCCTTAGTTTCAAAGTTACGGCAAACAGAGGTAAAATTCTCTCAGCAAAAGGAACATTTACAAGTTGAGAAAACAAAAATAAGACTGACATGCCTTGCCTGGCTGTTACTTACAAGTTTGAAACATGAGAGACTGGTTCAGAAAGATTTGGAGAGCCTGGATTGATGTCTGGTCCCTCTTAGTCCCAAGAGCGAACAAACCCCCAAAACAAAGAGCACAAACAAAAGACTTCCCCCACCAAGATTTGAAAATATCTTGTCCCCTTATTGGTCCTCTGGTCAGGTGTCAGCCAGGTTTACTGAGCTTCTTAACCCTTTACAGGTAAAAGAGGCATTAACCATTAACTATCTGTTTATGACACATTGAAAATCCAAACAGTTTGCAGGAACATGTCAATTTCAACTAAATTTTCAACAGAAGAGTGTCCAAACAAACTGTTCTACCTGTTTGGTACTGATGTCAAAATGTTTTGTTTCAATAAGGTAAGACTGTTTCATTTCAACATCCACATTTTGTTTAGCCTTTTATACCATATTGTAATGTACATTTTAATGTTATATATGAATAGATATAATATTGTATTTAATATTTTATATTATAAGTTTTGACATTATCAAAACAAAATGATTTGATGTTTCCAAATCATTTTCTTTTGGATTTTCTGTTCTGTGGGAAATGTTGAATGTTGGTTCTGATTCAGAATGAAAACAAATGTCAAAATTTTAGAACTTCACATGGTATGCAAATTCTATTTCCTAACCAGCTCTAATGGTGATATGGCTTTAAAGTTCTTTATAAAGTGGTTTAGGAGATGTTTTAAGTACCATCATGACGGGGTGCACGTTGTATTTCACTGTGAAGAAGGAAACTGCAGACAGACACACATACCCCTAGGTATGAAGATTTAGAATGATTTTATCTGATAGGAAGAAGCTTATTTCAAAGCTCTACAACTATTTTCAGCCGCCTGTATTACAGAAAACTCTGATTCATGGAAACTCTAGGGCCATCTGCTGGCATGTTAAGAAAATGCAATAGAAGGTTACAAAAGTGTTACTTACATCTCGCGAAATATAAACAATGACAGGCCTACAAAAATAATACACAAAGAAGTATTTATATTAAACAGGATTGATGATAATAAAGCCATCTGTTGATGTCTATATATTCCGATAATTGCCAAAGACTTAACATGTGTCTTCTTTCCAGCTTACCATCCTCTGCTCCAGATACTTCAGTGGAACCATATGATGAGGAAATGACTCGGATGCATGTAAACACCATGCTCTTTAGGGCAGGTATTGTAGCTCCTCTGGATTTTCAAAGCATCTAATATATGATGGCTACTACCACAATCGATATGAGTAATTCCAATCATTGCCTGTATCGCTGCTTACATCACAATAGTAATGCACTTTCCAGGCTTCAGGCAGCCACTGTTCCCCTCAGTGTAGCCCTCTCCAGGACACTCTTAAACTCCTGCCCAGTTGCTTCATGTCTTCATGTTTAGAACCATAGAAACATAGGGCTGGAAAGAACCTCAAGAAGTCATCAAGTCCAGCCCCTTGTGCCAGCAGAACCAAGTAAACCTAGACCATCCCTGACAGGTTATTTGTCCAAAAATCTCTTCTCAAAAATCTCCAGTGATGGGGAGTCCATAACCTTCCTTGGAAGCCTGTTCCAATACTTACATCTTCTTATAGTTAGAAAGTTTTTCCTAATATCTAACCTAATTCTCACTTGTTGCAGGCTAAGCCTATCAGTTCTTGTCCTACCTTCAGTGGACATGGAGAACAACTGATCACTGTTCTCTTCATAACAGCCCTTAACATATTTGAAGACTTATCAGGTTCCCCCTCAGTCTTCTTTTCTCAAAACTAAACATGCCTAGTTGTTTTTTATTAAACTTTTCCTCACACATCAGGTTTTCTAAACTTTTTATCATTTTTGTTGCTTTCTTCTGGATTCTCCAATTTGTCCACCTCTTTCTTAAATTATGACTCAGAACTGGACACAGTACTCCAGCTGAGCCCTCACTAATGCCAAGTAGAGTGGGACAGTTGTCTCCTGAGTCTGACATACAACACTGCTGTTATTACACCTCAGACTCATATTAGCGTTTTTTTTCAACTGCATCACATTTTTTCCTATATTCAGTTGTGATCCATTATGCCCACCAGACTCTTTTCAGCAGAGCCAGTTATTCCCAATTTTGTAGTTATGCATTTGATTTTTTTTCTTCCTAAGTGATGTACTTTGTGTTTGTCTTTTTTTAATTTTATCTTGTTGATTTCATACTAATTCTCCAATTTTCAAGGTGTTTCAAATTCTTATCCTGTCCTCTAGACAGCTTGGTCTCATCTGCACATCTTATAAACATACTCTCCACTCCATTATCCAAGTCATTAATGAAAATACTGACTAGTACTGGATCCAGGAGTGACCCCGGAAGGACCCATTCGCTCTGTCCCCTGAGTTTGACAGCAAAGCATTAATAATTACTCTTTGAGCATGGTCTTTCACCCAGTTTTGCACTCACCTTACAGTAATTTCATCTAGATCACATTTTCCTAGTTTGCTTATGAGACTGTCATATGGGACTGCATCGAAAACTTTACTAAAATAATGATGCATTAAATCTACTGCTTCCCCCTGGCCCCATCCACTAGGCCCGTAACCCTGCTGGGTGCTTCTTTGGTATAAATCCCAGCACAATTTACTTGGTGGATAGCACCAGAACTGGAGAAGTAGCAAAAACAAAGGAAAACAGAACCAAGCTTCCAAGTGGCCAGGAGAGATCGGCGCTGCAAAGTAATGAGGGAAGATTTGATACTAATGAGTATAGAGCCCTGCACCAAGGGAAGAGAAATGAGCAGCCAAGAGGCAAACAAATGCTGTGGGTGGGATGAGCACTACTGACAACCAGTGGCATCCACTGCATTACAGGGAGTTTATTTTCAACTTCAGTCCCCAATACTGCCTGATAGCATTTTTCATGTGAGCGAGGACTATGGTTGCTACAGAGAAGGTATGAGAGCAGAACTGAGGGAAAGAGGGGAGGTGGGTCTGAAAGGATCTCAAGATTAAGACGACGATGTTTGTACTATGAAAAATCAGAGGGAAAAGAAGGAAAGATGGAGCGTAACTCTCCTTTAAAATATACATGATTTTAATAGCTACCAAACATAGCCAGGAAAAGAAATAAATGTGAGAAAAGATATCACGGGATGTTCTATATTTTTTTTTAAAGTTCTCCCATATGAAAGTCACTCTTCTACTTTTTGTAATAAAACGAGTGACAGGAAATGCTCTTCACTTAAATTTAAAAAGTAGGATGCAAAGTGCTTACAATTTCTTTTTCTAAAATGTGTTTTATGCCCCATTTACATTTTCATTACTTATGGTGCCTTTTAATAATCCCTCCTGCCGGGAAGGAGATGCCCAAAGGCCTAAATCTGTTTACCTTTGTTTATGGTTGAGAAAACAAAAGACAGATTTGTTCTTCTTCAGTAAGAAATCAGATTGATTTGATTATTACTTTTCTCACACACATAAAAGTTGTTGCTATCAATATTTTGCTTAGGAAAAACATTATGAAAGCTCTTTTTCTCTTTAGGGTTTTACTTGTAGTTTTTGCCAGTATATTAAAAACAACTGAGACGGAAAAAGACTAAAGGCTAAATTATTCTCTCACATGTAAAACAGAGTAATGCCATCAACTTCAATGGTGTTACACCAATGTAACTCAGGAATATATATGAGAGTAGAATCAGACCCGTAGGGCCAAATTCTACTCTAAGACACACTCAGGCAAAGTCACCGATTTCAAATGAGGTCGTACAAGTGTAACAGGGCAAAGAGGTTGGCTCTATGATGCTGGTGTAAATCCAGAGTAACTCCACTGAAAAAAATGGAGCTACACCTGAGCAAATAAGAGGTACATGAGGCATATGCACACTCTGGGGGTGTGAAGCTATCATAAAGGCTAGCCTCCAGTGTAGGGAGAAGTCCCCAGAAGACTTAAGAGTCGGCATGGCTGGCTTTATGCCGTTCTGGCAGGGTTCCCAGCATAAGGGTCAGTGCCAAGAATTTTCTCATGGAGGAAGTGGCATAGCCTGGCTGTTTCATAGATTCCTAGATTCCAAGGCCAGAAGGAATCATCTAGGAATAATTTCTAGACCAGATTTTCTAGCAAAACATCCAATCCTGATTTTAAAATGGTCAGAGTTAGAGAATCCATCACGACCCTTGGTGTCCCCTAGGCCTTGGCTATTTCCAGTAATTAAAACAACTCTTGGGTCCATTGGCAGCCATGCACAAGTAAAGGGAACCCCAAACTGGCCTCTGATCTTAAATATGTGGGTTTTTTAATGAAGTATTTCTTTAATTCTCTTTGTGATATATCATCTTAGTTCATTCAATAGGGTCCGATTCTGACGACCTTCCTCACAGTGAGCCACACCTCATTACAGAAGGAATCTCACTGGCATCAAAAGGATTAACCATCTCATAAAGTGCTACTCAACATAAGGGAGGCACAGACTTCTTGAGTCCTTACCCTCACTGAATTCATTTGGGATTTGAGCTGAACGAGGAGGTTGGGAAGTTACTTGTGGTTTTCCTTCACTTTCAGAAAGAAATCATGTTTTCTTTTCAAAGTGTCTGTGAAGAAGGAGTGACACAGTCCATTTGCTCTGTGCCCTGATTGCAACCTCAGGCCTTCCTAGCCCAAAGCAGCTGCCAGGGGAAGTTGCTTTGAATTATCAAGACCCAGGGGGAGAGGTTAAAAGCACTCTGAGCTGCCCATAATCCCCTACGTCTACTCCACATTACACTTAAATGTAGAAGATCCATTTGTGCTGGTGGCATCTTGAGAGACTTATGACATTCTATGGACAAAGTACCTTATTGCTCTGAGTAAGTGACTAGGGAGGGAATTAATCTCTACCTCTCTGCTGCATTGTCTCAGATACTCAATTGTCTTTCCCAGCCCCTCTTGGGTTGCTTTTTATTACATCTTTATGAACATCACACCTATAATGGAATTAGCCTAACCATCAGAGAGGATACTTTGACAAGCCAAGGCCTGGCACAATTTACTCAAATGACAGAATTTTGAGAAGCTCATCAAAACCACTGAATATAGACAAAAGCTTCACAGCTCATAAAGAAAAAATCTCAAAAGGTGATTCAAAGAAAGCAGTTGAGAAAGCCACCACTTCCAGCTAATAAACTGAAAACATCCCTCAACACATTTGGCTGGCAATTCAAAATTCAGAACATTGTAAGGCAACTACTGGGACAACTGCAGCAGACAGAAATGAAGAGAGAGAAATGCATGACCTTGGTACAGAACTCCTGCAGCACTTGGAAACGTAATGTCCCTGTGAATAGATTTGCTGCGAATTCTATTACACCCTTCCTATTAATACTTTATTTTACCTTAAAGGCACAATTACTAATGCAAACATACCTGATATGTATTCTGCACCACTTTCGAATTTCAAGGATAATATACAGTATCTAATGTAACATTCAAAGCTGATTTATTAGCTAGCCCCCAAAAAACTCCATGGAAGAAATTGTCTTCATTAGGATTTACCTCTTGTCCATAATTCATCCCCATATATATGGGGAGCCTGTAAATCCCTTACTGGTAAAAACACAATGGACTATGTAGGTCCATGCACAAATGTAGGTCCATGCACGGAACCCAATTAAATGGCATGTGCTCAGAGGCTCTCATGGGAAGGATGAAATTGTCCCTCCATGGACTGCAGAATGGCAGCACAGTTCTGCATCATCGCAGCAGCTTCCTCCAGGAGGAACTTTGGATAGTGGGGGCTCAGTCAAAACTCCAATTTTCTGTCCAAAAGAAATTGGACAGAAAATGTTTGGGACCTCATAGGCCCCTATAACCATAATATCTGAGCACCTCACCATCTTTTAACACATTTATTCTCATAGTGCCCCTGTGAGGTGGGGCAGGGCTATTACCCCAGTTGTACTGCTGGGGGAACTGAGGCACAGAGATTGACGTGCCCAAGGTCACAAAAGGAGCCTTGGCAGGGCAGGGAATTGAACCCAAATCCCATGGGAGTGTCTAAGCCACTGGATCATCCTTCCTCTCACACTATACAATATGAAGAGGCTCTCAGGGAACACGTGTCCAGAAAAAGGTAACATTACCTGAAAAGACCCTTACATCCAGCCTGACAATGGATCAAAAGTCATCCCTGGTGTGACTCCAGTGAAATTTGGTTTGTTGTGCCTAAGATGACATCACTCCTTTTGCACACAGGTTACTGCTTCCCCAGACAATGAGCCACATTTTTAGTCCCATTCTCCAACTATTAGTCATTAAAGACTCGGTTTCAGGGTGATGTCAATTAAAAAGTCAAAGAAAGCAGCAGCAAAGACCTTTCAAATCCTCACAAAACAATACAAAATAATAGGATTGTCAAGCGATTAAAAAAAATTATCACATGATTAATCTCACTGTTAAACAATAATAGAATACCAGTTATTTAAATATTTTTAGATGTTTTCTACATTTTCAAATATACTGATTTCAATTACAACACAGAATACAAAGTGTACGGTGCTCCCTTTATATTTATTTTATTACAAGTATTTGCACTGTAAAAAAAAAAGAAATAGTATTTTTCAATTAACCTAATACAAGTACCATAGTGCAATCTCTTTATCATGAAAGTTGAACTTACAAATGTAGAATTATGTACAAAGACTGCATTCAAAAATAAAACAATGTAAAATTTTAGAGCCTGCAAGTCCACTCAGTCCTATTCTTGTTCAGCCAATCACTCAGACAAACATGTTTGTTTACGTTTGCAGGCGATAATGCTGCCCACTTCTTGTTTACAATGTCACCTGAAAGTGAAAACAGGTGTTTACATGGCAATGTTGTAACGGGCGTCGCAAGATATTTACGTGCCAGATGTGCTACAGATTCATATGTCCCTTCATGCTTCAACCACCATTCCAGGGAACATGCATCCATGCTGATGACAGGTTCTGCTCGATAACAATCCAAAGCAGTGCAGACCGATGCATGTTCATTTTCATTATCTGAGTCAGATGCCACCAGAAGAAGGTTGGCTTTCTTTTTTGGTAGTTTGGGTTCTGTAGTTTCCGCATCTGAGTGTTGCTCTTTTAAGACTTCTGAAAGCATGTGTCAAACAGATAGCTAAGGGTTAATGTCTCTTTCACCTGGAAAGGGGTAACAAACAACACCTGACCAGAGGACCAATCAGGAAACAAGACTTTTTCAAATCTGGGTGGAGGGAAATTTTGGGTGTGAGTCCTTTGTTCATGGTCTGTTCTCTTTCTGGGCTCTGAGAGTGACCACAGGAATCTCCAGGCTTTCTAATCTTCTGTTTCCAAGTTGTAAGTACAAGGATAGTAAGACAGTAGGTTTATATTGTTTTTTTGTATTTACATGTGTGTAGTTGCTGGAATGTGTTAAATTGTATTCTTTTTGGATAAGGCTGTTTATTCATTTTTTCTTTTAAGCAATTGACCCTGTATATTGTCACCTTGATATAGAGACCATTTTGTGTCTTCTTCTTTCTTTTTATATAAAGCTTTCTTTTAAGACCTGTTGGATTTTTTTTTAGTGGGGGCTCAAGGGGATTGAGTCTGCAGCTCACCAGGGAATTGGTGGGAGGAAGAAGACAGGGGGGAAGAGAGAATCTCTTTGTATTAGATTTACTAAGCCTGAATTTGCATAACCTCTGGGTGAGGGGAGAGAAATATTTGATTTCTCGGTGTGGTGTTTCAAGGACTTGAAGCAGGAGATCTCCTAGAGAACCCAGGGCGGGGAAATCTGGGAGGAGGTAAAGAGGGAGAAGGGAAGTGGGTTATTTCCCTTTGTGGAAGGGAAGGTTTTGGGGAGACCAGAGTGAGTCAGACACTGGAATGCTGGCTGGTGGCAGCAATATCAGATCCAAGCTGGTAATTAAGTTTGGAGGTTTCATGTAGCTTCTCATGTTCTGAACTCTAAGGTTCAGATCTGAGTAGGAGAGTTATGACATGGTTGGCAGCAGTGTGGAAAGATAAGATCTAGAAGCCAGTAGGAATATTTTTTTCTCTCTCTGCTAGGGCTTTTATGCAGAGAGAAAGGGTGGTTTTAAAAAGAACCAGAGAGATTTTTTTTTCTGTTCTCTGGTTGCAGTTTGGCTTGCATATTAAGCAAGGAACTATTAAGGTTGACAAAGGGTCTTTTGTTGAACTATAGCACTCCAATTGAGAGTCAAGTACCCAGCACAATACACATGCAAATAAAGTGGTTTTTCTGGTTTACTTTACATTTAAAAGGTTAGCTAGAGGAAGAAAAAAAGGCACTGTTGCTAGGCAGACCCCACTAGACAACAGAGAGCAGCAGTTCCAACAATAAACACCATAGGGCACTCCAACACAAGAAAACAGGAACCATGACTTCAAAGGCAAAATTGGATGCAGAGGAATAATCAAAGAGGCAGACCACAGGCGAGATATGGAAAAAAAACTACAAGAGATGGAGCTGAGAGAAAGAGAAAGAGAGGCAGCCTACAAAAGAGAGCAAGTAGCCAAAGATGCAGACCACCAAAGACAGCTGGAACTCCGGAGAGAGACCTACCAGCAGGCCCTGGAATTAGAAAAGGCTAAGCAACAGAATACAGCCAATCCTAACAACCCTTCGCCAATTCTGGTTCTACAGCACAAGAAACTTCCCACCTACAAGGCAGGTGATGACCTTGAGGCCTTCTTAGAAAATTTTGAACGGGCCTGTCTTGGGTACAGCATCCCTGAAGACCAGTACATGGTAGAGCTGAGGTCACAGCTCAGTGGACCCATAGCAGGGGTGGTGGTTGAAATGCCAAAGGACAGAACGAACGATTATAAACTGTTTCAAACCAAGGCCAGATTCAAAATGGGGATAACCCCAGATCATGCCCATTGACGTTTCAGAACCCAAAAGTGGAAACCAGATGTGTCATTTCCCAGACACGCCTACTACGTTGGGAAAAATTATGAGGCCTGCATATCAGGAAACAATGTTAAATCCTTGGACGAACTGCACCTCCTCATACAAATGGAGCAGTTCTTGGATGGTGTTCCTGAGGACATAACACAGTACATACAAGATGGAAAACCCAAAAATCTCACCGAGGCGGGGGAGATTGGAGCCAAACGGATGGAAGTGGCAGAAAGCAAAAAAGCTACTGTCAAGGGGAGCGAATACCCCAGGGGGCACACCGACAATAAACCCTGCAACCGAGGGCAGCCAAAGACCCCACCTACAACCCAAGGAAAGCCACAGACACCCTATTCTTCCACCTCACCAGTCTCCAGTAACCCACCTCGACCCAGTGACCAGTCAGCTGGAAGATGCTTTAAGTGTAATGAACTGGGACATATAAAGGCCAACTGCCCAAAGAACCCCAACCGAGTGCAGTTCATTACACCACCCTCACACCAAAGATCCCCAGGCCCAGATGCCTCTCAAATACCCTTGGAGCAAAAGGAAATTTTGAGAGTGGGCAGAAAGAAGGTTACTGCATGGACAGACACAGGGGCACAAGTGTCAGCTATCCACCAATCCTTCGTCGACCCCAAATTCATCAACCCAAAGGCCCAAGTGACAATTTACCCCTTCATGTCACAAGCTGTAGACTTGCCTACAGCTGAACTACCTGTCCAGTACAAAGGCTGGTCAGGAATGTGGACTTTTGCAGTCTATGGCAATTATTCCATCCCCATGCTACTGGGGGAAGATTTGGCCAACCAAGTGAAGCAGGCCAAGAGAGTGGGGATGGTTACACGTAGCCAAACCAGGCAAGCTTCCAGACCCATTCCTGTTACTGAGCTGTTCACAGGGGCCCCGTCTGTGTTACCAGAGACCCAGACAGAGGTAGTTGACCCGGATCCCATGCCAACAATGGAAACAGCCACAGTGCTTCCAGTCCCAGACCAGGAACTGGAAAAGCAGCCAGCACCAGAACCGGTGCCAGCACTGACGACAGTGCTTGCAAATCCATCTTCAACTCCAACACCAGAGGGCGCCAGCGAGCCTGAACTGGCAGAAGCAGCAGACAACCACACCCAAGAGGCTCAGCCAGAGCCTGAAATACCCCCTGGTGCACCAGCGGAGAGCGGTTCACCAGCAGCGGAAACAACCCCATCACCTACATCGCTTCCAGAGGGACCAAGCCCAAGTCCACAGTCTAAGGGAGAACTGGTGTCTCCAGCTTCAAGGGACCAGTTCTAGACAGAGCAGGAAGCAGATGACAGCCTTCAGAAAGCTTGGGCGGTGGCATGGAGCACCCCACTGCCTCTCAGCTCTTCTAATCGATCCCGGTTTGTTGTAGAACAAGGACTTTTATACAAGGAGACTTTTTCTGGTGGATACCAGGAAGACTGGCATCCACAAAAACAGTTGGTGGTTCCAACTAAGTACAGGGAAAAGCTCTTAAGCTTAGCCCATGATCATCCCAGTGGCCATGCTGGGGAGAACAGAACCAAGGACCGGTTGGGGAAGTCCTTCCACTGGGAGGGGATGGGCAAGGACGTTGCCAAGTATGTCCGGTCTTGTGAGGTATGCCAAAGGGTGGGAAAGCCCCAAGACCAGGTCAAGGCCCCTCTCCAGGCACTCCCCATAATTGAGGTCCCATTTCAGCGAGTAGCTGTGGATATTCTGGGTCCTTTCCCAAAAAAGATACCCAGAGGAAAGCAGAACATACTGACTTTCATGGACTTTGCTACCCGATGGCCAGAAGCAGTAGCTCTAGGCAACACCAGGGCTAAAGCTGTGTGCCAGGCACTAACAGACATTTTTGCCAGGGTAGGTTGGCCCTCTGACATCCTTACAGATTCAGGATCTAATTTCCTGGCAGGGACCATGAAGGAACTATGGGAAACTCATGGGGTGAACCACTTGGTTGCCACCCCATACCACCATCAAACCAATGGCCTAGTGGAAAGGTTTAATGGAACTTTGGGGGCCATGATACGTAAACTCATCCATGAACACTCCAATAATTGGGACCTAGTGTTGCAGCAGTTGCTTTTTGCCTACAGGGCTGTACCACATCCCAGTTTCACCATTTGAACTTGTATATGGTCACAAGGTTAAGGGGCCATTACAGTTGGTGAAGCAGCAATGGGAGGGGTTTACGCCTTCTCCAGGAACTAACATTCTGGACTTTTTAAGCAACCTACAAAGCACCCTCCAATACTCTTTAGCGCTTGCTAAACAAAACCTAAAAACTGCTCAGGAAGAGCAAAAGGCCTGGTATGACAAACATACCAGAGAACGTTCCTTCAAGGTAGGAGACCAGGTTATGGTCTTGAAGGCGCAACAGGCCCATAAGATGGAAGCATCATGGGAAGGGCCATTCATGGTCCAAAAGCACCTGGGAGCTGTTAACTACCTCATAGCATTTCCCAATTCCTCTCTAAAACCCAGAGTATACCATGTTAATTCTCTCAAGCCTTTCTATTCCAGAGACTTACAGGTTTGTCAGTCTACAGTCCAGGGAGATGATGCTGAGTGGCCTGAAGGTGTCTACTACGAAGGGAAAAAAGACGGTGGCGTGGAAGAGGTGAATCTCTCAACCACCCTGGAACGTCTGCAGCGACAACAAATCAAGGAGCTGTGCACTAGCTTTGCCCCATTGTTCTCAGCCACCCCAGGATGGACTGAATGGGCATACCACTCCATTAACACAGGTAATGCTCACCCCATTAGAACACCACCCTAACGAGTGTCTCCTCATGCCCAAACTGCTATAGAATAGGAGATCCAGAACATGCTACAGATGGATATAATACGCTCATCTACCAATGCATGGGCATCTCCAGTGGTTCTGGTACCCAAACCAGATGGGGAAATATGCTTTTGCGTGGACTACCGTAAGCTAAATGTGGTAACTCATCCAGACAACTATCCAGTGCCACTCACCGATGAGCTATTGGAAAAGTTGGGACGTGACCAGTTCATCTCTACAATAGACTTAACCAAAGGGTACTGGCAAGTACCGCTAGATGAACCTGCTAAAGAGAGGTCAGCATTCATCACCCATGCAGGGGTGTATGAATTTAATGTGCTTCCTTTCGGGCTGTGAAATGCACCCGCCACCTTCCAGAGGCCAGTAGATGGTCTACTAGCAGAACTGGGTGAATATGCAGTTGCCTACCTCGATGATGTGGCCATTTTTTCTGACACCTGGCCTGAACACCTAGAACACCTGGAAAAGGTCTTTGAGCGCATCAGGCAGGCCGGACTAACTGTTAAGGCCAAAAAGTGTCAAATAGGCCAAAACAGAGTGACTTACCTGGGACACCAGGTGGGTCGAGGAACCATAAATCCCCTATAGGCCAAGGTGGATGCTATCCAAAAGTAGCCTGTCCCAAAGTCAAAGAAACAGGTCCAATCCTTCTTAGGCTTGGCCGGGTACTACAGGCGATTTGTACCACACTACAGCCAAATCGCTGCCCCACTGACCGACCTGACCAAAAAGACCCAGCCAAATGCAGTTAAGTGGACTGATGAGTGTCAAAAGGCCTTTACCCAACTTAAGGAAACGCTCGTGTCTGACCCTGTGCTCAGGGCCCCGGACTTTGACAAGCCATTCCTAGTAACCACAGATGCATCTGAGCGTGGTATAGGAGCAGTTCTCATGCAGGAAGGACCGGGTCACAACTTCCATCCTATCATGTTTCTCAGCAATAAACTGTCTGAGAGAGAAAGCCACTGGTCAGTCAGTGAAAAGGAATGCTACACCATTGTGTACGCCCTGGAAAAGCTACGCCCATACGTTTGGGGATGGCGGTTCCAGCTACAGACCAACCATGTTGCGCTGAAGTGGCTTCATACTGCCAAGGGGAACAACAAAAAACGTTTTCGATGGAGTTTAGCTCTCCAAGATTTTGATTTTGAGATTCAACACATTTCAGGAGCTTCTAATAAAGTAGCTGATGCACTCTCTTGTGAAAGTTTCCCAGAATCCAGTAGTTAAAAAGTGTTCTTAAAATGAAAAAGTCTGTTAGTTATATGCTTAGTGGTATATGTAAAGGTGCATGTGTTGTATTAATCTGTTTATTTTAAAGTTCTAGGAAGAAATCATCGCCAGTGAGGTTCCCCACTGTCTGCAATTTGGGGGGCGTGTCATAAACAGATAACTAAGGGTTAATGTTTCTTTCACCTGGAAAGGGGTAACAAACACCACCTGACCAGAGGACCAATCAGGAAACAAGACTTTTTCAAATCTAGGTGGAGGGAAGTTTTGGATGTGAGTCCTTTGTTCGTGGTCTGTTCTCTTTCTGGGCTCTGAGAGTGACCACAGGAATCTCCAAGCTTTCTAATCTTCTGTTTCCAAGTTGTAAGTACAAGGATAGTAAGACAATAGGTTTATATTGTTTTTTTGTATTTACATGTGTGTAGTTGCTGGAATGTGTTAAATTGTATTCTTTTTGGATAAGGCTGTTTATTCATTTTTTCTTTTAAGCAATTGACCCTGTATATTGTCACCTTGATATAGAGACCATTTTGTGTCTTTTTCTTTCTTTTTAAGACCTGTTGGATTTTTTTTTTAGTGGGGGCTCAAGGGGATTGAGTCTGCAGCTCACCAGGGAATTGGTGGGAGGAAGAAGACAGGGGGGAAGAGAGAATCTCTTTGTATAAGATTTACTAAGCCTGAATTTGCATAACCTCTGGGTGAGGGGAGAGAAATATTTGATTTCTCGGTGTGGTGTTTCAAGGACTTGAAGCAGGGGATCTCCTAGAGTACCCAGGGCGGGGAAATCTGGGAGGAGCTAAAGAGGGAGAAGGGAAGTGGGTTATTTCCCTTTGTGGTGAGACTCAGGGCATCTGAGTCTTGGGGTTCCCCAGGGAAGGTTTTGGGGAGACCAGAGTGAGCCAGACACTGGAATGCTGGCTGGTGGCAGAGATATCAGATCCAAGCTGGTAATTAAGTTTGGAGTTTTCATGCTAGCTTCTCATGTTCTGAACTCTAAGGCTCAAATCTGAGTAGGAGAGTTATGACAGCATGCTCCACACCTCAGCCCTTTCAGATTTTGGAAGGCACTTCAGATTCTTAAATCTTGGGTCAAGTGCTATAGCTATCTTTAGAAATCTCACATTGGTACCTCCTTTGCGTTTTGTCAAATCTGCTGTGAAAGTGTTCTTCAAATGAACAACATATGCTGGGTCATCATCCGAGACAGCTATAACATGAAATAAATATATGGCAGAATGCAGGTGAAACAAAGCAGGGGACATACAATTCCCCCCCAAGACTTCAGTCACAAATTTAATTAACACATTTTTTTAATGAGCGTCATCAGCATGGAAGCATGTCCTCTGGAATGGTGGCCAAAGCATAAAAAGGCATATGAATGTTTAGCATATCTGGCACAGAAATACCTTGCAATGCCAGCTACAAAAGTGCCATGCAAATGCCTGTTCTCACTTTCAGGAGACATTGTAAATAAGAAGAGAGCAGCATTATCTCCTGTAAATGTAAACAAACTTGTTTGTCTTAGTGATTGGCTGAACAAGTAGTAGGACTGAGTGGACTTGTAGGCTCTGAAGTTTTTCATTGTTTTGTTTTTGAGTGCAGTTATGTAACAAAAAAATCTACATTTGTAAGTTGCACTTTCATGACAAAGATTGTACTACAGTACTTGTATGAAGTGAATGGAAAAATACTATTTCTTTTGTTTATTATTTTTACAGTGCAAATCTTTGTAATCAACAATATAGACTTTGATTTCAGTTACAACACAGAATACAATATATATGAAAACGTAGGAAAACATCCAAAATATTTAATACGTCAGTTGGTATTCTATTGCTTAACAGTGCAATTAAAACTGCGATTAAATCACAATTAATTTTTTGAGTTAATCACGTGAGTTAACTGCGATTAATCAACAGCCCTACAAAATAATTATGGTACGGTTTGCCATGCTTTGCCTTGTGTGATGTAACAAGAATGATGCTCATGGTGTAGTAAACTGCACAGAGTAATAAATCTCTGTTAAATTTATTAACATACCTTATCTTTGCTTCATTGTTTAATTGCCTGCAAAAGCCATTTATTACCCTTGGTATAACCCCCTTCCACTGCAAACATTACCCCTTAAACATATGATAAAACATTGTAAAATGAAAACATCTGTTATTATATTGTATAATTGTTGTGCTTTAAATAACATACTGTCGTGGAAATGACCACCACCCAGTTGATTTAATCAGACAGCCTGAGACGCCTTTATTTCATACAAGCATATATGCAGGGAGAGACAGCATAGACCAAACGCAAGAGGCTGGCTGCTGCTCTACATGTTACAAATTTTACCAGGCTTATAAAAGTTAAAACCGCAAAATGTAGCACGCGGGTTACACATGTTATTTGCCTTATTTGGAATATGATGATAACAAGCAAGCTGACCAATTAATTTTCCATCTATGGCAAAACCCCAATCTTTCATCTATGGCTTTTCCTGTTATTGTCTTTGCCAGTCAAGTCTGCAGTTTGACTGTTCTATTACTTTTTCTTATAACTCAGCTGTTATAACTTAACAGATCTCCTGGTTCCCCTTTATCCAATTCTAGTTTCTCTTTTTGGGGCCCTGACCACATCTTTTTGCCTCAGCGTGCCCTTTGTACAGAAAAACAAGTTTAGCAGGAGTTAAAACTCTTGCTTCTAGCTAAGGGCCTACTCTTTATTTTCAGCAAAAAAGCCTGGGGCCTTGGGTAAGGTGGGGTCGGGGGGGTTCCCTATCAACTCCCTCCTTTTTGATGCCTTTGTTTTACATGGCATCAAACTCCTTACTTTGGATATTCATTAAGTTCTGGATCTCCGGATGAGGGTTCTTTAAGTTTGGAATGCTGGCATAGGTGGCTTTTTTTAAGGAAGCATTTAGCGTGGCATAATGCAGGCGATCCTCATTGGCTAAAGTCGATTCCATTAATGGGTTAAGGGGTACTAACTGTGGTGGGGTATAGGAACGGGAAGTTGCACAAGGGCATGTGCAATGTGACCAGCAACAACAGCAACACCAGCAGCAGATATACACAACAGTAAACGTGCTAATGCCAAGGAGGAGCCATACGTACCAGGGGTGATGCTGGGGTGACCGGAAGCTTTTTGTGAATTGGCAGAGAATGTCACACTTAACACAGAGGGAAGATACCAAATGAACAGTTTGGAGGGCGTTCAGAGCTTCCTGATAAACAGTTTTTAAATAGTGAATTTGAGTTTGCAATTGCAAAATAGATTGGATTTCTGGCAGGTGAGATAACAATGAGTGAAATCGGTCAGGGATAACAGATGTCCAGTCGAAAGGGACCTGAAACTTCAAATAAACCTGACAATCCTTTTCCGCTGGCCAGTAAATATTATGAGTACCTGAGTTGGTGTGGAGATTAAAGGCCACATCATGTATGATGGATGAATTGACATGAACACAACTGCTATTAGCGGACAAAAGGGTATGGGAGGCTAAGTCTTGCAGACTGCCAGGACCCTCCCAACATACCCGGTGATGGACAGTTACCACCTTTCCGGGGTGTAATTTTTTAAAGCATTGCAGTTGCGGGGGTTGTAAGGGCCAATAGGTCCAGAGATTACTCAGACCTATCCAAAGATCAGGAGTTATAGCCGGGGCACCGATTAAGAAGCGGTTAGGACCGCCAGGGAGCTTAATTTCCCAAACATCTCGATGGATTATCCAGTCCCATAAGCAACCACCCCAAGGGCCTGGGAGAATACGATAAGTGGGGGCCCAAAATCCTTTTACGGGTCCATAAGCCCGGAAGGAACACTGTGAGCGCCAACACTTCCATTCAGAAAACTTCCAAGTATGTCTCCATGGCCATAAATCGGGGGTACACCAGATGTATTAGTAAGGGCAGTGGGCCAGCGCTGCTGTTCGAGGTCCTTACGTAAGGAGAAAAGGATGGTATTGAGATAATCCTGTACTTCTGAACACGCCTGATCCCACTGCAATGCCTTTCCTGATACAGTAACCTGATGGACCATACTCTTAAGCAGGTCCTGGGTAACAATGCTTAGTGCTGAGATAGTATGGAGTGTGCCTATACCGGCCTTTTTTTTTTTTTTTTTTTTTAGTAATTTGAGCCCCAGAGATAAACCCTGCGGCCTGGTCTAATTGTTCCAGATGACCCTTATGTTCCTGTGTTTTGTAAACAGTTCAAGCTGAGGCTGCAGTGTTAGCACCATGCAGCAGAGTATCAACAATATTTCTTCTTTTTTTGCTATTTTTAAGTCGAGCTTGTTGTTTCATCAGGCGTATGGCCGCGCCCTTAGAGCAGTTAGAGTAAGTGGCGGTGATTTGGAAGTGAGTGAGGGGAAAAGAAAAATGGATGGTTTCTAAAGTGGCATTTAGGATTGTCCATTTAAATCCTGATAAGTGAGGTTTTTTTGTAGGCTTATACCATAACTGTTGGCTTTGAACCTGAATGTTCTTCTTAGCCAATGAAGTGTCAATTGAATGGGAAGGAGTGTACTGAAGTAGAGTACAGGTGATATTTGCAGTGAGGGGAATATCCTGGACACAAAGAAATCCTACAGTGGTTAGGCAGATCCTTTTAACTGTAACATTAGTTCGGGTGGCATAAGTGACTATAAAACGTTCTGGACACTTTTCGCTATATGGCCAACAAGTGCCTGGGACTAGCACGAGATCTATATTATGGTCAGTGTCTCATGTGTCTATATAAATCTCAGCTTGTTTAGGTTCTCCTGCATAAGTAACATAAGAGGTTACATTACGATAACTGAGATACACTGTACCAAATGCATTTAATTTAAAATACCGTTGGTATACATAGCTATGCAATGAGAAAAATAACTTGGATGCGCAATAAGAGAATAAATCACCAGAAGAGGAGGGTCTGGGCCATTGTATAACAGTCGAGGTTTTGGGTAAATATGGGTCAGATTGGGGCTCAGAACGGGCATGATTTTTTGAGATATTGAGGGATGGGGTCACTACGGGAGGCTTAACTAAAGGGGAGGCCGTGGGGGGAGCAAGGGAAGGATGGTATTCGTCTAGTAGTTCTGGAATAGCCTGGCATGGCCAGGGGACCTAACCTGTACGGCAATCACCTGAACTGGGAATAAATCCCAATATCCATTTTATCCCACATTGCCATGCCTGTTTCAGCGATGCTTAAGAGCATTTTAGCAGTAAATCTTGGGTTACAGAACTAAGGGTGGAGACAACATGTAATTCGTCCACTCCAGCCCAGATACTGCTTACTTGTGCCCCGGAGATAAGCCTATGTCCTGGGCCAATTGGCCCAATTTTCATCATGCTGTTGATTTTTGTAAATATTTCAGACAGGAGCGGCACTATTTGCCCCGTCCCACAAGGAGCCAGTTAAATCCCTCCTTTGGTAGGAGGATGCACCCCAAGTCTATACCAACCCAAGGGTAGCCCCTTAGGAGGAATTGGGGCAGGTAGAAGTGATCTGGAAGTGGGATAAGGGCAGGGCAAATTTGATAGTTCCTAGCCTGGCATTAAGTATGGTCCATCTGAACCCCCTTGGGTTTCTTTTTTCTAGAAGAACCATACCACAACTGCTGGTCATACACTTGGATACTTTTTCAGGAGGCTTTAGGTTCGTTATATGGGAGAGAAAATACTATAACAGGGTACAGGCTATGTTGTTGGCTACTGAAATAGCCTTTAAGTAGAAAAATATTCCCGTGGTCAGACAAGTCCTGTGGGTATATGTTTGGTTATTTACTAGTGGTGTCAGCAGTGAGCTTACAAGTAAGGCTACTAATTGGAAAAATATTTAGAAAATATTACTTTTCCATTCCCATTCCAAGTTCATTAAAAAGGAGAGGTTAAGGAACATTAAAAGTCTTATTTTCAGGTAGTTTTGGCTAGCTTTTGCAAGCTATTCTTCGAGATTTCGTAGTTTTAATTTACTTAGCTGTCCAGCAGTGAGGCAGCAAGGGAGAGGTTACTAGCACAATCACCTTGCTTGCTTGGAGGCTTTATTATGTCCTCTGGTGGAGAGGGTTTTTTTTAGCAAAGTTCAAAGGCTCAGTGGGTCTGTTAGCAAACAAAGGAGAAGTTACCAGTTCTTTTACCTTGTCGTTTACTCCTGCCGTCCAGAAAGAGCAACAACGCCAGAAGGAAAGATAGACCAATTATTAGTCAGAGAGTTATCACAGTGAGGAACATGGGCAGGTAGTCAATTTTTGGCACTTTACAGCAGTGTTGGTAATTAACAGGATTTGATAAGGGTCTTTCAGCATGGAGCCAGGGCAGTTCCTCGCTGGTGGACCTCCATGTACACCCAGTCTTTTGGTTTCAGCAAGCAGCAGAGCTACTGTATTTAAAAAAGACTTAACACATTTTATTAGTGCCTGGCGATAATTACGCATTGTGTCATCTATTAAATAAATGTTTACCTGAGCCAAAGCCAGCAGGGCACTGTTGATAGTTGCACTGGGTGCCCTGGTAGAAATTTTATAAGGGCTGAGTGCGTTGGAAGTGGCCTTGTAAGTGCATTTGGCCATACTAGATCTGTGAAGCTGCACATAACTTAGTTATAATTTGTCCAGTAAAATTAGGTTCACATTCACTGTTGCTATTTACAAGTATGCCAAAGCTTTACAACCGTTTTGGCATAAGTCTTTTTATAAGGAAATATATTACTAAAACTAACACATACTGATAAGAACAGCATTTTGGCATGTTTATAAAGTCAATTTGAATATTTACAAAGGGTCCTCATGGAGTGGGGTGAGCTGCAGGTCTAGTCTGGACTGGTTTTCCACTGTTGTGCGCCAGACAAATAGGGCAAGGATTACAATATGGTTGAGCCATGATTAAAAATTTTGAGGCATACCAATGCCACACCCCTGATGCAATCATCCCTCCTTTTCTCACGTGGGCCAAACCATGGGCCACGCGAGCAAGGTAGGGGAACAAAGTCCGAGGTGCAACCAGATGACCATCTGGAGTGCACCACAAGGTGTGGAGAACACCCATTTCGTCCCAACCGTCCTTCTCCTCCTTTGCTTGCTCCTCCTTCAATACCTTGTTCCATGTCGTCACCACAGCTTCCAACGCAGCACTGTGAAGATCTTTTACCACGAACAGTAAGTACAGTGCCAGTTGATGATTGCTGCTTGCTGACTACAGGTGAGTGGGACAGGAAGGGACAGTTCATTAGTGAGAGAGGCATTATGGACTAGTGGCAAAGACATAGATCTAATGGGAAAGACATTCTCAATACTTTTGGTCTAATCACAAAACTTCTCTGCCTCGATTTCTCCATCTATAAAATGGGGATAAAAATACTTCACCTCACGGGGGGCAATATGACTGCTTGTAAACATTTGTAGAGTGTTACCTGATGAGAGCACCATGGAAGGATCTACATAAAGAACTTGCAGATCCCCCCTTACCATTGTATTTGAGCATCTCACAGCCTTTAACATTGCCTCACAACTCGTTTGTGAGGTAGGGAAATCCTATTATCCCCATTTTACAGATGGTAGGGGTGAGGTACAGGGAGATTGAGTGATTGCACAGGGTCACACAGGAAACCTGTATGAGAGTCTGGAATTGAACCTTGAGCTCCCAAATCCCTGGTTCATATCCTAGCACCTGGGCCATCTGCCTCACTGACTGAGAGCCAGTGTGTGGCAGCACAAGGGCAAACAAGCTCACAAGAAAGGCACAAAGGCAAAGAAATAAGGTGATATGCTTAAGAGCTGCCCTGAAGTGAGGCTTTACGCTAGTGTAAGTGAGATAAGAATCAGGCCAATTATGCTGACATAGCGCTAATGACTTTTTCTGCTGGTGTATTGCATCACTCCATGCTTCAAAGAAATGGCATATTCTGCTCAGGGAACCAGTGCACATAACAGAGGCTGTGGACATGGTTGAAGGGGAGGGGAATGATGACAGAAACTTCATTTATTTATTGTTATCATTAATAGTTTATTCAGTGTGTGCCCCCATGTTGCAGACGCTTGCTAAGAGCTGAACTGACTTCACCTCTTCCTCCCACTTCCCCCATCTCCCCAGCCCAGACAGCTTGCCACAAACAGACAAGACCAGGAGACCATGCACTGAGGTCCACAAAGGCCTTTTTCACTTAACACAGACTTATAACCCATATTGTCTGGGACAATGTTTCAATGCTAGTTTTGGACCTGGTATAAATCTATATCATTCTCCCAGGCTGACTGAGCTGCAAAGAGGACAGAATGTGCAAAGCTAAGCACTCACGCTGGCTAATCCTGTAACCCTTAATTTCTTTATGTTTTTAATAATAGCTGAAAAGAGAGTTAAAATGAATCACTAGTACATGTTTAATTTTTCCCTCCTTGGGGTCCATCTTGGATCATAACTGGTGTGGAGGGAAAGGGGAAGAAAGGGAGGCCATTAAATGTTGTAGTTTCTACTCTGAATTGAAGTTAAACACATCCCCATTGCACATAATCTCTTCCATACCAATAATTTTATTGGTCATAACCTGGAAATCCCTCCCACTTAGGCTACACTTTCCCCCGTGGTAATGATAAGAAGGCAAGCACCACTTACCACACTGTGGATCTGATTCCTGGTCCTCTGCCACTTCCTCTCCAGGCTGATCCCTGGTCCTCCCCTCAAACAGATTTTTGGAAAATGGATCTAGGACACCTGCTAGCCCAACTGCCATATGAGCTGACTCTGGGCTTCTACCACCATGGCTGTTCTGGGACTCCACCCCCTCTTGTGCCCTCCCTTCCCACTCTTCCCCCAGTCTGAACATCCATGTTCAGAAGCAGCCACACACGGTAAGCTTGCAGTGTAGACATACCCAGTGTGGCCAAATGTGAACATTTACTCCCCTGACACCTGTCCCTTTCGTGGCGAGAGGGAGACCCTGGCACACATCTGTGTAGGATGTGCCAGGTTACAACCCCTCTTCCAGCTACCCCAGAACCTCTTACGGAAGGTCTAGTTGTTCTTCTCCCCATGCCTGCTCATTTATGCACACCCCATCTGTGGCTCCACAGAGTCATGGGACTTCCTTGTCAGCCTCCTCCTGGCACTGGCCAAGATGGCCGTCCATCACTCCAGGAGAAGGAAGCTGGAGTGAGTGTGTGAGCTGCCGCTGTTGGACCCATTTCCATTCCCTTGTTTAGTCATGTCTCCAGGCAGAGGTCCTCTGGGCAGTGTCCTCTGACTCTCTAGACATCTTTGAGGAGTAATCAGCACCGTCAGGGATTTGCTGCTCAGTGCCCTCCTCTTGATCTTCAGCATTTTACCTTTAATCTCACTTCCACTTCTACTTTTTTTCCATTTGTCCTCCTCAGAAATCAATTGTAGCCTGGGCTTAGCGATTTCTCCCCCTTATTAGAGGAGCACAGGCATTTAGTTATGCCTGCCTCAGTATTACAAATTGTTGACACCTTCCAACTTCTATAACAAATGAGCCAAGTATAGCTGCTGTGTAGTTATCAGTAAATTCTATGTGTTGATTTGGTTATTGGTGTGGCCTACCAAATTCATGGTCCATTTTGGTCAGTTTCAGAGTCATAAAATTTAAAAAACCATAAATGTCATGATTTCAGCTATTTAAATTGAAATTTCATGGTGTTGTAATTCTGAAAACATGATTTTTAATAGGAAGTGTCAGGCAACCTGAACTATAGCTGTTACTACCCTTGTCGCTTAATATATACACATGCATATGCAAGTTTTAAATTAGGAAGGAGAGGAGGATGGGCTGGTGGTTATTGTGGCACTCAGGAGACCTCAGGTCATTTCCCAGATCCACCAGACTGTGTGTGACTTTGGGCAAATCACTTGTTCCTTTTCTATACAATGAGGATAATAGCACACTCATAACTCACAGTTATATACAGTTAATATACAGGAGAAGTATATTAAAAGGTTGAAAGCATCTCAAACAATAAAATTATGGGTGCCATAGAAATACCTAAAATAGACTGATATCCACATAACTAAATAGGGGTTTTTTGTTTTGTTTTGTAAGCTTCTCCCCTGATTCACAAACTGCTATAATGTTATCCAAACTTTGCCTAGTGTTCACAGGTACCAATGCAATTAATAGTACAGAATTTCTTCCCCAAACATTGATTATACTATCTCTATTGATTTATACCTGCTGTTATGTACATTGTATGTAGTGTCAATAAACTACTCCTTGGGGAATTCTGCACCAGGGGAGGAGAATGGGGGGAAGGGTAGTGAGTGTCTGGGCTGGAGGGGACCTGCGGCTAGGCTCTAGGGGGGATGGGGTGTGAGTGTCTGGCCCCTCAGCCGGGCTCTGGGAGGGGAAGGGGCAGAGAAGCATGAACTGGGCTGTTGTAGGGGTTTCTTTAACTTTCTACTCCTGGGGTAAATTTTGTGTGCACCTGTATTGTTACAGACATACTTGCTGACAGGTATTTTGAAATAAATTATGAAAAAAATTGAAACTGGCGTGATTCTATAGTTTAGTTTGACAAACAAAATTGGAAGAATTTTGCAGAATTTTAAAATAGTGTGCACAGAATTTTTAATTTTTTGGTGCAGAAGTCCCCCAGGAGTAATAAACAGTGTGCAAATATTTCAGATTCCAACTGGAGCTGGCTGAAAAAGGCAGGAAAATGTTCATAAAAAATACCAATATTTTGGCTGAATTTTCGAACATTTTTTGACCACTGTGTAAACTGGTCAAAAAACAACAGAAGTGCATCAAAATCATAAAAATCAAAAAAACATAGGGAGTCAAAATCATAAAAATTCTCAATCAGCTGTAATTCCAACATACACCTTCAATGTAGCGCTAGTATGGCCATCAACATGACTTCACATGGCAAATGTCCATTTTCCAATTCTTAAATCAGATTTAAAATACTATAGACCAACTCTGCTAACACTGGAGGCTTTCACCCCACCATAGGCATAAGTATACATTTGCTCAGCACAGCATGCTTTAAACAAGCTCTGAACACATCCTGCACTTGAATTTCTGTTCAAGATGACACAGACTTCTCCGGTGAAGCAGCATGAGCATTTTGGGTTTATTTAGCATATGACCTCATCAATGGTATTTAAATATGCACAAAAGACACTGTGTAATTGTCTAGGCTGAATGGCTGTGCCTCCCCCTTTAACAGTGACACTCACCACTTTGCTTAATGAACATGTGCTTTTCTTCCTCAGGCTCATGCTTTTAGAGAAAAGACACTATCTCCCAGTGCATGGCAGGACCTTGGCAGCTCTGCAAGATCCATAATCATAGTTTGTCTCCTGGTGCAATCAATACCCAAAAGTACACAGCACAGATGGAATCAAATCAGAAAGTAAATAACTTTTTAATGAAAGCAAACTTTCTAAAAACTGCGGCTTTTCAAAGCGAGGAGGAACTCTCTCAGCGCTTCCCATCTGTTAGAGACTATAAATCAATAGATACTCAATTCACTCTGAAAAAAAGGGGAGAGACACATGTCCAACATGAAAGCTCCTTCATTTCTATTATTTTGTCAGTTATTCTGTTTGCATATTTCAGACCGGGCATTGGCTTTTGAGTTGGGTCAATTTTGCACATTTAACCACAAAAAGTCCTGACAAAGCAGGATCCTACTGAGCTAATTAAATCAGGTTTCTAATGTCTAGAATAGATGCAACCTCAAAATGAGCAAAATTTCAGACAGACATAGACTTTTGGACCAAATGTTGTTTTTTCTTCCCGTCTGCTAAAAACAAAACCTACAGAATGACATGCCAGTCTATCATGGGATCCTTTCCAGAAGAATGTTAATCAGTGCATCTGATTCATTTTCCCAGCTGGCTTTAAAGTAGCATAGCACTTTGCATTGGTTTATGTGCTGCTGGGCAAACCCATTTTTTTCATTGTATTGCAAAAAAACAGTATTTGTTATTAAGCCAGCAAACAGCGTGATACTCTGAAGAAATTTAAAAGAACATCCCATCTCTGAAGGGCTTAGAGTCCAAATTAGACATATAACATTAAGCTAACCATGGAGAAAGGAGTGGCAAGGCTTCATGCAAGGAGTTAAATCATAGAGGCCACTTTAAATAGCAAGCCAATAAAATAAGTCCGATATTTTTAAATTGAGACTGAGTGCTAGGGAGCACAGGAATGGAAGTTGATTGTGGCAAGGGAGGTGAGAGAAGGAGGAATCGAGGAGACATTTGGAAGAGAGCAGACATTGAGTGCACAGGGAGAAGGATGTCATTTCAGCCTACACAGCAGCATGAGAAAAGCTATGAAGCTGATAGTGGTGGAGGAAGAGCAGAGTAAGAGCAGGAGAAAACCGGGAGATGAGATGAGAAGAGATGAGGAAGACAACTGAGGATGGGGAGTTTGAACTTTAGGAAGGAAGAGACGAGGAGCCAGCAAAGATTCTCAGGAAGGTGATTAAAGCATCAGCCAAATAAAAAAAGGAGGGGCATTTTATCTGTTGGCTAGACTGGAGTAAGGTGAGTGCAAGGCCTGGACTGAGGCATTGGCACTAGGGAAAGAAAAGATGGGGCAGACTTTAGAAATTCAGCTGGCTGAAATTCAGGATTTCCAGTTCACAAAAAAAGTTTGATATTTTGAAATTTGATTTCATTCCAACTCAAAATGAAACCAGATTTTTAAAAATTTCTTGTGAACCAAAATTTTTGTTTTGGCAACACTGACACATGGTGTTTCTGAAATGAAATCTCCTTCCCAGATGTTAGCTGCTGATTGAAGTTAACTTTCTTGTCAGTGAAAGCTTGTCAATTTCAGTCAGCAGCTGCCAGGGCTCTCCCTCTGTAGATCTGGGGAAGCCTGGCTATGTTAGGGTAACCAGACATCCGGATTAGCAGGCTTTAGATCTATGAAATGGAGCTTCAGTGAGGATGATGCAACCATAATGTCAATATTTCCTCAAGTTGGATAACATTCAATTTGCATAGGAAGGCTGCCAAATCAAAAGGCTGTTCTTAGGGGATCCGTGGTGCCTGTTTGAAGATTTTGGCCTAATTGTCCATTCTTTAGGGTGACCACATGGCCCAATTTTATAGGGACAGTCCTGAAAATTTGGGTTTTTTTCTTATATTGGCGCCTATTATCCCCCTCCCCCATCCTGATTTTTCAAACTTTCTATCTGGTCACTCTACCATTCTTCAACTTTGCCATCTCCTCCAGGCACATATCTAACCTTCTTTTAATTAACTGTGTCAACGGTTCTATCAAAAGAAAAATCATAATTCAAGATAAGGTGCAACCTTACTGGATTGCCTGTCTCACATGATCTCTCAATCTGTGCTTTAAACACGACAGTGTCATTCTGCATGACCTGCCATCAGCAGGAAATGCATAAAGTGACAGCAAACTCACAGCCTTCACTAACTTTTACTTGTAGTCAGGCATGTTACATGATCTCTTATTAACTATCATGTTTCCTCGGTCAGTGACACTTTTAGTGCATGGCAGTAGGGTCTACACAGCCAGTGAGTGTGCAAGGCTAGTGCATTGTACATTTACACCCTCGGCTTGCCATGAACTAAGTCTCCATCTAGGCAAGCCCTAAATCCATTTAAAACCAGTGAGACTTAGACTCCTAATTCATTTAGGAATTTTTAAAAATGTTATCCACTACCACATTCTCAGAACAGGTCTGGGAGGGAGGGAAGCCTTATCCCCATTGTGGAGATGTAAAAACTAAGATAGACACTAAGTATTGTGCTCAAGCTTTGAACCGGAACCCAGCTTCTATCTGGATATAGATTAAGCTGTTCAAAATCTGACGTGCCGCCTTGCTCTCTTGAAACAACGTTTGGAAGAGTGGACTCTTTGTTAAGCCTCCAAAATTTTAAATATGATGAGCCAGACACAGAGGTGTAAATCAGCAGAACACCATTGAAATCAATGGATCTACACCAGCTGAGGAGATGGTTCAGTAGGGTTAAGGGTAATCTAGGTCCCCTGATCAGTGCCAGGTTTACAATGGAGCCGAGCCCATGCTCAGAAGAGGCCACAGCCCATGCACTGTGCCCTGAGACCCTGACAGGCCTCCCACCCCACCCACCACTTGCTCTTCTTGGCCTGCCCACCAGCTGGCTGAGGGATCCTCTCTAACCCCTGGCCCCATCCACCGGCTTCTTGCCAGCAAGTTAAAAAAGTATGGGATGAATGAATGGCCAGGCCAGATCACACTGCTTTGGCTGTGCCTGGGTCTGGGCTGGGCCGGGCCGCTCTGTCCATGCTTGGGTCTGGGCCAAGCCGGGCCACTTCTAGATCTGCACCACCCCAAGCCGCTTGTGGGTCCGGGCAGATCCGGGCTGCTCCTGGGTCCAGGCCGTGGCTGAGGCTGGGCTGGGCCACCCCGGCCATGGCAGGTTGAGGCTAGGGGAGAGGCCCCCTGGCCTCAGTATGTTGGCAACCTGGTTAGGGGTGCCCCTCCCCCGGAAGGTCCCCAGCCACAGCAGGTCCTCAGGCGGGTTCCCTGGGCACCTGCGTGGGGCTAAATAGGCTGAGGTCTCTTCCAACTCTAATCTTCTGTGATTCTCTCTGCCCCCTGCCGAGACCTCAGTGCGCCTCCATCTCCGGGCAGTCTCTGCTTCCCACCACCTGTGCAGCCCCACCTGTCTCCCTGGAGCTGAGCCGCCTGGGACTGGTGCAGAAGTCTAGCCAGTCTCAGCCAGTTGATGAGAGGCAGTGGAGGGGGGGCTTGGCTGGGCCCCTCCAGGCAAGTGGGTCCTAAGGGAGGCTGGCTGGGGAAGGCCCTGGCCCAGCTGATCGTGCCACTCCCGGGGGGGTGGAGTGATTCTCCACCCTGGGACCAGCCCTAGCTGTACTGGCAGCTCAGCCCAGCAGACACAGTTGCCTCCCAGCAGGGCCAGTGAGTGCAGCCAGGAGGCAAAGCATGGGGGAGTGGGTTTCTGGGGGACCGAGGGTTCCTGGGGTGCTGGGCTGTGAGGGAGCGGGGAAGATCTGTGTTGGGGCACTAGAGAGTGGGGGTTCTGTGTGAGATGCTGGGCAGTTGTGGTGGGGCTGTGGGCAGGGGGGCACTGGACAGAGGTGGTGGTGTGCAGGGCACTGTGCATTTATGGCAGGGTTTGAGGGGGCGCTGGGTATAGCGGGTCTGAGGGGAATCTGGCCATAGGGAATCAGGGGGAAAGGGGATGGTGTTCTGGTGCTGGGCAGGGGCAATGAATGCCGTGGCATGGCCCGCCCCATGAGGGGAAGGGGCATGCTGGCAGTGTAGGGCCGGGTGGGCCATTGTGCATCTGGCAACTGCCTGTTTGTAAATAGTGCCCTGGCACTGGGCTGGGCAGAGCGGGTCCACCCCTGCCATGCCATACCCCTGGCCAGCCCCTCACTCCAGGGGCTGGCCCCCCAACTCCATGCTCCACTGCCCCCATGGGGGCCCACAATTATGTTTGGCACCGGGTCCACAGAAAGTTAATCCAGCCCTGCCCCTGATGGCCTCTTTCCTCAGATTTAGGAAGCACATACCTGCCTTCATTATTAATATGAATCCACTGCCCAGGCTCTTGTATGCATTGAGCAGAATCCACGCTGATGTGCTCCTATCCAAAATGCTTATTTGGCACTTTCCTATGGGGTTCAAGCAAAAAATCATTAAATGAAGCAGAAACTTTGGCAACTGATATAGAACTTGAGGGAGGAGAATGGTTACTGAGGGGAGCTATTTTCCCATTAAGCCACATTTTCCCCCAGTGTCATATACATAGTAGTAATTAATACATTTTAATTCTACAACGACTGACATAATAGATGGAATTAATTAGGGATCTAGTTCCTATCAGGGAACACATACTACACAACATGAATACACAGCAGCTCAAACTTCCAAAAGTGAGTTGTTATTGTATGGGGCTCCATTTTGGGGTGTCCAATTTGAGATGCTGAAAAAGGCCTGATTTTCAGAAAGTGCTAAGCACTGTATCATATTCTGCTATGAATTATATATTGTAGCATATATTAGACAACAAAACATATAAACTCTGCGGTATGGCCCTAATGTTGACTTGCAGCAGATCAGTATATAAACAGGTGCAATACTCTGTTGTACCAAGAAAACATTCATACACTAAAATGTTCACATTATATAGAGAACCATCCATGTTATTTTATTAAGGTAACACTGATATAAGTCTTTGTGTGAGCTAAAGGCGCTAAAGTAGTTAAGACTATGTATCACTGGAAGTGAAGTGTGATGTGGTATAGAAAGAATAACCAGGTGTACAGTAATGTATTATCACTAATGTGTCACCACGTTGCACAATTGCATTAAAGCTGATACAATCTATGTCATGTAAGATATCAATGGAAAAGTTATGATTTGCTAAGTATGATAATCCTGTTTACATGCATGCATCATTTTGTATCTGAAGTTATACATATTTCCTGTGTATTTATCTCAAACATGTTTGTGTTCCTGGATGACATTCACAAATAGATTGCATCAACACTAGCCAGCCTGCTTGATGTCCCATTAAGGACAATCAACTATTCCAAGGACCCTCCCGAAAACTCCTCAAGGAGCACATACTCAGTGAATGCCTCATGACTCAGCAAAGCAAGTAAGGACATGTGATCTAATACTCCATCTTTCACCAATAACCTTCCATGATCATATTGGCCAGTAACTTTCCATGCACACAGGCTGCACTATAAATTGCAAGCTGTGACATCACTGCTTTGTCTTCATTCCTGCTCCCCATCTTTGGAGATGATTTTTAGCAAAGAACAGATTTGAGCAATGGACTGATGGCCCCAATCTAATGGGTGAACCAGAGTGACTTATTAAAAGATAGCAGATTTAACAGCACTTGGAAGGTATATGATTCCTTTAACCAGTTAATAACTGGTAAGATCTAAAGTGTTTTATATATATATATATATATATATATATAAATCTGGGGGAGTGGCTGATCCTTTGGTATTAGAAGAACCTTCTGTACAATGAATCTGGTTTTCAGTATGCTCTCATCATAAATACCATGTCTGGATGAAGATAGGGGCTGGATTGCCTAAGGAAACTGTTTTTAGCTCCTTGTTAACCAATGTGGTAATAGAAGAGCTCACTTCTGTTAACTGGTTTGGGGAACTCTAATGTTAGACTAACCACAAGTTTAGGAGTGTGTCTGCCCTGTTTCTTGCAGTCTGCCCTGAATTGGGCATTCTCAGCTGTGACCCACACCAGGCACGGTCCACACGAGGCACAGCCCTCCACGCTGAAGGGGAGCAAGTCTCCAGCCCAGCTGTGTTGTACCATCACTTGTCCAAAACCTTCCTTGTGTACGTGCCTAGGATCCTTTGAATTTGCTATCCAGTTTATTCGTGCTAAACTAGAGCTGTAGCCAGACCAAAACCTCAGATCTTGGGAAGATTCACAACCAGATCTGCACAGATTGGGTCTCTCACTAGTGGTAACAATTAGTATGAGATGCAAGTTGTCTTCCTCTGCCTGTCCACTTCTGACCTTTATTCTGCTGACTTGAGAGTTGTGCAGATTTGTTCAGTACAGTAGAGCCATTTGTGTCTGTGATTTCACTTTGCATGGGAGCATGTCAAAGTTTCCTCCCATTTCACACTACTGCCTTGGAGTTTTATTTTATTGTTTGGGGTCAAACAAACTTGGACTCTCCCTCAGACACTCAATTGAAGCCCACCATGTTTCACCCAGAGTCTAAATCATGCAGAGCGGTGCACTTCAAAGATGATAATAAGGCACAATCCACATCAGCTTTAAAGGTGAAAATCAGCAAATTTTCAAGAAACCTGGCCTGAATTTTGAGTGTGAAATAAACCAGAAACAGGGTGAATTTCACCTCATTTGGGGTTTCATCCAGAAAATCTCATAACTCCAGCTTACATGCACTGAACAGATATCATGGAACACTTTCATATATCAGAGTAATCACTTAAACTCATCTTTTTTTATTAATAATATGTGCAGGTTAAAAAGCAAGGGACACCTAGAAAAGCCATTTCAACTGAGCATAAATAGCCAGTTCCCTATATGAAAATCAGGCCCACTCTGAGCAGGTCCTCTCTCTGTCACTGAAAACAAGAAAGAACCTTCTTCTTAAAGAACTTTTTCACAATTGAGTGTGTTGACCAAAACAGGAGCTAAAATTAACAATGGCCAGAAGTCTCAGTCTCAGGTTCGCCTCCTTTCCCATATCTATCACTGGGGGGGTCTGTGTTCTCAAATATGACTCAAACAGGATAAAGGTGCAACAAATTTATTAATGGGTGGTAAGGACTCCCCAGATAACAAGGTAAAACATATAATAAAACAAGATAGGCTGTATCAATGGGGATTTGTACACAAAGATCAAAATGACAGCTACAATACCATTTCTGGCAGCTTGATTCAATGGTGCCTTCTCCTCCTCAAGATGGTGCAGCACGACAGGACAGCAGGATTCCTCAGATGGAAATAGAACTTCAAGACAGGATCAGATGAGTGTCTTCTCAGGTAAGATGAGAGTGTTCAAGAGTCCCACCCCCCTTCACCTGTGTCATTGTGTGTGGAGCAAGCGGGCACTATAGAAGATTAATTAGGTGTGTGTAGGTAAGAATATCCCTTGCTTAGATGACCCTTGTGGGGTGAATGGTCTACCCTATTAACTCTCAGCTACTTGTTCCACTACACACAGACAGTAACAAGACTCTGCCACTCGGGTGGGCAGCCCTGATTTAATCTGCACACTACCTTATATAGACATGGGGTCGCTAGGCAGATTAGCTGATTGACAGTAACTATCTTTTCCTACCTAAACATAAAAAGGCACCAAAATCAAAGAAAGGAGGGGACAGGAAGGGCTTACAAAATGGATGTCTAGTTGTCCTTTAGAAGATCCAAGATGGCTTTAGGATTTTTGCCTCTACAATGCCCTCCTTGGCAGAGATGGAATGTAACTATTTACACAATCAGAAGCCGCCATACTTACTAGGGCATATTGCAGTATCTGAACCTATGCTCAACCTTATTATATCTGACCTTAGCCCAGGAAAACAATCATATGTACAAAATGAACAGAATTAGCTGCATGACCAATATTACAGAAAACAGATGTGCCAACAAATGCCATCCCTTGGACATACCAGTTGGGTCAGAGAAAAAGTTGCTTCAATAGTGGGTTACCCCTGCTGTTTTGAGCACCCTGTTTAAAACTGCACCAGTTTGATTGGTGAAGTGATGAACAGCTAATATGGTGACTCTACCTTGTTCCAACATGTTACTGATTTGGCGAGCCAGATCAGGGTGGTTAGCAAGGTCTTTCAACAGAGAAGCATTAATACCTACGCTTACAGGTTCTAAATGCTCATACAGGTGGTATATTATCCTTATGGTGCGAGAAGTTAACTTTTCTGACTTAAACATGATGTCACATCCCTCAATTGTTAACACAAAACAAACACAAATTGGGATTACAGGATTTGACACATTATAATAAGAGTTAACCACAAAAAATTTACATGTATTTCTTATACACACACAATGGTCACTGATAACTGCTACTTGTGAATGAGCCCTTGGTTGTGGATGTAACTCATAGTGACACCTGCCTTCCTCAGGATTTAAACAGATGTGAGCACCTGGCATTACTTCAGCAGGGCACTTGTACCCTATAGATTGTCTCCATAGACAAGAACTTACATCTATGGCATGGTACTCCATATTTATAGGGGTCGCCTATTTAGGAACATCAGTAAGTAACATAACTGAATCCTGAGCTATTATTCCTAAAGTAAGTAAAGGGTACACTCACAGAACAGTGGCATTAGTTACGGTTAGTACTCTGGCAGTTATTTGCTGAGTGCTGGGAAGGAAGTAAAAATCAATAAGGTCCCAATGAATACTGCTTTTCAAAAGGGGAAACATCTTTAATCATTTTATTTTTAATTTCTACCAGGAGAATTCCTTGTAATCCGGATCTTAATATGTTACCTGAGATTGACTGCAACCCTAACTGGGCTTGGACACACGAGAGTGCCTAAGCATTAAAGTTTTCTAATATGTCAAATGCCTCCACCACTTTATGCCAGTCCTCCAGTTTTGTGGCATACCACGTCTTAATGATATCAATGATATTGTTTGATAGATCTCCCACCTTGTCAAGGGCAGATGTTAATGGCTGATTGAGAGATGCTACCTCATGACCCCTGAGTCCCAATTTTTGCTGATAAAGACCCTATGCCAAGGGCACGCACAACCCCTAAACCTGCACCCACACCTCCCAGAATTTTAGCAGTGAGGTCTCTTTTTACTCTACTGTACCCAGGCTCAACACTTAGGAGCCAAAACTTCCAGCCCAAAATAGAAGCTGCCATGAATGGGATGCAGTTAAACACAATCCCGGAGATTAGGACTTGCTCATCCAAAACTACTTTTTTAATGGCATATACAGGGTTGGATACAACCACTCTTTTGAGATTCTGGTTGATAACTAAAGATTCAACATGATTGACATGTGGGAATGGTATTATAGTTACTTCAAAAGTCTGAAGTAACCCAAAAGGACACACCTGGGACCAAATTCCAGAGCCTTTAAATGTTATATTTGCATTAAGAACACCAGTACGTTCAACCATAAATACTATTCCTGGCTCTTCACTTAGACAAAAACTGTTTTTAACACTGGGAGATCCGCAAACCTGAAAAGGACTGCTGGCACATTCAACAGCAATCCCATAAGACTGCATAACCGTGTGTAACCTAATGTACATTGAAGACTGATGGAACTGAGCATGAAGAGAGAATTTGAATGAGGAAAGCCCCTCTCTCATAAAAGGTTCAATATTGGAGGACAAGCACATGCACCATTGGTAATAGATGGAGGTAACTGGCTCCCCAAAGCACTGTTGTTCTGGTAATGTGATATTTCATGTACAGTTTCTTTAGGTAACAGAACTTGTCCCAGTGGACCAGTTTCACTACTCTCAATGTTACAAGAGGTAGGCTTGGTACCTATGACTTTACCCACAATATTTTTGGTTTCCATGATGCAGATCAGATCACATTGACACTCATCCTGAATGGTATAGACCATTACAGGAACTGTATTGTTCACTTGCTTTATACTGCGGGTAACTTCCAAGGATGTTAAAAACTTTGGAGTAGCCCACCCAGTTGTTGCCTTACGTGCTAGTTCAATGTTACAAAAATAATGTTCATTATTTGTAGTATTTACATAGATTACAAAGGCAACCATCCAGAGCATTCGATGGATGAGATTTTCCTGCAAGTAAACAGAAACAACATTGGTTAAGTATTCGAGACACATGGCTCAGCTACCTCCCATGGCTTTAGTTGGCTATAGTGAAACCATTTTACAGGTCTTTTCTTTTTGACAGGGATTTCTATTTGATATACGCTGGAGCTGACCTTGTTAACAATTGTAGCTGGGCCTACCCACCTAGGACTTAAAGCATGATCTTTGTTGGAGTAGTATGGATCAGATGAGTGTCTTCTCAGGTAAGATGAGAGTGTTCAAGAGATTGAATTCCCCCTCCTCCACTTTCACCTGCATCATTGTGCGTGGAGCACTACAGAAGATGAATTGGGTGTGTGCAAGTAACCATATCCCTTTGCTTAGATGACTCTTGTGGGGTGAATGGCCTACCCTATTAGCCCTCAGCTAATTGTTCCACTACACACAGACAGTAACAGACTCTGCCACTCGGGTAGGCAGCCCTGATTTAATCTGCGCACTGCCTTGTATAGACACGGGGTCGCTAGGCAGATTAGCTGATATATAGTAACTATCTTTTCCCGCCTAAACATAAAAAGGTGCCAAAATCAAAGAAAGGAGGGGACAAAAAGGGCTTACAAAATGGATGCCTAGTTGTCCTTTAGAAGATCCAAGATGGCCTTAGGATTTTTACCTCTACAAGAGCGGCAGGCAAATGGAGTGGATTTTTATGCCCATCTGAAACTGAGCCTGGATATGCCCTACCCTACTGATGTTTTGCTGTGTGTAGCATGCCTTGTATTGTGAATAGAAACGTGCAATTCTACTAAAAGCCACTGGATGGGAGTAAAATATCAAGCTAATTCTATACAAACCAAAAAGCAGGCTGTATTTCCATTTAGAGCCAGTGAACAGAAGGTGCTGATGGGAAAGTATTTTTTATTCTGAGTTAGCTCCAGCTTGCTGGAGTGGTCTAGGTTAAAGAATTTAAATTACATGCCTCCGGAAGTGCTGCAGTAAAACTCCTTCCACAAACAAATATGCAGAATTTTCCTGACCACATAGAGAGAGCAAACCTGCTAGACACAAGGGGGCTACGACACAAACTAAATATTTTCTTTTCTCTGGTTAAGTGCTCATGGGATCTTGGGTGGTACTGATATCGAAAATGTGTTCTGTTTATCATTTAATTATTTGTAACCAAAATTTGGTGAACAGAACACATACACCTTGAGCAAGAGCTAAAAATTGTGAAGTGCAGGAAAATATGGAGTGAAAAAAATTAAAACAAAGAGTGATATTTTAGGAGCATGCACACAAAGACACATAGCCCTTGTGTTCCCAGTACCACTGTCTGGAACTAGTGCTGCTTTCTCTATTTTTTAGAGGTAACTGATGTTTTTTCAAATGAACTGCCTTCCTCTCAGTTCCCACATACACTGTATGGGACAAATTGTTGCAATGGAGAAGTATGATAACACGTTTTCCCTTGATTCAGAGTGGAGCTCTGTTTCACCAGTGCATACCATCCATTGGGCTATATTAGAACAAGATGTCTCATGCCATGTGCATCATAAACATATTTTCATTCAGAGTTACACAACCTGAATGCAGCAAGCATCAATGTGGAGACATTCTTTCTGCTTTGGTTTTAATTTCTCATTAAAAAAAATACAGTTAATTTAGTGCTGATAAAAGGCACTGGACAGTAAATCTGCAGGACAGATTCTGGACTCTCTTTAAGTACTTATATGGCCCTTCATTATTGTAGTATCTGAGCACCTCACCCTCATGCATGGATTTTATCCTCAACACTCTGTGAGGTTGGGAAGTATTATCCCCATGTTACAGAAGGGGAATTGAGGTAGCAGATAGATCAGATTACCATGGCTGAGACAGGAATTTAATTCCCAGGACCCTATCCAAGTCCCAGTCAGTGCCCTATGCATGAGATCTTCCTTCCCACCCTAATGGAAGTGTGGACTTTCCACATTCCCATCTTTCCAGCCAAGATCCCTTCTGGATGAGAGGTTAGCCAGCATCCATGACCACTTAGACCTAAGTCTCTTTATAAAAGGGTATCAAATCCAATCAGTGCTAACTGCAATGTGGAGCCTTATCTACTAGGAAACAGACTGAGATAGTCAACTAGTTTCACACAGGAAAACAAACAGCCTTCAGATGGTTACAAGTTTCATTCATTAGTGACCTGAGCTGGGTTTGGAACCAGAGGCCTTAAGGAAAAAATTCTGTACCCTATTGCCTGAGCCTGATTCTCACATTTCAGCTTCATATTGGCAAAAAAATGCTTTTAGGAAAGGAGCTAAGGAAAATTGTGAGGAGGTTGCATTGGGGAATAGTGTTAAGTCCACATTAATTGATTACAAAGGTGCAGTGTTCGGACTAGAATTAGCCAAATTTTCAGCATTACACACTGAACATTCAGTGCCAGAACTGGGCCCATTCCTACCTCTGCTGACATCAGAGAGATGTTTCAGTAGGAGCAGGTTCAGGCACCATGCTGGCACATTTATAGCTGACTAAGCACTGCTAATACAGGCCTTGCCACTAAGCACTGAAGAGGAGGCGTTGGGTTGTGCTGTAAAGGGATTTGGGCAGATCCTGAACACCTAGTGACATGAGCAATTAATCTGTACTATTAGACCTGAAGTACTAGAATGTGCCTGCCCATAGGACGCCACTGAAAAGGCTCAACACTATAAAGGTGCCTATCTGCTTGCAGCCTGTCTAAAGCCACCCTTGTCTGGAAATGTGCCACACAGTGGACTTGGTGCTGATGACAACACTGCTAAAAAAGGGTGACAAGCTAAAAGAGTTTTGTTCCTTCTTCATCTGCTGCCTGGACTGATGCCTACTCCTCTTCCTCCTCTCGAACCCTCATTTCCCCCTTTTCTTCCTCTTAATATTTCTCCTCCTTCTTTCTCACTTATTTTCCTTCTCTGTGACTTATCCTCTTTGTAGGTGGCAGCCACTAATTACTTCCCTTTGAGGTCCGCTGGCAATGACAATCCTCCAAGTACAATTTGTGACTGCTAGCAGCAAATATCTCTAATGACTGCTGATAGGACACTAGGTGGAGAGGGCTTTAAGTTACTACAGAGAATTCTTTCCCAGGTGTCTGGCTGGTGGATCTTGCCCACAATCTCAGGGTCTAACTGATCATCATATTTGGGGTTCAGAAGGAACGTTCCCCCGTCAGATTGGCAGACATCTTGGGAGTTTTTTGCCTTCCTCTGAAGGATTTTCTATAACATGAAGTCTTTAAATCATGATTTGAGGACTTTAGTGACTCAGACGGAGGTTACGGGTCTATTACTGGAGTGGATGGGTGAGGTTCTGTGACCTGCAATGTGCAGGAGATCAGACTAGATGATCATGATGGTCCCTTCTAACCTTAAATTCTGCAAGTCTGTGAATAGAGGGCAGTGTTTGAGAGGCCAGGAAGGCAAACAATCCTAGCAAATTATTACACTGACAATATTTTACAGTGATATAGTGCCTCTTATCACCAAGGTTTCAAAGCACTTGACCAATCCCACAAGTAAAATGCAACAGCTGTTTTACAACATTGCATGATGGATCTGGATAAGCCATGAAGATCACCACCCACCACGAGCCTCACTGAAATGTGTGGGCGGGAGGGGAAGATTTTGTGATGGGAGGTTACTAATCTCATGTGAAGTACAGAGCAATCTGTTAGCAACATGTGCAATATCAACAACAGAGAAACATCAAAGACAGCAAAGAGAGCTAATAATAATTCAAATAACCCTTCTCTACAATGTTGATCAGCAAACAGGATGATTATATCTGCATGAAATCAGGGCCAACCTCTACGAAACAGCCAGATGCAAAGTTAATTTGTTCTGTTCATGTACTCTCAATTCAGTTTCATTTTCACAGTATTTAATAAATATTTATTTCTTAAGGTATAGAAGATATGGTGTACTAGAGCAAACTAGTGACACCAACAGTTGTATCTATTAACTGATGCTTCAGAAGAAGAGGAAAAACTCTACCATGTTCCTATAACACAGTAATTACATGGGGGTGAGGGGGACAGAAGGGGGAAATTTTCTTTTGATTCTGAGAGGCATGGTATTTGATTATGCTTAACACTCTTACTTTGTGGAGAGGTTAGAGCCGGGCAAATAATTCAAAACAAACAACTTAACCAGTGCAGTTAGGTTTTGTTCGTGTTTGTGAATTAGGTGTGGGGGAGGGATGGGGTGGTGTCAGACAAAGTTTCATGAATTTGCTAAGTACCCAAACTTGTTTAGTGAATTTTTGTGCGTACAGATATCAACCTACTAACCACGTGTGATTTATTTGCTAAAGCGTATTCCTCTGAGTAGTTTACTATTTTCGCTAGAGATTTGAGCTGTGAGATTGATCACCTAAGGACTTGCGCAGATTTAAAAAAAAAATCCCTAATTTATTAAAAGAAAGCGGCCTCACATAAGTCTAGTTTTGTGCCAGTGCAGTGCCGCTACTTTGGAAGTTAGCACTAGTGTAATTACATCAGGGCAAATTTCTTACTGTACACATGGAACTGTTTCTTTTTGAACTACTTTTGAATTTGCCCAAAAGAAACTCTTCTGTCATAAAACTTATCTTATTGTGTGATTAAACTCATCTCAGCTATGAGCTCTAATTTCACCAAGAATCTTATGAACACAGTTTTGCTCACAAAAAGCAAAGAAGGAATGCAAACACAATCTAATTGAGGAATCACTGAGGTGCTCTTGAATAATTTTTTCATTATCCTCCCACTTCTTGTGTGTGTTTATATGTAGGAAGGGCTCATGAAATTTGGATCTAGTACAGAATCGGTCTCCAATGGATTATCCCATATTCATGGGAGGAGGAAGGTTTTCAGAGTCACAGTTCTGGGTTGGGCTCTAAGTAGTTATAAGAATTATCAAGCCTTTTTAAATATTCAGCCACTGTATTCGTGCTCAGTGACTTCCTGCATAAGTAAGTTCCACAGTATACTCTGCGTAAAGAAGATCTAAAAAGTATGCAGAGCAAAACAAAACCACCACGTTTTCCCTGTAAACAACCTCTATCCTCCCTTTCATTACCCACAGACGTCCTACTTGCAAATATATTATGTTTCATTTAACTTAGGTTGTTAGCTATTCAGGGCAAGGACAAAGTCTTATTTGCTTGAAAAGCACCTAACACATTTGGGGTACTATGTAGGCAATAAAGTAGATTTTCCTTTGATTTGTTCTGCATTATCTGCTCTTTAACTTCAACAGGTTAACCCTTTGTGTTTGGTATAATGGGTCCCTTCATAATTTTGAATGGCTCAGTCAAGTCCCTTCATGTTTGCAAACTCACATCACAGAGTAGTCCTGGGATACCTCCTCTAACTATTTTCATTACCTTTCAATTAATCTTTTTAGTCTCTACTCCTCTCTCTGAAAGGTGAGCTGTCTGTTATAACACAAAGCGGGATCTGCTTGCATCAGGATCATATTGAAAAGATACAGGATTTTAGACAGAAAGTTTACCTCAGAGAGAGGGAAGGGGAGGGGAAGAAGGCGATGAAAAAGCAATTACAGGACTGATTTCTTTTTTCATGCTTTGTGAAAGCAGAACTACTGCAGCAGATAATATATGAACTGGAGCAGAACGCCAGTTTTTTTGCTATTGCAAGTTTCATTCACCACAGAAGCAGTGAATAGAGCTATTCAGTTGCAGAACAATGCTCTACTGTACTCACCAGATTCCGTTCTGTTACTCTCAGGTTCACCGCTACCTGTGGGGTGTTTCTTTCAGAGCACAAAATAGCATTTTTCCCATTCTCAGCAACTCACAGAACTGGACTCCGAGCACCAGACGCCCAACTTCCATAGCGCACCCCCTGCCGCACGCCTGACTGTGTAGGTCAGGCTGGTCACTGGATCAGTCCTGCACCAGGCAGCCCACTACTCTTGGCTCTTTCCTCTGCAGAAGCACTTTAGAAATACTGGACACTACTGACTCCCAGAAGCACTGAGTCCCACATTCAGCACAGGGGATGCAGGGATGGTTTCTTTATATCTTGCTTCCTAGGAAACATGGGCAAAAACAAAGCTCCGGATCAAATACTCAAAATGGGTGAAGTTCGGGGCCCAGGACTGGCGCAAGGGTTTCTCGCCCCCTAGGCGCACGGCCATTTCGCCCCCCCTGGCGCTGATCCCGCGGTTCTGGTGGAGCTGCCGCAGGCATTCCTACGGAGGGTCCTTTGGTCCGTGGCTCTGGTGGAGCTGCCGCAGGCATGCCTGCGGGAGGTCCACCGGAGCAGCAGGAACAGCCGACCGTCTGCAGGCATGCCTGCAGCAGCTCCACCAGAGCCGCGTACCAACGGACCCTCCGCAGGCATGCCTGCAGCGGGTCAACCAGAGCCTCCTGCCGCCCCCCTGGCAAAATGCCACCCCCCGAATAATCCTGGCACCCAAGGCAATTGGCTAGGCTGCCTAAATAGTAGCACCGGCGCTGTCAGGGCCCATTCCAAACTTTACAGCTCGAGTCCATCTTTGCCTGTTGGGCCCAAGTCACTTCTTTAACCTTCCCAATTCCAGTATGGTCTGGGTCCAATCTACTCAAATAGAAACAGTATATCATATGGACTGAATGGTTCTGAAGCCATATAGAGTCTTTTATTCTAAATTGCTGGCTCAAACCCAGGACGACAGTAGTGAGAAAAAATTCCTATCACCGGCAGTTGAGTGGCCTTTATGAAGTGAGTTGGTGGTTGTACATCACCAAAAGACACAGTCACACTGAGCAGCCTTATTAGCTGCTTCCACAGATGCTGAGGTCTGAATGAGAACTTGGACTGTTGTAGCTTCTTGTGTATATCATCTTATTTATGTGGTCTCTCCCAGTGTAGCTTTGGATCAGTTTAGGGTGCAAATTGCATTTGTCACTTTACTCAGCAGCTACATAATATTACTTGTGAATCACAAAACTAGAAACTTAAATTAGAAAGAAATCCAAGCATCAGCATAAAACCAGATAAATGTAACAAAACATCCCCTGGACTGTGGATACTTCCAGTCTTAGGCTGATACAAGAGAAAGCAATCCTCCAATATTTACTACATTGTGGAGACCAGTAACAGCAAAGACAGAAGAAAAGTAAGCAGAGGCCACCACAAGAGGTCTTGGTTATACTCAGGTTCCTGCCATTCTGACTTCCCCTGGGTGTCCCAACCAGGTATTGGACTGATCATGTTTTTATATCCTTTCTCCTTACATCCCCCATACCCCATCAGGCACCATATCTGATTTAGGTGTGTTTGTCATTCCAGGGGAACTATAATTACACTGTTATACTTCACATTGGTTTTGATATGTGAATGCTATTTCACTTCCTGGTTACATGTACCAAAAATTCCATAGAAATCCATTATGTCAAGCTTAAATTGACCCTTTGTGGGTTTGTTTGTTTTTTTTTAAATAATCTTAGGTCAAGCACATTAGGCTAACTATATAGGCTTTATGCTAGCTGCTTAGGCTTTCTGTTATCTAGTTATGCCTTATATTTATTGCAAAGCCTTTTAAAAAATTTGCCACCTTTTATTTTCCCTAGTAGCAACATTATATCTTTAATTGCTTTGATTATCACCCCCTAAAGCATTTTAGTATGTCTTACTACCTGAGATATAGTTTAATCTTGTATAACGACCTTTTGTAAGATCAGGTCAGCGGTCACAGGGCTGACAGGTCAGCATAGAAGCAGTGATGTGAGGCAGTGTAGGGAAATTTACTCTGTTGCTGCCCATGCTGTTCCCTTTCCAAAAGCTTAAAAGTGCATCTTCATGCAAGGCTTCTCATCTTGTTAAACCTTCTAACAATGGTTCCTTTTTTTAGAATCCTGCCCTGTTAGCAAAGAAGAGGGTTTGCTTTTTCATTTCTCAACCTTCTTGGACTGATTTTAGCAGAAAGACCAAAGTGTTAGGGATTTGGGGATCCCCTCAGAAATGCCTGATCCTAGGCTCTCTCTGTAAACTAATTCCATTTAGACCCAATATTTTTACACCTGATCTCCCAGCTCAGTGGTCCTCCACCTTTGCCATATCATGACCCCCATATTACAGAAAAAAAACCCTTGCAAACTACTTGCGACTTCCCTGGAGGTCATGATCCCCAGCTTGAAAACCTGGGCTTTAGCTTGTTCTGAAGCTAGAGAGAGGACTTATATCTCCAGAGTCATCAATCTATCACCTTACCACCACCACACAGGGGACATTTTCAGCTCAAAGGCTCATGCTCCACTGCCTGGCGACTGCCTTGTGCAGTCATTAACCCCTGCAAACAGTGAATGTAGAAGATGCCCATTCAGGTAGATTAGCATTTGACCCTCACTGTGCACAGGATGAAATAATGGCGCATTGCTCAGAACACGATTCAGGACCAATCAGTTAATTTCAAAATATAATGAGCTTCAATGTCATTGCTGTACTGTTACATTTCCAGAATTCTAAGTGTTCACATTTGGTAACAAATGTATTGAGATTCAGTGCTGTAATATGCTTTTATGTTACAAGCTGACATTTGGAAAGGAAGGACAGTTGCATAGCACAGAACTAGGAGTCCAAAGGACCTGGGTTTAATCCCCTAGTCTACCACTGATTCCCTGTAGGACTTTTGGCAATTCACTCAGTTTTCTTCTGACTCATTTCCAATATCTTTAAAATAGGGATAATGCTAATTTACTTTACAGGGAGGGTTATAAGATAAATTATGAATGTTTTAAACATTTGGGCTCCATGGCTGCAATGTGTTATATATAAATGTAAAATATTATAGCTTCTCTGTTATTGTAAAATCATATTTAAATGAAGAAGGGAGCAATTTCTTCCAAAAGTTCACAATAATGTATGACATATTGCTAGAGGGGATTACAGTAACATTTTAAATTGATGCCAATTCACAAGAGTATATGATATAGGAATGAGGCTGACAAAAGGTTTGGTCCTATAAGATTTTTTTTTTTTTTTGCTCTTTATACTGCAGTTAAAACTGGATGTAACCCATTGCTAACCTAATTTAAGCTTAGCTATATATTACAGTGACATCAAATGTCATATGCTATGTATATGGCAAGTTCTTCTGCCAGTCAAATGAATCCAGAAAGGAAAGAGTTTGACGGAGGAATAAACCTTTGAAGAAATAACTAAGTGTAGTGTACCAGAAAAAATGCTACTCAAGTGACTTTATAATGCTCTGAAATTAAATAATAATTAAAAAAAACAACCCCCCCACATTTAGGAAATAAATAAATGCTATTCCACAGCAAAACTACAGTGTGAAAGCTTCTCCAACTTGCTCTTCCATTTCACAATAAGATTCAGCCTCTATTTAAACAGTTTAGAAAGTGAAAGCTGACTAGTACTGTCAAGGAACATCTCTAAGAGAAAGCTACTGATTATATAATAATAATACCACAAATTAAACTACACAGACTATAAACATTTGGCACTGATTTTTACCATTTTCATCCCACTGGATCTCAGATGACTACGTGACCTTATATAACATATGGCATGACCAAACTTCAGCCACCTCTGGGTTGGAGAGCAGCAGTGGTGGGCTATGCAACAGCAGGTGCAGGGAAAAGTTTGATTAATGATGCAGAGAAACAACAACAAAAGCCATTGTCTCTTTATTACAGCAGACAAACCTTTGATTCTTAAGGGCTCATCTAAAAGAATTTTTGTTACTAGCACCACTAATAATTTAGATTAGAGAGCAAATCACAATGACTGCAAATGTTCCATTTCTCAGTGAACTCTACACACACTAAGGAAAAAATAATAATTATGATTAGGACTTCAGGAGTCCTGGGGCCCAGTCCTGCTCCCCCAGAAGTCAGAAAAGCCAAATTCCATTGACTGTAATGGGAGCAAGAGTGAGTTGATGGTCTATTTGCAGTGTTTAGGTTCCCTTCTGAATGGAGGGAGGGTTGGGAGACATATACAGACCCTGAAAGGCTCCCTTGAGAAGCTGTGTAGAATTTGCTGCACTAAGACTAAACCAGGCATATTCTATAAGTTCTCCTGGGGTTCCTTAACTTCCCCGGGCAGGGCTTTTCTGTGTACAGAGCTCTTCCAAAGCTTGGTTTACTCTTAATCCCCTTTGGGCTGGGCTTCTCTGTTTGCCCAACAGTTTAACCAACAAAAAGGAGACAAGCTCCTGTCGTAAAGACGGAGCCATCACCTCCCCACATCCTCACCAGCCCACCTCTGACTCTCTTTTCCCCCCTTCCCCCCTCTACTTTCAAGCCCCACCCACCCATAAGTCTCAAGAGTGCTACTGGCAGCAGTCACAATGAAGTGCTCCCCTTCATGGTTCAGTGTGGAATTACACCTCCAATTTTAACTGAGCTAAACCTGTTGTTTAACAGTGCTTTAAACATGTTCCTAGGATAAAAATAACCTCTATGCTCTCTGAAGACCCATATTGAAAATACGGCCTATTCTTCCATGGCTCTACATTTGCATCAACTTTTCATTTGGCTTGGCTGAAAGGCAGGCTGTGTTAGAGAGCGAATCTAGCAGTACATTTAAAGACCACAGTTTATTGACTGGAAAAGTTTAATGTACACTCAAGGACCAAGTCGGTTTCAAAATCTCAGCGTGGTACCGCAGTATCTAGAAATAGTAGAAGATGGCAAATAGCATAGTCCCTCTCTGTGCTGTGGTGAAGACTAGGGCATTGGAATGGTTTTAAGCTTTAGTTTTTCTGCAGCAGTTCTTCTGGGAAGGATTTCTCTCTAGGTTTACTATATGTTATTTTTCAACTATGCAATAAAAAAGTTCCATTACCCCTTACATCGTTTGCATTTAGAATATACATTCTTTTCTATCTGGCCCTTGCAAATGTTCTTACCAGGAGTTCCTTTTCCAGCTGCTTGTCATTCATGCCTAAGGATCATGGGGATGTGGGCACTAAAAATGTTTAGCCAGACAGATGCTCCAGTTAACAGGACATGGTGTTGCCAGCTGTCCCGATTTTATTGTGAGTCTTGCAATACTTTTTTTTTCCCCCCGGTAGAATCAAGTGAATGTGAGAATCTCCGCTCTTATTTCATTGGGGAAAAAATAAGTTTCTAGCCCTGACAATTGCTGAAAAGCTGGAAAATACAACCCCCTAAGATTCAATAACAAAAGGCAAATGAAAAGAATTCCAAATTTATTGTTTTTAAGAATCTCATCATTTTTAGCCCAGTCTCATGATTTTGGGAGGGGGTTTGACTCATGATTTTACCTTCTGGGTTGGAAATACTTCATTTACCAACTGTTACTATCAAAGGGCAGTGTCTGAGATACCATAATTTTCCATGTTACACACCCCAGCAAAGGTGAGAGAGCAGCACTAAAGCAATGAGTAGCTGAGAGGAAGATCTGAGCGGCCCAGATCAGCTGGGACTTTCAAGATAGCAGCAGGAGAAGAAAAGAGCAAGGAAACTCTTTCAAGGAAACGGTCAGTGTTTTTCTATCAACTGTGGTACAGATAACAGCACAAATGACACTCAGCGACTGATATTATTAAAGGAAGTTTGAACAATTCTACATTTCCATGGAAGAGGGATCTGAGCTTTGTACCTCGAGTTGCCAACTCTACAGGACTGTCCTGGAGTCTCCAGGAATTAAAGGTTTATCTTTGATTTAAAAGATTATGTCATGTGATGAACCCTCCAGAATTAAGTCCAACAAAATTGGCAACCACGTGCTTGTATTTCTATAGCACCTTCCATCTGAGTATCTCAAAGCACTTTACAAATATTAATTGATTAACCCTAAAAACCATGGGAGGTAGGATATATCTCCTCCTCTCTTTTAAAAAAAAACAAACCACAATCGTTGCCTGGGAGGCGAGATAGTGACTCATGCAAGATCGCAAAGAAATGACATCCTTCTGAAATCAGAAGCCAGATTTCCTGGCCCCACCATTTCTGATGGTTCAGCCATAAGTCCATCTCCTCCTCCTTCTCTCAAAAAGTCAATCGTGCAATTCCAAGAGTATGCATTGCTAAACAGTAATACCAGAAGGTTTAACATTTAATAAAGGAAACAGGACAAGGAAGTTGTATGTGTGCGCAGCTTGTTCAAATTAACACTGCAGAATTTTCAGTGGCTAGTAACACATTCTTCAAACATTCATAACATATTTCAAAGCCGTTGTTTTCCTGCCTCTGCTGCTCATGAAGTGAGGCCTGGTTCTTGGCTTGCCATTTCTACAGACAATGGGCATCTTGGGGCTGCACTGAAGACAAAATAAGGCCAGTTAGTGCTGAGGTTTGGGCCAAGTAATGGTGAGAAGCAAAAAGCGATGCAAATAGAGAGGTGCTGTCAGGAGGAGGATTTTTGCCTAAGGAAAAAATCAGACAAAAACAAAACTGGGAGGAGAATCAGGGCGGGTTAGAAGATGGTCTCTGGTGATGATATTTTGAAAGACAAGACAACCTTCTCTATTCAGTTTATTGTAATGGAAAACCATTTGTATTGGAATGTAGCCTTCATGCAGTGCAGAGACACAAAATATTTTATAATTGTGACATATGTCATGTGTCCACACAGGCAAACAATATGTAGAAGTAATGTATTCCTATCCATGAGCCGCTGTCAGGAAGCCTGTAATGTTTCATAGATTGATGTAATTATCACTCCTCCAGGTAAGAGACTGGAATGCTGAGTTATAAACTTATTTCCCTAACAATTACTTTCTTGGATTACATCAGAGTATTTTCTTTCTCCCCTCTCCCCATCCACTGAAGCAGAAAAGTTTGTGATGTTATTGAATGTGACACACCAGCTTTCCCCTCATTTTAATTTCTCTTAAAGAGAAATGTACTCTGCATGGAAATATAAAACACTACATGACAGTATGTCCTGGGTGCTAATTGAAAAAGCAGGGAACTATTTCAGAGCATGTCTAGGAGGGTGACACGTTTATGCTGTTTTCACAGTTTTCCTTCTCCCTCTCCACCTTGCAAGGCCTCAAGTCAAGTGACATTGTTTGACACTCACCTCATTTCCCAATTACAATTTATTTATTTATTTTTACATAAATGGTTGCGAATAGCTAAATAATTTGCAACATGACTCTATTGCAGTTCATTTCACTGCATTAGCCTCTGTCACCTCTTCTATTTGTATTCAGAAATCTAGCATTTGGATTCCAACTCTTTCCCTTTCGCTCTTCCAGCAGCCTTAGTTTTGAATATTTTTGTATCATCTTTCCTGCAATAGTTTTCCCCATGCAGAATGGCTACAACAAAGTTGAGAAGGAAAGAAAAGAAAAGGGCCTATGTAGATATACTACAGTTGCCACAGACGCTCAGTAATCACCGGTGTAAAGAAAGAGGAAGGGTTAATAGCTCTGAAAATTTACCCATTATATTCAAGGCTCCCTGCTACACATTCACATCTGGAGGAGGAGGAGGAGGGTTCAAAGGCCCAAACGGGAAGAGAGGCTCAAATTCCATTATCTTTCAGTGAGAGCTGCGGGCCTTTCTGCCTTCGAAAAGCTCCCACTTAGGCACCCATCCTTGAAACGCTTATGCACACAAGTAACCGTACTCATATGAGCTGCCCCATCTATCTCTAATGAGATTACATGTGCAAGTCATATTATTCATGTGTGCAAGTGTTTGCAGGGTGGGGCTCTTAAGTATGTTAGCTCTGGAGAGTGTCTTGCCGCAAGGCTGTGTTTGGATATCCACTCTCAACTATGGGGTTATATAATTGGATGCTGGACAGTCCTGGGTCTACCGCGAGGTGGGGGCTCACCCAGATCTTCAAGGTTAAGAAATTCTGAAGATGTTAATGCTGATGTCCCTCAGCTGTTCTCAACCTTTTTCTTTCTGAGACTCCCCCAACATGCTATAAAATTCCACAGCCTACCTGTGCCACAACTGTTGTACTGCATATCCAGTAAATTAAAAGCTGCATTAAATTGATAGCTCTACAGTTACACACACACACACACACCTTCTATAATAATACAGGCACAAAAATAAAAACACACTCTTATTTTTGTTTTACTTACTCAGCATGAAATTTGTTCCTGGTGCTGCTCAACAATTCTACCGAGATGTGGGGATTTCTTCGAGAAGCATACATACGTGATGGTCACTGTTCATCCTGGCTGGGCTCAGGCTTGGGCTTCAGACAGGGCTGCCCGCGGGGGGAGGGGGAGGGCGGCAAGTGGGACAATTTGCCCCAGGCCCTGGGCTCTGCAGGGGCCCCCACGAGAAGGGCCAAGGCTCCCTCCACAGCCCCGGCCCGACCCCTCCTCTGCCCCTCTCCTGGAGCCTTAGCACACCCAGGAGCATCCCTGAACAGCTGCAGCATGGCTCCGGTGGGGCTCCTGAGTTCTGCCCCTCTCAGAGCCGCGTGGTAAGGAGGCGGGGCTGCGAGCTCCAAGCCGAGCGGAGGGAGCTCAGTCCCCTCTGGAGCTCGCAGCCCCACCATGCAGCTCTGAGCAGGGAGGAGCTCAGGCCCTGCTGGAAGCATGCTGCACTGCTGTTCAGGTACGGTCCTGGATGCGGTGCACTGAGGATCCAGGTGAGGGGGGATCTAGGGGGAAGGGTCCTGGGCAGTTGGATAAGGGGCAGGGAGTCCTGGGGACAGTCAGGGGACAGGGAGGGGGCAGAGGTTGGGGGGGCGGTCAGAGGACAGGGAATGAGAGGGTTGGATTGTGGGCATTCTGGGGGTCTGTCAGGACTCAGCAGGGGGGTGGTTAGGGGCGGGGCAGTCAGGGGACAGGGAGAAGAGGTGGGGTCCTGGGGCAGTGGTTGGGGAGAGGTGTCTCTAGGGGACGGTGAGGGGACAAGGAGCAGGATGGGTCGGGGATTCTTTTGTACTGGTGACCCCTTTCACATAGCAAACTTCTGAGTGTGACACCCCCCCCTTATAAATTGAAAACACTTTTTTACATAGTTAACACTATTATAAATGCTGGAGGCAAAGTGAGGTTTGAGGTGGAGGCTGACAGCTCACAACCTCCAGTAATAACCTCGTGACCCCCTGGGGTTTACCCACAGTAACCGTCTCCAGTTTGTGAGGGACCCCATGGAGCCAGTCTCTAGGAAACAGAGAAATTCATGGAAGTTAAGTCCATTAATGGCTATTAGCCAGGATGGGTAAGGAATGGTGTCTCTAGCCTTTGTAAGAGGATGGAGATGGATGGCAGGGGAGAGATCACTTGACCATTACCTGTTAGGTTCAATCCTTCTGGGGCACTTGGCATTGGCCATTGTCAGTAGCCAGGATACTGGGCTGGATGGACCTTGGGTTTGACCCAGTATGGCTGTTCTTATGTTCTAACCTAAACAAACCCAAAGTTATGGAGACAGATATATGAGTCAAGGAAGCCAGCAGAGTATCAGAAACCTGGAAAAATCTCTGACTGGATGGGCTTAGGCATTTGGTCACAAGCTGAGGTGGTTCAAAAGTTTTGGATCTTTTTTAAGCAGAATTTTTTTTATTGTTTCTTTAAACAATCAAACACAGCAACAGGAAATATTTGGCCACACACTTCTGAAACCCAAAACCATATTCAGGTTTTGGCAGACTAATTTTAGCTTTTCAATTAAAAAAGCCACAACAAATTTTGAAGGAAAGCAGACATTGTCTGTGATTTTTTTCTAAAAACCCCTAGTTTTCGATCCAAAAAAAGTTTTGAAGGAAAATATTTGTCCAACCCTTTTAATGACGCTGATACCTTGTAAAGAAGTTTTCTCAAAACTGGGTTTGTGCCGAGATGCAGAAAGTCTATTTTTCCCAGGGCCACCCGTGGGCGGGGGGGAGCAAGTGGGGCAATTTGCCCCGGGCCCCGCAGGGGCCCCCACAAGAATATAGTATGGTATAGTATTGCAACTCTTTTTATGGACGGGACCCCTGAAATTGCTTTGCCCCTGAAATTGCTGAAGCCAGGGCCACCCTGAATCCTCTGGGTGGCCCTGGCTTCAGACCCATGTAGTGAGGCTCGGGCTTTGGCTCTATGCTGGACCCCAGTGAGTCTAACATCAGCCCTGTTCTCTGGTTTATTTTGGCAGACCCCCTGAAACCTGCTCAGAGCCTTCCAAGGAGCTGCAGACCCCTCCCCCCGAGATTCGCAGCTGTATAGAATGTGTTATGAGATAATAAACTAGCTTATAATAATTAGTGAGTCCAGGTATCAAACATGGATTTTGCATTAGCCAGTCACATGTTTAGGTTAAGCTTTTTCACTCTTAGTGACAAGATCAATGTCACACTCTCTGACACCTTCACTTTTGCTGAAGCCCGACAGAGATGGAATGACAGTTCCTGGCAGTACCTGCCATTTCTATAAAACAATTGTGAACCTAGACCTGGATGTTATATAGAACGAGGCACTCCCACAAACACAGGTTTTCATTTTGACACATTAGAAAGGGAAGCTATGAAAGAAAGACTTGGCTTTCTCTGGCCTGGTCTACACTGGGCTGTGGTGGGTTGATGTAAGATATGCAACTTCAGCTATGGGAATACCATAGCTGAAGTCAACGTATCTTATTCTGACTTGCCTCCCGTCCTCATGGCGCGGGATCGACAGCCGTGGCTCCCCTGTCGACTCCACTACCCCCACTCGCTCCAATGGAGTTCCAGAGTTGACAGGGAGTGCGTTCAGGGATCGATATATTGCATCTCGATGAGACACGATATATGAATCCCTGATAAATCGATCGCTCCCCACCAATATGGCGGATAGTCTGGATGTACCCTCTGTCCTCTCCCTTCCTTCTACAAATTTTTGAAGATAATAGGCCTCAATCACCTCCATCCAACCCCTGTTGACGTAGGTGGGGATTGCATGAATATAAATGACAGCAGTTTGTCCATAAACATACAGGGCGAGAGTCTGAGCTGCACCTCACAGGAGGCACAGCTGAGGCTGCTGGAATACAAAGGTGGATTTATTCTGCCTTTCTTCGCTCCCTTGCAAATCTAGGCCTGACCCCCACACAGAGTAGAGCAGGGCCATAGCAGGAGGCAAAACTGGCCCCACTGTTTCTCCACTTTAAACTGGATGTTTGCCAGAACCAAAACTCTGAGCCCAAACAGCCCCAAATTTGGGGTACTTGATAGTTAGAACTCAGATCCATATTTTATAGGTCACCCCTCTTTTTAAAATATGCTGAGCCAATTCATCCAGCCCTACACATCCCTACACTTGCAGGCAGGGGTATTAAATTTTGTGACTTGAGCTAGCATGGACTAGCAAACAGGCACAGGATGGGAGTCAGGAGACCCGGGGTCTAAGTCCTGGCTCTGCCACTGACAAGCTGTGTGATCTGAGGCAAGTCACATCATCATTCTGTGCCTGTTTCTCCTCCCACCATTTGTCTGGCCTATTTAGATTGGAAGCAATTTGTGGCAGGGTGCTTTTACAGCACCTACCACACTGGGCTTCCTAGGCACTATTAAAATAGTAAATAATAGTGCAGTGTAATCTCAGTTCACCATCCAACACTGATTATGTGGTGGGGTCCTTCTATTACACACCTCCTATTGGGCACTGAAGCTGTGAACCACCATGTGGCATCTCAAAATGCATGGGTGTCCCAGAGCACTGACAAGGTGATTTTTAATGTGTTCCCGGCCCCAACTCCCAGGGACTGAGCTAGAATTGTACTGGGGACACCCTTGAAGTGAAAGGTACATTTATGAGGGTGCACCAATGTGCAGCGCTCTCAAAGCCTTGCTTTGTCCGCACCGAACCTGCTTATAGATTTCCTGCTTTTAAAATACATTAAGGCAATAAAATCCTGATTACACACCCTGATGTTTGGTGTTTTACAGTTGTGGGCTAAATGCTACAAGTAAGAAATAAAACAGAGTCTGGAGCAACTGAAATAATCTGAGTCCATCATTAGAGGACAGGTAGAAGGTTGAACTTTTTACCTGTAAGAGAGAGTGGTCATTCGGGCCATTATAGGCAAAATAAAAGCGACAAAGAAACATCTGCACTACATTTAGAAAAAAAAAATCAACAGATCAACATTACTGATGTATGCAATGTGACCAGCCCTACCAGCTGTCAGAACCAATTACCAGCTGAGCTTGGACATTGCTGTCTTATATTAATACCAACGGAAACCCTTATTACATTCAGTTTATCATGATGTCATGTCTGGCTTCTTGTCTTTCTCCTCCAAGTCTACATGATTAACCTCGAGCAATCTCTCTCCCCATTTCCAGACTGAGCTGCAATTTTCACATACTCTTTGGAAAGGCTAGTTTAAAGAGAGGACATTCACAAAGAAAGCAGGCACTTCAGCTATTCAATCTTTCCCTTATGATTATCTTCAGTCTTTCCAGAGTTTCTCTTTTGTATCCAAATCAGTAGCTCAGTTTTTAGCACAAATGCAAACCCTGGTGAAGTAGCTCCATTTTCATTTCAATTCCAGTGTCTCTCAGACTTGTAGCAGACTAGCATAGTCTGTATTCTGTAGAACATTATCCCCTTCTGATGTGAGCGGTGCACCAAAATTTGGGGTCTGAGGGGTTGGTTTTGTTAGGAGGAACAATTGCCGATAGAGTCAGGTTGTGCCTGTGTTTTGGACAGGGGCTCCTATTGGTTCAGCTATCTTGTTCCAGAAAGGCGCTTGATGGTTACTTGTCCTAAATGAAAGGTGGCAGTGATGCCCACCAGCTTCAATGAGATTTCACCCAACCCAGCAGCACAATAGGAATGTAGAATTCTACTGCTGAGTCACGCTTTCCAGGGGGTCCAATTAGCTTTAGCCAGCTGCAAAGGGAGGAGTGGTTTCTCTTTGGGTCTCGAGGGAACGAGAGGGCTAACCCAAACATGGCTTTGGATGGAAACTCTAGGAATGGTCAAACCCAGGGAATAACTTGAAGACTATGTTGTGCTATTGTTTTTGAGTTACCAGTAAAGCCAAACCCATTGATGGGTGAGGTGGATGAGGCTGTTTGCTCTACTGAGGTCAAAGTAGTGCCACATTGAGATTGCAGGAAGCTGAAGTCCTCTGAGAGCCCTAAGTCAGATACAGTATGGACAATACCAGAATATTTCCCTATAAATGTGCCTCAGTCATGTAACCAAGTAGATCTGCCCGCAAGAACAAAGGGATGGCTCAGCTCATTCAGTTCTGGGCCTCTTCTCAGACTGAGAGGTGCTGAGATTTCCCAACAGCATCTGATGTTCAGGGTGCTCAGTGGGATGTGGACATCTGTACCAAGACAAGTCATTTTCCATATGCCATGGATCAGTCATCAGCTTGTAACAACTTTTTTCCACAGTGATGACGTTTAAGTGAGAGGCTCCACATTCCTTTAACAATCGTTTGAGTGACCTACTCCCTTCAGCACCACCTATTTAATGGGTGTCACTTTTGAAACAAAGCTGAAATGTGCTTCTGTCCCATGGTATAATTTCTGTGACCCCATTCTATAAAGCAGGGCCCAGTTAAAGTAATGACAACTGCTTCAAAAGTGGTCAAATGACAGTAAATGGAACTATGCTTTATATATAAATTATCTTATATTGTAAGAATTTTTTCTGAGCTTCCATTAAACAGTATTGTGGAGGAAGTGCTCGTCACAACCCTTTTCACCTTTATTCTTTAATAGCTGAGAGAGCAGTTACTTTGATCCCTTAATAGTGCTACATAACCAGAAACATAATGGGAGGATAGATTTTTATAACTCAGGCACACTGGGCTAGAGATAACGTAGATCCTTAACTCTTGCTTGAAGAAATCTCAGACACTTACCTAAAGAGAGTGTTTCCAGCCAGTGAGCCAGACAGCAAACTTCCATTATATTCATCTGGGGGAAAAATTAGAGGGGGCCAAAACCAGAACCACAGATCCAACTCCTTCACAGTTCAGGGTGGTGGGAATCTTCAACTCTGAAATTGTACCTACAGTTGTTTCCTTTTCAGCTCCAAAACTGGAAGAAGCCTTTTTTTCCCCTTCTTCTTCTTCCAGTTAGGTTGTGGCCAAAATCTTAAAACATCACTCTAAAGCAGGAGTGGGCAAACTATGGCCTGGGGGCTGCATCCGACCCTCCAGGCATTTTAATCCAGCTGTCAAGCTCCCACTGGGGAGTGGGATCCAGGGCTTGCCCTGCTCTGATGCTCCAACCAGGGAGCAGGGTCTGGGGCTTGCCCCACTCCACGCAGTTCCCAGAAGCAGTGGAATGTCCCTCCTCTGGCTCCTACACGTAGAGGCAGCCAGGGGGCTCCACACGCTGCCCCAACCCCAAGTACTGCCCCTGCAGCTCCCATTGGCCAGGAACCACGGCCAATGGGAGTTGCAGGGGTGGCACCTGTGGACAAGGCTGCACACAGAGCCGCCTTGCTGTGCCTCCGCTGCTTGAGGTAGGTGGCACTCGGAGCCTACACCCCTGGCCCCCTCCCATACCCCAACTGCTTGCCCCAGTCCTGAACGCCCTCCCAACCTCTGAACCCCTCAGTCCCAGCCCTGAGCACTCTCCTGCACACTGAACTCATTTCTGGCCCTACCTCATACCCCGCACCCCCAGCCAGAGCTCTCACCTGCTCGCACACCCCAACTCCCAATTTTGTGAGCATTCATGCCCCGCTACACAATTTCCCTATCCAAATGTGGCCCTCAGGCCAAAAAGTTTGCCCATTCCTGCTCTAAAGAGAGTTCAGCATGAGCAGCGAGTGAAGTTTTCCCTAGGGGAGGCTAGCTGTCCCACCTCTTCGGCCTGTGGACCCACCCACATTGCACCCCAGCACTGCTCCAGGTCCCACTCCCATCCATCCCAGGGCCCACCCCTTCCCCAATCAATCCCCCCTCCCCTGAGCTCAATGCATCCATCCCTCCTCTTCCCCCACCTTCATGCTCAAGCAGCATTGGGGGAGCTAAGCGGGGAGGCGAGGAGGAACTGGCGAGCATCAGCAGGGATCTCTGGAGAATGGGTGTGGAGCAGCCAGGCAGCAGTGGGAGGAGAACGCTGAGCTTTTTGTATGTGCCATGCAGGTTCCCAGGGGGCTGAGGAGGCAGTATCTGCCACTCAGCTTCCTGGGTTCATCAGTAATCTCGCTGGGGAATCCAAGGGACTGGGAACCGCCTCCTCAACTGCCTGGGAACCTGCATGGCACATAATAAATAACCAAAAACTTCAGCGCACTCCCAGCAGAGAGGGGAAGAGGCGGGGCTGCCATGGCATAGGCATCCAGCAGGGGGGGTCAGCGCTGGCTGCACCAGGGAAGGCTTAGCTTCCCCTGGCCTATTATAACCACTACCCATGGAGTCCAGCTCCCGATGGCAGAAACTGCATGAGTGCTGCTGAATGTGGAAGATGGCCACAGTTCAAGCTGATGGAAGTCTCAAGTCCTGCCCCATTGAATATAAAAACTAGACAATTTGGTATCAAACCTTAATTCTCACCCCCACCCTTAATAAATCTAATCCAAATCAGAACACTGCCTTGTCGGCCCCTCTGTACTCAGAATATTGATTAGCAAATAACTGAACAGATTACAGGTAAGTTTATAATAAATGCACCCTTACTCTGAGCATCCAACCCTTGCATCACATTAACATATCAGTTTATGCCTTTGCACTATTTGTAAGTAACAGGAAGGTTATTCTCCAGCTACCTTTCCACTGCAGAATTATACTTACTAGAACCCTGTGAACACATCTGGATTTTAATCTGAAATAAATTCATTTTGCTTTTTCGCTTTAGTGAAAATGAGAAAAAAAAAACATCCTTTGTACTCAAGACTTTTTAAAAACAGATTAACATACCTATATGTCACAGCAAATATGGGGGGGATTGTACCACAAGACAATCAAAGTTTGTATTCAGATCCTGATGCGTTTTCTAGGACTGTCTCTTGGCCTCATGGTAAGTGCCAGGACTCAGATTCAGAATGGAAAGAGCATGGAGTGTGAGGGGTACAGTGAGGGGAAAGGCGAAGTGAAAACAAATGAAAATTTGTTTTAATTTAAAAAGAGAATTGTTTCAGTTGACACTGTCCAGTAGTTTAGATCCACACATTTTAGGTTTTGCTTAAAAAAAACATTCCATGAACCCTCACATACAGAGAAATTTTCATGCCATTTTATATTTATTTTTTAATTTTCAAAAAAGGGAAGAAACTGAAACAACTGCTTTGTGCTGGTGCAAGCAAAGAAGAAAATGCAAGTGATTGTAAATGAAAAGTGAAACCAACCAATTCAGGTTCATTTTCATCCAAGCTGAGCAAACCTCAAAAAGAAGAAACAATATAAAGCTATAAGGTGGGTGTCTGTGTACTGCTGCCACTTTGGCCGATGTTCAAACAGTGGCATAGACCTGCAAAAAGTTCTTGGAGTTAAGTATGAACAGGCTGTGTTTTCCACTTCCGATGCTAGACTTTGCTTCCTTGATTCCTGCTGTTTTGCAGGTTATCTGACAACCATCATTTGGAGGGAGAAGGTGTTTTGAATATAGCGTCCTTGGCGGAAGCCAGGGAATGGATCTAAGAGCTTCAGTGATTCTTCTACTCCTTTTGGTTAGGTAGGGTTTTCTATACATACATTTTGGAATTTGACAGAGTGTGGGGCAGGGGGATTCTCAATGCTAAATGAGAGGTGATAGGCACGGTGGAGATGGGCTTTGAAAGTGAGGACAGGAAGCTTATGTTTGCTGTGGTACAGAAAGGGGAGCCAATGGAGGGGTACAAATTGAGGAGTGATGTGATTAAAGAAGTGGGCTAGGAAAATGACCTTTGCAGCACTATTAGGAATGGATATGGGTGGGTTAAGATTGAATGTCAGAGAGAAGGATGTGGCAATACTAGTGATGCAAGATGATAAACCTTTTTAAAGCACCTTGGGCTTCAGCTCATTAGATTTCTCAACCAGTGTGAACATTCTTATAGCTATTGTGCATGTTTCTACAGACCCTCTGACTCTTGTTTGGCAAAGGAGCTTGCTCCACCTCTGACACCAAGTCCCACAAACTGAAGGTGATGCTCAGCCAGCTGCCAGGACAAGAGGTTGTGCCAGGACAAGAGGTTGTCCTCTAGGCGAGCAGAGCTGTTCATAATCAGTCCATTAAGAGGGCTTAGTCGTTTCTAATTTGAATACATAGGTTCCTGCAGGAGCACATGCAGCCCCAAGTATGAAATGTGCTAGATGCAGAGATTAGGCTGTGATGAGCCCTGTTTGCCAAAGTAGTACAGGTACAGTGGTTTGTCATTTCAGTGTCTGAGTACCATTTGTGACAGCGTAGTTCTCTTCCTCTGTGGGTGCCAGGCCATTCCAGCAGGGACAGTCAGGACAAGATGAGATCAGAGGTTTCATCCTACAGAATCCGGGCCCGATTTTGAAGGTGCTGAGCATCCTCAACTCCAACATACAGTGGGCACCGCTACAGGTGCTCAGTAAACTCTCAAGATTAAACCCAAGGAAAGCTACTGTTTGGTGTTCTGAAAAACGATTTATTAATACATGCAATCTGGAGAGTCTTCTGTAGAAGCTACGGAATCCGATGGGCAGGCCTTTACAGTAGGAAAGTGTGGTGAAAATGGGACTGTTAATTACTAATTCCAGGTTCTCATCTGTTTGGAGTCCCTTTTTCCCCCCAGAAGTGGCAGCATTGCACTTTCACTGAATTTTAGGTGCCTCTTCTATTGAAATTTACAGTTATTTCTTTTTACAGGCCACCACATGAAAGACCCAATAGGAGCATAAAGACACAGTAATATGTGTGGAATACAGGGAAAGGTCACTGCTGCATGTGAATTCATTTTTTAAATAATTCAACAAACTGTCTGTGCAAAGCAATTTTTGAAAGTTTTCTAGCTGACCCAGATATTCACAGAATAGAATGTTTACGGCTTCAGCTGTGCAAAGGAGCATTGCTATTTCAATAAAGACCAATGGATCAAATTCAGCCCTGGTGTAAGCAGACTACTTCCGATGATAGGCCTGCATACATTTGCACTAGAGTTCAGTTTGGCCCACTAGCTTTAATGTTTGTTCTTGTCTAGCACCAATGCCTATAATGAAAACTGTGTAAACATTTCCATTGCAAAGGGTCATTTCCAGGTGCCTAGAACTTTGTTCATCTTTTACATACTGTAAGGTTAATTTTCCAATTTGCCATTTTGTTTGCCTAAGTTGTGGATTGCCCTCCATATTGTTACCCCTTCTTGTTTGCCAGTTGGTGCCCTTTTCTGTTCAAGGCGGGCAACCTAAAGTAGGAACAGGGTCATGTGATCTATGTAATCTGCCTGGAGACAAGATTCTATTTAAGGACCATGTGCAAAGCACTGTCTGCCCCAGTGGCAGCCCAGTGCCTATTATGTCCTAGCCGAGACTATGGGTCAAGAGAAGAGCTGTTTACTTGTTGTTCCTGATCCTGTGGTATGGCATTCCTGGTCCCTTGCATTGTTCCTGTGCTTGTGTGTCTGTCTCCTGGCATTTCCTGTGGATCCTGCTGTGCTCCCAAACTTATGGGTGGTCCTTCTGTAAAAGCATCAGACTTGGTCATATATTAATCTCCTTAGTTTATTTGTATCTCTACCTGTGGTATTTTGGGGTCCTTGGCTTCAAGCCAGCCTGTGGGGTTAGCAGCCAAGTGCTTTGTGTTGTATATATCTTGTTTATTATTCTTGTTGGGAGTCCTGTTAAATAAATTCTTATTCTGTTTGTACCTTATACATGCCTCCTTAGTGTTTGTAGAGTGTCAATCACCCCCCGGTGATAAATACGTGAGGGGGAACAGATCTGTAGTGTGGGGGTTTGTGGTTAAATCTATAGCTCCCTGTTGAAATAACCTGTACTGAGTTAACATAACCAGGATGACCTTTGGCACGTTTGTTCTTAAGCCCAAGAACAAAATTTTCTTTGCAAGTTGAGTAGTATTGGTCCCCCCATTTTTTGAGAATTAAGATAATGAGGTGGTGGGGGAACTACACTTACACACTTTTGGCATTTTAAAAAAAAACAACTAGTGGTTCAGTGGTGAAACCTAACATTTGGGAGGGTATTGATCAGATGGGCCATTTGTTCATCTGACAAGTATTAATTGTGATTGTTCAGTTATAAAATGTTTCAAAAAACACTTTGCATACACATACCAATGGACAGCTCTGCACATAAATATTTATATATATACACACATATACACACACACCCCATAGAAAGAAGAAGCCATTTTAATTCTTGTTGCTGATTTATGCAGACTTCAGTAGTTGTCATATCATAGAAGAATGTTTAAAACAATGTCAGAGTTTAGGGCCAGAAGGAACCACATCATCATCTGAGCTGACCTCCTGCACAGGTCACCAGCACCAGTACATTAAACCAAACTGAGTGTTTTTCCTGAAGGGAAGGTTTCAAAGGAAAGTTCAAGTGGGGTCATCTAGTCCAGCCTCCTTGGCAGGACCAAGTATACCAAGCTCATCTCTGACAAGTAGTTGTCTAATCTGGTTTTAAAAAATTCCAATGACAGTTGCATCCCTTGGTAAACTGCTCCCATTCCTAACTACCCTTGGTTAAAACATTTTTCCCCAATATCTAACCTAAATTTCCTTTTCTGCCTATTAAGCCAATTTCTTATCCTACTTTCAGACAGAGGAAGATCATCACTCATCCTGCACAGTAACTGTAGTTCTTCCAGATCAGTGTCCCTGTGGCTGCTTGCTCCTCTTCAGACGCACACGTGCCCCCTGTGTTCAATCAGAGACTTTTGTTAACAATGAGTGTTCATCCTACACATCCTCACGCCCTGCGCTGAGGTGATACAGGGCTGCATGGGTGAGATGCCCACAGTTCCTTCTCTACTGCAAAATCTCACCAAGAAAACCCCAAAGCAGATGGTGAGGAGGCCACGTAGTGGAGCATATCTTGAAGTACTAAAGTCAATGCTCAGCATGAGTAACTTTTCCTTCTTCGAGTAGCATTCTTATGGGTGCTCCACTTCAGGTGACTTCTGAGCAGTATCCCCAGGAGGAAGAAGCTTCAGAATTAAGTCTGGTACAGAAGACAGAACTGTACTGCCCAATACCACGCCTGATCTAGAGACAGATGTTGATTGCGACCTAGTGGAGTAAGCCAAAACAATAAACAGGAGGTTGTGCTTTGGCAACCAAGCAATAATCCTTCCTAGAATCCACCTTCATAGCCTCTGGATAGAAATAGTGGAAACCATAGATCTCTTTGCAATGGAGACAAATAGTCTAGTTTCAAAAAGCGGGGGCCTATCGAGATAGAAAGCTAGTTCTCTTCTGCCATCTAAGGTATGGAATGAAGCTTCCTGACCCGAGTTATGTGATTTTTTTCGGGTCGGTGGGGAGGGAGAAACAGTAAATGTCTGGTCTGGTTCAAATGAAACTCATATCTTAGAAAGGCATTTGGGATGCGGACGTAGGAAAACTTTATGATTGAAAAATAAATACTTTAAAGGGAGGATCCACCATCAAGGCCCCGAATTCCCCAGCTCTTTGAACCAATGTAATGACCATTTAAAAGACCATGTTCATGGAAAGGTACAATAATGAGCAGATCACTATAGTTCAAAAGGAGGTCTTCTGAGAGCTCTGAGAACAAGATAAGATTCCAGCCCAGAGTGAGGACTTCTATTCGAGAGAAGAGGTTCCACAGTCCTTTAATGATTGTTACGGGTGTGGAGTGAGAGAATATTGTAGAATGGAAGGTGGTTATTGCAGCCAGATCAATCTTAATCGCTTGATAAAATAATCTGCCTGAAACAACTGAAGGAAACAGTAATCTGGACTAAGTAAAACGTTAGGAAGATTCAGGTGCAATTTGCTGATATTCACACCAATAACAATCTTTTCCACTTCTGAAAAGAAGCACTATGGGTAGATTCCTTCCTGCTGTTTAATAACACCTGTGTGTGCTCGCCACATGCATGAGTGCTGGAAGTTTTTCCCCTAGCAGTTCACCTTAGGGAGCGCCCTAGCGACCCCTGGAGTGGCGCCTCTGTGGTGCAGTATAAGAGGCACTGCACTCCCCCCTCCTCCAGTTCCTTCTTGCCAGACAATTCCGATAGAGGGAAGGAGGACAGGATGTGGAATGGACATGAGCAATACATCTCGAAGAACACCAGTTATGGAAAGGTAACTGTCTTTTCTTCGAGTGATTGCTTGTGTGTATTCCACAATAGGTGATTCCAAACTATATCTGTTGGAGGTGGGTAGGAGTTCACAATTCGTGGGACGGAGTACAGCCCTGCCGAACCCAGGGTCCCTCGTCTGGGGGACGATTGCATAACGCGAGATGAACGTGTGGACTGAAAACCATATGGCAGCCCTACAAATGTCCAGAATGGGGACATGGGCCAAAAAGGCAGCCAAAGAGGCCTGTGCTCAAGTTGAGTGCACCTTCATAATTGGTGGCAGCAGGATTCCCGCCAGGCCATAACAGGTACAGATGCACGAAGTGATCCAGTTGGAGAACTGCTGAGTGGAGATCAACAGATCCTTCATGCATTTGAAATTTTTGCCACCCCTTTGTGGAAAGGCCACCCTGCCCAATGCCAAGGAGGACCACACATTAAACAGGGAGTCCGAGGGCTCCTCCATCGCCTCTGCTTGGAGGTGGAGGCTTGATGCCACCCTTTTTAGAAGTTCTTGGTGGGCCCTACAGTCCTCCTGCGGGAGGGAGGGAGGTGGGGCTGTAATCATCTCATCTGAGGAGGGCGAGGAGGCCAGCACGGTATTTTGAGCATCCACTGGCATCGGAGGGTCCACCACCTGGTCAGTCTCCGGGCATGGTGCCAAGGATGTATGTCCCATCGACTCCTTCCAGTCCTTCTGAGGGGGGCTGCATCGGGGGCCATGGTGCCCACTGGTACCGCTGGGCCGGCCATGGGGCCCAGTGCTACTGCACCTGCTGTGTCACCGGTGGAGCCGGTTGTTCATCATGACTGGCCTGGCCCATCGATGGACAACTATGAAGGGAGGCTGGGCTGACATATGACCTTTCTCTGTTCCCGGACCAGGAGGAGTGGTGGTGCAGGGAGCAATGCCGATCATGGGACCACAATCCCGAAATGGAGGACTGGTACTGCCTGTAACAGCTGCTCCACGATCAGCTCAGACAGGTGGACCCGTGACTGCGAGATGCCAGCGATTGACACCCGGGGCTGTGGAGGCAGTGCTGTGGTGGGGTCCTGGAGCAGGATGCCAAACGGGAACAACACTGACATCCGTGCTATGACTGGCTGCAATAACCTTTGCAAGACAAGGACCTTTGGTGATGTCTGTCTCAGTCCCGTCGGTGTTCGCTCCTTGAGGCAGAGCAGTGCCAAGAATCTCAGTCGGAGGAAACCCAACCAGACAGTCTGGTGGGCATCAAGGGCGATCCACATGGACTTTACCCTGAACAGTCACTGGACGGCAAAACAGTGTTGGGAACATTCCCTCGACCAAGACCAGTACTGAGCCGGGGGTGACTGCGGAGATCCCAGTGGTGACTTGTCTCTGGAGTGTGGGGTCGACATCAGCAGTGCTCCTGGTACCGGCACTGACGTAACATCCCAGGCAGCCTGCAGAGCCTCCAGCATGGAGGGCATCCGGACATCCAGAAAGGCCTGCTCCGAATGGGCCGGGCTACTCTGCTCGACCTGAGTCAGAGGCCTAGAGGCTGGTGTGGATCGAGGACTGCCCAACGTGGGTCTAGTCTCTGTCCTGGGTTTACTCTAGTGCCGCAGCGAAAAATGCTTCTTCCTAACCTTCTTGGTGTGTCCCGTGGACAGGGAGTGGTGCCGACCAGTTGATGTTGCCGCGCACCAACACCGTGGTGCCCAGTGCCGACTCAGAGCAGCGGGCTAGAGCCAGGGTCAGCGCCGACTCCATCAGAATAGCCCGGAGCCTAATGTCCCTTTCTCTCCTGGTCCAAGGCTTAAACGAGTTCCAAATCTTGCAGCAATTGCTAAGATGGTGTCATAAACAGATGGTTAAGGATTAATGTCTCTTTTACCTGTAAAGAGTTAAGAAGCTCAGTAAACCTGGCTGACACCTGACCAGAGGACCAATAGGGGGACAAGATACTTTCAAATCTTGGTGGAGGGAAGTCTTTGTTTGTGCTTTTTGTTTTGTTTGTTGTTCACTCTTAGGACTAAGAGGGACCAGACGTACATCCAGGCTGCCCAAATCTTTCTGAAACAGACTTTCATGTGTCAAAATTGTAAGTAATAGCAGGCAAGGCAGATTAGGCTTATGTTTGTTTTCTCAACTGGTAAATGTTTCTTTTTGCTGGAAGAATTTTTACCTCTGTTTGCTGTAACTTTGAATCTAAGGTTGGGAGGGGGGGTCCTTCTGGTCTATATGAATCTGAGTACCCTGTAAAGCATTTTCCATCCTGATTTTACAGAGATAATTTTTACTTTTTTTCCTTTCTTTAATTAAAAGCTTTCTTTTTAAGAACCTGATTGATTTTTCCTTGTTTTAAGATCCAAGGAGTTTGGATCTGTGTGAAGCCTCTCAAGGCAACCCAGGGAGGGGAAAGTCTGGGGGGAAAAGGAGGGGGATGGTTAATTTTTCCTTGTTTTAAGATCCAAGGGGTTTGGATCTGTGTTCCCCAGGGAAGGGTTTGGGGGAACAGAAAGTGTGCCAGACACTAAATTCCGGCTGGTGGCAGTGTACCAGATCTAAGTAATTAAACTTAGAAGTGTTCATGCAGGTACCCACTTTTGTACTCTAAAGTTCAAAGTGGGGAAAGAAACCTTGACAGATGGATTTCCCCCAAACAGCACAGACAGTCCGCGTGTGGATCACTCAGTGGCATAGATTGCCTACAAGTGCAGCACGACTTAAAATCCAGGGTGTGGGGCATGCCCTGGCCCAGGTGCTCTAACTAAAGAATAAATGGACACAAATCAGACATCAGGAATGGTAACATACAAAAGCCGCTAGGAGAACACTTCAGTTTTTCTGGTCAATCTATAACGGATTTAAAAGTAGCCATCCTTAAACAAAAAATTTTTCAGAAACAGACTTCAAAGAGAAACAGCAGAACTAAAATTCATTTGTAAATTTAACACCATTAATTTGGGCTTAAATAGGGACTGGGAGTGGCTGGCTCACTACAGAAGCAACTTTCCCTCTCCTGGCATTGACACCTCCTCATCAGTTATTGGGAATGGACCATATCCACCCTGATCGAATTGGCCCTGTCAACACTGGTTCTCCACTTGTGAGGTAACTCCCTTCTCTTCACATGTCAGTATAATAATGCCTGCAGCTGTAATTTTCACTCAATGCATCTGAAGAAGTGGGGTTTTTTTTACCAACAAAAGCTTATGCCCAAATAAATCTGTTAGCCTCTTAGGTGCCACCGGACTCCTTGTTGTTATTGCTGACCGTCACCATTCTGAATTTTCGGGAATTCACAAATTGTTTAAGAGTCTTAGATCTAAAATTGGTCTCCACCCTCCATTTTTCTTTGGTACTAGGAAATATCTCGAGTAGAAACCCTTCCCTCAAGTAGAGGTGGGACAGGCCGTGCTTTGATGATGAAACTTTGCATACTAAAGTTTGTGGTTCTCTCTCTGGAACCTGTGCTGCTTTCTAGGGAGTTTAGTGGGTTTCTGGGCAGTGTGCTATTTACTAAACCACCTCCTTCTTGCAGGGGTACAGATTCTCAGGGATTGCAGAGTGGCTCTGGAGTATTTCAGCATATCGAGGGACTTGTTCATGTTCTTTGAAAACAACTGAAGCCCATCAAAGGGAAGGTCCTCCACAACATTCTGGACCTCCCTTTGGAAACCAGACAAGTGAAGCCACGATGCCCAATGCATGATTATTACCATTCAGGTGCAACAGGCTACAGTGTCTGCAGCATCCAAAGATGCTTGAAAGGATGTCCAGGCTAATAACTGCCCTCTCACAGTAACTGCTTGAAATTGCTCTTTGTCCCAGAGGAATTTGCTGAATAAATGCATTACATTTTGCATAGTTCATGTAATTGTATTTGAACACAAGTGCTGGGTAATTAGCTATCCAAAATTGTATTGTCACTGATGAATGAGACGTCTATCTAAAAAGATCAAGATGCTTCTGGTCCTTGTCATTCGGGGTTGCCTTGGCATGATGCTGTTTTCCAAGCTCATTTACTGCCCTCACAACCAGAAAATTAGGAGAGAGATGGGAAAACAAAAATTCAAAGTCCTTGGTGGGAACATACTATTTCTTATCACACCTTTTGCAAGTTGGTAGCACTGTTGCTGGGGTCTGCCAACTGTCCTTTCACGATGCAAGATGGCTTTGTTAATCAGAAGGGTGACTCTCCTCAGTGTTGCTGTGCTGTGACTCCTTGACCTCTTTGAGTGGTATCTGAAAGGAGTCTGCCATACATTTGATGAGGTTTTGGAACTGATTGATACCTCCTCCGCTATTGATGGTGGAGGAGGTATCATCAGTGCTTTGTCAGGTGACGACAAGGAAAGAGTGGCTTGAGAAGTAGCATCCCCATCTGCTCTAGGTTTCTGTTCCTCATATGTCTCTCCCATGCCGGGGAGTTGGTAGACTGTCTCCTTCTCAACCTGGTGGACTAGAAAATTGCTGATGGTAAGCAGCCCAGGGATCCCAGTATGATCATTGGGGGAAACCGTACAGGAGGGGGGTGGCATGCAGGGTTGTTCTCACCACTTGTGATATATTCTCCTGGACTCCTCCCTATCTCTTTGCCCACATAAAAAGGATTCCTGTAAGGATGGGTAAGAGAACCTCATGCCAAGATTGAAGAGGCTGAATATACTAAGTGAAAGTTCTCTTCTTCCTTCTCACAGAACAATGAAGGAGCCCCAACTGAAAATGGTGAAACCAATGGTGCAAGTAATTAATGGAAGTCCAGAGACCGAACTAGTCTCAGTACCGAGGGACTCTCAGTGTCCATGATCAATGGAGTCTGTGTTTTCTCCACTACAGTTAAGTCCTTCAAGTACTGAAATTCTTGTGGTACCTAAATGCAGTATTGGTACTAATACAACAGTATCTCTGGAAGTTGTTGGTACCAAGGGTCTAGAATGTTCTGATCAGGGCACTGGGGATAGATGATTTAATTTGTATGGTACCAATAGACCTGACGAAGGCGGTACCAGTGGCAGAAGTACATCTGATGGAACCAGTCTGGAGGCATCTCTCTCCCTGCTGACCCTGTCATGCCTTGTCAGTACCAAGCTCACTCAGAGCTGTGTTTGCTCTTGGAGGAGCTTTTTGGTTTTCCAGCTTCCAACAGCACCAGAGAAGCCTGCAGTCCCCACAGTAGCGCAGGGGTGCTGGAACAATTAGTACAGGTGGGGTGCTGAGAGGCACTGAACCAAACTGTAAACCCTGTAGATGATGGAAACCACTTTGAGACAGGGGGTGCTGGTGCACCCCAGCACCTGTGCAGAGGACCGGATCTAGAAGTCAATGATTCAGAGACCACTGACTTAGCAGGAGACTGAGGTCTCTTTGGCTCAGACTCCTTACAAAAAAATTCATAGTTCCTCTTCCTGGGGCTTTAAGAGGTCTGTGAGGCCTTCCCTTTTGTGAAGAAGTGATGGGCCAAGGTTTAAGGGGCACTAGATGTGCCTGGAAACCAATATACAGATGAATTCTCCTGACCTGGTTCTGACATGGGGCGAAGGGAGAGCTCCATGGTAAGAAGCCCCATTTTGATCTTGTGGTTCTACCTGGCCCTATATTTCAGTGCTAAATGGAAGTTACACTTCTGCAGGGGGTTCAGCTATCCAAGACAGTGGATGCACTTGGAGTGGCCATCGCTAACCGTGACAGCTCCTGACAAGTGCAGCATCATTTGAAGCCCAGATAGCCAGGCAAGCTGTCTGGAGGAAGGCAAGTCTCCCTGACTGCAGAAGAGAGGGGAAAAAGGCACTTCTGTCACTAAAAGCTAACTGACAACTTCTTAAGCTAAATAATGTGAAGAAGAAAAGATTCTAATAAGACACGACCTGTTGGAAGTGGACACACTACAGCTCCGTCTCAAATCAAGGGAGTTGAGAAGGAACTGAGGGCAGTTTACCTGCACAGCCCTGTATAACCGCAGCTCAAGGCACAAGGCTGTGTAGGGCTCATGCGTGTGCCAAATGGATCTTGCTGATTAAAAAGTCTCCTATCAAAGGTGCATGAGGCACATCACAATTGAAGTGGAGCACCCATAGGGGCACTACTCAATGAAGAACAATTGATCACTGTCCTTTTCATAAAAGCCCTTAACATATTTGAAGGCCTTTGTTAGGTCTCCCCGCACATTTTCTTTTCTCAAGATTAAACATGCCCAACTTTTCAACCTAACATCACGGGTCAAGTGATCTAAACCTTTTACAGGGTTGGTGCAAAGATGTTTCGCGCCCTCCCTCGTCCCCAAGCCCCTGCCCTAAGCACCCCCCCAGTGGCAGCTCCCCCACTCTGCCCTGAGGCACCCCCGTCCCGCCCCAGCACACCCCTGCTCTGCCTCCATCCCTGCCCTGCTCTGCCTCCATCCCAAGCATGCCGTGGCTGCTTCACTTCTCCCACCTCCCAGGCTTGCAGCGACTAAGCTGATTGGCCTTGCAAGCCTAGGAGGTGGGAGAAGTGAAGCAGCTCCCCCCTGCTCCGCCTTCTCCCTGAGCACATGGTGGCTGCTTCACTTCTCCCACCTCCCTCCCAGGCTTGCAGCGCCAATCAGCTTAGCCACCACAAGCCTGGGAGGCGGGAGAAGTGAAGCAGCCACGGTGTGCTCAGGGAGAGATGGGGCAGGGGTGAGCTGTGGCAGAGAGTTCCCCTGCATGTGGCCCTCCCCACATTTACTTGCTGAAGGCAGCCCTCCCCTGCTCTAGCTCCCTCCGCCTAAATGCCGGCAGTGACCGGAGTGGCTGAAGATCTGGCCACCATGGTCGCTGCTGAAGAAAACGGCGCCCCCCAAATGCCAGTGCCCTAGGCGACCACCTGTGTTGCCTAAATGGTTGCACTGGCCCTGACCTTTTATCATTTTCTTTTGCTCTCCTCTGGACTCTTCACGATTTGTCCACATCTTTCTTAAGCTGGACACAGTACTGCAACTGAGCTGGACACAGTACTCCAACCGAGGCCTCACAAGTGCTGAATAGAATGGAACAATCACCTCTCACATATGACACTCATGTTAATACACCCTGGGAATATAAGCCTTTTTTCATAACTGCACCACATTGTAGGCTCATGTTCAGTTTGGGCGCCACAATAACCCTCAGATTCTTTTCTACAGTACTATTGCCTAGCTAGTTATTCTTCATTTTGTAGTTGTGCCTTTGATTGTTCCTGCCTAAATGTAGTACTTTTCACTTGTCTTTATTTTATTTCATCTTGTTGATCTCAGGCCAATTCTTGAGAAATTGAACATTGGTTTGAATTCTAATTTTGTCCTTGAAAGTGCTTGTGATTCTTCCCAACTTTGTGTCCGCCACAATTTTTTATGAGAACAATCTCCATTCCATTATCCAAAGCATTAATAAAAGTATTTACTAGTACCAGACCCAGGACATACTACTGCAGAACCCCTATTAGATCCATCCATTCTTCACAGCAAACCATTGATAACTACTCTGAGTAGTCTTTCAACCAGTTATGAAGCACCTTATAGCAATTTCATCGACTGCATTTCCCTAGTTTGTTTGTGAGAATGTCACATGGGACTTTGTCCAAAGCCTTACTAAAATCTAGATATATCAGGTCTACTGCTTTCCCTCATCCACTAAGCCAGTAACCCTGGCAAAGAACAACATTAGATTGGTATGGTATGATTTGTTCTCGACAAATCCATGTGAGCTATTACTTATGCTATTATCCTTGTAGGAGCTTACAAACTGATTGTTTAATTATTTGTTCCAATATCTTTGCAGGTACCTAAATTAGGTTGACTGGTCTATAATTCCCCAGATCCTCTTTGTTCCCCCTCTCCAGTCCTCTGAAACCTCACCCATCCTCCATGTGTTTCTGAAGATTATTGCTAGTGGTTATAATATTGCATCAGCTAGTTCCTTAAATACTCAGTGATGGATGTTATCAATGCCTGCCAACATGAATACATGCATCTAACTTATCTAAATATTCCTTAACCCGATCTTTCCCTGTTTTGGCTTGCGTGCTTTCTCCTTTGTTGTTAATATTAATCATGTTAAGCATCTAGTCACAATTAACCTTTTTTGTGAAGACTGAAGCAAAGTAGGCATTAAACACGTGGCCCTCTTGGTGGCAACCTTAATTAGCTCTCCTTCCCTAATAAATTGTGGACCTACACCTTTTTGTCTCTCTCTTGCTTCTAACGTATTTATAGATTCTATTATTATTGCCTTTTACGTCTCTTACTAAGTGTAACCTTATTGTGTAGACATTCTGATGTTATCCCTACATGATTGTGCTAGTCTTTTGTACTCCTCTATAGTAAGATGTTCACATGTCCACTTTTTGTAGAATTCCTTTTCGAGTTTCAGATCATTAAAGAGCTCCTAATGCAGCCATATTGACCTCTTATTTTTTTTTCTATCTTTTATTTGCATTGGGATAGTTTGCTATTGCATCTTTAATATTGTCTCTTGGACAAACCGCCAGCTCTCCTGAATTCCTTTTTCTCTTAGATTTAGTTCTTATGGGAGTTAATCTACCTGTTCTTTGATTTTTATTCAAGTTTGCTTTTTTGAAGTCCTTTGATCAACACACACTAACTAAATGCTTTAGAAGTATCTATTATCTATCAGTTTCTTATTGGAGTTGGAGTAAGACTGGACAAACTGTGCGGCAATGGATTAGAAGAAAGCGATCCATGAACATGTTGGGATTTTCTGGACTAAGTCAAGAATCAGCTAAATTTTACATTTACCATATCTGAGAGATTATTTGGGGGATACCATGAGGAAAATCTTGAGATCGATTATTTGAGATCTATATTTATTTGCTAAGGTTTTGTCTAGCCTCACAACCTTTACATCACAATGCTTGAAGAGTAGAGAAGTCAAATAAGCTGCTCACCAGCTGGCAAACTCTAGACTCAGCTTGTCCAGCAAAATGCTGATTCATGTTACAGCATGTGAACCAGGCTTGAATTAAAGCTGTAAAAGTAGATTAACAAGATAGCCACGGAAAGGGCCATTTGTGGAAGCACACTAAATCCACCACAGGCCTGTCTCCAGTTGGAAAGGTGACACCAATCCTAATAAAGCTCTTAGCTTTCATTTGGAAAACATACCCTTAATGCTAAAGCTCTCCAAGCAGAAGGCTGGGGAGAACAAAGAATGGGAAGAGACGCCTGCTTGCAGCAAGATTGAGGGTCCAAAGTGGGTTGGGTTTTTTGTTTGTTTTTTTTTAATAAAAGTGGGTCAGAGTGTGAGAAGCAGCCCAATGTCTAGCGGGGAGAAAACTCTGTCAGCAAGGGAAGGGCTTTGAGTAATAGGATTGGTTAAAAACATCAGAGAGCCTTGATGGTAAACCAACAACCCAAGGAGCACAGTGACTAGGCCTCCTTGCCCACAGAGGCACATTAGGCAGCCCTTTAGGGCTTCCATAATATAGAGTAGTTAATTGGCAATTACAATGGCTTCAGTTTAGCTGTCAATCATCCATAGGATTGAGAACTATAGTAATTTCCCAGGAGAAATTGTTCTGTCCCTCATTCTGTAATTTATCACCAGTCTGTTGGTAAGGAAAGCTGGGAGAAGGGTTGAATGGGTGCTGAACAGCTGTATCTCTGGAAACAAAGTTCAACCATGCAATTTTCTTTGGCTTGGAAAACTTGCCTCATAATTGAACTGAGTGTAGTCCCAGTTAATAGTATCATTAACCCTGTTTAGATTCCTATCCATGTATTGAAGTCTTTCTTGGGGGCGGTAAGGTATTAGCTTAAGTTACTTGATAAACTGTAATCACAGAGGCTGAACTTCAAGTGAGCACATGTTGACAATTGGGAGTTTTCCTTACAAACAAAAAAAATCTTCGAAGTCTAATAAATTTTACCAGGCCACACAAACAAGTTTTGCTCAATGCGAACATTTATGACCATTAGCAAATGCTACTGATTCATCTGAACCAGAACAAAAAACAAAGTGAAGATCAAAGGTTTTCTCTTCCTCCAACAGAAGTTGTTCCAATAAAAGATATTACCTCAGCCACCTGGTTTCTCTCATACTCTGGGATCAACACAGCTACAATACTGCAAACACTGATTCATTATGACTTCTCTGCAAAAGTCAGTTAGGATTAGTTTAATGACTAATGATTTGTTACGAAACCTCTCACTGCATTACCCTAGTCATGTACGTAGTTTATGTATGTGTGTTATTTTTCTTTTTTTTTTTTTCCAGTTGTGAATTACATTAACTCACCCTTTTCTCATTGCCCAAAACATTTTTTCATCATTTGTTGCAATAAAAGAACAGGTCAAAACATGCTGCAAACCCATGCCTGCTTAGGCACACGTAGACCATGCTGAATACGCACATATGAAAATAGAGCCTGGAATGATTAGCTTCAAGTCATCACAGCTTTTCTGATGTGACACTACACTGTAGTGCTCTGAACTACCAATTCAGAAACTTGGTTCAGCTGATTTGAATCTGAGTTGCAACTTCAGAAGTAGAAAAGACAGTTATCTTTTCCATAACTGGTATTCTTTGAGATGTGTTGCTCATGCTCATTCTACAGTAGGTGTGCGTGCTCGCCATGTGCACTGGTGCCAGAAGTTTTTCCCCTAGCAGTACCCGTAGGGAAGCGCCCCTAGCGAGCTCTGGAGTGTGGCCTCTATGGTGCGGTATAAGGGGCGCTGCACACTCCCCCCAACCCTCAGTTCCTTCTTGCCAGACAACTCCGACAGAGGGGAAAGAGGGCAGGATGTGGAATGGATATAAGCAACACATCTCAAAGAATAACAGTTACGGAAAAGGTAACTGTCTTTTCTTCTTTGAGTGATTGCTCATGTGTATTCCACAATAGTTGATTCCAAGCTATGTCTGTTGGAGGTGGGTAGGAGTTCACAGACACTCAGGATGGATTACAGCCCTGCTGAACCTGGTCTGGGAGACAAATCGCATAATGCAAGGTGAATATGTGAACCGAAGACCATGTGGCAGCCCTACAAATGTCCTGGATGGGACATAGCCCAGAAAGGCAGCCAACGAGGCTTGCTCTCTAGTCAAGTGTGCCCTCACAATCAGCGATGGGGGGACTCCCATCAGATCATAACAGGTATGAATATATGAGGTGATCCAGTTGGAGAGCCACTGAGTGGAGATCAGCTGACCCCCTCATGCATTTGGATGAGGTGATGAACAGCTGCAAGGACTTCCTGAACAGTTTTGTATGTTCCAGGAAAAAAGCCGGAGCCTGTCTCACATCCAGCATGTGGAGGCGGCGCTCCTCACTGGATGTGTGGGGTTTGGGGCAGAGCACCAGCAGGAAAATGTCTTGACCCATATGGTAGGTGGAGACCACCTTGGGGATGAACAAAGAATGTGATGGAAGCTGGACCTTATCCTTATGGGGGTTCGGAGGTCAGGGCCCAGAGCTCACAGACTTGTCTAGGAGACATGATCGCCACCAGGAAGGCTAACTTCCACAAAAGGTGCGAGCAGGAGCATACAGTGGTTCAAATGGGGGACCTGTCACCCTGGTCAGCACCAAGTTCAGGTCCCACTGCAGGACTGGGGGCCTAACATATGGGAAAAGGAGATCCAACCCATTAAGGAAGCAGCCAGTCATGGCCTGAGGAACACCGTGTGGCTCTGCACCAGTGGGTAGAAAGCCACCAAGTGCACCTTGATGGACGAGGGCGCTAGGCCTTGGGCTCTAAGGTGAAGGAAGTAGTCTAATATAAGCTGAATCAGAGCAGCCACAGGCGAAACACCCCGATCAGCTGCCCATCAGGAAAATCAAGACCATTTTACCAGGTAGGCCCAATGTGTGGAGGGCCATCTGCTTTCCAGGAGGACGTGCTGAACCCCTTCCCCTTCTCCTCCCAGTCTAACCGTTGAGCAGCCACGCTGTGAGGTGATGTGCTGTTAGGTTGGGGTGAAGGCAGCAGCCCTGGTCCTGGGAGAGCAGGTCCGGGCAGGATGGCAACGGCCATGGCAGGGTGACTGCCAGGCTAGTGAGAGTCCTGTACCAACGTTGCCTGGGCCACGCTGGAGTGATCAGGAGGACCCTGGCTCTGTCTAAGACCTTGCCGATCAACGGGATCGAGGGAAAGGCATAGAAAAGCTGGCCCGACCAGGACAGAAGGAAGGCATCGGAGATCACACCCAACCCGCCTCTGGAACAGGAGTGGGGACACTGTCAGTTCTGCTGTATCACAAACAGGTTCACCTGGGGAGTGCTCCATGTTTGGAAAATCCTGTGCACAAGTTCTGGGTGCAGCGACCACTCATACTGAGAGAAGTCTCAGCTCAGGTGATCCATCTGAGAATTCTGGGTGCCCAGCACGTGGTGGGCTTCCAGGCAAATATCATGGGCTATACATAAGTCCCACAGCCTGAGAGCTCCTGGCAGAGGGCTGAGGAATGGGCCTTACCTTGCCTGTTGATGTAGAACATCGAGGCCGTGTTGTCCGTAAGAACCCTGACCACTCTGCCCTCCAGGTACGAGCAGAAGGCCACGCAAGCCAGAAGGACCACCCTGAGCTCCTTGACATTTATATGCAGGGCAAGGTCCGATGCAGACCACAGACCTTGGGTCTGAACATTCCCCACATGGGCTACCCACCCCAGGTCTGACGTGTCAGACACCAGATTCATGGACAGGGGTCAGCCCCTGAATGGGACCCCTTGGAATATGTTCCCCAGGGAGGACCACCACCGCAGAGAGGTGATCACCAGTACAGGCACAGTGAGGACTTTGTCCATCCTGTCTCTGGATTGAGAGAATACCGAGGCCAACCTGAGCTGGAGGGGCCACATCCTGAGTCTGGAGTGGCGAACCACATTTGTGCACGCCGACATATGACCCAGGAGCTGGAGGCATGTTCTGGCTGTGGTCATGGGGAACTTTGTGACTGTGCTGATGAGCTCTCTTAGGGTTTCAAATCTGTCCAGTGGGTGGGAGGCCCTGGCCAATCTCATGTACAGAATTGCCCCAATGAACTTTATGCACTGCACCAGGACTCACATGGACTTGGTGTCGTTTACCAACAGACCCAGTGTGGAGCATGTGGACAGGAGGAGAGATACATGATCCCGCACCTGCGACTTAGAGATGCCCTTGACCAGCCAGTCGTCTGGGAAAGATCTGGACCCCCTGACATCTGAGGTAGACCACTACCGCAAACATACACTTTGTGAATTCCCTAGGAGCAGTGGACAGGCCAAACAGCAGGACAGTAAATTGGTAGTGCTCTTGCCCAACCGTGAAAGGGAGGAAATGGCTGTATCCCTTGAATATATGAATGCGGAAGTATGCGTCCTGTGATCCAGGGAGGGGATGATGGAATCTAGAAAGACTATATGAAACTTGAGCTTTACCATGTACTGGTTCAGGGCCCGCAGATCCAGAATAGGCCTGAGTCCCTCCCACTTTGACCTTTGGGATAAGGAAGTAGCGGGAGTAAAATCCCTTGCATTTGAACTCTGCTGGCATCACCTCCACCACTCCTAGGCCAAGGAACCTCCTCACCTCCTGCTCGAGCAGGGTCTCGTGAGAGGGGTCCCTGAGGAGGGATGGGGATGGGGCAGAGCTAACTGGAGGGTTGAGGACCCATTGGTCTGAGGTCAGCCCCAACCACTCCGGGAGAAAGGTATACAACCAGTTGGAGAAGGGAAGATTTATTGCGGGTGGATCCCTGGTATGAACTGATAAGTTGCCCCCAGGTGTGCTGTCAAAACTGACATTTTCCCTCCTGTTTACCCTTTGAGGGCCCAAGTTGGGGTGCAGACAAATTGCTGTTGTGAGCGTTTTTTAATAATCCCTTGACTTTTTATAAGGGGGCTCGTATTTAGAGTGGGTGGCCTGGGTGGGAGCCTGCTGCAGTTTAAACTTGGTCCTGGCCAGGGCCAGGATATAGCGGCCAAGGGTCTTTAGTGTTGTCTGGGAATCTTTCAGGCCATGCAGCTTCATGTCCATCCGTTCTGTAGACAGGGCCTTACCATCAAACGGAAGATCCTGTAAGGAGTTCTGTGCCTCACTGGACAACCCAGACTGCAGGAGCCACAATGCCCTCCTCATGGACACCTCAGAGGTCAGAGACCTTGCAGCCGTATCTGCGGCATCCGAGGCTGCCTGAAGGGCCACCCTGGCAGCAACCATCCCTCCTCCACCAGAGCCTTGAACTCTTTCTTGTCATGCTCTTGGAGGGAATCCTCAAATTTGGGCAGAGTGCCCCACAAGTTGAAATTTTATCTCTCCAGCAGGGGTTGGTGGTTCGCCACCCTCAGTTGGAAACTCAAGGATGAATAAACCTTTCTACCGACTCCATATTCTTAGGAGTAGGGGCTGGTTGGCCTTGCTTCTCCCTATAGTTGACTGACTCGACCACTAGGGAGTTGGGGACAGAGTGGGTATACAGATATTCATGCCCCTTGGTGGGAGTACTTCCATTCTGCCCTCTTAGAGATGTGGAGTAAGGAAGCTGGGGTTTGCCACAAGGTGCTTGAAATCTTTGCCATCCCTTCATGGAGTGGAAGAACCATCCTGGATGGTGCCAAAGCCAATAGGACATTGAAGAGGGAGTCTGAGAGTTCCTCCATTCCCTCGGCTTGAGGCTTGATGCCACCCTTTTCAACAGCTCATGGTGGGCTTTAGAGTTCTCCTGTGGGACAGGAAGAGGAGAGGCCATGATTGCCTCATCCGGGGAGGATGAGGATGGGGATGTGGTACTCTGCATCCCCACTGGTGCTGCAGGTCCCATCACTCAGTCCTCGCTGGGCATGGGACCGCAGATGAACGCTCCACTGATTCGTTCCTGGGAGGTTGAGAAAGGGAGGCCGACAGTCTCTCCAAGGCTCCAGCCACTAAGCAAGCCATTGCTAAGGCTGCATCAGGGGCCAGGGGGCCCATTGATACCATGGTGCCAGCCAAGAAGCCCGGTGCCACTGCACCTGCTGTGGAACTGGTGGAGCAGGCTCCTCAGCCTGACTAGCCTGGCCCATCGACTGAAGACTGCGAAGGGAGACCAGGCTGGCATATGATCTGCCACTACCCCAGGACTGGAAAGAGCAATGGCATCAGGAACGGTGCCAACTGAGAGACCAGGATCCCAATGTGGAGGAGTGGGAGTACTGCCGGTAGCAGTTGCTCCGTGACTGGCTCTGATGGGCGGATCTGTGACGGCAAGGTGCCGGCGATTGATGCCTGGGGCTGTGGGAGCGGTGCCGTGGTGAGGACCTCGAGCGAGACAAAGAACGGGAACAGCATGGATGCCCGTACCGCAAAGGGCTATGGTAGCTTCTTGGAGACAAGGACCTCTGGTGCCGTCTGTCCTTGTCTCGATGGGGCACGCTTTCCTCATGAGGTCTACATTCCCTCTAGGCGGAGCGGTGACTGGAACCCCTGCCAGTTGCTACCCAGCCAGACAAGCTGGTCGGGGTTGATGGGGACCAGCGCGGACTGTGCACAGAGATGCTGCTGAATGGAGTCGGGAACCTTCCCTAGACTGTGAACAGTACCATCTAGGAGGCGACTGTGGGGATCAAAATGGTGGCTTGCTTTTAGACCAGAGAGCCAACGACAGCAGTGCCCCCGGTACCGGCAGAGACAATGACTCGGGCCACCTGCAGGGCCTCTGGCATGGAAGGCCCCCAAACATCTGGGGAGGTCAGCTCGGAGTGGGCTAGGCTACTCCACTCAACTTGAGTCGGAGTCCAGGAAACCGATGGGGACTGAGAGTTACCCAACACGGGTCTAGTCTCTCCCCCAGTCTTGCTCTGGTGCCTTGGCAGAGAAGACCTCTTTTTTGCCTTTTTGGAGTGACCCGTGGAAGGGGAGCAGTGCTGGCTGGTGAAAGGCACCGATGACGCAGTGCTCGGTGCCGACTCAGAGTAGTGCAGTGGCATCGGGATCAGGGCCGACGCCATCAAAATGGCTCAAAGGTGAATGCTCCACTTCTTCTTGGTCTGGGATTTGAAGGATCTGCAAATCTTGCAGCAATCGCAGAGATGGGTTTCCTCTAGAGAGCGTAAACAGTCCACGTGCGGATCACTCACAGGCACTGGCCGCTTGCAAGTGTCGAATGACTTAAAGCCCAGGGTACAGGGCATGCCTCGACCCAGGCACACTAAGCTAACTAAGTAAACTACAGGTACTACTAACTATGAACTAACAGAGTCCAACAGGGAAGCTACAGCAAAGGTGGAGCAGAGCAATTCAGATGCACATTCACTGGCGGCAAGAAGGAACTGAGGGTGGAGGGAGTGCGCAGCTCCCCTTATACTGCGCCATAGAGGCGCCTCTCCAGAGGTCACTGGGACGCTCCCCTACGGGTACTGCTAGGGGAAAAACTTCTGGCACCAGTGCACGTGGCAAGCATGCACACCTATTGTGGAATACGTATGAGCAATCACTCGAAGAAGAACCACTGTTCAGTGAGTCACAAGACTACTTCTGACTGTTCTCAGAGGTGCCTTGGCTATCAATTAGTCTTGATGCAAACTTTGTTCATTCTGGATTTTTTCCATACTTTAAATAATCTAACTACAAACTTTGCCAAGTACTTTTTTATATACAGTACCCACTGTTAAGACAAATACACAGATATAAGTAGAATCTTGATTGTATAAATTCCCCCTATCTGATCCTTAGGTTTACTGTGTCTCCTCTATTGACCCCAGTTATCCAAACATGGATGACACTAAGTGCCATATAAGCAACCTGAATAAACAGGCTTCTACAGTATATACAAAGCCAAATCCTAAATCCCTTCCGATTCGAGAAAAGAAAGTCTTATATGCATATGCAACTACCACAATTGTGCATGAAAATAGAGTAATTTGTATCCATAAATTTAGGCACATGATTTATGAAGTTATGCAAATTATAATAGTTAAGCGACATTTATTCAGCCTACCTGTCCTGACTAAACAGATGTCAACTTGAAATCTTACTAGTTTCAAAAAAATTACTGTACATTATACCAGCACCTGATTTGTACTGCCAATCGTTCTGCTTTCATAATCACATTTTTCTATTCTTTAAATGTGTTTTTTTTTTACTCTCCTGTCATGCCTGTTTCATGTGGAAGAGTCACACAAAAAACAAGGCCCTGACTAATAAACAAGCTTAGGCGCTTGATTGTGTGAGGACAACCAGGTGAATCCACACAGAGGCCCAGTGAAGTCGACGGCACTTTACATGGACACAGGCCTCTGCCCATGGTTTGCAATTGCAGGATCAGGGTCTAAATGACAAAGGAAAGATAGAAATTGACTATGGACAAACGAAGTGCTGTCAAATGCACAATGCTTATTCAGAAAAAAATTCTTTATTTTCTGTAGAGAAATGAATTTTTTCACCAGTCTCTAAGTTAGTCATCCTTTACATGTACCAAATGTAAGTTAAAAAATGTTTTGTTTTGTGCTTATTAGCAGCTAACTTTATATGGACTCTGTTGACTGTCATATACTTTACTAATGTACAAGTTGTGTAAAGCAATTGAAGTGTGATTGTTTGACAGGTAACTACATATTTAATCCATTTACTTTTATAGTATAGTGGCCAAACATTTACATATCTAATTTAGTAAAATTGGACATTTTATTAAAAATTCACAACTTACAAAAAGTTGTTAAGTTAATTAGGAGTGTTACTATCTCTAGAGGCTACCTACCTGAGACAGGCATTGATTTTGTATTGATTTAAGACACCTTGGCTAAGGGTGACCAGGATTTGTTAAAGTAAGATATACTGCCAATGTTCACCCTCTAATGTCATTAGGGGTTTTGAAAACATTTAAATCAAGGATCCTTCCCAACTACATATTACCGCCATCCTTCAATAGACCCTAACTTTCTGTTCATATTGCAATTCTCCAATAGCTGTCACTTTCAGCAATCTCCCCTTGATCTGGAAACCCAACAATTATCACTTAAGTTACATGACATGCAGGGCCGGTGCAAGGATATTTTGCGCCCCAGGCGAAACTTCCACCTTGCGCCCTCTGCCCCCACCCCTCCCCCCAGAGCATTGCTTATTATAAACTTTCAAAAATGAATACTGCATAATGTGGCATTGTTCATTAGAATTAATACATATTCAGCTTGAAAATTGATTAATTTCATTATTTAGCCTACATATTTAATGAAAATAATTGAATAACCTGACAGGGTGTGGGGCTGGCTGGCTCTGGGCAGGGCAGGGGATGCGAAGCTGGTTGGAGATGGGGTGTGGGGTTGGCTGGAGACAGGGGGTGAGGGACTGGCTGTGTGCAGGACAGGGGGTGTGGGGCTGGCTGCAGGCAGGGCAGGGGCTGCAGCAGGGGCTGGCTATGGACAGGGCAAGGAGTGCAGCAGGGGCTGGCTGCATGCAGGGCAGGGCAGGAGGTGCAGCAGGGGCTGGCTGGATACAGGGGTTTGGGGCTGGCTAGAGACAGGGCAGGAGGTGTGAGACTGACTGGAGGCAGGGCAAGGGATGAGGAGTTGGCTGCAGTCAGGGCAGGGGGGTTCAGCTGCCATGGATGGAGCTGGAGCACAAAGAGCAGCTGCAGAAGGAAGAGCTGTTGGACAGAAGCTTCTGTGAGGAACCGGCTCTGTCCCATGGAGAGGTACAGCTGCGGGATCTGCATTTTAAATAGCAGTGGGTACGCCTCTGGAGCCCCTTGCCCTCTCAGCCTCCTGGGCACTGGCTCTCTGCAGCTCACTCCCTAGGGGCTCAGCCCTGCTCCTTTTGCCCCCAGTCCCTCATTAGGCCTGGGTGCACGGAAAGCATGCAGCATATCTTTGTACTGTGTTAATGACTCCTGAACTGGTGGGGGCTATGCCTAATTGCTGCCACTATCTCTTTCTTTGCTGGGCAATTAGATGACAATTAACTTGGAATAGCCCAGAGGGGTCAGAGTAGAGAAGGAGGGAGGAGACACCTTTAGGTTTCAGTTCTGTGCAAAAAGCCAGTTAACTTTTCTTTTCAGCTGCCTATAAACAAACCTAGTAGAGAGAAGAGTTTCTTCCCCACATCTCCTCCCCCCAAAAATCGGTTATGATTTTAATGGATCCAGAAGCAAAATAATTCTGTAATAAAAAAAGACAAGTTTCCTGCTTTCCCTTCCACAAAGATCTATTTCCAACCCAGGTAACTTATTATTTATTATCTGTAGTAACTATGTTCTCACATTTGAATGATACACTGTAGTGGTGTTGGAGTTCTTTGGAAATCCCTCAGCTCTTTTGGGGTGCTGGGAGTGAATGCTAGACCCTCGGTTAATTACTTTTACCTTACTTCACGTGCCTATCTTTTGGTCATTAATTTTTGAAGTTAAATTAGATTTTCAAAACCCAGCTTTAAAATGATGTTCATGCCGACAATTGTAATTTAATTGCCTAAACGGGGAAATCGATGCCTTGAAATTATGGGATCTAATTTTAAAATTGTATTAAAAATGTGGCATTATAAAGGGGAAATATTTTAAAAGGTTTATCCAGCATCCCCATTACTGTTACCCAGGATTCTGCTTCAAGCAGCAACACAGGAGGGAGGGGACAATGGACAGATTAGAGTTCAGTGGTACTTCAAACAAAAAGACATTTACTCTTAAATTATCTCGTTGATGCCTAACTGACGATCTAATAGCATGCATCAAGTACATCCAAACTTCGCTGAATAAGCTTGTTAGCATTTCTAAGGGGGACACTGAACATTCCAAACAGTGATAAGTGGTGCCTGCGGGCGGTCGTGCAGGCATGACTGCAGCAGCTCAGACTCCCTCTCTGTCCCAGCGGCAACGGCTGCTCAACCATTTAAAAAAAATTGAGGGCGCTTTTTGGAACCCTCAAATCTCGGCGCCCTAGGCAACCGCCTAGTCTGCCTAAATGGTTGCACCGGCCCTGATGACATGTGTTAGTCTCTGTGGAAGGCAGTTGGAGAAAATAAGCTGTTTTAATTCCGAGACCATGGGGAACTAAAAAGCAGGCGCTCAGGTTTAACCGTCATCCCCAAAAGACAGCCTATCTGCTGAAAGTTAATGCCAATAATGTGAAGTGTGAAAGAGAAAAATGGGCCTCCCTCTGTTACCAAAAGCAAAAGCAGTGGAAGTGGGAAATGCAGGGAGCTTACAGAGGTCCACCAGAAAAGGCTTGTTAATTTCAGGTAATTTAGGTAACCCCCTGAACTTTTTGACACTAATCCAAAGAGACTCCACACTTGTTGAGGTTTGCCTATTTGCATCATTTGCTTTTGTGAAGTCCATTTGTGATTTTTGTGAATGAAACTACACAATTTCTGATTAAACATTGATTAGTGGGAAACACCGGAGCAGGGTTCCTAATCCAGTTGGTACTCCCTTTGGCAGCATGACACTGATATCAGAGTTTTGAGAAAAAACTTTAGAAATCAGGTAACTTTCTTACATTTTTCAGATATGGTAGGTTAACAGTCCTCCATTTTAGCTTGAGAAAATATAGTACATATCTGAGTAAACAAAACATAGTACAGCTCAGTGAAGTAAATATGTAGCATAAATGTCGTCCTGCGATTGGTAAAGCTTGTAAAGTTTCAGCCACTTGAAAGCACATATTGATTACTGAACTATGCAGTCCAATCAGCAAACAAAGAGCAATTTTTCCTCTTTAAACAAGCCACAGTTGCAGGACCCAACTGGATCCTCCATGTTCACAGCTGGTCCAGTTAAATATATGGTATAACTGGCTCTTCAGAATAATACAGCTCATTTTGTATAACATAAAAAGCCATTACTGAAATCTGCAGCTGAATCAATTACACACACAGGGTTGATTAGTAAAGTATACACAAAGTAAATGACTTAAAAATGAAGCTTAATCAGTATGTGTGTCAATATAATCCAAGTAGTAAAGTGTCCCATTTAATCAGCACTATGTGTACAAGTGGAATTAACAGCATTTGCAGCACATACACCAAATGTATTCAGCTAATATGTAGCAGGGTTGCCTATTTGCGATGTACGTCTGTTTTGTATGCCATTTTTCTACATCCTCAAAATAACCTTAGTTATTTACAAGTTCTACAACTTCCACCAATGATTAGTTGCCATATAATTCTATTACATCATCTCTGCATCCCCTCTCCTACCAGAGTTATGGTAAACTGAAAAAAAAAATTCTTCCAGCTGAGGCACTGAATAACTTATTAGAACTTGATATCAAATAGCTCTGCAAATTAAAAATATACACCACTAAAAAAGACTGGGATTACAGCAGCATTCTGCAGCCATTTGGCATCGTGATTACTCTTCATGCTTTATTGCAAATATATGTTGCAAATGAAGGACTTTGGAACTTAAAATAGGTCCCATGCTGCATGGAAAGTTAATGTTTCCATCAGATATTAGAAATCAATTCAATCCATGGAGAAAAGCTACATAGCTGCAACTAAAACCATATGCCCTTGGGGAAGGAAGATTAGTCAATACATATGTTATTTTTAAAACAGGACAACAGTTTTGCTTATGTATTTAGCTTTTCATTGATAAGTATTATGGCTTTCCCTATTGTCAAGGTATTATTCCCACTTTGAACTTTAGCGTCCAAAAAGTGGGGACCTGCATGTACCCTTCTAAGCTTAATTTCTAGCTTAGATTTGATAGCGCTGCCACCAACCAAAAATACAGTGTTTTGGTACACTTCCTGTCCCCCAAAAACCTTCCCTGGGGGACCCAAGTCCCAAACCCCTTGGGTCTTAAAACAAAGAGAAATAAACCATTCCCCCTCCTTTCCCCCTCCCAGGGTTACTCTGAGAGATCACTGTGATCCAACTCCTTGAATCTTAAAACAGAGAGGAATTAACCTTTTCCCCCCACCACTCTGTGGTGAGTTCAGACCCAATCCCCTTGGGTCTTACACAAGGAAAAAAAAAATCAATCAAGTTCTTAAAAAGGAAAGCTTTTAATTAAAGAAAGAAAAAATAAAAATTATCTCTGTAAAATCAAGAAAGAAAATGTTTACAGGGTCTTCAGCTTATACAGACTAGAGGGACTCTCTCCTCCCTAGCCTAAGATACAAGTTACAGCAAACAGAGGTAAAACATCCATCCAGCAAAATACACATTTGCAAATTAAGAAAACAAACATAAAACTAATCTTTTTCTAGCTAGTACTTACTATTATGAACATGAGAGACTGTGTTAGAAAGATTGGAGAAAGCTGGTTGCAGGTCTGGTCTCTCTTAGCCCCAAGAGCAAACAAATAACAAAACAAACATCACAAGACTTCCCTCCACCAAGATTTGAAAGTATCTTGTCCCCCAATTGGTCCTTTGGTCAGGTGTCAGCCAGGTTCACTGAGCTTGTTAACCCTTTATAGGTAAAAGAGACATTAACCCTTAACTATCTGTTTATGACACCTATACAGAACAATGTGTATAGATTGAATCAACCAGGGAGATTAGATGGTTCAAGGAATTGCTAATGAGATATGGAGATTTACACTGCCATATTATTGGTTCAAATCCACCCCAGGATAGTAATGACAACATAATTTGATGGCTGTTTAGTTTGTGACTGTAGCAGAGTGGATCTCTGCTCCGGCCCTGAAGGGGTTAAAACAGCCCTGGATAAGGGGCTGGGGCCAGAGAAAGCAGCCTTGTAGGCTGGGCTGATTGGGGGAAGTGGCAGCAGCTGGGGCCACACCCCAAACCGAGCAACAGGCCCTTATGTAAGGCAGAGAAGCCAGGAGCACAATCACTCTCTCTCTCGAACAGAGCATGTATGGCAATCTTTGATTGGGCCTTTTACCTCAGATGTGTAGAGATTACAGAGACCCATGGCACTGTGGTTAGGTAAATACAAGAGTGTCTTTATATCCTGTTTACACAGATTCTTAACTCTTTGCTGGGTGACCTTGAATAGCATCTCTAAACGAGCACAACTATCACCACAAGGTGGATCCATCCATTAAGAGTGAGAAACTCAACATGGTGGGGTGGAGAATCTTGCCTCATCAGTTCTTAAGTAGTATTTCAGTCTCTAGGGCTGACAATCTACCACCTTTCTACCAGAACTAAATTCTCTCTCTCTATATATATATATTGGAAGAACCTCATTTCTCAAACATCAGAGGCATTTGTGTGGAGCAGGCAAGATTACAAATCCACAGGTTAATGTGTCTGTTATCCCAGTCACTCTTCCACAGTAGGAATCCTCATTTAGGAAATATTTTTAAATTAGCCAATTTAGCTACCACAATTGCAAAAAGTTGAGTTAACCTGAAACCTACTTTTCCTCACTTTCTGAAGTACCAGAATATTTTAAGTTCTTCTTCCCTACAAATACTGTTAAATTATTTTCTGTAGCTAAATCAAGACATTTTAGAAAACAGACTAGATCAACAAAGGGATTTATGCTTCTAAGTGCCATTTTAAGGATTCTAACTCCAAAATTTAGATCTCAAATCCCCATCTCATCTGCTACCTAGTACTGTAGGCATCCAAGATTCTGAAGTGCCTATATTTCTGCTGGTGGGCCTGCACACAGCCTGAGCTCATACCTAAACTCCAGCAAGATTCACAAACTAGGTGTTTAACTACCGCTGTCACTTGCAGGGCCCGGTTCAGTAGCTGTGCTCTGTGGCCACCTTAGAGCACACCTATTCCATCGGTCCCCACACAAAACATTGGTGGTGGTGCCACTGCTGTCCTTATACTCTAGAACCTGCAGGTTAGAAGACTCACCCTGGAGGTGGGAGACCCAGGTTCAAATTCTTGCTCTGTCTGACTTGGATCAGGGATTTAACTCAAGAATCCAACCTCCTAGGTGAGTGGCCTAACCACTGGGCTATTGGAGTGGCAGCACCCCTACCACTGTTTTTTAAGAAAGAGCTGAGTTGGCTTAGGCACTAAACTCCAGAGAAGGGTTCATAGCTGGGAACCTTGAGTGGAGACAGGCACTGCCACTGGACTGGAGTTAGGTACTGGAGGGGGCAGGGCTTAGGTCACCCCTCTCCTCAGCATATCCTATTAGCTTGTTTAGGTGGTTCCCATTCTTAGGTGCTTAACTCTTCCCAAGCATTGGAGAGAGAGCTGGGTGCCTGAGGGCTGTGGATTCCACTAGGTGGCAGGGTGCCTAAAGTGAGGCTGAGTGTTGCAATGCCCAAGTCCCCTTTGTGGATCTAGCCCAATGCATTCAAATACTTAGAAGATGGATCTATGTATGGGGTTTCTCAGTTCTCCAATAAAGCTGAAACAGAGATAGTAAACCCATGAAGTCCCATACTCCTCCATAAAACATCTGTTAGAGGATCTGATCACATTTCAGAGCCCTTGTATTTTTTTTTTATACTTCCAATCTCTTGACTAGAGAATCCTTCAAAAGCAATTCAAATACTTTCCACAAAATAAATCTAAAGTATGCTCACAGTTGGAAGTACTCTCTCTGAGTTAACTCTACACCACATGACATGACTGGGAAAGAATGAAATTTACAACTTAAAGGGAAGCTTTCAGAGCAGAACCACATGACAAGGAGGAAGGTGGTCTCTTACATCATCTTGGAAAGTTAGACTTCCTATTTTGGCTTCTAAGTTCATGGCATAATCCTGGTTAAAAGCAGAATTATTTTACAAAATTACTATTTCCCACTGCATAGTACAAGTTAGATCATCCAAAAACCTCTTTATTCTCAGCATCATGAACTTGTTAACTATTTGAAGTTTAATTTCCCACTCCAGATGAAATATATGAACAATTGAGTCTACTCTTCATGCCAACAGTTGAAGAATCAATAAGGTATGACCATATAAAATTATACTTATTTTAAAAGTACCATCATTTTAATCTTTCAGGGCTAGATGGAATTAGCTTGTAATTTTGCAGAGAGCTTACCTAAGAGTTGGGGAATATAAGATACAGTTATAAAGTTCTTAATATTTGCACACATTCTGATACCCAATATTTAAGGCTCGAAGAACATACCTAAACAGAAAAGCAGGCAGTTAAGGGATAAGACATTTAAAAGGGGACAATTAAAAAAAAAAGACAGACTATCATTTATCTTTATCATTTATAGTTTGGAGGAGAGCACAGCCAACCACCATTTATCAATAGTACAAATTAATGGTGAAATTTAAGCCACTGCAAAACTAAGTAAGAAAATAACTATTGATACAAAATTCACAGACAAGGCTGTCCTATGTAAAAATCTATGGATAGTTGTAGTGAAGAATTAGGTACCTTATTTTGAGTCAGATTATGGTGCTAATTATGGACTCAATATGTTTGAGAGTTAGTTTTGCACACTCATTTTCAGATGTCAGTCTCTACTGCATGTGTGTGTAGCATCCTGGAAGGACTTTTCTTCTTTGTAATTTATCTTTCTTTTCTAGGAAATGGGACTGAATCTTTTGAAGTAGGCTATATGTTCTCCCCAGCCACCTAAGATTTTGCCAATTCTGATACTGTTTATTAAATAAAGCAGATGTCAATTGTTTCTAGCCCTGGAAGATCCTGAGATAATGAGACTTTAAACATGATATTTTTAAGTACAGAAAATAAGTTTAGATCTTTGTAGAGGCTTTTATGATTGCCTCTGGGCCTTGTATGGTTGGATTCATGGTAATTGATACATCTAGCTTTATAAGGACATGATACCAAAAAATTGTTCTAGTACAAACATTTTAAAACATTTTAAAAATAGGTTTTTTTGGTCTGAGCTAAGGTTTAATCATTTGTTGCTAAGCTTCAGGTTGTTGTTGTTATTTTTTTTTAACAGTGCCCAAAATTTTTCTGAAGGATTCTCAATACATAAAGACATGATACTAGCTGCCAAGAGCTTACAATGCAATTAGTAGGTTGAAATATGGAGACCTAGCTTTCACTGGGTCATTCTTACTCATTTTAAAGGTTTGTCTTTGCCAGACGCTGCCCTTTGGAAGGAATTTTGGCAAGATTTCTTACCACTTTAAGAACAGCAAATCATCTGTCATTTATTAACAGTCTCAGTCTAGCTGGAGGAAGAGATTGCATCTGAGACAAATGAACAACACTGAACCAACAAGCTAGCATCAGGGCTAGATTTAAACCATTTTTTATTCATTCAAGACAGTTTGTTCTGGCTTCAAAAAACAAAATACTCCCAAGCAATTTTCCTCCTGAAAGTACATTGGTTCCTCATCTTAACCAGTGATAGCCTTTAACACATTTGTATCAACCATCTCTGTTGCCATCTTTTCTGCAAAAGCTGCTATGATCTCTGTTCTGGCAAGAGCTCTCTGCCAGTAAGTGTGGCAGGATCAGTTTAGGTCCAGAATAGTGGAGAAAAATGTGGAAAGAGAGTCCAGCGGAGGGAACAAAAATGATTAGGGGGCTGGAGCACATGACCTATGAGGAGAGGCTGAGGGAACTGGGATTGTTTAGTCTGCAGAAGAGAAGAATGAGAGGGGATTTGATAGCTGCTTTCAACTACTTGAAAGGGGGTTCCAAAGAGGATGGATCTAGACTGTTCTTAGTGGTAGCAGATGACAGAACAAGGAGTAATGGTTTCAAGTTGCAGTGGGGGAGGTTTAGGTTGGATATTAGGAAAAACTTTCACTAGGAGGATTGGTGAAGCACTAGAATAGGTTACCTAGGGAGGTGGTGGAATCTCCTTCCTTAGAGGTATTTAAGGTCAGGCTTGACAAAGCCCTGGCTGGGATGATTTAGTTGGGGATTGGCCCTGCTTTGAGCAGGGGGTTGGACTAGATGACCTCCTGAGGTCCCTTCCAACCCTGATATTCTATGATCAAGCATAAATCCCCCCATTTTAGTGTCTGATACAGGGATAAGGGGTATAGAAACTGAAGAATCAGTGGGGAACCATCATGTACTTCAATTTTTCTGGATTAGTTTTTGCCAATATTTTAGTAGCACGTGCTGAGAAAGTGTAATTAAAATGCAATCCCAGCCACGGTAGCCTTATCTACACAGTAGCTCTGGTTTAGCTGAACTGATTGGAATATACTTTTACTGTATTTTAAGGTTTTTTCCAATGTAGGCAAGGCATGAGAGTCTCCTGCTCCCTTGTTCAAATTACAGCTGGAAGTCAGAGTATGTGGTTGCTTTGAGCTGCTGAGTGAAAACCACTCCAAGAGACTACCACATACACAATATGGAGAGTGGGAGGGGAAAAAATCCAAGGATAATTAAGACCAATAAAACCCCACTGCAATGGAAAAAGAGGGAGAAGCTGCTGCTTCCCTTTAGGAATCACCAAATGTACCCTCAGTTTAACTAAAGAATAAGGTCTCTGGGAAACAAGGAAGGGGAAAGCTCTGCGGGGTTTATGGTGAAAAAAGATTCCAGAAAACAGAGGTGTCATTTGTGACTCCTTATAAGGAAAGTAGCTCATTTTCCTGTACTCATGTTCAAAATCCTTTAAAGAGAGATCCTTTGTATCGTATAGCAGACCTTAGAGTGTACACATAACCAAGGCTAGGAGTTTCTAATTATTCAACTGTCACCCGCTTGTTATTTCTTCTTATATTTGCTGCTTTATTCATTCATCTATTCTGTCTTTTTTTCTTTCCTTCTGAACTGGATGTTCCTTGTCTGTGATTGTAGGCCTGTGTGGATACAGAAGTTGAGCAGGATTTCACTATGGCTTGACTGCCTATGATTTTAAATTCTCACTGTCATGCAGTCCCTCTTCATTTTTCCACATATTCCCCTTCTCACACAAAAGAAATCTAACCCACTCAAGACTTTTTCTTTTAACTGGAAATTAATCTTTTCTGTGCAGAGAAAGACAGCAGGTTTTGAAGTTCCACTTTTGAAAGGCAAAACTAGCTATTCAGTCAATCAGGGGAGAGAGATTAACTTTCCTCTTAACTAAAACATAACTGGATATTTTGGGTATGTTCTCTTTCTCGGAGTGCATAATGAAAAGTGAATAGGATGTGTAGCAAAGTTTCCTGCATTTCCCTTTGGAGACCATTTGAGTGCTATACTATCAAGAGGAAGAATCTTCAAGATGTAGTCTCTCTGGGAACCAGAAACCTGTTCAGTGGTTGTGTTTCATGGTGTAAAGTCTTTAAGCCCAAATTCTGCTACTAATGGAACTTGATTATGAGTAACTTCATTGGAAAATTCTGACTGTCTGTGGGAGCATCTTTACCAAATACCTGTAGCATGATATCCAGAAGTACCTCTGCCATGAATAATGTCAGGATAGCAATAGAAATTGGTAGTGAGCAAACCACAAGAGGGTTGGTTCAGCTTAACACTTACCATTTGGAATGCTTTTCCAATGGTAAGTGTTAATTTTTTCTCTCCCCTTTGTTCCCAGTCACCTGACAAACTCCTTTTCAAAGAGGCTGGTGGTTCATTAAAATATCCAGCTCTTTTATGAAAGCTTGTTTTGGGAGCCCCAGGCTTCCTGGTGGGCCCATAAAGCCAGCAGCACAGTTCAAGTTGTGTCCATTCGGAGGGGCTCATCAGCTGCATGCCAAAGTACATTGCAGATCTGCTTTCTCCTTTCCTGGGGAAGATCTCTCAAGAAGTCATTGTGTGTTAGCTATATATAGTATGTGTGCTTGGTTAAACTCCCAGAACCCAAATAGCTTGGTCTGGAAGCTATATATATATATACACACACACATACCTAGAGATGACAAAGGGAGTATTCTTACCTGAGAAGTAATGCTATCTTTACAATTTAACTTAAAAATATTCTCTTCTCCTTCAGTAGCAGTGGAGAGGCTGTTTTTGCCTGGCACACACAAAGGAAATATCTGACTTGCCTTTCATAGGACCCAGATACAAGTGCTGTACATAATTTGAATCAGTACAGTTAACTTGGGAAAGAATAATTTGTCCCTAGGACAACTGTCAGCACAGCCTATTTTGCCCTACAAGCATGAGATTAATAATGCTTATATGGTCACTGAATGCAAGCCCAGGTCAAATTAATTGCTGCAAAGATGCGTTGTCTAGGACTTTAATTTCTCCTAAGGGACAAACTCACTCTGAAAGTAGGAGTGTGGGCAGACAGACAATGGACAGTGGTGGATTACATATATGCATTTATTTTTAAAATCAGTCATTTAAATACTGAGGAAGTGTTAACAGAGGAGTAACCTTTACCAGTAAGTACAGAGATACTCAGAGTGAACAAGAGAATAGCTCCTAAAGGTTATCAGAAGAATTATTAAAAACCAGGTCTGGATGGCAAGGCAAAAATCAGGTTTGTGGGACATTTATCTGTTATTGCAGGAATTAAAGCTGTTTATCTTATCATTCATCATTTTTAAATGTGTTAATTAACATGTTTGCAGTGTTGAGAAAACATTTATTCCTAGTTTAACCCAGTTACTTCTTGACCCTGCCCCCCTAGGATTAAACATGGTTAGGAACATTTGCTTCTTGTCTACACTACTACTGTTTATAATGGTTTTAACTAACACGTTAAAAATGATTAACAATTGTAGTGGTGACATACCCTAAAAACAAGTAAGGGAATTTGAGGACCTCAAGTTACATCCAGAGGAACCAGCAACAGACACACTTGGGTAATCTGTGGAGTTGGAAGTCAATGAATTCCATGCTCTGAGAGATTAAGATGTGCTAGAATACAAATCAGGGCACTATTGCTTTGACCTTTTGTCAGACAAACAGAACAGATCTGATGTGCTTACTCTAGACCTGCCTATATGATAATTCAGGTCCATTTTGGAAGTCCTCTATAATCCTCTATTACTTTTTTATAATTCAATGTTCAAGACCAAAAATAAGAAAAGGGATGGGGGAAAATAGTTGGCTTTGATCAAGTGTATTTGGGAACCTACGCAAAGTGTGCCAAGCTTTAAAAAGACCCTAAATCCTCTGAACAGTTTAAGTTTTTGGGGGTGGAGGGGGATTCTATAGGAATTGCTATATTTGTGTAAACCATAACATCTGACTCTTCAAACCACTGTTTCAGAATCTGGGATTGAGAGGGGGATTTGGCTTTGAGACTTACCTCTAGTTTATCCATTATGTTAGTATAACTGCACTTCAGTGGGCCACATGTGGGACTTAATCTCGTTGGTTTTAGGGATACTAGATTATATTTTTCATTTCAGTACTGGGATAGAGTCCCTGCCTATGAATGCAAATGTTCTATTTTCACTCCAAACACATATGTGATCAGTAAAACTTCAAGAGATGTTGCAGGCTAGAAGACCTGTGATTCATAGTTGATAGTCATCTCTCTAGACTATTATAATCATAGTGATTAACGGTGGTGTCTGTTTGCACAGTAGCCTGCTATTCTAGGACACGTCGGTATTAGTAGTGGTGGGGCTTGCCCACTAAGAATCTACCTGAGACTACCAGAGTAGTGTTTCTGAAATATTTGGTCATGTCTTTCAGTCACAGATAAATTTAATTGTTAATCAGTTCATCCACACCAATGTCAATAGCACCTGCTAAGAAATTTTTTCTGGGTTTTGTGGATTTAAGACAAGATATCTTGGATTTTCCAGCTGATCCAAAACCTCCACTGTGCAGGCACGAAGGTTACAGCCCAATCTGATGTCTCAAATTCCTCAATCTGAATATTTCCAATTCTGAATTCCCCACAGCAATGTGTTTTGGATTTGTCCTCACTTCCTGTGGGTTGGATACCAACCCAACCATTTTTCTTGGAAAGTTGGGTGGTGACAATGCTTTTCTTTGACAGTGGTGAGATTGTGGAAGAAGCATATTTCTATGATTTTAAAGGAAGTGGTAATAAATCATCTGAAAAGAAAGAATATCTTTAACCCGAGTATAGTTGGCAGTTAGACGCCAGTGCCTCAACCATCTCTGGCCAAGTGGCGAAGGTCCCAGAGCAGGAAGTTAACTAGGCAGATGAAATATATGAACAGTAATGATTTGTATGATTAACTGAAGTCTAGATTCAGACACGAGATTAGGACACGGCCAGAGCTACTGTATAAACTATATTTGTTTCACTATTCTATTAGAATTCTGAACACAAGAATGGCTGTAAGAACATAAGAATGGGTCAAACCAATGGTGCATCTAGTCCAGTGTCCTGCCTTCCAATAGTTGCTAATGACAGATGCTTTTTTGAGGAAATGAACAAAAACAGGGCAATCATCAAGTGATCCATCCCCCGTTGTTCAGTCCCAGCTTCTGCTAGGGAAAGGCTTAGGAACACAAGAGCATGGGATTTGCATCCCTGCTTATCCTCCATGAACTTATATAACCCTTTTTTGAACCTAGTTATACTTTTGGCCTTCACAATATCCCCTGGCAATGAGTTCCACAGGTTGATTGTGTGCTGTGTGAAGAAGTACTTCTTATGTTTGTTTTAAATGTGCTGCCCCTATTCATTTCATTGAGTGACCCCTGGTTCTTGTGTAATGTAAAGGGGTAAATAATACTTCCTTATCCACTATCTGCACACCATTCACAATTTTACAGACCGTGTCTTTTCTAAACTGAACAGTTCCAAGCTTCTTAATCTGTCTTCAGATGGAAACTGTTCCATACACCAAATCATTTTTGTTGCCCTTCTCTGTACCTTTTCTAATATTTTTTTGAGATGAGGTGGCCAGAACTGCATCCAGTATTCAAGGTATGGGCATATCTGGGGTTTATATAGCGGTGTTATTATATTTTGTCTCATTTTCTATCCCTTTCCTAATGTTAGGTTGTGCTGTTTTTGTTTTTCCCCTCTACTGGCGCTATACATTGAGGGGATGTTTCCAGATAACCATCCACGATGACTCCAAGATCTTTTTCTTGAGTGACAACAGCTAATTTAAAGCCCATCATTTTGTATGTATAGTGGGATTACATTTTCCACTGCAAATTCCTTTGCATCCAATGTGCATTACTTACTGTGAGTTGGTCAACACATTAATGAATGAAGGAGAACTAGTCGATGCAATTTATTGAGACTAAAAAGCCTTAAAAAACCAAATACTCAGAATGAGAGGTGGTCTTCTCAGGGATAAGAAACAGGCAAAAGGTTAAGAGTGAGTTGCCCCAAGGATGTGTGGTAGGACTACTGACTTTTATAAGTCATGTGTGACTTGGATGAGATCAATAGAAACATGGTAAAATTTGCAAATGACTAAATTATTTGTTAATAAAGATTATAGTAGATGGTGAGAAACTCCAGTGAACTAAAACACCAGCTCATTAGGCAGCATGAGAACAAATTCAGTGCTGACAAATACAAGATAGTGCAAGTCATTGAGTGTAAACATCTGCTTACTGCACTGTGGCAATCAGGATATCAAAACAATGTTTTAGGATGCATATAGGATAGGAAATAATGCATGGCTTTTAATGCCACTACATAACTCAACAGTATCCTGACTGTGTGTTCATTCTGGTCATCCAATCTCGACAAAGATTTAGCAGAAATAAAATGAGTACAGAAAATGGTGAAAAACCTTCCATCTGAGGTGAGACTGAGAAGCTTAGGCATGTTTAGAAAGTAGATGATGGAGGTACGTAACATAATGAATGGCACAGAGAGAAGGCTATCAGGGCAGTCCTATTTACCTTCTCATAGTGCAAGAGCAAGCGGACATCTACTGAAAATGAAAAGGAACACCTTTAAAACGGATAAAAAGGAATGTGATTTTTGTATGCAACACCTCATTAACCTGAGTGTCAATATTATAAATGCTGAGTCCAAGAACCTGGTAGGATTCAAAAAAAGGAGCAGATGTTTAGATGAACACTCAGAAGAAGATTCACAGTTAAATGAGGATATATATATATAAATAAAGTGATAAGCTCTCATGATTCAAGTATAAACTGTACCAGGGTTAGGAAGAATTTTTTCCAAGGCAAGTTGTTCCATATTATCATTACTCGTTTTCTGCATCTTCCCCTGAAACACCCATTAATGGTTGCTTTCAGAGACAGCATACTGACCAAATGGACCACTGGTCTAATCTGGATATAGCAATTACAGTAAAAAACCGTTTTATCCGGCACTTCACCAACCAGAAGGCTCTATAAACCAGCATTTCTGATCTTCATTGACCACCTGGTTTATAGTCCAGTTGGTGTGGGGCCAGCAGGGGGTTGGGGTGCGGGAGGGGGCTTGGGAGGAGGTCCAGGGTGGATCCAGGGGCTGCTCACTTCAGCTGGCTCCCCGCAAGTGGGGACCTGTCACAGCTGCTCCTTGGCAGAAGCATGACAGGTGACTCTGCATGCTGCTTCAGCCCACAGGTGCCACCCCCGCAGCTCCTACTAGCCGTAGTTCCCAGCCAATGGGAGCTGTGGAGCTAGCACTTGAGGTGGGGCAGTGCGCAGAGCTGCCTGCTGTGCCTCTGCCTAGGAGCAGCTGGGATGGGGTGCTACTTGTGGGAAGCTGCCTGAGGTGAGTGGCCCCTGGATCTGCAACCCAAGCCTCCTCCCAGAGGCAGAGCCCTGCACTCTCTCCTGTGTCCCAGCCCTCAGCCCCACACCCAAGCTCTCTCCCTCTTAGTTAACTGGCATTCTTCACTTACCGGCAACCTCCATTCCCCCAACATGCTGGATACAACAGCTTTTACTGTACTATGCATACCACAAAGAACAGCAGGAACTATTTTACACTCAAGAGACAGCTTCAGATATCACAGATTATGGAATTGCATCACCTGGTAGAATTGTTTTGAGTTGGTATAGCTGTATGAGTTGTAATCAGGATGTACAGGGATGAACTGTGATGTTTGCTGAGATTTTAAGAAAACAAGCTCTATTTTGAGGATTTGCTTTCGTCAGTCAGTCATCATCTAGGATTCCATTTTGTCATATGGCTGGGTTAATTTCAGTTTGATTTTCAGTTCTCCAGAAGTTCTAGCCATTACCTGACTTCTACTCTCTAGCTAAGAAGGCTTATAAGAGAGGCTGAGATATACAGAAGTACTACTAGGCTATTCAGTGCATCTCAGTATGTACCTGATCTTCACAGATCATCATGGCTGCATTTAGCTGAATGTGCTACATATGTTTGTAATAGACAGGTTATTTTAATCAATGAGCAGGTAAAAACAGTACTCTCCTGTTTAGCTCCGTGCGCTTGAAACTGAACACAAGTCAGGACTACTTTTACCATTATTTTGCCTACTGCAATTTGAAGTTATAGAAGAAAAACTGTGGTAAGCAAGAAAAAGGATGAGACAGCAGCCAAATAAGTGACTGACATATAAATTTGCTTGATCACTCCGCTTCAGAGTTTAGGATTCCAATCTGATCCTAAAAATCTGTAATACAACTGATAAGGTTCAGGTAGTATGCAGAGAAGTTAAAGGTGTTAAAATCTATTCTATGAATTACAATTATTAAATGTTCACTAACATTTTTATTACATCATGCTAATATAGCAACCCTCATTGCTCCCTCAATCTTTGTTTATGAGATGAAAGTAAATTTGGCCAGTGAATCTTTCCTAGGAAGATTCTGCTGGCATTTACTCAGGAGATGAATACACTTAGAATGCTGCTGCAGCCTAGACTCTCACTACGGAGGTGGGAGGGGTTCTCCTGTTGCTGTAGTTAATCCACCTCCCCAAGAGGCAGTAGCTAGGCTGATGGAAGAATTCTTCTGTCGACCTAGTGCTGTTTACACTAGGTCACCTAAACTAAAACACTTAGGGGTGTGGATTTTTCACACCCCAGAGTGATGAAGCTGGGTCAACCTACCTTTTCAGTGTAGACCAGTCCTTATATCCACCTTTCCTGAAGTGAAAACACAGCTGAGGGAGAAAATATGGTGATATTTTGTCAAACATTTAATATATTTTAATTTGAATATTTGAATTTGCTTGGCGTGATTAAAGACTAAAAGCATTCTGTAGAAGTTTGGCTCTGCATTATAAATTAGTTATAAATACTGAGTTCTGTTGGATTTTTCTGTTTAAATCCATTTCATTTTAACATGGATTAAAAATGATTGCTAAGCACTTCATATAACGTATCATAAAAATGAAGCTGTTAAAACACAATTTATGTTCACACTTGTAATAATAATCTGTAAAAGGGAGTAGCTTTCCTTGTTCTATGCTGTGTGCATGCACATGGGTAATGGCATTTTTATACAGACGCTCCCTGAGTTACATAAACCCAACGTACGCAAATCCGAGTTTACAGAAAAAGTTCCATAAGCTAGAAATAGGTGGTTGTTTTGGTTTTGAGAAATGTATGAGATTTATTTTCTTGTTAGCAGCTTCTCTCTAATTCATTACTCAAGGGCTAATGCCCCCAGTCCTATGGAATTTGGAGACAGTCTAAAGTTGATGAGGCTCCGGCACTAAGCTCTACCTTTCAGCTAATGCTGCTAAGGCTGGTACCCATGTTTCTAAGGTGTTCGGTTGTAGAACTCCAGTCAAACCTTGTGGAGAAACTCTAGTGTAGCTGAGACCACTAGAATTTTGGGATTATTGTATTATTACTACAATAGCATCTAGAGATCATGCCCCATTGTGCTGGATGCTGCATAAATGAAACAGTCCCTGCCCCAAAAAGCTTTCTGTTTCACTTCACACCAGAAATGTAAATTTGACCAGATAAATGCATGAAATTGAATTCTGTATGGATACCAAACTGTATCCAAAGATTAATGGAAAATCCATGTTGAACTACACTTCTCCTCCGATGTCCAGGCTATTGCTGGTCTGAATGAATGAGTCCTGCTTCAAGAGATCTGGGTTTTTTCTGCAGGTATAATGTGAGGTCCTTGAGTATCAAGTCCAAAGTGCCTTCTGGGTCAAAGGAGGATTACGAGGACCACAACTCTCCTGTTTCTTCTTTTCTGTATCCTGAACATGCATTGTCTAGACAGGTAGCAGATTCTTCTCTGCCTAAGACATTATATCCATTCCCAAGGAGAATATTGTACCTCAAGGGTATGTCTACATGGCAAAGAAAAACCCTTGGCTAGCCCATGCCACCCGACTTGGGCTTGCGGGGCTATTTCACTTCTGTGTAAACTTTCGGGCTTCAGCTGGAGTCCAAACTATGGGCCCTTCCCATCCCTCAGGGTTCTAGAGTCCAGGCTCCAGCCTGATCCCAGAAGCCTACACAGCAATGAAACAATCCTAAAGCCCAAAACCACTGTTCCAATCCCATATGGCCATATTTTGTGTTTGTTTTTAAAAGAGGCATACCTTGATACAGGTGTCAACAGAAAATAATTTGTTCTAAGAGATTCATCTTCCAACTATACTTGCTTCCATAAAGAGTAGGCAAGGATCTAGAGTGAAGGTTAGAGGGGCATTCAGTATATTGTATTTACCAGCCCACAAAGAGGCTTTTTCATGTGAACTGAGAATGACATCTAATTTTGCGCTACATCAAGTGCTAGATCTTTAGAAGGATTTTCAAGAGGTGTATTTTGAGAAATCCACTCAGGGGATGAAGTCATAGAACCTTAGACTTTAAAGTCAGAAGGGACCATTATGATCATCTAGTCTGACCTCCTGCACAACACAGGCCACAGAATCTCACCTACCCACTCCTGTATCAAATCCCTAACCTATGTCTGAGCTATTGAAGTCCTCAAATCATGGTTTAAAGATTTCAAGGTGCAGAGAATCCTCCAGCAAGTGACCTGTGCACCAGCAATCCTCGCCACTGGAGATAATTAGCTTGTGATGATCCCTCGGGAATAATGCAATAAAGTTTTGGATTTTGGCAAATCTTTACCACTATGGTAAAATTAAGGCCATAGCCATGTCTATTTTGACCTATAGGTGAACAATTCTCAGCACTCAGATAAAAAGGTTGTCTTGATATTGAAAAAACTATGAATCCTTTCCAGTAGCTGTGAATCTACGTGAATCCTTTCCTTTAGCTGTTTTTTTATTAATGGGGTCTGTTTCTCTGGACAGTGTACTGATTGACATGGTGTCCATGCATGGGTATAGGTGCATAACATGACCTGTGCTGTACTGAGACTACAGCCAACCTCTTAAGACTCTGGGTGAAGAGGGTATATCAGAAGGAAGAAAGTTGTACAGGAAAAAAGAGCTCTCATACACAAACACTGTTTGTCATTGAGGATTTTATTGATTTTGAGGGAAATGTTTCTAGTTTTCTTTGGAAGCTTCTGCTACAGATTTTTTTCCCTCTGCTCGGATAATAGTCCTTTCTTGGATATGCTTGGGGTTGACAGAAACAAATGGATTGCTATGCTTGCATTGACCGAAAGGCCTCTCTGCGATCTCAGCTACTCATTTCTTTATATCCCTTCAGGATGAGTGATTGCTATTCACGGTTGTAATATGGCTTCCTTATAGTCACCAAGTTAGAATCCACTAAATTTGCATCACAGATCACATCAACAGTTGACCAAGAGAAAACCCAAGATGTCTTAATCCAGGGTCTCAAACACGTGGCCCACAGGCCACATGCAGCCTGTAAGCTTAATTTCTGCAGCCTGTGAGCTCCTCACGCCCCCCCCCCCGCCCTCCCCCAGCATTTACCTGGAGCAGCTCCAGCCCAGGGCACACCAGGGGCAGGGCAGGCTCCCTGCCTGCCTGCCCTGCCCCTGTGCTGCTCCAGGCACCACCCCCAGCAGCTCCCATTGGCCGTGGTTTCCCATTCCCGGCCAATAGAAGATGCCTGGGGCAGTGCCTGAAGCAACAGCAACACACACAACCCTGTGCCCTTGCTCCCCCATGTTCCAGCCGCTTTCTGAAGCAGCACAGGGCAGAGTAAGTGGGTAGGCAGCCTGCCCTGCCCCCAGTGTGCGCTGGGCCAGAGCCCGCCCCCCCGAATCTCTTCTGCAGTCCAACCCCCTGCCCTAAGGCCCCTGCTGCACCCCGACCTCCTGCCGTACCCATCCCTCCTGCACCCCACACCCCAACTCCCTGCCCTGAGCCCCTACCACACCCCCTTGGGGGCAGGGAGGGGGCAGAGTTGGGGTGGGGATTTTTGGGAAGGGGTTGGAATGGGGGCAGGGAAGGGGTGGGAAAAGGCAAGGCCTCATAGGGGGTGGAGTGGGGGCAGGGCCGAGGGCAGCTGGCAGAGGGGGTGTCAGTAATGCGGCCCTTGGACCAATGTACTAGTCCTCATGTGGCCCCCGTGGTCATTTGAATTTAAGACCCCTGTCTTAACCCTAGCAAGGATCATACACTTAGACTATGACTCGTATTTGCCACAAAGTCGGCATTCTCATACTAAATACATTAAAAAACCTTCAGTTTGGGTGGCTACAGCTGAAGCTTTGAAATTACTGTGCGTCACTACTCTATGGGGTTCTTTGGAGGAAAGTTCCCTTCTAAAGGTATGACTGTAATGGGAGATATCGCTGCATCAACCATAGGCTCCAAACATTTATGAAAATTCTTTTACATTTTAGTTTAAACATTTGATTTAGGCAACAATGTGAACCCAGGTATCTAATAATGCTTCAAAGGGAAAGTATTTTATTTGATTTTCTTACAAGTCACTGACGGAAAACCCTGTCCTGGAAAAGTCCTGTAGGTGGTACTTCTTCCTCTGATTGTTTACTGGGGGAGGGAAAGGGGAGAGAGGGAGAAGTAAACTATCCTTTCTGGAAGGGGGACCACACAACAGGGGAGGGGTACTGAAAGGCTGCCGGCTTGTTCCCCCACACTAGCTAGCACCCAAATATATACTGTAGGAGCAACCTATTTGATCATTCAGGGCTTTACTCAGTAAATCAGGACCATTTTGAAAATGGGAAGGGATGTCTCACTTCTCTGTAACCCCATAATGGTGCAGCTTTGTGGGAATGGAATCCTCAGTTTGCATCACAGACGGCCTGAAGTGCTCCTAAAGCTTTAGTGTGAAGTGGGGAAGGTGGAAAAAGAGGGACTCTTTCCCACCTATCAGAATCTGAGCACCTTTTCCTGGCAAAGCAAGGATTTATGGCTGATAATCAGAGGACACAATTCCCATTTTGATACTGCCTGAAATCAAAGCAACTTTCCCCAGCAGAATGAAGGTCCTTGTGTTGAGAGCCAGACAGGCACAATTCCCAGCAGGCTGCAGCCTGAGGCAGGGCTGCACAGGAGGAACTGGCTTCTCTGCAGGGTGGGGGAGAGGTGGTGAGTATGATGCAGAGCACTGTATGAGTCTGTTAGGAGACAAGCCCCAGCAAATGCTCTCTCAGGGAGAGAAGGCAAAAAGAGAAGAAGTTTAAGCCCTGAAGAGAAAGTTACTCATCTTGCAGTAACAGGTTCTTCGAGATGTGTGTCCCTGTGGGTGCTCCACTGTAGGTGATGGTGCGTCCCAGCGCCGTTGATCGGAGATTTTCGGTAGCAGTGCCTGATCGGGACGCACACACTCAGTTGGTATCTCCCGTCTCGTTGGAATCTTCCTGAGCATGTGCGTCCCGCACCCTCCTCAGTTTCTTCTGTACCGTGGAGAAATCATACTAAATACTCCAAAGTAGAGGGGAAGAGGGCGGGGAGTGGAGCACCCACAAGGACACATCTCGAAGAACCTCAGTTACTGCAAGGTGAGTAACTTTCTCTTCTTCGAGTGCTGTCCCTCCCTGTGGGTGCTCCACTGTAGGTGAATGTGAAGCAGTTGGTGAGATTTTGGAGTTGTGTGAGGAACAAAGATAGAAAGAACCATATGGCCGACTATGGTGTCTGCTGTAGTATCCCATGCGATAGCATAATGTTTGGCAAATATGTGGTCAAATGTCCACATGGCCACCCTGCATACATCTGTAACAAGTACGCTGTGGAGGAAGACAATGGATGTTGACATTGCTCTAGTAAAATGAGTCCTAACACCCTCTGGTGGTTGAATATTCTGGGTCTGATAGCAAGATCTGATGCAGGTGGAGATCCACTTGGAGAGTCTTTGCTTAGAAATAGCATCACCCCTTGATCTCTTGGTAGTAGAAACAAAAGCCTAGGGGATTCACGAAATAGTTTAGCTCTGTCTAGAATGTATGAGCCCGTCAGATATCGAGGGTATGTGATGCAGCTTCCTGTGGAGTCATGTGAGGGTTGGGACGGAATACATGTAAGTGTATTGACTGGTTAAGGTGGAAGGTAGACACCACCTTGGAGAGGAATTTGGGCCAGGTTTGTATGGTAAGCTTGTGTTTAAGAGAAAATGGTGTAGGGAGGATAGGCCATCAGGATGCTTATTTCACCAACCCTTCTTGTTGACATTATGGCAACCAAGAAAGCCACTTTCCTGGACATGCAGAGCAGGGATGAAGTGGCCAGAGGCTCGAAAAGAGGTTTCATAAGAGCGCAGAGAACTAGGTTGAGACTCCAGGAGGCTACTAGTGAATGAATCTCAGTGTAGAGGTTTTGCAGGCCCGTGAGGAAGCATTTCATGGTGGGACATGTGAATAGCTGTCCAGAGTGTCATGGAAGGTGGTAAGGGCTGCAAGACGTACTGTGATAAAACTGAGTGAAAATGTGTCCTGTTTTAGTTTGAAAAGATGGTCTAAGATGTCAGGGAGGGTTGCAGTTTGGGGTATTAAGCATCTGTGGAAGCACCAGATGGAGATGTATTTCCACTTTTGCAGGTAAGTCTTAGGAATGGAGTCCCTTCTACTGTGGAGGAGGACATGTCGTACCTGTTCTGAGCAGGCTAATTCGTGGGATTGAAACCTTGAAAGAACAAGCACCGTCAGATGGAGTTTCCAGAGGTGTCGATGAAGAAGCTGACCATAGTTCTGGGAGAAGAGATTTGGTCTGTCGGGGAGAGTACGGGGAGGATGGATGGACGTGCGTAGCAGGTAAAGATACCATGTCTGCCTGGGTCAAGCTGGGGCAAAAAGTATGACCCGGGGCTTGTCCTCTGTGATGTTGTGAAGAACCCTGTGTATGAGTGGAATCAGTGGAAAAGCGTACATGAAGGAGTTGTTCCAAGGAATGAGGTGTGTTTCCGAGTCCTGTTCTGGAGCAAGTTTTCAGTTTGAGTGGCAAACAGGTCTTTCAATGGAGTGCTCCAGTGGGAGGACAGCTGTTGAGGTACTGATGGATATAATTCCCATTCGTGTTTCTCAGAGAACTGTCTGCTGAGCGTGTCGGCGGTAGTGTTGTGACACGTGGGCAGGCAGGAAGTGGTGACTTTTATGTGATGATGTATGCACCAATTCCATAGTTTAATGGCCGTTGTGCATAGGGAGTGAGATTGTGCTCCTCCCTGCCTGACAGCTCGAAGTTCTAGGAGATTGATGTGTGGACGCGTCTCTAATAGGGACCAGCGGCCCCGTGCCTCGTGGTTGCCTAAGTGCGCTCCGCAATCTATCTGGGAAGCCACCATGGTTAACATGAGTACTGAGGAGTGTGGATGGAAGGGAACGTCCGTGCATAGGTTCTCTGGTTCTGTCTACCAATGCAGGGAGGCCAATATGTTCGGTGGCTGAGTCAGTGTTATGCAGAAAACTATGTCTGCTGGGTTGGATGAATGTATATATAGAAATAGGCATCTTGTAGGGTGAGAGCTGTGAACCAGTCCCCTTGTGCAGTGTGGGTATTATTGTGCCCAATGTGACCATCTTGAATTTTTGCACCTGTACAAGCATGTTCAGTTGACACAGATCCAATGTAGGTCTCCATCCCCTGCCTTTCTTTTGGGAGTAGAATCCTTTTCTCTGATGTTTCATCAGCACATGTTTGACTGCATCTAGGTAGAGAAGATGAGCCACCTCCACGCAGAGAAGGTGCTTGTGAGAGTCCCCCCTAAGAGGGACAGAGAAGGAGAAAGGATAGGCAGGGAAAATAGGAAAGGGATGGAGTAACCTGACTGAGCTATTTCCAGGACCCAACAGTCCTGCGTGATCTGTTGCCAGACATGGTGGAAAGTCTGGAGGCGGTAGCCAAATGGGCAAATAGGCGGTGGAGTCAAGGAGTGGTTGCATGTACCTCCAACCAGCACTTCAAAATTGTTTGTTACTCAATGGTGGGAAGTAGTTGGTTGTGCCTGGGTTTGCCTGCATCTAAGAGGTCTGTTGCGGTTTTTACCAGTGTCATATGGTGTAGACTGGGGTTTGTGATATTGTTCTGCGCTGGGTGTTTGGTAAGGTTGATACCCTTGTCTCCTGGGGAGGGACGGGTAAGTGCCCAATGTGCAGACAGTGGCTCTAGAGTCTTTCATAGTGTGAAAGATTTCATATTGGGATTGTTTGTGGGAAAAGAGGTTATCTTTGTCAAAGGAGAGACTCTCCACTTTGGATTGCAAATCTTTGGGGATATTGGATGCCGAGAGCCAAAAAGACCAGCACATCACCACTGCAGTGGTGCGGGCTGCTGGATCAAACATGTCCAGGGATGCTTATAGTGTCATGCTAGACACCAAATTGACCTTCGACGAGGACTAACTGGAAGTCTGGTCTCTTGTCCTTCTGTATATGGGAGGCAAATCAAAGAGCTTGTTGTAGTTGTCATGGTCATAGCTTGCGAGGGTAGAATAAATTTGCAATTCTAAATTGCAAAGTAGAGGAGTATAAACCTTGCGGTCCAGGAGGTCAAAACGTTTGAGGTCCTTGTCCTGCAGAGTGGGCCAGTAGTGTGGCTGCTTTGTTCTGGGTGTTGCTGCATCAAGCACAATAGAATTGGGTTGTGGGTGGGAAAATAAGAAATCAATGTCCCTTGCAGGCATGTAGTATTTATGTTGAGCTTTCCTGCATGTTGGTGAATGGAGGCGGGGTCTGTGAGAGAGTACCAGCTGGTTCTAGGAGAGCTCTCTCTATGGGTAGTGCTATCTTTGAAGGTGCAGAGGGTTGGAGGATTTTGAGAAGCCTATGTTGTGTCTCCTGGACTTCCTCCACTGGGATGTCCTGAGTTCGTGGAATTTCATAAAGCTGTCCATGTTTTGTGGATGTGGAGGCATAAGGGCGACTTCTGTGCCTGATGGTGAGGCAGGAGCCAGTAAAATAGGGAAGGAGTCATAGCCCACGTCTTCAGGAGTGGGTTCAGGAGCTCTAGATGTTGATAGAGCTGGGGATATAGGCATAGGATGAGCTTGCGGTCTGGTAGAAGGAGCACAAGGAGAAGCAGTGGCAGGAGCTGACCATGGGTACCACTGAGGCCAGGACATTGGGTAGGAAAAAAAATGGGTCCTAGCCACTAGGGAACAAAGTAGGGAAACTGAGGCTGATTCTTATGATGCCCCATGTCTTGGGGTATATATGGCTCCGGGGAGGAGGGACGGGGGAAAGACTCAGGCAGGGAGAATCCTGCCTGCTGCTGTGTGCCATTCTCAGTATCAGTGAAAGTATCCAGGTCACATGGCGAGAGCTGCTGTTCAAACAATGAGTGCTCCCTGTCCCGGAGCAGAGAGTCAGGCCTAGGGGCCACAGAGATATCCTGCTGATGCAGGAATTGTTGCTGCTCCGTAGGCTGGTGTACTGCAGAGCATGAAGTCTGAGCGGCAGCCCGGAGTGATTTTAGTTTCACCTTGGCAGGAGCCAAGAGCTGTTTGAGAGAGCCTCGCAGAGGGTCTGAACCTGCTGGGGGTAGCAGGCAGGCTCAGTGCCAGAGGTGGAACTCATTGTTGGCACTGGGTCCATTGTCGGTGCCGGAGAAACCGGTGCCGAGGAGAGCTTCCTGCTGCGGGAAGTCAGGTCCCTGCTTTAGAGCCCCGTGAAAGTTGCTTGTAAAGGGAAGGGGCGGTCAGAGTTGCCTGCTCTCGGCGCTGAGCACCAAGGTAAAGACTCTGCAGGAGATCAATTACCCTCTTGAGCATCTCTGAGAGGAGACATTAGGGCTTCCTGCCTCTTCACATGAGAGGGTGAAGCCGGGCTCCCTGTCGGTTCTGACCTGGCAGGGGAGCGTGAGGGAGCGGGTTTACTGCCTTGCTCCATAGGTAGCTGCAATGCTTCTTGCCTCTGCTCCAGAGAGGGTGAAGCCATGCTCCCGGTCAGTTCTGCCTTGGCAGGGGAGCATGAGGGAGAGGGTTTGCCATTACCTGTCTCCAGAGGTGGCTGCAGGGATTTCTGCATGAGAAGCAGCTTCAGCGGCAGGTCCCTGTCAGGATAAGCCCTGGTTTTGAGGCTCGTGCAGTGGACATACTTGGCAGGGACATGCGTCTCGCCAAGGCACTTCACACAGCATGAGTGCCCATTGGACATTGGCATAAAGTCCTGACAGGAAGTACATTCCTTGAATCCTGAAGCCCCTGGCATTATTGAACTAGTAATGCCAGGGGAGAGAGTCTCAGTGGGAGACAAACCTGAGGAAAAAAATTTTTTTTTTAAAACTAAGTAATTACTCTAAAGGAAGAGAAACAACTAGGATATTACTAACTAACTATTTCTATGTAATTGTTTCATTCAAAAACCAGGGAAGAGGATCAGCACTGCTCCGAGTCCTGTCTTCGGCCAAGGGCAGTTGAGAAGGAACTGAGGAGGGTGCGGGACATATGTGCTAAGGAAGATTTCAACGAGACGGGAGATACCAACTGAGTGCGTGCATCCTGACCAGGCACTGCTACCGAAAATCTCCGATCAACAGCGCCGGGATGCACCGTCACCTACAGTGGAGCACCTACAGGGACAGCACTCGAAGAAGAACTACTTGTTCATTTAAAAAACTAATTGCTGCCTTGTGAAGGACACTTGCTTTTCTGTTTTGGGGACCTGGAGTCTCTGGGGTTTGCAGGACTTATCTCCGAGTATCATAGGGGGAAGAAAGGAGCTGAGGAGGAGCCCTACCATCTTTTCTCAAGGAGCTGAGGAACCACTTCAGGATCTGGGAGAACAGGGGGAGGCGGGGAAGAGGAGGAGGGAAAGTTTGTCCTTTCAGGTTTTTAAACCCCCCATCCCCTACAGCCCAGGTCCGCTGCGAGACTTAGCTTCCTTCTCATCCTTGTTCTCTCCTGGAAAGCTCAGAAATTCCTAATCAGGTTTTCTGTGCTAGAGTCTCAGTTCCATGGGAAATGGAGGCTCGGGGGTACTCATGTAAGTCTGACTCTGAGCCTTGTAACTATCCAGTGCAAGGGTCGGCTGTTTGGGAAAAGGTGGGGCATAATTCACTCTCTACAGAACTGTTTCACATAGGGAACACCTCCTAGATTTAAGCCAAGTGTTTACAGGACGGCTCTTTCAAGTCTGAGTGGGGCAGTGGACTCTGGCAGGGGAGAATGAGTAGTAAGATAAGTCACAACTGCACAAAAATAAAGGTTTTAAAAACAAAATGGTTGCAAGAAACTGAAGCACCAACTTGTTCCGCTACCAGAAACAGAAGATTTGATGGACTGAGCTGAAGGGTGGAGCTTAAGCCCTGGAGCCTCCAGCAACAACACTGGACTGCCTCCAAATTGCAGTGGTGGGGGACATTAACCCATTAGTAATGAATGAAGCTGTGCAACGGAACGACAAGTCAGATACCATTTTAACTCATTCTCTCCAAAACTGAACTACTCACATTTCCTCCTAATTCAGCTTTTCTCCTTACATTCCTGTTCCATGGATGCTGAATGGGGGCAGCTTGATTCTTTTTCAGCATCAGATCTGAGCGGAGAGGAGCCTGCAACTGAAGGAAGCTTTTTTTGGGGGTGGGGGGGTGGAAGAGAAGATATTTACTGGAAACCAAGTAATGTTGGATAGTAGAGCAGAGCACTCAGTCACACAGCAAGAAAGTCTGTGCTGTGAAGAGAGAAAAATATTCTGCTTGTTTGCAGAGTAAGAAAACTGACCAGGCAAGATAAGACATAATCAACTTACTCTGCAGCAAGGGGAAATTTAGGTTAGATAGTAGGAAAAAACTTTCTAACTATAAGGATAGGATTACTTACGGAAGTTATAGAATTCCTGTCATTGGAGATTTATAACAGGTTGCACAAACATCTTTCAGGGATGGTCTAGGTATACATGGTCCTGCCTCAGCACAGAAGGATGGACTAGATGACCTCTTGAGGTCCTTTTCAACCCTACAATTCTATAACTTCTGTAAATACAGAGATGATGAAAAATCCAATTGAAGGAGGAGACGTGGAAGTTAAGAGACCAATGCAGTGAAGCTGGGGTGGGGGTTAATTCAATGTGGTCACTTGGCTGAAAGAAGCTGAAGATAATGTAATGTTATTCCTGTCAGAGAGAGGAGCACTCAAGACTGTCTTTATGTCTCATCGGGGAGGAAAAGCTTCTGGAGTTTGGGAAGGCATGGGGTGGAGCGAATGAGGCTATTTACATATGAAGTGCTTTGAAAACTGTCTCCATAACTGCTGGATAAAAGTTTATGGAGAACGGTCTGCCTGACTGGATCCAAAAATAAATCTCTCTTATTTGGATACCATGAGCTATTTGAACTGCACATAAAAATGTTATAATTGTCAAATTTTTCGAAGTTTGGGAAATTGTTTCTGGGCTAAATGATTTCAACAGACCAGGACTGCAGGAAAAATAAACACGCCCTAAAGACTATCAGACCAGTAAGAACAAAGGAAGAAGCTGGCAATTGCAGGAGTGGTTGGTTATGTATTAAAAGGATAATATGTAGAACCAGAAGACAATAGTTTCTAAATTAGGAGCTTGAGAAAGGTTTAAAGGTCAGAGAGGATCCAAAGAATTCCTAGAAAGGACAACAACCAAATATAAAAAAGGATTACTTTACCACCCTCATACCCTCTTCATGTGTCAATTTGCCTCAGTGCCCAATTTGCCAATTATCCCACAACCATCTCTAGGCACCTTCTTATTCATTCCTTCATATTGAATACTTACATTGACATAATGCACCAAAGCCATAACCTTCACAATTCAAATCCCTCCTTGCCATTTGAGCAACACCAATAAAAACAATGAAATATTTTTACATATAATAATTTTCTCTCATCATGATGTGCATTATATTTTATGGTGTAACTGCATAATATTGCTCCCTGTTCAGTTTAATCCTGTCTGTAATCAGATCACAAGCTTTTCAAGGCAGAGGCCATGGTCATTTACTGTAAGGTGCATAAGAGAACTCTCGGGAATGGTTGCAAAAAAAGAAAAAAAATAGATTTCTTTGTTTAAAGTACTGTATAAATAGCAGACCTACAGTGTCTGCAACAGTAGACAACAGCTACAACATCTTTTGCTTTAGTCTAAATTTAATTTGATTCACAGAACAATTGGCCAAACAATGACATTTATTGTACAAAATATCCTCTCCATTAAAAAAAACCTCACTGAGTACTCAGCATTTTGTGGCTTATTTTCAAGACTAGGTTAGTCCAGAAAGATTCAGCTTAAATGAAATAAAGCAATTCAATTCAGAAGTGCAAGGTTAGTGTAATCTACACAGTCATACTGCTTTTGGCTATGTTAACTTTAAAAACCATGCCAATTTAACATTTTTTCTTCAGTTTTTATTAGAAAAAAGCAGCAGATCAACATTACAATTCAAGAATCTAATCTAAGTATGCACTTGACAATTAAGCACATCTGAGTATGAAGTGAAAAAATTTTCAGAAAACCTTCAGCTATGCCAATCTCCTGTCACCAAAATAATAAATCATTTTGGAGGCTTTCTGATGAGTGGAAATCAAACAAAGAACAAAATATTTATTGCTGTGAAAACAAATCTGTAGTACAGTAGTATGAGTTTTGGGCACTAAGCATCATCAGTCAAGTTAACTTAAGTTCAAAATGCACTAAAATCCTTTGTTTGGCCATGAAATTCTACAAGCTGGCAACCCAAGTACAACTGAAACGGTAGGTCTGGACAAAAGTTAGACAGTATGTTAAACCTCCAGTTTTCAGACAGTAATAAAGATACATTACAATTCCAACAGCTCACAAACCAAATTAAAAACAAGAAGTGAGCTGACATTCAAAGAGCCAAATTTTTGTTCTTAAGCTCATTTAGTTTGTGCTCAAAATAATTTCAGACCAACCATGAAAAAATCCATGAACTATCACACAACTGAAAACAGAAAGAATTGCTTGACGTGGTTATTCTTCTCACTGAGGTATAAAATCTACATATAAATCTGATATTTTACTATAACAAATTGTACTTTTTGTAGTTCTGATTTCTTTTCCTTTAAACCCTGTTTTACATGTTTCTTGCTGTAAAAATCTTATTTCATGATACTGAATGTGGTCTCTAGTTCTATGTTCCATTTATTTTTGTAACTATATTTAATATACTGGTTACCAGTGCCAACCAGGAAAAAAATTCTTGGAAGTCTCTTCATTACAACAGCACTTTCAGCCGAGGTTACTGATGTGCAAGCAAACTACAACGATATGCAGCTCTCCAGAGAGCGTATTTCAATGATTATGTTTCCATTGTCCAAATGTTCTCTAGAATGATTCTTTGATGAAAGAGACTCTCTTCAATCTTGTAAACATCAGCGTGCGCAGTTTCTCTAGTATGTATATAGTTTCACGTCCTTATACAGGAAGGCTGGTTCACAGCTACTGAAAAGCTAGAAGAGTTAAAGTTCTAATATCTGATGAACCTTGCATCCTGCAGAGCAGAAATCTTTTTTTTTTTTTTTTTTTTTTTTTTTGCGCTACTTAAGGACACAGCCAAAATATTTGCCGAGGTAGCCCAGTCAATCTTTTTCTTTTTTTAAAACCTCTCAGAACATTTCTGGAAGGGTGACGTTGCGAAGTAGCCACTGCTGAGAACGGCTGCCATTGCAGTCTCTAATGCTGGGTACCTGGCTGTCTTCTTCGGTGGCTTTATCCAGGCACTGGTTACTGTTCACATGCAACAGGGTTAATTTCTTTGAAAAAGAAAAATAAACAAATAAGATTTTACAGAAAGAGGCAAGGCAGAAAATATATCAAATCTCATTCTTGTGTTTCTAAAAAGCATTTTGTGCTAAACATAATAGTACAATTCATATAAGATGTATTTAAAGACTACCATTGAAACATTTAATATTCAATAAAATACACTGCATTTAAAGGCAAAAAATTAAGAATCTTGCAACTTACCTCACTAAGAGATACTACTGAGTTAGATGGAATTTTGAGACGTGTATTATGTTACTACCCAGAGGCCCCAACTAAGATCAGGCCCCATTGTGTTAGGCAACACAGTGACATAAGTAGAGAATCCCTGCAGCGAAAACCCTAATCTAAATGGACAAAGATGAAAACAATGGGAGAAACGAATGTTATCCTCACCATTACATACACATGAAATAGAGTTACCTGAAGCTACATATGAAATGAGTGTTAAGGCTGAGCACGTAACCCAAATCTGCTATGTTCCATTCCAGTGCTTAAACCACACCATCCTTCTTCAATTTTATTTACTCTTCCTCTTTAAGCAGTTGCATAACACTCTTTCAGAAAGTAATCTACATGTTCTCTTAAGATTATGTGTAGCTTAATCTTTTTTTATTTCCACAATGATCACTTAGAAAATCTACCAGGAAGTGCATTTCCGATTGCTGTGGGACCAAATATCTCTCTGCTCTCTCACTGTTCCACCACATTGACTTCTGAGATCCCATGCCTTTAATATAATCAACAGGAACAAAGAAACCATTTGGGAAACAAAAAAAAAACAATGGCAGAAATTGAAGCTATAGTTACAGTATTGTCAGGATAAATGGAAGTTATGAAGCAGCTTACCTGTAGCTGTAAGGTATTAATCAAAAGGAAAATGTCCATTTGAAAAGAAACTGGTCACTACTGGTTTTCTATATGAAATGGGACAATTTTCTGCAACTTAGTAGAGACCTTTATCAGACAATAATTAAGGTTACTTACCTGTAACCAACTTTCTTCAAGATGGACTCTGCATATTCACACTTTCATGAAGTGCACTGACTGGTACACCGAAAGTGTAGTCTTCTACTAGCAGAACCTAATCAAAAGCTCATGCACCTCTTTGCCCTTGCCCTGAGTCTCTGAGAATGTTCTGAGGGCATGGCTATAAAAGGAGGTGCAGTAGTGGTTATCACCTTGGTTCCCTCCACTGCTAATGCCAAGCCACTAGATGATAGGACTCCACAAAAGGGGGAAAGAAGGGCAGGGCGTGTGAACAAGCAGAGTCCATATTGAAGAACCTTCGTTATAACTAACTTCAGGTGTTCACTGCATAGTCCTAATCTTGGAATAGTTTAGTCAGTAGTACACATATTAAACCAGATGGTGGGTAAGAAGTTCAAAGTAAACGAGGACTGAAGAGCTGATCTACCAAACTATGCCTCTGATGTGGTTGCACTATCTAACAAATAATGGTTTGTAAGCATATATAGAACTTCACATGGCCGCTCTTCACATTTCTATTACCAGAACATGTTTCAAACATGCTGCTGAGGCCACTATCGCTCTAGCAGTGTGTGCTCTCAGATGAGCTGGGGGAGATTGTGATGCTGTTTTATAACTTTCTATTACTGTATTCACTGCCTAACCCATTAGATAATGTTTGTGCGGAAACAGGATTCCTTTTATAGTTACCAGTATATGAGAAAATTCGCACGAAGAGCTAAAATCCTTAGTCCAATCCAGATAAAACAATAAAATCCTTTATGCATCCAAAAAATGTTGCTCCGTTTACCCTTATTTGAATGAGATCTGGGGGAAAAAAACACTGGTAGAGTAAGGAACTAATTGACAAACTCCTAAATGATTTTTGGTATGAAACTTGGATGTGAATAAAGAATTACCTTGCTCTTATAAAAGCTTGTAAATGGAGGGTCAGTTAGTAAGGCATGAAATTCACTAATCCTCCTGGCTAACAGTATTGCTATAATAAAAGCAGCTTAAATTGATAGATGAAATAGGGAACAAGATAAGGGCTTGAAGGTTGGAGACATAAGCCATGATAGTATTGCAACAGGATATCTTACCGGGGGGATAAAAGTTTGGTAACCCTTTAGAAACTTATATGAGAATACTGATTTACCATCTACTTGTATACGAATAAGTGCTATTGCAGCTAAAACGTACCCTTAGCAGCAATGCAACAGATAAACCCTTATGCTTTAAAGGTAACAAGTATTCTCGTATAGATTAAATAGAGGTTGACACAGTATCCATATCTCAATCAGATACCTACAGCTTGATCTTTGCATTAAATGTTAGCCACTACCGAGACTGTACACTAAAGAAAGACAATTCCTCATACAAAATCCAGTAAAGCTTAACTGCATTTTCTGCTATTGGCTGACAAGATGATGGGGCGTTCCATATTGATTTAACTGGTTGCCATAAACCCTCCAAAAAGGGCAGAGAAGCCTGGTATGCAGAAGTATTTCCAAGTATATCAAATATGGGGTGTGACGTTTCCTCCAACAAAACCGAAGGTAATTTTAATGTAAAAACCATTCTTCTGACTAACTGGAATTGAATGGCATCCTCCAGTGGTGAAGAAACTGAGGCTACTCTGTTTTTGTCTGGAGAAGATTTGCCCATAGGATCCTGATCATGATGCAAAATATTTGTCTGTGGAGGAATTTCAAATTTCTCTTCCTCATCATATAAAACATCTTGCATTAAGAGTAGGGGCTGTGCCTCCTGTTACTGGATCTGTTAGCATAGGATATGAATGTCTCGAATCCAAATGTCTAGGAGACTGGTTATTTGTGATCTATATAACTCGAATCTATGTCATGAACCCATAAAAACGTCCCTAGTTCGATGCTGGAAAAGAGGCATAACCTTAGAGAGAGGTTGGTATGGAAGGCCCAGAGCTAATCAATACAACCAAGGAATCCAGAAAGACATTCTTTTCTTGCCAATTTGGCATGATGTCACTCAGTCAGAGATGTACCTGTAATCCAGGGAGGCACTTTCTAGTGCTGTCAATCTGGTCATTCTGCTATGTCATCAGAGTTATCCATGCCTGTAATAATCCATGTCCAATGGAGTTCTCCGAGATTGTGGTTCTGGATCCAGCTCTTCCTCTGAATGAGGATCTGAGCCCAGATCCAACAACAAAACAATTGGGGATACAACCGAGATCAATATTTGTAACATTCACATAAGAGAGATCACTCTCCCAGGAGAGCCAGAAGGTGTCCACAGTGAGGAAGAGGCAACATCATCAAGGGATCGCTGATCTAAGTCTAAAGATATTTTCGGCAGGAACTTGCGATGCGTTAGCAGCATGACCTTATCCTTAAAATAAAATGAATAAAAACATAAAAAAGACTGAGGGGAGAGTATACCATTAGAGCCCCTCTCTCGCCGCAACTCTTTGAGCAGAAGCAATGGTTACTAGAAATGCAGTTTTCATGGACAGGTGTAGAAAGTAGTAGGTGGCCATGGGTTTAAAGGAAGGTCTCTTAAGACATGAGTACAAAGTTGGCCCCATGCTGGTGTGGGGCATCTGATTTGTGGGAAGAGGTTATCAAGTCCCTTGAAGAACCACCTTCTTGTAGTATGAACGAAAAACAGAAAAATCCTTTACCATATTATGGAAGGCCGTGACAGCTGTGAGGCACCTTTATGGAGCTTAGACATAAGCCTGATCTTTTTAGCTCTAGGATGTAATCTAGTACCAATGAATGCAGAGAGGAGGCAGGCGAAATGCGTTTCAAGTCACAAATGTTTACATCTCTTCCACTTTTGGTTGTATGTGTCACGAGTAGCTTGTTTCCGGCTATGCAGCAGTGCTGTCTTTATGTCCTCAGAACAGGTTGTTTCTAACCATGCAAACCATCTATCAGCCATGCTGTGAGCCGGAGAACCCAGAGATTGAGGTGAACTTGACCTGAGAGAGGAAAGGAGGAACAGGCTTAACTGTGACTGGCTGACATACAGTCAGCAGAGTGAAATAAGGAAATCACGTTAATCTTGGCCACATCAGAACTACAAGAATAACCTTGGCTTTTTCTTTCTTTATCTTGCACAGCACTCTGATATTACAGGAATTGGTTAAAATGTGTACAAGAGTCCTTGGTTCCAACGGAGGAGAAAGACATCTCCCAGGGAGTGCTGACTCCCAGACTGCGTCTCTGGAGCACAACTGGGAAAAAACTTCTTGTTCTTGGCTGTGTTGAACAGGTCTATCTGTAGGATGCCCCAAAGCTGAAATATGTAGTGGAGTATAGTGGGATATATCTCCTATTTGTGATCTTGGGAGAAGCGTCTGCTGAAGGCATCTGCTGTGGTATTTTGTATGTCCAGAAGGTAAGCTGCTGACATGTTGATCGGGGTCATATACAACCATTCCAAAGTCTCTCTGCTTTGCTGCAGAGGGAAGTTCATCTCGCCCCCCTTGACATTTTACGTAAAACATACAAGACATGTTGTCCATCATGATCTTTATGTTTGCCCCTAATCAGCGGGAGGAAGTAATTACAGGCATTTCTGACAGCTCTGAGTTCCAGCAAGTTTATGTGTAGTGTGGACTCAAGAGGAGGAGACAATCTGCCTTGAATAGGGTGGGTGCCCAGGTGGGCTCCCCACCCCAACAGGGATCCATCTGTTATTACTGATTTTGGGGGTGGTTGAGTGAAGGGGACCCTTGTGCAAATGTCATGAGGGTTCTTCCACCAGTTGAGGCACTTTTTGACTACTGAGGGCATTGAAAGTACTTTGTTTAAGATGTGTTTGCTTGGTGAATAAACAGTTCTGAGCCACCCTTGAAAGCAACACCTATGACATCTTGTGTGATTTATTACTAAGGTACCCACCACCATGTGTCTCAGTAGTTGGAAACAATTTCTGGACAATGTTTGAGGGCTGACTTGGACTGTAGAGATTAAATTGACTAGGGTAATGAACCTGTATGAAGGAAGGAATGCTTTGGCTGTTGCTGAATCAAGATAGGTGCCAATAAACTCCAAATGTACCAGATTTAAGGTGAACTTTCAGACATTTAATTGTAGTCCCAGTCAGAGGATTAGGTCCGTGGTCTCCTGAGTGGCAATCAAGCCTTTTTGAAGGACCGTCCTTTGAGCAGGCAATTATCTAATTATGGGAAAAACAGGATTCCTTGTTTGCAAAAGATGTGCCTCTACCACAGGAAGGATTTTGGAGAACACTCTGGGCACAGATGAAAGACCAAATGGAAGCACCAGGTATTGGAAGTGCTCTTGACTCAAGAATCATAGGAACTTTCAATTGGAGAGGTGGTTTACTATATGGAAGTAAGTGTCCTGAAGGTCAAGGGCTGAGAACCAGTCCCGTTGGTCCAGAAATGGAATTACTGCTGCAAGAGTTACCATTTTGAACCACTGAACCTTTACAAATCTGTTGAAGGATCTTCGATCTACAATGGGTCTCCAGCTACCATTCTTTTTTGATACCAGGAAGTACCTGGAGTAAAACCCCACTTGTCCGTAGTGATATGTTCCAAGTTCTGATGGAAATGATCAAGGTATTCACTGAAGCATGGAAAATGTGTGGATTGTTACAGCAGATAAGAATGTGGGTGGTAACTCAGACCCTTAACTAACCCATTAAAATAGTTGTTTGGAGGTTAACGGTTGTGAAGTTGATGCCTGCTATGTAGCTGATCTCTCTTTCTCAAATCGTTGTCTCTTGCACCGGGTTTCGTAATCCCTCTGGGAGGCAGGAAACTGCATAGGCAGAGATCTCTGTGCCATCTGGGACTTACTGAACCTTCTTTTTTGTGCAGGGGTGTACTTTCCCAGAGAGCGCAAGGCAGCTCTAGAATCTTTTAAGGTATGCAGGGATTCATCAGTTTTCTTAGCAAACATCTTTGATCCCTCAAATGGAAGGTCCTTGACTACAGTTTGAAAACCCAAGAGCTGAAGTCAGGAAGCCCTCCTCGTGACCACTGCTGTGGAGATGGAATGAGTAGCTGTGTCAGTGGCATCCAAAGAGGCCTTCAGAGAGGTCCTTGCAAGTAGTTGGCCCTCTGCAATGATTGCCTGGAATTGCTACCTCTGGCACGCTGGAAGATGCTCAATGAAGGAATTCAGTTTTGAGTAACTAGTATGCTATACTTTACCATGAGGGCTTGGGTAACTGGTGATCCTAAACTGTAAGGCAGCTTAAAATCTTTCTTGTATGGTGTCGACTTAGCCTGGTGCTCTCTGCCACATTCATTCACAGCATCAACTATAAGAGTTTGGGGATAGATGTGAAAATAAAAAGTCTGAGTCCTTGGAGGGAAAGCAGTATTTTTGCCCACCCTCATACAAGCAGGTGGTATTGTGGATGGGGGATGCCATATTATCTTTGCTGGATCCAACAAAGCCTTGTTAATGGGTAACATGATGTGGACAGATGAAGAGGTATGCAGGATAACAGGTAACTTATGCTGTGACTCCTTAACCTCCTCCAATGGAATTTGCAAGGAGGCTGCTATCTTTTTAATAAGGCCCTGAAATTGTTTTTCATCATCAGACAAGGACGGTGGAGGAAGCATGACAGGGGAGCATGGAGAGATGTTGGTTGTAGGAGTTATCTTTGCCCAGTCTCGCTTTCTGTTCCTCAAAGGTCTGATCTTGTGTATCAGGAACCCAGAAAGAGAAGGTGGTGGGGACTGCCTTCTCCTTTCCTAGCAAGAAGCACTAGAGACCTTTGAGAATTGCTGGTGGACTATCCACAGTTACATTAGATTAAAAATAAAAGTATATTAAGGAATATAAATTCTAAAACTACCATGAATATATGGGGGAGGGGGAATTAGAGAGTCACTTCCTTTATGAATAGCTTATTCTGTAATCATCCGCTACAGGGTTTCTTGAATGTTCCTCAGAAGCATCTGGTATTCGTCACTCAGGAGTAGGACACTGAACTGCACAGATCACTTATTTGGTAATGGAAATTCTCATGTTCATATGATCACAACACACCAAAATGTATAGTGTATTTGCCATGAACTTTAAAGAAAAACTATTTTACAAATATTTTACAGGCTTTTTTTTTTAAAGTGATAAATGCAACATAAGAATTAATAGTATAAAAATACAGACCTCATGAATGAAGAAAATCATTTAACATTTTCATATAATGAAAAGTAATTTTAAACAAAGGTGTTTTGTGGCTCGGCTTAAAGAGTTTGTCAGCTTGAACACAATATCTCATACGCAAGCTATTGATGGCTCAGGGCGAAATATGTTTTTGATTAAGCTGCAACAAAAATATGAAAGCAACCATTTAAAATTTTAGAAAGATCTCTGAAATTCAGCTAGTTTTAGATTACACAAAGGCTTTATGACAAAAAAAAACAACAACAACTCTTTCCACATCAGCTTGGGCCTTTTGCCAGTGACCAATCAAGTCTTGCATTGCCTGGCAAGGACAGGTTATTAATATCTTAATAATTACAAAAAACATCTTTAAAGTTGTGGCAGTTCTCTCAAAATGTGTAAAAAATGTGATGAGTATGGTGAATAAAACAACATATCTATGTTATCTTGCCAAGTAAACTAAAGGATGTTTTAATACTGATATGTACAGTATTAAAATGCAAAATATAATTTAAAAATTGGTATTACATTACAATGTATAAATCACATAGGGGATGGTGACATCCATCTCCTCTAATTTTCCACGCGATTCCACAATTTATCATAGGCCCATGACCACCCATACTTACTGCCCACTATACCATCTCCTCTAGGACTACTTTCAGTATTCCAAGCAGCTTCTAACACACCATTTTGAAAAGGGAAAAAAAATTCTTGTGAGATTTCTTTCCTATTTCCCCAAAACGATACTTGACCTGAGCCTAGGAGAGGAAATATTCAGTCCTAAGACTGTGATAAGTTTAATGTTCAATTCTTCATGACACAGTAAGGGATGAAACAAGAGCTTTAAGTAATTGAAAAGCTGAAATCTCCATTTTCAAAATATGTATAAGCTTAAGAGATATTTTGTATAAAATAATAAAAGTACAATGATATTCAATGTTATTGTGCGTATATATATATTGAAGACAACGCAAGATTCAAATTTTGAAAAGCTAGCAGTACATGCCCATTGAGGTGGCTGGAATAAGGTACAATGACAAAAGCACCACTTTGGTGGATATGCTTTATATGTTGTGTCACTGTCAAAATCCGTCTTGGATTTAAGTAAGCACTGTTAATAATCAGCACTTCATAATGAAAAATGGTAATTATTGATAGCATAGAGATGAAGACAGACACCATTTTTTATACTATTTGAACAAATTCCAACTAAGTAAATACTAGACATGTTTTCAACCCCTATTACATGAAGAAACAAATTTAATATGAGTAGGCTGCTATATATAAAAAGGATTTAACTAGAGCTAGTTGGAAATACACCAATGAAACAGTTTAGTTGGAAAATGCTGATTGTTGCAAAAGAAAGTTGGGTTTGACAAACTTTTGCCGAATCACAGGTAAGGTTCCTGCTTGTTTCCCTGCTAACTTGTCTGGTGGACTGCTGAAGAGCCCCACCACGTGGACTACTCTGGTGTCAAGGAACCCAGGCTTCCAGGATCCACAACTCCAAGGCAGCCCTGCCATGAAGTCAGGAAATCCTGAACACCTTGGGAGAACTGGCTGTAGCCAGGGCTCTCAGACTCTAGGTTCCTGGCTCTATAGTACGGAAACCTGGGCTTCCAGGGTCCCTGGTTCTAGGGGAGCCTCACCATGTGGTCTGCCTTGGCACACGGCTCCTCATGCTGCTCTACTTCAGAACAGGCAATCCTGAGAGTAACTGGCATGGGAGTCTGGAAGACATGGGGTCCCCTGCCCTTAAGCAGTCCACCTGGCAGATCTGTTCTGGAGCCGCAGATTCTGGGAGCTCTGACAGCTGCTGTTTGAAATTTACAATCTTGTCAGTTTCATTTGGTTTGTTCCAATTCGGACAGAAATCTAATTTTGAAATATCGAAACTTCTCATGAACCAGATTACCTGAGTTTTGGCCATCTCTAGATATAACAAGGTCCTTAGCACTTGCCTAGACCGGGCCAAGGTGCTTGGGATGAAGAAAGAAACACGTCTGGTACATGGATTGTGTTTTTGGTGGGTTTCCTCTATTTTCTTGAAGTCTGTAGAAGAGTGAGGTAGGCCATATGCAGAGAAAGAAGTAGAGCAGCAAGGCTCTTACTGGTGGTTAATCCAATCAATCACCCAACAGAATACCATCCAAAAGCACCACCCAGTCACCAGCACTGGATCCAGGTGGAGGGTTAATGAAAATGGGTCTATCTGCACTGGGGAGCCAGAGACTGAGAAAGATGATTGCCTGCCTATACCGGACAGGAGATATTCTGGGAGTTAGGTATATGGAGGAGTGAGAGAGACACAAACTGTATGGGAAAACAAGTTTGCCCCATCTTAGGGTGAAGTTTGTGTCACTCTGAGGCCTGATCTACAATACAAAATTTAACTGTGGCTGAATGTGTCTGTCAGTAATCATGTCAGTTTTGTGTCAACTAAGTGTTTATTGCAGTTGATTGACACAGTACTAACACATAGTACTTTCCCACACTTACATGTAATGAAACTTAAGTCCACTATTGCATCAGAGAATTGCACTGTTGCAATAGGCACTTATGACTGGACTGGTGGAGCTTGCAACAGTACACTAGGTACACATGTAATTTTCTTTCAGATGCACACAATTCTCAATGCTCATATAAAATACTCCCTGTAAAAAGTTGCAAATCCTGCGGATTGTTGCACCTACCACAAACGCCCAGCACAGTTCCCTTTAAAAGGCTGAGTTACTTGCATCCATTTACATTTCTGATTTGTGCCACTGCTAGTTTTAATGGTTCAGAGTCATGAGATCCTCACACATGCAGCAAAAATCAGGGAGAGTCAGTTACTGCTACCAGATTATACTGGGGCCTAGAATATATTAAAATGAAAAATACCACCTTCAGGTAGTGAGCTGAAGCAGATCAATATTAAAGAAAAAAGCTTTAGTTAAAATCTGGTTTGGTTTTAATTCTTCTGGTTCTGTAACACTATTTATGGTTGCATTTTTCCTTAGAGTGATCTGAGCCCTTCTATATACCCCATAGGTTTCCTTTTGCCCTCTTTCCCCCTCATGTACTGCAATGGAGCCACCGGGGGTTGGGTCATTCCTCAAAGAGAATGAGAGGATAAAGGTCAGGAAACAGGTGCTGCTGGTACCTCACAGAGATGTAAATGGCCTTATTAAGAGGTATAGAGTGGGTAGTCTAGCAGGTTATCCATTAAATGCCTCCAGGAAAATACTCAAACCATTCTACCACTTCAGGGGCCACAGGAAAGGTGAGTTTATCAATGAATCCCTTTACATCCTAGAAAATCTCCTCTCCCTAGCCTAAACGTGCTTCAGGGAGTGCCTTTGTCCATGTGAGTGAGCTTCTCTCATGTCTATGCAAAAAGAGAGGCTGTTTTTTGTCTGCTGAAGCCACATGAACTGTTTCAACTGCTGTCTTCATTGAAATAGTGAAGGTTTCTCAAAGTGAGAGCAAAAAACATTTCATGGCCTCACAGGTACTATGAGGCACAACTGAGGTGTTTTTCTTCTCTTGGCCTTATTTTGTTATTTCATGTTTTCCTCATAAAATGCTGCCCAGATGCAACCATGAAGGGCACCTTCCTATGTGCTCCACAGAGGGAGGCAGGAATCAAAGTGGAGAAATGGAAGAGGGACATCTAGAATGTGCAAACCAATCAAGTGATGCAGTGATAAAAACAAAAAAAAGAGGAGGCACCTAAGGTCTGTGCTGTTGTGACAATCACAGAATAGGCTTTTAACAGAACAAAATAAACCACAAGGTCCTTTCTGGGACATCTAATGTCCCAGACCAGATGCTTCTTATACAATGCAAGTATAAGGAAAAACAGTACAAAACAACTCAGCTGTTTGGGAAAGAAGTCCTTACTACAGGCTCTCTGACTTGTCTTTGACTTCTTGGCCAGATAAAAGCTTCCCTGGAAAGATCTGAGAGTTATACACCACATGCTAATTAACAAAGGTCACCGTGCCAGGCAAATCCATCTGACACGTTTCACTCCATAGTCTTTATAAAAATATGCTTATAATAGGAATATGACATAACTGAGATATACTTTATGCAAGACGGCTCATGTGAGATCATTGGAAAGGTTATGATTTACTGAATGTGATTATCTAATTTGTATGCCTGTATCATTTCTGTATGATATCACCCTCAAGCAGCCCTTTAGGTACAACAATGGAAAAGCCAGACAAGGCTAATGGGCCATTAGCAGAGACAATGGACTGTAAAAGGGATTGGTCTTCCTGTGGGCACTGGAGACAGCCTAGGAGCAATGGCTGCCATAGCCATGCAGAGACATGGGTCTGAGTCACCTGGTACCGGATACCCCTCTTCCCCTTTTGGAATGCCAGTGGTTTTCCACTAGAAGACAAAGGGTTCCTACCTTACACAAGGGCTATATAAGGCAGGGGAGTAATATCATCGAGGTTCTCCTCTGCTTCCCCACCCAAAGAGACACTGAAAAAACACCTGGAAGCAAAAACTGAACTGAGGGGAGAAGGGTTGAAAAGACTCAGTCTCTGAGGAACTATTGTGTGATAACATTACTAACCAACACTTTTTAAGCAGGAAATATAGCTATGCTAGAAAAGAATGAACAGTTTTAAAGATAAGTTATTGCCAACTCTTCTTGCTCTATTTAACACCTTTGTTTTGTAGCACTGAAAAGAAATTTAAGAGTTTCAATTAATTTTTTTAATCCCAAAACCGTAATCTAGTTCTATTGGTTGAATCTTTAGCAATTTATATTAAGGAATGATTCCAGATCTAGGCTTCTGGCTGAATTTTATGTCCTACACACTCAATCTCAAGTTTCCAGAAATATATTTGCGATAGACATTGTAATGAAACACAATTCAGAGAGTAAGTCATGGGTTCCCCAAGGATGCCAGTCGGGCACCCTAGGTATATCCTCTGCTTTATGGGGAAAATGTGATAGATATTGCTACCTCAGGCAGTATCTTTGGGGGAAACATATAGTATTAAATTTATGTATCACTGTGGGTCAAGGACTGTTAAGTATGATCGTGTTTTCCTTCATTGGGGAGGGTTACCACATCTCCTTCAGGAACTAAAAACAATGGAGCTGATCATGGTGAATCACACTGTAAATACTTCCAGAGAGGTACCACTCTGTGGGGAAGGTCACATATACTTGCTGAAACAGGGTTCCAGAGACTAGGAAGACAAAGAGCGAGCTTCTGATATAAAAGGATGAGCCTGAACTGACACAATGCCTTCTTTCTGATCCAGCAAATGTACAGGATCTTATGTCCAAAGGGCCACCACTTTTGCAGCTAATATAAGTGCAAATAATCTTATTATTGATGTCTACCCATCCTTTTTCAAATTGTACTAAACATCAACGACATCTTGCAGCACTGAGAGGTTTTATTGTTCAAAAGAAACAGATCTCCGTTACATGCTCACTAAGAATGGAATCTGCACAATCGCTTCATGAACCTTTAAATGTGTCTAAATAGTTCAAAATTGTTCCTTCTACTTGCATGTGCATTTCCTGTCAGTTGTCTACATTTAATTCCATCTGCCTGTATTACTGAATTGTCTAGATTTGACTGACCTATATTTTGTCAACCAGAAATTTTGCCACCTCATTCTTCAATATATAGATCAATAATAAACATGATCAGTATTGGCAGAGACCCTTTGAGCAATCATAACATTAATCTTTCTTCTTAGAGATAACTCATTTATTCCTATTTATCATCAGCCCTTTAGCCTCTCAGCTATAACTACTAAGTTACCTCAATATCTCATGAGGCATCTTTATCAATGGCTTTTTGAAAGTCCAAATAGGGTATCTACTGGTCCTCCTTTATCCACTTTATCCTCCTCAAAGAATATTAGTAAGTTGCTGGGTCAAGATTTTCCTTAATAGGAATTATCTAACTGTCATCAGTAAAGAAGCTGATCTTAAAAGTTTTCAAATTAAGAGGTTTTTGTCTGTATTCACTGCTCCACTGGTCAGAAAATGCGGCATTAAAAAAAAAAATTACATAATACGACTCCTATCCTAACATTTAACTGCAACATGATTTTAGAAGCTGATATTTGCAAACTATTGAAGTTAGAGATTACTGATTTATATTACATGAAAGCTTTCAAATGGTGTAAGTAATTAGTTTCTAGCTCTATCATTTCAATATATGATTTAAAAAATAGCTTTGACATTCAAATGAGAAGACAGATATGACAGCAATGATATTTGAAAGTCCTATATCTCAACATGCCAGGGTTAGAAATGAAAGATTTACACTATTCAAAATTCAGTAATCCCACTTTAATAATAATAATAAAAATATTTGTTTTTAACATTGGCAGAGGCAAGATATCACAAAACCTTTAATGTTGGTTTTATTTTTATTGGTCCAGAACTAAAAACAGAAAATTCCAGCCCTTGGGCCAGTGTAATTTTCCCTCTCTGGTCTTGCCAACACCTTTCATCAGAGGATCTTGAAGCAGTTTCCAAACATGAAGACTCAGTACTGTGAAAGTTATAATTGTTTTTGAGGAAGATAAACAGAAGCATAGTGACTTGCCCGAGTTAACAGAGAATTGATGACACCTAGAAATACAATCCTGACTCACAGTGCCCTGTTCTGACCAACATATAATAGCCCTTAGTAACAGCAATATACTGTTTCTCATAAGTTATGTAAAAACGTATACAAGAAATTAAGTGAAAGCCTTATTTCAGCATCACAAAAAGACTTACCATTGGATCATATTCCCAAAGTTGATTGCCTTTTAGGTGGTGGCACTTGAGCATTGTGACTGGGCCGTTAAGTTTGGAAACATCCAAGCATAAATCATCTGTTCGAATTTCTTTGTTGGCAGTGTATGAGAAAACCTTTGTAGAAAAATAACAGTGTTCATCTACTGGGTTCCACAGAGAAAAGAGCAGGTGCATATACCACTTCACTTATACTAAACTTAAAAATGTCTTCAATTTTTTTTTTTTTTTTTTTAGGAGACAAGTATAAACACCATGTCAATAATAGGACAGTTTTTCAGATAAAAAACTTCCCAAATAGTAAAATAGGATGAGCTCCCTAGAAATGGGGAATTTTGGCAGGGTGGCAACCAGCAAAGCAGAGCTTCAAATAAAATAATAAAATTATAGAAAGAAATAGATACAAAATATAGCCCTGAGTGGAGAATCATAGAAGTAAACATGAAAACTATAAACTCAATAGCATTTTTCTATCTGAATTTGAAAGAGTGACAAATCAACTAGAGAGAATCTGTGGGAAGGCACTTCAAGGGATCCTACAGGACGTCTACTGTATAGATTACCCCTGGGGGAATTCTGTGCCAAAAAATTAAAAATTCTGCACACAATATTTGAAAATTATCTGCACAATATTTTAAAATTCTGCATATTTTATTTGTCCAAAAAACACAATACAATGCCTGTTAACAAGTATGTGAACAATAATAGAGAAAACAGCATAAAAGATTTCCCCAGAAATACAGAGTTAAAGAAATCCTGATGCCAACTCAGTTCAAGTTGGAGGGTGCTGGAGGGGGCTGTGTGGGGCCCCAGAGCCCAGCCCCCTTGAACTCCCATCCCCCCAGAGCCCAGCCACAGGGAACCCCGCAGGCCAGATCCTAGTCACGGGGTACCCCTCACAGCCCAGAGCCCAGCAGTGGGCACACCCAGAGTCCAGATACCAGCACCCCCACCTCCCCAGGGCACTCCCCGGCCCAGACACCACCATCAACCTCCCTGCAGAGTCCAGCCCTGGGGCACCCCTAGCCCAGAATCCAGAACCTTTACTCCCCCCCTCCCAACAACTTCTTTACTGTTCTGCCAGTGGGCATAGTGTGGTGCAGCCCTGCCTTTCCTCACCCTTTGCCAGAGCTGGGTCTCCCAGGTCCTCTTTCATCCCCGAGAGAATGAGGATCAAGCAGCATGGTCTGGAAACTGCACAGTCAGGCCGAGTGCTCTGCTCACTGGGCCCTGCAGAGTTCTATGGCCCCTAGTGGTGGCCAGTAGCTCTGCATCCCCAATTCTGTGCAGAAAACAGAGAATTCTGCATTGTGCAGTGGTGCAGAATTCCCCCAGGAGTAATTAGATGCCACCTACCTACCAGATGTGAGTGGATGACATTTAAGTACACTGAAGTCACTGGAAAGACACCCATTGACTACAGCTGGTTTTGAATCAGGTCTACGTGACTCTCACTAGGTGCAACAAGGTAAAAAATGGTGATCTACTTTTGTAACTGTTGTTTATTGAGATGTGTCGCTCATGTTCATTCCATTCTAGGTGTGCAAAGACCGAACGGCCTTGAAGCAGAGTGTGGAACATGGAAATGGCTACCAGGTGTACCTTGACTGAAGATAGCAATAGACCCTGGTGCTTAAGGTGCAGTAAATAGTCTGGTATATCCTGCAGCAGGGCCTCATTTGCTCAAACATGTCAGTCCAAGACCCAACACATGAACTGCTTCCACTTTGCCACATACGTAGCCCTCGTGGACGGTTTTCTGCTGCCCAGCTGGACACCAGTAGAACACCCCTGTTCATCCGCAGTCAGCCACACAGCAGCCAAGCCATCAAGTGCAACGACTCCAGGTTCAGGTGCAGCAGGTTGCTATGGTTCTGTGACAGCAGATCCAGCCAAAGAGGTGGTTGCAGCAGGGTGGCTGCCCAGAGACTCAGCAACATGCCAAACCAGTGTTGACGAGGTCACGCCAGGGCTATGAGGATGATCATTGCTTTGTCTTGGCTTTACCTTGAGCAGGACTCTGTGGATTAGTGGAAGTGGTGGGAAGACATACATCAGCGCTCCCATCCACAGAATCAGGAACGCGTTGACAGGGTCGCCTTGTTCATGCCCTGCAGAGAACAGAACATATGGCACTTCCCGTTCTGCCTGGACACAAACAGGTCCACCTGGGGAGTCCCAAACTGCAGAAGATCAGGCTGGCCACCTCTGGATGGAGCGACCATTTGTGGTGAAATGAGAAAGTCCTGCTGAGGTATCTGCCAGGACGTTCTTGAATCCGGACAGGTGGGCGGCTACCAGATGAATGGTATGTCACACAAAAGTCCCAGAGACAAAGCAAAGGGCTGAAGACCTGGTTCCACCCTGCCTGTTGATGTAGTACATTGTAGCTGTACTGTCCGTCAGGACTTGCACCATCTTGCCCTTCAGGTAGGGGCAAGAACGCCTGGCAGACCAGGTGAACTGCTTTGAGATCCCTGATGTTGATATGAAGGGACAGACTGCTGTGTAGCCAGCAGCCCTCGGTGTTGAGCTCGCCCAGACTGGCTCCCCAACCCAGGTCCGACGTGTCCAAAACCAGGGTAAGTGATGGAGATGGGATCATGAAAGGAACCCTCTGCAGCACCGACTCTGGATCCAGCCACCAGTCCAAGGACAAAAGGACGTGGCTCGGTACTGTGATCACCCGGTCCAGGGCATGCAAGCTGAGGATATAGTCCGAGACAGCCATGCCTGCAGTGGTCATAGAGGAAGACTGGCAGGTTGACCATGTAAGTGCACATGGCCATGTAGCCCTTCATTTGCAGGCATGAGTGGGCTGTGGTAAGCGGATGGCTCTTCATGGGAGCAATCAAGTCTGACATGGCCTGGAAGCACGCTCCAATAAACTCTTTGTGTTGAACTGGCGTTAATGTGGACTTTTCTGTGTTTATTAACAGGCCCAGATCGTTGCAGATGAATCACACCAGGCTGGGGCTCTGTTGGACCTGCCTGGGGTCCTGCCCTTAACAAGCCAGTCGTCAAGATACAGGAAGATCTAGTCGTCCCCCCCATCATCTCAGGTAAGCCACTACCAGCACCATGCATTTTGTGAACACCTTGGGGGCTGAAAACAGGCCAAAGGGTAGTAACATCATAAATTGGAAGTGATGCCCGACCACTGTAAAACGCAGGAAGTGCCTGTGGCCTGGGAATATGGAGACATGCAAGTAAGCATCCTTAAGTCCAGAGCAGAATACTAGTCCCTTGGATCCAGGGAGGGGATGATGGAGGCCAGGGAGACCATGTGGAACTTCAACTTCTTGAGAGACTTGTTGAGGCCCCACAGGTCCAGGATGGGTCTGAGGCCCCCTTTGGCCTTCAGGATTAGGAAGAAGCAAGAGCAGAATCCTTTTCCTTCCATGTCCAAGAAACCTCCTCCACAACCCTCAAAACCAGGAGCTTCTCTACCTCCTGAATGGGAAGGGTCACTGAATAGGGACAGGAAAATGGGGGGGAAGGGGTTGGGAAGAAGGAGTGGCCAAGAACTGCAGAGTATACCCCAAACCACTATGTCCAGGACCCAGCAGTCCAACATAACCCATGACCAAGTCGAGTGGTAGGAGGAAAGGCAGTTGAGGAAAAGTCAGGTAGGATCCGGTTGACTGATTAGGGTGTTGATCACGGGTGCACCCCGAAAATGATTGCTTTCGGTCCCCTGATGTTTAGCAGCCACAGGCTAGGCTGGCGAGCAGGAGGAAGAAGGGCGACGACAACTAAAACTAGCATCTCTTCTCCTTGCAGGTCCCTGACAAGGCTGCCAGGGTCTAGGTGGCAGCGGTGGTAGGAAGGGCTTCCTGGCTGATTGTGGGGTATGAATATCCAAAGAGCAAAGAGTAGCCCTAGTATCCTTCAACCTGTGCAGTGTGGCGTCTGTTTGGTCCAAGAACAGATCGGCTCCATCAAAAGGAAGGTCCTGGATTGAGGCCTGCATATCCTGGGAGAGGCCTGCAGCCTGGAGCCAGAAACTATGTTGCATGACCACTGCCAATGTGATCACACCTGCCACCGAATCCACCGTGTCCCATGCCATTTGCAGGGACCATCTTGCTTCCACCATGCCCTCCTCCACCAGAATGCCAAAGTCTTGGGCCAAACCCCAAGGGAGAGTTTCCTAGAACTTTTTAAGTCTGTCCCAGAGATTAAAATTGTACTGGCCTAGCAGGACCTGATGAATCACCACCTGAAATTGCAAACTGGCGGTAGAATACATCTTTCTCCCAGATAAAGCATCTTTGTTTCTGGGAGAGAAGAGGGTGCCTTTTTTGTTGGCTGCAGATACAACCAGAGACCCTGGGGGCAGGCGGGCATAAAAGTATTCGAAACCTTTGGCCGGCACAAAGTACTTTTTCTCGGCCCATTTTGAGGTGGGCAGGATGGAAGAGGCGGTCTGCCTCAAGGCCCCGGCTATCTTGACGGCTCCCTCATGCACAGGCTGGGTGCTGTTCTGCCATCTTTTGCACCTTAAACCCCAAGTTCTTGACCACATGCCGGAGAAAGCCTTGATGCTCCCTAAAGTCATCCGGCAGGTAGCTCTCAAAGGCCCCACAACTGCCTTGTGCGGGGACGACGAAGACGACTGGACCATCGGTGGAGGTGCTGGAATCTCAACCACCGCTGGAGAGAGAGATTTTGGGGTGGGCACAGGTTTCTCCGCCCTGATCTCAGAGTGGGCTTTTGGTACCGATGGGGCTGCCACTCGATGTTCCATCAAGGCCACCAATGAGTGCTGGTTAAGGAGGCAGTGTCACAACTGATACGCCCCACATGCTCCAATAGGCCACTGGCCGTGCTGCCATTGCAGTGCCACTAATGAGGGAGCAGGCTCTGGTGCCCAGTAATGTCAATGAGACTATGGAGATGGGCTGAACTGGCCCTTCGTACCAGAGGAACCCACGACCGGAGAGGAACTGTTGACACCTGTGTTTGTTTTCTGGTCGTGGCTACCATTGCCATTGCCCGAGCATAACTGAATGGTAACTGCAGTGTGGACCGACACCTAGAGGACAACCACTGAGAAAGTGAATGGTGCTGGGAATAGTATGGGGAGCATCAGCTCTGTGCCGAAGAGTAGCACTGCGGGGATCTGGAAGCTCACCTAGACGACCGGCGATGCGTTTGGGATCTTCCCCGGGATTCCCGATGCAGCAGTGAAGATGGATGCCTTCTGTCCAGTGACCAGCACTGTTTCCCTGTCAGGTCTTAATGGTGGGCTTGCCCTTTTGGGGAGCTTTTGCCGGGTTCTGTGGCATAAGGGTCGTCATTGGAGCAGGTGGAGACCTGTGTTCTCTCTGCACCGTGGGAGCCTGGGATGACGAAGAGGCAGGCAGAAGTGCAGGTCCTATACCGCTCCCAAAAGTCGGTGGTAGACGTTTAGGGGTGCTGGGCAACCCAGTCGGGGAGGCACGATCGCGTGGTTTTGGAGCAATCTGATGGGCAGGCCCAGGTCCCTTGATAGATGACCACTGGGCCTTCCTGCTCAGTGCCAGGGAGCACTTCTTGGTCTTTTTGCACTGGCGATGGTGAATGGAGTCGGGTGCTGGCAGTGGAGCGACCTGCCTGGATGGCTCAGAAGCCAGGCGGAAGGCGGACTCCATCAGGAGAGCCCTGAGGCACATGTCCCGCTCCTTCTGAATGCAGGGCTGAAAGTTATGCAGATCTGGCATCACTCCTCATATGACTCCCTCAGGCACTTAAGGCAGCTGCTGTGGGGATCACTCACCGGCATAGGCTTGCTGCAGTCCGAGTAGGGCTTGAACCTGGGAGACCGGGGCATGCCCCACCTGGGGTAAAGCCCTGCTAGGACCCTAACTACTAACAAACACTTAACAGCTACTTAAGACTAGCAAAGCAAACTATATACAATGGCCTTAAGGCATGAAATTCAGAATGGCAGACAACTGCTAGCTCTTCGTAAGCAAGAAAGGCGCTCCAACTGACCACCATGGTCGGTAAGAAGGAACTGAGAGGGCAGGGCGTAGGGCTGGCGGCGTCTGATATACTGCAGCATGAGCGCAGCACTCCACAAGGTGCCACAGCTGGCCCTATGGGTATGCTAAGGCAAAAATCTCAGACAGACACACACGTGGGTGTGCGCACACCTAGAATGGAATCGACATGAGCAAGCACTCAAAGAACAAAATCTTTTTAGGTACTCTTAACTCATCTTGCAGGCCATCTCTCACGTTAGGGTTTTTTAAACAGCCCATTGTCTGTACAGTTAATTATAGAAAGTGCTGGAAATTATGTATAGACAGATGAGCAATGTCTGAAATAATTTAAAGTTGTAAAATATCTTGTCACCTGATTTCCACCCATTCCATGACAGTTAAATATTCCAACTTTTTCATTTTCCTTTCTTGCCATGTTATCCAGGCATTGATTTGTCTCCACATTTCTTATCTGGAGAAGAAAAAAAGCATAACACATCAAGACAGCTTTTTATTAACAGTTATTGGGGGGAAACAGAATCAACCCACTGAGGATACCACTGGCATTGGATTCACAAATAGCAATGAACAAATCTTCTAAAAAGTTGGAGTTACAGCTGAGCATAAGCGTCCCAGGGTCCAAAGCTTATAACTTATAAGATCAGGCTCTCATGAGCTTTACAGAATTTCCTGATTTCAGACAAATTAGGTATCTATGAAACCAGTCTCATATTATTTCAAAGCTTCTAATGATAATTTGGAACCAGTCAAATCATAGGCACACAAAAAACAAAATACAATTAACCACAAAAGATTCAGATTTGATTTCATAGAATGTCAAGGTTGGAAGGAAGGTTTTTCCACACTGCTTTGAAAATGTAAAAGACCATGATGTTAAAAAAAAAAAAAAAAAAAAAAAAAAAAAAAAAAAAAAAGCTGTATATTACTTGGGCTGGTTATTTTATCCAAACCAGTTTAGCCAATTGTATTTATATATATACATATATATATTTATACTTCACTTGCGTCCTTCAGCTGATCATAAAATCTGGGTATTTTAAGTAACAAGTCATTCTATCTTACCAACAGATGCCCCCAGTTGCCCCTTTGCTCCAATGAAATACTAAAATTTAATACAATAGAGGATGAAAACACAAAAAGACTAAAGTGAAAAATGTAATACCAGCAGATTTTACAGCACTATGGAATAAAAATAAAGTTATTCTAGCAGATGGCTTTATAAAAATGTTCTTTTCAGGATGAACTTTCTCACTTAGTCCCAAATAATACCAGGTGCCTATTTCTGGAAAATCTGTATAGCTGTTCAGCCAAATGTGATAGGAGAGTACAGGGAAGACCAACAAACAAAACTACTTTGCACTCCATTTTTATGTCTTTTTTATGCTAGTAAGTCTCAAAAATGGCTTCATTTTATATTTATATTAAATTTATATATCAAGCCTTCAATTAAGATTAGTCACTCTGAAGGTGTGAAATATTTAGTTTACGTAAAAATCAAACAGACACTTCAAATTCATTGACATCAAATGCAACAGGAATGTCAAATATTGCGTATCTCTAGTGACACTCTCAGCCCCCATAAGAGTCTCACATTTGCAACAGAAATCCTCCTGCAGTTACTCCTCTGAGGCAAGTAGCCTGTCTTTGTTCCAGCAATCAAAAAGGATGGCTCTCGTGCAGGACAAACTGTGAGAAGAAAGCACACCAGGAACACTCATCCACACAGCTTTCCTAACAATTCACCCCAGGTATGTCACCACACCACCCCAACTGCTTCCGAAACAGCATCTCCTTCAGCGGGTGGAGGGCAGCATGTGTTTGGGGGGAAGGAGAGGCTCTGCTTCTAGGGACTGAGGGGTGATCAGCTCCTGCCTCCCATTCACTTTCCAGTGGTTCTGGGGGAAATAAGAATCTCACTGTCCACGCAGTGCTACTGCTCCAGGATGGGAAGTCAGTGTCTAATTTCTGAGAAATATTATATGGAGCTGCACAAGACTTATTAGCTATTCATGCTGCAATGAATAATTTGAACTACTCACACAAATTCCTAGGTTTTAAAGTAACTGTAAATACTCGGGAAAGAGACTTAGACATGTGGTTACTTCAACAAAAAACTCTACTCAAGTGTGCACAAGCAGTCAAAAATTCAAACTACGTATGAGACTGTATAAAAGATGGAGAAAAAATAAAATGCCATTTTGTCAGTCAAATGTACATTCTCTAGATACTATGTTTCATTCCAGTCACTCTACCTCAAGAGACATAGGTGAAATACGGAGATTCAGAGATAACCTACAAAAATTAGAGGCACAAAAGATACCTTCCTAGATAAAAGAGATTTGTCTGTTTAGTTTAGAGAGGAAATAAGAGGTATACAAAACCACGGTTGGTACTATGGAAGGTGAACTGGGATGTCCTATATGTCCTTTGTCTCATAATATAAAAACAAGGAGATAGTCAACGAAATTGAAAGATGTAACATTTAAAATTGAAATTTGTTTTGAATTTGTAAAGCATAATTAGCCATGGGACTTGGTCACTAGATACAATAGAAGCAAAGAACCTAGTAAATTTTTAAAAAAGGGATTAGATATTTGTATAGATAAAGTGATCATAGATATTCTTGTTACATAGGATGAAAATATTTCTTTCAAAGAAAGGATGTAAATTATTATGCACTAGAGTACTAAAGCACTACTTGTTTATAGTGTTCAGAGGAAACTCCACCTTACTTATGGCAAGTTACTCCTTAATTGTCAATTACAAGGTTTCTTGCACTTTCCTTGGAAGTACCTGGAACTGGTCACACTCAGAGACAGAAGAGTGGATTAGATGAACCACTAATCTGATATGACCATTCCTGCATTGCTATACATGTCTAACAATAAATGTATTTCCTACTCTTTCACTGTAGCAATCATTGTCTCGCTGCATTAAAAAACGGTTACTAACCTTTCGTAACTATTGTTCTTCAAGAGGTGTTGCTCATCTCCATTCCATTTTAGGTGTGTGCATGCCATGTGCGCTGTTGCCAGAGATTTTTCTGTTGGGCCGGCTCTAGCACCCTCTGGAGCCATGTGCTTATGTGCTGCCCCTCGTGCCCGACTTTCACTGTTGGAGTTAACCAGACTTCTTGTGGTAGAGGGGGCTCATGGAATGGACATGAGCAACACATCTCAAAGAACAGCCATTATGAAAGGTTAGCAACCTTTCCCCACCGCTCCTTTGAATGCTTGCTCATTTCCATTCCATATTAGGCTACTCACAAGCTGTATCCCAGGAGATAGGCTCAAAGTTCATGGACATGCTGACTGCAACCCTGCTCTTCCAAAACTGGTGTCGTCTCAGGCCTGTTGGGTGATGGCAAAGTGGGATGCAACGGTATGCATCGACGACCAGGTTGTGGATCTGTAGAGGTCTTGATTAGGAGGAACACTGCTGATGTGGCCTGAGCTCTGTGGAAAGAGCAGTTAAGGTCGCTAGAGGCAGAAACTTTGCCTGTTCATAGCAAGCCCAGACACAGGAGGTTAATCCAGGACGAGATCCTCTGGGCTAACGTAGGTAGCCCTATTATCCTCTCCGCTATTGCCACAAAAAGCTATGTGGATTTGCGGAAAGATTTAGTCCTCTCGATAAGAGGCAAGGGCATGCCTAGGAATCCAATGGGTAAAGCTGTCATTCCTCAGAGTTCTTGTGAGGTTTCAGAAAGAGGACTGGCAGGAAAACGTCCTAGTTGTTTTGGAATTGTGATACCACTTTCGGCAGGAAGGCCGGATGGGGGCACAGTTGAATCTTGTCCTTGAAAAAATACTGCATAGGCCGGTTTTGATATAAGGGTCTTGATTTCAGAGACCCTTTTGGCCGAGGTGACCACCACTAGGAAGGAAACCTTCCAAGACAGAAGTAGCAGGGGGCATGAAGCTAACAGATCAAAGGAGGGACCCGTGAGTTTTGACAGAATCAAGTTTTAAGTCCCAACGGGGGGGTTGGCTTGTGGACCTGAGAATATAACCCCTCCAGCCTCTTGAGAAACCAAACTGTCATCTTGTGGGAAAACCCTGACCTGCTGTTCACTGTGGGATGGAAGGCTCAGATGGCTGCTAAGTTCATTTTAACAGATAAGAGGGCCAGGTCTTGCTGCCTTAAGTGAAGCAAACAGTCAGTCAAGACAGACTGAAGGGAAGATCGAGATGCAGAGAGTGCACATTCAGAAACCCAAAGGAAATGCTTCCATTTGGCCAATAGGTAGCCCTGGTGGAAGGCCTCCTACTGCCTAACAAGATCTGTCGAAACTGTTCTGAGTTGGCCTGTTTTTTAGGATTCAGCCACGCAGCATCCATGTAGACAGATGCAGGGAGGCAAGGTTTAAATGAAGCAACCAGCCATAATCTTGTGAAATTAGGTCTGGGCAAAATGGGAGAAAGAGTGGAGTTACCACAGAGAGATCCAGGAGCTTGCTGGACCAACGCAGTTGCGGACATGTTGGGGCTATCAGAATAATTCTTGCCTTGTCTTGTTTAATCTTTAGGAGGACCTTGTGAGCCAAGGGGTTTGGGGGATAGGCGTAAAATAGGCAGTCTGCCCATGAGAATAGTAAAGTTTCAGAGAGAGAGCCCAGGCTGTGTCCACGCAGCTAACAAAACTGATACTTCCTGTTTTGCAGGTGCACCAAGAGGCCCCCACCTTTGGAAGATTAATCTGGTGACCTCTTGTAGTAAGAGAAAAAGCATCTGCTGAGGTGATCTGCCAGCACGTTCTGGGTTCCCAGGAGACATGATGCCTTGAGATGAATGGAGTGGTTAGGACTAGGGAGGGCTGCGGGGCATGAAATGGTACCCCTTCGCATATCGAGTAGGGGTTCGGCCACCAGACCAGGGAGGCTAAGACTTCCTGCAGTACTGTGACCACTGTGCCCATGTTATCCTGGCCTGGGAGGTATATAGCTGAAAGCCAGGTCTGAAGTGGACGGAGATGCAGTCTGGCATGTTTGGTCAGGAAGGTGCAAGACGCCATGTGTCCCTGGAGACTGAGGCACGTCTGTGCTGTTGAGGTCTGGAAGCTTTGGAGGCCATAGATAATGCTTGCCATGGACTGGAAGCAGGCGTGCAGTAGGCACCCACGGGCGAGTCTTGAATATAGGACTGCTCCAATGAAGTCTATTCTTTGGGTCAGCTCCAAAGTGGACTTTTCAATCTTGAGCAGCAGGCCCAGCTGTCTGAGCAAGCTCACGGCGAACCGAACATGAGATTGCACCTGGTCCTTGGAGTGACTCCAAATGAGCCACTTGTTGAGATACGGAAACACTTGGATCCAATGTTGACGAAGTGATGCAGCTACGACAGCCATACACTTTCTAAAGACCCTTGGTGCCGTGGATAGGTCGAAGGGAAAGATGGTAAATTGGAAGTGCTGTTGGTTGATCACAAAGCGAAGGAAACGACTGTGTGGTGGGTAAATCACTATGTGGAAGTACGTGTCCTTCAGGTTGACAGTGGCGTACCAGTCTCCAGGATCCAGGGAAGGTATAATGGTCCTCAGGGAAACCATGCAGAACTTCAACCTTACCATGAATTTGTTGAGTCTGCACAGGTCCAGGATGGTCCGTAACCCGCACTGTGTCTTATGAACTAGAAAATAACGTGAGTAAAACCCCCCATGCCCCTAAGTTCCCTTGGAACCTCCTCTATAGCTCTAGTAGTTGAGAGTGTTTTCACCTCCTGTAGAAGGAGTTGCTCGTTAAGAGGGGTCCCTGAACAGGGATGCGGAGGGAGGGTGGGTGGTGGAGGACCAAACTGAAGGCAGTATCCAATTTCCACCGTATGTAAGACCCAGCGGTCTGATGTTATACGGGACCATGCAGGGAGGAAATAGGAGAGGCGGTTGTTGAAAGGCGAAGAAGGATCCTGGAAGGAGACTGGTGCTCCGCCCTAGGGCGCATCTTCAAAAATTTTGTTTGGACCCTGCCGATGGTTTGGCGGGGGGGGGAGGGCTTGTTATGGCCGTCTGAGGACCAGACTGTCTCCGCCTACCACCCCGGCCATGTCTTCTAGAGAAATCCTGTCTTGGTCAGGGATTAGGGTAGGTGCGCTGGGGTTGACGTCGGAAGAGCCTATGTTGCGTCACCGGGTGATGCATGCCCAGTGAACACATGATGGCCCGGTTGTCCTTCAGACTCTGATGACTGGAGTTCATCTTGTCCAAAAACAGACCAAGGCCATCAAAGGGTAGGTCCTGAATAGCCTGCTGGAGTTCCGGTGAGAGACTGGAGACCTGTAGCCACGAGATGTGGGGCATAGCTATGCCCGAGGCTAGAATCCTAGCCGCCGAGTCTGTACCATCTATTGAGGCTTGCAAGGATGTTCTGGTTACCTTCTTGCCCTCCTCTAGTAAGGCCCCAAACTCCTCTCTAGACTTCTGAGGAATAAGCTCTTTGAACTTTTGCACTGAGTTCCAGGTATTATAATTGTAGCAGCTCAAGAGGGCCTTCTGGTTAGCCACCCTGAGCTGCAAACAGCCAGTAGAATAAATTTTGTGCCCGAATAGATCCAGAAGTCTAGCGTCCTTGGATTTAGGAATGGGAACTTGTTGGCTGTGTCCTTCCCTCTCCGTTAATTGACTGTACAACAAGGGAGCATGGCTGGGGATGAATATAAAAGTATTTGTAGTCCTTGTAGAGGACCAAATACTTCCTCTCCACCCCTTTGGCAGTCAGAGGAATAGAGGCTGGAGATTGCCAGATTGTAGTGGCATTAGCCTGAACAGTCCGGATAAAGAGCAAGGCTATTCTGATTGGCCGAGAGAATGTCCACTACAGGATCCTCGACCTCCACCACTTCCTCCACCTGGAGGCTCATGTTTTGTGCCACCCTGCAGAGCAACTCCTGGTGTGCACAGAGGTCTATAGGTGGGGGGCCAGAGGAGGACGTATCCGCCACGGTCTTGTCGGGCAAAGAGGAGGAGGAAACACCTGGGACTAACGGGTCCTGGGAAAGGTCTGGCTGCCCTAGGTCCACCACGCTGAGGGCATGGGCCTGAGCTGAAGGCAGAGCCGTTGCCGCCGAACCACCCAGGGGAGGGCGGCTCACAGTGGCCTCAGGTACCAGGGGCTTTGAGGGGCAGAGCGAGAAGCCCCCAAGGGGACACCTTGGGCCTGATGGTATACCCTAAGGGTCCAAAAGGACCATTGCGAAGGTCCCTGACCAGGGTACTGTCCCTCATTGTGCCATTGGCTAGCACTGTCTGCATCTTGGTCCTGGACATGGGAGCCACTTTCTGCCTGGGATGATCTTGAAATGACGGGATGGGCAAGGTGGAGCCAAGCGTGTATGCTGGGTCGCCTTGTAATGTGGTACCGCCCCGTGCTGTGGAGATGGGGATTGGCGCCGTGGTCTAAGTGGTATCGCAGTCCTGATCGGGACCGATGGTCATATCGGTGCTGGGAGGCAGATCTGGACCTCAACAAAGATCTATGAGCGGAATGGTGCTGGGATCGACTCCGAGAAGACTGGTGCCCGGACTAGCATCAAGATCGGTGCTGGGATCTGGACTGGTATCGACCGTACCAGGAAGAAGATCTTTGTGAGGTGGAGCGGCGCCGCGAGTGCAACCGGCGCCAAGATGGTGACCGGTGGTGGGACTACGAGCAGTGCCATGAATGCAACCAGCATCTGGATCAGAACCGTGACTAGGATTCGGACTGGGATTGGTGCTGTCCTGTGTCACAACACGGAGGGCTTTCCTTTTGGGGGAACAGCCTGTACCGGTGGCACCAAAGGTTACGAAGGGCTTAGCTCGGCGAGTGCAATCACGTTGCATGCCATGGAGAAAGTCTCCGGAGTGGATGGCAGCCTGAGCTCGACCACGGTATGCACCAGGAGCTTACGTGTACTGGACTTGATGGCCCTTGTGGTGCCGGAGTCATGGGTACTGGGGTTGGTCCCTTTGCGGGAAAGTCCAACAGGGACGCGGCTCCGAGGGAGGCACAGGTGGTGCCAGCAACTGTAAGGGACCAGCAGGTTGTTTATGCTGCCTCTTTGGTCCCAGAGACAGTGAGCAGTGCCACACTGGTAGAGGTGCTGGAGATGTTCGGTGCAGGGAGTCTTTGCCGGTGTCTGGACGCGGTGCTCACCCTTCTGGTGCCGCAGGTGTGCTTCGAACTGATGAGGTCGGCGCTGGGTCTCAGCGTGGAGCTGAGGACATAGGGCTAAGTGCCACTTCCATAAGGAGATGCTTCAAGTGAAAGTCCCGCTCCTTTTTAGTCTATGGCTTGAATGCCTTGCAAATGCAGCACTTATCAGACTGATGGGATTCCCTCAAGCACTTCAAATAGGAGTGGTGGGGGTCTCCTGTAGGCACTGGTTTAAGGCAGGCCGAGCACGGTTTGAAACCCGGAGACCTAGGCATCAGCCTGGGTACTGGGAGGGAGGGAAAGGGAGGAGCCCCTTACACTCAACAACTATTTACAATAAAAAACCAATACTACTAAAGAACTAACAACAAGTACTTTTACAACTATTTAAAACTATAAACGAGTGCTACACTATAAGCTAGGGAAGTGGAGTTCAGCTAAGCCGCGCTCCACAGTTCCAACAACTGTCACAAATGGTAAGAAGGAACTGAGAGGGTGCTGGGTCAGCTGGGGTATATACCCAGCACCGTAAAGGCGACACTCCAGGGAGCACTTCAGCTGACCCACAGTGTGTTGCTAGAGTAAAAATATTCCGGCGATTGTGCACATGGCGCATGCACACCTAATTGGAATTGATATGACCAAGCACTCGAAGAAGAATCGTCAGACCACAGGCACCACAGTGGCTTCCAGGTGTTGGTGGAGGGTCCCCCACTGGACTCAATGCTCTAGGCGGGGTCAACGGTGCCATCACTGGCCTGTGCAAGGATGAGTGGCCTGGTGCAGGTCTCTCTGCTGTCTTCTCACTGCTTGTCTCTCTTTTGCACTGGTGACCACCCTCTTGGTGTGCTGCTTCTTATGCTTCTTCCTTGGCACCGGAGACTGTGAATGGTGCCAGATGAAACTTCACACCAATGGAGTGACCAGGCTCTAAGACTCGTCTGAGGGAGGCATCCATGAAGATAGCCTTCAGCTTAATGTGTCTATACTTTTTAGTGCCGGGCCAGAAGTCCTGGCAGATCTAGCACTTGTCCCTCATGTGAGTTTCCCCCGATACTTCAAGTAGCTGGAGCGTCAGTTACTCACTGGCATAGGTTTGCCACCGGAGGCACAAGGCTTGAAGCCCAAGGCTCTTGGGGCGAATAAGTCCTTCAGTGATAAGAACTGTTTACACCACTATATACACTAACACTAACAAAAGCCCTGACATAGCAAGAATGGTCGTTCCAGCAACTGTCACAGGCAGAAAGAAGGAACTGAGAGGGTGTGGGACTGGTGGCGTCCCTTATGCCGACACATAAGTACCTGTCTCCAGAGGATGTTAGAGCCAGCCCAACAGATACCATTGAGGCAAAAATCTCCAGCAACAGTGCATGCAGTGTGCACATACCGAACATGGAATGGACATGAGAAAGCCTTAGAAGAACTTCTTTTTTCATGCTTTGTTATTTGTAATCCCTTGATGTTTTCTGTCTAATGCAACTATGGCCTTGTCTACTCTGTACATGAATGCATACCAGGGTGTAATGGGCACCAATGTGTCATGCACTATCTGTGTGGATCCTGATGGCACGCATTTAACGTTTTAGCGTGCGCGCCATCAGGATCCACACAGACAATATGACACACTGGAGCACATCAGAATTTACATCTCAGCTGTTGCACAAGTGTGCCATGTAGACAAGCCCTAAGCTCCTTGTTAGTTTTAACTGTTTGTAAAGCACCATGCACATATCAATGAAACTGAATAAATAAAATATGCACTAGTGTCTAAAAGATTGTGTACAAAGCTCTTCCAAGCTAATTTAGTACTGCTGTAAATAGGGACAAGAAATCTCAACCTTTGACATTGTGGGTCAATCACGTGGTAATATTTCACCAAACTATTCACGTCAAATATACCATTTTACAGATGAAAGACATGGAACTGTGAGATATTGCACTTTGATGCTGGAGATACTGACTTCAGCTTTACTATTCAAATGAGATCTCAAAAATTGGATGTTATGGTGTGATATCCCTTACAAAAAGGAAAATTCAAAGTATGTAATTAAAAATAATCCTTACCTCCCCCAAAGAGAAATAATGGCGTGGAATTTGGGAATCAGGATACACATTCTCCAGGTACCACGAGAAAGGCTTGCATTGCAGTTTATGTCTTAGCCCAAGGCGTGATGATATGTCTCCATAATCTACCTTAGTAACTCCTGTAGAGAAAAATACTTTATTTCATAGTGTTTGCTAGTGAATTTTAAACTGTTGAATTTTAATAGGATAATGCAAATGTGATCAATACATGTTACATGCTTCAAATATTCTTTGTCCGTAACAAGCCAGCTAAATACATCTCTATGGCAAAGGCAGACAGGAATTTTTTTTCTAATATAGTGTACTTTTTGAAAAAAATTCTTGTTCACCTGGAGGAAGTCACACAGTAGAGACTACTGCTTGTACCTTTTTTTCTAAGCACAGGAAAGGCTAAGCCACTGAATCTGTATGATATATGACAATTCCTTATTGGTATATGATGGAACAATTTACATACAAATCACTGACTCAGCTAACAGGGAAGAAAAAGATGAAACTTTTAATCATTATCACCATCTAACTTGCAGGATAATTCTTACATAATATACATCTGGGTCTTTCTATGTTGAAGGTAGAATGCCACTTTTAATGAAGTTCTGTTGGCCAGGCTATAAATTTGGGACCACATATGTTCTCCAACCATAGTATAACTCTCACTTGAGTCTATGAGAGGTCTGCACAAAGAACTAGGGTAGAATATGGACCTTATATAACTAATCTTCTAGTTATTATTTGTTCAGTACCTTATTGTTGCATTCATGATCATTAGATAGGAAGTCTGCTAATATCTAGGACTGCCATTATTTCTACCTTGTTTCTGACCGCTCTTTCCCTCCCTCCCCCATTTCCTGGTCTTTGAATCTCTCTTTCTTTCTCGGATACTTCCCTTCCTTCAGAAACCTTCTCACATGTGCACTTGAATCTCAGTCCTTCCCATCCCATTTGCTAAAATGATCAGCAATTAAATAATTAATGCTGACATTTAAAATATCATAATTAGGCACTAAAGTTAATACCTCAATGAGTTTAATGGGAACAGGGGATTTTGCAACTCTCAAAAACTGCAACAATTTACACTCAAACTGTTCATAGTTTCACTCTTTTCCACAACAGCATACAGGCTAGAAATGTACTTTTTAAAAAACAAATGAAAACTTTGATTTCTACACAGCTATATATGCCGTATGGACCATATAAATACATCAAGTGGACCAGGTCTGGCCTACAGATTGAGAGTCTGACAATTTTGTTTTATGGAGACCACATTTTCATATAAAAGAAAGAAAATGTAGGTTTTTGTAATCCATGTTCTTTTAAGATAATTATAATAGAAGAACCATCACCACTGGCATTCCTGTTCTTGTGCGACTGAGTTACAGTATGCTAGCTTTGGAATACTGAGTCATTAAACTAACTCACCATAAAGAGCTGCATAGCTACCCACTTATAGCAATGAGTGATATTGTAGCTGAATAAAGATTCACAAAAACTTTAAACGTGAAAAAATATTCCCCAACTTGAAAGGGGGTGGAGGAGTATAGCTGTATGTTCTGAGAACAAGAAATAAGGATCAATAATTTTCTCCCCTACAAAAGATTACTAAGAGTTTGTGCTCACCCAAAATGTATAGAAGAGTTGTACCAAGATGGGAGTAAAGATGTGGGGACAAATATTTGTGGTAAACTTGCCTTGTAGTGAATTCCCAAATTATGGGCGCGAAGATATAGCCTGAAAAATCATCATCCTTGGAGAAAAAGAATTTGGAATAAAACCTAGTGTATTGTCAGTACTTGCTGTTTCTCAGTTTGCTGGAATGGGATGAAGACACTATCACACCTCACCACCATAAAACTCTAAAATACTTGCAAGGAACCAAAAAGGAGCCTTTTCCAATCAATTTCAATATTTTTTCATAAATCAAGGTGAACAAATAAAAGGAAAGGCTCCCTTGATGAACAAGTATGACATAAAACATAGCTGAAATATAGAGTTCCTCACCTTTCGGTTGGAAAAAAGTAGCTGATGGATGAAGCATTTATTTGTCATTATGCTTCAAGACAAAGGAACGAGTCTCTTGCAACTTTAGAGTATTCTACATTGATTCATGCATGTAATCGGTTATTACTGACCTTTGGAAAAATGCTATTACAACTCTGTCACATTACTAAATGATAATAAGAATTCAAGTCATAACCATGAAGAAAAATTTTTTTTAAAATCACATTCAATGGTGTACAATTGTGATATTTGTCTAAGTGGTTTTAAATACTCACCACCCGATTCAGAGAAAGAAATGTCCCTTCCTCCTTCAAACACACAACAGTCTGATCAAAACTGAAGAAACCCACTCTGGAGATTTCAGGCACAGCCAACTATCACCCAGTGTCATACCTGTAATTCCTGAGTAAGCTCATACAGAAGCTAACCAAAGGCAAACCACACACACCTAACAGAGGCCAACATCCTAAACACTGCACAATCAGGATCTAGGTCAAAACATGGGAAAAAATGGTTACTAACCTGTGCTGTCACTGCAGTTCTTTCAGATGTTACATATGTCCATTTCACTTCAGGTGTGTGCACATCCAGTGTTGGAGATTTTTCCCTTAGCGGTATCCATCGGGGCATTATATCTGCATCCTCTGCTGCCTTGTGGTACCACGGTAATCTCGGCACATTGGTATAAAGGGAAGAATCATCCCAGACCCACCAGATAGACACTGATAACAAGAAGGAGGATGGGTCATGGAATGGGCCTGAAGCCTCCTTTTGCCTTTGGAATCAGGAAGTAGCGTGAACAGAAAGTCTACTCTCCCTAAAGAGACGTGGCCTCTTCTATAGTTCCCAAATGGAGAAGAGACTGTACTTCTTGGAAGAGGACAGAGGAAATTGGATAACCTATTGGAAAAAATAGGGGATGGAGAAACTGGTCTGTCCTTGACAAGGCAGGCAAACAGACTGGGATTTCCAGTCTGTCTTGAATACCCCCCCCCCCAAAAGAAGAAAACTGAGGACACGATGGTCTTCTCCTGGGGCTTTTTCCTCATTTGCTAGAGTGGTCAGGTTGCCTTGGTGGGAAAGACAGGCATCTCGGCAGAGACTGAGGGAGGAATTGCTTTGTTTAAGAGAAAGGAGCATAAATTCCAAATGATTTTAAATGGTCTTCAAATCTTTGAGACTGTGGAGCATCTCATCCATCTTGTACAAGAGTGTAGAACCACTGAAATGGAGGATCTTGGATCATCTGCTGGAACTCTATTGTGGGAGACCAGTGGACTGACATCAAACATCTGCACACACATACAGCAGATGCCATGACTCTGGATGCTGAATCTGCCCCATTTAAGGATATTCACAGAGAAGTCCAAGCCATCAGACTGCCTTCATCTAACACTGCCCGGAATTCCTGTCTGGCATCCTCTGCCAACTTATCTGAGAACTTTAGCATATTGGCCCACAGTGATAAGTTGTACCCTGCCAATAAGGTTTGTTGATTAGTGATATGAATTGTACACCAAATGTGGGATAAATATTTCCTACCAAAATGATCTAATTTATCTGAGTCTTTGTCCTTTTAGGTAGAAGAGGGTTCACTGCCCTGCTCTTTCATTCACTGCCAAGACAATTAAGGAACCTGGCAAAGGATGAGTATAAAAACATTATAAGCCTTGAGAAGGGACATGCTACCGTGTCTCGGTTTTCTTAGCTCTTGACGGCAGAGAGAATATTTGCCATGATGATTTCATAGACAAGAACGGCCATACCGGGTCAGACCAAAGGTCCATCCAGCCCAGTATCCTGTCTACCAACAGTGGCCAATGTCAGGTGCCCAAGAGGGAGTGAACCTAATAGGTAACGATCAAGTGAGCTCTCTCCTGCCATACATCTCCACCCTCTGACAAACATGCTAGGGATACAATTCCTTACCTATCTTGTCTAATAGCTATTAATGGTCTTATGTTAGATGTTTTGCATACCTCCAGGGGTACACAATACAGTTTGGGAACCCCTGTGCTAGGAAATCTGAAAGGCTGGAATTAGGGAGGACCTGGAGGTGGGAGGCATGTCCCATAGGTTTCAGTAAGGTCATGGGTATGGCACAGGATCCCAGCCACAACTACTCCAATGATCCCTTCCTCTAGAAAACTGGTGGGTACTGTTAATGGAATTCCCTTGATGAAGGCAAAGGACAACGTCATTGTCTATCCCATGAGCAAGAAGCATAATACTGTACTTTAGACCCAGAGATGCCTGATCATGGTCGTGGTGTGTCAAGGTCCAGGAGTGTTCTAGAGACATGAGCAGCAGGGACAGCATGATGGGTTCAACCCTGGACTGCACCAGTCAAGAAAGCACTGGATGTGCAGAAGATCTAGTGCCCCATGGTACCAAGGGTTGATCATGACTCTGATGTAAATAAGCAGCCAGGGCTTGAAGTTCCACTGGAACCCAGCTGGCTTGTCTCATAGGCCATTGACGAGTCCAGCACAGAGATATTTCTGGTGCTGTTGTTGCACCAAAATAGCTGGCACAATATTGGGTGTCTCAACGGCCCAGCTGCCAGAGTTGACAACCTCTGATAAGAAAAACCTATACTAATACTAATGAATACCACTAATTAACTGTTTACAAGAAAAAAAGATAAATTCCTTGAAAAGGGAGAATCTTGCAGAAGCAAGTCAGTGTTCCCCAACTACTTATCATGAGCCCTAAGAAGCAACTGAGGGCTCCTCCCTTTATGCCATCATGCAGCAGTATGAAGCAGTGGAAGGTGCATGCGCAGCTCCTACAGGTACTGCTAAGGGAAAAATCTCCGACTGGTGCAGTGGGTGCACACACATCTGAAGTGGAATGGACATGTGCAATCACCTGAAGAACTGAAATTGCTTTAGCGGCACTGGATGATCTCCTGTTGTCAATGAACAGAGGACAAATATCCATTCTCACGTTTCTAGATCTCTGTGCAGCATTTGATATTAGTGACCATGAGACATCGCTGTCTCACCTAAGAGGTGGCCGGAGTCCAGGGCAATGAGCTAAAATGGTATAAGTCCTTCTAGGAGAGATAAACCTTAAGAATAGTGATGAGAAATTGCAACCTCCACCATTAGTCCCCTCACTTGCGAGGTTCCAAAAGGATCAATTTTCTCACTCCAGTATTTTTCCAACATCTACATGCAACCACTGGGTGAGCTGGTTAGACAACATGGACTCAAATGCCAGCAATATGCAGACGGCACACAGCTCTACCTATCCTTCACCATATAACTACCACACTACTACCATCAACACGGCTCAGTGCTTGCATGAAATCAGCTCACGGATGAAGTATACTTGGCTGAGTCTGAGCAAAACAGAGTTGATACTGGTGTCATAGAGGGAAATATTTTGAGGAGCTTGCAGCCATGTTGCAGTCTCCTTGGACTGCATGTTCATATCCACAACTAGTCAATTCAGTCTGTAGTCTAAGACAGTAGTTCTCAAATTTTTGTACTGGTGACCCCTTTCACATAGCAAGCCTCTGACTGTGACCCCCAGCCCCCTTATAAATTAAAAACTTTTTATATATTTAACACCATTATAAAATGCTGGATGCAAAGCGGGATTTGGGGTGGAGGCTGACAGCTTGTGACCCCCCATGTAATAACCTTGCAACCCCCTGAGCGGTCCCGACCCCCAGTTTGAGAACCCTTGGTCTAGGAGTACTGTTGGATTCATTTCAGTGAAACTGAGCGCTCACACCACTACAGCCACAAGTTATGCTTCAGCAACTGGGAAACTGCAACTAGTTAAAAATTCTGCTGCATCTCCCCAGCCACACAGGCTACTGTGACCACATAATATCTGTCCTTCACTTTCTACAGTGGCTTCCCATTGAATCTGAATCAAGTTTAAGGTCTCAAACCATTCTATGACCTAGGCTCAGTACCTAAAAGACCTTTTAAAGCTCCAAGATAGAGCTCCTCTGGCACAGTGAAACTCAACAATAAGAGTAAAGATCGTCTGTTCAAGACAACCTTTTTCAGAGGCAGTCAGACTGTGGAATGAACTCCCTCAGGAAAGAAGAACTATCACAAACCTCATCACTTTCTGCTCAAAAGTTCAAGGCACATTTCTTTGACCTTGCCTTCCCTAATATAAACACATTGCAACAGAAAGATTTAACCAAAAAACACCTACCAAAACAAGACACTCCACTACTCCACATGCTTCTGCCTCTGGGGATAGGATGAGAACACAATACGTGTTCACAAAGAAAGTTCCAACAAGCTGTGGGCTCAACCAACTAAAGGCTGTGCATTGTAAACGCCTGATTTAGCTTTTTTTAGCTGAAAAAGACAAAAACCCAAATGCAGACAAAAATAAGGGCAATTATGTTAAAACCTGTAGGGGAACAAAAGATAAAAAATAGGAAAGCTGCAAAAATACTCAAAACATCAAAATAATCCATAACAAAATAATCCATAATTATAGATTAATCTTCAAATTCTCATAATGTGAGCAAACCAAATTGCCTATAGTATGTATGTGACTAAAGGAGAGAGACAGTCGTTGAGCAACCATTAGACACCCAGGTAAACTTAAAGGTAAATGGTACAGTATGTACAATGTTTTCCTTCAAGACTGTGCACATATGAGTTTGGAGAGAGATTTCTGTTAGTGACACCAGGGACACGTTATTTGTTGATAGTTTTCAATGGGGAAATGCATTCTGGGTGTTTGAGGAGCACAATGATAAGCAGTGACCTTTTAAATCCATTTCAATTTATCAATATATTTGCATACTTGAAATTAACCATGACTCAGAATAGTAGTAGAAAAACAAACTAAAATAGAATGAATCACTGAACATACATTTTAATTGTGTTAGACAGCATTTATATGTACAAATTGCTGCATTTATATCACAATGTTTCACCGTGCTCCTTTGTCCCATTTTAAAATGTTGTTTCCATTTTGTTTCTTTCTTCTTACAGAGGAAATTTGCACAATACCTCAAGCTAGGAAAATACCCATTTCCAAAGCAAATAATTTTCCATAAATAATACAGAAGATTGTCTTTTGTAATCTTTTGCAAATTCCTTTCAATCCATCTATGAATCAAGTCATATGAAGCAGTAGCCTTACATTTATGCTGTGACGCAGGTTGTTTTAAACAGAGCCTGTTTTTTAATTCTCATTTGGTGAAGAGCAAACAGAGGTTTGGCATGCTTAAAAATTCAGACTATTTTACATAAAAATGTCCAAAGAATCACCAAACATAATTTTGCTGAAATTTATTTGCAATTTATTTTTAGCTTTTTTTGTTACTTTTTCTGTATAGGCTGCCCAGCCCTAGCCCATCAAAATTGGCAACAGTTCACTAACGACAATAGAGGGCAGTAAACAAACCATTATTAATATGGAAACAATGTTTGATTAGAACAATCCTAGCATAGAAAACACTAAGGCAAGTTTTTTTGCTTATTTGCTCCATGGGGAAAAAAAATACTGGGGGAACAAATGACCAGGTTGTTTTACAAATATTAGTCTTAAAAGTCTAACTTGAAATTCAGCTCTGTTTAGGTTTGTATTATGTTATCTTTCAGCAATTTCTAACTGAAAATTTAATGCATGTTTAATTAATAATTTGTCAACAAAACATCAATTTCCAAAAAAAGGTCCTGACACATCATACTCTTTTTTTTTTTGGTTAAATCTCTCAAATATAATTTCTATTTATAAAGGAGATTTTTTTCTCCTAAAAGAATTTGTTTTTCAAACAACGAATTTTAGACAAGAGCACAGGATCTAGTATAAGCAATTAGATGCAATAAACAACACTGTAAACTTTCAGGACTATTTCCTCCCACCCTAAACTTCTCTAGAAAAGGTCAGACCATGAGAAATTTGGTCTACCATGTTTAAGTCCTTACTCATTGCTCTATGAACATGAAACTTAAACTGTGTGTAATTAACCTGAAAACAAACATTTCAATGAATTTGCATAACAACTATCACATATATTGCTAGGAGGCAGATGATGTCTTTTTTTTGGGACTAACTTCTCTTGGTGAAACAGAAGCTTTCAGGCTTACACAGAGCTCTTCTTCAGGTTGATATACTCAACAGAAATACTGTCAGGGCCGGCTCCAGGGTTTTTGCCACCCCAAGCGCTGGGGGTGGGGGGAGAAGGAGAGGGCGGAGGAGAGAAAAGCCGCGATCGGCGGCAGCTCCACTGTGCCACTTTCTTCTTTGGCGGTAATTTGGCAGGTCCTTCCCTCCGAGAGGGACTAAGGGACCTGCCGCCAAAGAGCCAGACATGCTGCCCCTTCCCCTTGGCCGCCCCACGCACCTGCTTGATGAGCTGGTGCCTGGAGCCAGCCCTGAATATTGTATCCGGCAAACTAGAGACTACATTAAACAGGCAATAGATGAGAAACTAAAAAACCATCAGTGGCTTTACTTGTCTTTTCCTGGATGCCAAACTGCACTAGGAAACAGGCCACTGACTGTAGCAGAAGAGTGTACAAAAAGCTTCAGAAATCACATGTAACTATAGTGTGTATAATATTTTTTTATACTGATCCTTATTTAGAATAGGAAATGCTTTCCTAAAACCAAATGATCAGAGGCCATGGAAAATGTATCACCTGATCTCCTCTGTAGGTCTAACCTCTCCCCCTGTTCTACTAATATGCAGTACATCATCAGGCAGCCCAGACTTGTGACCAGGGCTCTCAGGGAATGCTAGATGAGAACTTTCTAAGCTGTAGAAATACCCACATATTAACTAATAATTTCCTCTTACCCAAAGTGCATTGGGTCAAGTAACTGACTTTCTGTTCTGACTCTTGACCTCTGCCCAGTCCATCACTAATGATATAAAGGAAGACGTACAGAGAATAGTGTGAAGGGACAGTAAAGACAGGAATCAGAAGGCAGATAAAGGATTTTCCTCTCAGGAACCACCAAATGAAATACCTTCTGCTAAATAAAGCATCTATGGAGAAGAACAGACCAAGCTCTGTAATGCTCAATGAAAGTCTTGAAAGGACCATACTGCAGGCCTACTGATTTCTTTTGAAAAATAATATAAGATTTAGAAGAATGTACAGTGATAGAGTGAAGAAATGGCACATAGTTCAAAAGCCATGTCAAATTATTCATATAAAAAACGACCAGGATAGTGGGACTTGTGTTTTCTGGAATTAAATCTTTTTATATTTGTACCAACAGAAGGACCTCATCAAGATTTTGAACAGGCTGGTGGATGGGCCAATTTATTCTAATAACATTCTTATTACTAAAGCTGAGTATCCAAATTTTGGCTAAGATTTTCACTTTGAAATTAAGGTGGCTTGGATTTGTGTGACTCAGACACCCATGAGAAAGTAGATCTGCTCTGTAAATATGAGTGAAAGCCTTTGTGCTAGTTCTATCAGGTCTTCAGTAGTGACTAGCAAAATCCTTCTGGCATGTTTGGAGCTATTAGAATTACTGTTCTCTCTTAGTGTTCACTATTCTTGATTACTTTTCCCAGAACTGGAAGAAAGAAAAAAAAAAGTGTGCAGTAGTTTGCTGGGTGAGCAACGTAGTAGAGCAATACTATTTTCTGGAGCTTTGGGTTGATCTCCCCTGTGAAGAATTTTCTGGCTTTCCTGTCTTTGCTGGATGTGAACACATCCAGGCAGAAGTGTCTAATCATGCTGAGATGATTTGAATTTTTTTTTCTGTTCAGAGTCCATTCTCAGTTGCTTGCAGTTTGGTGGCTCAGCTACTCCACTCTGGTGTATGGGCCCTTTTGATAAACATCTCTTGAGTTTAGGTACATTTCCTCCAGAATAAAATCTGCAGAGCCTCTGCATTTAGTGAGTTATTTTTTCTACCTTGCTGTCTTACGTAAGCGACTGGTAATGGAAGGTAATGCATAGTACTAGTCTTTTAAAGTAGCAGATTAATGCATTTAGTAACTTCTAACATAGCCCATCTTTTCCATGGGTAATGTGTTGGTCCAGATGAGATTCTCACCCTGAGAAACTGGCATCCTTGTACGCACCCAGAGGTCAGAAATCACAGTGTACATATTGGTAAACTGAATATGTCCTATTTTGGGATATTTTATGAATAAGTGGACCTTTGACTGAAAGCTGCAGAAGACTGGTTAAAACAAGGAAGCAAATTTTGGATACCTGAAGCTTTCCAAAACCCCTTCATCCAACAACTAATCCTTCCCTCACTCCTTGTGACCTCCACAATACTACCTCCCTAATCCTAATCTCTTACCATAATCTCCAACAGGTCTCCTCTAGCTGGCATTCCTATTCTCTTAACTTTAGAAAAGGCTCCTACTGGCTTCCCTTTCTGTACTCACCATGCTCACATTTTTGATTAGTTCTCCAGTCTCTGCTGGGCCTTCAAGTCAACTCTCCAATTTAAATACTGTGAAAACTAATAATTGTCCATTACCATTACAGATGAACTACTTACTCCCAGATGAGTAAACTGCAAATTGAGAGTTAACTGTATGACTATGAGAACAGCTTGAATACTCAATTCTCTTGTCGTCCTACTAGCTCCAAGGCAGAAAATCACAGAAAAACAGGGACTGGACAGTGGGGTTGAGAGGAACAGATAATGGGGAACTAATTAAAGCTGATTTTATGGCCGACTGGTGCTCTTCTGGGAGCCAAGTCTGCTTCTCCCCAGGAATCCTCACCCTCAACCTTGTTGCTGATTTCTTGTGGGCCAGATCTTAGGCATCAGCGGAAGAGCTGCTATATACAGAGAAAGAAAGCAGAAAAGCTGAGGGGAATTAAGATAAGAGGGAGGAAGGAATACATTAAGAAACACGAGAAAAAGTTAAAATGTACAAAAAAATTAGAAGTGGGCTGAACACTTAGCATTAACTTCATTTAACAAAAGAAGGTCATTGACTAAAAGCATACCAGTCTACTTTATTAGAAAGTAGTTTTTCATTACAAGCAAACTGATCAAGTTTTTCCCAAGAAAATAGAAACTACTTTTACAAATAAAGCACCAGAAAATCCACTGTATGCATAACGTCAATTCAAAATATTGTAACTTTGTAAGGTTAATTTATTTTAAAAGGATTCATCTGAAAGACTGTTAAAAGGAATGTTTTCTTTGGAATTAACAGTTATTCCTTTAAGACAGGAACATAAAACATTCATAATTCTGGAGGGCCAAAGCAGTAATTTGAAGGAGATGTCTAGTTTCCACAAATATATATTTCCATACATTTACCTAAAATATAAAATTGACTGCTTTTTACCTTTTCTGATAGATGAAAGGAAATTGCTTATTTGATTAATTAGCAATGAATGTCAGCTGATCATCTGTAACCTATTCAACCTGAAGTTATAGGGAGAGAGCAGCCATGGGCCATACTTCAGGATATTATAAGATGTATTTGGACTTTTGGCTACACTTCCAGCACTCCGCTTCCACAAGTCAACTTTCCATTGCACTTTTATTTTTGTGCACTTGAAGCTCATTCTTAACTTTCACATATGCATGTAAAAAGGACTTCAGGGCACACCCACATCTGTTTGGTTAGGATAACAGAATTTTTTTTTTTCTTTTAAACAAGACCATTCCTTTAACATAAATTGTTTTAAGTGATCTTTATTTTACTGGAAGGCCTTTTCTCCACAATTACCAGCATTTTTATTTAGAAGTACTTATTTTTATTTTTTCTTTTGAAGACACACAGATCTATCTCGAATGGAATTATTTCACACCAAAAATTGCTCACCTGGGGAAATGATGTAAAAGAAATTCTTAAACTCATCCATCCAGACTTCTGCAAGTCGTCTGTTATTTTTGTTTATAATCTGTCCTGTGCCTCCTGGAAAAGTATAAGGAGTGGCTTTTCGGAACACATGTCCAACATGTGAACAGGTTACAATTTCCAAAGTGCCCCCGCACTGCCAAATCTGAAAGTTATAGAACAGTCATTGCATAATTCAAAGTGGCCACAATTAAGGCGATTTTTAAAGAGTTTTTGTATCTAATCTCTTTTCAAGCTGGAAAAAATTCTGTTGCCCAAAAGTCAAGTAAAAATGTTAGTGTCCTGCTCCCTAGAAGAGAATTTAAGGGGTGGCTGGGGGCAGACTTAGTGACATCAGGCACAACAGCACTGAGATGCCAGTCAGGGGCTGCTAGAGATGAATGGTAGTGCTCAGAGAGTGAAGCAAGAAGAGAAAAATGGAAACAGCAAAGGTGTTACTTTGTCTAAAAAGTTTCTATTCATGATGGATAAAAATAAACCTTAAAAAAATCAGATTTTTAAAAATTTTAAACTGGGTTTTTGTTTTAATGAAATACATTTTTCTTTTTTTAAAAAATAAACTTAATTAAATGTGAAATTATGACAACCTATGCTAAGACCTAAACTCATTAATATCTACTAAAATAATTTAAGTTAAATAAAATATCCAAGCAGTACACGTTTGCTGCTGAAGATTTAAAGGAAGTCAAACCACACTGAACTGGTGAAAGTAACTGGTTTAGCACCTGGAACCAGATTTTACTGAAGTGCTAAACCAGCTTTTGACAGCAATAACCTTCTCCTGATGCAGGGGACAATATTTTCTTCATTTTAAATTTATTCAACTAGTTCAGTTCAATAATTAGTTCATACAAAGTTGAGAAACATATTGGGAGTTGAAAAAGCAGGAAAGCTTGTTTTCCCTCTTCAAATCTATGAAGGAAAAAAAAAGGTGTTGAGAGGATGAAATCCGCTAGTTCTAAAATCCTGAAATACATAATGACCAGAAACAAATCAGTTCAGCTTCCTAACTACAAATAATACTTCCTTTGTTTTATAGATCAGTTTTAAACGCAAAGCATGTTTTGAGAAACTTTTTTTCTTATGCATCCAGCACAATCAAGGTAGTTTTATTTAACTAATAATTTTAAAATGCTGGATTTTGTAGATTTTTAATCTTGGTCCTAATGCAGCTTGACACAAATCACAAGTAAAAAATTAGTCTAGTAAATAAGAAATGTGTCATTCACCTTCTTCTAACCTAACAAAACAGTAAAAATTAAGAATTTGAATAAATATTAAGCTATAATTAAATAAATGTGAAGAGATATAGTACATCACCCTACTTAGCAAAGAGAAGTACCAAATTTAGATTAAAAGTTACATTTGGCTGCAAATCAACATGTTTTAATGGTTGCCAACCAATGAGAATTAACCTTTTGTAAAGAAAAAAATATACAAATGCAAAACAAGTTTAAAATTGATTATTTAGATCAGGTTTCTTGCTTGCTGATTTAAATCAATCCACCCTGTTTTTATTACTAGATTTCTCTGTAAAATGCAAGAAGATTCAGAAATTTTTGTTCTCGATAAGATTATCTGAACTTAGTCTGGAAGACCCTTTCAATTTTACTCTGAGCCCCAAAAGATAGCCTCTTAAAATTCTTGTGGATGTGTTTAACTTAGCTATGTTAGCAGTAACCCCCATTCACTCTGGCTGAAAGCAAAGAAGGGAATGATAAATGTTATTTGGTAGTCACCCAACATGGAACATATTTCAGAAATATGGACAATACTAGGTAGATCCCACAGCCATAAAAGCATGCAACCATCAAGTTGTAAATGACCAAAAGAGGGTTTATAATGGAAATACTAGCTTTTATTCGAAGGTTAAGCCACACATCACTGATGTCAGCTTAGTTTATGATGTCTCTCCAAGTAGTTACTCTAACAGAGCTTCTAAACTGGCAAATTTTAGTTGATTATTTTTCAAATGCTTATTTTTCTTTAAATGAAAATTTGATGTCCAAACATTTTTGTCTCATGGCTCTGTAGACAGCATAATTGATATTTTCCTTTACTGACAATATAGAACTTACAATGGTCTACATGAGAAATTACACAAAAATTAAGTTGCTATCTGTGCTTGGATATTAAAGGTACAAGGACTGCAAACATGTTACCATTTATACAACCTAAACTGTCCTAAGTTAAGAAGTAAAGCAAAAGGAATTGCTGCTTACCCTGAAAGAAATTTCTAGGTTTTCTCCTCCCCAAATATCCATTCCAGCATCATATGTCCCAATTTCCTGAAAATAATCCCTGTCTATTGAAAAAAGGCCTCCTGCCATTGTGGGTGTCCTGAAAGAAGACAAATATGTAAAAGTACTTTAAAGGGAGAATACTGGACATTTTGACTACACACGTAGAGAAAAGTATAAACTAAATCTTTTCTATACCATTTAAGCATCTTTCGGTTTTTTACTTAGCTTACTTTTTATCCTTTGCCTCTTTTTGTCAAATCTTTTGTTTTCTTTACTTTTATTTCATACCTGTATCTTACTGTACTGTAAAAGACGGTTACTCACCTTTGTAACTGTTGTTCTTCGAGATGTGTTGCTCATATCCATTCCAGTTAGGTGTGTGCGCTGCGCGTGCACGTTCATTGGAATATTTTTACCCTAGCAACTCCAGTGGGCCAGCAGGTCGCCCCTAGAGTGGCGCTGGCATGGCGTCTGATATATACCCCTGCCGGCCCGCCTGCTCCTCAGTTCCTTCTTGCCAGCTACTCTGACAGTGGGGAAGGAGGGCGGGTGTGGAATGGATATGAGCAACACATCTCGAAGAACAACAGTTACAAAGGTGAGTAACCGTCTTTTCTTCTCCGAGTGATTGCTCATATCCATTCCAATTAGGTGAATCCCAAGCCTTACCTAGGCGGTGGGGTCGGAGTGAGAAGTCGCAGCATGTAGCACTGTGGAGCCGAAGGCCGCGTCATCTCTGGACTGCTGGACCAGGGCATAATGGGAAGCGAAGGTATGAACGGAGGACCAGGTCGCTGCCCTACAGATCTCCTGGATGGGCACGTGGGCGAGGAAAGCTGTCGATGACGCTTGAGCCCTGGTAGAGTGCACAGTCACGTGACCCGGAGGAGTACGAGCCAAGTCATAACAGGCTCGGATACAGGATACAGTTACCCACGAGGAGATTTTTTCAGAGGAAACAGGTAACCCTTTGGAACGTTCCGCTACCGCCATAAAGAGTTGGGGGGACTTGCGGAACGGCTTGGTTCTCTCTATATAAAAGGCAAGTGCTCAACGGACCTCCAGCTAGTGAAGCTGCTGCTCCTTGCAGGACGAGTGGGGTTTTGGGAAAAAAAGACAGGGAGAAAGGTGTCCTGGTTGACATGAAAGGCTGAGACCACCTTGGGGAGAAAGGCTGGGTGCGGTCTCAGCTGGACCTTGTCCCTGTAGAACAGCGTATGGGGGGGATCTACGGTGAGAGCCCGGAGCTCCGACACCCATCTGGCTTAGGTGATGGCCACCAGGAAGGCAGTCTTCCAGGAGAGATAAGAGCAGGGAGCAAGTTGCTAATGGCTCAAAGGAAGGGGACATGAGCCGGGTGAGAACTAGGTTCAGGTCCCAGGTAGGGGTAGGGCGTTGAACCTGGGGGTAGAGACGCTCCAAGCCTTTAAGGAATCTCGTCCCCACAGGGTGAGAGAACCCCGAGCGGCCATCCTCCCCTGGGTAAAAGGTGAAGATGGCTGCCAGGTGAACCCGAAGAGATGATATCGCCAGGCCCTGCTCCTTAAGGGACCAGATGTAGTCTAAGATAATGGCAATGGAGACCTCAGTGGGAAGGAAACTGCGTTCCGCACACCAGCAGGTGAAGCGCTTCCATTTTGCTGAATAAGTCGCTCTAGTGGAAGGCTTCCTGCTGCCCAGGAGCACCTGCCTCACTGGGGTAGAGCAACGGAGTTCGGATTGGGTCAGCCACTCAGGAGCCACGCCGTGAGTGGCAGTGATTGCAGGTCTGGGTGACGTAGCCTGCCGTGGTCCTGGGTGATCAGGTCCAGGTGAAGGGGCAGGGGAACAGGGTCGGTTAGAGACAGGTCCAGCAACATGGAGTACCAATGTTGCCTGGGCCATGCTGGAGCTATAATGATCAAGCGGGCCCTGTCCCTGCACGCCTTCAGAAGGACCTTGTGGACGAGCGGGAACGGAGGGAATGCGTAGAACAGATGCGTTGTCCAGGGGATAAGGAAGGCATCTGCTACCAAACCGAGTTCCCGGCCTTGAAAGGAGCAGAACATCTGGCATTTCCTGTTCCCTCGGGAAGCGAAGAGGTCCATCCGGGGACATCCCCACCTCTGAAAGAGCGAAAGGGCAACATCCGGGGGAAGTGACCACTTGTGGGAAAGGAAGGATCTGCTCAGATGATCCGCCAGCGTGTTCCGAACCCCGGGAAGGAAGGATGCGATGAGGTGAATGGAGTGGGCTATGCAGAGGTCCCAGAGCCTCACGGTCTCCTGACACAGGGCAGAAGACTTGTTGATATAATACATGGTTGTTGTATTGTCAGTGAATATCGAGACACAGTGACCTTGAAGTTGATGATGGAATGTTTGGCAAGCAAGGCGGACTGCCCTCAGTTCCCGTATGTTGATGTGGAGGGCTAGTTCGTGAGGTGACCACCAACCTTGTGTCCGTAGGGTTCCGAGATGGGCCCCTCAACCTAGGTCTGAGGCATCTGTTGTCAGGGACACCGAAGGCTGCGGTGGATGGAACGGCATCCCTGCACATACCACGGACTGGTCCAGCCACCACCTCAGGGAACCTAATATGTCCTGGGGAACGGTAACAACAGTGTCCAGAAGGTGGCATGCTGGACGGTACTGACTGATGAGCCAGGACTGGAGGGGCCTCATGCGAAGCCACGCATATCGGGTGACAAACGTGCAAGCCGCCATGTGGCCCAATAGTTAGGCACGTGCGTATGGAGGTCAAAGGTGATGTCTGCAGTCGTCATATAATGGCCGTCAAGGTCTGGAACCTTGATAGAGGAAGAACGGCTCTGGCCAGAGTCGAGTCCAGAAGGGCTCCGATAAACTCTATCCTCTGAGTGGGGAATAGTGTTGACTTTTCTATACTGAGGATGAGGCCCAAGTTCTCAAAGAGACTGCTGACCATGCGAACGTGGCTGAGGACTTGTGCCTCTGATGACCCCCGAATCAGCCAGTCGTCGAGGTACGGAAATACATGTATGCGGCTGCGACGGAGGTGGGCGACGGCTATAGCCATACATTTGGTGAACACCCTCGGGGTTGTGGAAAGGCCGAATGGGAGGACCGCGAATTGATAGCGGCAGCGGTTGATCACGAACCAAAGGAACTGTCTGTGCGGCGGGAAGATGGTTATATGAAAGTATGCATCTTGCATGTCGAGGGCGACGTACCAGTCTCCAGGATCCAAAGATGGGATAATGGTCCCCAAGGATACCATACGGAACTTCAACTTCACGACGTATCTGTTGAGTTCGCGCAGGTCGAGGATAGGCCTGAGGCCTCCCTTGGCTTTGGGGATCAGAAAGTAACGGGAGTAAAACCCCTTGCCCCGCTTGGCTTCAGGAACCTTCTCTATGGCTCCTTTATCGAGGAGCCTCCGCACCTCCTGAAGGAGGAGTTGCTTGTGAGAGGGGTCCCTGAAGAGGGACGAAGGAGAGGGGCGGGAGGGAGGGAGCGAAACAAATTGCAGATGGTATCCGGCTTGTAATGTGTGTAAGACCCAACAGTCTGATGTCAGTCGGGACCACGCCGGGAGGAAAAAAGACGGTTGGAGAAGGGAGGGGATGGATCCGGGAGGGAAATTGGTGCAGCGCCCTCATGCGCACCTTCAAAATGAAGGCTTTGGGCCAGAGGGAGCCTTGGAGGAGCTCTGGTTTTGCCCCCCTTGGTTGCCCGATTGTCTACACCGGCCGTTCCTACTTCGATGTCTGGCGAAGTCCTGCCTCTGGCGGGGTTGAGGGTAGGGCCGGCGTGGCTGTTGAGGCCGGAAGGGTCTGCGCTGGGTGACTGGCGTATGCATCCCCAAGGAGCGCATAATGACCCTATTGTCTTTAAGGCTTTGCAGCCTGGGGTCAGTCTTGTCCGAAAACAGGCCCTGGCCTTCAAACGGGAGGTCCTGTATGGTGTACTGGAGTTCTGGAGGAAGGCCAGAGACCTGTAGCCAGGAAATCCGGCACATGGTCACGCCAGAAGCCAGGGTCCTGGCAGCCGAATCTGCGGCGTCGAGAGATGCTTGCAGGGAAGTTCGTGCCACTTTCTTGTCCTCGTCAAGGATCACCGCAAATTCCTGACGTGCATCTTGTGGAAGCAACTCCTTCAATTTGTCCGCTGCCGCTCAGGTGTTGTAAGTGTAGCGGCTAAGGAGATCTTATTGATTGGACACCCGCAGTTGGAGAGCGCCCGCAGAATAGACCTTTCGGCCAAGCAGGTTCATGTGCCTCGCTTCTTTAGACTTCGGTGCCGGGGCCTGTTGGCCGTGACGCTCCCTCTCGTTCACCGATTGTACGATGATGGAGCACGGGGGCAGGTGAACAAAGAGATACTCGTATCCTTTCGAGGGCACCATGTATTTGCGTTCCACGCTGCGTGGGGAACTGATGCCGGCAACTGCCAGATGGTAGTGGCATTGGCCTGAATGGTCCGGATGAAGGGAAGGGCGACATGAGTGGGAGCATCTGCAATATGCTCACCACCTGATCCTCAATTTCGGAGACCTCCTCGGCCTGTAAATTCATGTTTTGCGCCACGCGCCGGAGGAGGTCCTGATGCGCTCTGAGGTCGAGCAGAGGAGGGCTGGTGGATGTTGTTCCAGCCACTGCCTCATCCGGGGAGGATGATGAGGAGACCCCCGGCAGGAGCGGATCTGCAGGATGCTCCGTCTGGAGCAATGTTTCTGGCTCTGGAGGGAGATCAGGATCGCGCTGGTGACACAATCCCTCCTCTGCAGGGGACTGGTGAGTATGAGACAGACAATGTGGCCTCCGGAGCCCTGTGCTCCGATGTTGTTGGACGCAGGGGAACCTGCTGCGGCCCTTGGGCTTGATGATATGCCCAGGGGGTCCAGAAGCCCCACTGCTGCGGTCCATGCTCCTGCGGAGGGGGATCCTGGAAGAGAGCAGCAGGCCTGTCAGTGTCCATAGTGTAGGCGCTGTCTGTTTGAGAGGAGACAGACGGCTGTCGGGATGGCCAGGGTGGAGCTGAACGGGACTGATATGGGTCCCTCGGTCTAGACGATGGAGACCTCCTCGGTGCCGGGGACCGGTGCCGGGAGTCATATCGGTGCCAGGATCGAGATCGGGACCTACCACCAGCGCGGTGCTGGGAGGTCGACCGGGATGTCGAACGCTGATGATGGGAGCGGCTCCTGGAATCTCGGTGCCGGTAGTGGTGGCTCGAGCCCGAGCGGTACCGGGAGTATCAGGACAGCCGTGAAGAGGACCAGCACCGCGAGTACGACCGGTACCGCCGCAGAGAGCAGTGCTGGGACTGCGAGCGGCATCCTGATCGAGATCGTCCACGGTGCCGGGATCTTGATGGGGATCGGTGCCGGCTCAGTGAAACCGGAGATGGAGCTCGCATGGCCGCAGGCTTGCCTTTTGACTGCAGAACCCGCACCGGAGGCACTGGAGGTTGAGGTAGCGTAGGCTCAGTCAATGCAATCAGGTCCCGAGCCGAAGCAAATGTCTCCAGCATCGAGGGAACCATTAGCTCGACCCCGGATCTTATGGGGGAGCTGTGAGGGACCTGACTCGACGGACCTCCCAGGCCCGGAGTCGATGGAATCCCTGGCATCGGTGCCATGGCAGTAGATGGTGCCGGACGCTCCGTCCGCATCTGCTTGGCTGGAGTGGCAGACGTCGAAGGCCTTGATTCGGGGCCCGGTGACGGGGAGGGCCGGTGCCGCAGCGTTTTCCCGGTGCTGGAGCAGTCTGGTGCCGGAGCAGAGCCGGCGCTCGACGTCGAGGCTAGAGGGTTAAGTACTGCTTCCATTAAGAGGGTCTTTAAGCACTGATCCCTCTCCTTTTTTGTTCTTGGCTTAAATGCCTTTCAAATGCAGCACTTCTCAGAGGTATGCGATTCCCCAAGGCACTTCAAGCAGGTGTCATGGGGATCGCTCGTTGGCATCGGCTTCTTGCAGGCTGAGCACTGTTTGAACCCTGGCGAAACGGGCATGAGCCCGGCACCGAGTGCGGGGGAAGGCTAGAGCCCAAGCCTGCTAACTATATACAACAAGTACTACAACTAACAACTAATATTATAAACTCTAACTACAACTATAACTATATACAACTATTAGAACAATGAGACAATGGAGAGCTAGGGACGTGGAGGACAGCTATGCCGCGCCTCACAGTTCCAATGACCGACACAGCGGTAAGAAGGAACTGAGAAGCGGGCGGGCCGGCAGGGGTATATATCAGGCTCCATGCCAGCGTCACTCTAGGGGGCGACCTGCCAGCCCACCGGAGTTGCTAGGGTAAAAATCTTCCGACGAACGTGTACGCACAGCACGCACACCTAACTGGAATGGATATGAGTAATCACTCAAAGAAGAACTAAACCATTTCCTGGAGGACTAGATAGCCTATGTGATTCATAGTGTGATATAAAGCTTTTCACATCCACATCAACTGTTCAAGAACCTCTCAGTCTGCTCCGACTGAAAGCTGTTGCCAACAAATCGTCTAGTGGCCTGTGGAACTCGGTCAGCATTTTTAATCTACTGGTAGTTCTAGTCAATAAGTGTCCACCTGATATCTGAATTAGCGCTATGTTGGTGAGTCTCAGCAAAAGGAACTTAATGGGTCCAGTGCTAACATCTGTCTTTCCTCCCTAAAACTACTCTTTGTAGGTCAGGACAGAGGAAGTAGATGGTAGGCTGCTAATGGCCATGGGACAGATAGAAATCGTCCATCTCCAAAGCTGGTACCTTACAAAAGGTATTCATTTCTAAAGAAAACGTTTTTTCTTCAGACCATTCTTCAAGAAGAAAGCATCACAGTCCAAGTACTGTTGGCCATGCTTATTTTCAATATATTACATTGTTCACAGAAACACTAATCAGGGATACATATAGAGCTTCATTACAACCCCCTTTTCAGCTACTACAAAGTTTCTCAAAAATGTGCTAGCTATTTCCTAATTAACTTGCAAAATCTCCTAAACTTAATGTACTTAGCTTTTTAACGACAATCAGTGTTCTTATCTCATGTGTATGTAGGGTACTTTGACTACATTAAATTGACAGTATTCTTTCATGCTTTTAGCATATTAAATATATATAAAAGCATGGAAGAACACTGTCAACTGAATGTATAAAGGTCTTCTATCAGTAATTTCATTTATTCAGAAATGGTTTCAACTAATTTTTTACAAATGGCAATTGTGAACCTGCAGTTAAGTATAGGTGCAATAAACTTAGCAAGCAATTGCATGCAAAACAAATAGTTCGGTCACAACACTTATATAGATAACTAAAATAATATCAAGCCCTGGAAAGGAGCTCTTAAGTTTCTGAATCTTTGTAATGGAACAGAAGATAACAGCTACCTCCATATATTTATTGTTAGTAATATCTGACATGTTTTAATTCAAAATGAAGCCACTGATTGTAAAAATACAAGTAGATACTACAAGGGTAAATATTACACAGGCAAGACTGTGAGAGCTACAGACAACCTGAGTGTATTCATGTTTAATTTAAACGACTCAAATCAATCAGCCCCCCCATCTAAATAAAAAGAGATCTCATTACAAATAAAATCAATGTCTAACTGTCACATCACTGAATCATAAACGTTTCCTCTCCTAGAATAAAAGATAGATTAAAAAAAAGGCAAACATCAATAAAAATTTGTACATTATTTGTGAAGTATGTGGGAACCTTGTGTTTATTTAAGCTCTCCGGTAATTAAACTGATAAATCATTAGGTATACTTTAAAATAAAGTTATAAGAAATCTGTTTTTTCCTTCACTATTAGTTTAATCTAAAAACATATTTAGCAGCAAGATCTCATCACAGTACAGCCTTCATACTAGATAATGTTTTCACCTCTCTTAGTCAAAAGGCCGAGAAGCATGTCAAACTGTTGATAAATCATACCTTGCTAATTATTGGTACAGTAGAACCTCAAAAGACACGAACACCAGAGTTATGGACTGACTGGTCAACCAGACACCATATGAAACTGGAAGTAACCAATCAGCCAGCAGCAGACACAAAAAATAAATAATAATAATAAAAAGAAGCAGCAAATACTGTAGTGCCTGTATTGTTTCTTAAAGGTGGGCACATCTGGGCTGCCTGTCTCAACCCCCACCCCCACCCTCACCCCCACTCATGGGGCACCCCCACTTACACCTAAGAAGTGAAGATGCTGAGATTGACAGGCAAAGCTATCAGCCACTGCTGCCAGACCACGGCAGCCAGAGCAGATGCAGCACTGGGGTCTGCGCTGCTTTCCTGTAGGCTGTGGGTGCTGTTTTCACTGCTGCCGCCAGGAGGGGGACATGCTGCTTTCACGTCCCCTCTAACTCCAGCCGCGAAGGGGACACAAGCTTGCCTGGGCCAAGGAAAGAAGCTGTTCTACAAGGAAGCTGCCTAGCTGCCTCTGGAATCTGGTGTTTTGTTCAGAGTTACGAACAACCTCCATTCCCAAAGTGTCCCTAACTCTGAGGTTCTACAGTATGTAAAAACTAATCTGGAAAGGAGACCACAAAATAATAATGAACCATTTTAGGTATCTGATAATTAAACTAATACAATCAATTCCCCTTACCTGACAGGAAGGGTCCGATCACCTTTCCTTCGGTCCATTTCTCTCTGAGGAACAGGGTACCAGCGGAAATTCAACTTCCAGTTGAATCCACCATAGGTCATATCAGAGCCTGCCATATATTCAAAGGTGTCATCACTGATTACATCAATGATAGGACACACTACTGTTCTCCTAAAGAGAGAAGTGACAAAACTTATTAGAAAAAAATGACCAATAGCTGTGTCTTTTGTCTCTTATCTACTGTAGAGAACAAGCATTTCCTCAAACTTACAGCAAACATGAAGCCTTTAGCTGTCAGGAGGCATAGGCATTTTACTAAATTAAAAGAGTGTTTATGTCATAACATTTTCCCAGATTTGGACCTTAGCATCCAAAATATGGGTGTTAGCATGAAAACCTCCAAGCTTAGTTACCAGCTTGGACCTGGTAAAGCTACCACCACCCAAAAAATTAGAGTGTTTTGGGGCACTCTGGTCCCCCCAAAACCTTCCCTGGGGACCCCAAGACCTCACCTACATCACTTCCAGAGAGACCAAGCCCAAGTCCCCAGTCTGAGGAAGAACTGGTGACCCCAGCCTCAAGGGAACAGTTCCAGACTGAGCAGGAAGCAGATGACAGCCTTCAGAAAGCTTGGGCGGTGGCACGGAGCACCCCACCGCCTCTCAGCTCTTCTAATCGATCCCGGTTCGTTACAGACCAAGGACTTTTATACAAGGAGATTCTTTCTGGTGGACACCGGGAAGCATGGCAGCCGCAAAAACAGTTGGTGGTTCCAACTAAGTACCGGGGGAAGCTCTTAAGCTTAGCCCATGATCATCCCAGTGGCCATGCTGGGGTGAACAGAACCAAGGACTGGTTGGGGAAGTCCTTCTGCTGGGAGGGGATGGGCAAGGACATTGCCAAGTATGTCCGGTCTTGTGAGGTATGCCAAAGAGTGGGAAAGCCCCAAGACCAGGTCAAGGCCCCTCTCCAGGCCACTCCCCATAATTGAGGTCCCATTTCAGCGAGTAGCTGTGGACATTTTGGGCCCTTTCCCAAAAAAGATGCCCAGAGGAAAGCAGTACGTACTGACTTTAGTGGACTTTGCTACCCGATGGCCGGAAGCAGTAGCTCTAGGCAGCACGAGGGCTAACACTGTGTGCCTGGCCCTAACAGACATTTTTGCTAGGGTAGGTTGGCCCTCCGACATCCTTACAGATTCAGGATCTAATTTCCTGGCAGGGACCATGCAAAAACTGTGGGAAACTCATGGGGTGAACCACTTGGTTGCCACCCCGTACCACCATCAAACCAATGGCCTGGTGGAAAGGTTTAATGGAACTTTAGGGGCCATGATACGTAAATTTGTCAACGAACACTCCAATAATTGGGACCTAGTGTTGCAGCAGTTGCTGTTTGCCTACAGGGCTGTACCACATCCCAGTTTAGGGTTTTCACCATTTGAACTTGTGTATGGTCACGAGGTTAAGGGGCCATTACAGTTGGTGAAGCAGCAATGGGAGGGGTTTTCGCCTTCCCCAGGAACTAACATTCTGGACTTTGTAAGCAACCTACAAAGCACCCTCCGACACTCTTTAGCCCTTGCTAAAGAGAACCTAAAGGATGCTCAGGAAGAGCAAAAGGCCTGGTATGACAAACATACCAGAGAACGTTCCTTCAAGGTAGGAGACCAGGTTATGGTCTTGAAGGCGCAACAGGCCCATAAGATGGAAGCATCATGGGAAGGGCCATTCACGGTCCAAGAGCGCCTGGGAACTGTGAACTACCTGATAGCATTTCCCAATTCCTCACTAAAGCCCAGAGTGTACCATGTTAATTCTCTCAAGCCTTTCTATTCCAGACATTTACAGGTTTGTCAGTTTACAGTCCAGGGAGATGATGCTGAGTGGCCTGAAGGTGTCTACTACAAAGGGAAAAAAAAGACGGTGGCGTGGAAGAGGTGAACCTCTCAACCACCCTGGAACATCTGCAGCGGCGACAAATCAAGGAGCTGTGCACTAGCTTCGCCCCATTGTTCTCAGCCACCCCAGGACAGACTGAACGGGCATACCATTCCATTGACACAAGTAATGCTCATCCCATTAGAACCCCACCTTACGGGGTGTCTCCTCATGCCCAAGCTACTATAGAACGGGAGATCCAGAACATGCTACAGATGGGTATAATACGCTCATCTACCAGTGCATGGGCATCTCCAGTGGTTCTGGTACCCAAACCAGATGGGGAAATACGCTTTTGCGTGGACTATCGTAAGCTAAATGTGGTAACTCGTCCAGACAACTATCCAATGCCACGCACCGATGAGCTATTGGAGAAGTTGGGACGTGCCCAGTTCATCTCTACAATAGACTTAACCAAGGGGTACTGGCAAGTACCGCTAGATGAACCTGCCAAGCAAAGGTCAGCATTCGTCACCCATGCGGGGGTGTATGAATTTAATGTCCTTCCTTTCGGCCTTCGAAACGCACCCGCCACCTTCCAGAGGCTGGTAGATGGTCTACTAGCTGGACTGGGAGAATATGCAGTTGTCTACCTCGATGATGTGGCCATTTTTTCAGACTCCTGGCCCGAACACCTACTGCACCTGGAAAAGATCTTTGAGCGCATCAGGCAGGCTGGACTAACTGTTAAGGCCAAAAAGTGTCAAATAGGCCAAAACAGAGTAACTTACCTGGGACACTAGGTGGGTCGAGGAACCATAAACCCCCTAGAGGCCAAGATGGATGCTATCCAAAAGTGGCCTGTCCCAAAGTCAAAGAAACAGGTTCAATCCTTCTTAGGCTTGGCCGGGTACTACAGGCGATTTGTACCACACTACAGCCAAATCGCTGCCCCACTGACCGACCTGACCAAAAAGACCCAGCCAAATGCAGTTAAGTGGACTGAGGAGTGTCAAAAGGCCTTTACCCAACTTAAGGCAATGCTCATGTCTGACCCTGTGCTCAGGGCCCCAGACTTTGACAAGCCATTCCTAGTAACCATGGATGCATCTGAGCGTGGTATAGGAGCAGTTCTCATGCAGGAAGCAACGGATCACAACTTCCATCCTGTTGTGTTTCTCAGCAAGAAACTGTGAGGGGGAAAGTCACTGGTCAGTCAGTGAAAAGGAATGCTATGCCATTGTGTACGCCCTGGAAAAGCTACGCCCATATGTTTGGGGACGGTGGTTCCAGCTACAAACTGACCATGCTGCGCTAAAGTGGCTTCATACTGCCAAGGGGAACAACAAGAAACTTCTTCGTTGGAGTTTAGCTCTCCAAGATTTTGATTTTGAAATTCAGCACATTTCAGGAGCTTCTAACAAAGTAGCTGATGCACTCTCCTGTGAAAGTTTCCCAGAATCCAGTAGTTAAAAAGTGTTCTTTAAATGTAAAAGTCTGTTAGTTATATACTTAGTGGTATATGTAAAGGTGCATGTGTTGTATAAATCTGTTTATTTTAAAGTTCTAGGAGGAAATCGCCGCCAGTAAGGTTACCCGCTGTCTGCAATTTGGGGGGCATGTCATAAACAGATAGCTAAGGGTTAATGTCTCTTTCATCTGGAAAGAAGTAACCTGAAACACCTGACCAGAGGACCAATCAGGAAACAAGACTTTTTCAAATCTGGGTGGAGGGAAGTTTTGGGTGTGAGTTCTTTGTTCTTTGTCTTGTGTCTGTCCCTCTCGGCTATGGGAAGGATTTTTCTGTCTCCTGCTTCCTAATCTTCTGTTTCCAAGTTGTGAGTACAAAGAAAAAAAACAATTAGTGTCCAAAATATGGGTGTTAGCATGAAAACCTCCAAGCTTAGTTACCAGGTTACTCCTTTCCAGGTGAAAGAGACATTAACCCTTAGCTATCTGTTTATGACAGTTTACCATTCCATTTGTAATGGTATTTGCCTACCAGGGAGAGTGCACATTTGTCCTGTTTTTGGTAATGGCTTAATTTTTATTTATACTACTACATTTACTTAACACTAACAGTGCTTTACATTTTCAAAGAACTATATAAACATTAACTAATCATTCCTCTAAACACGCCTAGTGTAATCAATAACGAGTAATTATCTTCATCCTGCACATAAGAAAACTGAGGCATAAAGTGATAATGACTTTCCAATGCCACACAGTGATCCAGGATTATAGGAATTTTCGGTCCAGGATTATAAGAATTTTCGGTCCCTAGATGTATGCTCAAGATATCTTACATGTTCTGAAGTAAAATTTTGTCTTTGCTCTGGGGGGACTACTCAGATAACATCGACAAATGGATGTAACGAAGCAACTCTGTTTAACAAATACAATGATGTCATGTAGAGATCTCCAACAGGAAGAAGTCATTTGTCCTTTGTCTTATTCTTTAGAAGGTGAATTCTCAGATAGTAATCAGCTTAACAATCTTGGAAATGCTTTTTGACAACTCTGTGGCCACATCCCCTTTCTTGGAAAGTCACATATCAAGATATGACTCAAAGGTGCAACTTGCACAACCTGCACCAGTATTTAGGACAGAAGGGACCACTAGATAATCTAGTGCAATGGTGGGCAACCTGCGGCCCCGTCAGGGTAATCCGCTGGCAGTCCGCCAGTTTGTATATATTTGCATGGCTGCCTGCAGATCCCAGTGGCTGTGGTTCACCATTCCCGGCCAATGGGAACTGCGGGAAGCGGTGCAGGCTGCAGGAACGTGCTTGCTGCCGCTTCCCGCAGCTCCCATTGGCTGGGAATGGAGAATCACAGCCACTGGGAGCTGCAGGCAGTCGTGTAAATGTAAACCAACTGTCTGGCAGCTTGCCAGCAGATTACTCTGATGGGCTGCATGCGACCCGTGGGCCGCAGGTTGCCCATAACTGATCTAGTCTGAACTCCTGTATATCACAGGCCACAACATCACACAACACTCACACACTAAACTCAACAATGGAAATGAGATCAAAGTATTATAATGCACAACATACTAGATTATTTTGTGACAGGCAGAAAACAGAAGGGATGGACGTGCGACAGTGCCCAATGCCCCCACAACGGCAAATAAATGATTAAGTGAGATATCCTGATTATCTTAGCAAGAGGCCCAAACACACATACTGCAGAGGAAGACAAAAAACCTCAGTGTCTCTGCAAATCTGATCTGGGGGAAAACTCCTTCCCAACCTCTCATATGGTAATCAGTTAGACCAGGGGTCGGCAACCTTTCAGAAGTAGTGTGCCAAGTCTTCATTTATTCACTCTGATTTAATGTTTCATGTGCCAGTAACACATTCTGAAGTTTTTAGAAGATCTCTTTCTATGAATAAATCATATATAACTAAACTATTGTTGTATGTAAAGTAAATAAGGTTTCAAAAGATGTCTAAGAAGCTTCATTTAAAGTTAAATTAAAATGCAGAGCCCCCTAGACCGCTGGCCAGGACCCCGGGCAGTGTGAGTGCCACTGAAAATCAGCTCATGTGCTACCTTGGGCAAGCGTGCCATAGGTTGCCTACCCCTGAGTTAGACCCTAAGGAAGGGGTAGGCAACCTATGGCACGCGTGCAAAAGGCAGCATGTGAGCTGATTTTCAGTGGCACTCACACTGCCTGGGTCCTGGCCACCGGTCTGGGGGGCTCTGCATTTTAATTTAACTTTAAATGAAGCTTCTTAGACATTTAAAAAACCTTATTTACTTTACATACAACAATAGTTTAGCTGTATATGATAGACTTATAGAAAGGGACCATCTAAGAACATTAAAATGTATTACTGGCATACAAAACCTTAAATTAGAGTGAATACATGAAGACTTGGCACTAAGGACATAAGCAAAAACCAACCAGCCAAGCACCTGACAGAGAGAATGATTAGCCAACTCTGGTTACTGTCTCATTTCTAGCCGTAGCCATCCTAGTGCTTCAGAAGAAGATAAAAAACCTCCCAGAATACACTGGAACGGGAAAAAAAAAAATCCCTTCCTGACCTGACAGTGGCCAGCTGAAATCCTGACACATAAGCCTTAGGAACTTAAGACACAAACCGGAAGAGAGCTGCAGGGCTGTTGAGCCCTGTCCCCTAGCATTCCAAGCAACCCCATCATACAACTGCACTCCTAAGTTTGCCCACCTCTCTTAAAACTAAGTAAGTTGTCTGCCCCCACAACTTTTATTAAGATGCTGTTCCAGAATGTTACCTCACTGACTGTTAAAAAGCTTTTAATTTTCACCCTGGATTTGTTCATGGCAAGTTTATAGTCAGTTGTTCTGGTCTTATTTTACAGTATAGTACCCATTCACAGATGATAGCTTAAATATAGCCTACATACATATACACACACACACACATACATACACACATACACGAAAGCATCATGAGAACCCAAAATAATGGAACTAAGTTTTTGAAACTAGTTGGTTTATCATGAGTTCAAGGCTCTGATGATTCTTTACGGTAAATATGTGTATTAGGTAATTTTAGATTTCCCTGCTATATTTGCTATGTGAAAGTGTTTTTTTTTTTTTTAAAGATATTAACGAACAAGATGACAACACCCGATGATTCGAAAGATTACGCTACGTTTGGTAACTAGTCTAGACTAGCAAACTATATTATGAAATAGTACCAGATCTGAAACAAGACAATGCTAACCTTTTCTTACTATTCCTTTAATATGTATATTCTTTTAAGGCTAATATTTTGATTAAAAACCTGGCCCTCCTCTCAATTCCAAACTATACCTCCAGAACTATGAAGTATAACTTCAACATTTTAATTACCATTCAAAATGTTGAGCTTTGATTGGAGAGCTGTCATAACATACAGAAGTATAATAGTGAATTGTGCTTACAACTTTAGTTCTCAAACTAAATTGTTTTCAGCAATGTCTAGGGTAAACTCTATTGTGTGAACAAGAACATTAAAACTTCCCCCTGCAATTATACCAGTGGACCACAACCCTAACATGTAACACTTCAACAGCTCCTTTATTTCGCATACACCAAGCAGAAACTGACAATTAGTAGTTAATGAATTTCAGCCAGGCAAAGACCAATACCAACATCTTGCTCCTATAGATACCTACACCAATTGCGCAAAAAATAATAATAATGAAAAAAAATTGAACTCTCCCTCACTTATGTTTTTTGTAGGTTGTGACCAGAATGATCTTTTAAGAACTTCCCTACAGGCTGTTCTTCCAGATGGGCGAGCAGGTGGGCCAGGCTGCAGGTGAAGGAGCTCCAGCACACTGCTCTCAGTTTTATTATGTTTCACTAGAATGGGTGAGTATTTAACTCAGGGCGTCTCTACACTTAGGGCTGGTCCAGACTGGGGGGGGGAAATCGATCTTAGATACGCAACTTCAGCTACGTGAATAACGTAGCTGAAGTCGAATATCTAAGATCGGATTACTCACCCGTCCAGACAGCGCGGGATCGATGTTCGCGGCTCTCCGTGTCGATTCCGGAACTCCGTTGGGGTTGATGGAGTTCCAGAATCGATATAAGCGTGCCCGGGGATCGATATATCGTGTCTAGATTAGACACGATGTATCGATCCCCGAGCAATCGATTTTAACCCGCCGATACGGTGGGTAGTCTGGACGTGGCCTCACAATGCTGCACCAGTGCAGCTGTGACACTGCATTGCTTAGTGAAGACAATACCTACACTGATGGGAGAGTTATACTAACACCAGGAGTTCGGTCAGTATAATTGTGTTGTTCAGGTGTGTGCATTTCCAAACACAAGTAATGCAGTCATACTGACGTAAGTTGTAGACCAAGGTTTAGTCAGGACATGTACAGACAAAATATTTCAATTTAAGTTTAAATTTAACAGCAAGTTTTGCTTTTTAAATGCTCCCCCATATTAGCATTTCATATGAACACTTGTTTAAATCACACATTTGTGAAATTCTGGGAAATTACAAAACTAATCCACTACTTCAAAGTAGGTTAACAATATGTTCAGCTGAAACTAAGTTAAAACTGCAGTAAAAAAAAGTGTTCCTCACTAACCTTTAAAAAAAGTAGAACATTAACAAATTAATAATTACCTGTCAACTTTGATTCGTGACAATAGAGGTTCAAGCCATCCTACTGTACATTCACAATGAGCATCTAAGAAGGTGATGACTTGGCCTTTTGAAGCAGCAGCCCCCTTCAACCTGGCTCTGATCAATCCAGAACGTTGCTCCATTCGAATCACATAAACTGGTACTTTTAACTTTTTCACATAGTTTTCTAGTGGTCTCTTCAAGAAGTCTGCAAAATATGACCAATTGATAAGAAATATGAGTTAAGGTAACATGGTAACGATATGACTAGCTCCAGTAGCGGTATAATGTAATTATACAATCTGTGATCCAGATTCATAAGCAAACTCAGAAATCTTGTTTCAGCAGACCTTCTAACTCATTAAGGGTACAAAGAAAAACAGAAGAAGAAAAGAGCAATCATATTGAAATCTACATGAGTGATCGATCCATCAGTGGGAAAGAAACCAAACTGTTCAGTAAAAGGGGAGTCCTGAAGCTCTCAGACCGCAAGCTGCAAAACCACAAGTCTCAGATGTTAACAATATAACGTGCCACATCACTTGGATGTTAAAATACTTTTAAAATGTCTCCTGCATATCTACAAAAGGACATTTAACACTTTTCTTTAAGTCTTCAATCTAAGGCTGCCCTTTCAAATATGCCTCCCACTAGCATATTAATACTTACCTCTGTACTTTGAATTTATATAGCTTCATGTACAAACCTGCATAGATTATTTGTGCTCTCAACCTTAGAGGTGGTTGTGTGCCTACCTGTGAATAGCATTTTGAAACAGTTATTTTTTTTAAATGGGCGGCTACCGTTTTACATATAATAATTTGGCTGTCAGCACTTATTAGTAAGGTTATACCACTGTTCTAAGATACTATAATGGAGACTACAGTTCTAGGACTTCCACTCCTTTAGGAGATTGAAATGATATGAAGCCTTACTTGCCCAGAAATGGCTGAGTATTCTCAGATGGCGGTATTGTAGTATTCTGAAAATAGATATGAAAGCTACAGGGAAAAGAGTGTCAGAATACCACAACAAGAAAACCTCCCAATACTTCAGCGAAAGATCATGTGAAACACTGAGCTATGAAACAAGGGACACAATTTCTTCCCCGTCGGTTTCACTGTTCCTTTTTCCTGCTCAATTTCCCTTATTCCCTTCTCTCACTGCATACCATGAAAGAGATGGGGAATGTTTTTGCAGCAGTAGACATATGTCATCTTCTCTGCAACCACGCAGGCTCAGACTACCTAGGTAGCTGCAGACTCAGTCTTTGAAGGACTAGATTTTTATTGGTAAATGTCAATTTCACCGCACACACACAAACCATTTAAAATTGTTTTCCATATATCAGCAGTTCTCAAAACTGTGGGCTGGGACCCCAAAGCTGGGAGCTGGGACCCCATTTTAAAGGAATCACTAGGGCTAGTGCTCAGATGGGTTATGCCCTGGGCCTCAGCCAAAGTACCACTGCCCAGGTCTCAGGCTTCGGCTTCAGCCCTGGGTGGCAGGGCACATGTTACAGGCCACCCCTGGAGATGAAGCCCTTTGGCTTCGGTCCCCACACCTGGAGCGGTGGGGCTGTCTATAGTCCCCCTTCTTGGGATCATGTAGTAATTTTTGTTGTCAGAAGCGGGTGGTGGTGCAATGAAGTTTGAGAACCCCTTGCATAGATAATTGAAATTTACAGATAAAGAAAAATGCTGCTTGAGAACTTACAGTTTGGATTTACAACTATTTACTTGGTATATTTTGATATGTGATGTTGACAACTGTCACTTTAACTGTTATAAAACTTAAAATCTCAGTGTCTACTGTCAGTGTTTGACCCTCCACTCTGTTGTGTTCTCCCCATAATTTCTCATAACTGTAAAAACTTAAGTAGTTAAAAATTGAAGAAATGCTTAAAAATAAATATTGACACTATCCATCAAAATTATGTAAAAAAATAGAATTCTGTCAAGCCTACTTATCTATGGTGGGAGATAGTCACCTCGCTACCAGAAAGTAATGAAGTAAGTAGCAGACTATGAGACAGTTTGATGGTATGGGTTCTGTGGTACTATAATTAAGGAAAATTTCCTCACATGCAGATTTAATACATGACTAATTTCATTTTTGCTTCCTTTAGAATTTCAGTTTCTGCCTAAGGTGTTCATATTAATTTATCACTTCAACTCCTCACAGCTAAAATAAAAGGCAAAATCATCTAAGCATAAATGAATATTTGAATTGTCGAACAACCAACTAGCTCTCCTTAAGTAAAGGAACTAACGCAATACACTAGCTCTAGCAGACTATCACTCATTTACGGAATTAAAATTATTATTTGTATTACAATAGCTGCCAAAGGACCAAATCACACATGGGTGAATAGTCTCTTACCCTAGAGCTAGTTTAGGATGTGTGGCAACCAGTGGGAGAACAAACCATTGAGGGAACAGGGAAGAAAGAATATGATTAACAGTGGTAGGAACACAATCACAAACTGGCTGTGTTCACAATTAGTAGATTTCAAGTCTATTGTATACGTATAAACAAGTAAATAAGCAATCTAATGTAATATATTCTATAGCTACATCAAGTGTCTGGAATAAAAGTGGAGTGTTTTACTACTTGTGTAGGAAAGTAAATCTACAAAAAGGAGCCACTATAAAATAAACTAGGTTGCACAACGTATGGGAAGTGTAATGTTGCACAAAATATGCCATGAACTCTTAGTGGCTGTCTTGCAAATCTCAAGAGGCAGAGCTGACCTGAGGGTGACTACCATTTGTTGCCACTGCTTTGACTGAATGAGCTCTAATTGATCCTCCAGTGACAATCTAGTGAAGGAAAAAAAGTAGAAGTGCATTTTGACAGATCTTGAAAGCTGCGTTATACCAAAAGAACTTATAAGCAGGATAGATTTTAAATAGATCTCTATCTTCTCCAGAGAAAATCAGAGAGACTTAATTTTTGCTAGAATGTTCTAAAAGGGACTGAATGAAAAAAAAGGATAACTTGAGTGGCACAAACCAACCAAGAATACATAATACTTCTCTGTAAAATATCTTACAAAAGGTATTTAGTTTGAGTATACAGCTCGGCTTACAAAATATTAATTCAGATTAAATAAGCCAAATTTATCACAACCAAATATACTCCTCTTGATTTAATTGCACCCTTCCAGACACATTAAACAAACAGAACTGTGGGTCAGGCTTATGGCAATGCTTCGCTCTGATCTTTGTAGAAGCCATGGTTTCAATTTCTGATCTTTCCCTCCTACACCAGCCACCTCATGAGAAAGAAGGAGAGTGTCATATTGATTAACGTGTTCTTCCTGTGGAAAATTCAGCAGTTGCTGTAACCTTTGAAAATAGCCTAACTATTTATAGCTAAATCAACTGTGGCAATGACGCTGATCAGAAGCGTGCAAGTGTAATACCAGGAGACTGGTAAGGCTCTACCAGAAACAAACAACATTTTTAAAAACAAAACAAGACAACCAGGACTGGCAAAGATCCAGTGTGAGCCATCTTGTTCTGCTTACAGTACAGTAAAAGGCATGTTCACACACTTCATGTAAAGATTAAAGAGCTACTATTTTTCAGAAAATAAATCTGATCAAAAATTCTATGAATTTTGAACGTCAGACAGGAAAAATGTTGATGGAATTTTACCTTAACCATTTAAATCAATTATAGAACCAGGTTGAAATTGTTCAAATTTTGAAATTTCAATGATATCTTGATTTTGAAATTTGGGGAAAAAATCACTAAAAACATTCATGTTTCACTCACATACATTACATCCTCATTTTTCAACCAACTCTAAAAAAGAGAGAAATGAGTCTTTCTTGGAAATTATCTAGCTAAGGGCAACAGTATTTTAAATGGAGGCCAGGGATACAAAGTTGGGACCTAATTTGCAAAAAGTGAAAACACTACTGTGAATATTTCCAGTTCCACCACCTTTAAGGCGACTGTTCATAGCAATAAACACTATGCTCAGTATTAAATGGATTGAGACCTTAGGTAGTACTGCAGGTCTACTCAGAAATAAAAGGAAAAAAGGGAAGTGTCTTGCCGCCTGACTCAAAACCTCCCTCCAGAGAAGTCAGGAAAAGAACCTAGGAATTCTGACTGCCAATGTTCTTCTGCAATTAGTTGTGTAAGTCACTGTTGATGTATTGTGTCACCCAATTTCTCTCTCGAGGGACTGCTTCATGTAGCAGTAGAGGGCTATTATCCTCTATATAGTAATAATGCCTTTTGCTCAGTTGACAATGGTCTGTGTTGGAGATCTAAAGCTTTTAGGTAGAAACCTGCTAATGATCCATGTATTATGGTAGGACTTGTTTTTTCAGTTTACTTAAACATAGGAAGTGATATTAAAACATTACATTAAAAGAATGGTAAGCTTGCAAAGTCAAGCATGCAAAGTTAGAAAAGGCCATAATTTAAGCTGCCACTACAACCTGAATTAGGCCCCCTTAGGCGTACGTGTTATGATGCAGTCTAATTACATATTCATATACTGTACTTTAAGAATAGGATTCCTGCTTCATTTAGGGCACTAGATGGATAGCAAATTAGTCAGAGGGTTGTAAGGATAGCAAGAATATTCATCTATGGTTAAGTTATTGGACTAGAAACCAGGAAAGCTGGGTCTACCCTGGCTCTGTCGCAGACTACCTCTTATGCAATAGGCAGCAAAATTCTATCATGATGCATAGAGGTCTGACTTGAGGCCTGACTGGCAATCTTAATTCTGGCATTTTCTAACTTGAGCACCTAATTTTGAAATCTTTACATTCTTGTACTGTAGTTTTTTGGTAAAGAATAAAAAAGAATGAAAATATATACATGATGGAATATTAAACTAACTGCAGTATGGCATCTAATGGATGCCATTGAATTAGGGTGACCAGACAACAAGTGTGAAAATCAGGACAGGGGGTGGGGGGTAATAGGAGCCAATATTTTAAAAAATGCCCCAAATATCGGGACTGTCCCTATAAAATTGGGACATCTGGTCACCCAACACTGAATTCAACATATTGATAGAAAGATTATATAGAAAGGATGTTATCTCTATATTTCTATTGGTTTTCAAGACTAATTTCTAGAGAAACCTATCTTTTGTATTTTTATTAAATTCTACAGAATTTTTCCTTAAAGTGCTCAACAGATTATAAAGAATACACTGTTTTTAAAAAGTGATCTATATGCATAAAGCGACAAATACATTTTTAGCTCAGTTGGTATGCATTCCAAGCAGCAGAGACTTATTTTTTTTGGTGACAGTTAACATTTCAGTAACAAATTTTTAAAAACCCAGATTTAGGGTAATGATAATTTACAATACGTTTTGGCTCATAATTTTTGGTTTGGTTGAATTTATTTTCCTGTTGGACTTAACTAAAAATGTATATGCACTTGGCACATCAAATTACAAAATTAGGTAAGTGTATGGTATTTCAACTTTTTACACAAAGTGGTTTAGCTGAACAGAGCATCTTCTGGAAATATCAAAATAGAAGGCTGAGGCAGAAAGAAAAATAAATTAAATCAAGTACAAAAACTGGAGTAGAGAAAACTTACATGCAAATCTTGCAGACAATTACTAAATCTGCAAATATTTGCATTCAAATTAAGGATAAATACTTTCTGAATGGAAAGATTAAAATTCATCCCACTCAAAGCTTCAGACAAGATATTCATATTATTTTCCATGAACCTGCAACAAAAAACTTGCACTACACTAAATAAACGGAAAAAAAAATATGCATATAAGAAATAGTTAAACTATTAAACATTCTTCGGGAAATTTCAAGTACTGCTGCCCCAAATTGAAATTAGCTTGAGATTATTAGTAGGGCTGTCGATTAATCGCAGTTAATTTGTGCAATTAACTCAAAAAATTGTCATCAATCACAGTTTTAATTGCACTTTCAAACCGTAGAATACCAGTTGAAATTTATTAAATATTTTTGGGTGTTTTTCTACATTTTTAAATATATTGATTTAAATTAGAACACAGAATACAAAGTGCTCCCTTTATATTATTTTTATTAGACATATTTGAATTGTAAAATAAAAAACCTTTTCAATTCATCTCATACAAGTACTGTAGTGTGATCTCTTTAGTGTGAAAGTGTAACTTACAAATGTAGATTTTTTTGCTTACCTACATGCACTCAAAAACAGAACAAAGTAAAACTTTAGAGCCTACAAGTCCACTCAGTCCTACTTCTTGTTCAGCCAATTGCAAAAACAAACAAGTTTGTTTACATTTACAGGAGATAATGCTGCCCTCTTCTTATTTACATCATCACCTGAAAGTGAGAACCGACATTCGCATGGCACTTTTATACCTGGTATTGCAAGGTATTTACGTGCCAGTATGCTAAACATCTGTATGCCCCTTCATGCTTCGGTCACCATTCCAGAGAACATGCTTCCATGCTGATGATGCTCGTTAAAAAAATGCATTAATTACTTATTGACTGAACTCTTTCTGGGAGAACTGTATGACTTCTGCTCTGTTTTACCTGCATTCTGCCATATATTTCATGTTATAGCAGTCTCGGATGATGACCCAGCACCTTATTCATTTTAAGAACACTTCCACTGCAGATTTGACATAACACAAAGAAGGTATCAGTGTGAGATTTCTAAAGATAGCTACAGCACTCAACCTAAAGTTTAAGAATCGGAAGTGCCTTCCAAAATCTGAGAGGGATGAGGTGTGGAGCATGCTTTCAAAATTCTTAAACGAGCAACACTCTGATGCGGAAACTACAGAATCTGAACCACCAAAAAGAAAATCAACCGTCTGCTGGTGGCATCTGACTCAGATGATAAAAATGAACATGTGTCAGTTTGGATCGTTATCAAGCAGAACATATCATCAGCATGGATGCATGATGTCTGGAATGGTGGTTGAAGCATAAAGGAACATATGAATCTTCAGCACATCTGGCACATAAATATGTTGTGACGCTGACTACAACAGTGCCATGTGAACATCCGTTCTCACTTTCAGGTGACATTGTAAGCAAGAAGAGAGCAGCATTATCTTCTGCAATTGTAAACAAACTTGTTTCAGCGATTAGCTGAACAAGAAGTAGGACTAAGCAGATTTGTAGGCTCTAAAGTTTTACATTTTGTTTTTGAGTACAGTTATTTTTTGTACCTAATTCCACATTTTTAAGTTCAACTTTCATGATAAAGAGATTGCACTACAGTGCTTCTATTATGTGAATTGAAAAATATTTTTGTTTTTTAAAGTGTAAATATTTGTAATAAAAATAAATATAAAGTGAGCACGGTACACTTTGTATTCTGTGTTGCAATTTAAATCAATACATTTGAAAATGCAGAAAACATCCAAAAATATTTAAATAGTATTCCATTATAGTTTAACAGTACAATTAATAGCATGATTAATCGCGATTAATTTTTTTAATTGCTTAACAGCCCTAATTGTTAGTTACCTATTGTATAAATATAAACTGCAATGATTAGGAAGACAGGTAATAGTTATGGGGGATTCTATCATTAGAAACATAGATAGCTGGATTTGCTATGACCAGAAGAACCGCATGGTTACTTGCCTTCCTGGTGCAAAGGTTGCAGATTCTCTCGAGACATCTAGATAGACTTGTGTGTAATGCTGGTGAGGAGCCGGTGGTTGTGGTACATGTAGGTGCCAATGACATAGGGAAGAATAGAAGAGAGGTCCTGGAGGCCAAATTTAGGCTGCTAGGTAAGAGATTGAAGTCCAGGACCTCCATGGTAGCATTCTCTGAAATGCTTCCACTTCCATGTCAGGGCCAGCTAGACAGGTAGAACTGCAGGGTCTCAATGTGTGGATGTGATAACGGTGTAGGGAGGAGGAGTTTAGATTTATTAGGAACTGGGTAAACGTTTAGGAACAGGGGAGCCTATACAGGAAGGATGGGCTCCACCTAAACCAAAATGGAACCAGATTGCTGGCACTTAAAATTAAAAACATTCTAGAGCAGTTTTTAAACTAAGGGCTAGGGGAAGACCGACAGGTGCAGAGGAGCACATAGAATATCAGGGTTGGAAGGGACCTCAGGAGGTCATCTAGTCCAGTCCCCTGCTCAAAGCAGGACCAATTCCCAACTAAATCATCCCAACCAAGGCTTTGTCAAGCCTGACCTTAAAAACTTCTAAGGAAGGAGATTCCCACCAACTCCCAAGGTAACCCATTCCAGTGCTTCACCGCTCTGAGTGAAAAAGTTTTTCCCAATATCCAACCTAAACCTCCCCCACTGCAACTTGAAACCATTACTCCTTGTTCTGTCATCTGCTACCACTGAGAACAGTCTAGATCCAGCTTCTTCGGAACCCTTTTCAGGTAGTTGAAAGCAGCTATCAAATACCCCCTCATTCTTCTCTTCTGCAGACTAAACAATCCCAGTTCCTTCAGCCTCTCCTCATAAGTCATGTGCTCCAGCCCCCTGAGCATTTTTGTTGCCCTCCGTTGGACTCTTTCCAATTTTTCCACATCCTTCTTGTACTGCGGGGCCCAAAACTGGACAGTACTCCAGATGAGGCCTCACCAATGTCGAACAGACGGGAATGATCACGGCCCTCGCTCTGCTGGCAATGCCCTTACTTATACAGCCCCAAATGCCGTTAGCCTTCTTGGCAAGAAGGGCACACTGTTGACTCATATCTAGCTTCTCGTCCACTGTAACCCCTAGGTCTTTTCCTGTACAACTGCTTCCTAGCCATTCGGTCCCTAGTCTAACAGTGAATGAGAGTCCTCCATCCTAAGTGCAGGACTCTGCACTTGTCCTTGTTGAACCTCATCAGGTTTCTTTTGGCCCAATCCTTGAATTTGTCTAGGTCCCTCTGCATCCTATCCCTGCCTCCAGCATATCTACCAGTCCTCCTAGTTTAGTGTCGGCTGCAAACTTGTCAAGAGTGCAGTCCACGCCATCCTCCAGATCATTAATGAAGATATTGAACAAAACCGGCCCCAGGACCAACCCTTGGGGGACTCCACTTGATACCGGCTGCCAACTAGACATGGAACCATTGATCACTACCCACTGAGCCCAATGATCTAGCCCCGGGGTCAGCAACTTTTCAGAAGTGGAAGACAGCTAACGAGATGCCAATTTTTTAAAAGGACTCTAGAGGCGATCCTGGCAATTACAGGCCAGTAACCCTGACTTCAGTACTGGGCAAACTGGTTGAAATTATAAAAACAGAATTGTCAGACACATAGATGAACATAATTTGTTGGGGAAGAGTTAACATGGTTTTTATAAAGGGAAATTGTGCCTCACCTATTTACTAGCATTCTTTGAGGGGGTCAACATGCATGAGGACAAGGTGGATACAGTGATACAGTGTACTTAGATTTTCAGAAAGTCTTTGACAAGATCCCTAATCAGAGGCTCTTAAGTAAAGTAAGCTGTCATGGGATAAAAGGGAAGGTCCTCTCATGAATTGGTACTGGTTAAAAGATAGAAGTAGTGTAGGAATAAATGGTCAGTTTTCAGAATGGAGAGGGGTAAAGAGTGGTAACCCTCTAGAAATCAGTACTGGAACCAGTCCTATTCACCTTATTCATAAATGATCTGGAAAAAGGAGTAAACAGTGATTTGCAGATGATATAAAATTTGCAGATGATACAAAAGTACTCAAGATAGTTAAGTCCCAGACAGACTGCGAAGAGCTACAAAAGAATCTCACAAAACTGGGTGACTGGGCAACAAAACGGCAGATGAAATTCAATGTTGATAAATGCAAAGTAATGCACATTGGAAAACATAATCCCAACTATACATATAACATGCTGGGGTCTTAAATTAGCTGTTACCACTCAAGAGAAATCTCGGACTCATTGTGGATAGTTCTCTGAAAACATCCACTTAATGTGTAGTAGCAGTCAAAAGTGTTGGGAATCATTAAGAAAGGGATAGATAATAAGACAGAAAATATATTGCCTCTGTATAAATCCACAGTACGCCCACAACTTGAATATTGTGTGCAGATGTGGTCACCCCATCTCAAAAAATATATACTGGAATTCAGAAAAGGGCAACAAAAATGATTAGGGGCATGAAACTGCTTCCGTCTGAGGAGAGATAAATAAGACTGGGACTTATCAGCTTGGAAGAGATGACTAAGGGGGGATATGATAGAGGTCTATAAAATCATGACTGGTGTGGAGAAAGTAAATAAGGAAGTGTTATTTACTCCTTCTCATAACACAATAACTAGGGGTCACCAAATGAAATTAATAGGCAGTGGGTTTAAAACAAACAAAAGGAACTATTTTTTCACACAACGCAAGGCAAACACATGGAATCCTTCCCAAAGCATGTTGTGAAAGCGAACACTATAAAACGGTTCACAAAAGAACTTATGAAGTTCAAGGAGAATAGGCCTATTAATGGCTATTAGCCAGGATGGGCAGGGACGGTGTTTCTAACCTCTGTTTGCCAGAAGCTGTGAATGGGCGTAAAGGCATGAATAACTTGATTACCTATTCTGTTCATTCCCTCTGGGGCACCTGGCATTGGCCACTGTTGGAAGATAGGATACTGGGCTAGATGGGACCTTTGGTCTGACCCAGTATGGTCATTCTTATGTAGTCATTTAAAAGTTGAAATAAATAGTTCAATAATTCTGTGCAATGGCCCTGCCACAGTGGCTCATAATAAATGGAAGTAAGACTGACATCTTTTTAAAGGTCTGAACAGTTTTTCTGTGTATATTTAGCTAGCTAGCGCGGTTTCACCTGGTTTCTTCTCTGATCCTTGCTAGCGCATTCCCTCTTGATGTGACCTGCAGTCATCCAGTGCTGACTTAGTTCATAGTACAGAGGGACTAATTAACTCAGGTGCAACGCTGACAGACTAGGTGTCAGCTCACACAAAGGTCCCCAAGTCTACACTCCAAATACATAGCTATGTGTTAGTATTGTTAAAATAGATATTAGAATTATAAGAATGTCTTTAGACTTTATGGAATGCTTGTAAATTGCTGCATGCATTAATCTCATTTATAACATCTGTATCTCATACTGTAAGATAATATTTGAGTATTTGCATTGTGGTTCTCTGTAACTGTATAAATCACCAGACAGGTGAGAGGCATTAATTAGTGTGAAATGCTGGTTTACAACAGAAAATGTTATGTCCCTGCCCATCACAGAAGGCCCATCAACACCAGATAGACTAGTGTGGAACATTAAAAAGGACAAAAAAGTCTGTTTACTCTCCCCTGCCCATGAAGATGAGTCATGCAAGTAAATTCCCTCCCATCAGCTGAGTCTGCAGCTTAGAGCGGAAGGAGGGACGTGTGTGGGAACTGTATCTTTATGCTGCTTGGACTCTGGGGGCAAGAATTACTAGCCATAAGCACTAGACCACAGTGCTTAGTCTGGGTTAGCCCTAAAGAACATATAGAGCTTGTTTGCTATAGAAGCTTCTATTACTTTTTGAAACTGAAGTTTGGAACTCATGTGTGTATATATGCTTACCTATTTTAACCCTGTAAATAATACTTGTTTCCTTTCCCTATATAATAAATCTTTAGATAGTTACATGGAATTGCCTACAATCCTGGTCATTGGTGTGAGATCTAAAGTGCAACTGACTGGGATAAGTAACTGGTCCTTTGGGACTAGGAGTAACCTGAATATTGCTGTGATCCTTGGTGTAAGGGACCATCTATCACAAAACCAGACTTACTTGGGTGATGAGACAGATCAGAGTACCCCAAGGGACTGTCTGACTCCATATTAAAGCTGTTACAGTGCTTGACGAGTGAACATTTGACAACTAGTTCGTGAAATCTAAATACAGAATCAACCAATTTGGGGGTTGTGCCCTGATTCTTAATAGTCTGCTCTGTGGTTGGTACTTGGATCACTGCAAGACAGCTTTTGGACCACTGCAGGACATCAGGATCCTCTTTTTAATTGGTTACTTGCTGGCAAAATGTTACATATAAAAAAAAAAGACATCAGTAGTCATATATATAAAATTAATAATGCTTCATAATTTTGTTCAGTAGCTAAAGATGCAAAAGTAACATGTTCCCCTAATGCTTCTCTTTCCAACGTAAACAAAGCTATGATATTATGCAAATTCACTTTGCTACGAGCAGAGACTGGCAGGCACACAACAGGCTCCAGGCAAGACTGACTGCTTACTCTATTCTAATTAAATTGTCTCATACTAGAATTTGAAATACACTACTTAGCTAGGACGAACATCTCCTTTTAAAAAAAGGCTTATTTCAATACAACAGAATACTTAACCAGCATGTGTAAAAACCTTTATGCTTTCAAATATTGTGTCTCATTGCCTTCACTAATTTAATATAATGTTTCCCATGAAATCAAACAGACCTGTTTGGATGGTGGAGGGGTGGCAAGAAAACTTCTCAACAGCTGACAAAAAGTGCAAGTGAAATATATTTTAGTGGTCTCAAATTATGAATACTGTATCACTTTAACCAGGGGTTCTCAAAGTTGGTTCACAGCTTCTTCAGGATAAGCCCCCGTGGGCCACAGGATACTTTTTGTTTACCTGAGTGTCCACACGTACGGCTGCTCACAGCTCCGAGTGGCCATGGTTCGCTGTTCCCAGCCAATGGGGGCTGTGGAGAGCGGCGCAGGCTAGGCCACCGCTTTCCACCGTTCTCAGCCAATGGGAGGCGCGGGAAGCGGTGGCCCAGCCTGCGCTGCTTTCCACAGTTCCCATTGGCTGAGAACGGCGAACCGTGGCCACTGGGGGCTGCGAGCCCCCACAAGGGACTTACCCTGAACAAGCCACGAACCAACTTTGGGAACCCCTGCTCTAGACCAAATTAGAAACTACTTTAGAAGTTTAAGCCTCAACATCTGAAACATAAGTTTCCTTTTGGTTACAAAGGGTACACAAGTGTTCTGCTTTTCATAACAAACAGAAAAATGCTGACTTCAAAAGAGTTTAGGCTTTTAAAGGAGTTTCTAATTTTAAAATGGGGTTGAATTACCCCCCTTCCATTAAAATTGAAAAGATATGACATTATCTAGAACAACAAAAGGGAAATAATACTCCTATATTAGTTTGCCACAGTGTTTACAAGTCATTCCTCACCATTTCCAGGCTACAATTAAAACTGGCTCTCTATGATTGACCTTTATCACTATTCCAAAATAGTGCCAGTTAAGATGTTTTTGAAAGATGAAATAGTGAATATCATTAAAGATGAAAATGCAAGCTTGTGTTAAATTTGTACATACATATTCTAATTAATTTGGAAAGTTTACCCCCTAAAATAATCTCTACTGTAATATATTCAAATTAGAATCCAGATTTGATCTGTTTTAAGGAACAACTATAAAAAGAAAAAAAAGGAGGAGGAGGAGGAGGAGGAAAGGGAGATTAATTGAGCTAAAGGTGTTGAAATTTTATCATCTGTCTGAGCTACTACACTGGTAATTTTTCAGAGATATCTCAAATACATACAATAATTTATGTGCAATTTAGACAATGCACTATTCAGCTAAAGTGGATGAAGAGCTAACTTGTACAGTAACTACAGCTCTTTGAGAAGTTTTGTCCCTAGGGATGCTCCACCACAGGATGCGTGCATGCCTGTGTGCTCCTGATTGGAGCTTTTAAGTCAGCAACTTCTATGATCCACACCTGTGATCTATTAATCCTCGTATTCCGGTGAGAGAGTATATAGGGAAGGATGGAACAGCCGCCACTCCAATTCCTTCTCAACTACAAAACCCAAGAAGGCTCTGCAGGAGAGGGGGAAAAAGGACAGAAGACAGAGCACATCCGTAAGGCACAATGCGATGGGACACAGGGCAAAACATCTGCAAAAATTCCAGTTATTGTATAAGTAATATCTCTTGAGTTTTTGTGTCTATGGGTACTCCACAACACAAGACTTCTAAGCAATGTAGAGGCAGGTGTTGAAGAGGCAGAGCTAACAGTTCTGAGGACAGCGTCAAAGGCTATGCCTGTCATGTACTATTCTTCCAATACATGCATTTTTTTCTGCAACTCTATATACATATTGCTTAATTTTTTCCTTACACTATCGTAATAGTTTAATACATATTTACGTGAAAAATCCAAGTCTTATACCTTACAGAGAATATATTTTATTAATTTAATCAGGAGCCAATTATGAAAAACTCTTTTCAACCATCACCCTCTCACACAATTCAGGAATCAAGGTAGTTAATTATAAAGTTAGTTTACCTGTGCCACAATTAGTCAAAAATGTTGACAGAACATTTTTTTTTAAATCAGAGAAAGTTATTTAGTCAAAACTGAAATGTCCCATGAGAACATGTTAATTTCAATGAAATGTTTTTTAAAAACTTTGTAAGAGCAGAATGTTCTGATTTTTAAGGACTTTTCATTTTGAAATTATACATATTTTAATGTATTTTTTCATTTTAGTTTTATGTTTAAATTTGTGTGCTTTCATTGTTAAAAACTAAGAATTACAAAATGTGACAAATGAAGAAGAAAAGTGTATGTGAAGGACATGGAATTACTATGTAATTTAAGAATACAGTAATATAATGATGTTATGAACACTGTATGTGACTCGGTCACTAAGGGCAAGTTATTGGGTATTTTGTTATAAAAGTTTCCTATATGAATGCATTGGTCTAGCTTGATAAGGGCTGTAGGAAGAACCAACAGAAAGACAATGGCTCCAGATAAGAAAATCCCAGCACACACTTGAAAGACAATTGGCAAAGCCATCAGCTTCAAGGACTTTACAGCCTATCTACAAGGATCTTTTGCCAGGCTGGAAAATTCAAGATCAAAAAGACTTAGCTTTTAAATGGGGCTCTCCCTGCTGCATGGGGGAGAAATGGTTTTATGACTTATGGGAAAGACTGTGCCAGCCAGACTGTAGTGATCTTGGGAGAAGGAAGGGGTCTACAGGAAACGTAGACCATTCCACAGGATAGCCATGAGGAAGGTGGTTAGTTATCTGGTAAAATCAGATGCCTGTTTTAAGAACTGTTCTTATCTTAAATGCTTTTGTTCTAAATAAATAATACTTTGTTTTAAGGATGCTGTTGTCACTGCTTACCACTATTATTGCTGGAGGAAGGAATAGACTTACAGGTACTGGACATAAATCAGATCCTGTTGAGGCAATCTAGGTTGATAGAGCTGCAACCCAATACCTGGTCTGAGAATTGTATCATTCCATCCCAGGAGAGGCAACTGCAAGAAAACTGAGACCTGAAAGGGAGGGTGGCATCTGAAGGGGCCAGGAGGGCGGAGAGGTACAGTTAACCTGGGCACCATGACATTAGTTCCAAATGTCTAAAGTAGTGGAGGGCAATCTATGGCCTGCATGCAACCATCAGGGTAAGCTAACTGCAGACCGCGAGACATTTTGCAGACATTGACCGTCGACAGGAACAGCCTCCCACAGCTCATAGTGGCCGCGGTTCACCATCATCGGCCAATAGGAGCTACGGGAAGTGGCGGGCCGACTGCCGCTTCCTGCAGCTCCCATTGGTTGGGAGTGGCAAACCGCAGCCACTATGAGCTGTGGGGACTGTGCCTGCGGATGGTCGTCTGCAAAATGTCTCGCGGCCCGCAAATCAGCTTACCCTGATGGGTTGCAGGTTGCGCACGACTGGTATAAATGATTTTGATTGTGTGTTTCTTGGAAAGTTTGAGGTTCCAATTACCTTGGAACTTCTTGTACTAGTACATTCTCTAATATAGGATTGGGTTTCAACTTGAAATAGGCTCTGCTGCACATTCTGCTTGGTACAGAGAAAGCTTCATCAGTAAACAAGAAAGCCAATATTTAAGTACACCACTGACTATATTTGCATCCTAGTTAGACTGCAACAGTAGGAAAAACAAATTCATGGCTAGCAGAGAGGAGTTTCCCTTGACTAGAAAACATTTTAAAAAGTAGTTCTGATCAAGCAAGTTTTTCTGCAGGAATATAGTGAAATTTGCTTTTGTGCATGATTGTTCTCTCTTCATTTGTCCTATGTTATTTCTCAGTTTAATACTTTAATTCCCAGACGTCCATATTGTTCCATGCAATGGCAGAGAGTCATACTGAATCTCTAGACCATAACCACTATTCAGACTACTTCACTGCCTTTTTGCTTCATTTTTATGCATGCTTTCCTTCAGTTCAGCTAATATTCTGACTCTGAGATTAGATTCAGTGGCTCTAAGGATGGCCTTCAAAAGTTCACGTTGATGTCCTCTCTAGCTATTCACCTGCTTAATGTGTTATCCTTTGCATTCACTATCCTCTACCTAATGAGCAATCTCTGGCATTGCTGCAACATCCCCAAGTTATGGAAATAATCTTCATTGGTTATACAAATGAAGATAACAGATGACAAGACAATCAAACAACTAGTTAATAGATATTACACACACACACGGCTTCTCTCACTTTTCATATGCATAAAGACACTTAATATTGGAGAAAATCCTCCACTAGATGGAGGTTTTTCATTTTAGGTTTATAGTTAGTATTTTGTTTTATATTCATCAATTACAATACCAATCACCAATTCTTAAGGATACAATTGTGTCATTATGGTCACCGTCACATAACTACGAATTTTGCCATTTATATAGACCCTGCTGCCACACATTATCAGTATGTTAGTTTGCTTTGACCTAGTCCTGTTTCAAAACAGAACTATGTCAAAGCTAACAAACTGTTAATGAATGGTAGCAAGGTCCTCAAGGTCACTGTGACCACAGCATGAAATCTTTTTTTTTCCAACAGTGACTGATATAAATTATGCATAGCTTTATCACGACAAAACTATATCATTCAATTAAACTATATTTGATATGTTAGTATTTAATATTGATATTTAAAAATTAAATCAGAATTTTAAAGACACAAACTAAATAGAAATATTGAAGTCAAAATCTAAATGAAACTTTTCAATTTTTCTGCAATGCTTTTGCTGAGCCAAAACTGAATTTTGGAAATTGAAATGTTCTGATTTGTAATGTCAATTTTATTTTATTTTTTTTGAAATATCACATTTGTTTATGGAATGAAAATGTCAAGTTTCAAACTAGCTCTAACCTGTGCACACATGTGTTTATATCTGAGTTATTTAGGTTTTTAGGGGAGAAAGCTGTCTGGTGTTCATTTGATCAGGTGATGAATATAAAAATCTTACATGTTCTAAGACAGTGGTTCCCAAACTTTTTTCCCCCAAGAATCCCGTTAGCATCTGATTAAATGACCCAGACCCCTTTTGTTTCTGGTTCTACTGGAATGTAAACAGCAGCAGGCTCCTGCCAGCATGACCTCTCAGGCATGATGCATCATGCTATGTGGAATAAAATGGCGTCCTTAATGTGGCAAAGTGCCAGAATGTCATTCCAGTGTGTCCTGGCCCTGCTTCCAGGGACAGATCCCAGCATAACCCATGGTGGACCTCCATGATCCAGGGACCTTTCTACGGGAACCACTACTGGAGAGGTTTGTGAATGCCCTAGACAGCAAAGTGTACTACAGATTGCACAGAATTTGAAATCAAGTCTAGTGCCCCCACCTTTCAAAAAAAAAAAAAAAAGATACCCAGAACTGCTATGCCCTTTATAATGTTAATACTAGAGTGCAATGGGTGGATAGGTGGGTTTTTACTGTATATTCAGTGTGGAATGTTCCAGATACAAACAAATGTGGGCATTGGTTTCATTACTATGATTTTTCAAATATTCCCAAAATTACTTGTCCTTGCTAAACCAATGTCAAGTCTGAATTTCTTAAAGCAGTAAGTCATGAAGCCATGTAGACAGCATCTGAAAATCAGCAAAACAACACTATTACCTCTTTCACTGGCATCATCTACAAGTACAATTTCTTCCAGCAAGTGTCGTGGCGACCGATTTATCACACTATGGACAGTTCGTAAAAGTGTACTCCAAGCCTCATTGTGAAACACAATGACAACACTTGTTGTAGGAAGGTTGTCTGGATACACCTTTGTTTTACACCTATGGACAGAAAGGTAAATCAAAGAGGTTCATTGATAAATCAACAGTTTTTATAACAATTTTCAAATACAATTTCTGGGTTATAACATTAAAAATACTCCAATAGTAGGATTTAAAATGTGAAAAATGAAAAGATCAAGAGTTTGGAGATTTAAAATAGCAAATAGATATATTTGCACCATAACATCTCTCTCTGTGTTCCAGTTTTGTGGCTCTTTTTAACATACACTGGTGTAAAGGGTTAAGAAAAGCGTTTTTCACTATATTATGTTAAATTGTTCAAACCTACAGTAGAGAGGCAAGGAAAGGATGGAGGACTGAACGGCTCAATGGATTAAGTAATGGAATGGCAAATTTTTCATTTCCAGTGCAAGTCTTGCTCCCTGCTGTGGTCAGCAGTGACCAGATGTTACCATTTGATGGCTGTTCAGCCATGTGCAGTGCATAAATTTAGTTGGTGAGAATAGGATAAAGAAGTGGCAGCCTTGTTAACACCATAGGCAAACCCACAAGATGTGCACTGAAATTATTGTCTCATTTCTTGTACGTCCTTGTATATCTTGTACGTCCCTGTATATATTGATCCTCCTTGTGAATAAGGAGGATCAATCTTCCAAGGATGTTACCGCTAATAACATTAAATTAGATCTATACTCGCTTTAAGAAAAAAAACTTAGTTAAGCAAAAGCTATACAGACTGGGAAGTGAACAGCTTTACAACAGAAAAAAAATCAGATAAATTGAAAGTATATTTGCAAAAAAGTAATTTGTTTGGAATACTGTATGTCTGGAAGAAAGAAAATAATTTAATATAGCTAGCATTATATATTTAGCATTATCCTACTCTAGTAGTTCTTGACATTTGGGGGAAAATGTAATATTTAAAAATACCCTATAAAATTCATGTAAGTTAATTCTGTAGTGAACTTTATTGTAGCTTTTTTAAATAAAGCAAAATTATGTTCATAAACTTTTCAGTAGCAAAAGGTTGCAAGTCACATCTGATGTCCCCACTCTAGGATACAAAAATGTTTTTTTTCCAGTTTTGCATATATTGGACATGCTATAAAAACTAGTTTACAGGCAAAAAAAATGATGTATTTTAATTATTTTTACCTGACTGAAAGTAGGCTAAAGAAATTTTCATATTTGATGTTTTGAAATTTGTATGCAAGACTATAACGTCTCCAAGAGCACAACATACCTTAAAAAGCAAATGGCTAGCCTACAGACTGGATCACTATTTTTCAGCAAGCAATCCCTCACAGAATCAGGTAGAGAAATCAATATACTACACACAATTTCAAAAGAAAATGTTGGAAGGCTTTAAAGCGAAATTCTACTTTAAAAGTGACTACGAATACTTAGCACTTTTTTTTAACTCATATATATTCAGAATCAATGCAAACTATTGTAATATAAGATTATAGTACTGTCAACTTTAGAGAATCAACAAAGCAATGTAGAAATATGAAATCAAAATCAGAAGAGGACAAGGAATATACGTTATTCCTTCCAACAGCCTTCAGGGAACTGTGAGGAGCATTCAGCACGTTTCCTCCAAATTTAAGGACGGGGCAAGCATTACTGGCCAGTGTAAAAGGATAAGGCAATGGGTCTGCATCCTCCTCCCACCCTCATTCAATTTTCAGAAGATAGGATCGCTAAAGGCACTAGTCAAAACTAGTTCTCATACTCTGAGCATAAGTACTACATTTGTGCCTGAACTTTGAGTGGGAGTGAGGTGGTTCCTCCAACTGAGAGCAGAACCCACAAAGTCTTGGGGCATACAAGCTCCAACATGCCTTACTGATGGTGAGCTGAGCCTAAAGAGCATCCTTGTCTGACACCCCCACCCCACCAAAAAAAATGTAGCCCAAAGGTCATCCAAGCCATGCCAATAAGTAGCTTCTATGGAAGGATGTCTTATTTTGGCATTTCAAACAGATGGCACTTAGAAGAATAGCCATTTGTTTTCCAATTCAAGCCCTGCATACCCAATCTTGTGTATGGGACAGGTACAATCTGGCTTTATAATACATTTCTCTGTAACATTAAGCCTGAACAAAGTTATCTGCCACGCAGGAATGAATGTCACAAAATCTCTGGAAAACATTATAGTCATATGATGAAATGGTTATTTACCTTATTGAGATTCTTTGAGATATGCTTTCTATATGTATATGTCAAGGATGGTACTCATGAACCAGTGCACTCAATTTTGGATTTTTTTGGACCAGGAGTGCCTATTGGGGATTGTCCCTTACCTTGAATATCCTTGTGCTCCCAACAAAGGCATAATGGGCAGGGCAACCCCAACAATCCTTTAGTTCCTTCACCAATACAAAATCCAGCTGTTATAAGACATTCTATTAGTGGGAAAGGACAACAGCTTGTGGACAGCACATCTCAAAGAACCAAAGTTAGTATTCTTCTTTGAGTGCTTGTTCACACATACGCCACTGATGGAGGGACTCAGCGATCAAACTTGATAGAGGTGGGTGCTGGGAGTCTAAATGACTATAAAATAGCCCTCCCAAAATGAGCATCACACTGTGATGTTCAATGGAATAAAGTGTGTAAAACCCAAGTTCTGAACTCCAAGTGGCTGCCCTACATACATCTGTTACAAACATATTCCTCAAAGACGCAACTGTGGTATTTTGGGCCTTGGAGTGAGCTGAGTGTCTTTCTGGAAAGGCTACTTAAGCTAAATATTAGCAAAGTCTACTACAACTAGTAATCCAATTAGTCTTCAGGTGGAAACATGTTAACCTTTCATTCTTTCTTCATCAAATACAAATGATCTAGGAAATACCCTAACAGCCTAATCCCATTAAGACTGACAGGGCCCTACGCAGATCTAACTGTTTTTCATTATGATTATGTAGCGCTGGCAGAGTTCTACATTTAATACGGGTATTTTGACTTCTGATGAGCAACTTCCCTCTAACACTGACAATCATCCAGTATCCATACTATAAATTGAATCTGGATCTTATAAATATTAGAACCAGATGCAAAATTCAGCCTTCCTTCTGGGATAGCTGAGACAGCTGAACAGGCAGTTGGATCAGGGGCTGAAATGAGAGGCTCATCGGGTCTGAAAACCAAGACTGCCTTTGCCTAGGTTGGAGCCAGCATTATTTTTGCCGAGTCTTGTTTGATCATTTTGAATACCCTTGGGATTAGGGGAACTGGATTATAAATGCATGTGTAAGGCTGTAAGAAAATCATGGGCTGTGATTTTGTTGAGGAAACTACAAACTGTTGCAACTAAGTGGCATTGCAACTTGGCACATGGAGTCATAATACCACAAATTTGGCAGAGCCACCTCTCTGTCATGGCTTGGTGGGGGCAATGGCAGATGCAGAGGATGGGACTAGTTTCTCCAAAGCATTCACCCCCTCACTGCCCCAGCTCCATATTGAGCAGCACTGCCTGCACTCAGGCCCTTCTGGTGCTTGCCTTGCACTTTGCCCAGGTGAAATTCTACCTGCACCTGGTAGTGTGGGTCAGGGACGCCAAGCAGGAGTGTCTCCTACCCAATTTCAAGGACTTTGCTTTTCACAGCCATCCTTCTGCACTGAGGGACAAGCTGGGGGAGGTCCCAGTGAATGGTGCTGGGTGGGCATTTGGGCTTGTCTCTCCTGCAAGATATAGGGCTGGGAAAGCTTCTAGAGATCTCTGATCTGGGTCTGGCTCTAGGGTGTAAGAGTTTGGGCTCTCACACCACACACTGGGCATGGAGGAGTAGGGGAAGATACTACTCATTTAGTCAGTAACGAAACAAGCGTTCAGGTCTTGGGGCTTTGACTTCAACTTTCAAACAAACAACAACAAAGTCAACTTTCTTACAGCCTTATACATGAAAGCTGATGACCAGGGATCAGGAATGCCCCTGCTATGGACCTGTGATCCTGATCCCCTGCTGAAGAAGACTTGATACTTTCTGTTGTTCAATGTTGATAATATATATGGAGTGACCACAATAAATATTTCTTGAATGACAATGTCCTTTATCAATAAATCATGATTGCTTGTAAACTGTCCGCTGAGGCAATCAAGCAGAACATTCTGAAGACCTGGTAAGCAGACAGCCACTAGATTTAAGTTGTGACCAATACACTTGTTCCACAGCCATACTCCTCTTTATTAGTAAAACATTGCTATTTGTTAATATATGGACAGAGGAGCCTTTAAGAACTGGAAAAAATGGAGCACAAGCATGGTAAGTTGCACTCTGCTCCAGAATGTGTGTGTGTGTAATTGGGCCTCTTCGAAAGATCAGAGACCTTGAACCTATGTGGCCCAGGTAAACCCCCATCTCATGTTGGAGGCATCTGTTGTGAGAGTTTTGAATGGTGGGCATAGAGAAAAAGGAACTTCTCTGGAAGATTTATTGAGATACTTCCACCAATGTACATGAAAACTTCCAGGGGGACCTGCACTCTCTTGTCTAGGTGATGTCTGATGGGCTGATACACTTACTTCAATCATCTTGTATGCAGCAAAGGTGAAGTCTAGCATGCTGACTTATGTAGGTGCAGGACACTATGTGACCTAGAAGCCTGAGGCAAGTTCTCAGCAATGTGTTTATGATGTGTCTGCTGTTGATGATTAAATCCACTATGCCACTGATTCTCTCCTGCGGGAGGTAGGTCCTTGCTGCTGTTGTATCCCAGTAAAGTATTTTTTAAATAGACAACATAAGAATGTTAGCGGGAGTGGGAAAGAATCCGTTGATTATCCTTCATGTGGGAACGAATGATACGGCTAGTTACTCGCTGGACTGTATCAAGGAGGACTATGCCAGACTGGGGAAGAGGCTCAAAGACATCGAGGCTCAGGTGATCTTCAGTGGGATTCTGCCAGTTCCTAGAGCAGGGCGACGAAGGAGTGACAAGATTATGGCGATCAACAGATGGCTTAGGGAGTGGTGTTATAAGGAGGGCTTTGGGATGTACGGTCACTGGGAAGCGTTTACGGATAGACAACTGTTCGCTCAGGATGGACTTCATCTAAGCAAGGAGGAAAATAGAATTCTAGGATGGAGGCTCGCCGACCTCATCAAGAGAGCTTTAAACTAGGAAGTTGGGGGAGATGGTTGGGAGATGTTCGGGAGATCTCCACGCCGGAATATAACCTGGAGAGGAAAGTAAACAAACTGAGAGGGGATACCCTTGCGGTCCCAAGATTTGATCCAAGGAGGAATAGAAGTGGAGTAGAAACCAGAGTAACGGGTGATGCTGGTGGTAAAAGGTCTCTGCACGACGGGGGAAAGAATGTCACTGACACCAAACGCCGAAAATTAAAAGGTCTGTACACTAATGCGAGGAGCCTAGGTAACAAGATGGAGGAACTGGAGTTACTGGTGCAGGAAGTGAAACCGGATATTATAGGGATAACTGAAACCTGGTGGAATAGTACTCATGACTGGAGCACGGTTATTGAAGGCTATGTGCTGTTTAGAAAAGACAGGAAGAAAGGCAAAGGTGGTGGAGTAGCCTTGTACATCAATGATGAAATTAGCTGTAGCGAAATAAGAAGCGATGGAATGGATAAGACAGAGTCTGTCTGGGCAAAAATCACACTGGGTAAAAAAGCAACTAGAGCTTCCCCTGAGATAGTGCTTGGCGTGTGCTACAGACCGCCAGGATCTGATTGGGATATGGATAGAGACCTCTTTAATGTCTTTAATGAAGTAAACACAAAGGGGAAATGTGTGATTATGGGGGACTTCAACTTCCCGGATATAGACTGGAGGACGAGTACTTGCAAGAATAATGGGGTCAGATTTTTCTGGATGTGATAGCGGATGGATTTCTTCATCAAGTAGTTGAAGTACCTACGAGAGGAGATGCCATTTTAGATTTGGTGTTGGTGAGCAGTGAGGACCTCGAAGAAATGATGGTAGGGGACAACCTTGGTTCGAGTGATCATGAGCTGATCCAGTTCAAACTAGATGGAAGGATAAACAAATGTAGATCTGGGATTAGGGTTTTTGACTTCTCGAGGGCTAATTTTAAAGAGTTAAGGAAATTAGTTAGGGAAGTGGATTGGAGGGAGGAATTAATGGATTTAAATGCGGAGGAGGCCTGGAATTACTTTAAGTCACAGCTGCGGAGACTGTCGGAAGCCTGCATCCCCAGAAAGGGGAAAAAAACCATGGGCAGGAGTTGTAGGCCAAACTGGATGAGCAAGCAACTCAGAGAGTGGATTAGACAAAAGCAGAAAGCTTACAGGGAGTGGAAGAAAGGCAGGATCAGTAAGGAAAGCTACCTTGGTGAGGTCAGAACATGTAGGGATAAAGTGAGGAAGGCTAAAAGCCGCATTGAACTGGACCTTGCAAAGGGTATCAAAACCAATAGTAAAAGGTTCTACAGCCACATAAATAAGAAGAAAACAAAGAAAGAAGAAGTGGGGCCGCTATACACTGAGGATGGAATGGAGGTTAAGGATAACCTAGGCATGGCCCAACATCTAAACAAGTACTTAGCTTCAGTTTTTAATAAGACTAGTGAGGAACCTTGCAATGATGGAGGGATGATAAACGGGAATGTGGATATGGAAGTGGATATTACGGCAACTGAGGTAGAGGCCGTACTTGAACAGCTCGATGGGACGAAGTCGGAGGGCCCGGACAATCTCCATCCGAGGATATTAAAGGAACTGGCGCGTGAAATTGCGAGCCCGTTAGCGAGAATTTTTAAGCAATCGATAAACTCGGGGGTTGTGCCGTATGACTGGAGGATTGCTAATGTAGTTCCTATTTTTAAGAAAGGGAATAAAAGTGATCCGGGTAATTATAGGCCTGTTAGCTTGATGTCCGTAGTATGCAAGGTCTTGGAAAAAATTTTAAGGGAGAGAGTAGTTAAGGACATAGAGGTCAATGGTAATTGGGACGAATTGCAACACGGATTTAGTAAAGGTAGATCGTGTCAAACCAATCTGATCTCCTTCTTTGAGAAGATGACGGATTACTTAGATAAAGGAAATGCGGTAGATATAATTTACCTAGATTTCAGTAAAGCGTTCGACACGGTTCCGCACGGGGAACTGTTAGTCAAATTGGAAAAGATGGGAATGAATATGAAAGTCGTAAGGTGGATAAGGAACTGGTTAAAGGGGAAACTCCAGAGGGTCGTATTGAAAGGTGAATTGTCAGGCTGGAAGGAGGTCACTAGTGGAGTCCCTCAAGGATCGGTTTTGGGACCGATCTTATTTAACCTTTTTATTACTGACCTTGGCACAAAGAGCGGGAATGTGCTAATAAAGTTTGCGGATGACACGAAGCTGGGGGGTATTGCTAACATGGAGAAGGACAGGGATACTATTCAGGAAGATCTGAACCACCTTGTAAACTGGAGTAATAGAAATAGGATGAAATACAATATTGAAAAGTGCAAGGTTATGCATTTAGGAATTAATAATAAGAATTTTGAATATACGTTGGGGGCGCAACAGTTGGAAGCGACGGAGGAGGAGAAGGACCTTGGGGTACTGGTTGATAGCAGGATGACTATGAGTCGCCAATGTGATACGGCTGTTAAAAAAGCAAATGCGATTTTGGGATGCATCAGGCGGGGTATTTCCTGCAAGGATAAGGAGGTGTTAGTACCGTTATACAAGGCGTTGGTGAGACCCCATCTGGAATACTGTGTGCAGTTCTGGTGTCCCATGTTCAAGAAGGATGAATTCAAACTGGAACAGGTTCAGAGATGGGCTACAAGGATGATCCGAGGAATGGAAAAACTGCCTTATGAAAGGAGACTCAAAGAGCTTGGCTTGTTTAGCCTGGCCAAAAGGCGGCTGCGGGGGGATATGTTTGCGCTATATAAATATATCAGGGGGGTTAACGTTAGGAAGGGAGAGGAATTATTTAAGTTTAGTACTAATGTAGGCACAAGGACGAATGGGCATAAACTGGATATTAGGAAGTTTAGACTTGAAATTAGACGAAGGTTTCTAACCATTAGGGGAGTGAAGTTCTGGAACAGCCTTCCGAGGGAAGTAGTGGGGGCAAAAGGCTTTCCTGGCTTTAAGACTAAGCTTGATAAGTATATGGAGGGGATGTTATGATAGGATCGTTAATTTGGGCAATTGATCTTGGATTACCACCAGATAGGTCTGCTCAATGGTCTGCGGGGAGATGTTGGGTGGAATGGGAACTGAGTTACTGCAGAGAATTCCTTCTTGGGTGCTGGCTGGTGACTCTTGCCCACATGCTCAGGGTTTAGCTGATCGCCATATTTGGGGTCGGGAAGGAATTTTCCTCCAGGGCGGATTGGCAGGGGCCCTGCAGCGTGGGGCACGGGTGGCTTGCTGGTGGTTTCTCTGCAGCTTGAGGTCTTCAAACCAATTTTGAGGATTTCAATAACTCGGTCCTGGGATAGGGGTTGTTATAAAATTGGATGGGTGGGGTTCTGTGGCCTGCCTTGAGCAGGAGGTCAGACTAGATGATCAGATTGGTCCCTTCTGACCTATGAGAATGGCTATACTGGGTCAGATCAAAGGTCCATCCAGCCCAGTATCGTGTCTGCCGACAGTGGCCAATGCCAGGTGCCCAAGAGGGAGTTAACCTAATAGGTAATGATCAAGTGATCTCTCTCCTGCCATCCATCTCCACCCTCTGACAAACAGAGGCTAGGGACACCATTCCTTACCCATACTAGCTAATAGCCATTAATGGACTTAATAGAATTTGTTTTTCTTCATCAACCCTTAGTCCTAGGGAGGCAAAAGGATGAATAGTCTGCTGAATGGAGCTGATTACCTATTGAGGACATTTTCCTAGGATGAGGCAATGTTGAGATTTGGAGTTGTTAAAACTATGACTCCCTCCAAGGTGAGTTGCTGCTTTACATTAAAACATTTCTTGAACACCCCCAGTGCTGTTGGCAGTCTAAAAGGGAATATCCTTTATCAGGAATTGCCTATGTGAAATGAGAAATATTTTTCTGTGGGGAGGATGGATAGCAAGATGAAGGTCAAGGAGTTGTGCACCAGTCCTGTGGATTCAGGGAGGGGATTATTGAGGTAAGCGTTACAATTCTGGATTTGAGTCTGCAAATGAAGGTCCTGTCAAGTTGAACGCCGTGGTATCAGAAGCACAAACACCACCAACTCTCCTTTTTACATCAGCCGTTTCACATTCAGATTTCCCACAAGTAGTTTCCTATTTGGTACTTAATAAACAATGCAATTTATGATAAAATTCCAGTATATAAGGATTTCTCACCACAGGAAATGGTGTATTGCCACCATAAATACATCCAGCAAATGTCTGGTCAATTTTGTTTTCCTGGTAATGGGATATTCTATTCATAAACTTCTTAATACCATTTTGATGAATATCTAAAGACTTTCCAGAAGTAGAAGTTTCTGTGGCTAAAGCAGGTGGAGTAGCAAAATCTTAGATGAAGTAATGGGATTAGCTTCACTTTCACTGTCACTCATATCATTGTTATCAAAAACTCCATGGTTTGTGGTGATGCTGTCAAAGATTAAGTGGAAAGAGAACGCACAAAAGAAAAATTTTGATGCATACCAGATTTCCCTATTTTTGCTTTTTGACTGAAATAATCTGTCAATAGCTGCACATCACAAAAGTTAAACAAACATTCCTTCGTTCTATTTACATGGGTCACCTACTCAGATGAACAGAAGGTGGACATACTCAAAGAACTTGCACTTACAATTAAAAGTTATCCATGTTCATGTCTAGTAAACAAAAGTTTCCATACACATGATTGTCTTTCCTCAAATCAGCATAATTTATTGTGTCCCTGTTATGTCTCACTATTTCTAGAATGCTCTCTAGATTATGAAGTATCTCCTGTATTTCAATAAGTCAATCAGTAGCCATTCAGTTCTAATTCCTGAGCTTCTAGAATATTCTAGCTTTGTATTTGGCCATACTGCACCTTTCCTCCCAGAACCTTTACAGAATCACAAATCACACAGGCATGGAGCAGCGTGTGGGAACAGGCCCTCCTCCTTGCAGCAAAATAAAATGGACCCATAAGCCATAGCAGGAGGAAGAAAGGGACAGAAAGGGAAGGCTTTCTGAAGAGATATGATGTCAACCCCTCTCATTAGCAAAGAACTTTTTATATTACCTGGAAGCTTTGGCTAAGGATGCATGTGTATGTTTGGGGGGGGGGACTATGAAGGGGATTTTTATTGAGGGTGGTTTATTTACACGCAGGGAGATTATTTACAAGGGCATTTAAGATGGGCTGCTTACTCTGTTGAGGGTGGGAAGAGAAGTCAGGGGGTTAATAGCCTTGATACTTGTGCTGCCATTAAGCCTAGCCTTTAACAAACATCTTTTTCTCTGTGTTGGGGGGAAGACGTAATGACTGAACCCTCTTTTCCCTCCCTACTGAGTTAATGTATGTATGCCTGTCTAGTCAGTTTAGATTGTAGGCTCTGAGGCAGGGACTGTAGTCTTAATTTTTATGTCCTTTGTAAACCACTATGTACATCATTGGCCTGGTATACAAAAAAAAGAGACTACACTTCATTCTAGAAAATTTCAGCTAATCAAGATGCTCAGTTTTCAATTAGTTTACCTTTTTCCTAACAGGTAACATGTAGTAAAATGAATAACCAAGACACCTATGTAGACTTGTGAACACATGGCACCATGATGCAATCAAAAAGGTAGACCGCCTCCTACATCAGGACATTCTTACTGGAATATCTGATTGTGGTCAAACAGGCAGTCAATTGACCAGCTTGCCAAGCCTACATTTCAGCTCTGATATAGGTTAAAGAGGGCCCCAAAGGACTGCTGGGGATGAAAGTTTTGCATTATGTGTCAAGCCCTTTCCTTGCAGAAATGGTCCTCAACCTATGAGCTTCTAAAGTTTCATTACTTATTTAGATTGCTACAGTTCCCCAAACATGCACTTTTAAAATGCAAGTAGACTCTTCCAGCTGCTTTGATCCAAAAAAGGATAAGAGGGTTGCAATATACAAAACAATCAGTGTGACTAGTCTTAGTTACAAGATTACTGATATACAGATTTTATTTTAATATTACACACACTAAGGTTCCCTCTCTCTCCCATCAAAGCAGCTTCTCATCTTCTCCCACACAGAAATCTCCAGCTTCAATTTAACAGCCCTTACACTTCATCCTCCCAACATTTGACCTCTTGTCCCCAAACAAGTGAGAAAGTAACAAGTCGATGATGGTCAGCCAAGATTCTTATATACATCACAGAGAGGATTTTGAGAGTGGCTATAAATGAAAGAGTGAAGACTGTGTGAACCAGTGTAAGAAGAACATTCTATCGATTAAGGAATAGCCCACAAGAAACCATAGACATTGCTGCAGAAGAAAATGTACAAAATGAGCAACCAGACTGGCATTATTGGCACAGTCAAGGATAAGGGAGGTGTTAGATAGGGAGAGATTTAGAAGGCAAGAAAATTACATGGGGTCTTGAAGGAGATGAGAAACTTGAACCTGTGCATCAGAGAAGTGGGAGCCAGTAGAACTCAAAGAGGCATGACACAATCAGAGTAGGAGACAAGAAATGTAACCTCACTTGGATTAACAAAAAGTAATATAGACAAGCTTCTGAGAGTCGTACACTCTTTATCAAGCCACTGAAAACAGTGCAAGATAAAGCAGTATAACAGTGGGGTGTTAATTTAGACCTTGTTTAAATTATGAGATTCTGCAAATCAAAGAAGAATTATGTATCTAAGAAAAAAGGTACTTGTGTGAATTGAAGTTCATTCTCAATAGCTCTGCCTGGACTGAAAAGCTATTAAAAGAGAGGAACTTTAAGCCACTGAGTGTAAGGTCTGATTTGACGGAATTAAATCACTGCATCTATTGCTCAGCCTTGTTCAGTTTTCAGGTCTTGATGAATGGCTTTTCTTTTACCATTTTAATTTCTCAGAGTCATAAAAAAGGACTAACATTTGTATCATTTCAAGATTAGTCATCTGGACCAACAATGGCTAATTTTATATTAAAATCAAACTTTAAAACATTCAGACAAATACAAAACATTGGAGGCACTAATTTGAATCTGTTTACTGACAATTCCTGCAAGCAATCCATCTCAAATACTACCCAAAAGGAACTTACAGGCCAGGGGTCGGCAACCTTTCAGAAGTGGTGTGCTGAGTCTTCATTTATTCACTCTGATTTAAGGTTTCGCATGCCAGTAATACATGTTAATGTTTTTAGAAGGTCTCTTTCTATAAGACTACAATATATAACAAAAACTATCGTTGCATATAAAGTAAATAAGGTTTCTAAAATGTTTAAAAAGCTTCATTTACAATTAAATTAAAATGCAGAGCCCCTCGGACTGGAGGCCAGGACCCAGGCAGCGTGAGTGCCACTGAAAATTAGCTTTGCCATAGGTTGCTTACCCCTGCTACAGGCTAATCTCACTGCAGCATATCACTTGGCATTTAGAGACTCTAGAGACATTACTGGTTCTTTGAATTGTTGTGTGTATTGTATTCACTGTTCAATTTAATCTAAGCGTCATTCTTAAAACCAAAGTGTGTGTGCTACATAAAATATTACATAAATACTTGTTTATTATACATTAGTTTAGTAAAGTTTGCTACAGTTTGTTTCATGGCTTTAAAAACCACGGAAAAAACATTTCTGCAGGTAATACTGTGAAGAGATTCATTTATTGACAAGTCTTGCATGCCTTCTTAACAGGTCTGTTTTACATTCTACAGTGAATTACATACACAAAATGTTGCTAAAATGCTGCTATTGAGGTAGGGATCCTGTCGAAATAACTGTATGTGAACAAGTAATAAAGTACACTCATAATATATATGCACAAGGCAACAGGGATAAAGTTGAATCACACAACCTTAATTCTACAGTTTCCTAACGTCTGCATACTGAACTTTCTAAACTTAATATATTTAACATGTAGGGGGGTTATATGTTGTTTCCAAATGTTTTTTAAACGGAACACACAAATTCTATTATATGAAACCTTAATATTGTCATCTGTATCAACAGATTTTAAATCCTGGATTATTGAGGGACAGACCTCTTACTGGTTGAGCTAAAGCAATGTTTCCCAAACTTGGGACACCGCTTGTGTAGGAAAAGCCCCTGGTGGGCCGGGTTGGTTTGTTTACTTGCCGCGTTCGCAAGTCCGGTCGATCGCGGCTCGCACTAGCCACGGTTCACTGCTCCAGGTCAATGGGAGCTGCTGGAAGCGGCGTGAGCCGAGGGACGTACTGGCTGCCGCTCCCTGCAGTTCCCATTGGCCTGGAGCAGCAAACCGCGGCCAGTGGGCGCCGCGATCGCATGGACCTACAGATGCAGCAGGTAAACAAACCGGCCCGGCCCACCAGGGGCTTTCCCTACACAAGCGGCGTCCCAAGCTTGGGAAACACTGAGCTAGAGGATTAACTATATTAGCTACAAGAAGGAGTAATCTGTTATCCCCTGAAGACCAGCCACTACAGGACATGTAACTGGAGAATAATGTTTTATGCAGGCATGACTGAGCCCCATTTTACAGAGGTATATCCAAGCACAAAGATTTAGCAGACAGAGGCAGTACAGCTAAACGACAAACACGGGTCTGCCAAATTTAAGATCTGGGTTCTTTTCCTGATTCTGTAACCTTTCAGTGGGGGATGAGGTCAATACAGAGTTATGCAGGGCACAGAATTATTAATGGAAGTTAGAAGCTTTGAGTATAGAATTCACGGTCTCCTGGAATACAGCCCAGTGCATGTTCCCCCAGACCAAAAGATATTTTGATAGGTAAAAACAAGAGAAAGGAACAAGAGCATCCATTCGGTTCCCCCCCTCAATTCAGAAGTTTAGTTGTATGGCATGCTAGAGCAGGTTGTTCAAGTGATAAATGCTGATGTTCTAACAGGATGTTAATAGATTCTTAGGAGCAAGCTTCATGCAAGCGACACTAAGGAAAACAGAGATGGGAAATGGTGATTTAGAAGCTTACGACTTAACCCAGTTCTAAAGAATTTACATGGGGACAGTAACAGTTACTTCCCTAACCCCAGGATTATCCCTTAGCCAAATTTCAATGTTGGTGCTAGAGCTGCCCCCCCAGTAATGGAATGTTTTAGGTAGCACATCTATTATAATGCTGTTTATATTGGTGAAAAAAAATTATAAATTGCAAAATCTTTGGTATGGAAATAGAATGGAGCTTAATGGGGACACATATTACAGTTGCAATAAAGTAATTATTTTCCACCGTCCATGAAGTTAAGAGCTCAATTTAAAGTATAATTGCTATAGAAGAAAATCTTATTCTTAACCTGAAAATATGCATTAAATTGTGGTTTAAACTTTCCTGGATTTTGACAGCCTCTTGAAACTTTTACAGATTAGTCCATTATTTAACAATAACCTTGACGCCAGCTGTAGTATTCAGAGACAAACATACCCTAGAAATCACCAAAAGGCAATCCATGCACTGGAATAAAAATTCGCTATTATCCTGTAGAACCAATATGGCTAAAAACAAAATATCAGAGCAAAGTGGGACCATTTAAGGACCACAATTTGCTGGACTTCCTTCAAGCATATACATAACATATAACCACAGTTTTAATGGATGGCAGCATAAAAAAAACATTGCCAAAAAGTATGTATCAGAGCCTTCCACTACTTCTGAAAAGAGCTTCATCTTCAGAGTCTTGGATTGTAGCCATTTATGCTAAACAGGGGTCTTAATTTACACAATTCACATCAAAATCTATCCTTAATCTTTCAACCAGTGACCTGAACGCAGACAAAACCTTCAAAAACGATTCGACCCATTTTAATCCAACCTGCTAAATTCTCTGCCATCATTAGTATTTCATAATTTACCTTACATCAAGAGTATGAAATTTTCCTTTCGTCTTATGTCAAAGATTTGGATAGAAGAAAGGTCGCATAATCTCATGAACCAAGTAGAAATCTTCTTTAAACCCTGGAAACAAAATCCAAAATGGTCCTTAAAACCATTGTGGTTACAGAATTCAAGCAGAATTTCACAAAACGAAAGTGGTAATTTACTATTTTCCTGGCATAACAAATTGCTCCTAGAAAAGCATTTTTTGATAGAAACATAGAAGGATTCTCTTCTCCAAATGGCTGAAACTATACTTTTTAAGCCTCTCTTGCCAAATATATTTCTCATGTTGGAACTATCAAATCTCAATTGAGGAAAACTGAGAATATGACACGGCTCAGACCAAAGCTGGTAATATCAGTGTCTCAGGATGAGACGTTATTTAAAAACTTAAACTTACACTGCTTTGGCTTACAGCGGCAATATTATTTTTAAAGTTTTAGTTTTATTTTTTATAAGAACAACAAGATTTATCCCATCTACTTTTTTTGGGAAACAAATATTAAAACTCACACCAAAAAGAAAACTTAGGCCAGATTCCGCAATAGGCTCAAAATACACTATGTATTTTGTCTAATATGGAAATATCTTCAAAGAGCCACTGCTCTTAATGGTAAAGCCAGATGAAAAAAGCTTTCCAGATTGGAAAAAGTCCTTGATCAGATGCTTTCAGATTTTTAGCATTACTATAGTCATTGTATCAACTGTAATTTTCTCCAGTCCACTTATCAAATAGCAAGGTCAGTATGACTTCAGAGTCTCAGGGTATGTCTACATTCTGAAATTAGGTCGATTTTATAGAAGTCGATCGTTAGAGATAGTTTTTATACAGTCGACTGTGTATGTCCACACTAAGCGCATTAATTTGGCAGAGTGCGTCCTGACTACCATGGCTAACATCAACTTATAATGTGGATAACTGTCCCACAGTCTCCAACTCTCAATGGAATTCTGGGTTAAGCTCCCATTGCCTGATGGGGCAAAAACATTGTCGCGGGTGGTTTTGGGTATGTGTCATCAGTTGTCTCCGTCTCCATGAAAGCAATGGCAGACAATCGTTTCACACTTTTTTTCCATGCAGATGCCATACGATGGCAAGCATACAGCCCGCTCAGCTCAGTCACATCGCTGCTGTTGTGTCCTGGGTGCTTCTGGCAGCAGACAGTGCAGGCAGTCTGTAAACCATCATCCACTGCTTCTGCTGCAACTCTGCTCTCCTGGTGCCATGAATCCACCTCGCTGGTCCTCTCGTCATTTGGTATAAATATCTATTCTCGTGGCATCCGTCATCATCCACCGATTCCGCTGCAACTCTGCTTTCCTGCTCTCCTTCAGACGCCATGCCATAGCAAGCATGGAGCCTGCTCAGCTCACCGCTGCTGTTGTGAGAATTGTCAACACCTCGTGCATTAGCCTGCAATATGTGCAGAACCAGAACCTGCAAAAGCAGGCAAGGAGGTGACGACAGCGCGATCATGATGGTTATGAGGACATGGACACACTTTTCTCAAAGCATAGCCCTTGGTAATTTGGACAGTATGGTGGTAATAGTGCAGGTTCATGCCATGGAATGCTAGTTCTGGGCCTGGGAAACAAGCACAGACTGGTGGGACCGCATAGTGTTGCAGGTCTGGGATGATTCCTAGGGGCTGTGAAAGTTTCGCATGTGTAAGGGCACTTTCATGTAATGCTGTGACTTGCTTTCCCCTGCCCTGAAGTGCAAGAATACCAAGATGAGAGCAGCCCTCACAGTTCACAAGTGAGTGGTAATAGCTCTCTAGAAGCTTGCAAAGCCAGATAGCTACCGGTCAGTTGGGAATCAATTTGAAGTGGGTAAATCTACTGGGGGGAGGAGGGGGCTGCTGTGATCCAAGTAACCAACACAATCACTGAGCTGCTGCTATCAAGGGTAGTGACTCTGGGAAATGTGCAGCTCACAGTGGATGGCTTTGCTGCAAAGGGATTCCCTAACTGTGGTGGGGCGATAGAAGAAATGCATCTCTGTCTTGGGACCGGACCACCTTGGCAGTCAGTATGTAAACCGCAAGGGGTACTTTCCAATGGTGCTGCAAGCACTGGTGGATCACAAGGGACGTTTCACCGACATCCATGTGGGATGGCAGGGAAAGGTACATGACGCTCGCATCTTCAGGAACTCTGGTCTGTTTGAACAGCTGCAGGAAGGGACTTACTTCCCAGACCAGAAAATAACCATTGGGAATGTTGAAATGGCTAAAGTTATCCTTGGGGACCCAGACTACCCCTTAATTCCATGGCTCATGAAGCCATACACAGGCACTGGACAGTAGTAAGGAGCAGATCAACTATAGGCTGAGCAAGTGCAGAATGGTGGGAGAATGTGCATTTGGACATTTAAAAGCGCACTGATGCAGTTTACTGACTCGGTTAGACCTCTGCGAAACCAATATTCCAATTGTTGCTGCTGCTTGCTGTGTTCTCACAATATCTGTGGGAGTAAGGGGAAAATGTTTATGGCGGGGTGGGAGGTTGAGGCAAATCGCCTGGCCCCTGATTACACGCAGCCAGACACCAGGGCAATTAGAAGAGCACATCAGGGCACGCTGCGCATCAGAGAAGCTCTGAAAACCAGTTTCATGACTGGCCAGGCTACAGTGTGACAATTCTGTTTGTTTCTTCTTGATGAAAACCCGCCCCCTTGGTTTACTCTACTTCCCTGTAAGCTAACTGCCCTCCCCCCTTCGGTCATCTCTTGCAGAGGCAATAGAGTCAGTATTGTTTCAAAATCATGCATTCTTTATTACTTCATCACACAAATGGGGTGATAACTGCCAAGGTAGCCAATGAGGGGTGGGTGAGGAGGGAAGCATAGGGTGGGGTGCTGGATGAGAGTAGAAGGGAAGGACAAAGCCACACTGCACTTCAAAACTTCCAGCCTTCTGTTGCTTGGGCAGTCCTCTGGGGTGGAGCAGTTGGGTGCCTGGAGCCGCCACTTCCCTCCCCCCGCATTCTTGGGCATCTGGGTGACGAGGCTATGGAACTTGGGGAGGAGGGCAGGCGGTTACATAGGGGCTAAAGCAGTGGTCTGTGCTGCTGCTGCATTTCCTGCAGCTCCACCAGATGCCAGAGCATATCGATCTGATCCCCCAGTAGCCTCAGCATTGCATCCTGTCTTGTCTCATCGCGCTGCTGCCATCTCTTCTCTTGCTCCTGCGAGCTCTCATCTTGTTTGTCCCTTCTGTCCTCATGTTCATTTTCTGCTTCCTGGACTCTGACACTGTTTGCCCCACATTCTGTGGAGCTCTTTCAGTGCGGGAGGACTGCATGAGCTCAGAGAACACTTCATCGCGAGTGTGGCTTTTCTGGCTTCTTATCTGCGCTAGCCTCTGGGCTGGAGATGATAGGAGGAGCATTGCAACATTTGCAGCTGCGGAAGGGGGAAAAAAGGGAGAGTAGCATTTAAAAAGACATATTTTGGAGAACAATGGGTAGACTCTTTCACGGTGAACCAAGCTGTTAATGTTACATAGCAAATGTGCTTTCAGTATAAGGTTGCATTTTGCCTTTTATATTGAGAGCCTGCCAGTCTGGTGTTAGAGATCACATGCAGGGCCGGGCAACAGAATTCAGCTTGCAGGCAGCCATGGTAAGCCACAGTCTTTCAGCTTCAACCTTCAGAACATGTGGGAATGGTTTCAAATAGCAGCACCTTCCTTTCCCATACCAAGCACCCATTGGGTTGGCCATTTAAAAGGAGGGGCTATACTGGCCACGAATGCATTGCAAGTCTTCAGGGCAAACCAATCATTAAACCTGCTTGCTTTTAAACCATGCATTACATTTACAAAGGTACACTCACCACGGGTGCCTTATCTGGCTTCATAGTCCGTGAGCCTGGGTTGGGAGGGTATTGGCTTCAGGGTGATAAACAGTTCCTGGCTGTCGGAGAGAATGGTTTCTCCACTTGCATACTGTGCGATATCCTCCTCATCCCCATTGCATGAGACTTCCCCCTTTCAGGTGTCCACAGACAGGGGTGGGGTAGTGGCAGTGGCCCCCTAGAAAGCTCATAATAGAAGTTACATGTCTGAGGTTCTGCCCTGGAGCGGCCATTTGTCTCTTTGGCAGGCTTGCCTGAGCTCCCTAATTTTCACACAGCACTGCTGCGGATCCCTATTGTAGCCTCTGTCCATCATGCCCTTAGAGATTTTTTCAAGTGTTTAATTTCAGTTACTGGAACGGAGTTCTGACAGCATGGATTCATCTCCCCGAACAGTGATCAGATGCAATACCTCCTGTTTGGTCCATGCTGGAGCTCTTTTGCGATTCTGGGACTCCATGGTCACCTGTGCTGATCAGCTCGCCACACTGGCCAAACAGGAAATAACATTCAAAAGTTCCCAGGGCTTTTTCTTGTCTACCTGCCAGTGCATCTGAGTTGAGAGCTACAAGTACTCCTGTTCTTTTTGCTGTCCAGAGCAGTCACAATGGAGCACTCTGGGATAGCTCCCGGAGGTCAATACCGTTGAATCACGTCCACACTTCTCCAAACTCGACTCGGTGATGTCGATTTCAGAGCTAATCCCCTCATTGGGGAGGAGTACAGAAACTGATTTTAAGAGCCCTTTAAATCGACAAAAATGGCTTTGTCATGTGGACGGGTCCAGGGTTAGATCGATCTAACGCTGCTAAATTCAACCTAAACTCGTAGTGTAGAGCTTAGCTGGCTGAACTTTCAAACTAGCAATGAAGGAGTATCCATTGCTTTTTCCTAAACTCGGTGTAAAGCCTTCTAAAAACCTTCATGATGACAGCACTATTTAGAGCTGATGGGAAAGAATGTTAGGCTTTTAGTTCCTTCTCTGAATGATCTCCTTTTACATTATTAGAATCTAAATAGAACAATTAAATATGTCCTGAAAGTATACAAAAATTCTGGTAATTTATGGATCTAATCAAGTCTCTATGCCCAATTAGTATACTGTGGCATATGTAATCAACAAATCAGGTATCGTAAGTGGCCGAGACATCTCCATATTCTGTCTGAATACACATGTATTTATATTATAGTCTTGACACAAGGATTTGTGGTGCTGTCTTAAATCATTCAGAAGATAAATTGATGGAGTTATGGAATGAGGGATAAGCGTGCAGCTTCAGAACACTCAAGTGCAGGGGAAAGTCTAAATTATTTAAAATGCGGTCTGGAAAAAAGTACCTTTACATATTCTCTGATATGCTAACTTATCAGTCTTGGTTTCAATACACCTACTTATGCAACTTAAGTCAGGAAAAATAAAGTTTGAGAAAAGCATACAAGTCTGATTCTATCTCTGCCAACTTAAATTATGATTCAAACAAGCAGTTTCTAATATACAGCAACTGCTAACAGAGGCAAATCAATTTAAGATTTGAAAAGTTAACTTTAGTATGATCTCATGTGTAAGTATATTATATTTTGGGCAGGTCTACACTTGCAATACTTCAGCTGCACCGTTGAAGCTCTTCAGAGAAAATGCTACAATGCCAATGGGAGATCTCCTCCCATCAGAGTAGTTAATCCACCTCCATAAGAAGCTCTTCCATCAACAGTGCTGTCTAGACTGCGGGTTAGGTTTGTAGAACTGTCACTTAGGTGTGTGGATTTTCCATACTCAGAGTGATGTAATTATACCGATGTAAGTTTACAGTGTAGACCTGGCCTTCATATTGTCAGACAGACATGCAGGAAGTTTTATAAGGTAACTTCTTGTAAATCAGATTTCAGCAGAGCAAATGAAATACATTATATTAGGCCTTTTGAAAATGTCCCTTGTACTCAAGTCCCAGGTTAAAAATAGTCCTGTGCAGGTCAAGGTGATAAGAGAGAAAGAAGCCATTCCCACAGTGAACTCACATAAAGCAGTCTTACACAAAGCTGAAAATTCTGCAATTCCATCTTTTTGGCAATATTCTGTAGAATCTCAGTTAAAAAAAATATTTTCTAGTCTCTCTTGTTTGTGAAGGTAATCTTGAAAACGTGAACTGAGTGTACACCAATGCAGTGTTTTCTGCAAAGACCCTGCAATAATATCCGAGTTGTAAACTGCCCCACTCACTGCAATGGTTTAGTTCAATCTTCAAATAAATCTGCATATCAATTATTTTACTGCTGGCAACTGGCACAAATATTTACCATTTATAGTGCAGTAGCACCAAAAGGCCAATATCTCATTGTGCTAAGTGTTATACAAAATACGGTGTCAATTCCTGCCTCAAAGAGCAGATATCCCCAGCTGAACTGCTTATCCTACAATTCCAAACGGCCTCCCTCCTCCTTAGGAACTAAAATCTCTAATTGTACACTATACAGCTGCCATAACTTCCATCTAATCCAGAAAAAAGCTAGTTACTTACCTGTAATTGTAACTGTTGTTCTTTGAGATGTGGGCAAAGACCTGTAACTCAGGTGTGTGCGTGCCCAGCGCACCAAAGTCAGAGAATTTTGCCTAGCAGAACCCATAAGTGTGGTGCTGGCATCCCTCCCTTCACAGCCCCTGCCATGGTTATATAAGGGCAGCATCACCCTGGCTCCCATCAGTTCCTTCTCAACCGAGGACTGCTGTGGAATCAGGCCCTTCTGAAGAGTGCTGGAGCAGCTACAGTCTGGGACTACTTGGCCAAACTCAAATTACTAACCAAGGCTTGATAATTCAAACTGCAGTACAGAGCCAAGAATTAGGAACACAATTTTTACAAAGACAGATTGCATAAAATTACTTCAGGCAGAGTTAGGAATAAAACAGGTCTCGAATACAACATCCAAATTTTATGCACTGAACTACACTGCCCTACAGATTGAACACGTCAAAAAGACATGTTTTGTGTATACATTAGACACTTGTTAGAAACAACATATCAGTGTCCTTTTGCTATGTTGATCCTAAGCAGCTATTGCTGTTATGGGGAATGTCTGATCAAAGATGCCTGAAGAGTGTTTTGGAAGAGGTGGGGCAGCCACAATGTGTGTGGAGGGGTGAGGAGGGGGGAGAGAAGGAGATTTGGGGTGTGGGGCATGGGGGAACCCCAAGATTGTGGGGAATTAGACTGGGGAACCCTGGGTTTGGCAGGGGAGCCCCTCAGTGAGCAGGGCTGGTGCAAGGAAGTTTCGCACCCTAGACAAAACTTCCACCTTGCACTCCCTCCCCCAGCCCTGCAGCAGCTCCCCGTCCCTCCCCTCGGCCCTGAGGCGCCCCCCCCGCAGCAGCTCCCCCCTGCCCTGAGGCACCCCCTCCCATAGCACCTCCCCACCCCAGCTCACCTCTGCTCCGCGTCCTCCCTGAGCACACCGCTCCCACTAATTGTCCTCCCCTCCCAGGCTTGCGGCACCAGGAAGGCGGGAGAATTAGAGCGGGAGCGGTGTGCTTGGGGAGGACGTGGAGCAGAGGTGAGCTGGGGCGGGGAGCCCTGTGGTAGCTCCCCCCCCCCCGCCCTGAGGCACCCCCGTGACAGCTTCCCATCCCCCTGGCCCGGGCAGCCATGCGGCACCTCCCCACCCCAGCTCTCCTCTGTTCCGCATCCTCCCTGAGCATGCCGTCCCCACTCTAATTCTCCTCCCAGGCTTGCAGGGCCAAACAGCTGATTGGACGCGGGAGAAGTGGAGCAGCGACCGCGCGGTCGGGGAGGAACCGCTGTAAAAAAAAAATAAATAAAAAGTGGGGGCACCGCTTTTTGGCACTCCCAAATCTTGGTGCCCTAGGCAACCGCCTAGTTTGCCTTAATGGTAGCACCGGCCCTGCCAGTGAGCAAAAACGGCTGAGTGAACCCAGCTGCCAGGAACAGCTTCATGCTCCAGTCTGGCAAGGAATGGACGGCTGGGGAAAGCACCATATGCAGCCTGCAATGGGGGTGGACGCAAAGGGGAGAAAAATGGCTCCTAGCAACTACAGAAGAGATGGGGGCGGGGGGGAATGCAATAGGTCAGTGCCTTGGGGATTCAGGTCTCCTGACCACCCACTGCAAAATAGTGCGCGCACATCCCACCACCAGCAACCAAGATGGAGGGGACAACTCAGTGCACCGGAGGAAGAAGATCCTCAATATGCCACACAGCAAAATAGCGCAAGAAACAACAATCCACCACCACACACACCGTACCCCTGCAAGCCAGATGCTAAGGAAGGGAGGACGAAACCTTCCAGCTGTGCCTCTGCTGCTCCCTAAAGCCTAGTTCCCCCCCCTCCCCCTCCAGTGGTCAATACCGTACCAGAAACGATGAGGCAAATTAGAAGTAATTGTGTAAAGTTCTCAGACATTTTAGCAATATTCCAGCAGAAATTAAAGCTTCAAGTTCCATTCCAATTTTTACTCCTGGGGGAATTTTGCACCACTGCACAACAAAGAATTTTGCACAAATTAATGTTGGATGTGCAGAATTTCCTTCCCTCCTCCCCTAGAAATGGGCTGCAGAGATGCTGGCTGCCACTAGAGGCCGCTGGACCCAGCAGAGCCCAGTTCACATATAGGAAAAAAAGAAAAAAAGGCCAAGGGGGCGGAGGAACTACTGGAGGGTTCCCAGCAGCTGCAGTTCCTAGCACACCCTGGTAAGGAAGAAGGTGGCAGGGCGCAGGAAACTACGTGCTGGCCTGGGACGGAGCATCAAGTTATTTCTCGCTCTGGATCTCTGGACTCTAGGAGGGTAGGGGTTGTGAGTGTCTGGTCTAGGGGAGGAAGACACACAGTGAGAGTGTCTGGGCTGGGGGGGGAGGCCTGCAGCTGGACTCTAGGGGAGTGTGGGGTGAGAGTGTCTGGCCCCCTGGCTGAGCTCGGGGGGGGGGGGGAGGGGGAAAGGGGCAGGGAAACAGGAACTGGGTTGTGGTAGAGGTTTCTTTAACACTATTCCTGCGGGAATTTCTGCATGTGACTATTGTTACAGACATACTTGCTAGCAGGTATTTTTAAATAAATTGCCAAAATAATTGAAATTGGCATGATTATATAGTATTATTTTGACAAATAAAATGGGCAGAATTTTGCAGAATTTTAAAATACTGTGTGCAGAATTTTTAATGTTTTGGTGCAAAATTCTCCCAGGATTAACTATTTCACAAGCAAATGACAGCTACTATTTTTAAATTTTATCTTTATTAGGTATTTTATGCTACAAATTTCAAATCTGAAATGGTGTGTAAAAATATATAAGAACACTGGGAAAAAATGTGACTGCTTTAAACTCTTTCCAAACTCACTCATATTTTTAAAATACTACAACCATCATTATTGTACAAAAACATCCAGATACAGAGACCAATACAAAATCAGTTAAAGCAAAATGAGTCTAGTTACTGCACAAGATACATAACTTTACATGTTTAATTCAAAATTCACTGTCCTTTCATTATAAGTTTCTACCATGCTGACATTTTAATTTAAAATTTGTTTGCATTTCCTTTTGTTTTATGTTTGTACCAGCACAGTAAAAAGGCCTACGTGACAGCTTATTACATCCACAACATAGTACCATACGTTTGCATGTGTCATTATGGGGTCCTTAATCACCTTATCACACTTCTGTAGCATCACAACATGAATGCAAAATGAGTTATTTTTAAAAAGTAGTTCGCAGAAATGCCTATGAATATCCAGAAAAACTTAAAGGATTAACAAGGTTACATAATACACTACAAAGTCCAGTAGTCCACAGCAAAATACAGAACCTTAAGCAAAAAAGCCCACATGTGCCATACTAATTATGCAATTCCACGCAAGGAAGAGAAATTCCTTTTAAATTCTGTAGGTCAAAATATGCTTTTAAGTCTGCTATTTGCTTGCCTTATTGTCCTAGTTTGCATAACTAAAAAGCTATCTTGCCTTTTATTGATTAATTTAGATTGGCTTTACTCTACAAGATGTGACTTACAAATGGCTAAGTAACTAGTCTTACACCTGCATACAGTTCATTTAATTTCTCATCTTTGCACTTAACTATAAAAGTAATTGCACCCTCAAAACTGGTATAATTAAAGACAATTTTTCAAAGCAATTGTGAGGTCAGTAAGCACAAAAAAAGTTGTTCTATTTTACTTTTCTTGTGAATCTCAAAGCACAACATGATTTAAGAATTGACTGAAGTTCTGTTCCAGCTCAACTTCCAAATGAGGCAACTGTTTCTGAATTTTTCTCTTCAGCAAGGAAGCTCTAGAAACCAGCATATCAAACTTAGACCAAAGAAAAGCAACTGTAGATTATACGCCCTCAACAATAATCTCAAGAAAAACTTCTGAGCCCCTTACAACTAAAACCTATCTGGAATATTAGTCTTATACACTGTACCACAAAGACTCTCCCTATTCCAAATAGCTTATGCTATCAGGGCTAGAGCTTACACATGAATCCAAATAGCTGGAACCATATGCCTGGGACAGATCCATTTACAAGAGACAGCCATAAGGGTATAAGTGACACACGGCGGAGAGAAGAAAGGAGGATACAATTAAATACATGCAAACTTATATACACATATACACCTCTACCCTGATGTAACGCAATCCGATATAAGGCGGGTTCGCATACAAGGCAGTAAAGCTCTAACACACTGCTCAGAGAAGTGTGTTAAGGGTGCCGGGCCAGGCTGGGGCCAAGGGGTTTGAGAAGGGGCAAAGGGTCTCAGAGGCAGTCAGTGGCTTCCCCCCACCCCAGGGTCTGGGGGGCAGCAGCTGTGGGGGCCTGCAGTCCCAGAGTGGCCCAGGGGATTAGCGGCGGGGGGGGGGGAGATGGGGGACGGGCCCAGAGGAGCCTGCTCTGCTTCCCTCACCTCAGCTATGTCGCTTGGGGGAGGGAGCTTAGGGAATGGGATCCCCCCCCACACTCACCAGCAGCAGCAGAAGCAGAGCAGCCTGGCCCAAGCCCACTCCACTCTGCCAGCTCCCAGCCGCAGCACTCCGCTTCCCGTCGCAGGTGAGTATTGCGGGGGGCGGGGGAGGGCATCCTTTCCCCAACCTCTCCGCACTCACCTGCGGTGGGAAGCAGAGCGACATGGCCCCAGCTCACTCCGCTTTCCTTGCCCTGACCCCAGCCATGTAGCTGGGGGGCCGCTGGGGAAAGGTCCTGCACTCACCTGCCTGGCGGGAAGTGGAGCGTCACAGCTGGGAGCTAGCAGAGTGGAGCTGGCTGGGGCTGGGCTGCTCTGCTTCCCGTGAGTGAGGGGAGGTTGGGGAAAGGATACCTTCCACACTCACCTGCAGTGGGAAGTAGAGCGACACGGCCCCAGCCCACTCCACTCCCCTAGCTCCCAGCCGTGGCGCTAGGAAGGTGAGCGCAGGACCTTTCCCCAGCCGCCTCCCAGCGACATGGCTGGGGCCGGAACAAGGAAAGCGGAGTGGGCTGGGGCCGCGTCGCTCCGCTTCCCAACACAGGTGAGTGCAGGGGGGCATCCTTTCCCCAACCTCCCCGCTCTTACCTGCAGTGAAAAGCAGAGTGCCACAGCTGTGGCGGAGTGGAGCGGCTTGGGGTCAGGTTGCTCTGCTTCCTGCTGCTGCCGGTGAGTGCCTGTCAGGGGGTAAAGGGGGGGTGGACGGGTTGGAGCAGTCGGGTCTCTGGAGGGGTGGTCAGAGAACAAGGAACGGGAGGGGTGGGTGCAAAGCAAGTTTGATATAACATGGTCTCACCTATAATGTGGAGAGATTTTTTTTGTTTCCTGATGACTGCGTTATATCGGGGTAGAGGTGTACATGAAAGAGAATAATCTGTGCCACTTTCAAGAAGAAATTGGGTCTTGCTTTATACTCCTAGATCATACTTAAAATTATATTACTATTTGACTAAGTAAACAAATAACTGCAGTGTTTAACACGAAGGAATTAATCCAAAAGTAAATTCATAACCCACTTCAAAATTTATTTAAAGTTAATTATGAACCCATATCATTCAAACCAGATCTAGCTTAATACAAAGTCTTAAAGTTGATCACATTACTCTTATAGAAAACATACCACCATCTCCAATATTACATACTACATCAAAAGTAACTTGAGGAGTATTATTTTTGAAATATAGAACTAGAACTTCCCAGAGAAAAGTGGTCACTGATTACATGCTTTAGAGTAGCAGGATGGAAGGGGGAATAGATCAGTCTAGCAGCTGGACCTTGAATCAGCAGCAGCCCCAGAGGAGCTTCCAGAGAAAAGGGTTCAATGATTCATTGAAAAGAATGCAGGCAGCTGACTGGGAAAATAAGGTTATTTCTTGAACTCTGCCCACCTGAAAGTCCCTCCACTCAAGTGGTCAGGGAAAACTCCAAGAGAGACATCTTAAAGAAGTTATAATTTTATTTAAAAAAGAACAGGAGTACTTGTGGCACCTTAGAGATGAACAAATTTATTACAGCATAAGCTTTCGTGAGCTACAGCCCACTTCTTCGGATGCACAGAATGGAACACAGAGACAGGAAATATTTATACATACAGAGAACATGAAAAGGTGGAAGTATGCATACCAACAGGAAGAGTCTAATCAATTGAGATGAGCTATCATCAGCAGGAGAAAAAAAACTTTTGAAGTGATAATTGAGATGACCCATAGAAGGTGTGAGGAGAACTTAACATAGGGAAATAGATTCAATCAGTGTAAAGACCCAACCATTGCCAGTCTCTGTTTAAACCTAAGTTAATTGTATCTAATTTGCATATTAATTCGAGTTCAGCAGTCTCTCTTTGGAGTTTGTTTTTGAAGTTTTTTTGTTGCAAAATTGCCACCTTCAAGTCTGTCACTGAATGGTTAGAGAGGTTGAAGTGTTCTCCCACTGGTTTTTGAATGTTATGATTCCTGATGTCAGATGTGTGTCCATTTATTCTTTTGCATAGAGACTGTCTGGTTTGGCCAATGTACAGTTTTCATGTTCTTTGTTTGTATAAATAAGTACTCCTGTTCTTTCTGTGGATACAGACTAACACGGCTGTTACTCTGAAACTGAATTTTATTTCAGTTAGTTACTGTTAACTAAAAAATGAATCTGAAAGGGTCAATACCATGCAAGCAACTTCAAATGTAATAAAACCAGATGGACACTAGAGAACTATATGGAACCTAAATAAAAATATGTATCAATTACATTAGGTAAAGTTATTTCAAGTATACTATTTCTTGTTAAATGTTTTTCCCTATATAAGTGAAGAATTTAGTTTGGTTCATTATAAACATGAGATCTCGGAATTCTTCAAATAAGTAATTTTCTCTTGAGATTTACCAGCCCTGATCAAAATATCTTTATTTTCTAGGGTAGAATGATTTAAATGAATTTTAATCATATCTCACTCTCACATTAAAATGTTGATTTGCAACCAAATATAGCCTTTATAATAAATTTGGTACTACTATTTGATAACCAGGAGGATACACTATATCTATACAAAATTACTAAAGAAATTATCTAGCTTAATATCCATTTATTCAAATACTTAATTTTTACATTAAGTTAGAAAATGGTCAGTGATGATTTTTTACTTATTCAATTAATTTTTACTCATGGTTGGTGCCACACTGCTTTTGGATGGAAAAATTCAATTAAGAATGCACAAAAACAGCATTCTAAATTAGTACAACAAAATGACATTAAATGTCATTAAATGTGCTGGATACATAAGAAAATCAAAACATTTTGTATTTAAAAACGGGTTTATTAAACAAAGAAAGTATTATATGTAGTTTAGCAAACTACAATGATTGGTTTTTGATCATCATGTCCTTCAAGATTTTAGAAAAGACAGTTACCTTTCTGTAAGTGGTATTCTTCGAAATGTGTTGCTACTGTCCATTCTATATTAGGTGTGTACGCTCGCAATATGCTTCAGTGCTGCAAGTTTTTCCCTGAGCAGTATTCATAGGGGACCAGCTCTGGCGCCCCCTGGAATGGCATCCACATGGCGCGGTATAAGGGGCGCCACCGGCACCCTCCAACCTCAGTTCCTTCTTGATGGAAACTTGGAGTGGAGAAGGAGGGCGGGTCATGGAATGGGCATGAGCAACACATCTCAAAGAACACCAGTTATGGAAAAGATAACTCTCTTTTCTTCTTTGAGTGCTTGCTCGTGTCCATTCCAAGTTAGGTGACTCCAAAGCAGTATCCCTAGAGGTGGGTAGGAGTTCATGGATGTGTAAATTGCAACACAGCTCTGCTGAACCCAGCATCGTTCCTGGCCTGCTGAGTGATGGCATAATTAGCAGAAAACGTGTGGACAGAGGACCACATTGCGGCTTTACAGATGTCCTAGATAGGGATGTGCACCAGGAAGGCTACCAAAGACACCGGCGCTCTTGTAGTGGGCTCTGACAATCGGCAGCAGTGGAACCCTCGCCAAGGCCATAACAGGTGCTCATGCATGAGGTAATCCAATTGGAAATCCTCTGTGAGGACACCGGATGACCCATCATCCTATCTGCTGCAGAGATGAAGAGCAAGATCCATTTACAGAAAGGCTTGGTACCCTCCAAGTAAAAAGCCAAGGTCCCTCAGGTGTCCAGGGCATGAAGATGGTCTTCACTGGTCTTGTGCGGTTTGGGACAGAACATCAGGAGGAAGATGTTCATATGGAAGATGGAGACCACCTTTGGCAGGAAGGCCAGGTGGGGCCGCTACTGAACCTTATCCTTGCAGAGGACTGTGTACAGAGGCTAGGAGATCAAGGCTTTAATTTCAGAGACTTGTCTCACTGATGTCACCGCCACCAGGAATGTGACCTTCCATGACGGGGGGGAAAAGGAGCAGGAAACCAGCATCTCAAAGGGTGGGCCTGTAAGCCTAGAGAGGACCAAGTTAAGATCCTGCTGCGGGATGGGAGCCCGTACCTGCGTGAAAAGTCTCAAGCCCTCTCAGGAACATGTGAAAACACTGTCTGTCCTTGGATCAGCAGGTAAAAAGTGGAGATGGCCACAAGATGCGCTCTAATGGAAGTGTGCGCCAGGCCCTGGTTTCTCAAATGGAGCAGGTAGTCCAGGTCAGCCTGTAGGGAGGAACACAAGGGAGAGATGCCCCATTTGGACACCCAGTGGGAAAACCTCATCCACTTGGCCAGGTAAGTCAGTCTAGTTGAGGGCTTCCTATTTTCCAGGAAGACCTATTGGACCCCATATGAACAGGTTCGCGCCTCCAGGTTCAGCCACACAGCATCCACATCAAGATGTGAAGGGACCTGAAGTCAGGGCTGGTGCAAGGATGTTTCGCGCCCTAGGCAAAACTTCCACCTTGTGCCGTCTCCCCTACCCCCACAGCAGCTCCCCCACTCCGCCCTGAGGCGTTCCCATTGCGGTAGCTCCCCACCCCCCACCCTGAGGCACCCCGCCTGGCCCCCCATCTCACCCCTGCTCTGTCTCCACCCCGAGCATGCCGTCGCTGCTTCACTTCTCCCGCCTCCCAGGCTTGCGGCGCCAATCGCAAGCCTGGGAGGTGGGAGAAGTGAAGCAGCCACGGCGTGCTCGGGGAGGAGGCGGGGCAGGGGTGAGCTGGGATGGGGAGCTCCCCTGCATGCACCCCCCCACTTGCTGCAGATGGCCCTCCCCACGCTCCCTTGCCCCAGCTCCCTCCGCCTAAATGCTGGCGGCGACTGGGGCGGCCGAAGATCCTGCCGCCGCGGTTGCTGCTGAAGAAAATGGCGCCCCCCAAATCCCAGTGCCCTAGGCGACCACCTAGGTCACCTAAATGGTTGCACTGACCCTGCCTGAAGTTGGGGTGTAACAGTTGACCTTGGTCCTGTAACAACAAGTCCAGTCACTTGGCCAGGGTCCACGGAGGGGCTGCTGTCAGGTTCATGAGCTTGCCGAACCAGTGCTGGCCAGGCTTCACAGGGGCGATCATGACAACGTGCACCTTGTCTCTCTTGATCTTTGCCAAGGCACTGCTGAGAATCTGAGGGAATGCATACATCAGGCTCCCTAACCACGAGAGGAGGGAGGCATCAGAGGGAGCCCTTGCTCAGACCTTGCCAAAAACAAAATTTCCCTGTTCTGTCTCCCCACTCGGGGAGTTCCTCACCTTTGGAAGATCATGCAGGCTACCTCTGGATGGAGCGACCACTTGTGATGAGAGGAGAAGAGCCTGTTGAGCTGGTCCGCCAGTGTATTCCTGATGCCGGGAAGATGACACGCTTCCAGGCAGATTTTGTGGCTGATGCAGAGGTCCCAGAGATAGAGTGCCTCCTGACAGAGGGCCGACGAGCACACTCCCCCTTGCCTGTTGATGTAGAACATCGAGACTGTATTATCAGTCAGGACTCTTAACTCCTTGCCTGAGAGGTGAAGCAGGAAGATTCCGCACGCCAGCTGGACTGCTCGGAACTCTGACGCTTAACATACAACCACGCCTCCTTCGGGTACCACATCCCTGAAACTGGAGGACACCCAGATGCGCACCTCAGCTAAGGTCCGAGGCGTCCGACATGAACTCAATGGAGTGATGAGCGTTGTTGAACAGAACCCCCTCCTAGGACTGTCCTGCAGTCGGTCCACCATCATAGAGAGGTAAGTATCACCTGGGGAATGGTAACTATCTTTTCCAGGGAGTCTTGGGTCTGGGAATAGACTGTTCCCAGCCACTGTTGCAGGGGCCGCATCTGGAGCCTGGCATGGTGGACCACATAAGTGCACCTGCCACGTGGCCCAGCAGGTGCAGACAGACCCTGGCTGTAGTCAGATGGAATGCAGAGACTTCCGCAATGAGGTTCATCAACATGTGGAACCTTTCCAGTGGAAGGAGTGCTCTGGCGCAGGTCGAGCCAAGGACCGCTCCAATGAGCTCTATCCTCCGCACTGGCACGAACGCTGACTTTTTGTCGTTTACAAGTAGGCCCAGAGAGCGGCACGTGACTTGAAGTACAACAACATCCCTTGGGACTGAAGACCATGGGGCTGCCCTTGACAAGCTAGTCGTTGAGGTACAGGTAGGTCTGGATACCAGGCGCCTGAAGTAAGCTGCTACCACCGACACATTTGGTAAACAACCTCGGTGCTGTCGCCAGGCCAAATGGGAGAACAGGCAGTAGTAGGGCCCCACTGTAAACCAGAGGAAGCATCTGCATCCTTGAAAGATCGCTATGCAGAAGTATGTGTCTTTCAAGTCAAGGGCAGCATATCAGTCCCCAGATCGAGGGAAGGATAATTGAAGCCAGAGAGCCCATGAGGAACTTTAGCATCTTTAAGTACTTGTTGAGGTCTCCCAGGTCCAAGATGGGTCATAGACCGCCCTGGGCCTTAGGGATTAAAAAAGTACCAGGAATAGAACCCCTTGGTCCTGTACTCAAGAGGAACTTTTTCCACCGCACCCAGATGTAGCAACCCTTTACCTCCAGCACTAGGAGACTCTTGTGAGAGGGGTCCCTGAAGAGGGATGGGGAAGGCAGGCGGGAAGGGGGGAGAAAGGAACTGGAGGATACAACCCTGCTCCACTGTGCTGAGGACCCGGCAGTCCGAAGTTATAGAGGTCCAAGCAGGGAGGAAAAGGGGTCTTCCAATTCCTCTGCCTGAAGCCGCAGGTTAGAAGTGACCCTCTTCAAAAGTTCCTGATGTGCTTTGGTGTCATCCTGAGGAATCAGGTGAGGGGGCCCCAGTGATAGCCTCATCTGGTGACAACAAGGACTATGCTGGTGTTGTGAGAACATCCACGTCCATTGGGGGTCCAGCAGCTTGCTCCCTTGGGTCCTCCTGGACCTGTGGGCTCTTACCCCCTGAAGCATCAAGCATCGGAAGGGAATGGGATACTGAGGCCACTGGCCTCTCCAAGGCTCCCAACACGGATCAGAGGAGGTTGTGAGAATCCCTAAGGGTTCCACGGGAACCATGGCACTGGCCACTGAGATTGGGACCATGGGACAGATTTTGGTGCTGATAATGTAGTTGACACTGCCGGTACCAGGGCTTGTCCCGCAATCAGGGAACCTCACTCTGAGCCAGAGCTACCAGCAGAGTAGTCAGTACCAGACAACCAGGATCAGGCGGAGCAGTGGCTCCCGTCCGACTTGTGTCAGTCACTTTGTCCCGAAGCCGACCTATCCAAGTGAGACTGTCTTGGTCGCACTCTCCAGGACCGACAGTGTTTGGTGGATCTGTGTCGAATACCTGACGATCCACGCCTCATGCTACTCAACAGGTCCCAGGACGTCGAATGGAACCAGAAGCTACTACAGACCAGTTGCCGGGAAGATCGTCCTGAGTAGGGCAACCTCTCCTTCTTGGAGACAGTGATGATGGCCTGGCAATTGGCAGTCTCTGGCATCCAATCGGTCCCGGGCCCTTGGAGATGGTTGGGGCCGATCCCAGAGTTCTTGCCAGATGGCGTGTGCCTCAGAGGGTCTATACCAATCTACTGGTAAGGTACACCTCGAGTGCCTTGATTGGTGCCACCGGTGTGTAGACCGAAGAGGGCTCCACTGAGCCTGCCTCTTCAGTCCTGAAGCGTGACGGCTTTGGGCAGGCAAATGCTGGCTGGACGTCCCGCTCTATGGGGAACAGTACCACTGAGGTGGGGACACGCACAGATCCCAATGTGGGTTTATCCCCAAGACTGGGGTACTGCGGGAGCTGGTGTGGGCAGCACCATGAGCATCAGGATCTCTTGAGCTGCTCGAAGAGCTTTGGGCGTTGACGGCACCTGAAGCTGGCTACGGCCTGCACTGCTATTTGAGGTTGCAGGCAAAGCCTGGGATGGGCTGCACTGCTTGATTTGAGCTGGGGCCCAACTTCCCGAAGTGGGCGCTGAGCTGCCCGGCACGGGTCGTGGCTCGTTCCAACCCTCTCCTTTCCCTTACAGGAAGTAGGAGATCTTCCCCTCACAGTCTTTTTCGGCTTTTTGACTAGAGTCGTGGAGGGGGACCAGTGCCAGATCATGGACAGCCCTGGTGGAGCACTGCGCGCAGAGGCCATGGTGCCTGGTGCAGAGTCGGACCACTGCTCCGGTGCCAGAGTGAAGGCTGACTCCATTAGAAGCACTTTCAGAGGGATATCATGCTCCTCCTTCATCCTAGGTCTGAAGGGCTTGCAGATACGGCACTTGTCACTTGTGTCCTTCACCTAAGCACCTTAGGCAGCTGGTATGTGGATTGCTGATGGGCACAGGTCGTTTGCAGTGATCGCAAGGCTAAAGCCTGGGGACCAGGGCACACCCCATCCCCCGGCTGGTCCCATTCGTGACTAACGAAAAGTTGAGAATTACTACTAAGGGTATCTAAGAAACTACTAACTATACACAACTATATTACAGGTTTTCAAAGTTCACAAGAACAGAAAACGAAACAACGATAGCCAAAGCAGCAGATGCTCCAGCACCGTCACTGGCGGCAAGAAGGAACTGAGGGGGAGCTGGCGGCGCCCCATATACAGTGCCATGTGGGCACCACTCAACGTGGTACCAGAGCTGGTCCCCTACAGATACTGCTGAGGGAAAAACTTGCAGCACCAGTGCATGTGGTGAACACACACACCTAATACAGAATGGACATGAGCAAGCACTCGAACTACTAGTTGATCTTCTCTTCTCTCACACTTAGTTTTTATAGATACATTTGAAGAAAATAAGCTTTCCTGCTTTTTCAAGTCCCAATCAGTTTCTCAACTTTGAATGGACTGGCCATTGAACAAAACTAGCTGAATAAACTGAAAAGAAGAAAATATTCTCTTTGCACCTGCAAAGAGAAGAGGATCTGGCTACCAAAACCTTGTTTTGCACTTCAAACTCTGGTCCCAGGTGTTTAGCTAATTATTTTTGTCAGTTAAGGGCAGAGGTGGGCAAACTGCGGCCCACAGGACCCTCCTGCCCAGTCCCTGAGCTCCTCGCCCAGGAAGCTAGCCCCTGGCCCCTCCCCCACAGCCTCAGCTCACTGTTTAATTTTATTTCTTTTCTTGAAAAAGCCTAATTATAACTAACTTCATGGTTGCAATAGTAGTAAATGAAATTTGTTGGCTTTGCTTTTAAGTTGAATTTTACAAATGAACCCCTCAAAACCCAGCAATTCTAACCACCTCATGTCTTACAACTTTCATATCTATGCTGATTACCAACATATAAAAGAACAGTGGTTACTATGGAGATTTGTAATATGTGTTCACTTAAGTGAAGCATGCTTTCGATAGAATAGAAGGTACTTACCCTTCTAACCTGACATCAGGTAATGATCTGTTGAGAGCAATCATTTCACTTGCCATTAAATTAAACTGATTTATTTTAAACATCTCTTTCATTTTTTCTTGATCCTCTTTAGGAACAACAACAGGCTTCCCCATTTCTCCAGGACCTTCATGTGGCTTCTGTACCGGTTCTGGAACTAACAAAACAGAAGTTTTAATACTGAACAAATTACCTGGGGTTCTCAATCATCATTGTACCATGACCCCCTTCAGACAACAAAAATGACTACAAGACCCCAGGAGAGGGAACAGAAACTTGAGCTTGCCTGAGGGCTTGTCTACATCACAAAGTTGCAGCGCTGGTGAGGGGGTTACAGCGCTGCAACTTAGGAGGTGTACACATCTGCAGGGCATCACCAGCGCTGCAACTCCCTGTTTGCAGCGCTGGCCGTACTCCCGTTTTGTCTCGGGTGTAGAGGATCCAGCGCTGGTGATCCAGCGCTGGTAATCAAGTGTAGACACTTACCAGCGCTTTTCTTGACCTCCGTGGAATAAGCAGCTATCGCAGCATACCTGAGGAAGCCTCTCTGGTAATCAAGCAGGTCTCCTTCCCTGCGGTTTGCAGGGGGGTTCGGGGAACGCGAGAGCAAACCGCGGGGAAGCAGGTCTCCTTCCCCGGTTTGCTCTCGCGTTCCCCGAATCCCCCGTGCAAGCAGGTCTCCTTCCCTGCGGTTTGCTCTCGCGTTCGCCGAACCCCCCTTGAAACTGCCCAACAGCGCTGCAGTGTGGCCACATCTAACACCACTTGCAGCGCTGGTTGCTGTAAGTGTGGCCACTCTGCAGCGCTGGCCCTATACAGCTGTACTAATACAGCTGTAACAACCAGCGCTGCAAAATTGTAGATGTAGACATGCCCTCAGTCTCACCACCCCAGACAGGGAGGCCAAAGGCAAAACTCAAGCCCCAACACCCAGGACTGAGGCAGTGGGGCTCAAGCTTTGACCCTGAGCTGTGGGACTCAGGCTTCAGCCCTAGGCCCTAGCAAGTCTAATGCCAGCCCTGGCAACCCCATTATAAAGGGCTTGCGACCCACTTTGGGGTCCCAACCCAATTTGAGAACCACTGGATTAGACTATTCTGAAATTTACTGGAGAAATAAGACTATTGCAGGCATTTATCATTTTTTTTTTCAAAAGCATATCTAATTTGTTTAATGATGCATTTGTTCCATATGAAGCAAGATCCGAGGACAGGTGATCTAAAATTTGACATTTTTAAATACTAGAAAAATATAAACTTCCGACTATTAATATATTTAACAAGAGCAGTTAAATCTCATTCTCAGCAGCTATTGTGCACTTGGAGGACCAAAAAGCACCCATCTTTCTGTCATCACATTTTGTATTGTACAAACCTACTGCATTACAAATATAACTCAGTTATGGAATGAACCTCTACATTATATTTCACAGACTACCTGAGAAAAAAATAATTAGTGGGGGTTTTATTTCACATCTAGTAACATCCACTTTCACATAGATTATGAGGTTAGCACAGGAATTTATTTTTATATAAAAAAGTTCTATTTAAGTGAAAAATAATCCATTTAGCCTAAAATTCGGATAAGTATACTTTACGATTTGGCATTGATTAAAAAATATTTGAATTCATCCTTCAGAATAATCTTCTCGATTTTAGGAAAATTTAATTCGACCAGAATTAATCTATTACAAACTGGAAACAATGTGTTAGCTCTAGCCAATCTGTATCAACAAGCAAATTTAAATTACTCCTAAACTAGGCATTCTATTTCTAATACCAATTGTTTGCCAACTAAAAGACAAAACCAGAAACAGAACATTATTTCATTTCTATGCTTCTGGTAAAGGATTACAAATAATTGAGACTAAAAAACAAAACTAATCTATCAAAAAGTGGCCAGTGTTTCTTTATAAATACCCGTTTTGTGATATTTTTCAAAATTTCAATTTAAATACACAAATAATGAAATTTCAAAACACTTGTTTTTAACTTGACCTTTAGCATATATATTGTCTCTGAGTCATCTAGACATTGAATTATCAGATTAATTTTAATAGAAAACAGCATTATAAATGAGCTAAATAATTCAATGTACTCTAACAGAATATCAGGTAATTCCAGCAAAATCAAGACACCACCCTCCTTTTTCTCTTCCTGCTTCCCAAATATGAAATGCTCCTTAACTTTTGGCTAAAAAAAATACTGTAATCTTACACAAGATCAAAGGGGGGAAAATAGCTCGTCAAGAGCAAAAACAAAATGCATCCTATACTCACTGAAAATTCAAATGATACAAACATATAAAGAGTAACAAATGAGAGATCTTGTGCCTATTTCACTGAGTTTTCCAAAATGACTGCAGGGGGTAAACTATTAGCAATACCTAAATTCAGTTTGTTAGCATTTTCATTATAAAAGATTTTCAGAGTTTTTTCCCTAGAAGCTCAAACATTTCCAGCAGGCCTTTGAAATTTGGTAGGGTGAATATTCTGTGAGCAAAGAAATAGCTTTTCTTTGTCACATGGAATTCATTCAAGTTTGGCTGAGACGTACTGTTAAAAATTGCCAGTTGACCAATCTGCCTGGTTCAATGGAATTGACATGTTCTTGCAGAACACCATTCCATCAAATCACCATTTTTCAACAGAGAGCTGTTCCATTGGAAGATTTTCAATAACGTCTAATTATGATCAGTCTAATTCTGTTATGTATCACAGGACCACTTGCCTCATTTGGTGCACAGTATAGACAGTGCAACCCAAATTCTGCGATCTCTCAGTTTTTCAAGTGCTTTACTTTACAACCTAAAAACAACAATTAAAAAGAACATTACAGAGACAAGGTGGGTGAGGTAATATCTTTTACTGGACCAACTTCTGTTGGTGAAAGAAAAACTTGCAAGCTCTTCTTGAAAGTGTCTCTCTTTCACCAAAAGAAGTTGGTTTAATAGAAGATATTACCTCACCCATCCTGTCTCTCTACTATTCCAGGACCAACATGGCTACAACACTGCTGCAAACAAAAGAACTTTATGTATTTCAGAAAATATCTCGCATGAATTGGTTTGATATTCAATTAGTCATAAAGGAGACCTTCAGAATATTATAGCTATACAGAGTTGTTATAATTCTGTTTAAAACAGCATCTGGTCAGCTTGCTAACTGGTTTCACTCTCAGATTTCACACCAGTATTGCTAATAGAATGCTAAATTAATATATTTCTCAGCAAAGCTAATTACTAAGTGTTATATCAAATATTTAATTGAAAACAGTCTTTCCATTCATATTATAAGGCCATTTAGGACTAACAGAAAACAGTTATATGAAGTAATATTATTTAACCAACTTTGTGCTTTTCCTACATTATATTTATCTTAAAGTGCAAATTATCTGTTCTGTTAAAAAATGAAGTTTCTACACATGAAGAGGACTGAGTTCAATTTGAAACTTGACTTCAGTGAGAGTTGGTGGGAAATTAAAATACAGTGTCTGCATCTCATCACCACCGTCTCAAAAAAAAGACAGCTAGCTGCCTTTAACAGAAAGAACAAAAATCTCAAGGGACAGTTCATAAAATCTTAGAGTTTCAAATGACCATTCACTAGTTCTTATTTAAACATTCTTTGATTGCTGCTCCCAAGCAACTTTTATAAACAAAACGTGCAAAAAACCCTCTGAAAATGGAAATGATCTACTAAACACAACTGCTTTTTAATAAAAAACCTTTGAGTCTTCCTTTTTTGCCTGTTCTCTTTCCCCATCCCAGTTCAGTTCATGCTCCATCTCCCCCCACTTGTGGTAATACATACATGCAAAGCATTTCTCCAGTAACATCAATAGGAGCAGCACTAGAGCAGAGAAAAGCCTCCTCCCACTGCAGAGATTAGGGTTTAATATATGTTCCCCTCTCCTCCCAAAAAAGTTTCAGTGCCAGTCAGGGAACAGAACTTCTCAAGGAACTTCACATTTAATTTGTCCTCTGCACGTTTTTTTTTTTTCAATAGACATAGTAATTATACTTAAAAGAAATTAGTCACATTAAAAGCTCAAACACAGATTCTGGCCTTAGAATCAGAAGAGCCTCAACACAATATATTTTATCTTCACAAACATCCTTATGAGGTAAAATATCATCACTATTTTTCAACTGGAAACTAAGGCATAATGATTAAGACCAAAGTTGTCAAAGTATCTACAGTAAAATCTGCATTATCTGGCACTTTACCAACCAGAAAGCTCTATAAACCAGCATTTTGGGAGGGGGATGTGGGGCATGGGCTCTGGGAGGGAGTTTTAGTGTGGGAGGGGGCTCAAGATAGGGGGTTAGGGCACGGGAGGGGTTTTGGGGTCCCAGATCCACGTAGTGCGCAACTCGAGCGGCTCCCTGCAAGCGGCAACATATCCCTGCTGCTCCTTGTTGGAGGTGTGCCAGGCAGCTCTGCACGCTGCCTCCATCCGCAGGCGCTGCCCCCGCAGCTGCCACTGGCCGTGGTCAATGGTACTAGGCGAAGGAACAGCCACAGGGCTCACGCTGGCTCCGCAGCTCCCGTTGGCTGGGGACCGCAGCCATGGGAGCAGCACCTGCAGGCAGAGGCAGCATACAGAGCCACCTGGTCACGCCTCAGCCTAGGAGCAGCAGGGACATATTGCCGCTTGCAGGGAGCTGCCTGAGATGAGCACCGCCAGGATTCGCACTTTGCATCCCCTCCCCAGCCCTGAGCTCCCTCACCCAAATTACCATCCTCCCTCTTAGTTAACCGGAATTTTTGACTTACTGGCACCCCCCATTCCCTCAACATGCTAAACACCCAAGTTTTTACTGTACTAATTTTGAGTGCCCCCTTGAGATGCTTAGGACCTGATTTTCCCAAGTACTTCCAGTTTATATATTCTAAGCACAGCTGCCATTGACTTCAGTTGTGGTTGTGAGTCCTCAGCACTTCTGTATATCAAATCCCATGTGTCTCAAATTGGGCACACAAAAAATGAGCCACACAGTTAGTGGCCACCTCCTAAAAATTTGGTTTAAGAGACTTTTCCATTTGCACACTGGAAGTTTACAGAAACCCAGTTCTCTGGTGTGGCATTCAACTGCTTAAACCATGAGATCAACCTCTCTCTTCCTGCAGTTTCCTGCCTCATTCACTACTCAACTTCCAAGTTCTATAACAATCAGCTTCCTCCATTACACAATACTGTTTGGGCACTGTCTATCCTATGCACTGAATGAGGCAGAAGCCCCTTTAGAAAAAATAAATAGGTGATATGTAAAGACTGCATGGTAATGCATACATTCCAGGGTGCTGATTTACAGTTGCATGGACCACCTTATTTTTGATATTTCTTAAGTCTTTGGTGCTTGATTTTTCAACCTGTTTTTTAAATGGAGTCTTTTTCTGTGTAATTACCTAGAGTTTTTAAAAAATAAATGAAAGAAATTGAAATTCTATCACATGTAATATAACCATATTCAATCCAACCCATCCTCCTAATATTGGTTACCTTTAGGGTTGGCAAGTTTAAATCCACAGCATAGACTTTTACCACTAAGCTTACGGAGTAGCTGACAGAAGTTACTGGAAGGGGATGAGATAGCTCACTGGTCAATTTCACAGCTACTTGCTGGACAACAGGGAAATGTGGGGACTTAATTATCCTGGGTTCTATTCCAGGTTCTCAAGATGCTTTAAATCAGAAGGCCTTCTGCCCACATCTCCCCATGCCCATTCCAGTCTATTCCTGCCTCATATAACCAATCCTCCTCCCTCTGCATCTGTCCCTTCCTAGCATACTACTTTCCCAGCTCCTCACTCCTTGCCTTTAAATGCAGGCTGTTTTCTCCTTCTACTCTATGCTGCTGGACATCAGCAGAGAAACAGTCAACATAAAGTTTCCCTACTCCCAGCAACTCCAAACAGCCAGAAGAAGCAACTGTAAAAAGAGTCCTGCTCAGCTGCTGCTGCACTTAGAAGTAGTATACTAAGCCATGATGGAATCTTCATGCTATTTTTCTGTCAAAACCTTTGTCAAAACCCATGTTAATTTTCAAGGGCATATAACTGTCAAATAGAGGTGGATTTTCACAGGGAACTCTACAGGCACTTCTCTGACATAGGCCCATTTAATGGAGATGTTCTAGTCCCTCCATGCTTTAGAGAAGGGACTTGAAATATTGCGGGGTATAAGCTTCTAACATTTACAAAAAAAGTCCCCAAATGTCGTTCTTGGTAATGACTGAACCATTTTTTGACACATTTCAAAAATTTCAGCCTGAGTGGTTAGTTTGGCAGGGTAGATAGGAAAAATGATTTTTATTTAAATCAGATTTTTTTATTTTGTTATTTAAAATTACAAGAAGTCTTCCTTTTAAAATATAAACCTGTTAAAAATGAAATCTGAATTTAAAACAAAATATGTTAAGGTCTAAACTTACTACATCATCTTAAAACACAAAGAAAAATATGCTGAATCCATGATCCTCTATAAAAAACTGAGTTAAGACTTGAACATTGTTTTTTCTATATAAAGAAAGAATCAGGGGAAAAATATCAAAATTTATGAGGTTAAGCTTTATAAATATGGTACAATAGGCCAGGCTAACTAATTTAGGAGACTGTTACTTTCAAGAGACTAAGGCAAGTAGGAACTTAAACTGGAGACACTTTACTTGATGCATTTGAAAATTTTCCCAGATTGGCCTGCGATAATCAGTTTAAATGTACTGACTACATTTAATTTCTGTTTAATAAATCACTTAGTTGTACGTGTGAAACATCCTTTGAGAAAGTTTATGTATCTAAAGTATTCAGTTGCTTTAATAAATGTTATTAGCTGTTGTGTTTAATTAATTTTAGTTACCATCCTAATGCAGTTTGACACAAATCATGAAGTTAAATTAACTAGTAAATAATCATTCACCTTTTTCTAAACACACTAAAAATGTACAATTCAGAAGAATCTGAAAGTTATATAACTGTTTAAATTATATCTAGAGAGTAGGGCTGTCCATTAATCACAGTTAACTTACACGATTAACTCAAAAAAATAATTGCAATTAAAAAAATTAATCACAATCGCACTTTTAATTGCACTGTTAAACAGAATACCAATTTAAATTTATTACATATTTTTGGATATTTTTCTACATTTTCAAATATATTCATTTCAATTGCAACACAGAATACAAAGTTTACAGGGCTCACTTTATATTATTTTATTTACAAATATTTGCACTGTAAAAGTGGTAAAATTGGTTTTTTTGCAATTCACCTCATAATATCATAATGCAATTTTTTCGTTGTTAAAGTGCAGCCTACAAAGGTAGATTTTGTTATGTAACTGCACTCAAAAACAAAACAATATAAAACTTTAGAGCCTACAAATCCACTCAGTCTTACTTTTTGTTCAGCCAAGCACTAAGACAAACAAGTTTGTTTACATTCATGGGAGATAACGCTGCTAGCTTCTTATTTACAATATCACCTGAAAGTGAGAACAGGCACTCACATGGCACTTTTTTAGCAGGCCCTGCAAGGTATTTACATGCCAAATATGCTAAACATTTTTATGCCCTTTCATACTTTGGCCACCATTCCAGAGGCTATGCTTCCATGCTCATTAAAGAATGTGTTAATTAAATGTGTGACTGAACTCCTGGAGGCAGAATTCTATGTCTCCTGCTCTGTATTTCACCAAAATTCTGACATATTTTATGTTATAGCAGTCTTGGTTGATGACCCAGCATGTTGTTCGTTTTAAGAACACTTTCACTGCAGATTTGACAAAATGCAAAAAAGGTACCAATGTGAGATTTCTAACGATAACTATAGCACTCAACCCAACATTTAAGAATCTGAAGTTCCTTCCAAAATCTAAGATGGACAGGGTGTGGAGCATGCCTTCAGAGGTCTTAAAAGAGCAACACTCCAATGTGGAAACTACAGGACCGGAGCCACCAAAAAAAGAAAATCAACCTTCTGCACTGCTTTGGATTGTTATTGAGCAGAACCCCTCATTACCATTGATGTATGTCCTTTGGAATTGTGGTTGAAGCATGAAGGGACATATGAATCTTTAACACATCTGGCATGTAAATACCTTGCAACGACCGTTACAACATTGCCATGTAAACACCTGTTTTCACTTTCAGGTGACACTGTAAACAAGAAGCGGGTACATTATCTCCTATAAATGTAACCAAACTTGTTTGCCTAGGTGACTGACTGAAGTAGAAGTAGGACTGATTGGATTGTTGGCTCTAAAGTCATTTCTGAATGCAGGGGTTTTTGTACATAATTCTACATTCGTAAGTTCAACTTTCATGATAAGGAGATTGTATGAGGTGAATTGAAGATACTATTTTTTTTGTTTTTATAGCACAAATATTTTTAACAAAAAATATAAAGTGAGTGCTGTACACTTTGTTTTCTGAGTTGTAATTGAAATCAATGTATATGAAATGTAGAAAACATCCAAAAATATTTAAATAAATGGTATTTTATTATTAACACTTGATCAATATTTTGAATCACTTGACAGCTCATATCTATATCTTTATCTATAGCTATAAGGTACCATCCTAGGTAGCAAACAGCTGTACCTAATCCAGAGTGGAGGCTCTATTTAGTTGTAAATCAACATGTTTTAATGGTAATATCAATCAATGAGAATGCACCTTTCTTTAGATAAGAATAGAATTACTAACAGAAAAACTGATTAAAACCAATTATTTAAAGTGAAGCTTTCCACTATGTGATTTAAATCAATCCACCCTGAAGTCTGACAGTTATAATGGAAAGTGGAAGGCAATCTTAACAATAGCCATTGCCAGCTCCATCTGTACTTTACAGCTTTACTTGATTTGTTTTATACATCTGCAAAGAAAAATAGACATACCTGTACTGAACCCAGACAAGCTCCATACTTTATACTATAGTAGCAACAATTTTATGCAGCTTAAATATTCTTTCTAAAAGCACCAAGTTCCATTGGGTAGCATATGGAAACTATGCTGGGAAGCAGAGGACAGGAATAACAGAGCTTTCTTGAAGAACTTTGTTACAGAAAAAAAATAGTTCCTGTTTCAAAAATAAGCACTTATTCAACATCTCAATACTGGAGGGTTTACTGTACTAATTTTAATAAATGCTGAAACAAAAGGGCATTTATTTCATAATGAGATGACTGTCCTTCAAAATTACTATATTATTTGGCCAAATACAGCTCTTAGTTACACTGCTTTAATGTTATTAATGTCAGTGGAGTTACTGCAGACATACATTACGGTAGGGAAGGATTTGGATTATTTTCTTAACTCTGTTTTACCTTCCTATACTAACATCATCTTAAATGAAATCTGCCTTCAGAATGCCTCAGGTATTAGAGAGCCTACCCAACACCTCCAGGATTTTTCTTTTTTTTTTTTTAAAAAAGACGCTGAAAATATTTGTGATACGTACAAGATGAAGTCATACTCATCCTGTTGGGAATTATCAATGGACAAGTTTTCACTGACGCTTATTTAAACCAGTTGTAATTTATGAACATCTACTCACCATCTCCAGCAGGTAGGCCTCGCTCTTTTTTCTCATCACATTTGTTGCATTCACTGAAGTACAGCAATAGAAACATATCCAAAAGGACCCAAACCAGTGAGGTGGCAAGGACCACCTTGCAATATGCAAATTTTCTCATGGCACTTTAAGTCAAATACAAAAATAAAAAAGTATAAATAAAAATGTCAACAAGACTGCTTTAATCCAGTTTCTGAGACCATGTTCTGTATCTGAAAAGAAAAAGAACAGACATTACAAAAGAAATCCAAAATGAGAAGTAACATCCAAAGAGGCAATTTTACATACATTTTAGGATAACAAATTTGAAATGCAAATTAGTTATCACAGTGGTCCACGTGCAAAAGTTAAGAAACCCTCGAGGCACTCTATGAGTGAAGAGAATAGACACAGCTAAGGCAACCAAGTCTGGTGATGTGTTAACATTCATTCCTCCAAAATGCCAATGCCAATAGCCAAAATTCCAAGTTGCCTACCCAATGCAGAAGAAAATATGGAACTACATTCAAATTAAAAGCCACTCTTTGAATTTGAACTTAATATATTGTTTATCCTTTGAAAATTTAAGTTAGCCAGCATAATTAAAGGTCTGATCACAACAAACAGTCTTTTCTAATTTTCCTTGAACTGATATACACTTGGCTAGAGGGGAATTTTTAACAGTACACAGAGCATACTATTTTAAATACTAGAATAAACTTGGTGATAAACAAGGAAATGAAGACCACCTTTGCTTTACTGGTAAAGTTTTGAAAATGCCAGTGTTTATGTCTAAGACTGCTGTAGTATGACAAGCAACAGTTTTATTTAATTTGCAACATGGTTGAGAAATAAACAAGTTTGTTCCACTTTGCTGTTTCTGAAACAGACTTCAGTTTTTAGGAGACTGTTTGCTATCGGAATTTGGCCCAATTTTGGATTTCATTTCCAAAGTTGAAAAGTGACTATAGCTTATTATTCTACATATAGTAACTAAACACCACATATCACACAAATGTAAAAGGCAGGATTTTAATACTATATTTAATATTTAGAATCATAGAAATGCAGGACTGGAAGGGACCTCAAGAGGTCATCTAGTCCAGCCCATATTGAAGCAGGATTGCATATGCCTAGACCATCCCTGTCTATAATCTCTTCTTAAAACTCTAAAATGATGGGGATTCCACAACCTCATGGCTTAAATATGCTTATAGTTGGAAAGTTTTGCCTAATAACTATCCTAAATCTCCCTTAATGTAAATTAAACCCATAATTACTTCTACTTTCGGTGGACATGGAGAAAGATTGATCACTGACCTCTTTATGACAACCTTTTACATAAACGATGAGGACTTCTCTCTCCCATTAGCCTTCTCTTCTCTACATTAAACATGCTGAGTTCTTTCAACCTTTCCTCATAGTTCATGGTTTCTAAACACCTTATTACTGATCATCTCTGGATTCTCTCCAATAATAGAATAGCAAATTTCATATGTTGCCTCCAATGAAAGTTGGGGGGGGGGGGGTCTCACCACTTTATTGAGCAATGCCTTTACACTACAATAGTCTCCATCACTCACTGGAACAAGTTTTCTCCATGATCCAAAAAAGATTCGAAATCTGCCATCAGCATATTACACAGTGTTAACCTACAACTGAAAGAGTACTGAACACATTTGATCTACTACATTCAATTATTAATGTTCTTTTTAAAAATATCAAATTGATTTAGACTTGCTGTTTGCTTTGTAATAGGATGCTGCAAATCAAAAATATGTTCCAACTCTGACAAGCTTTTCATGCCTAGAGAGTGAAGAATGTGTGTATTAAAAAACTCAATATAAAATAGAAATTAAAGCAAGAAAATGCTTATGGTTAATAGCTTGCTGGTGAATGTTTGACAAAGATCAAGCTAAAAAGGGGCAAGTATACCAAGGTATAAAAAAATGGAAAAGGATTTTCAGAACTGTCTTATACTTCAGACTCCTTTCTGCCCGAGAAAGAAGTGTCTTCACAAAAAATGTCACCATGACTAGGTCAATGGTGAGCTGAGCTCACTGCCTATCATGTTTACCAATATTCTCTTTCAGTTGCCTGGAATTCCCTGTTGGTCTGTCTGTTGTTTCATTTTATAACTTTGATCATAAGTTTTTAGGTGCAGGGACCATCTTTTTGTTCTTTTTGTACAGTGCTTAGAATAATGGTCTCCTAGGTGCTACACTATTACTGAAATATCCTCAAAGTGCCTAATGTACCTTTGGAGACTATGCTAATTAACAACTCAGCTATATCAAGTTAAAAAAAAAGACACACTTTGCTGCTAAGTGTACCGAAGTAAATATTAGTTACAATAAAAGTTAAGTGCAGTGAAGGATCCAGCAACAGGAGTAATCTGGTAGATGTCCAAAGCAAAAAATCTCAACTGATAAACTCATTTAAAATAAGAATCCTTCTAACTTATAAGTTTAGAATGAACCCAATTATTGAATCCAGTTTGATTAATTTGATTACTGGGCAAATATTTACCCACTTCTCAACAAATTAAAGTTTTAGAAATGAACCCTTTAAGTTCTATTATGCTCCAATTAATTCAAATTAAGAATAAATTCCACAGACACCACTATAAATTGCCATACTGCAGACTTTTATACAATTGTCAAAAAAAATTTAAGAACAAAAACAAGCTTTGGGCTTCCCTAATTAACAAATTATTTTCAAAAACAAGAACACAAATAATGCAAACTGGTTTCTGTCAATTACTTCCAGCAATATGCTACAAGGTTTAGGCTGCGTAACAAAACTGTACAGAACTTTGGCTATCTGCTCCTGTCTATCATCATATTAATAAATGTTAAGATTTTACTAAGAAACTTCAACCACATGCCATTTCCTTTCTGGGCAACTTCCTCCGCTTCCTGCTCTGGAAGAAGTCTCTTCACCATATGCATTGTTGCTATATATGCAATTTCTTCCTGAAGCATCTTTCAAGGGGGATGAATTAGCAATTACAACCAGTTAGAAACAGAAAACCACAGAAATAAACACAGCTCAAACACTAAACCTCCATTTTCTTTAGAGAAAACTTACTATGGAACACTGTCTTTCTTTCACATTATTGGCCAAATCCTATACCATGGAAAGATGAAGCAACTCAGTTCTCTTCTAGCAAAAGGTATTAAGTTTTTAGGGTTATAAGTAACGCTCATGTCATACTGTCTTACTCTCAGTTTCTACAACTTTTGCAACATCCATTTATTCCTATTCTTAGTTTCTTATCTTTTAATGAGTTATTGACCCGAAGGAGGATCTTCCCTCTTATCTCATGACTCCTTAGTGGGCTTCAAAGCCTTTGGTGTAGGATCTTGTCAAAAGCTTTCTGGAAGTCCAAGTATACTGTATCCACTGGATCACCAACGTCCACATACTTGTCAAGTTCTAATATATTAGTGAGTCATGATTTCCCTTTACTAAAGCCATGCCGAGTCTTTCTCAGCATATCATGATCAGCTATGTACCTGATAATTCTTTTCTTTACTATGGCTCCAATCAATTTGCCTAGTACCGAAGTTGCCTGTAACTGCCAAGATCACCTCTGGATCTTTTTTTTTTTTTTTTTTTAAATCAGACTTACTTTAGCTATCCTCCAGCCAGCTGGTACAGACTGATTAAAGTAACAGGTTACATACCACAGTTAGCACTTCTGCAATTTCATATATGAGTTCCTTCAGAACTCTCATGGGGAACATCATTTGATCCTGATGACTTAGCACTGTTTATCTATTTGCTCCAAAACCTCGTCTGTTGACACCTCAATCTGGGACAGTTCCTCAGATCTGCAACCTAAAAAAAAATGGCTCGTGTGAAATCTCCTTCACACCCTCTGCAGTGAAGATCAGTGTAAAGAATTCAGTTGGCTTCTTCACAACAGCCTTATCTTCCTGGGATGCTCCTTTAACACCTCAATCACACAATGACCCACTGATTGTTTGACAGACTTTGTGCTTCTGTTGTACTTCAAAAAATGTTGCTGTTAGTTTTTGAGTCTTTGACTAGCTGTTCTTCATTCTTTTTTGGTCTACTTCATTACACTTTTACATTTGACTTGCCGGAGTTTATTGTGCTTTTATTTTCTTCAATGGGATCTGACTTCCAATTTTTAAAGGATGCCTTTTCACCTCTAACCACATTTTATACTCTCTTAAGCCAGGGTGGCCTTTTTGGTCCCTTTTTAAAAAATTATGGTAGACATTTATATAGAAATTATATATACACATGAAGATTAAATCCTGTACATCACTTAAAAATGGAATTGTACGCTCTCAAAGAGGATATTAGCATTAGGTTTCTAGCACTAGTAATTCTAAACTCTTCCAGAAATTAAAATGGCTTGGGTGGGAAGGACACAAGGCAGAAGAAATGAAGTGATGCAATTTTAAAGTCAGTATTTCCCCATCTGCAGACAAAATTAATATTTTGTTTCCTTAATAAATCTGAGAATCCAGACAGGTAGGATGTCCCAATGGTTAGGCTGCTATTGGATCCAAATTCAGTTTTCTGCTCTACTCCAGACTTCTTCAGTGACTTTTCCCAAAGTTACACAATCCTTCTGCCTCAGTTCCTGGCATACGTGTATAAAATACATATTTCCAAAGGGTACCTATCACCATAGTATCTGGGCACCAAAATAACCTTAGAAATAATTAAGTTCTAAAGAGGGGTGGCAGAATCTCAACCAAGTGCATATGCCTTATAATACAGCATTGTTATAATATTAAATTTGGAAATACAGTACAATTTTTTTTTCTACACCTTAAGATGTAGAAAGTTTAGAGTATGGCTCAAAAATCAAGACAAGTCTTAGACCAAGTTTCAATGAGATCCTGAAAACAAGCTTAATTTGAAAAAAATTGGTTCAGTTCACAGAATGGCTTCCTCCTCATGGTCACACCTGGCAACTGAAAAAAATGTCTACTGGAGACTCGTAGCAAAACTAAAGGGGGTTCAGACACACAACAAAAATGACTATAGACACGGAAAAACTTCCATATGGAGATCCTGAGAAGATTGACGCAACAGTTCAGTTTAGAAGAGAAATGAGGCAGACGTATGTAAAATAATGAAAGTGAACTTCAGATGGAGAACGTTGAAAACTAATCTCCAAATACTCTGAAATTAGAAAGATCATTTTTAAATTTCTCAAACTTCACCTTAAGATGGTCTTGGGCTAGAGGAAGCTGGTAAGTTAAGGTATAGTAAGACCCATCTATTTGTCAGCTTCGTTCTATAGGGAAAGATGACCACGATCAGACTAGTCCTAAATTCATCACGGAAATGCACCCTCCTCCACTTATGAATTGGATGAACACATTGACAGATTCCTCTGAAAATGATGCTGATTGGAGCTCTGTAGAGCTTTTTCCGTTATTTTTTCTCTGGTCTAGGGCACTGCAGGAGTGATCTGGTAGAAAACCTATGACTGTCACAGGATTGAACGAACAGAAAGAGAACCAGTGCTAACTCAATAGATCTTAGTCTCTCTTGGAATCTATGTATATTCCTGTGGGACCTCAGATTTCACAGTCTGGTCCTAGACTAAGGCCTTAAGCTATCAGAGGAAAGTATGAAGGACCCCAGAGCCCTAGTGTTCCTGGATGAAGACTGTGGTCTTTGTTTCTCAACCACAACAAAGAGGCTGGTTAAATCAAATAAGGTTTCAAGAAATGGGTTGACATCAGAGTTGCCCTTAGTGAGAACATCTAGTTGAATCCTAAAATGAGCAATCAGAAAGGATAATGGCATAGCTCAATAGAAACTGCTGTAGCTACAGCTCCTACTAGCATGTTTGGGGCAGCCTCTCTAACTGGAGCACTTCTATGTCTGCTTAATAATTTAGTCTTTGGAATATATAGCCATGCTCAGCAGCAGATGAAGAACTGAGGATCCGTGTAAAACTAGATCTTGACTCAGAAAACTACATCTAATAAGCTCAAAAGGCTTTTTACAGTACTACTGCAAAGTGAATAAGGGACTATAGACACATGGAGAAGAGCAGAAAACCTTCTTTGTTCTTAGTACTGGACTACACTTCAACTGCTGAAAGCACTAAACAACCAAAGGAACATACAGCTTTCATTAAAACCCCTTTTGTAGGAGGACTTTATCAAACAGGTCAAATATCAAATGCCTATCTTTAAGCCACAATCTTGACAGCTCCATAAAGATTCTAATTTAGAATGAAAACTGAAAAGGAAAAAATGTGTAACTTCATGCATGCTACATTTGAAGGTCAGAAAAATCATATTTTGACTATTCTGTCATGAGCCACTTGGCATTACAGAAAAAGGTCAGCTTTAAATTATTGCTCATGCTATACTATTTCATTTCTATTCCTATTTGTTCCTTTGGTAAATGTATCACAGCAAGTTAAAAATTACATTCCAGCTTCTCACACCTATATAATTGAGAACAAAAATAATAAATAATAAATCATCTTCCCTCCATATCACAACCATGCTGCCCTTTTAAATAGGGGAACATTTAATCTTGGACTGCATTAGTAATCTTCAACATACATTTATTTAATTTACAAAGGATTACAATGCTGTTTATCACTTTAAACAGCTATATGCTGTATTTAAGCAGATATAATGCTGATCTGAAGCCAAAATTCCTTTTTAGTGGTTCTAACTGAAAACATGTTGTGAACTACCATTAAAGAACATAGTTTAAAGCAATGCTGTCAGCTTAGAATGTGTGATCTGGTTTAGGTTTGTCATTCTAGAAACCATGTAATTTCTGTACTCCTTAAGAAACATACTAGGCAAGAGGTGCACAAACTATGGCTCACAAGCCGCTTCCGGATCGTCAGACATTTTTATCAGGCCCTCAAGTTCCCGCCGGGGAGCAAGGCTGCGGGCTTGCTCCGCTCTGTCCAGCGCTCTCCAGCCCGATTCACAATTCCCTTGTTGAGCACAGTCTTCCAGCATGCAGAGCCACACTGCACAGGTGCGACTTCACCACATTGTTTCCAGGATTGGAACCCTGCCCCATGTGGCAATCCCCCCCGCCTGCCCCCCACGTGGCAGAGCACCCAATTCCCTCCCAGCGGTACAGAATTCCCTCAGGAGTAAATTACAAAGTGAGATTCTCTAGCCTGTATTATGCAGGAGGTCAGACTAGATTAACAGTGATTCCTTCTGGCCTTAAACAGCTATGAATCAAATTCAAATCATATCAAAAGTGCCTAATTTAATGCCATTGGATGGATGCTTCGTGGCCTCTATGATATGGAATTTTTGGTTTCTCAGTCCAGTTAGTAGTGAGGTAGTGTCCACTAGAGATGTGCAAATCTTTATTAGACTAATGTACAAATACCAGTTTCTTTGATCACATATACAAACAAACCAAACACAGATAGTTAATATGGCCACACCTCTTGGAGATAAGCCATTTTAACTCAGCTGCTGCCCCCAAACTCCATTCTTGAGCCTATCTAGACCAGCAAATAGACCTGCTGCTGCTAAATGGGAATGGGAGAATTCATTTTTTAAAAATAATTTTGATAGATAATATCAATGCTTATTTCTATGCATTTTTAAGGTTCTCAATTTAAATTTTCACACTTGTAGGAAATTTTTTTAATGTCATTAGAGACTGATCCAAAAAGTTGGAGCTTTATAACCGTTAGAACACAAATGATCACATGTCAAAATATAGACAGTAAATATCACTAAATCAAATGCTACTGAAGTTCTCCAACAGCCTTTTTCTTACTAGGCCTATCTGTAAATTATGACTGCTGACAGAATTTTTTAATTTTTTTATTTCTGAGTGTTTGGTGAAATCGACATAATTACTAACAAAAATCTAATCCTTCCAAGTCTATTCATAAATGTTGGTAACTTGAGGATAAAATTTGCTTTCTGCAGCTCTGCTGAAATAGTTTTGCCAAGTCCATATTATCAGTTAAATTATTTTTAGCACTAGGAACCTATTGCGGATAAGTTGATAGTAACAGATTGTTTGATAGCACAAACCGGACTTCGTGTATTTAGAAAAGGAATCATCAGCTGGCAGTTTCAATGGTGCCAAGAGGGCAAATTTAAGACCTCAACCCTTATCTTTGGGAAATGTCATGAAAGGAGCATTTAACTATTAAAGCTCCAATCTCTCTGACTCTGCAGGCTGACGTAATCACCACTATGAAGGTTGTTTTCCTTGATAAATTAAATAAGGAACAGGTGGCCACTGGTTCAAATATGGGATTTGTGAGGCTTTTGAGAATTAAATTCAGGCCTCAAGCAGGAGTACAAACACCTTTATCTTAAGGATTCCTTAAGCCTTTCATAAATCTAGCAGTGGTGGAGTGAACAGAGAAACCTACGGCTGTTAGGGCTGCCAGGTAAACTTTGATGAAATTGAGGGCCAATCCTGTGTTCTTAAGATGTAGCAGTTACTCCCAAACAAGGGGAAGCAGAACAGATTCAAGGGCAGCATTCTGGAGTTTGCACCAGTGGCCAAATGTTGACCACTTTTGAAGGCAAGTAGTTTTGGTGGAAACTTTTCTACTATTTAATAGTATGTCATACCTCCACAAAGCAGTATGACTAGCTCTGTGAACCATGTAGGAACCACACCTTGTAGCAAAGAATGCCCAAGTTGAGATATATCAGGTATCCGGCATCCTGAGAGGAGTTGAGGCACAGCTGGAAGATCTATTTGAAGACAGAATAAGGTGAAACAAGTAAGGGAACCTCGCTTCCCTTGACCACATCGGGGCTATCAGAATGACTCTGGCCTTGCCCTGCTTGATATTGTTTATCACCTTGAGAGTGAGAGGTGGAGGAAGGAAGGCATAAAACAGTCTGCCCATCCAAGGCAGAAGGAAGGTATCCCCCAGTGAACTGTGATCTAAACCTCCCCTTGAGAAAAACACGTGGCATTTTTAGTTTGTGGTTGTGGCAAAAAGGTCTACATCTGGAAACCCACAAGTCTGAAAGATTGCAAATAGAACCTGAGAATCCAACTCCCACTAGTAATATTGAGAGAAGCGCCTACTGAGCGTGTTAGTGCTGGCATTCTGTAAGCCAGAGATACACATTGCTGAGATCCTTATGTGATGCTTTATGCACCAATTCACAAAGTTTTATTGCTTTGGCACAGAGGGAAAGGGATCTCATCCCTTCTTGCTGATTGATATAAAACATGCATTAGTGTCATGACTTTGATAGAACTGTGTCTGATGAGAGGAAGAAAAATGAAGATAGAACTGTCAAGAATGCTTGAGATCCAGGAGGCTGATATGGAAAGTGGGCTCTGGAAGTGACTAACTAACTAACTAACTATCTGCACTGTACTCTCAGGGAACTGAGGTGTACCTTCCAATCCAACAGAGATGCATCTGCTACAGTTGCTGTCAGTGCTAGTTGGAGGAAGGGGACATCCTCCGCCTCTATATTGCGATGAATCTTCCATCAATCTAGGGAACGCTTCACCTGCTGGGGAATCTACACTTCTTTGTCTAGACCAGGGGTCGGCAATCTTTCAGAAGTGGTGTGCTGAGTCTTCATTTATTCACTCTATTTAACATTTTTAGAAGATCTTTCTATAAGTCTATAATATATAACTGAACTATTGTATGCAAAGTAAATAAGGTTTTAAAAATGTTTAAGCAGCTTCATTTAAAATTAAATTAAAAGGCAGAGCCCCCCCAGACCAGTGACCAGGACCTGGGCAGTGTGAGCGCCACTCAAAATCAGCTCACGTGCCACCTTTGAAACATGTGCATAGGTTGCCTACTCCTGGTCTAGACTGTATCTGTTTGGAGAGTAAATCATTCTGAGGCACCCCTGGAAATAGCAAAGGTGTAACTTGGCATGCTTTGTCATGGAAGTGTAAACAGCCACGCAACTTGGAAGTTGAAGGCAGTTACGACTGGTGTCTGGGGCAGTCTTGAATTGTTTTGATGAGGCTCAATACTGTCCAGAACCTGTCCATGAAAAGAGATGTCCTGGATGTCAGGGAATCGAGACACATCCCCATATGAACTGTACATTCTGAATGGGTATTCGTGTGAATTTTTCTATGATCAGCTGGAGGCAGGTCGAAAAACAAAGGAAGTTCTGTCCTTGTGGCAGACAACACTTCATGTTAGGGTCGACACTTGAATAGCCAATTGTCGAGGTACAAGTATGCTACAGGAACAGTCTAGCCATGTAGGTAAGCCACCATTAACCACAGAACGTAAGAACATAATAATGGCCCTACTGGGTCAGACCAAAGTCCATCTAGCCCAGTATCCTGTCTTCCGACAGTGGCCAGTGCCAGATTTCCCAGAGGGAATGAACAGAACAGGTAATCATCAAGTGATCCATCCCTTGTAGCTCATTCCCTGCTTCTGGGGAACAGAATCTTCAACAAAACTCTCAGAGTAGAGGAGAGGCCAAACAAGAGAACTTGATACTGGAAATGATCCTTGCCTACCACAAATTGGAGGACTCTCTTAAGTGGCAGATGCATTGCTATACAGAAGTAGGCATCCTGGAGGTCAACAGCCAAAAACCAATTCCACGAACATAGGAAATAAATCATCACTGGCAGCATCACCATCCTGAATTTCTGGGATTCAGGAATCTGTTTCGAGTCTTAAGACCTAGAATTTGTCTCCACCCTCCATTCTCCTACAAGGATATAGTTTGAATAGAAACTCTTTCCCTTATCTTGAGCAGGTACCAGTTCTACTGCTCCTAAATGAAGAAGGTATCTACTTCCTGCCTAATGAGGGGCACATGAGAAGGGTCCCTGAAGGAGGACTGGGAAGGGAAATGAGGAGAGGGGGAAGTAAAGTGGATGGTATAGCCCAATTACGTTACTTCCAGCACCATTTGTCTGAGATGGGTGCTCCCATTCATGCTGAAAGTGGGAGAGTATTTCCAAATGGGGGAAAGAGGGCAAAACACTGAATCTAGTAGGCTAATGCAGGGTGGGAATATGAACCCTGGACTGTCTCATCAAAACTGGCACTTTGACTGTTGAGGAGCCACATGAGATGGGTGGCTCTCCACCTTTCCAAACTACTGTAGACTTTTTAGAATCTGATGTGTCTTGCATAAACCCAAGTTTCACCTCACTTAAAAACTACTTGCTTACAAAATCAGACAAAAATATACAAGTGTCACAGCACACTATTACTGAAAAATTGCGTATGTTCTCATTTACACCATATAATTATAAGATAAATCAACTGGAATACAAACGCTGTACTTACTCTTCAGTGTATAGTATACAGAGCAGTAGTCATGGAAGTGTAAATATTGTGTGTATGAAATTTCAGTTTGTACTGACTTTGCTAGTGCTTTAGATATCTGCCTAGTTTTATAACAGGCTACATAAAGATGAGTTAGATGTCTTCCAGGGGATACATCAAGTTCTCTGGGGTACACATACTCCTAGTTGAGAATCACTGGGTTTGTGGCTCTCTCTCTCTAGAACAGGGGTCGGCAACCTTTCAGAAGTGGTGTGCCGAGTCTTCATTTATTCACTCTAATTTAAGGTTTCGCGTGCTGGTAATACATTTTAACGTTTTTAGAAGGTCTCTTTCTATAAGTCTATATTATATAACTAAAACTATTGCATGTAAAGTAAACAAGGTTTTAAAAATGTTTAAGAAGCATCATTTAAAATTAAATTAAAATGCTGATCTCATGCCACCAGCCTGCTCAGCTCGCTGCCAGCCTGTGGTTCTGTTCACCTAGGCCAGCAGCAGGCTGACAGAGCCTGCGGCCAGGACCCCAGACCTGAGGGGGGTTCAGGGGTCAGGGCAGAGGACTGGGGGTTGCAGGACAGAAGGCTGGGTGTGAGGGAGGTTCAAGGGTCAGGGCAGAGGGCTGGGGGTTTTGCGAGGTGCAGGGCAGAGGGCTGGGTGTGTGTTGGGGTGTGGGGGTTCAAGGCAGAGGGCTGGGGGTGCAGGGCAGAAGGTTGGGTGTGGGGGGGGATTCAAGGGTCAGGGCAGAATGCTGAGTGTGGGGGGCTGCAGGGCAGAGGGCTGGGGTAGGGGGTGCAGGGCAGAATGCTGAGTGTGTGTGGGGGGGTGAGGGCAGAGGGCTGGGGTGCTCAGCTCGTAGGGGTGCTCCCAGCAAGGGGCTGGAAGGGATGTGCCCTGTTCCACCCCCTTTCTCCAAGGCCCCATCTCTACCTCTCTCTGCGGCCTCTACAGAGCTGCCTGCACGCTGCCACTCTTCTCCCCTCCGCCTCGCAAGGGCCATCAGCTGATTGGCTCAGGGATGGAGAGGGGGCGGGGCAGGAAAGCACCACACTGGGGGAAAAGTGGGAGGGGGGAAGCTTGGCTGCCACAGGACCAAGCTTCTGCCTCCTACCCCCCCAGGGGAGGGCGGGGGGGGCTGACTGGGACTGGGGGCCGGGACCGCGGCAGGCAGCTGCGTGCCGCTCAAAATCAGCTCGCGTGCCATGTTTGGCACACGTGCTGTAGGTTGCTGACCCCTGCTCTAGAACCTGTACATCTTCCTGGGGGGTTCCATGGGTCTCTGGAATTCAGATAATGGTATAGGACAGGATCTCTGAGCCATTTGCAGTCTGCTGAACTTTTGTTTGTTTGCAGAAGCATGGATCCCTAATGAGCATAATGCATCCTGAAATCTTTAAGGATAAGCAGGAACTCAGTGTTCTCTGCAGACAGCTTCCATCCATCAAATGGGAGATCCTCAACTGCATTTTGAGTTTCCCTGAGGAAGCCAGACAATTGCATCCAGGAATTGCTATGCATCACCAATGACGTAGAGAGATGGAACAGGCCATGGAGTCTGCAACATCAAGCATTGCCTGCAAAGATATTGTCAGCAACTGTCTTTCAGCAACAGTGGTCTGGAATTGTTCTCTTTGATCCTAGGGAAGGTGCTCAATAAACCACACACAATCCTTGTAGTTGGCAAAGTTGTACCTGGCCATCAATGCTTGGTAATTTGCAAAACAAACTACAGTAGGCCTTCTTTTCCAGGAGATCCAGAAGCTTTTCGTCTCTGTCATATAGGGTGCTTTTATAGCGGTGTTTGTCCCACTTGCATCAACAACCAGAGAATTGGGAGACGGGTGAGAAAGGGAATTCAGAGTCCTTGAAGGGGACATAACAAGTAGGTGTCCCTATAGCTGGGGTTTGCCAGGTTGTTCTAGTGCAGGGACTCTCAAATTTCATTGCATTGCGACCCTCTTCTGACAAGAAAAATTACTACATGACCCCAGGACAGGGGACTAAAGCCCAGCGTGGGGGGCTAAAGCCAAAGCCTGAGCCCCACCACCCAGGGCAGGGGGCCAAAGCAGAAGCCCAAGGACTTCAGCCCTAGGTTTGGAAGCCTGTAACCTGAACCCCACTACTCAGTGCTGAAGCCCTCGGGCTTCTCCTTTGGCTCCGGGCAGCGGGGCTTGGGCTTCAGCTCCAGGCCTCAGCAAGTCTAATGCCAGCCTTGGCAAACCCATTAAAATGGGGTCATGACCCACAGTTTGAGAACCGCTGATTTAGTTCAACACTTCCTAATTTTTAAAATCAGTGCTTGCAGCTTTTTTGTATATTAAATCGAAGTCTGTCAATGGATACAATGCTAACTGCCTAAAATTAAATTGATTTTTTATAAAGCTCAGTGTTTTGATTGATCCTTTCCAGAAAAAAAACCTCAAAACAGAACATCAGCCAAAGTACATGTTGCAGAGACTCTGACATTACAGCATTGCTGCAAAGAAGAGGCTATCATTTTTTATGAAAATCAAGATGTGGATTTGAACAAAGTGTGAATCAGTGAAATTTCACTGTAAATAATAATAATAATAATAATGGAGATATACCTATGTCCTAGAACTGGAAGGGACCCCAAAGGGTCATCAAGTCCAGCCCCCTGCCTTCACTAGCAGGATCAAGTACTGATTTTGCCCCAGATCCCTAAGTGGCTCCCTCAAAGAGTGAACTCACAATCCTGTGTTTAGCAGGCCAATGCTCAAATCACTGAACTATCCCTCCCCCCGTAATTCACTTACACATTTTTAAAATGGGAAACAGATTAATTATGACCTAACCATAATCACCTGACCTAATCACTAGTAAAAATACAGCCCCAGAAGTGTTCCTCTATTAAAAATCATACTTATGAAGCTACTTTTTATAATGACCAGATAACAGCAGTCCCTCTACTAATAAGATTTTATTGTACCTAATTTTTAAATGGAACTTTAACTCTACCAAGCAATGTTACTGTATAAATGTTTTTAAACCTACAAGTATCACATTCTTCATATCAAGACTAGCAAACAACACGTTTATCATACGCCAATCTGTTCATGGGCTACCTTCAGGAAGAATTTCTGGAAAAAATGCACCATGAAACAATGTTATTTCAGATATACTGATGATATTTTCATCCTTTGGGCAGACAACCTAAACTTCCTCAAATTTCCACCACAACTTCAACAGTCACCATCCATCCAACAAACCCTCTCTGGAACACACTCACATTAGCATCAAAATTCCTGGGACTACCACAATAACCCTCAGCAATGGAACCCTTCAAATAAGCATATATACAGGAAACCAATGGATTACCACACTTACCTCCACAGATCCAGTGACCATCCTAGGCGCAGTAAGAAATCTTATCAATAGCCAGGCTCTCGGACACGAAAGAATATGTTCCAACTAAAGTCTGGGATACACATCTTATCATACTTAGACCACCTTTATCAAACAAGGACATTCCATCAGAGAAGTAAATCACATCATGGAACAGGCCATCCAAATACTCAGAATCTGCTTCAATAAGGAAAAACACTACAACTACCACACACCCCTACTTGTCATCTACCTCCCCAAAATGGAAGCTATATGGCATAACAAACAATTACAACCCATAGTTGATGGGGACCACATCCAGAAAAAAAAGATTTCCTGACACCCCTCTAGTAGCCTTCAAACTCCCCACCAATCTCATCAGAAGCAAGCTCCCCACACACCAGGACACAAAAACTAGTACGAGGCCCTGCCAAAACAGATGCACAACCTGCAGACATATCTCCACTGTACAATGATCAATACCACCCACAACACAACCTTCAAGATACGTGGGTCTTATGCTTGCCTATCACAACACATACTTTACCTTATCTAGTGCATCAGATGCCCCCAACAGCAGCTATATGGGTTAAAACAGACAATCACTATGCTCCCAAATGAACTCACTGAAAAATGGTAAGAAAAACACACCTTATCACCCCTGGGCAAACAAACACTTTTCACAAAATGATCACTCCATATCTAACCTCAGACCTTGTCCTTAAAGGAAACCTGCACAACACCTTCAAAATACGAGCCTGAGCCTAAATTCTTAATTTGCTTGACACTACAAGTCAGACTCAATAGGAATACATGTTTCATGTCTCTTTACAACAACCTTAAACTCAACTAACACTCCTTAGTCCTATGACTGCAGAGATGTTAATGGCCCACTTAATGTATAATGGTCCCTTGCAAAAACATTAACTTCCAGGTTTAATAATCTACTCCAGTTCGAATTTAGCTGTGACACTGATTACCTTTCCCAAACCTGAATAAGAGCTTTGTGTAGCTAGAAAGTTCGTCTGTCTCTTCCACGAACTGCTGTTGGTCAAATATGTTTTCTCATCTACCCCACCTTGTCTGTTTCATATCCTGGGACCAACAGGGCTACAAAACCTTTGCTAAATATATTTTCTTTTATATCAAACTTGTTCAGACTTGCTAGCGCAATTAACTTCAAGGGAATTCACTTAATTGTCTTCATAGTTCCTTTAAACATGCATTAAAAAAATCTAGGTTTTTTTGTAAGGGTCACTCATTTGCTTTACAATTAAATTTTAAAAAAGGTAAAAAAAATCCTGAATCTCAATACCAGATACCCAAATATTTAGCTTACAAACACAATCAAGCTCACAGCTCATAATACAAATTCAGTGCATTGTGAAAAACAAAGTACAATTAGAATACCTCATACTTTTGTATACCAAAATACAAAAAGTTTCTCCATCATATTAATTTCCAGACTACAGCAGCTATACCGAGTCCTTACACAATATGACTCGCTTCACAATGACTTTAAAAGCTTATAAATCTAACTCAAAGACAGTAATCACAATAATTCAAATGGAAGATAGCATGACTGATAATTGGAGAGATCAGTAACATTCACCGAATTGTAATCCACAGAGCTAAAATACAGTTTAACACAATCACAAAAAGGACCCGGCTAAGGCTCTATTTTTAACAGTTAGTTGCAAGTTTAACTTGCATTTACTTTGGTATTAAAGAATGAGCTGAAAATTCTGTTAAGGTATAAACGTGTGTGTTTATAACACTGAACAAAAGTTATGGCTTGTAACAGTCAACTATTTAGCATATGTAGTTTTCAACTGTTTTGACAATAACTTTACGTTTGTGTGCCAGGAGAGCCCTAAAATACAGAAGTTGTTTCCCCTCAGCCTCTTTCCAAGTATTCAAGAAAACTAGAGACTAGTTAGAAGTAGAACTGGCTTAAGTAAAGAAATTCTCAGTCAGTATTTTCCCCCTTCTAAGGTAACCCAGTGCATACTCTTGTAGATAAAAATCAGATTTTAGCATAAGTGTTGAATAAAACTATCAATTAAGATCATACAGAAAAATTGATGTGCATTAAATTTCAAGTGCCTATACCTGAGAAGACAGTTATGAACTATTTCTTTATCACAGAATGTCAGGGTTGGAAGGGACCTCAGGAAGTCATCTAGTTCAACCCCCTGCTCAGAACAGGACCAATCCCCAGACAGATTTTTGTCCCATCCCTAATTGGTCCCATGAAGGATTGAACTCAACACTGGTTTAGCAGGCCAATGCTCAAACCATTGAACTAATAGTCCAGCAAAAAAAATAAAATAAAATAAAATATATATATATATATATATATATACTTTTTTTATAATAATAAATAATAATATGGTACAGTTGAATTAAAATTCTCTTAAACCATCCATCAATGGCTGGTTACCAGAACACTTGAGATAAGTCTAGGAGCAACCTCAAACTGTGATTAAGGCTGCAAGTTTGCCACGGAGGTCACATAATCCATGACTTTCCATGACCTCCATGACTTCTGCAGTGGCTAGCCACACCAGCTGCTGCTGGGGCAATCTCAGGCTACCGCCTCATCCCACAACCAGCAGCAGCAGGAGTTTGGATGGGGTACTCAGGGTTGGGGATGCAAGAGGGAGTAAAGGCAATGAGCAGCATTTAACCTTGTGGGGGGTGCGCTCCCCAAGAAGCAGCGACATCCCTCAGCTCCTAGGCAGAGGCATGGCCAGACATCTCTGTGCACTGCCTCTGCCTGCAGGTACCATTCCCATATCTCCCACCTCGCGGTGGTTCCAGGCCAATGGGAGCTGCAGAATCAGTGCTCAGGGAGAAAGCAACATGCAGAGCTGCGTGGCTGCACCTGCACCTAGGGCTGAGGGATGTCGCTGCTTCCAGGGAGGCACTGAGCCGGGGAGGGAGCCTGCCAGCTCTGACAGCCCCCATTCTCTCCCCCCAAAGCACCTGCGGCATCCCCCCAGGCCACCCCCCTCCCTAAGATTTAGTCAGGGGTATATAGTACAAGTCATGGACAGGTCATGAATTTTTGTTTACTGCTTAAGACTTGTCCATGACTTTTACTAAAAATACCCATGACTAAAACATGGCCTTACTTATGAGTGTATTAATATAATTTTCGCCCTCAAAGAGCAGATCCTTAGATTCACAGGGTCACCAACAGGCATTTGAATCTCCAAAACGGTCTGATTAAAAGACCTATATTTCAACTTATTACACAAAACCACTTGGGGTACGGCTTTTGAGGTTCATAGAATCATAGACTTTAAGGTCAGAAGGGACCATTATGATCTAATCTGACCTCCTGCACAATGCAGGCCACAGAATCTCACCCACCCACTCCTGTGCCTGAGTCACTGAAGTCCTCAAATCACGGGTTAAAGACTTCAAGATGCAGAGAATCTTCCAGCAAATCACCCATGCTCCACGCTGCAGAGGAAGGTGAAAAAATCCCAGGGCCTCTGCTAATCTGCCTGGAGGAAAATTCCTTCCTGACCCCAAATATGGCGATCAGTTAATCCCTGAGCATGTGGAGCAAGACTCACCAGCCAGACACCCAGGAAAGAATTCTCTGTAATAACTAATATCCCACCCCAACTAACATCCCACCACAAGACACTGGGCATATTTACCGCTAATAGACCAATTAATTGCCAAAATTAGGCTCTCTCATTATACCATCCCCTCCATAAATTTATCAAGCTTAGTCTTGAAGCCAGATACGTCTTTTGCCCCCACTAATCCCCTTGGAAGGCTGTTCCAGAACTTCACTCCTCTGGTGGTTAGAAACTTTCGTCTAATTTCAAGTCTAAATTCCAGAATTATCTGCCTAATTCATCATCTTCCTTACCATTCAGCCTCATGACTTTTTAAAGTATGATTTAAAACAATTTCAAAGTGTCACACTAATTTTTATACAGATTGAGAAAGTTAGCTTTTCTATCCAATAGAGGTACATAAGCTTACTATATTAGAACAATTAGGACCAATGTTGCCAGTCACTGACAGTCCAATGCCAGGCAACTTCTGAAACTTGAATATCAAGGTACGGTGACTGATGCCTGATGGAGGTGCCAGTGTGACTTTTCTTGGGCCTTGAGATACCCCTTAATAAAGGCAAGATGAGGGGATTTATGTCTTTTCTTGCTAGGACCTGGTGATTGTGACAGTGACTTGAGATCTGAGCCTCTTAGAAACACTGTGCTCTTTCCAAGCCTTACTCTCAGAAGATTTACAGGTGATGAAGGATAATATTTGAGACATATGTCCCAAAGATCTGAGCTAACCCCAATATCACTGGAGAACTTTTTGAAAACATTTGCTTAGGCTTTTCAGTTTCAGCCACTCCAGGATCTGAGATAGGACACAAAGACCCTTCAACAAAAAGTGCTGTAGGTGAACCTCTCAAGTTTTGTGTTCTTACAGAATGACCTGCAAATGGTACATTTCTTAGGATATGCCCCTCATTAAGGCACTTCATACACCCATCATTAAGCAGCAATACTGCACTGCAATATAGGCAGTTTTTAAATCAAGGAAACCTTAGCTTTGCCATAAGGGCTAGACCTAGTATAAGAAGTCTCAGAAAAGTTAAGAAAAATTAGATTACCCAAAAAAAAAAAAAAATTCCAAGGCTGTAGCACTATGCATATCAAACAATTTACACTATAAAGAAATACTCAGAGAGCAAGAGGAACATACACTGCTAGGGTTCTACCTCATAGCCCTGGGCAGTAAAAAAGAAACTGAGGGATGGCTAAAGTTGCCCCGCCCTTTAATGGGGACTATGAGGACACCTCTGGCCCTAACTCACAGAACTGGACAAAAACATTCTGAATTTCAGTACTCTGGGTGTGCATACATACCAAGAGTGAAATATGGACAAACGCTTGAAGAATGGACAAACGCTTGAAGAATTAAAGATTTCTCTTAGAGATATGCAAACAAAAGAAAAAATATATTAAATCGTTTGTCAAAAACCGAAAACATGCCATTGTCACCTTTCTGAAACAAGAGAACTGGATAACAAGGGAACTAGAATACTGGTGCAAGAAGTGAAATCAAGTATTATAGGGATAACAGACACATGGTGAAATAGTTGTCATGACTCAAATACAGATATTGAAGGATACATGCTGTTCAGGAAAGAAAAAATAAAAGTAAAGGTGGTGGAATAGCATTGCATATTAATGATGAGGTAGGCTAAAGAAATAAGTAGTGATCGAATGAATAAAACAATCTGGGCCAAAAAATACTTTGGTGGAAAAATGATAGCGGTTCCACTGGGATAGTGCTTGTGGTCTGCTAAAGACCTCCAGTATCTGAACTGGATATTTTTAATGAAGTAAATGCTACCGGGAATTGTGATTATGGGAAACTTCCATTTCCCAGATACAGATTTAAGAACAAATGCTGCTAACAACAACAAACAGGATCCAGATATTCCTTGATGTCACCAAACCAGTAGCAAGGACCTTATAAAAGAACTGATTACAGAGGACAACCTTGGTTCGAGTGATCATGAGCTAATTCTTTTTGTTGGAACCCTTTCCTCTGTGAGAGACTGTGGGAATTGCAGCCTATGATGTAGATGGTTGCAATGTCTCACATGACTGAATAGGCCAATCCAACAGTTGCATGATATTTGGCACTAATTGCAAATGTGTCTTGGTTGGGAGCTGCTTGCTTCATATGGGCTCTTTTTTCTTCAAGCTGTAGAAGCCAGCTCCTGTCATGGACTTTGATACTCTGATGGAGATGATGGCACCATTTGTTACGATCACTTGCCAAAATTTCCCATTTGTCAGGATCAATCCGAAATTCCTTCATATCTCGCTTGCATGTGTGCTTATAGCGAAGCTTGGGACTTCCTGTTTTTCTTGTTCCCTCTGATAGCTCCCCGTACAGCAGTGGGTCTCAAACTTTTTTTTACACTGATGACCCCTTTTCACATTGTAAGCCTCTGAGTGCGACCCCTGCCCCCCAAATAAATTAGTTTAATATATTTAACACCATTATAAATGCTGGAAGCAAGCATAGTTTGGGGAGGAGGTTGACAGCTCGCGACCCCCCCATGTAATGACCGTGGGACCCCAAGAGGTCCCAACCCCCAGTTTGAGAACCCCTGCCACATAGCGTCCTTGGGTATGTGTTGGTCTTCCAACCTGCTTAGATGGCCCAGCCAGCATAGTCATTTCAGCTCATCAGCAAAGATGAGCTAATTCAGTTTAAACTAAAAGGATAAACAAAAATAGGTCCTGCATCTAGGGTTCTTGATGTCAAAAGGACAATCTTAAAAAAAAAAAACTTTTAAAAATGTGAATTAGTTAGGTAAGTTAACTAGACTGTAGAACTCAAGGATCTGAATGCGGAGGAGACTTAGAATTTAACTCAAAGTTGCAGAAAATATCCAAATCCTGCACCTGAAACCAGGAGTGGGGAGGGGAAGTCCTGTAAGGAAGGGTTCCAGACTAAAAATAGATGAACTAGCATCTCAAAACAGGTAAGCTTTCTGGAAAGCAGAAAGCCTACAAGGAATGAAAGGCGGCCTCAATTGTATGCAAGGTCTTTGGACAAATTTTGAAAGAAGGAGCAATTAAAAACAGAGATGAATGGTAATTGGGATAAAATACATGGTTTTAAAAAGGTAGATCATGCCAGACCAACCAGATCTTTCTTTGAGAAGATAACTGATTTTCTAGACAAAGGAAATGCAGTATATCTAGTTTACCTGGATTTCAGTAAAGCATTTGATACTTTCATATATGAAATAATTAGCTAAAATTACAGAAGATGGGAATTAAGGAGAATTGAAAAGTGGATAAGGAACTGTTTAAAAAGGGAGATTACAATGGGTCATACTAAAACGAACTGTCAGGCTGGAGGGAGATTACTGGTGGAGTTTCTCAGGGATCATACTTGGGACCAATCTTATGTAACATTTTCATTAATGTCCTTGGCACAAAAAGTGGGTGTGCGCCAATGAAATCTGCGGATGACACAAAGTTGGAGGTATTGCCAATATGAAAGAGAACAGGAATGTCATAAAAAACGATATGGACAATCTTGAAAACCTAATAGAAATGGGATGAAATTTAATAGTGCAAAGTCAGGTGCTTTGGGATTAACAAGAATTTTTGCTATAAACTGGGGATTTACCAGTTGCAAGTGACAGAGGAGGAGAAAGACCTGGGTGTGTTGATCACAGGATGACTGAACCACCATTGTGATGTGGCCCTGAAAAAGGCTAATGCAACCCTAAAATGCATTAGGCCAGGTATTTCCAGTGGAGATATGGAAGTGTTGCCATCACTGTACAAGGCACCGATGAGACCTGTGAAAATATTGGCACGGTGAAATACTGTTTCCAACTCTGATCTCCCATGTTTACGAAAGATGAAATCAAACCAGAACAGGTGCAGAGAAAGGCTACTAGGATGATCAGAGGAATGAAGAACTTGCCTTATGAGAGTAGACTTAAGGAGCTTGGCTTGGTTAATCTAACAAAATGAAGGCTATGGCAAGATATGATTGTTCTTTATAAATATATCAGACGGATAACAAAGGGAGAAAGAGGATGTATTGAAACAGTTTAAATTTTTGAAAGACTGAGCTTTATAAATATATTCTAGGGATGATGAGGTTGCCTGCAATTGCATATCACCCATAAAAGTCTGGTCCGTGGATATTCGCAGACTTTCCAGGACTCTGCATACATGTTTGCTATTAACAAATATATCTAGTAGCCAGAGATGGGACACTAGATGGGGAGGGCTCTAGAATTACCACACAAAATTCTTCCCCAGGTGCCTGGCTCGTTGGTATTAGTCAAACCTTGAGCATATGGGTAACTGCCACATTTGGGGTTAGGAAGAAATTTTCCTACAGGTCAGATTCGCAGAGACCCTGAGGTTTTTTGGTTCTCTCTGCAGCATGGGGAACAGGTCACTTGATGGTTTGAACTAGAGTAATTGGAAGAGTCTCTGTAACTTGACATCTTTAAATCAAGGTTTGAGAACTTCAGTAACTCTGCCAGAGTAGGTGAGTGAGGTTCAGTGCCCTGCAATGTGCAATCTAGATGATTATGAGGGTCTCTTCTGGCCTCAAACAAAGACTATGAGAACTGGCCTAGCTAGCCAGTTTTTTTCAAGTTAAGATGCCTGATGAGAAAAGACAGATGGAAATTTACTATTATGAGAATTTCCAGCAACTAGTAAGCATATGCCTTTTTAAGGAAGTTGCTATGTGATTCACGCAACTAAGCACAAATAGCGTAGTACGAAAATTCAGAAAAGACGTTACTCACCTTTGTAACTGTTGTTCTTCGAGATGTGTTGCTCATATCCACTCCAGTTAGGTGTGTGCGCGTACCACGTGCACGTTCGTCGGAAGATTTTTACCCCAGTAACACTCGGTGGGTCGGCTAGGTCGCCTCCTGGGAGTGGTGCCACCATAGCGCCGGATATATACCCCTGCTGACCCAACTGCTCCTCAGTTCCTTCTTGCCAGCTACTCCGACAGTGGAGAAGGAGGGCAGGTTTGGAATCGATATGAGCAACACATCTCGAAGAACAACAGTTACAAAGGTGAGTAACCGTCTTTTCTTCGAGTGCTTGCTCATATCCATTCCAGCTAGGTGATTCCCAAGCCTTTTCTAGGTGGTGGGGTTGGAATGAAATGTGGCAGAGTGTAATACTGCGGAGCCAAAGGCTGCGGCATCTCTGGACTGCTGAACCAGAGCAAAGTGAGAGGCGAAGGTATGGACCAAGGACCAGGTAGGTGCGCGATATATCTTGTGGATGGGCACGTGAGCCAGGAAGGCAGCAGATGAAGCGTGAGCCCTGAGAGAGAGTGTGCAGTGATGTAGCTCGAGGGGACATGAGCCAAGTCGTAACAGGTGTGGATGCATGATGTCACCCAGGATGAAATCCTTTGTGAGGAAACGGGTAGGCCCTTCATACGCTCTGCCACCGCGACGAAGAGTTGGGGTGTTCTGCGGAAAGGCTTTGTCCGCTCGATATAAAAAGCGAGTGCTCTACGGATGTCTAGGGAGTGCAATTGTTGCTCCCTGCGTGATGAATGTGGCTTCGGGAAGAAGACTGGAAGGAAGATCTCCTGGCTAACACGGAAGGCCGATACCATTTTGGGGAGAAAGGCCAGATGTGGTCACAACTGCACCTTGTCCTTGTGGAACACAGTATATGGAGGGCCCGTGGTGAGAGCCCGAAGCTCGGAAACTCGTCTTGCTGATGTGATGGCCACGAGGAAAGCGGTTTTCCAGGACAGGTACAGAAGGGAGCAAGTTGCTAACGGCTCGAATGGGGCCGACATAAGTCTGGTAAGAACCAGGTTGAGGCGGTGCGGCATACCTGGGGGTATAGGTGCTCCAAGCCCTTGAGGAATTGAGATACCATAGGATGTGAAAACACTGAGTGGCCATTCTCCCCTGGGTGGAAGGTAGAGATGGCCGCCAAGTGTACCCTCAATGATGATACTGCTAGGCCCTGGTGTTTAAGGGACCAGCAGTAGTCCAAGATGGTGGGGATCGAGACCTCAGCGGGAAGAACGTTCTGCTCTCCGCACCAGCATGACAAACGCTTCCACTTGGCCAGATATGTTGATCTACTGGAAGGCTTCCTGCTACCCAAGAGTACTTGTTGCACTGGGGCAGAGCAACGCAACACAGATTGGGTCAACCACTAAGGAGCCATGCCGAGAGATGGTGGGACTGTAGGTCTGGGTGGTGAAGTTTGCCGTGGTCCTGAGTTATCAGGTCCAGGTGAAGAGATAGAGGGATGGGGTTGGCTATTGACAGGTCGAGCAATATGGTGTACCAGTGCTGCCTGGGCCACACTGGAGTGATCACGATCAAGCGGGCTCTGTCCCTGTGTACTTTCAGCAGGACCCTGTGGACGAGCGGGAACGGTGGAAAAGCATACAGCAGGTGAATCGTCCACAGTATCAGGAAAGCGGCCGCTATCGAACCCTGGGAGAGGCCTTGAAAGGAACAGAATATCTGGCATTTCCTGTTCTTGTGGGACGCGAAGAGGTCTACACAGGGAAAACCCCACTTCCGGAAGACCAAAAGAATAATGTCCAGGAGAAGCGACCACTCGTGAGAAAGGAAGGATCTGCTGAGGCGATCCGCCAGAGTGTTTCGAACCTCTGGGAGAAAGGACACTATGAGGTCTATAGAGTGGGCTGTACAAAAGTTCCAGAGTCATATGGCTTCCTGACAAAGGGTCAAGGACCTTGTCCCGCCCTGTTTGTTTATATAGTACATGGCTGTTGTGTTGTCTGTGAATATTGACACACAACGGCCTTGCAAGTGCTGCTGAAACACCTGGCACACAAGTCGGACTGCTTTCAGCTCCCGGACATTGATGTGCAAGGCCAGCCCCTGAGATGACCAAAGGCCTTGAGTGCGTAGATGTCCAAGGTGAGCACCCCAGCCGAGAGATGACGCGTCCGTCGTCAGGGACATAGAGAGCTAGGGCGGATGGAATGGCAGCCCTGCACACACCAGGGAGGGGGTCAGCCACCATTCGAAGGAGCCTAGGATGCTCGGGGGAATGGTGACTATCATGTCTCTGGCATCTCTGCCTGGTCAGTACAGTGAGTTGAGCCACGATTGGAGGGGACGGAGGCGCAGTCTGGTATGTTTCGTCACAAACGTGCAGGCCGCCATGTGACCCAGGAGACCGAGGCAAGTGCGAACCAAAGTCAACGGAACAGCTTGCAGGCTCTGGATGATGGCCACCATTGCCTGGAACCAGGGCAGCGGTAAGCAGGCTCTGCGAGATTGGAGTCCAGGGTGGCACCAATAAAGTCTATCCTCTGAGTGGGAATCAGAGTGGATTTTTCCACACTGATCATCAGGTCTAGATGCAGGAAAAGGTCCTTGACAATGCCAATGTGATGGGTGACTTGTGCCTCGGAGGTCCCTCGGATGAGCCAGTCGTCTAGATACGGAAAAACGTGTATCCAACGGCGGCGGAGGTGGGTGGTGACTACAGCCATGCATTTCGTAAATACTCTTGGGGCTGTAGAGAGGCCGAACGGTAGGACCGCGAACTGAAAATGTTGGCGGTTGGCTACGAACCGGAGGTACCTCCTGTGAGGAGGGTAGATGGCTTTGTGAAAATACGCATCTTTCATGTTGAGGGCGGCATACCAGTCTCCGGGATCCAGGGATGGGATGATGGTCCCCAGGGATACCATGCGGAACTTCAACTTTATCATGAATTTGTTGAGTTCCCGCAGATCCAGGATAGGTCTGAGACCTTCCTTTGCCTTGGGGATTAGGAAGTAGCAGGAGTAAAACCTTGTGCCCCTTTCGTGTTTTGGCACCTCCTCTATTGCTCCTTTGGCAAGGAGCATCTGCACCTCCTGAAGAAGGAATTGCTCATGAGAGGGGTCCCTGAAGAGGGACGAGGAAGGGGAATGGAAGGGGGGGCATGAAATAAATTGGAGGTGGTACCCAAATTCCAGCATGCGTAAGACCCAGCGATCTAACATTAGCTGGGACCACGCAGGGAGGAAAAGGGAGAGGCGGTTGGAAAAAGGAGGGAACTGAGCCTTTAACGAAACTGGTACATCGTCCTCAGGCACACCTTCAAAAGGTGGGTTTTGGCCCTGTGGGTGGTTTGGAGGGACCTTGGTTCTGGCCCCCTTGGGTGACTGACTGCCTCCAACGACCGGTTCTACCCCGTCTTCTGGCAAAGTCCTGTCTCTGTCTGGGCTGAGGGTAAGAGCGGTGTGGCTGGGGACGGAAGGGCCTGCACTGAGTCACTGGCGTGCATGTCTAATGAGCACATAATGACCCTGTTATCTTTTAGGCTTTGCAGCCTAAGGTCTGTCTTTTCTGAGAAAAGGCCTTGCCCTTCAAAGGGGAGGTCCTGGATTGTATGCTGGAGCTCTGGGGGAAGGCCTGAGACTTGCAGCCATGAGATACGTCTCATAGTAACTCCGGAGGCTAGGGTCCGCTGCATCCAAGGAAGCCTGGAGGGAAGTTCTAGCCACCTTTTTTTCCTTCGTCCAGGAGGGCCGCAAACTCCTGCCGGGAGTACTGCAGGAGCAACTCCTTAAACTTGTCCGCCGCCGCCCAGGTATTATAGTTATAGCAGGTAAGGAGGGCTTGCTGATTAGCCACGCAGAGTTGGAGCGCCCCTGCAGAGTAGACTTTGCGCCTCAGTAAGTCCATGTGCCTCACATCCTTTGATTTCGGGGCTGGGGCCTGCTGGCCATGGCATTCTCTCTTGTTGACCGACTGGACAACGAGGGAGCAGGGAGAACGATGGACATATAAGTATTCATAGCCCTTAGAGGGCACCATATATTTACGTTCCACTCCCCGGGCAGCAGGTGGGATAGAGGCCGGAGACTGCCAGATCGTATTGCCATTGGCCTGGATCGTCCGGATAAAGGGGAGGGCCACTCTCGTGGGAGCATCAGATGATAAAATGTCCACCACTAGGGTCCTCTACCTCCGGGACCTCCTCAACTTGCAAGCTCACGTTTAGTGCCACACGCCTGAGGTGGTCCTGGTGGGCCCTCAGGTCAATTGGCGGAGGGCTTACAGATGATGTTCCGGCTACCGCCTCGTCAGGGGAGGAGGATGAGGAGAGACTAGGGACAAGCGGGTCAGTTGAGGCCTCTTCTTGGTGACCAGCCTCTGTCTCGCTTGGGATCTGGGAGTCTTGGGGCCGGACCAGCACTTCCTCCGAAGTAGGAGGAGGAGGGTGACTTATAGTGGCTTCCGGCACCCAGTGTTCTGATGTGGCAGAGCAAGATGGGCCTGGATGTGCACCTTGGGCCTGATGATATGCGCAAGGTGTCCAGAATGCCCACTGGTGTGGGCCATGATCTTGGGCCTGGGGCTCGTGGAATATCCTGGCGGGTACATCGGAGTCTCTGTCCTGGGCGTACGAACTGTTGCCTGCGAAGACACGGACGGGTGCCGGGATGGCCAGGGAGGAGCTGAAATACCCTGGTAAGAGTCCGCCTCTCTCGCCGTTGCTGATCTCCTCGGCACTGGGGATTGGTACCTGGAGCCATACCGGTACTGAGAACGAGATCGGGACCTGCGACCTGCATGGTGCCAGGAGGTCGACCTGGGTCTCGAAGGTCTGCGTCGGGAATGGCTGCGAGAGTCCCGGTGCCGGGAGCTGGAGCAGTACCGAGAGTACCGAGCCAGAGGCCGGGACGTCAATCTATGCCGCGAGTACGATCGGTACCGACGAGGCGAGTGGTGCCAGGACTGCGAGCAGCGTTGGGACCATGATCGTCGATGGGACTGCGAATGGCGCTGGGACCTGGATCGTGATAGGTGCCGATCTGCCGGGTCGACTGAAGACGGTCTCATTAGGGCTGGCTTGCCTATCGAGTGTAATACCCGCACCAGCGGTGCCGGGGGTTGAGGCAGGACAGACTCCATCATAGCTATAAGGTCCCTGGCTGTGGAGAATGTCTCCGGTGTAGAAGCAGCAAAGAATCCTGTGGCACCTTATAGACTAACAGACGTTTTGGAGCATGAGCTTTCGTGGGTGACCGTAAGCTCAACCACAAGCCTCAGTGGGAAGCTCTCAGGGACCGGAATCGACGGTACCGCAGCAGTCGGTGCCGCGGCAGGTGTAGGTGTTGGGTGGTCCAAACGAGGCTGCGTCTGCGGCGCAGAGGGCACAGAGGTAGTGGAGGACTTTGACCTCCTCAGTTTCAGGGAGAGAGATCGGTGCAGAGCAGGTCCCTGCGCTGGAGATGGCCGGTGCCATAGTGTCTTAGCGATGCCGGCACGGGCCGGTGCCGGAGGAGAGCTTCTAGCAGAGTGCTCACCGCTCGGTGCCAAGGGTTGAGGGTTCAGAGCTGCCTCCATGAGGAGATTCTTTAGGAGAAAGTCTCTCTCTTTCTTCATCCTCGGCTTAAATGCCTTGCAAATGCGGTACTTATCTGCAATGTGCGATTCTCCGAGGCACTTGAGACAGGAGTCGTGGGGATCTCCTGCAGGCATCGGCTTGTGGCAGGCCGAGCAAGGTTTGAATACCAGTGAACCGGGCATGGGCCCCGGCACCGGCTGCGGGGAAGGGGCTAATGCCCAAACCCCGCTTAACTATATACACTAATTATCTAAAGAACTATCAAACTAACTGTAATTATATAAATTCCAACTATATACAACAAAGATATCGAAGAAACTACGAGTAGCTAGGGAAGTGGAGGACAGCTAAGCAACGCTCCACTGTTCCAACGACCGATATGGGTGGTAAGAAGGAACCGAGGAGCGGTTGGCTTGGCAGGGGTATATATCTGGCACCATCATGGCACCACTCCAGGGGGCGACCCAGCCGAACCACCGAGTGCTGCTGGGGTAAAAATCTTCCGACGAACGTGCACGCAGCGCGCACACACCTAACTGCAGCACTCGAAGAACTGTGAAACTCTTTTTTCTAGTGTAGGATGGCAAGCTAAATTTTACTTCCAACCAACATTTTAAAAATTCAGCAAATTAAAATATCTTAAGTGGGAATGAAATCAGCTAGCAAGCAGATATCCAATATTTTTATCACCTTTGTCCTTTTATGAGAAGTATTAATGGAGAACTGCTGAGAAAGGAACAACTTCCCCACAAGCCCTCAGCAGTTAAAAGAGTGCAGAAGAGGAATCTGAAGACGTGCAAAGCAAAGTAAGAATGAAGGACTGTCATCTAGACCACAGAACACAGTGAAAACACAAGTCAAATTAAATTGGATCTATTAAAATAAACTAATCAAGCTGGTACATTTGGGGAATGATAATTTCACACACACTGAATGTGATGAAGATAACAAGAAGTCAGTAATGCCTAAAAGGGATCCAATATGAGTGTCAAAACGAGAAGAGCTTTGAAGGCAATTAGCGCCAAGAAAAATCCCAATCAGATTTCAGGTCTTACATCATGGCCTACCAAGATGTTTATCTTCACTGTAACAGGCTGGATTCTACCTAAAATATTGCACACATTCTTGGCAAAGCAAATCCAGGCCGACATCAAGAAGTTGAAAGGAACTAAGTAGGATTAGTAAAATGATAAAAGATCAAGAATAAGAAAACTACATCTGTACAGTCTGACTAAATAACTAAGGAAATAACTATTTCAAATGTGTAGGACCACTGAGGAAGGCACTGGCTTCAATTGGCTCAAGGGAATAAAATGAATAATGCTACGAAATAGAGCAAAGGTAACTTTAAAGTGAATAGGAGGTCAAATGTATAAACAGTGAGAACTATTTCCCTAAGGAAGTTAAATTATTCTCTTAGTGTTCTAAAAGTTCACTGGACAAACACTCTTTGGGATACAGAGAAAATAATTACAGTTGCCCCAAAATTTCCTCTGAATAACTTATATTATAAATCCTTGTAAAACATATATTTATAATATATTTTTTACATTTTATACATTATAAAATAGAATGTAACATAATACAAATACACCTCTACCCCGATATAACGTGACTCGATATAACACAAATTCGGATATAACGTGGTAAAACTGTGCTCTGGGGGTGCGGGGCTGCACACTCCGGTGGATCAAAACAAGTTCGATATAACGCGGTTTCACCTATAATGCGGTAAGATTTTTTTGGCTCCCGAGGACAGTGTTATATTGAGGCAGAGGTGCATCAAGCTACAAAGTTGTTTTGAAAGCAAAAATCCCAACATTTAGTTCTGAACATGTCAAAACTGGATGTTGGAACTTTTCCCCATTTTTTTAAAAATGAAACAAAATTTTCACAAAAGCTACAAGATTTTGCTAAGCATTTTGATTTAAATGGAACGGCATTCTTTGAGGGAAAACGGTCCCATCAACATTTTTCAGTTCCAGTTATAACTTCTGATCTTGTCATTGATTTGAGAAAGTTTTTACACAGTAGGTTAACTACTGTAGGTGGTAATGTTTCTACCCTTTAGTGCAATGCCTGCATGCTGGGGGTGGGGTGGGCTGGGGGGGGGGGGGGGAAGTGTCATGAAAGCTTAGAATTTGCCATTTGTTGCATTACACTACAGGCCCAGACAGATCCTTGAAGTGTGTGATCTGCAATTCGTCATTTTAAGGGACTGTGATTTTTGACAACTTGCGTTCTTCACATTTGAAGTCAACCTTACGCATGTTTCTGAGAAGAAGTGGTGGTGCTTTATTAGGCTCTGCCAAAAATTCTTGGCAGATGTTTTTAGACTATTCAACCACTTATCACTTTGACAATTTCTTCCGAAACCAGTTATACATACATGTACTCAGTAACTACTTACATGCCAAGTTTCCAAATTAAACCTCTTTTTGGTTGTTTATATCCTCATAATACTCAAAAGCAGTTGAGGATTTTGCTTACCCATCAAAAAAAATCATATTGGACAAGAAATCAAGCAAGTAAAGTTTCATCCCAAGTCAATGCTACAGAAAATTGAGTGTGAAAACAAAGGAAATACAATGGTAATTGATCTTCAAACTCAACTATGAACTGTAACTAAGTGCTGTGGCAAGGTGGGTGAGATCTTTTATTGGACCAACTTCTACTGGTGAGAGAGACAAGCTTCTGAACCACAGAGAGTTCTTCTTCAGGTCTGGGAAAAACTCCCAGCACCACAGGAAAATGCAAGGTGGAACAGACTGCTTAAGGTAAGTACTTAGCACATATCGTAAGGCAGTGGTTTTCACACTTGTTTCCTTGGGACCCAGCTGAAGAAAACTGTTGATGCCCACAAGCCAACAGAGCTGGGGATGAGGGATTTGGGGTATGGGAGAAGGCTCTGGGCTGGGGCAGGGGTGCGGGAATGAGGGCTGCGGGGTGGGGCCAGGAATAAGGGATTCATGGTGTGGGAGGGGGCTCTGAGCTGGGGGCGGGGGGTCAGGGCTCTGGGTGCAAGCTCTGGAGTGGGGCCAGGGATGAGGGGTTTGGGGTGCAGCAGGAGCTCCGGGCTTGGGGGGGGCCAGGGCTGGGGCTAAGGGTTGGAGTGCAGGAGGGTCAGGGCTCTAGGGTGGGGCCGGGAATGAGGGGTTTGGGGTGCAGGAAGGGGTTCCAGGTTTGGAGGGCTCAGGGCTGGGGCAGGGGGTTAGGGTGCAGGAGGGTCAGGGCTCAGGAGGGTCAGGGCTCTAGGGTGGCGCCAGGAATGAGGGGTTCAGGGTGCAGGAAGGGGTTCCAGGTTTGGGAGGTTCACCACTGGGGCAGGGGATTGGGGCCTGGGGTTGAGGCGCAGACACACCTTTGGTGGCTCCCTGTCAGCAGTGCAGCCGAGTTGCAGAGGCAGGCTTCCCGTCTGTCCCGGCACTGCGGACCATGCTGCGCCCCAGAAGCGGCCAGCAGCAGGTCCGACTCCTAGGCAGAGGTGTGCAAGTGGCTATGCATGACTCTCCCACAGGCACCGTCCCCCCAGTTCCCATTGGCTGTGCGGAGCCAGTGTTCAGGGCGAGGGCAGCGCATGGAGCCCTGTGACCCCTGTGCCTAGAAGCCGGACCCGCTGCTGGCCGCTTCTGGGGCGCAGCGCAGTGTTGAAACAGCTAGGCATTAGCCTGCCTTAGCTGGGCAGCACCACCAACAGGACTTTTAACATCTCAGTCGGTGGTGCTGACCAGAGCGACCCAGTGCCTGACATGCCGCAACCCAGTACTGGGTTGTGACCTGAAGTTTGAAAAATGCTGTTCTAAGGGACCATTCAAGTTAGGTCAACTATAGCGTGATCACATTCTATCAGTCCTCATTATCAAAGGAAACCTGCCCAACATTTTCAAAAGATGAGCCTGGGAAAAAAATTAATTACTCTACTAGGTACCAAAAATCATGGACCTAACGGACATTGGATTTATGGCTTATTACAACAATCTCTAATCCACTAACCCCCTATTTTTGACCTATGTCTGCAGAGGTGTTAACATTCAACGTTGAATGGTCCCTTAGGATATATGCTAAGTATTTATGTTAATCTGTTCCACCTTGCATTTTGCTTTGAGGCTGGGAGCTTCTGTCCCAGACCTGAAGAAGAGCTGTGCTTAACTCAAAAGCTTGTCTGGCTCACTAGCAGAAGTTGGTCCATTCTTTAGCAAGGGAAAGTGGCAAGGCCTGAGGAATAACAGCAAATTGTTAGTGTATGAGAGAAGTGTAAATGACCCTAAATAAAAAAAAAAGTGAAATTGGCTGTACACAAAATGCTCTCTAAATCAGAAAGTAAACAAATCTAAAGGCCAAGCACGTTTATTCTCTTTTAATCCTAGTAAACTTGTGCATAACTTACAATTATAGTGGGAAAAGAGAATTCAGAGTAACACTTTTTCAAATTAATGCTGTCTATTCAAATTGTGCTTTTCATAATCAACTTCACAGCACCTGCCTCCTCTAACTGAACTAATCTTTTGGAGATTACTGTGTATTGGAGAAAGGGCTATGAAGGATCAATATATTTTTGGAACAGAGGAACATTTTCCCCTTTTGTCCTGTTGAAGGGGAACTAGTTCATCTCAAAGAGTCCTTCCAAATATATGTTTAGAAATTAGTCTTTTGAAAGATGTTTTATTGTTGCAGTAATCCTGTTACGGATAAATGAATCATTAAATCAATAGTGAAGACATCTAGTGGAGGATGAATACAGACACTCCTCACCTCAACAGCTATCCGTTCTGATGAAGTAATCAAAATTAATCTTATTCCATCCTTTTGGGTCAGAAGTTTTCACATACAGAATCCTCTGTCTGAAGAACAAACTTGAATTTAGGCTTTATGTTGAGAGAGGAATGAAAAAATTGGGTTGAAATTCTAACTGTAAAAGGATAATTCTAAATCAGCAGGGAAGCAGATATGAGTATAACGAAAATGTATCCCTGATGTACTAATTAAATGCTTATAGAGGAGGTTTTCTGCTACCTTTGTCTAAACTATTGACAGCTGACCTGAGGAACCATGGCCTTGAAGTGACAGAGAGGGATGTCTTCAAATGAAGTCCATGATGCCAAAGTACTCGACTCTGTAGGTGTTACGAATTTTCCCTTCGCTCTGAGACACACACTAAAAACAGACAAGCCTTACTGCAGCAGTGTGAGCTGTGTTATGTTTTGAATACTTTACATCTTAATTACTGACCTTTTCTGAAGATTTACAGCCATCTGGATGGTATGCTAGCATTGGAGGTGGTATGCAATATGACTGCTCTGTTGCATTGTTGTGGAAAGCTGGTAGCAGGAGCCATAAAACGGCAGACAGGGCTAGGCTGCTGTGGCATACACATAGAAGGAGGGGATTTCTATCCACAAGGCCTTTAGACTACCCTAGAGGAAGAAAAGAAATAAAGTTAAGCTCCACATTCTAATTTTCTAGATCTCCTAACACAGTTTAACATCTCACAATTCCAAAGCTCTGAGGAAGAGAGGACAGAGCCTACAACTGCTGTTGGATGGAAGCAGTGAATTGAATCTATATGAAATGTTAGATCTAGACTCAGGAGTGGGAAGAGTCAGCTGTCACTAGAACTTTTAATTCCTTATCATTGTTATTGTAACCGGAGTTTGAGTGTTCTGCTAAATTGACAGTTGCCTATTTACGACAGTTTTATTTAAGTCCCCCTTTCCATCCAGCCAAGATATAACACGGGGTGGCCAACCTGTGGCTCCAGAGCCACATGCGGCTCTTCAGAAGTTAATATGTAGGACTGGAGCTACAAGCGCCAGCTTTCCAATGTGCCGGGGGGTGCTCACTGCTCAATCTCTGGCTCTGCCACAAGCCCTGCCCCCACTCCACCCCTCCTCACCTCCTCCCCTGAGCCTGCCATCCCCTTGCTCCTCCCCCTCCCCCCAGAGCCTCCTGCATGCCACGAAACAACTGACTGGAAGGTGTGGGAGAGGGAAGCGTGGATTGGCAGGGCTTCTGGTGGGTGGGAGGTGCTGGGAAGCTGATGGGGGCTGCTGATGTATTACTGTGGCTCTTTGGCAATGTACATTCGTAAATTCTGGCTCCTTCTCAGGATCAGGTTGGCCACCCTGATATAATACACACCAGTTAACTTTGTAACAACTGTGCTAACTGGCTGAGAAACGGTTTATCCATTTTCATAAGTTCAACTTTCCAAAAGAGTTGTCTTTTGGGATGAAATTTCCCATACTTGGTCTAATCTAGTCTACTTAGTCTAGAAAATTCAATTTTTTCCAGTAATGTAGCACATTTAAGCTATTTTTTAATTTTGGACAACTTCTCTAATTTAAAAATATTTTAAAAGATTATTAAAAAACTACTGAAAAAGCAGCTGAAATATTACATTGATATGGGTATAGTGTTCAATAAGAACAAATGCCTTTATGTGACTGTGGAGGAGAATTTAATAGTGACAATTGTTTGCAAATTGAAAAAAAATATTCTAAATCTGAACAGATAACACTTGTAAAGATTTTAGCAGATCTTAATGAAGCCCCAACACCTCTGGGATCTCTGCACGTTTTCCTTGCCCAACCAGATACATACAGGTGCTGCTGCTGAGGAAATTAATATAAAAGAAATAGTAAATTCCTGAATAAACTATACAGAAAAATTCTCCATAAAACTGCCTTAACAGCAGACAGTAAAATGTTGACGGTGTAAAAGACCATGGAACTAGTCTTTTTTGATGCAATATTAACTAGTCCACAATTGCCATATTTTCTATTACAAGCTCATTAAATTTCTCATAACATATGCTGTAAAAGGTGACTGATAGTCTGGTATATTTTTTCTGTATTCTATTGTTCATCTAGATAATACACAAACATGTAATAAATGGGAAAGAAGGAAAGACTGATAGCAATGAGTACAAATCAGCAGTAATGAAGTGCAGACAACTGATATGGGAAACAAACGTATCAGTGAGGGGAAAAAAGGGCCCAGTAGGATTAACAACCAGAGGAATATATTCCTTAACTATATCAGAAAAAAAGCAAATCCTAGCAATGCTATAGGTATGATAGTAGACAAGGATGATAGAATTATGAATCTTGATTCAGGAAAGGCAGACATATTCAATAAATATTTCTGTTCTGCATTCCAAAAACGGCAAGGTGATATATTCATGTTATCTTTAGTAAATACTTTTTATTCCATCATTAAAGATAAAAAAATTAATATCTGCAGGACTTGATAGCTTACACCACAGTGCATTAACAGAATTAGCTTAAGAGATCCTGGATTTTTAACAAGTCTTAGAACAATGGGAAAGTTTGAGGATGAGGAAAACCTAATGCTGTGTCTACATCTAAAAATGGTACATAAAATAATCCAAGAAATCGTAGGCCAATGAGCCTGACATCATTCATGGGCAAAGTCATGGAAAAAGCTGATATGGGATGCATGTAGTCAAGAATTAAAAGATAGTTGCATAATTAAAGCCAGTTGACCCATTTCCCATAAAACCATGTTTAGTCAAACAAATCTGATATAGTTTTTGTTGATATTATAAACTGGGTTATTGAAATTTATAGATTTGGTTGATAAAAGCAACTGCATTGACATAATTACTTAGGCATCTGTAAGGGATCTGACAGAGTCCCCACATGACATTCCAATAAAATAGCACTACACACAAAAAATTAATACAGTCTGTGTTAAACTGATTAAAAACTAGTTAATTGATAGATCACAAAAATAACTAAAATGGGGAATCACCATCCTGTGGAGATGTTTCTAAGGGGTACTGCCATATCTGCTCTCAGCCAAATGCTATTCAACAGCTCTCTCAATGGTCTGGAAGAAAATATAAAAGAAAACTGATAGAGTAGTAAATAATGAAGGGGGGACAGGTCAGTTACACAGACTTCTTAGCGAATGCGTAATGTGTCTAAGATGGCACGTGACCAGGATTCATCACCGAATTTGATCCGCTGGTTGGATCATTAGCTTCCCCAGCTTGGGCCAGTTACTGACCTGGACTGCTTAGTAAGGTGTGCTCATTTGAGCAACACACATATTTTACTACAGCCACATGCAGGATCATACATATAGGAATAAAAAACGTAGGTCACTCCTACAGATCGAGGGACTGTATTCTAGAAGGAAGCAACTCTGAAAAAGGCTTACACGTCATGGAACAGAACTATAAGCTCCCAATACAATGCTGTATTTAAGAGTACAACTGCAATCCTTAGCTATAGAAAAAGGAGGTTATCAAGTAAGAGTAGAGAGATGGTATTACCTCTACATATAGCATGACAGAGCACTGTACCTAATTCTAGTGTCCATACTTCAAAAAGAATGTTGAAGAATTGGTAACTTCAGAAGAGAGGTAACAGAGCAATTAGAGATCTGGAAAATACACCGTACCTTGCCACAAGATACAATACCGAGTTCATCAAAGAGAAAATTAGGATGTAACTTGATCACTGCCTACAAGTAAATACACAGAGGAACATATTTGAGAATACATAGCTCTAACGTAGAAAGACAGAAAAAAAGGCCTAACAAGATCCAATGGTTGGAAGCCAAGGTTAGCAAATTCAGACTAAAAATGAAGCTGAAAGTTTTAATAGTAGGAGTAATCAACCACTGGATCAATTTACCTAGGGATATAGTGGATTCTTCATCACTTGCGGTCTTTAAACCAACATGCATATCTTTCTAAATTAGATACTATTGCACCAAAAGAAGGTTAGAGTTGACACAAAGTATTGGCTGAGGTTCTCTGACCGGTGTTATGCAGGTCAAACTAGAAGATCAAGATTAAAATCTACTAATCTATATATGCTCCTCACAGAAGGGACAGTACCTATGTTTTGTGCAGTTATGTGTACTAAAATACAAGCTGTGCAACATGACACTAAGATTTCTGTTGAAATTTTCACACTGAGGCATGTTTTAACTGTGCATCTACATTTATTTAAGCCATTAATATAATTTAGCATTTAGAACATGTATGTCACCATTTAAATAGGTCTGTTAATACATACTGCCATTCTTAGAAAACAGGACATCATGATAAGTGACATTCAGATTTAGGTTTACATTGATCCTCAAACAGCAACAGCCTGAAACTGCTCACTGCAAAATTCTAAGTTAAACTATTTTTGTTAGTTGGTTGCAATTCGAACCACAGGCCTATTTTCATTAGAACTAAGCGCACAGAAGGCCCATTGACTTGCAGTGGAGTTGTGGGTGCTCAGCAGTTTTGAAAAATCAGGTCCTAAAAGTTTCTGCTTAGAAAGAAAATTGTCCTATCAGACTATATTATGTAATCAGCCAGATAAGGAAAAAATAAGGAATCAAAGTTTCCCCCTTGCTAGGCTTTTTTAAATTGTGTTGGTTGTACAGGGCTTCTTCTGAAAGATATTTTTTATTAAGTGTTGGATGTTTCATGGTCACGTAATCATTTTAAGATTAACTTTAAAAGTGGTCTTTCAAAGAAATAATTTTGGTTTTATCCTCATGGAATATTTTTAAGTGTTTCACTTACATTTTACTGCTATATCATAGTAAGTTGAAAAGCGAAAAAGGTCTGATCATGGTGTATCACTGCGGCCTATCAGTAAAAATGGAAAAGTGCAACATAATAGTTCTAACCCATGAGCTAGCTTGTCTATGTAAGAAAATTCCAAAGATGGGACTGTTACTGGTGGGAAATGCCAGGCACCAAAATTCTCTACCAAGGATGGTTCTCTGGACATCCATCAGTTCAACTGATCCCAGTTCTGATTCGACTCTGCATTAATGGTAGTTACATCAACATGTAGTGGCAGTGTACATGTATCCCATTTCAAGGTAAATGTATTGGTGCAAGAAGTCCCCACGCTGAGGTCCAGTACTGCTCAGGCCACAGCAGAAATTACCATTCACCTTTCTATACTAAGATGAGAAGATCTCAGTTGGAAATCAGACCCTGAAAACAGCCCTGAACACCACTTAGACATTTTTATAGTGAGCAAATCCACTTGATAGCCTGAATAATGATCCCCCTTTGTTCACTATGCCTCAGACTTGCCTGGATTTGTGAGGACGGAAATGCTTTCATTGCTCTTAGGGGTTATCTTAGATAACCCCTATTATATTATCTGAGTGCCTCAATCTATAATGTACTTAGATTCATAAAACCCCTGTGAGATGGGGATGATGGGGAACTGAAACACAGAGACTATCTATAAAACAGAGTAAATACTAAGTGATTTCTTCACAATAGCACAGGAAGTTAAATACCCTCAGTGTTAAAAATTTGTGCCTTATTTCCAATTTGAGTTTACTTGGCTTAAGCTTCCAGCCATTGATTGTTATGCCTTTCTCCACTAAATTAAAGAGCCCTTTAATACCCAGTATTTTCCCTGTGAAAGTACTTACACACTAATCAAATCACCTCCATTTTCTTTTTGATAAGCCAAGCAGATTTAGCTCTTTAAGTCTCTCTTTCATTGTACGACATTTTCTCCAATCCTCAAACAATTTTTGTGGTTCTTTTCCACACTCTCCAATTTTTCCAACATCCTTTTACATAGTATTGTAATGTATTCATTATTCTAATATCAGCCTCACCAATGCCACATACAGGAGTAAAATCGCCTCCTTACCCTACTCCCCTGTTCCTACATTTGAGGATCACATTACCCCATTTGCCACAGCATCACACAGTGCTCTTTTTGAGTTGCTTGTCCACTGTGACCCCCCCAGATCCTTTTCAGCACCTTTGCTTTACAAAATATAAAGTTCTCCATTCTGTAGGTATGGGCCGCATTCCTTGTTCCTAAATATATGACTGGATTTGGCTGTATACATTTTAAGGGGTCCGGTTTATGAAGTGATGCACGTTGCTCTGTATGACTACCCTGTAATTTACCTTTCCATCAATCTTTGTGTTGGGCAGAAGAATATGGGCAACTTGCTTCCATGTATATATGGCTGCCTTTATGGACAGGCAATTATAGCTACAATGCAGGGAATATACATCCTTGTGGCTCCATTTTACTTCCATCCACTATTTTCCCTAGCTGCAATAGCCCCACCCCAATATATCATCCACCACCTACTTCCAGTTTGGTTTAGGCAACTACCCCTTCATACTCTCACCAGTTTAGTCATCAGCAGCCCCCCCCCCCCCCGACACCACCACCACATACCAGGTAGTCAGAGGCAAAATGGTAGAAAATCAGCTAAAAAAAAAGATACATCAGCACAAATAGTCCACAATGTCTTAAAGTATAAAAAGCAAACAATTTAGTGTGAGCACTAAGGAGTTACAACAGTGCAACCAAAGCATTACACATGTACTTGCTGGCCTGTGGTAACCAGAGGTAGTAAACCAAGGCAGTAAAATGCACAGTAATTTAAAGCACTGTTTAAAAGTAAAAAAATACAGTACAGTGTCCCTTCTTTACTTTATACAGAGCAGCACAGCAAACAAAAGCATTCCTGGTGCTAAATAGGCATCCTTGGATTAACACCATGCACAACAGTTTAAGATCCCTTTTCAGAAAAATCACAAGTTACATGTAAAAAAATTTTTTTTGGTGATTTATAAGCATCATAAGCTTAAGTTATTGAGGATAAACTTATTAATTTTAAGGCTAGGATATGATATCTTCAACTGTCCTTAAATCTGGCATTACCACCATAATTTTGGGGACAATAGTTATTCTAATTTGGCCTGCACATTACAAGATAATACATATTTCCCTTACAGCCTCCATTAAGAAATGTTTCTTCGTCAGTTCAGCAGCAGATGTGGTGGGAGCATCCATTAAACAACCCTGCAGCATAGCTCCCAGGCTGGACTCTAACCTCCTGAACAGAGCCCTTCTCTGAATATTGGGAACCTAGTCAAGTTAGCATCATCCAAGCTCAGTAAGATAGTAATTTTTACTCTATTGCAAACTATGCCCTTTATAAACTCCTTCCCTTTAAAAAAGTAGTATCCAAGATGGTGCTGGATAAGACCTCTGGGAAAAGCTCCTTACCACTTTGCTAAGTGCCAGAACTGTTGGAGAATGTGGGAAAGGAATGTGGAAATGCAAAAAAGATACAACTTTTAACTTGAGGACATTGAGCATCACTGTAACCATATGCATCAGGATTACTGATGCATCTCTGTCACTGGACAGCAACTGAAGAGATAGACCACTTCAGAAGCCCACTGACAACCCTGCACAGTACTTCACAAATCTTGAGGTTTAGTAAAAGTAGGATTAAGGAGAATATGTTCAATGGCCTGTTGACTGAGTCCCAGAGAAGCACAAAGAATTTGTGTATAGAAGGAACAGCATTACTGGACCATATAGACGCAGGGAAGAGTGTCAGTCCTTCGAGACTATCAGAACACAGAAAACATATATTCTGTTTAACAGCAATAATGTACTATGCCTCATTTTCAGCATGTGCACTGAGCATTCCTGGCATTACCAAGGGTGAGTCATGTATCACATAGGTCAGGGGTTGGCAACTTTTCAGAAGTGGTGTGCCGAGTCTTCATTTATTCACTCTAATTTAAGGTTTCACGTGCCAGTAATACATTTTAATGTTTTTAGAAGGTCTATATTATATAACTAAACTACTGTTGTACGTACAGTAAACAAGGTTTTCAAAATGTTTAAGGAACTTCATTTAAAATTAAATTAAAATGCTGACCTTACGCCGCCAGTCTGCTCAGTTTGCTGACAGTCTGGGGTTCTGTTCACCTAGGCTGGCAGCGGGCTGAGCAAGGCCAGTGGCTGGGATGCCGGCTAGCAAGGGGCCGGCAGCTGGGACCCCAGACTTCCCAACCGGAGGAGGAAGGGGTGTGTGTGTTGGATTCAAGGCAGAGAGCTGGGTGTGGGGGGGGGGGGGGTTCAGGGCAGAGGGCTGGGGAGCGTGGGGGGTGCAGAGCAAAAGTCTGGGTGTGGGGGAGGGTTCATGGTCAGAGTAGAGGGCTGGGGGGGTGCAGAGCAGAAGACTGAGGGGGTAGGGGTTTCAAGGGTCAGGGCAAAGGGCTAGGAGTGTGTGGGGGCACAGGGCAGAAGGCTGGGTTGTGTATGGGGGGGTTCAGGGATCAGGGCGGAGGGTTGGGGTGCTCAGATCGTGGGGGTGCTCCCAGCCTCCTATCCTGAGCAGGTCAGGGCAGGGGGCTGGAAGGGATATGCCCTGTTCCACTCCCTTCCTCAAGGCCCCGTCCCTACCTCTTCTCTGCCTCTTCTACGGAGCAGCGAGCACGCTGCCACTCTTCCCCCTCCCCCTCGCAAGGGCCATCAGCTGATTGGCGCAGGGAAGGAGAGGAAGAGGGGCAGGAAAGCAGCACACTGGGGAAAGAAGCAGGCGAGGGGGGAAGCTTAGCTGCTGCAGGATCAAGCTTCTGCCTCCTGCCCCCGCAGGGCAGAGCAGTGGGTAGGGAGATGGGGGCTGAGTGGGGCTGGGGGCCGGGACCACAACAGGCAGCAGCATCCCACTCAGAATCAGCTTGCGTGCCATGTTTGGCACATGTCTCGTAGATTTCCAACCCTTGATATAGGTCCAAGTTGGCAAACAGCCTTTGCACCACAACTTCCCAGTCATCAGACAATGCTTTCCCCATTGTATTTTGCACATTTGTGAAACAACATGCAGAAATAAATGGAGGGGCGGGGGAGACATCATCCACAGCACAAAGTGTATCAGACATCATCATAGACTATCAGGGTTGGAAGAGACCTCAGAAGGCTATCTAGTCCAATAGCCTGCTCAAAGCAGGACCAATCCCCAACTAAATCATCCCAGCCAGAGCTTTGTCACGCCTGACCTCAAAAACCTCTAAGGAAGGAGATTCCACCACCCCACTAGGTAACCCATTCTAGTGCTTCACCATCCTCCTAGTGAAAAAGTTTTTCCTAATATCCAACCTAAACCTCCCCCACTGCAACTTGAAACCATTACTCCTTGTTCTGTCATCTGCTACCACTGAAAAACGTCTAGATCCATCCTCTTTGGAACCCTCTTTCAGGGAGTTGAAAGCAGCTATCAAATCCCCCCTCATTCTTCTTTTCTGTAGACTAAACAATCCCAGTTTCCTCAGCCTCTCCTCATAAGTCATGTGCTCCAGCCCCCAATCATTTTTGTTGCCCTCTGCTAGACTCTTTCCAGTTTTTCCACATCCTTCTTGTAGTGTGAGGTCCAAAACTGGACACAGTACTCCAGATGAGGCCTCATCAATACCGAATAGAGGGGAATGATCACAGCCCTTGATCTGCTGGCAATGCTCCTACTTACACATCCCAAAATGCTGTTATCCTTCTTGGCAACAAGGGGACACTGTTGACTCCTATCCAGCTTCTTGTCCCCTGTAACCCCTAGTTCCTTTTCTGGAGAACTGCTGCCTAGCCACTCGATCCCTAGTCTGTAGCAGTGAATGGGATTCTTCCACCTTAAGTGCAGGACTCTACACTTCTCCTTGTTGAAACATAGATTTCTTTTGACCCAATCTTCTAATTTGTCTAGATCCCTGTATCCTATACCTACCCTACAGCGTATCTAGCACTCTTCCCAGTTTAGCGCCCTCTGCAAACTTGCTGAGGAAGCAATTCACGTCATCCTCCAGATCATCAAAGATATTGAACAAAACTGGCCCCAGGACCGACCCTTGGGGGACTCTGCTTGATACTGGCTGCCAACTAGACATGAAGCCATGATCACTACCCATTGAGCCCGAGGATCTAGCCAGAGCTTTGGAGCTGTGCTCCAGCTCCGCTCCAGGCAAAAACCTGCAGCTCCACTGCTCCGGAGCTGCTCCACGTTCCACTCCAAAGCCCTGGATCTAGCCAGTTTTCTATCCACCTTATAGTCCATTCATCCAGCACATACTACTTTAACTTGCTGGCAAGAATACTGTGGGAAACTGTATCAAAAGCTTTCCTAAAGTCAAGGAATAACATGTCCGCTGCTTTCCCCTCATCCACAGAACCAATTATCTCATCACAGTAGGCAATTAGGTTAGTCAGGCATGACTTGCTCTTGTTGAATCCATGCTGACTGTTCCTGATCCCCTTCAGGCTAACAAATGCTCATTACATAAGATATCCCACTTCATAAGAAAAATAGGAAGTATGGCAAGAGACCACTCTGGCTTAACCAGGAGATCTTCAATGATCTAGAAATCAAAAAAGAGTACCACAAAAAGCATGGAAACTAGGTGAAATTACAAAGGATGTTGTTCCCGTTGTGACGAGTGTGGCTTTGGGAAGAAGACCGGAAGGAAGATATCCTGGTTGATATGAAAGACCAATACCACTTTAGGGAGGAAAGCCGGGTGTGGTTGCAACTGCACCTTGTCCTTGTGAAACACAGTATACGGTAGGTCCACCGTGAGAGCCCTAAGCTTGGAGACTCGTCTGGCCAATGTAATGGCTACGAGGAAAGCTGTCTTCCAGGACAGGTATACTAGCGAGCAGGTTGCTAACGGCTCAAAAGGGGCAGACATAAAAGTCTGGTTAGAACCAGGTTGAGGTCCCAGGTGGGGGCAGGACGGTGTACTTGGGGGTATAGGCAGTCCAAGCCCTTGAGGAACCTAGAAACCATAGGGTGTGAACACAGAGCAGCCACTTTCCTCTGGGTGGAAGGTAGAGATGGCCACCAAGTGCACCCTCGATGATACCGCTAGGCCCTGTTTGAGAGATCAGAGGTAGTCCAAGATGGTGGGGATTGAGACCTCGGTGGGAGTAACCTTATGCGTTTCGCACCAGCAGGAGAAACGCTTCAACTTGGCCAGATACGTTGACCGAGTGGAAGGTTTCCTGCTACCCAGGAGTACTTGAACTGAGGCAGAGCAACGCAACTCGGACTGGCTTAACCATGCAGCAGCCATACTGTAAAGTGAAGGGATTGCGGGTCTGGGTGGTGAAGTCTGCCGTGGTCCTGAATTATGAGGTCTGGGCGAAGAGGCAGGGTAATTGGGTTGGCTATCGACAGGTTGAGCAGCAGGGTGTACCAGTGCTGCCTGGGCTACGTTGGAGCAATCATGATCAAGCAAGCACTGTCCCTGAGGAGCTTTATCAGGACTCTGTGAACCAGGAACGGTAGAAAGGCGTAAAGCAGATGGCTCGTCCACGGCATTAGGAAAGCGTCCGAGATCGAGCCCGAGGAGAGGTGTTGGAAGGAGCAGAACTTCTGGCATTTCCTCTTCTCGCGGGAAGTAAAGAGGTCTATACGGGGAAAGCCTCACTTCCAGAAAACAGAATGAATAATGTCCAGACAAATCGATCGCTCGTGAGACAGGAAGGATCTGCTGAGTCGATCCGCCAGAGTGTCCGAATCCCTGGGAGAAAAGACGCTACTAGGCCTACCAAGTGGGCTATACAGAAGTCCCAAAGCTGGAGGGCTTCCTGACAAAGGGGGGAGGACCGTGCCCCTCCCTGCTTGTTTATGTAATACATGGCCGTTGTGTTGTCTGTGAACACTGAGACACAACGGCCTTGCAAATACTGTTGAAACGCCTGGCACGCAAGGCAGACTGCTCTCAGCAAGGCTAGATCCTGAGATGACCAAAGGCCTTGAGTGCGAAGATGGCCGAGGTGAGCACCCCAGCCGAGAGATGACGCATCCGTCATCAGGGACATAGAAGGCTGAGATGGATGGAACGGCATCCCTGCATACACCAGGGAGGGCGTCACCCACCAGTGGAGGGAGCCTAGGATGCTCGGTGGAATCATGACTATCATGTCTATGGTGTCTCTGCCCAGGTGGTATACCGAGGTGAGTCAAGATTGGAGGGGACAGAGGCGTAGCCTGGTGTGTTTGGTCACGAACGTGCAGGTTGCCATGTGACCCAGGAGACAGAGAGAAGTGCGAGCCGAAGTTGTTGGGAAGTTATGTAGGCCTCGGATAATTGTTACCATCGCCTGAAACCGAGGCTGTGGTAAGCAGGCTCTGGTGAGATTGGAGTCCAGAATGGCCCCAATTAAGTCTATCCTCTGTGTGGGAACCAGAGTGGATTTCTCTGTATTGATCATCAGGCCTAGACGCATGAATAGGTCCTTCACAATGTCCACATAATGGGTGACTTGTGACTCTGAGGTCCCCTGAATGAGCCAATCGTCGAGATACAGAAAAACGTGTATCTGATGGCGGCAGAGGGAGGCGGCGACTACAGTCATGCACTTTGTGAATACTCTTGGGGCTGCAGAGAGGCCGAACGGAAGGACTGTGAACTGGAAATGTTGACGGTTTGCTACAAACCGGAGGTATCGTCTGTGTAGAGGATAGATGGCGATGTGAAAATATGCGTCCTTTATATCGAGGGAGGCATACCAGTCTCCAGGATCCAAGGATAGGATGATGGTCTCCAGGGATCCTATGAGGAACTTCAACTGTATCATGAACTTGTTGAGTTCTCGCAGGTCTAGGATAGGTCTGAGACCTCCCTTCGCCTTGGGGATCAGGAAATAGCAGGAATAGAACCCCTTGCCCCTTTCGTCCTTTGGTACCTCCTCTATGGCTCCCATGGCAAGGAGCGTCCGCACCTCTTGTATGAGGAATTGCTCGTGAGAGGGGTCTCTGAAGAGGGACGAGGATGGCAGGTGGGAAGGGGGGGCAAAATAAATTGGAGGTGGTACCCAAGTTCCACTGTGCATAGAACTCAACGATCCGAAGTTAGCTGGGACCGTGCAGGGAGGAAAAAGGAGAGGTGGTTGTAAAAGGGAGGGAAAGGATCCTAGAAAGTCACTGCTTTGCCGTCCTCGGGCGCACCTTCAAAGTTTGGCTTTGGCCCTGTAGGTGGCTTGGAGGGGCCCTGATTTTGGCCCCCTTGGGGTCCTGACTGTCGTCTACGACCGGCTGGACCACACCTTCTGCCAAAGTCCTGTCTCTGTCTAGGCAGAGGGTAAGGGTGGTGAGGCTGGGGGCGGAAAGGCCAGCGTTGAGTCACCGGCGTGTGCATGCCGAGAGAGTGCATAATTACCCTGTTGTCCTTCAGGCTTTGCAGAAAAGAGGCCTCGACCGTCAAAAGGGCAAGTCCTGTATGATATGCTGTAGTTCCGGCAGGAGGCCTGACACTTAAAGCCATGAAATGCGTCTCATGACAACTCCCGAGGCCAGAGTCCTGGCTGCAGTCTGCTACATCCAGCGAGGCCTGGAGGAAAGTCCTTCCCACTTTCTTTCCCTCCTCCAAGAGGGCAGCAAACTCTTGACGGGAGTCTTGAGGGACTAACTCCGTGAACTTGCCCACCGCCGCCCAGGTGTTGTAGTTGTAGCGGCTAAAGAGGGCTTTCTGGTTTGCCACCTGGAGTTGGAGGGCCCCTACAAAGTATACCTTACGGCCCAGTAAGTCCATGCGCCTAGCCTCCTTCGATTTTGGAGCCGGAGCTTGCTGGCCATGGCGTTCCCTCTCATTGACAGACTGTACGACAAGGGAGCATGGAGGAGAATGGACGTACAGGTACTCGTACCCCTTAGAGGGCACCACATACTTGCGCTCAACTCCCCTGGCAGCGGGTGGAATAGAGGCTGGAGACTGCCAGATGGTATCAGCATTGGCCTGGATCGTCCAGATGAATGGTAAGACCACTCTTGTGGGGGCGTCAAGTGACAGAATATCCACCACCGGGTCCTCTATCTCCGGCACCTCCTCTACCTGGAGATTCATATTGAGTGCCACACGTCTCAGCAGGTCCTGATGGGCTCTCAGGTCAGTTGGAGGAGGGCCTGTGGACGATGTTCCTGCCACCACCTCATCAGGAGAGGAGGAAGAGAGGCTAGGGACAAGCGGGTCCTTTGTGGACTCTTGCTCCCGGACGACCTCCGGTTCCAGTGGAATCTGGGAGTCTGGTGGCCAAACAGGTGCTTTCTCCGTACTGATAGGAGTGGGGCAGTTGATAGTTGCCTCCGGTACCTGGTGCTCCAATGGAACAGAGCGAGATGGGACTGAAGGTACACCTTGGGCCTGGTGGTACGCCCAAGGTGTCCAGAATGACCACTGATGTGGGCCTTGATCTTGGACCTGGGTCTCCTGGAAGATTCTGGCGGGCACATCAGAGTCATGGTCCTGTGCAAAGGAACTGTCTGCATGAGAGGACACCGATGTGCATCGGGATGGCAAAGGAGGGGCTGAAAACCCCTGGGAAGAGTCTCCCTCTATGACCGATCTCGCTCTGTGCAGCACCGGGGATCGGTACGGTGAGCCGTACCGGTACCAGGAATGAGATCGGGACCTACGACCAGAGCAGTGCCGGAAGGTCGACCGGGATCTCGAAGCTCTGCATTTGGAGTGGCTGCGAGAGTCACGGTGCCTGGGCCAGTACCGGGATCTGGATCGGTGCCAAGGGTACCGTACTGGTGAACGGGAAGCTGATCGGTGCCGCGAGTGCGACCGGTGCCGGGACTGCAATCGGCATCGGGACCGGGATCGATGATGGGACCAAGAACGCCGGCGGGATCGCGATCGTGAGCGGTGCCACTCTGCGGTGCCGACAGAGGGTGGTCTCATCAAGGCTGGCTTGCCCACCGATTGTATGTCCCGTACCAGCAGTGCCAGGGGTTGAGGCAGGGCAGATTGTCATCGCATTTAGCTCCTTCGCCGTGGAAAATGTCACCGGTGTGGAGGGAATAGTGAGCTCAAACACGGCTCTCGCCGGGGAGCTTTCACGCACTGGACTCGATAGCCCTTGCGGGACCGGAATCGACAGTACCAACGTTGTCGGTGCCGCAGCAGGTGTAGGTGCCAGGTGGTCCGATCCAGCCGGGTGCTCTGGCTGTGGTGCAGATGACACAGAAGCAGCGCGAGTCTCATGTCTCTCCACCCGCGGGGAGAGAGAACGGTGCCAAGCAGACGTCGGTGCCGGCGATGGTCGGTGCCGAGCGGCCTTAGCAGTATCGGTGAGATCCGGTGCCGAAGAAGTGCTTCTGCCCATAGATTGACTAGCACTCGGTGCCGAGGGCAGAGGAGTAAGAGCTGCCTCCATCAGGAGCTATTTGAGATGAAAGTCTCGCTCCTTTTTCGTCCTCGACTTGAAGGCCTTGCAGATCCGGCACTTATCAGCGAGGTGGGATTCCCCCGAGGCACTTAAGGCAGGAATCATGGGGATCTCCTGTTGGCATCGGCTCGTGACAGGCCGAGCACAGTTTGAAACCCAGTGAAACGGGCATGGGCCCCGGCATCGGGTGCGGGGAAGGGCTAATCCCTGAACCCCTCTTAACTATATACACTAACAATGTTATAAAAACGAATAAGAATTAACTGCAACTATAGAAATTTCAACTATATACAAAAGAATAACGAGAGAACTAGGAGTAGCTAGGGAAGTGGAGATCAGCTAAGCCATGCTCCACTGTTCCAACGACCGACACGTGCGGTCAGAATGAACTGAAGGGCCGTTGGGTCGGCAGGGCTATATATCCGGCGCAATGGCAGCACCACTCTAGGGGGCGACCCGAGCGACCCACCGAGTGTTGCTAGGGTAAAACATCTTTCAACGAACGTGCACGCGGTGCGCGCACACCTAATTGGAATCAATATGAGCAAGCACTCGAAGAACAGGTGCTTAATGATTTTTGTTTCCGTTTTCACCAAGAAGGTTGGTGATGATTGGAAGTCTAGCATAGTGAATGCCAGTGCAAATGAGGTAGGATCAGAGGCTAAAAGAGGGAAAGTACAAGTTAAAAATTACTTAAGACAAGTTAGATGTCTTCAAGTCACCAGAGCCTGATTAAATGCATCCTGGAATACTCAAGAAGCTGACTGAGGAGATATCTGAGCCATTAGTGATTATCTTCAAGAAGTCATGGAAGACAGGAGAGATTACAGAAGACTGGAAAAGGGCAAATATGGTGCCCATCTATAAAAAGGGGAATAAGACAAACCAGAGAATTGCGGACCAGTCAGCTTAACTTCAGCACTCAGAAAGATAATGGAGCAAATAATTAAGCAATTTAATTTGCCAACATCTAGAACAGGGGTTCTTAAACTTCATTGCACCATGAACCCCTTCGGACGACAAAAATTACTACATGACCCCAGAAGGGGGTACCAAAGCCTGAACCCAACAGAACCCTGATGCCCAAGCCAAAGTCAAAGCCCCAATGCCACTGGCAGGGGACCAAAGCTGAAGTCCAAGGTCTTCAGCCTCAGGCAGAGGGCCTGTAACCTTAGCCCCCGTCAAGTCTAAGCCAGCCCTGGCAAAACCTCTTTAAAACAGGGTTGTGACCCACTTTGGGGACCCAATCCAGTCTGAGAACCCCTGATCTAAAAGATAATAAGGTGATAAGTAACAGTCAGCATGGATTTGTCAAGAACAAATCGTGTCAAATCAATCTAATAGCTTTCTTTCACAGGGTAACAAGCTTTGCGGACGGGGGGAAGCAGTAGATGTGGTATATCTTGACTTAGTATCAAAAGCTTTACTTATCTCGCATGACCGCCTCAAATAAACTAGGTAAATGCAATCTAGATTGAGTTACTATAAGGTGGGTGCATAACTAATTGGAAAACCATTCCCAGAGAGTTATCAGCAGTGGTCACAGTCAAACTGGAAGGGAATATCAAGTGGGGTCCCGCAGGGATCCGTTCTGGGTCCAATTCTGTTCAATATCTTCATCAATGATTCAGATAATGGCATAGAGAGTACACTTAGAAAGTTTGTGGATGATACCAAGCTGGGAGGAGTTGCAAGTGCTTCAGACGACAGGATTATAATTCAAAGTGACCTGGACAAATTGGAGAAATGGTCTGACGTGAATAGGATGAAATTCAATAAGGACAAATTCAAAGTACTCCACTTAGGAAGGAACAATCAGTTGCATACATACAAAATGGGAAATGACTGCCTAGAAAGGAAAGGGATTTGAGGGTCACAGTGTACCACAAGCTAAAATATGAGTCAGTGTGGAGCATGAGCTTTTGTGGGTGAATACGTCTGACGAAGTGGGTATTCACCCACGAAAACTCATGCTCCAAAACGTCTGTTAGTCTATAAGGTGCCACAGGATTCTTTGCTGCTTTTACAGATCCAGATTAACATGGCTACCCCTCTGATACATGAGTCAGTGTAACACTGTTGCAAAAAAAAAAAAAAAAAAGCTAACATTATTTTGGGATGTATTAGCAGGAGTGTTGTAAGCAAGACATGAGACATAATGCTTCCACTCTGCACTGATTAGGCCTCAACTGGAGTACTGAGTCCAGTTCTGGGTGCCACATTTCAGGAAAAATGTGGACAAACCGGAGAGAGTCCAGAGAAGAGCGCCAAAAATGATCAAAGGTCTAGAAAACATGACCTACAAGGGAAGATTGTTCCAGAACAAACAAACCCAGTTTTTTCAGAGAAGACTGAGATGGGACATAACCTTTTATGTTCTTGAAAACTGCTAACAAGGAGGAGGGAGAAAAATTATCATTCTTAACCTCTGGAGGATAGGATAAGAAACAATGGGCTTAAATTGCAGCAAGGGAGGTTTAGGCTGGACATTAGGAAAAACTTTCCAACTGTCAGGGTGGTTAAACACTGCAATAAATTGCCTACGGAGACTGAAGAATGTCCATCATTGGAGATGTTTAAGACCAGGTTAGACATACACTTGTCAGGGATGGTCTAGATAATACTTAGTCCTACCATGAGTGCAGGGGACTGGACTAGATGACTTTGAGGTCCCTTCCACTTCTATGATTATATGAAAATGGGCACAAAGGTCTCATTAAATAAAGAATCCTAATTTTTAGGTAGCAGTATCTGTACCTGCAGAACAGTCTTATACAACTTCAGTATGACAGTCCCAACAGTAAGTTTACCAACAAACTGGTTCCACACTGACCACAGTAAATGGAGATGGCCAGTTTCTAAAGATGAAGAGACATGCTGCTGGGGGGAGGAGATGCTCTAATCGTGGTTCGTTGGTGCTTCTGTATCCAGGCAGTTAAGCAGAGCGCCAAGAAAGTTGCTTTCTATAATCTGAAGTTCTGCCTCACTCCTGAACACCCTAGGTCTCCAAACTATCTGGTCATACAACTACAGCCCTCCACAGATATAAAAACTGGATCCGCATCAGATCCATGATCTGCAAACATGGGCTGTGCATATAAAATATCAGCAGATTTACAGGGTTCTAGACAGCCACATTTGATGGCCTGCCCCAAAAGCAGTATGCAGGTAATCAAAGAATACATAATAGAAAAATGTAGAGCTGTCATAACACATCATAAATCTTTATCTCTGGGTCCCTTCTCTCCTTCCCCATAACCAAACAACTGCAAAGACTCCCCCTCCCTCTTAGCTACAAGAATCGACATCATACTCCATGGACAGGATCACTGAGCTAACTCCAGGCTAAGAGACAAATTTGGAAAGGTCATTGGCAACAGGCAAGTTCTAGAATACAGTAGGAGAGTTATAGACAGATATCCTACAAACTGTCACACCCACATGGCAATGCAGTAAGTTGATGTACCACAGCATAATATCAACATATGGCTCAAATGTAAGATGGCTTCTACTAACACAACTTTGACAGTGTGGAAAAAAAAACCCACAATTGATGCATGTTTACACTAGTAAATTTTTCTAATGAAGATAAACCCTGTATAGGAAAGAATCTATTACTTTTCCCACTGTGGTAAAGGTTAATATTTTCCCCTTAAATCCCAATTTTGTTGAATATTTCTGACTGAGAACCTTTATAATACATATATTGCAACATAATTGGACAAAATATCCAAAGCTCCCCACAAGTTAGCATTCAGACCCAAAACATATATTAGCTACAGTTTACTAAACAAGCACACATATAAATCACACTTAACACCCCAGTTTGATATAGCTATAGATAGATAAGGATGTAAAAGGGGAAAGAAATACCTTCATGTAGTTGTCTGCAAGTTTGACAGTTTGAAGCAGGCACTACTGTAGCAATATTGGCTAGCATCTGTCAGTTAAGTTGTAGTTTTGTCTTTTTTCCATAAACATCCCAAATAATCTTATAAATTAAGTCTACCACTAAATTATAAAACCAAAAGCTATAAAATTATTTAAAGAAATATTTTTCAAAATTTGAAAGGGTTTTAATTATATAGCATTTGTTCATGGAAATAAGAGTATAATGATAACAAACAAGTGCTAAGAGGTAACTAGTTCCCAGTGTAAAACTACTACTCTAGATATCTAATTATTCCAGTTCAGACCCAGAGGAATTGTTTCTTTTGGCCTCACCGAAGCAGAGAGCACCAGTAAACCTAAATATTACTATTAAATTTTTGTAGATTCATGATAAGAGCCCTTATATGGGGGTGGACAAACTTTTTGGCCCAAAGGCCACATCTGGATATGGAAATTGTATGGCGGGCCATGAATGCTCATGAAATTAGGGGTTGGGATGCAGGAATGGGAGAGGGCTCCAGCTGGGGGTGTGGTCTTTGGGGTAGAGCTGGGGATGAGGGGCTATGGGGTACAGGAAGGTGTTCCAGGCTGGGACTGAGGAGTTTGGAGGGCGGGAGGGGATCAGGGCTGGGGCAGGGGGTCGGGGTCAGGGCATAAGAGGGGGTCAGGGGTGCAGGCTCTGGGCGGTGCTTACCTCAAGCAGCTCCCAGAAGCAGCGGCATGCAGCCAGGAGGCTCTGCTGCACACTGTCCCATCCACAGGCGCCGCTCTGCAGATCCTATTGGCCGCATTTCCGGGCCAATGGGAGCTTGCGGAGCCCCCTCGCTTCCCCTGTATGTAGCAGGCAGAGAGGGGGCATGCTGTTGCTTCCGGGAGCCATACGGAGCGGGGCAAGCCCCCGACTCCGCTCTCCAATGGGAGCTCAAGGGCTGAATTAAAACTTCTGGAAGATCGGATGCAGGCCTTGGGCCATACTTTGCCAATCCCTGCCTTATGGTCACTAATGACTGCAGATTTAAACAAAAGAAAGTGTCATTTTATGACTGCATGTAGAAGCAGCTCCCAATCTAAGAAAAAACAAGATTTTTATGCACTTACTAATCTAAAAAAGTTAAACCTAAGAAGGTGTACAAAACATGCTGGATTTCATTTTCAATTCAAACTATGTGCCAGATTCAACTAATCTTTTCTAACCACTGAGAACAATGAGAAAATTGTACTATTGCCTAAAGCATGCAAGTAACTTTGTTCCAGAGATCCTACACAGGCTCTTCAGTCCCCAGTAGCTGATGAAAGCAGATTATATCCATTAGTTAATAAAGTGTTCAGACAGAGCTTAGCATCTGAAAAACCTGAAGTTCCTTATTTTTTTAAATTAACTTAGTGAATAGTAAGCTTACTCACAGAACTAATTAACCTCATGATAAAACTTTAATGGAACTTCCCGCAGAGCACAAGAACCTTTTTCCTAGGGGGTTACATCAGTGGACATGATAATGTGAAGAAAGAAGATCTTCTGTTAAGAAAGGAACTCCCCTGGGTGAACAGGCCAGTAGTTATTTGTATATCAATGGTCGATTCAGCCAATATATGTGTGACATTGCAGTCTATATAATTTTATAAAAATTTGATGAGTGAATATCATGTAACTGGAATATGCTACATGCAAAAGGCCTCTTGTAAGGTATCATTACAAAGCTTATTGCCTACTGAGTGTAGTTATGCTATTTGTATAAAGGTATCACTCTTGTACCTGAAACTAGAAATATGAAATATAACTAAGGGCTTATTGTAATTATGCAAAGTGTGGGCCATTAATGGTGGTTTGGAATCTTAATGGCTCCCATTGACCAGGACAATTGACTGGATGGCTCTGTTTGCAGGCCTGAGAGTCAGGCTGGGAGTCTTAGGCCACATCCACACTACAGAGTAAAATCGAAATTAATAAAATCGATTTTATAAAACAGATTTTATAAAATCGATTTTACGCGTCCACACTAGGGCACATTACTTTGGTGGTGTGCGTCCATGGTCCCAGGCTACCATCGATTTCCGGAGCGGTACACTCTGGGTAGCTCAGTAAAAGAATGGGACCAATAACTTCGATTTCCGTCCACACTAACCCTAAATCGATTTAGTAATATCGATTTTAGGGTTACTCCTTCCGTTTAGCTGGAGTACAGAAATCGATTTTAAGACCCCTTAAAATCAATTTTAAGTGCCTTGTGTGGACGGGTACAGTGTTAAATCGATTTAACGCTGTTTAAATCGATTTAACGCTGTAGTGTGGACCTGGCCTCAGTGACATGTGATCATGTTACATGAACTGGAACCCATCTTTAACCTTGTGCTTTTCCAGTGGGGGGAGGGGGAGTGTGGAAACCCAGAGAGACAAAGGATTCCTGCCTTATGCAAAAAACATAAATAGGTAGAAGAGAACAGAGGAGAGGAGCCATCATGAAGAATCCCCTAGCTACCGCCTGAGCTGGAACAAGAGGAAAAGAATTGTGCCCAGGCCTGGAAGGTGTCCACTCTGAAGAAAAAACTTACTGAAGCATCTCTGAGGGTGAGATTATCTGTATTCAGTTTGATTAGACATAGATTTGTGCATTTTATCTTATTTTGCTTGGTGACTTACTTTGTTCTATCTGTTACTGCTTGGAACCACAAATTCTACTTTCTGTATTTAATACAATCACTTTTTACTTATTAACTCAGTATGTATTAATACCTGGGGCGGGGGGGGGGGGACAACTGTGCATCTCTCTATCAGTGTTATAGAGGGCGAACAATTTAAGAGTTTACCCTGTATAAGCTTTATACAGGGTAAAACGGATTTATTTGGGTTTAGACCCCATTGGAAGTTGGGCATCTGAGTGTTAAAGACAGGAACACTTCTGTTAGCTGCTTTCAGGTGAACCTGCAGCTTTTGGGGCAAGTAATTCAGACCCTGGGTCTTTGTTGGAGCAGATAGGAGTCTCTGGCTCAGCAAGACAGGGTGTTGGGGTCCCAAGCTGGAACGGAAGGCAAGGGTAGAAGTAGTCTTGGCACATCAGGCAGCAGATCCCCAGGGGAGTTCTGTGATCCAACTCATCACAATATAACCTAAGACTAACCTAATGTCTAGGTGAAGTCACACAATGTACATGTATGGGCAAGGATCCCACCACACAAAAGGAAGTTGTGAGGTAAGTATATCTGAATGTTTTACTTCAGGTTCCAAGTAAACTGTACTAGTAGGCATTCCAAGCTTTGGGCCAGACACCTATGCCCTTCTGCCTACCATATTCTTGTCCTTGCACAAGTACTTCAAATTTGACCCATGTTGCTGAATAAGAATCATTTTTGGACTTTTCTTGTAAGAGTGGAAATGAGTTTGTGGAAGTAACCTTCATTTGTTCTTTTCAATACCAAGCAACAAGGTTGAGATTTTCTGGTTTCAGGAGAAATACTGGTCCCTGTGACAGCATGTCCATCTTATATCATATGGATACAGATGCTTTTCTTATGTTGGCAAGTTTGAAGAACAATGGCCTCCTCCCTCAACATCTATATAACTTGCTTTCCTTTTTTTGTAATTTTTTGTAAAATCAGATGGTACCAAGAACAGAGAACACAGTAGTTAACTTGTTCAAGACTGGAACAGGACTTCCGCTACAGTGAGACCTTGAGATTGTGTGTTCTAGAGAAATATCTGCTATCCTGCAACTGTCTTTGGCAACAGAGATCCAGTCTGGGGTAGCCAAATCATACTGCAGTGAATCTGGACTTTTTTTGGTGAGGGAGTGGGGGGGGGGAGAAGAAGAATAATCCATTCACCTGATTTACTAATTGGCAGCTAACTGTCTTAGCAGACATGTTGCTTTTCCAGCCCAATAAGATGCTTCACTGCCTAGATTCATAGTATAGTTTTCCTATGTATCATCATGGCTAATCTCATTGCTATCTGTTAGCATTTACCATTGCTGTTGGACTGTAAGTCATAACTCACTTGTTCCTAGTAAGGGATTTTTCTCCCCTCTATCAAATCCTACGTTGTTCTCGTTTCCAACAGGCTGTATTTTACTTCTCACTTGACTGAGGATGGCCTGGAATGGGAGATGGACACCCTACAGCAAACATCCTTAGTTATGTCTTAAATGCAGGATTCTGAGATTTCCTATCCTAGAAATAAATGGTGCTTAGAAGACCATTTGAGGTATTTCCTCAAGTTTTTAACAAACATTATAGTTTCCTTGCACTGTGTGCCAACCCTCCTTCCTAACTATGAAGAACAAACAAAAGATGTTTTTAGGTTTAGCACTGGACCCCACGATTCACAGCACGTGAAATGAAATGATGTATAATTGTCTGGTGCCATTATATTGAAAACACTTTTCTGTCATTTCAGAACGAGTGACAGGAGGACACTCTGAAGTCTCCCAAAATTACACAGGAGGGAGGGGGAAGTGCAGTTAGTGTCATGTGCTTACAGAAACACACTAGTATTCAGTGCTGCATAAAGTGCATAGATAAATATCTTTATGGCTTAGTTTTGATTTTCTGCAACAATTCTGTGAACTCCTGTAACAATACAAGCAAGGACAGAATCTGTGATTAAATGGCCCCTTCCTCCCCTCCATGACCAGTTTCAACTTAGCAGAGATCAGTGCTTAACAGCCACTAGGGGAAGTTAGCTCCACTTACAATTAATGTATTTTTTTTAAAAAAAAAAAGAATGGCTGCATAATACCAGTCCCTACCACCTCCCTAAGCAAACATTGATAAGGTTGTTGAGAGAGACTGAATGCTCGCAAAAACATGTCTGTAAACAAGCTTGTCTCCACAGTTTAAAGGGCTTGTCAACCTCGTTTTGTGACAGACTTAATTTAGGTCAACCTCCAGCCACTGCAGTAATTCAATCCGCTGTTAGGTCCACACTACCCTTATTCTTCTGGGGAATGCGTGCTCTCCAGAAGCACTTGCACCGGCTGAAATGGGGCACTGTTAGAGTGCGGGGAACTGATGGCCATGCAGGGCTCATAGCTGGAACCTCCCACCTGCCCTAAGGTGACATCCAAGCTTGAGTCCAGCGTGGGCTCAATTTTACAGGGAGTCTACTAGTAGCGAAATTGACATTCTTCATTTCATGGCTCAGCCATGGGAGGCGGGGGCTGCTGCAGAGTGTACATAATAGCAGCTATGAAACTGACAAAAATGACAGCCAAGGACTGAAGTAAGTAATGCAGAGTCTACGCTGACACTGTGTTGCCCTAACTACACCAACATAAGCACTATGCCTCTTGTAGAGGTGGAGCTATGTCAGCGTAGCAGGCCACTTAATTCAGCAGAAGCAGCATTCTAGTGTAGACACTGATAAAATTAGGTCGATGTAAGCTGCTTTACGTTGCCCTAACACCATAGTGTAGATCAAAACAAACACATTGCACAATGACAGCATTAGAATTCAGCCACCACCGTCCATGGCTCAAACCCAACCTTGAGGTGATATGGGCACCTCACCTGGGTTAGCCGTCTTTAATTCATACAGTGTCACAAGAATGAATGGCAAATGATCTTAAGCTGTGAAGGTTTGTTCTCCTATAGCCACATAGCCCCTACACATGTGCACCAATGTTCCCTTCTGCGCTTTTACAACAGGGTGTGAAGGCAGCCCCTGCCAGAGGCAGAAGTCATCCTGCTTCCCTGCTCTGCCACTGTATCGCACATTTGACATCTCTGATTTCCCTGGTAACCAGGACTTGTGCACATCTAGGTGGGATCCCGTTGACTGCACGGAGTTTGTAAACCAGACTTGTCCTGAGCCCACTAAGGATGGAAGCACTCCCCTTTACCCTCAAACTTTATGAAGTGTGCAGAAGGTGACGATTATATGAATTGCATTTGCCACATTGGTATCCAGATGGGTGCACAGGCAGTGCTAATGAGATTACTGTCTACCACATGCACACTCCATGACCATTCTGAAGCTACAGAGCTTGTAACCGAATTCCCACTTTCTAAGGTAACTGATGCTGGGGTACATGAGTTTCAGGAGCCAAGTTAGGAATATATATGTGAGGTCCCCCAAAGTAACTGCTGAAAGACACCATGCAGAACAATACCATTTCTAGGGAATAAAGCCCCTTCTTCCCCTTCAATTACAATCCAGAGCACCTGGTATTCTAAAACTTCCCAGTATTTCACACATTTGCATTTATGAGACTGCCTCTGTAGTCCTATAAAGGTTCAGTGAGAAAAATGAATAGTAACCTTTTGGCTCACATACTTGCCCCTTTTGGTGGGCAAGTATTGGAATATGGGTGCAGCAATAGCCCCTCCAGTTCAGAAACCCAATCCTGTCAAATTCAGCTATTATTTCTGTAGCCTTTCTTTGGCAGCTGCCCAAGCACAGATCACAGCATTCATTACCTTTCAGACCTGTTCAACCATGACCACTAAGTGGTTTGCAACAAATCTATAGCTATCTGATGTTGCCTGCTTGCATAGGGCAATAGCCACCCACTTCTGCACTGGTATGGCTTCCCTGAAGTGAGCATTCTGGCAAAAGCTCTTCACACAGCTCCATGAATGTCTGTTTCCTCATTTGGAAGTTTAAGAGGCTGTTGGTCATCCCAGATTTACAAAATGATGTGACCCCACAGCACTATGTGGTTCTCGTATATCAAGAGTGCCAGTCCACTCCAGGGCAAACTATAGCAATACACACCTCTGTACCTTGTGAGATGAATGGTCACTGAACCTTAAGGTCAGACATGGTTGACATGTCAGACAGTTTTGTCTGAATTCCATCCATCATCTCACCAATCACTTACTCCACTGCATAACCATTTGTCCCACAATAAAGAGCAGGAGTAGAACCACATTAAGCCATTGCGCCATGTCTTCCACACTGTTTGGCAGGGAATGAGGGGCAACATGATTAGGAACTACTTCAGCAAATGCATGAAGGCAAGGGGCAGTACCAACAACAAACAAACAGTGAAGTGGTTGCTGGAGTGTCTCCCTTTAACACACAGAACCCTGGGATACCGCCTCTGAAATGGCAGTGATAAAGAAGTCACACCACCACCACCGTGGACATGGATATGTATGTGTGCGGTGTTATAACCATGTTCAACACAGCATAATGTGGACATTTAGGTACAGCGAGGGAGCATATGCGTACACGTGTACACAGGCCAGTAATAGAATATGCGTGCCTGGGTCAACGTGGTCAATAGTGCTCAATTTAGGCTATGCCTACTCTTGCAGAAAATATTTTTCAGGACTGGTTAATGTGAAAATATTGATGATGCATATTGTCAGAAACAGCTAAGTTTCCAAATATACCTCTACCCCGATATAATGCGACCCGATAGAACACAAATTCTGATACAACACAGTAAAGCAGTGCTTCGGCGAGGGAGAGCTCCACACGCCGACGGGTCAAAGCAAGTTCGATATAACCCGGTTTCACCTATAACCTGGTAAGATTTTTTGGCTCCAAGGACAGTGTTATATGGGGGTAGAGGTGTATAGGCAAAGATTTTCAAAAATCTAGTTCCCCAGTTATAACTAAATTCACATGAACACTGGTAGGCGAGAGTCTCTCCCAAGCCTTTATCCACATTTGGAAAATGGGACTTGCAATTAAACATCCACATAACTCCAAAAAAGTTAGACAAATGGTCAAAAAGCCTGAGCTCTATCTATACTACAGCTTCAAGAAAGTAGTAGTGCTAAAGGAGAATTACTGATGATAAATTTTTGGAGTAAGTTTAACCTAAATACTTGTTAGGTTTTGTTAGTATTTAGGGAAATAATTGTCAGAGCATGATGCATCTTAAATTTTCTGCTTCCAAATTATTCAGATGTTATTAATGTATCTATGAATGTACATCAGCTCTTGTAAAGGGTAGAAATGATTTTGCCTTTTTTTTTTTTTTTAACCTGAGTATTGGAGGACATAAGTGTCTGCTTCACAGGTAGAAAGTGTTCTGTTGAATCTTAGGGCTACTCTAGATGAGAAGCATTACAGTGACGCAGCACTAGGAGTGCTGAAGATGCTATACGCTGATGGGAGAGGACTCTCCAGTCGGCATAATGAACTACCTCAACAAAAGGTGTTCAACACCAGCGCTTAGGTCAGTGTAACTTACATTGTTCAGGACGGGGGTGCTTATTCGCACCCCTAAGCAACATCAGTGGTAGTGTGCAAAAGCACTTTGTACTGGCCTTTCATCACTAATCTCATACTCACCTGGAAATCTGATTTTCAGACTTGGTGACACTAAGGGCTAGTCTACACTGCCAACACTAAAGCGATGCCGCAACAACGCTTTAACATGCCTTGTGTGGTCATGGAGCAGCGCTAGGAGAAAGCTTGCCCAGAGCTCTTAAAAACACACCTCAATGAGGAGCATGGCTCCCAGCACTGGGGCACTGTTTATACTGGCGCTTTACAGCGCTGAAAACTTGCTGTGCTCAGAGGAGTGTTTTTTCACACCCCTGAGCGAGAAAGTTACAGCACTGTTAATTGCCAGTGTAGACAAGCCCTAACTTCCAAATAATTTAATACAGAGTAGTCTCTTCAATATTATCCTCTTATCAGATATTAAGTCCTAAAAATTATGAATAAATTTACCAGCCCATGCAGAAAGAGTCAACTCACCCTCTCTTTACCATGATGCAAAAAGTAATGATTTTATTGGCCAGTCAAGTGTAAATTACTTGTCTGGCAAATAGAATGGATAAAAGTCTGCATTATATTTTACAAGATTGGACACACTAATTTCCCTATACTGCAATACTAAATCAGGGTTAAAGCCTCACAGTTCAGAGTGATCAGTAACACTTGATGTACAAACCACTGACAAGAAACAGATACAATATACCAAGGGGTTCTAAAAACAGGAAACTAAATGGTCCTCAAGGGTCAAATTTGTGGTATATGGGATGAGGGTGATTGTCTTTCATCTTTTTGATTACATCTCCAACTCTAGATACTGATAAATTATTCTTGCCTAGGTTGAATTTTAATCCTTAATCTGAAATATATTTTTGAAGTTATTTTTTGCACCTCTGAAACACACTAGTATTTCATCAAGTCACAGAGTCTGGGAGGTCTGGGGGATTTAATCTTCACAAAAAAGTATACCCCAGATACCCAACAAATAATTTATCCTCTCTGCTGCAAATTGGCATCTTGTAAGTGAGCCTTAAGATGTTATATACAAGCCACTGTGCAGCTGCCAAAACAAACCTTTACAGAACAAAAAGGCGGCCAAAACCCCCACAAGCAAGCTTAGAAAGGGTACAATTTCAATTACAATTAAAAAGTGTTCACTGGGAAAGCAATACATAGAGGGGGGGAATGAAAAGGGAAACCCTCCATGCTAAAGTAGTTTCCAAGTACATTACAACTCTAGAATGATGAAATTAGATACTATATACCACCTTTTAAATCATTATGAAATCTCTTAAGCATTCAAGAAAAACTGTTATAGATCCTTTTGAACACAAAAATGAACTTACGACAGAAGCAGAATGAGACTCCAACAGTTTCCCAGATTTCACTGATGAGAAACCAGAAGATAATTACAAAGAACCAGGGTGGACTGATTTTAAACATTATTAAAATCAGCAAGCAGGAAACCTTGATTTAGATCATTGATTTTAATATTGATTTGCATTTGTACCTAGTTATTTTCCTGAAGAAATTTTCATTCTCATTGGTTTGCAATCATTAAAACATGTTGATTTTGCAGCTAAATATAATCTTCACACTAATTTGGCTCTCTCTTGCTAATCAGAAGGATACATAATATCTACACACATTTATTTAAGCAATGACATACCTTAACAGCAATGCTGGCATTTAGTTTCAAACCAGACTAGATGGAGGCTTGCTTAACATCGAAAGGGCTAGAGTGAAAACCAAAGTGAAAGAGCTGGTTCTGAGAGATTTCCTGTTTGCAGATGACACGGCCTTAGTTGCTCACAGTGAATCTTTTATTCAAAATATCTTGGGAAAATTTTCTACATCATGCAAGAGCTTCAGGTTGACCATCAGTTTCAAGAAGATCCATCACATACAAGGGTGGAAGAACCAATGCCTGACATTACTCTGGAGGGTAAATCTCTTGGTATCAAAGCTTTTGCTAGCTGGGTTCTATGATCAGCAGGAAAATTGACCTTCCGAGTGAACTGAATAGCAGAATCAGAAAAGCAGCTAAGAATTTCAGGCTATTACAGAAATGTGCATCGAATAACAGCAAACTATCAACAAAGGTTAAGATGTGACTATCAGACCTGCATGCCATCATCCCTGCTCCATGGTTGAGAAACAAGACTACATATGTTAGGCAAATCAGGAGACTCAAGAGCTTTCACATGAGATGCCTGCATAAGATTCTGAAATTACAGTGGTACGGCAAAACACCCTACACAGAAGTGCTGGAGCATGCCGAATTGACACAATTAGAAACTATCATCAAGAAGAAGAGGTCGCGATGGCTTGGTCACATCAGGAGAACGGGAGAAGACCATAATATCGCCAAGAATATTTTGGACAGCCAGATTCGAGACAGCTCTAAAAAGCAGGGTTTTACTGCTTTTAACTCAGACTTGCTCCCCTATCATCTGGCTCCCTGCCCCTCTCCTGCCAGCCAAAAGGGCTGAGAGAGTACTTAAGTTGTTTAATATATAACACAATTTGTAAATTTACAGTTTCGCAGCTTATGCAATGAATCTCTTGAAAGATCAGTGAAAAATATTCAAAAACAAGATTAGTCAATTTCAGGGTTCTCTCAAAAAGTTAACTGATAACAAGTGCAGAAGACTGACAAGGAATTTTGTCTGTCACCTCCGGAAACTGGAATGTACCATGTTGGAAAACTTAACTCTGGCACTTCATATATATGAACTTGTCATCTGACAGTCTAAAAATACAAAGGTAAGTAAACACTATTACAATTTTACAGAAGGGGAAATGAAGTACAGGGAGATTAAAAGGTCTGTTTTCTATAAGGTTACACAGTCAGTATCAGAACTTGGAACAAAATTCAGGTCTCAATTCCCTATTCCTGGCTGCTATATTTACCTGCTGCTTTTTAAAAAAAAATTCCTACAAAAGGAATGACAATACAAAAGTGGTTAAAAAAACCTAACATAAGGCTTCTATAGTAAGTTCACAGAAAGCTCAACTCTCTTCACAGAAGATGCTTTATTGACCAAAATAAAAGGACCAACAATTTTAGCAACCTAGATTGTAAGCCCAATTTCTCTTAAAAGTTCCAAACCCAGGGACTTAAATTTCCCTCGGTCTTTTATAGGTGGAATTTCCAAAGCTGAAGACTGAAATGACTTCATTTTCTTTTGGCTACTAGTTAACTGCCTCCACTCATTTGATCGGTGGTCAAAAACAAAACTAGAATTAAGCAACTTCTTTTTTGTCTTGTTCTTGATCTGCTTTGGACTGTATTCAACTGCTGCTTGCCTTTCTGGCAGACTGAACTATCTGACCATAGCTGAAAAGCCCAGACCTAGTTTCTCTCATCCTCCCTCACGATCAAAACGTTAACAGATATCACATTAAACAGAGGTTCAGACTCAGGCACATTCAGCAGTGCATTTCTTCTTAGCTTCAACCTCTTTTCCCCTAATATTGTATATGTGACTATCAATTAGGCCCATCCCCTATCCCTTTGACTGACAGCTTCATTCTACTGCTCAGTCCCTGAAGCCTCTCCATTCTCTTTGCTCCACTCCCACTCAGCCCCTCTGGTCTCCCTTGCCTCTAACAGACCAATGCTGCTGTGCATGTCGTCACTCAGCCTATTCCCATTTTGTCCTCATTGGACAGAAAAGGAAACCTGATACTCACTTGGATAGCACTTTTAACTCATCCCATTCTTCCGGGCAATAAGATTTCTCTCCACCTTGTCTCCCCTCTTTAAAATCCCCCTTCTCAGTAGTTCCCAAACTGTGCATCATGACCCTAAATAGAGTCATACCATCAGCGGATAGGGTTATGGTGATCCCTGGTGTCCCCCACACACCATTTTGTTCTGCAGAGTGTGATCTCGCATGTAGAGTGCGTGTGAGGTCACAATGCATGGATGACACTATTTTGCTCTACAAAATGGCATCCCCCATGCTAGCGAAGGTCCCAGGAAGAAGTAATTAAAATGGAGTTGCACCACCAAAAAGTTTTGGAACCCCTGCCCTTGCTATATTCATAGATCTGATCATGATGCCCTGGTTAGACAACCACCAGACTGCTGAATCCCACATGCCTGTAGCTTTTTAAAAAGGGCCAGAGTTTAGGCACTTTTCTGGCTTTCAGCCAGGTGCAGACCTCATGCCTACACTCCTCTTGGCAGCAAGAACCCTGTGGTCCAGTTACATAGACCCTGAAACTTGTGACATCTTCCCAGCAGTGACTGCACTTTCTCCCAAATCTCACTGAAGATGTGAGCCTTTTGGTTCACAGATGACCTTCTCAGGGATATGCCATAGTCAACGCCAACCGACTTTCAGACATTAAACAGAATTCTAACACAATTTACTTAGCATGGGCTAGCTAGACAAAATAGTGAACACCCTATTCATTTTCCCTGCCTCAGTTTCTTTGCCACTCTGGAGAGTCCGCTAAGTAGTCCAACATCCTTCCTCTCCTTGCACATAACCTTGCATATGGTCCTGTCTTTTCTCATAGCTAAGAGACCCTTTTATAACCTCCATCCCCCTCAGATTACTTCCTGATAAGCCTCATCAGGTGATCAAATGCCTGCCATGTGACCGGATACTTTATTGCCTGCCTACCTGAGAAGACTAATCCTCCTGAGTAGGCAACAGCCTATTGTTTAAGGTGGTTCAATTTCAGTGGGAGACAACTTACATTATGGACCTTTTATTATCAGGCCTGTGCTACCGCTCTTTAGAATTCCACTCCAGTATAAAGGTAAATCATAACAGAAGACAAACAAATCCCACATTAAAAACAGTGTGTGCAGTCTGTTAGATACAGTTCATAATTTTTTTTTTAAAGTCAAGCTGTACACAGACAGATACCCAAAATCACTGCAGACTCCTTCCCCAGAAAACCTGCATCTGAGCACTGACACTGCTTCATCTTGAACCTCTCACTTTTCAGACAGCTAGAGACAGTCATTAGAGAGATATTAAAGAGTCCTTCTCCTAAAGGTCAAGGATGCTACTTTCCACAGGCCTCCTAGACCCCTTGCTGGACAATCACACCAAATTAGAGTCCAGCTAAAAATGCACTATCACTAGATTAGTTTAACAGCTGTCCCTCATTTTCTCAATGCCTTTCCTCCCTCAGCCCCATCTTCTCCATTTACATGGCTATGTAATAAGTAGTTGGGCACACCCTTAATTTTGATTAATCAAAAAAGACAGTTATCTTTCCCATAACTGGTGTTCTTCGATATGTGTTGCTCATGTCTATTCCATAATAGGTGTGCATACTCGCCACATGCACCAGTGCCAGAAGTTTTTCCCCTAGCGGTACCCGTAGGGGAGCACCCCAGCGAACCCTGGAGTGGTGCCTCCATGGCATGGTACAAGGGCGCTGCGCGCGCCCCCCTCCCCCCTTCCTTCTTGCCAGACATTTCCGAAAGAGAGGAAGGAGGACAGGATGTGGAATAGACATGAACATCACATCTCAAAGAACACTAGTTACGGAAAGGGTAACTGTCCTTTCTTCGAGTGATTGCTCATGTGTATTCCCCCAATAGCTGATTCCAAGCCATATCTGTTGGACAGACTACAGCCCTGCCAAACCCAGCATCATCGCTGGTTTGGGAGACTATCGCATAGTGTGAGGTGAACATGTGAACTAAAGACAACATGGCAACCCAACAAGTGTCCAGAATGGGGACATGGGACAAAAAGGCAGCCGATGAGGTTCGTGACTGAGTCATGTGCACCTTCACAGTTGGTGGCGGAGGGATTCCTGCCAGGTCATAACAGGTACGGATGCACAAAGTGATCCAGTTGGGGAGCCGCTGAGTGGAGATCAGCCAACCTTTCATGCACTTGGCCGAGGCGATGAACAGTGGCAAGGACTTTCTGAATGGCTTAGCCCGCTACAGGTAGAAGCCAGAGCCCATCTCACATCCAGCCCATCTCACACGGCGCTCCACACTCTATGCGTGGGTTTGGGGGCAGAGGACCGCAGAAAAATGTCCTGACCCATGTGATAGGTGGAGACCACGTTCGGGAGGAATGAAGGGAAGTTTTATTGAGGGTAGATCCCTGACAAGAACTGGCAGGGCAACCCCTGGCATCCTGTCAAAACTGCCTTTTCCCCACCTGCTTGCCCTTGGAGGACCCAGGTTGGGGGACAGGCTGAGAGTGCCTCTGTGGGTGCCTCTTATAGTCCTGCGACTTATTATAAGCAGCCCGTATTTCTGGTGGGTGGCCTGAGCCGGAGTCTGCTGCGGCTTGAACTTAGGTTTAGCCAGAACATAGACATTCAGAGTCTGGAGAGTCATATGGGAGTCTTTCAGGCCATGCAGTATTTTATCTGTTTGTTCCACAGCCAAATGGGAGGTCCTGCAGGGAGGTCTGCGCCTCGCTGGACAGTCCAGAGAGCAAGAGCCAAGAAGCCCTTCTCATGGACACCGTGGAGGCCATGGACGCCGCAGCCATGTCCGCCACATCCAAAGCTGTCTGCAGGGTCACCCTCCCCTACCAGCGCTTTGAACTCCTTCCTGTCGCACTCCTGGAGAGAGTCCTTGAACTTGGGCAGGGAGCCCCACAGACTGAACTCCTACCATCCCAGGAGAGTCTGGTGGTTCACCACTGTAACTGGAAACTCAAGAATAAAATTTTCCTTCCAAGAGTCCAGCCTCCGTGAATCTTTATTTTTGGGGGTAGGGACTGGCTGGCCCAGCTGCTCCCTGTGGTTTACAGACTCAACCACCAGGGAGTTAGGAGCAGCGTGAGTGTATAAGTACTCGTGTCCCTCTGTGGGTACAAAATACTTGCATTCTGCTCTCTGAGAGATAGGGGCCAATGAAGCCGGTGTTTGCCACAGGGCATTTGAAATTTTTGTCACCTCTTCATGGGTGGGGGGGCGCAAGGCCACCCTGCCCAGTGCCGAGGAGGACAGCACGTTAAACAGGGCGTCCAAGGGCTCCTCTATCTCCTCTGCTTGGAAGTGGAGGCTTGATGCCACCCTTTTTAAGAGTTCTTGATGGGCACTACAGCCCTCCTGTGGGACGGAGGGACGCAGGGCCGTAAATCGCCTCATCCGGGGAGGGTGGCGCAGTAATTTGAGCGTCCACCAGCACCAAAAGGTCCACCACCTGGTCAGTCTTTGGGCACAGTGCCGAGGATGTACATCCCATCGACTCCTTCCTCGGAGGTCTGGAGAGGGAGGCCGATGGTCCTTCTGAGGCTCCGGCCACTGAGAGAGCCCTCACCAGTCCCAGTGCCACTGCACCTGCTGTGATACTAGCAGAGCCAGTTGTTTGCCCTGTCTGGCCTGACCCATCGATGGATGAATACAAAGGGAGGTCAGGCTGACATATAACCTGCCACTGTCCCTGGACCAGTAGGAACGGCGGTGCCAGGATCGATGTCAGCCACAAGACAGTGATCCCGACGTGAGGGACAGGTAACGTCGGTAACAGCTGATCCACGATCGGCTCAGAAAGGCAGACCCACAATGGCGATCAATGCCCGGGACTACCGAGGCGGTGCCGCGGCCCTGGAGCGGGACGCCAAACTACATTGATGTCTGTGCTGTGACCAGCTACGATAACCCGAGATGAGGACCTTTGGCGACGTCTGCCTCGGTCCCGTTGGTGTTCACTCCTCGAGGCGGAGCGGTGCCAAGAGTCTGAGTTGGACAAAACCCAACCAGATAATCTTTTTGGGCGCTGAGGGTGATCCACGTGGACTTTTCCCTGAACAGTTGCTCGGCAGCAAATGGCATTGGGAACATTCCCTCGACCGAGACTGAGCCGGGGGAGACTGTGGAGATCCCAGCGGCAGCTTGCCTCCGGAGTGCGGGGCTGACATGGGCGGTGCTCTTGGTACCAGCATTCACATAACATCCTAGGCCGCCTGCAGGGCCGCCAGTGTGAAGGGCATCCAGAGAGGCCTGCTCCAAATGGGCTAGGCTACTCCGCTTGACTTGAGTTTGAGGCCTAGAGGCCGGTTGAGATCGAGGACTGCCCAACATGGGTTCAGCCTCTGTCCCAGGTTTCTTCCGGTGCTGCAGTGAAGAAGGCCTCTTTCTAGCCTTCTTGGCATGCCTGTGGACCAGGAGTGGTGCAGATTGGTTGATGGTGCAGAAGGGCTGCCGCACACTGACACCACAGTGCCTGGGTCAGCGCTGACTCCATCAGACTAGCCCGGAGCCTAATGGCCCTTTCTTTCTTGGTCTGAGGCTTAAATGACTTGCAAATCTTGCAGCGATCACTGAGATGGGTTTCTCCCAAACAGCGCAGACAGTCCGCGTGCGGATCACTCAGTGGCCCAGATTGCCTACAAGTGTTGCACAACTTAAAACCTGGGCGCGGGGCATGCCCCTGCCCAGGCACTCTAACTAAACTAACTAAACAACTAACTACAGGTACCATACAATGAACGAACAAGCAGTTTTGGGGAAGAGCTACAGCAAAGCTGGAGCAGAGCAGTTCCAAAGCACCTTCACTGGCAGCAAGAAGGAACTGAGGGTGGGGGGAGTACACAGCACCCCTTATATCGCACCATGGAGGCACCACCCCAGGGGGTTGCTGGAGCGCTCCCCTACAGGTATAGTAAGGGAAAAACTTCCAGCACCGGTGCACGTGACGAGCATGCACACATATTGTGGAATATACATGAGCAATCACTCAAAGATGATGGCCATGTTTCACAACCAGGCATGAGAACAGAGACTGCAGGACTCAGTCCTACAAAAATACATAGTTTTGGTCAATCTTAAAAAAGTAACGAGTAATTTTGGGTTTGTGAAGCTGGACACTAAAAAGCTTGAGACATCTTAAAGGGTCTGGCTGTCAAAAGGTCAGTGCTCAGTACTTTCTGAAATCCAGTCCCTTCAAGACAGCTTGAGAATTGGCCACAAAAAAACAGACACCCCTAAAAATCAAGTCACTTATTTTCCCCCATCTTCATCTTAATTTATCAGCTCTTAGAAAGTATTCCAAGAATATAGCTATTGAATGGTGTTTTATATTTTATTCTGTAAATGGGATATTGATAAAGTAATTATGTTAGTTGGTGATTTAATGACATTTCGGCCAATTTTGACTGATGACAACAACACTTGCAATGGTGTATTTTAATAAATTTGCATTTAAGATACAAGAACAAGTTAAACCATTACAAATGAAAATACTAAGTTAAAAAGATACAGGAATTAAAATATTTACTTAAGTGTGGAAAGAGATTATAGGTGATATAGTAGCACACAAAATGAAGGGGGAACATATGCAATCCACCCAACAAGGTACTTCTGTGTTTCAGGGACTCCAATCCCCATTACATCCTAGCTTATATGACTGGTCAGAAAGAGACCTATAAAGCCCTCAGATTACTGTTGAAAGTTCCAGCAGTTCTTTTTTGAAATCATGAAGCTGTCACAGCCTAAAGAGTTGCTGAATGATAACTGTCAAACTGGCTGACCAGCCTTTCTACCAGTCTTAAAAATTAAGTTGTCAATAAAAATGGCCTTTTTTTCTCCTTCTAGTACTACTATTAGCCATGAGAGTAAAACAAATAGAAGCTATTTATAGTTTTGTTAGCGGCTCAATTAGAATGTTGTCTCCCACCTTTAGTACCTCTGCTTGAATTCTGTCAACCCAGGAGCTTCCCCCAATTTGGGCTTTAGTAGCTGCTTTAATTTCATCAGGTGTTATTGGTCCCTCTTCTGTTTCTAAATTAGCATTGAATCCTGACCCCCAAATCTCTAACAAAGTAGTCATATGGAAAGTACATACTTTGTATAGTACAGGACGGATGGCACATGTTATGAAAAAATACCATCTGGACATACTTGGCATCAATGAGATGAGATAGGCAAGGAGTGGCAAAATGGTATCTGATGGTGCTACATTTTGTACTCAGGAGGAGGAGGAGGAGAAGGAGCAAAGTATGAAAGGAGTGTTGGAATTAGGCTGGATACATCAGCATACTCTGCTGACTTGGGAACCAGCGAACAACAGAACCAACAGCACGAGGTTGCAAACAATAAGCCAAGTACATATACACCAGTAAAAACAGCAAGCAACAGTGACAAAGACACCTGCTGTACCTGGTCGTAGAATGTGTCGGATGACGTGGCTAACCATGACATCAAGTGGATAAGCAATTTCAAAGCACACATCAGCAACAACTCTACTGGATGGGAAGGAGCCCTGGGCATAGCAGCAGAAGGCATCCAAACTGATAACGGTGAACAGCTCTTGAATCTCTGTGGCACAAACACCCTAAAGGTAGGAGGCAGTCTCTTCCAGCACAAGAGAATTCACAAGCTCACATGGAGCTCACCAAACAATCCAAATGTCAACCAGATAGACTGTAGGTGTATATAAGAGGTGGGCATCTTTTCCAAGTAACTGGTAGAGTCAGCAGGGGAACAGATGTTAGCTTAGATCATTACCTCTTAGTCGTCACGTTCCAACTTAAACTCAGAAAGATCCTGAAGAAAAATAGTATTATAGCAGTAGAAACTTTCCATGACAAAACACACGGATCCGATTGCACTTAGCAACGGTTCTGGAGTTTTACAGCACCGAGCTGATGAGAGTCTGAAAGACATATGGTCAAACAGGAAGACAACAGCAGTCAAAACAGCAGAAAATGTAATGAATGGAAGGATATAGATTACATCTGGACCATGGGCAGAGACTGACTAGCAGAAAGCACTAAAGGCAAAAAAGGAACAGTGCAAGGCAAAGGCAGAACTTTTAGAGGCGAATACAAGATACAGAGAAAGTGACAAAGAAAAAAAGATCAAAATGCCTGGGTTCAGGTGAAGGCCACAGCAGCAAAAGCAGCAGCATAGAGGGATGTCTTCAAACAGCACTACAGAGAAGCGAAAAACCTCTCAGGAAGAATCAGACTATCGCAGGAGATGCCCACTGGTGACTTTCATGGACAGATGCTGAAAATGCATGAAGTGCAAGCCAGACAACAAAAAACATTTCCATTCTGTGTCCTGAGCCGACAATCATGCACAGGTTCAAAAGAAATGCCAGTGCTTTGGGGCCAAGAATGTCATTATATATTTGTATTAGCACAATGGGGCTAAATCTGATTGTGGCCTTTAAGCACTAATGTAAAGTAAGTGCCAAGTTACTCTTAAAAGACTTAAGGTTGGATGTTGCTCACCAAATAGGCAGCTACTCAGTGCTGTGTTTTACTCTTATTATTCAATGAGCAGCCCCACTACTCACTATTTATTTCCTCACAAGTGTTTCTATGGTACTTATCACTACAGTACTTGAGTACTTTACAAAGTGGTTTTTTTTTTTAATTAACAATAACTCTGTACGATCAGATGCTATTATGATCCCCATTTTACAGATCAAGAACTGAGGCACAAAGACATTGAATCAGAAATTTCCACTATTTTAGGTGCTCAATTTGAGATGCCTAGAGCTTGATTTTTGCAGAGCACTTACCATTATATAGCACTTCATACATTCAAAGCACAGGTTAAACTGACTTCAGATGCATCTGAGTGCTCAATACTAATGCAAATAAGACCCCAACTCCTCAGTTATACAGTTCGTGACCACATGTGAAAATCATATTTTACCTGACTTGGTCAGCATCGCAGAGGAAGGGATAGAATCAAATCTTCCAGGGCACCTTTCAGATGCCTTAACCATGAAACCATCCCCTGCCTCATTCACCACATACTTTCCAACTTCTGCAACAAATGAGCCAACTATCACACAAACAACAATCTCCTTGACTCTCAGGACTCCACTCAGGGAGCTTCCTCCTCCATGCTGCCTGGAAGCCAAGAGCAAGAGTACTGAGTACACAGGAAAGCATGGTCAGTGTCACTGCAGCTGGGAGCAGCAACTGTAAGGAAAGTCTCACTCAGCCACTGCTTCCCTCAGCCAGACCATTCTCAGCCCAGGCAATCTCCAAAGAACTTCTAGAACAAATCATAAGTCTCTACTGAGTATTTGCAACCTGATTTTTCAAAGGCTTATCACTTGGCCAAATCTGAGTGTTCTTCTCCCAGAAAACAGCCAAAGGCTCCAACAAAAGCAATTTCCCTGACAAATTTCAAGCCCTTGCTCCAAAGCATAAAAGGCACTAGAACTTCTCATCTAAGTTTTAGAAAAAAATATAACTTCCAGAAATATGGGTATATTTCCCCTAATCTCATGCTCAGAAATAGTGAACCATTTTTGCTAAAAATGTTCCCAAAAAATTAATCTGAACACATATCCTGAAAAATTTCAACTCAAATGGTTAAAGTTCAGCAAAGTTACAAGCAACTGAAAACAGGGTCTTAAATAAGACATGTCAGGTGATCTTAACATTAGGTGGCAGTATCAGCTCCATATAACAAACAATATGGGTATGTCTACACTATGAGATTCCAATTTTACATAAACCGGTTTTGCAAAAAACAGATTGTATAAAGTCGAGTGCATGCGGCCACACTAAGCACATTAATTCGGCGGTGTGCGTCCATGGTCTGAGGCTAGCGTCGATTTCCAGAGCGTTGCACTGTGGGTAGCTATCCCACAGCTATCCTATAGTTCCCGCAGTCTCCCCCACCCATTGGAAATTCTGGGTTGAGATCCCAATGCAAAAACAGTGTCACGGTTGATTCTGGGTAAATGTCGTCACTCAATCCTTCTTCCGTGAAAGAAACGGCAGACAATCATTTCACGCCCTTTTTCCCTGGATTGCCCTGGTAGATGCCATAGCATGGCAACCATGAAGCCCATTTTGCCTTTTGTCACTGTCACCGTATGTGTACTGGATGCTGCTGACAGACGCAGTACTGCAGTGCTACACAGCAGCATTCATTTGCCTTTGCAAGGTAGCAGAGACTGTTACCATCCCTATTGCACCGTCTGCCATGCCATTGTAAATTGGCGATGAGATGACGGTTATCAGTCCTTCTGTATCGTCTGCTGCTGTCATGGGTGCTCCTGACTGGCCTCGCTGAGGTTGGCCGGCGGCGCATGGACAAAAATGGGAATGACTCCCCGGGTCATTCCCTTCTTTATGTTTTGTCTAAAAATAGAGTCAGTCCTGCCTAGAATATGGGGAAAGTGTACTAGAGAACCAGAGAGCACAGCTGCTCCATGTCAGAGCCCCAGAGATCCTGCAGAAATGATGAGCTGCATGCCATTTTAGGGGGTGCCCCTTCAACAACCCCACCCGTTGCTTCCCTCCTCCCCCAACCCTCCTGGGCTACCGTGGCAGTGTCCCCTCATTTGTGTGATGAAGTAATAAAGAATGCAGGAATAAGAGACACTGACTTTTTAGTGAGATAAAATGAGGGGGAGGAAGCCTCCAGCTGCTATGATAGTCCAGGCAGTACAGAATCTTTTCTTTAGACATGGGGGGGGGGCTGATCGAGCTCAGCCTCCAGTTGCTATGATGAAGACTATTACCAGCCATTCTGTACCATCTGCTGGGAATGACCAGGAGTCACTCTCATTTTCACCCAGGCGCCCCCGGCTGACCTCACTGAGGCCAGACAGGAGCACTCACAGGCTGATGACGACGATGGATAGCAGTCATATTGTACCATCTGCCACTGGGAAGGGGATACTGGTGTTCAACGCTGCAGCACCACGTCTACCAGCAGCATGCAGTAAACATAGGGTGACATTGAAAAAAAGGCGAGAAACTTTTCCTTCTCTTTTCTTTCGGGTGGGGGGAAGGGTGTAAATGACGACATATACCCTGAAACACTCGGAAAAATGTTTTTAACCCTTCAGGCACTGGGAGCTCGGCCAAGAATGCAAATGCTTTTCGGAGACTGCGGGGACTGTGGGATAGCTGGAGTCCTCAGTCCCCCCTCCCTGCCTCCATGAGCATCCATTTGATTCTTTGGTTTTCTGTTACACTTGTCACGCAGCACTGTGTTGAGTCCCTGCTGTGACCTCTATCATAGCCTGGAGATTTTTTCAAATGCTTTGTCATTTCATCTTCTGTAACAGAGCTCTGAAAGAACAGATTTGTCTCCCCATACAGCGATCAGATCCAGTATCTCCCATACGGTCCATGCTGGAGCTCTTTTTGGATTTGGGACTGCATCGCCATCCGTGCTGATCAGAGCTCCATGCTGGGCAAACAGGAAGTGAAATTCAAAAGTTTGTGGGGCTTTTCCTGTCTACCTGGCCAGTGCATTCGAGTTCAGATTACTTTCCAAAGTGGTCACAATGGTGCACTGTGGATACCGCCCGGAGGCCAATACTGTCGATTTGCGGCCACACTAACCTTAATTCGACATGGCAATACCAATTTCAGAGCTACTCCTCTCGTCGAGGAGGAGTACAGAAACCAGTTTAAAGAGCCCTTTATATCGATAAATGCTAAATTCGGTTTAAAGGCGTAGTGTAGACCAGGCCTAAGTAGTGATAATAAACAAAACGATAATTTGGTACACATAAGGCTAGTCTCTTACGTATGACCACATTTTTGATACTTAAGACAGCTTTTCCTAGAAACTAACTTTGTTAGGTAACAACCTACCTTGAAGATGTAAATATTTTTAGGAACACTATCAACAAATATATTGCATATAAGTTATCCATCACTAACACCTGAGATGCTTAAAATTGGAAGTTTAAAAAAAAATTATTTCAACAGCACCCAACATCATACAAAGTATTTTCCCTCAATAGAGAAGACATGGTCCTCATCCAGAGGACCTGACAGACTAATTTCAAACACAATTCAATGAGAGCGCGCACGCTAAATAAAGCGGTGCAGAGGACAAAGGTGGAAAAGCAATCAATAGGACTGCACAGAAACTCAGGGAGGACCAGAACTACAGTATGCTGAATAACTATTTTTTTTTAATGAAAAGATGACAACCCAGCCAATAAGTTTCCTGGAGCCATCACAAAGTAGCATCTTCAGGAGGAATTTCAGAGGTGAGGTGGTGGTAGTTTGTAGCTTACCAACAGAGCTGTTGTAATTTTCCCCAATAAAAAGGCAACTTTTCTTCATGTAAAACTCAGTCTGACAATGACAAGTCAAATTCTGCAAGAATACAAAAATCCCAGCATACTATTCAAGCCTGCCACTCCTTTGTGTCTGCCTCTTTCCAAATATATACCTTGAATTCCTTGCCATTACTTGAACTATCATATTCCAAACACTACAATCCTAGCTCTTCTCTTGTTTCATGCTTCTCCAAACTCCCCTTTATCACGTTATTTTCCCCCATAGAGCAAACAACCGTGGATATCTGATGTAGCTGCTGGTTTTTAGGAGAGGGTAGTTTGGTGAAGGGCTGTTTGCACAAGGACAAATACAAGGGTCTTAGAAAACTAGCATCCTCAGGGGCCAGAGTAAAGGTTGTGGAGCAGTTGTGATAGTGCATGCCCATGGGTGAAGGAACACAAAGTGCACACTATCCAGCAAGTTAACTTTTTGTTTCCTTGCTTTTGTCGATTTATGTCACGTGTTGTGTGCAAAGTAATACTGACTGCTTCCAAACCAAGTATATGCATCTCTTAAGGCTTTTTTTTATGCTATTTGTTTGGCAGCAAGTGTGCGTGAAGAGAGAAAAGGGTGGAATTGTCTGGGGTAGAAGAGCAGTTGCTGATGGAGAATATTTTATCTTCCAGCAGCTGTGCACAAATCCATCTGTTGTAGGATAAAATCCAAGAAGGACTAGCTCCTGGGAAGTTATTCAGTCCTAATCAATCAGGCTAGTACATCCAATGCATTTTTTTTTTAAGTGAGTAGGGAAATAATAACTAAAAATGACATTAAATTCAACTATTAAAAATCTCTACTGCTAATTGCACAACAACTACTGGAGACACCTCTCTACCAATATTTGTCTAGAGACACCGTGGATGACGTAATATCTTATTTGACCAACTTCTGTTGGTGGGAGAAAAACTTTCGCGCAACACAGAGCTCTTATAGATCTGGCATCACAGCTAAATACTAGGTGGAACAGACTGTTTAGCCTATGTAGTTAGCACATACTCTAAGGCAGCGTTTCTGAAACTGGGGGTCCCGACCCAAAAGGGGATTGCAAGTCTATTATAGGGGGTTGCAAGATCAGAAAAAATATTGTTGGCAGAAGGGAAAGCTCCGTAGGGAGGAGGGTACATCAGCCACTTCTCTCCGGCTGCCCAGCTCTGAAGGATGCGCCTCTGCAAGCAGCAGCATAGGAGTAAGGATGGCAATCCCATACCATACCTCCCCTTACTTCAGCTCTGCAAGCAGCACTGCCGCTAGCAGCCACAGAGGATGGACGGCCAGCATCCACCACTCTCTGCTGCAGATGAGTGGCAATACCACACCATACATACCATAATGATTACATGCTTCATTTAATGCGCCTATGGGCACATACAGTAATTTACTATAGTTTTTGGGTGGCGAGTTCATCAAAGCCCGAAATATTTGAAATATTTTCAAACGCTTCTCAGTCTAAGACAACTGAGAAGCTTGGAGATCATAGTGGAAGCAGCAGACAAAAAGGGACAGCCCCCGAAGTTGGCATCTCCAGCCAAATGGACTGAAGGAGACCAACACAATAGGAGACTAGATTCAAAAATAGAGGACAGATTTATGTAGGGTCTTAGAGATTACAAGAAACTTGAACTTCATGCAATGGAGAAGGCGGTCAAGAAGGATGGTCTTGTTAACGGACTGACACTCAGTAACTGGGTTCAGTTCCAAGGCTCTACAACAGACTTTGTATTGTATCAGACAGGTTCCTCAAATTAGGTTTTCCCTTCCGTAAAGGGAGGATAACATAGCTGTATCTCACAGAGGTGTTGAATGTGAGGCATTCATATACTGCATGCTGAGGGGCAAATAACTTGGTAGGAAAAAAGGTCAGATTCAAGCACCTTTCTGTAGGAAGCACCTGCAAGATTTGAACTCTACTGTGATGTATGATTCAAGAGAAAAAGTCAAATGTGACCTCAGCAGTTACTGACCTGAGTCACAGTTGTATCAAATTTCCACAATCTCAGTGGCTCTTGTTCCACACTATAGGTCAATGATGACAAACTGATTTGTCATATAACTCCACCAATCACAAGTCAGAATTTTCTCATATGAGAAGTTATGACCACAGGAATTAAGCAATAGTGACACGGATGTGATCCTAGTAAGTTTCACGCTGATACAAATAGCAAATCCCTATAAGCAGCAAGAACACTGGTTACTCAATTGGTCTACATTAGGAAATTTCACAAAAACATCTCAAGTGATTCTACCACGTGTGCAACTGAACTAGAGTTAGCACAGGTGGAAGCTCTTAAGACTACAACAGCTTCCTACATTTTTATTACTGTTAATTGAATCTGTTAAAATCTGAGGAAAACCTAAAAAGCAAGTTAAATACTGTGATATAAACAAGGTCTGTTGCTGGATCCTCATCTACATTAGAGCTGCAAAAATAAAAAATATACTAACTCTTGTTCAGCTAAAATAATGGTAGGCACGGTCATTTTTCCTTGTTTTTCAATATTTCCTGAAGCAAACAAGGCTACAAAATGTTCTGTTCATACCAATACGGCTTATTGATGGAAGAAAGAAAATGCTTCCTTTTCCTCACTTTACAAAGAGTGCCCCCAGCAGCTGCAATTGCTGCTGGCCCTGCATCCACTGCTTCTACGGAAGCTCAGCAAGAGCAGCAGTGTGAAAGACTATTCCTACTGGCACTGCTGGGTAAGGGCAGCAGCATAGCCAAAATCTTCACCCACAGCATCTACCCACTGGACATTTCAGAAGAGCAGAGCAAGGGTAAAGATTAAGGCATTTTAAAGCCTACTGATCATCTAACAAGATAAACACTAACCCTTCAAGCACTAGCCCGTTCAATATTTTAAAAAGATGTAATACGTCAGCCTGCCATAGCATATGTATTTGTTAGTATGCTGGTGTGATTTCTTCCGGTTAATGCTATCCTTAATTATGCCAATGTATTGTAACAAATGCCAAATCAACTCACCCACTCTTTGGAAGCCCTTGTGTTACATAAAATAGTGGGATAAATTAAAGATAGTACTTGATTCCCCTCCCTGCATAAGTATTTTAAGTTGCAGTCTGAGGACCCAATAATAGTTTACCAGTTTACATAATCTTCCAGTTAGTTGCAAAAGATGTTTCTGGAGCTGAATAATACTCCTTTAAAGGGACATTGTCAACTTAGAGATCACACTTCTCCAAGATTCTTTTTACCCTACAAGTGTATACTGATCTATTTCAATTATTACTACCCCACAATGAAAAGTCTCTATCCAAGGCACTATTAAGAATCTTGCCAAAAAAAAAAAAACAACACAATAAAACAGACTCATCAGTTATTCCAAGATCAAATACCTTATAAAACAAGTTTTATTTAACATCTCCCACTGCTACCCACCTAATTAAGGGCCAGGAAAAAGAGAGGAGCCTCCCACCACACCCCGAAAGTTAACACTGGCTAATACAGACTAAGCTGGGAAGTGAGTTCCAAAGACATGCATCTCAAGTTCCTCTGACTGCAACTTCACCTGAACATCACAGGGAGTGAATTGAACTCAGATCAGGAGATCCAAGCTACTTAAGGTTTTGTGTCAAGAATAAAAATCTTACAGTCAACCCAAAATCATTGTAACTGAAAAATAAAAGTTTGCTATTTCACAAACATTTTTGTACTATCTGCCTCACTATTTCTACTGTTTGTGTTCTCCCACAGTCACAGAAGGGAGGAAAAAAAGTTTGAAGAACTGGAAAATGTGATTGTACTGCCACAAAAACTGGGAGAGGACTCGATGTTAATGTATGAACTGGAAATGTTTTAGTTTAGACTGATTTCACATTGTCAGCATCTTTTAAAAATCAACCCATAAGGAGCACTAAACCAGATACTCAGTTCGCAGGCCCTCCAATCAAAGGGACAAGAGATTAGGAATTAAAACTTCCTTTATGGAAGTATAAATTGCTCTTGGTCACCTACATAGTCCAGGGTTTCAGAATGTAAACAAATAGCTGTTTTACAGTCAGACCTTCATTTGAATGTATAAAAACTCCTGAAGGAGTTCAGAGCTATTACAGGAATATATAAAAAGAATTTATGCAATTTTGAAAGTCAGCGGTTTCTATTTTTGGTGAAAGTAGATGTCCTTTAAGAATCTTTGTACTCTATTGTGTAAACCCATATGTTTAAATAATCAAAAAAGTGAGTAATGGAAATGTTAACCAACTCTTTAATATGCTAACAAACTATATCAATTTCTTTGATTTTATGATGGGCCTATCCCACATAATGGACTAAATTTGATCAAAGATTATAAAAGACAGACAAATTCAGGTGAACTGGAAGAAGAGCACATCACAATACCTTTATGATGTCACAAGTCACATGGTTTATGCATGTTTTATTTTGGAGAATTACATTTAGAAAGTTAACATCTAGTTAAGTAAAACTGTTTGTTTGATTATAATACTGGAGAAGCTGACTTCACACAAGAATTATTGTTTTAATAGCTTGTTTTATTCCTAGATAAGAAATAGGAAGCTAAGACTAAGAATAATTGGACAAATTGAAACAGGGCAAAAGGTTAACAATGGGCAGATATACATTAGGAGCAGTGTTTAATATATTAACAATCCTGAAGTAGGGGTAAGGAGTGATATAGCAAAGCCTACAGATGATAAAATTATTTAGGTTAGTTAAAGTCAGAGAAGACGGAGGAAATTCAGAGAGATCTTAACCGAGTTAGGTGAACAGACATCACAGTGACAGATTAAGTTCAATATCAATAAATGTAAAGTAATAAGAGAAAAAACTGAATTATTAATACAATCCAGAGAGTTCTAATTTAACTATCAGCTCAGGAAAAGGACCTGAGCATCTCTGGACAGTTCAAAGAAAACCTCTGCACAAGGTGAAACTACTTAAAAAAAACGTTATTAAGATGCCCCATGAATGTGACAGAGAAAATAAATTGAAATAATGTCATTATATAAATTAATGGTTCAATAATCTGGAATACTGCATGCACCAGCAAAAAGAATATTGCAGGATAACAAGAAGTTCAAAAAAGGTTGACAAAAATGAGTTGTGCACAGAAAAGCCTCCTATGAAGAGATTAGAAAACATTGGAACGGTTTATCTTAAAAAAGAGACTAAAAATGGGACATGATATAAGTATGCACATTTATGAGCCGTTTACACAAGGCTAGGGGATGTTCAGTGAAAATGAAAGGCATAAAATTCAACTCTCATAAAAAGGACTACTATTCACACTATACAAAATTAAAGGTCAGAACTCAATGCCATATGTCATTGAGGTCAAAATGTAGGAAGATCTAAAGAGGGACTAGACATTTTGTGCATATCCAGTTAATAGTTACTGCTAAAATTTTTGCAAGGGATATAAAGCACTACATTCTTCAGGGTTTAAGCCAATCTATTACTACTACAGAAGAATGAGATGCTAACTGGAACACATTATCCAACATGTGCTTACAGTGAGATTTGTTACATTGCCTATAAGGAATCTTGTGCAGGCTACTGTCTGAGACAGCATACTGAACTAGATCAGCTATGGATATGCTCCAGTATCTCAATTTCCATGAGAAGTTTAAATCCAATGTGAATTGAAATAGAACTGTTAAAAAACTTTTAAAGAAAAAGTAAGGATCAACAGGCCCTGAATTCTAGCAGCACTACTGGACTAAAACATGTACTAAAAACTTAAAGGAAAAATTGATGTATCAAGATATGAGAATCTGGACTGCAAGCTATCAGCAAGAGTTTCTCACACACACAGGAATCCTGTGAAGTTTTCCCAACCTTCACCTTCATTAATTGAAGTACTATTTTTCAAAAAGTATTATTTCCCTCCTGAAAATGTGTTTTTTATATGTCTTAAGCTTTTTAAATTTTCAAGCATCAGTAAATACATTGAAATTGCTAGCTCCTCACACTTTTCTAAAATCCTGGAAGATATTTGGAGACCTTACTGAATTAATAGACTTCATTCCACAAATTAAGGATGAATGTGCAATAGTTAAGTAATTACTTTGAGGAAATAGATGTGAACATATTGGATATTTGCTAGTAATAGAGAGGATAAAAGACTTTAAGATGAGAATTCAGAAATTTAAAGAAGCAATAGTACTTTTATACTGTCAGTTAAAATAGTCACCTAACCCAAAATTATGGTAATATTATAATATTAATGCCATTACAAACTTCTATGGTTCTAGAAAATAGAGATATTCAAATGAACATTTTTCAAGAAGTAGAGAAAGCCAGATTCTAATTTTAATTTCTAGGCCAAATCCTATCCAGTGCACTCTCACAAAATTCCTACTGGATTCAAAAGGAGTTGTTTGCGCTTACAGCAGAGGCCTGCAGGACCATCCTGCCCAGCTCCTAAGCTCCCAGATGGGGACGCCAGCCCCTAACACCATCCCCACTGTCCCCCTCCCCTGCAGCCACACAGGGAGCACTCTGGCCCACCGCTCCTGCCAGGTTGCATAGCCTGCACCCCACCCACTCCCCAGGCTTTCCAATAAACCAGCCCTGCAGCTCTGGGCAGCATGGTAAGGGGGTGGGTCCTGGGGACGGTTAGGGGCAGGGGGATTGAGGCAGTCAGGGGACAGAGAACAGCTGGATGGGGGTGGGGTCCCAGGGAGCAGTTAGAGTCAGGGAATCCTGGGAGGCGGTCAGGGGATGGGGACATTGGATAGACGTGGGAGTCCGGGGGGGGGGAGGAGGCTGGCAGGGGTGTGGATAGGGGCAGTCAGAGGACAGGGAGTCAGGGGGGTGCTGGATAGGGGACAGGGTCCTGGAGAGGCAGCAGTCAGGAGACAAGGAGTGGGGGGAGGGGATTGGAGGCTCTGAGGGGGGCAGTTAGGGGATGGGAAGTGGGAAACAGTGGATAAGCTGTTTGGGGAAGAACAACCTTCCTTCCTACCATTTTGCAAGCCTGATGTGGCCCTCAGACCAAAAAGTTTGCTATAATCCATAGGTAGGCAATCAAAGCATGCTGAGATCAACCTTGTAGTTCAATGTAGAAGCGCACTGGCAAAGCAACTTGGAGAAGACTGCAGTATTGATGTCTATACTGTATTGGTGCTCTGAACTGATGCCTTAGTAATGGTGAAAGGTATTGGGTTAATAGCAGGCCGAATGGCACTAAAACAAATTTAATGAACAAAAAAAATAAAATTTATATATTTAACTGATACAAAACTTTAATTCATCAAGCATTTAATGTAATTAAAATAAGTGATCTAAGATTTATTAGACGTGCACCTATCAATACATACTTTTTATTCTTATTTTCCCAGGGAAATAAAAAGCAATTGAAGGTTCTTAAAAGGGAAATAACGTAACATGCAGATTTACATATACATATGCTCCTGAATATTGGCCTTGCCAAATGAAATGGTAACAAAGACAAATAGCCTTCACTGACAAGATAGCAGCATCCTGTTCTGCCAGCACAACAATTTGGCACACAAGATTCACCATCACCGTCTGGCTAACTACTTTCAACAATGAATTGCTCCCATGATACCTTTCAACAAATCTAATTTGAGATGACAGGGACATTTTAAAAAGTGTTTATGTAAAACAGCTGCACCACCTCAAAACTGAACCATTCAATGCCTGTCATACAGTACTTATGGAATTTTCACAACACATCTCTAAAGTGTAGTGCCCATCTAAAGCATCTTTATTTGTATAATCTACCAGTCTGAAAACAGTGCTCGACTATAAAATTCCAAGAACACTAGCTCCTGGATCCCAGAAGTCTCAGTTCAGAAGTGATGCATATCCTTGCTGTGCTGAAAAAGCTTCAAGGATATCATTCACATCACCTCCTGTTAACTGTGCATCTATCTACAATATTACTAACACCACTGGTTCTAAAAATGTTTGCCTGCTGACCTGCGTTCAGATTTTGTAGCCAGTGTCACAAAACTGATAAATATATATTTAAATCTTATACAGCCTTACCAAAACCATTTACTAAAATTCCAAACCCCAGAAAATGATGAAGCCGGCACTGGGAAGTGAAAGGCTTCCCCCAGTATGAACAAGCTTTTGCAATAAAAATGGATTCTCTGGTGCCCTAAGTAGAAATGTAACATGTAGCACGGTTGCCACTGTTTTTGCAAAGGATCCCCAGTGAGGAGTAACAGAGTGTATAAAATACATAGCTAGTTACATAGTTTTGGTTTGCACAGCTACTGGTTGCTGTAAATTTACAGTTCATACAGCACTAATACAATTTATACAGAAAACAGAAAATTCTGGTTCACTTTTTTCACTGCCACAAAAAATATTTTCCAAAGCAGTTGCTGCACAGAAAGACAGCCTTTATTTGGTGTCTCACCCCCAGAAGCATAGCAGTTACAGGTTCTGGATGCTGCTGAAAGCAACGAGCTACTGTGACCTAAAAAATTTGGCCATATTTAGTAACAAGTCTGGGGAAAGAAGAAGGGCCAGTATTTTTTAAGAAAGATGGACCTACTATTAAAATAATCAGTGGGGTCATATGCAAACTAACTTGTTTTAAAGCCACTACCAAAAACAGAAAAGTGTTAGTTTCTTTTTTTATCCTCTTCAGCTTTATGAATTAAAAGGAAATAAAACAAACCTGCCTCAGAGTCCACTGGGGAAGAGTCTGAAATATTAGTCACACATTATGCAATAACACCATTAAGTGATCAAACTTCATGTGACAGTGGGACAAAGGGGAAGAGCTGGGAGGATGCAGCTGTTCTTCTCCTGACCCCAGGCACAGAAGAAGTTCCGTGCCCGTAGTACCAAGTCCCCCAATCCCTAACGGTCCCCGGCGCGCTCCTGCAAGCCCCCCTCAAGGGGCGAGAAGGGTTTTCACCCCAGCGGACCGGAGAGGCAGCGCGGAGCGGCTCGGCTGCCCCCGCTCCCCCGGCGGTTACGAGCAGCGGCTGTTGAGGTTCCCCGGCAATGACGAGGGGAACCAACGAGAACCAGTTTCTGCTTTTCACTGACTCGCTTCCTCCAGGCGGGTGAGCGCCCGAGCTAGCGGCCCCCGCTCGGCCCGGACCTGGCGGAGGGAGCAGCCCCCTCTCCGAAGCCTCACTCACCTCGGCGCTCCGTCCGCAAGCGATGGCCCCGGGCCGCCGGCCGCGCTGCTCGCACCCGGGGGACGAGCCGGCAGCCGCCCGGAGAGCGCCGAGCCCCCCGGCCCCGGGAAGCCGCTGCTGGGGAAAGGAGCAGCCGCTGCTCCGGTCACAGCGCAGAGTCCGCCCGGCCGGGGGGGGCACCAGGTGCGAGGCGGGGCGCGATCAGCGGGGTGACTCCGCCGGTGCTCGGCGCGGGGGAAGCTCCGTCCCTCTCGCAAAGTTCAGGCGCGGCTGATACCGGGTCCGCCTCCCAGCGCCGGCTGCGGAGACCCCGAGTCCCGCCTGGACCTGGCCCGCGGCGCAGGAGAATCGCACCGCTCACCGCGGCCGCCGGGAGCCCCGCTCCGGGCGAGGCAGTTACACACAGGGCCGCCTGGCCGGACCCCTCCGCCGCCCCCCGGCGCTGCTCTGAGCGCCGCGTCTCCCGCGCGCCGCTGCCTCCGGGGACCCCTCAGCGCCGCGTCTCCATGGCCGGCCGGGGGTGGCGGCTTCCTCACGGGGTGGGGGGGAGGGGTAGTAACGGCTCCGGCGCGCGAACGCGTCTCCTGTGCCTCGCTCGGTGGAAGGTGGAGTCCGCGCGCTGCCCCGGCCCGGGCTCCGCCCTCCGCCCCGGCCCCGCCCACCGGTAACCCGGATCTATGGGGTAGCCACGTGGTGCGCCGCTGGCGGGCGGGGGGCGAGGGGTGGCCGCGCGGATGTGCCGGAGGTGAGTGGTGTGAGGCCGGCAGGGTGGAGCTGCGGTGTTATGGGGGCAGCGGATAGAGCTGTGCTGTATAATATGCATGTATGAGTCTGTAGTCATAGCTGCGCCTCACCCTCGCTCTCCAGGGACTGAGCGCAGGGTGCTTCAGGGGAGTGATGCAAGACAGCCCACAGGGGGTGAGGAGGACTCTCAGTATGCCTGCTCTGGACCGCACCCTTTGCATACTGTTATTTAATTGGAAGCAGCTGTCAGATATATTTTGCACATACATTTTTTTCAGATTGGAGGGAAAAAAGGCTTTTTTTTTGTCGAACATGCACTTTCTTTGGCACAAAAAGTTCAGAACGTATAGGGAAGTGACAGACGTATTGTCCTCAAGGCATTACAGATGGATTGGCCATAGTCTGTTTTGGATCCTATAACTGTGCACTGTATTTTTAATATATGCAATACATATGTAATCTTCCAGACTAGTTGTTCAAAGTGACATTTTTTCAGGCAAATACTGTACTTGCACATGCATAGGCTATAGATGTCACAAGATGATCAGCATGTCTGACACTTTCTGTATAATCGTTGCCATCTCTCAGCCTCAGTTAAATCCATGTACAGCCGCACTTGTGTGCAGTAGGTTACAGTAGCTCCAGAATGGAGCTGATCGCTCCAGTGTGCAAGTGCAATCATTATATATCGGGTAGAAGAAAGTCTTATTTTAGTCCATAAGGTTCAGATCCTTCATTTAGTTCTATAGAGACAAACCCCTGCAAGTATGTGAAACCCCATTGCCGTCATAGATCTCTACCCAGGCACAGGGAGTTACCCAGACAGAGTTTATTGCAGGATTAGGGCTTTCGACACATAGGGCAGGTAGTGAGATTTTTATGTAGAGCGCATTTAATTCAACGGGAAAGATACTCCAAAGAGTAAAGCAAGTCATTAGGCAGTGATATTTTCCAGTTGGAACAGGGCGTCTGAAAACGATTCTAGTTTTTTCAGAGTGGATTTGATTTAAATCAATTGATTTAAATCACTAGTCAGGAAGACTCGATTTAATCATGGATTTCTACATAAAAATGCATTCTTGTTGGTTGTTATAACCTTACTATATATTCTTCACAACTCAGAGACAGATGTAGATTTCATTTTTAGAAGGTACACACTATACATTTTTAAGTGATTTATTTTGAAAACTTTTCAGATTAGTTTTACAGCTATAAAAGAAAATGAGTTTGGTTATTTCATTTACCAAAGGTAATTGAAGCAGATATTTATGAAGTCATTGGGAGATGAACTATCTCCAATTCAACAGGTTAATCATTAATATTTGGAAGATTTTCTTGCCATGCTGTATTAGGAGGAGAACATCACCAGACAGACATTTAAATGGTTTTATTTAACTAAAAACAACAATGTTATGTATTCTGGATTTTTTTTCTTCAACAGCAAACATACAATATTATAACAAAATAAGCATATGAATTTTTGAATTGAGTTAAACATTCAAGTTTTTTAAAATCAGGTTTGTTTTTGTTAAAATTGTTTTTAACTAAAATAAATGAAATATTTAAAAAAAAATTAAATCGACTATGTCAGCCAGGTCAATATAAGAAACTTAAAATATTGGCTTCTGCAGCTAACTCAGTCGTCTTCACCTTCATTTTCCTGTTTGTTCATAATCTGGAAAAGAAAAACAAGCTTTCCTGCTTTTTCAATTTGGAATGAATTAGTCCAAAGGAAGAAAATATTCTTTCTACGCCAGCAGAAGAAGGTACTGCTGTTAAAAGTGAGATTATCACTTCAACAGTCTCTGAATCCAAGTGCTTAAGTGACTTTCACCAGTTCACTGGTGTGACTTTCTTTAAAACCTCATCAGGAAACATATTTCTTGAATGGTTCTTATTCCCAAACTGGGTCTCTTTTACAGCCTGCTGCCATTATAGGTTTTCCCTTCTACTGAGAGAATGGTGTGATAGATCTCAAATCAATGAAGGCTACACTCAGAAAGACCTCAAGACTTCTGGAATATGCTGTTCAAACAGTTTCACTTTTGTTTTTACTGCCTGTCTCTCCCTTCTCACATTTATCTCCAGATTTCTTCTCCTTATCCAGATCCATTCCACCCCCAACAATCTCCTGTTCATTGAACTTTTTGAAACTTTGCACTTTTAGAGAGAGGTAAGGGATTGACTCTGTGTACGCAAATTTGCAGAGGGACAATAAGGTTGAGGTCTCTTATTTCTCGCCTCTATATATTATTTATTTATTTAAAAATATTTTTGCTGTTAACAAGCATGTTATCTCTGGAGACACAAAACCACAGTTTGAGAACTGCAAAACTAATCATCTCTGATGGTATCTTCTAGACTGAGCACTGAGTCTCATTGAGTAGATAGAAAGATTAACCTAAATAATCTACACAGAAGCCCCTGGAACCCCATATGATTGAGTCCCTAATCCATGAACTATTGAAACTCATTTACAAAACTTTTCTTAAAACATTATATGAATATATATTCTCATACTATAAGGTGCCACAGGATTCTTTGCTGCTTTTACAGATCCAGACTAACACGGCTACCCCTCTGATACTATTCTCATACTGTAGAATTAGAATGTGTAATCCCTATTCCATGATGAGATATCTTTGAGTTATAATATATCTTAATTAAAACTATCTTTAGATAGATATTTTTCTCAAAAAGCATTTTTTCAAAAAAATCAATGTAAACAAAAAAGTCCAATTTTTTAAATTATTTTTAAATCATTGATTTTTATCCACCCTGCACACATATTTTTGCTTGCATACGTTTCTAAATTGCTCGTTTCAACGTCCTTTAAAAATCTAGTCTGCAAATCAAAACCCGATTGAAGGAAATATCAGAATCACAGTAAACAAATCTAATTTTTTTAAACAATGTAAAGCTTTAAAAAATTGTTTACATCACCAAAAAATGTGCTTAGTGCTTTACAGATACAAAATTAGATCATTCTCTGCTAAATTTGCTACTCTAAGAACATCAGCAGTTGTTCCCTTTTTTCTAATGATTCCATCCATGTTTTCCTTTCAAGCTTCCTCATTCAGCACTTGTGCTCCCCTTTCCAATTAATATAGCACATAACCTGAGATATTTTCTTTTCTATAATTGTAAAAGTCCTTGCTACCTGTTGTTCCTGGTATATGTCACTGCTGTCGACTCTCTTTCCAGGAGGAAACTCGGGTCTTTTTAAAAAGCCCACTGTAAGTATCTATGCTTCCAAATCACTGGTTTTGGAAGTTTGTCTCTTCATAAGGATTTACTGAAGATGAGAGACAAGCCATGCAAGTTCAGAATCTATATAGACTTCTGCAGATGTTGATTTTAAAACACCATGAACATGTATTTGCAGAATCACTCTTCTCAATAATTTTTTGTCATGCGCAGTTGATAGTTACACCTCTGCCTCAGTATAACGCTGTCCTCGGAAGCCAAAAAATCTTACCGCATTATAGGTGAAATCACGTTATATCAAACTGGATTTGATCTGCCAGAGTGCCCCCCCTCACCCCCCAGAGCACTGCTTTACAGCGTTATATCCAAATTCATGTTATATCAGGTGTTGTTATATCGAAGTAGAGGTGTATATACAGCCCTGGTTTTGGAAACATTCCAGAATATGTTTAAGATAATCACTAGATGAAATGTGCCTCTTTAAGAGGTAAGGGTTGGATGATAGAATAAAAAGGTTCCGTAGTGGTTGGACTCCAACTATCTGTTCTTAAATCCTTGGCCTGTGGAAGCTCTGGCCTAACTAGAGGGGACCTAGTGGCTACTGGAATCCACAGGCCTCAGTTAGCTGCCTAGACACTCTAGGTAATGCATGGAGAGAGTTAGGTGCCTAAAGCCTGGTCTGCACTCGAAAATTAGGTCAGTTTAACTGCATCGGTCAGGGGTGTGAAAAATCCACATCCCTGAGCGGCGTTGTTAAACCGACCTAAGTCTCCTAGACAACGAGAATTCTCCCGTCGATCTAGCTACTGCCTGTCATGGATGTGGATTACCTTTGCTGACAGAAGAATCCTTCCCGTTGGTGTAAGTAGTGTCTACACTGAAGCGTGCAGCTGCAGCGGTGCATTTGTACTGTGGCATTTTAAGTGTAGACGAGCCCTAAGAATGGGAATCACAGAAACCAGCATGTTGAGCCTAAAATAGTCAATAGAGAATGCCAGCAAGGGGTGTGGGCCTAAGCACCACCCAAAGAGATTTAGGTACTTAAATTGAGGCCAGAGGGAAGCATGTCCCTCCATTTGAGATTCACAGCCATGACCCATCTCCAGGAATTAGGCATCTAAGTTCCTTCTCACAAATAGGAAGAGCTGTTGTCACCCCTCTTGTAACCTTTAGCCCACCTACCCACAGTGTGGGAGACCCAGATTCAACTCCCCTGCCTGCTTTGGAAAAAGGATTTGAACCCAGGGTTCTCGCCTTTTGGGGGGAGGTCAGAGGCAGGGAAGAGTACCCTAACCACTGAGCTATGATGTATTCTAGAGCAGGCCTCTCTTCTGTTGAATCTGTTCCACTGTGTATAATTGGCCTGGAGCAGCGAACCGTGGCTAGTGGGAGCCGCGATCGGCCGAACCTGCAGATGCAGCAGGTAAACAAACCGGCCCGGCCCACCAGGGGCTTTCCCTACACAAGCGGCGGAACAAGTCTGGGAACCACTGGATTATACCATAGCCTGGTGGCTGGGCACTCATCTGAGAGGTAGCAGATATTTGTTCAAATCTCTCTTCTTATCAGGTAGAGGGGAGAATTGAACCAGCAGTTACCCACAGCCTAACTGCATACCCTAATAAGTAGGCTACAGGTAACAAGGGAAGGCATCTTCTGGCCATTTTTGTATGGAGTTAGGCAGCAGTTGCCCATGCCTACCACATCAGGCCCTGTAGATGAGATAGGTGGAGGCACACCTGTCTTCCCCCAGTTTGTGGCATGCAATGGGGCTTAGGTGAGAGACAAGCATCTACATGTCTAAAATGAAACAGCAGTCCATGTACCCAGAAGGAGAGACATAGGTGCCTGGGGAACTTTTACAGAGGAAATTTAGACACCAAGTGAGTGGCGATACCTACAGGATTAGGCAGGTGGATTAGGCAGGGATATTGTGGATTGCCTGGGATTTAGGCACCTAAGTACTTTTGTGGCTCTAGCCATTAGGGAATAGTGTAACAAGTTTATGGTATTTGTATTAGGAAAAGTGTGTTGGGATTTAGTGTTAAGGTATTGCAATCTATTAGTTTAATATTTTTATAGGAAAGTGGTGTTCTCTGGTTAATGTTTATATTGCATTTTCACTGGGCTACTGGAGCTGAAAAATAGATCTGTTTTAAAGAAACCTCTTTCTATTGGCTTGTAATTATTTCCATTGCATCACTGTTGCTTTCAGCTGAGTTTTATAGCCATACTGCTCCTTCAGACATGACCTGCATTCCTATTAATGGGAGCAGGGTCAGTGCAAGGAAGTTTCGCGCCCTAGGCAAAACTTCCACCTTGTGCCCCCCCCAGCCCTGCAGCAGCTCCCCACCCTCCCCCGCCCTGAAGTGTGCCCTTCACCCCCGTGGCAGCTCCCCACCCGCTGGCCCGAGGAGCCCTACGGTACCTCCCCACCCCAGCTCACCTCTGCTCCGCGTCCTCCCCAAGCACGCTGTCCTTCTCTAATTCTCCTCCCAGGCTTGCGGCGCCAAACAGCTGATTGGCGCTGCAAGCCTGGGAGGTGGGAGAAGTGAAGCAGCGACTGCGCAGTGGAACCCCAGGGCTGCCGAGGGCGCGCTGACCCGGGGGAACCCTTGGGCTGCCGGCTGCCGCAGCGGCGCACTGACCTAGGGGACCCCCTGGGCTGCTGGCTACCGCAGCAGTGCGCTGACCTAGGGGACGCCCTGGGCTGCCAGCTGCCGTAGCAGTGCGCTGACCTAGGGGACCCCCTGGGCTGCCGGCTGCCACGGTGGCGCACTGACCCAGGGGACCCCCTGGGCTGCTGGCTGCCGCGGTGGCGCACTGACCTAGGGGACACCCTGGGCTGCCCACTGCCACTGCCGCCGGCAGCTCAGTCTCCCTCTCCATCCCAGCAGCAGCGGGCTGCTCAACTACTTAAAAAAAAATTGGGGGGTGCTGCTTTTTGGAGCCCCCAAATCTTGGCGCCCTAGGCAACCGCCTAGTCCGCCTAAATGGTTGCACCGGCCCTGAATGGGAGCTGTGCAAGCATTGAAGGTCAGTTTGGCCTTTAGGATTCTATCTAACTGAAACAGGGTGGGTTATGGCAGAGGAAAATAACTATTAGCATTGTTTATTTTAGAGATTCTTAATTTCACAAGCTGCCTGCATTAGTCTTTCACGTTCCTATTGACGGAGCAATTTTTAAAACAGTCTTTCCAACCTTTTTGGGACTACTAACTGAAAACGAGTTAGGACTTTTCCACATAAAATCATTTTTCAGATTTAAACTTAGGATGGATAGTAAAAAGTTTTCTACAAAAAAGAGCATGATTTGATTTTCCTTGCTCATCTGGGATCCCCTGCATCATTTCTGGCTCTTACTTGTTTCTTCAACCAAAAAGCAATTTGTCATCTTTCACCAGTTTTTCAGTAGTAGATATTCATGTGTGATGCAGACCAGCACAGCTTTTATGTAAGTATCCAGGGCTTCCATTTACAGTATCTGATTTTTTTTTTCCCACTCAGAGGTTTTCATGAAGCTTTCCTTCCTTTTCAGGTTGAAGGAGAACTGAGTGTTGCATGTCCGCTTGCTCTGACTTGATTTGCCCCAGCATATCTTGAACTCAATCACATGTAGCATAAGAGGTAGGAGTTAGAGCAGGTCCTGAAACATTAGTGTAAGCACATGGTAAGAGAAAATTTTTTCTCTCTGATTTAAATTACAATCTAGTCCACTATCTTCTTTGTCTAATAGACTGATACTGCATTTTGAAGCATTAGTTCCTGTCTAGGAGCAGGTGGGAAATACAAAGCCCCAATTCTGCAAACACTTAAGTGCAAGCTTAATTTTACTACCATGAATGGTCTTGACAGTTATCAATAGGATTACTCTCAGAAATAAAGTTAAGAACATGTAGAAGTATTTGCAGCTCAACAGTAATTTAGCCAAATATTCCAAAAAACAAGTTCACCTGTGGGCATAAGAATTTCAGTTTTAAACTAATTTTCAGAAAGTTATAAGCACTTTTTTTAAAGTGTTGGCATAAAAGTGCCTGCAGCTATAGCATCTCATAGTGGTCCATCTCCAGTGGTCTCAATGGAGTGCCTAAGCATTTTCATTCCATATGTCATTATTTGTTTTGATAATTATTTCAAAGTTTATTTTAAACACGGAAAACATCAAGAAGAGAGAGCTGTGTTTCCAGGATGTTTCTGGCAGAGTGACAACATGCTTTCATATACTGCAAAACACTCAGGTAGTGAGACAATCCACAACTACCAAATATAGCTATTTAAACTATAAAAGAAAAATAACTCCTATACAAATATATCCTGTGACCTCAGAGGAATAGGATTTATCCCAAACAGTTCTAGTCTAGACAAAGTGAAACTGATTGATTCTATCCTTGAAGAACTGTCAATGACCTAGCTGAGCTATTCTCTAGTAAAAATAAGTAGCCTTAGGGCAACATAAATGTGTCATACATCATGGAAAGATGAAGTCTCTATTTTGTTTGTATCATTTAAGCTTTATTTTATGAACAAAGACAAGATAATTGTATGTAGCCGTTAAAAAGTTTATAATTCTAACTAGTTAATAAAACTAACTCTTCTCTCATGCAGTATTAAAATAATATGTAGCCACCAAATATTTTGACATGAGGACCTGTCACTGACATCTCCACCAGATGCTGTTATCCATTCATCACTACTCACCCATAATTATGCCACAATGCTTCAATAATATCCAGGCTTGTGTTGAACTTGAAACAAGGGGACCCTGTAGGGGCTGGAGGCCTCTGGGAAATCAGCTTGGAGAACAACCATGTTAAAGTGAAGGTGCTTTCTGAAAAGTGACTGTAAAATGACATCATGGGCATCTGTCTTTGTCTCTTGGTTTCTAGAATAAATATGTTCAGTTTACAAGTAAAAAAAAAAAATTACCCCCAACTGCCTGCTCTGCAGAGGCAATCTGGGTTCTTTCCTTCTCATGCATTATCGCTAGTTTAATTAAAAAAAAAAAAAGTTCTGGGGGTCAAATTAGTCTCTCAGTCATAACTTTTGAATTCAGAAATGTCAGTGACAAATCTGCAATCCATTTGCTTTCAATGACTTTGCACAGAGGCTAGTGATTAGAAGTTAGTACTCAGCACTTCATAATGCATGATGCTCACTCTTTTTTTAGCTGTGTTGACTCTGCAGAGCTAGAGGAGGAAAAAAAAAGCAGGAAAATTATAGATCATTAGGGTTGGAAGGGACCTCAAGTGATCATCTAAATCCAACCTCCTGCTCAAAGCAGGATCAATCTCCAAAAGGCCCCCTCAAGGATTGAACTCACAACCCTGGATTTAAGCAGGCCAATGCTCAAACCACTGAGCTATCCCTCCCCCCTCTTTATTTGCCCAATGATACCTGCTGATTTTAGTAATTAAATAACTTTTCAGAGTAGAACATCACCTTAATAAACACTGGAAAAAATATCATTAACTGTCTTTTCTATAGAAAAGACCATATTGATTAGCATTTATATTTAAGACAGAGGACTCCACCCATAAAGTAATCTACATACTACTTTTACTGCCCACATGATATGAAGAAGTCAAAAGGGTAGGTTCACTTTACAATACAACAATTGCCAAATCATTTAGAATGCATCTCTGTTTTGCGTCACATTTGCTATTTACATAAAATCATTACCAAACCAGTCATATGGTATGGGCTAATTTTTAAAGTCAGTTATTTCCGCACGCTCCTCTTTTCAGTATAAGGGTCAAATTGTATTTCATCTCTTTCCTCTCCTGTAATCTTCAGGAGTTCAAATTACATCTTTAAATTATCTCTGTTTTGACCAAAGTTACTTCCATTTCAGCTGGCTGTATCTCAGATAGACAGGTGGGCTGAAATATGTGACTACTGTAAATATATGTGTTGGCAATAATTACCTGCTTCAGATAAGCTTGCTACAGTTGGTGATCGTTGGCACAAGATAAATGGCAATTGTCATCTTTTCCCACTACATCTTGGCTCAGTTTCCTTCTCATTGTCTGGTCAGTTCTAAGAAACTCATCTATTCCCTCCTGAGATTTGGTCTCTGGAACTGGTTACTCCTGGGGGAATTCTAAACCACTGCGCATGTGCATAATTAATGAGCCACGCATATTTTTAATTTTTTGCACAGAAAAAGCTTCCGCTGGAATGTTGCTGCAATTCTGCTTTTTTCCCACCAGAGGACTCTGTGGTGCTAGAATAGAGCAGCGGCTATCAGCAGAAAATAACATCTGCAGTTCCACCTTTTGCTCATCAGAAGGTGCTGTGGCGATAGAACACAGCAGCCGCTGCTAGCCAGCTAGGGAAGAGAAAGAGCCTGCCTTCTCTGCAGCAGCTGTCAGGCCTGGTCAGGAGACGGGCTATAGGGAGACAGACAGTGTGGGGCTGCTGCGGGCGGTCACACAAGGGCTCATAAGGTCTAGTGAGGGAGAATAGACAAGGGCAGGGGCTGAATGGGAGTGGAGGCGCCGGGCCACATGAGCAGAGGGGGAGGGGAGTGCAGAGCTACAGGGGGAAGAGGGTGGCTGAGTGGGGGCACAGAGACACATGGGGATGGGGAGGGGGGGTGCAGGAGCTGATGTGCCTGAACGGGAGAGGCTAGGGGTCAGCCAGGGTCTGCATGGGGAAGCTCCCTAATAGTCCCTCCCTGCCCCCCCAAAAAATTTGTTCCATACTTTTCCTACTCATATCCAACAACCCTCCAAGTTCACACCCAAACTCCTTCCCAGCAATTACTTCCCTCTCCCTCAGCTCCTCTGTTACTCCTGACTCCCCAAGCCTTTGCACTGCTAAGCAATGTGGGAAATACGGTTCTGTATTGAAATTTAAATGATTATTACTCAGAGTTCTGTATTAATATGCCTAGCAAATAATCTGTTGGTCAAAAAAAACATTGTCTGAATATGTTTTGTTTTCTGTATTGTTACAGACATACTGGCTGACAGATATTTTGAAATAAATGACAAAAAATATATATACCTGCCCCCTGGAAATTTCCACTACATGCATCCGACAAAGTGAGTATTCACCCACGAAAGCTCATGCTCCAATACGTCTGTTAGTCTATAAGGTGCCACAGGACTCTTTGATGCTTTGACAAAATAATTGAAACTGATGTGATTATATTGTGTTATTTTGGCAAATAAAATTTGCAGAATTTGAAAATATTGTGTGCAGAATTTTTATTTTTTTTTTGTTGCAGAATTTAATTTTTTGGCACAGAATTCCCCCAGGAGTAAACTGGTGTACAATACTTAGGTATTTGAATAATTCTTCCAAGGTATAAAGATGTCCTCTATAACTCCGGGATAATTGGTCTCATTGAACTACTGAGTTAATGATTTTCAGCTTTTGCTAAATAGTTTCACATTATCACAGCTCTGTTTCCTAGTTTTGACTCTTTACCACTTCCTTTGGCTCAGTCTGTTAGTACAAATATAAAATCTTTTAACCAACGTTCAGGTGAGTAATATAGCTAGAGTCCATATCATCTTGGTGTTACTATCCTCCTCATTCTTGCCTCCCTACAAGTCACAGGACACACTGACTTTAGCCAACACAGCTAAAAAATCAGGTTAATCTTTATTTCACAGGTTTTTCTCAAATGGTCTTACAACCTCTTAAGTAGTGATGATGGCACATTTCAGGGACACACATCAATTATAGGTTAAGGGTCTAAGCTAGAATGCAGTGGAAAGGTAGAATGGGTACCATGCTCAGAATTTCCATTTTGTCTGGGGAGGCTTGCAGGAGGCATAATTGCTCATTCAGCTCAGAAATTTGGTCTCTGGATATTTTTTCCTGTTTGCTCGATTGATATTGGTGGTTGTTTCCCTATCCATTGTGCTCTTCATCCTCCTCACTTTTCCCCTCCCTTTTCTTACTCTCCAATCCCTCCTACCATTCATCTCTTCCACTTCTGCCCTGAGTGCCCTCTCACCCCCCCAAGATATATTTTCATTACATTATTAAAAAAACTAACAATAAAAGGAACTAATAAGGCCTATGCCAGTCATCATCATAACATGGATATCACCACTGCAGTTGATTCTGAATGAAATGAGGCCAGGAGAGGAGGGTGAGACCAAACAAGGTGCTGAGAAGCTGAATGTGCTAGAGATTTTTACCAACAATGCTGCATAGAGATTTTTATCTTAAATTTCACATTTGTGAAAATAGATGCCATCTGGAACCATTTTAATGCCTAAAATATAATTCTTATACCTCACACCAAAACTGTGTACAGTGGCATGGCACAAGGGCAATATGCAGTGACCAGAAGACAGATTCATAGAATATTAGGGTAAGAAGGGACCTGAAGAGGTCATCTAGTCCAACTCCCTGCTTAAAGCAGAACTAATCCCCAGATTTTTACCTCAGTTCCCCAAATGGCCCCCTCAAGGATTGAGCTTACAACCCTGGATTTAGAGGATCAATGCTCAAACCACTGGGCTATCCCTCCCCCCCTGAGTGGAAGCAAGTTCTGTAGGAACTGCTTAAGTGTTGATCCACTCATCCCTACTTCCCTGGGCTTGCCTACATTTTCTAAACCTTTCCTTAATGGCAGTGCAGAGAGGTCTCCAACTGAACACAGCTTTGCTGGTTCAGTAAAATGTTCTCCCCTACAAATGGTGCCACTCAAATGCTGCCTTCAGAGCCCTCCACACCCTCAGAAAAGGAGGCAGGCTCCAAAGTGCGTGGCAAATCTCTTCCTTTTTTTTTGTCCACTCTCATATTTTGTTAAATTTTTAAAAATGCATTACTTTTAAAGATATGAACAAAAATGAGCATGAGTGAGTGGCATGTGGAATTGGAACAGAGATTATATCATCAAAGATAACAAGCAAATATACTGCAACAACCTATACAGGTCTGAAATCAAGTTGAAGCAAATATTCTAGGATTTGCACAGTGAATAAATTCCTCCTGCATGTTGAAGGACCTAAGCCCTGACCACTAGGCAATGCTCCTCACGAGAACAAACCATCACAGTGCAGCTTCTCTTATGCAAAAACAGTGGCCTGTAAGAAAGACAAAGGTGCCTGAGGAAAACTGCATGGATGGATAATGAGTGTTGACATCACTGGCAGAGCAGAGGTGGAGGTTGATATGATAGGCTTTAAAAGACAAGAAGCTTGTGTCTGATGTGGTGATACAGGGGGAACTAATGGAGGGATGCAGAGAGTTGGGTAATGTGGTTAAAGAGATAAGCCAAGAAGATATTTGCACCAGCATTTTGAGTGGATTTAAGGGACCAAGATTGCATTTGTCAAGACTAGAGAGGAATATGTTGCAATAGTTGAGATGTTGGAGGGTTTGGATGAGTTTTATGTCTGTGGGCAAAGATAAGTCTGGATCATAGTGATGTTTTGCAAGGAGAAGCAGCAAGATTTAGATTTAGCCTAGACGTTTGGGTCTACAGAGAAGGCTGAGTCAACGATAATGCCTAGACTTGGCCTGTGTTGCAGGAAGGATGCTGGTGCTGTCCACAATAATGGAGAAAGAGGCCCCTTCTAAGGCAAATTTTTAATCTTTTAGCTTAACTAGCTAGGCTGGGCGAGCATTAGAGTGAAGACCTGAAGGTCTCTGCTTCAATTCTGGCTTCTTTTGGTAGGTTCTCCATCACTGACAATTTTTAAATCAAGATTAGATGTTTTTCTAAAAGAGATGTTCTGGGATTTTTTTCATGGAAGCTCTATGGCCTGTGTTATACAGGAGGTCAGACTAGATGATCACAGTTGTCTCTTCTGGCCTTGGGAGCTATTAAAGTAAGATTCATTTCAAATTAAATACACTAATTATTTTTATACTTTTCCTTAAGTCTTTTGTAGAAAGGGGTTATATTCGAAGAGTGACATTTCTGAGAAGTTCTCCCATAATGCAAAGTGTTAAAAGTTTATCAGCATTCCATTTCAAGTGAACAGCATAGGTATGTGAGCAGAGAACATAGCAAGTAGTAGATATTTCTAAGAAGTTGACATAAGTAGGTGCTTAGTGGTATTTGGGCATTGCACAAGTCCCAGTGGGATGTTGAAGACTAATATGGAAAAGAGCTGACTGGAGAAGGTAAATGGGGGCATAGAAATGCAGGGCTCCTTCACTAAACCATCCTTAGATGCTTGTAATCTCCAGTCTGGTATGGTGAATGGGAGTGCAATATTTGGTGTCATATCTTGAAGTGAAAGGCATGATGTACAGCTGATTTGTGGGATTGGAAGATGCTTGTATTCCAATAGTAAACACTACACTAATTTCCATAGAGTTGTACAGGGTCTTAGCCACTCATTTTTTATTATCGTCAAAAAGAATTAGCTGTTACCTTGAGAAATGCTTGAAAACATAAGGGTGTTTTAAAATGCTCCTTATCACCTAAATTATGTCTTGCTGGTCTAATTGTTTTACTGTCATCAATATTTGAATATTATTAAATGCTGGGTATATGGCACTTATGTCAGTATAAATATTATTAATAAAAACAAATGTTAGACTTCTACAATACCGTTTTTTATATCTAAGGATCTTGCAGTGCTTTAAAACACTAAGGACCCAATCCTCTCCCTGTTGGATCCATGGCAAAAACTACACTCAGTTCAATGAGTGCTGAACTGAGCGCTAAATTAACCTCAGAATACCCAGGTTATATAGATAAGATTATACGCATTTTTCTGAGAGAGAAACTGAGATACAGGGAGATTATGTGACTTGTGCGAAGTCACAAGGCAAGTCAGTGATGAAATGGCAGAAGAAACCCAGAAGTCCTCTTGACCCCAGTCTGTCCTCGTTCCTAATCACACTCAAATTTAGTCACATGCTTCCTGCTTCTTTCATTGGCATATCAATGTTTAGCACAGTTATAATTGTGGGACTTGCTTCATTTTTTGAAAACACTCTCTTTATATAAAGAGAATGCTCAATGAAATGTGATTTCTGCAAGACCACTCACCAAAAAACTACTTATAACCTGAATATTTATGCCTTCAAAGTAATGTAACATAGTCTCATTTATAATGCATCTTACCATGCACACAACCCAAGATACATTAAATTTTTTTTCCTGAAAATTACTTTTATTATACTCACATTATTAAACATCCCGTGGCAAATTTCTAATTGATCTCTTCCTTCTAAAATATCTTTACATGTTTAATTCTTCTGTTACATATTTAGTACAAACAAAATTAAGTATGTAGAAAAAGAATTAAATATGTAAAGATAAGGCAGAAAATAAAAAGTTTATGCTGACCTTTGCTCTTTTTTTTTGTTTTGAAGTTTAGTTTTCTTACATTACAAGCTACCTACAGTTCTCCTGTATACCATTTCAAATCCTCTGAGTGAAATTCACCTCCCGCCACAAGAGCCTGCACCAAACCACCCCTTAATTTTCATTTCCGCCTTTGATGTGGGACTTCTGAGGTGCATAGGGTCTTGCATGGAATCTCATTTTGTCTTTGCAAACAGGTTAACTTTTAAAGTTACCATACTTTATATATTACATATTCCAACTATTTGAACTGCATCACATATATACAATGTGGGGATACTAGACGAGTGTAAGGTCTCAAGATGAACCCTCTTGTATCTTTCAGTCATGCCCGGTGTCCTGCAAAAGACAGTAAGGTCTTGGACTTGGCTATGTGACCTTTCCTTGGCTGATTGGAAATAGTGCCAAGATGATTTGGGGACCATGAGTAGGTATTAGTTCAGCCCTGGGAATGACTCCGACAGGTTACATGGTTCTTGGTAGAAAGAATAACTGTTCTTGGTAGAAAAAATAACTGTTCATTGCAAGCTCTGTCCATTTTGTTAGTATAACTCCAATTTTTTTTTCTGCTGATGTTTTTCAGCAGGCTGAGCTTTTTCCTGGCTTTTTCAGCCTGCTGCAAAGCCAGTATCTACGGTCTGCTGGAGCTTGCTCAGCTAGGAAAGTGGTAAATATTTTATGTTGGATCAGGCCCTTACTTTGAACACTCCTATAATGAATCAAATAACCTCCAAACCATTTCCTTTTTATATGGTACATAGCTACTTCATTCTTTATAAATCACCTTTCTTGGGCATGAAGTGTCATGCTTCTAATAAGTCTACATTGTGGTGTACTTTTGTTCACTTATCCAAACAGAATAGGAAAATACCTCACTTTCAGTATTTCTTCCAGCAATGTGGTCCATCAACCACAGTTCATATTTCCATCAGGCAAGCAGCTTCACTCCCTTGCTTGTCCAAAACTTTTATTGCGAAATGAGTTCTTAAGATCCTACTTCCCCATCTCCTTGCTTCACCCCAAACTCCGGGTCTTGATGTTTTGAGTGGCACTTTTATAAGGATCATTGACCTTGTAATAGTAGGACCATAGGCATCCAGGAGGGAGCCATCAAGGGCCTAGTGCACCCTGTCACAGACCTAGAGATGTTTTTCTGAAAATCTGATTACATTTACAGATCCAGAGGTAAAAGAAGAAAACATACAAAACTGATTCTTTTTCTATTTGAAAACTTGTTTTACTGCTGTGTTAGCCAGATGGAGAGGAAAAAGGTGATGCTTAATGAGGAGCAGACACGTACCTCTTAGAGTGCTGAGGTAGAGAGAAATTTTTATAAGAACATGCAAACCAGTCCCATACATAATGTGCTTGTTTATATAAAGTTTTAAAGAGAAAACTAATAAGCAAATTTATTTATCTTCACCTAATTTTCTTGTATGATGATGGGCTGGTTTGGTTTTTTAATATGTATTTATATTTTTTGCTGTTTTTCCTTTCTTCTATTAAATAAAAATAAAACAAAGATATCAAAGGTGAAATACACAAGCAGAGCAAAACTTGAGATAAACACCTGTAGAAGATGTGTAGTTTCCCAATGGGAGTGTATATTCTTCCAAATGAATGTTGCTAAATGGGTATGCATGTTAGCCTCAACTTGAGATTTGTAATAGGTGGGGAAATTGTTTTAGAAAACCTAATATGAATAGAAATGTCTTTTTGCTTTGATAGAATCACTTTGTTTTGTTTGTATAGAAACTCTCTCCTGAAGTATTCCCCCCCTAAACATTACAACTTTGTGCTGATTCAGGAAAACTAGAAACTGAATCTGACTAGAAAAGAAAGCAAAATAGATGTGTGTCATTTCGTTGTCCAAAAGGAGGCCCTCATCTGGACAGCACTTTAAGCATGTGAATTGCCCACTAATCCTCTATAGGATTAGTCACGTGTTCAAAGGTAAGTATATGCTTGTGTGCTTTGTTAGATCAGAGCCATTGAATGAAAAGCATGAATACCATGAAAAGCAATATAGATTTCAGGTGTAATAATCCAAGGTATTATTAGTAACACATTGAAGTATTTTTAAAAAACAATAATTTTAGCCTTTCCCTTCTTCTAAAAAAGAAGAACAAAACAAAGCAGTTCCAAACAGCTCAGCAATATCAGTGTAACTGTAGAGTAACTAGGGTGACCAGACATCAATGTGAAAAATTGGGACAGGTGGGGGTAATAGGAGCCTATATAAGAAAAAGACCCAAAAATCGGGACTGTCCCTATAAAATCAGGACATCTGGTCACCCTAAGGGTAACTAGCCTCATCTAAATACAAAAGTTGTAGGCCCAGATCCTCAAAGATATGCAGGAGCCTTACTCCCATTGAAATCAGTAGCAGTTAGATGCCTACATACCTTTGAAGATCTGGGCCGTATTGGTACAGATGAAGTAGTACAACCCCCCAGTATAAATGTGCTTAGGCTAGTACAATTTATCCCATTACAGAACAGAGAATAAGCTATAACTTTATATGGTATCGTATACCAATGTAACTGCATCCACGCTAGGGAGGTATAACTATATTTGTTTAAAAAAAAAAAACACACACACACACACCCCTAACTAAAAGTTACACCAATACAAAAAATTATGCATAGACCATGCCTTAGTCTTTTTCTTAGTGCATTCTAAGAAAGATTGCTACAGTTCCTTAAAACTGTCCATGTTTTCTTGCAGCCTAAACAATAAGTGACCTTTATGCAGCTCTCTGTTATGGATTGTCTATTATAGAAAAATGTTTCTTCATTCTGTGTGATAAAAATAGAGATTTTTTTAAACAGTACTTATAAAATCTTTCAATGTTAAAATGCAGGAATAGATTGGATTTTACATTTTGTCATTCTCTGTGTTACATTTTTCTATTAATTTTCTATTATTGGACTATTCCACATCATGCATCAATTACCTCCTTTATTTACTTGGCATCTCTGACACTGATTCACAATTCTAATCTCTGCTCCAAAGTAATTTAAGTGGGATTCAAACTACTCAATTTAGAATATTAAAGTGTAGCATATTCAAAATTGCATCCCATGTGATAGTATAACTAAGTCTAACTTTTGCCATTTTTCATCATTTTTTTTCCAGTGAACAAATTCATTCTAAATTTATCTAGTGAAATGGGATTTGAGACACATATATCATTGAAAGTACTGCATATCTGAGATATTGCAGCAATTCAACACCTATGAAAAAAACCAACAAAACCATTGTGTTTGGTAGAGGCATCCTTTACAAAGAAGTCCTCCCTAATGTTCTTTGTATACAATGCTAAAATTTACCATATCTCCAGAAATCCTTGTGACATAGCCCATATTTTAGAAATAATTATGTGGACAGGAGTGTGCTCTGCATACAATCTTACAGGGTATATATATCCCTTCTTTATCTGGTTTTCCAGTATATGAATTGGCCTTCAAAGGAACCTAAGCCGAGACCCCCAAAGAGACTGAGGCATTGTAATGCTCAGCGTTGCAGAGCCTAACTTTTAGGCACTTAGGAAATAACTGGAATAACAATAAGAGTCACAAAACCTGAGTTAGATGCCCACACAATGAATAAGAGATAGATACCTAAGAATACAATCAACAAAAGCCAGCTTTTTTTGGTGGGGTGGGGGCGCTATCCAGTTTGTTGCACTAAATGAAGCACGTATGATTACCTGCCTTGTCAACATGTAGCATATGTGTGCATTTGGTGCAACAGCTCATGCCTTCAAGAGGCTGAGTTTGGGTTCTTGAGACCATAGTGGATGAACTGGAAGAGCTAAGGGAGACCAAGTGGTACACAGATGAGCCTTTCCTGGATACAGTGGAGGAGTCCCACTCCCAATCTGACAGCCTCCATGCTGATGGGGAGTGTACGTTAGGCCGGGAGCTGCCTACAAGAGGGGTGTGTTCTAAGCCCCAGGTTGCAGGGAGGCACAGATCTCTGCTTGCGATCCACAACCTGGAACCCCTCACATGGACTCAGGCAGCTTAAGCATTTAAGCAGTTTCTTGTGTTAATGAGTTAGGTACCTAACTCACTGCACACCATAGATGCCATCTCCGTGGGTGCTCTAGGGCTGGAGCAGCCACTGAAAAAAGCAGTGGGTGCTCAGCTCCCACTGGAAGCTCTACCAATCAGCTCCTCCCCCCTCAGTGCCCTACATGCCAGCAGCCCCGCCAGTCATCCCCTCCCTCATCTTCTCCCTCCCAGTGCCTCCCCCTGCCACAGATCTGCTGTTCCGCAGCGTGCAGGAAGCACTTGTTGGGGAAGAGCAGGGGCAGGAAGAGGTGGGGGGAGGCGGAGCGGGGGTTGAGTACCCCCCGGCAACTTGGTAAGTTGGCGCCTATGTTCCACACAAAACAGCCAGAGGAGGTGATGATGCCACCCACCTTATAACTTTTAGCCCAGGTGTAGGAGTTGAACTCCCCTAAATGCACCCCTGGACTCTTGGACTTCGCTGACCTCAGACAACAAACCATGAGTGAGGTGCAGCGGAGGAAAAGGAGAGTGGTGTGTTAAAGGGACATTCATCCGTTGGACTTTCACACCACAAGGTGGGAAATGGAGGCAAAGGACTGCTGCACAGCATACTGTGGAGCAGCCGTTTACTTATGTTTTGCATACTTTTGACTCATTGTTGCACTGTTTCCCCAAATTAACGCTGAGTTGCCTCTCCTCTTTTCTTTTGTTATACACAGACGTAGTGCTTGCCAGTGGGGAAGTATTGCCTCTTAGAGACACTCAAGGGTGGTGGTTAATTTTTCCAGATTTCTAATTGGGTGTTTGTGACAGGCACTCTACTCACCGCTGGATGGCACCTCCCCTAGTCAGTTATGAGGATTAGCCAAAGCCCCTTCCTGCAGTTGCACTCTGTCATTCTCTCTCTCACTCAAGAAACGGCCCTGGAGCCAGGTCACTATGGGGTTTTCTCTTCTGAAGGTGTATCCATGTCTCTTCTCACCAAGTCTCAGATAGTCTTCCCTTTCAATGTGCCATGGTGCCACTCCCTCAGCGGTCAGTAGGGGCCGGGCCAGCTCTAGGCACCAGCCCTCCAAGCATGTTCTTGGAGCAGCTAAGGGGCGGCACTCCTCCTCCCCCCCCTTTTTTTCTTTTGCTTGGAGTGGCAAAAAGCAACTCGCCCTGTCAGCATACAAGCCGGGATCCATGCCCCCTGCCCAGCCCGGCGGCACCCTGCACAGCCCACTCAGGCGGGGAAACGCTGTGCTGTCCTGGGGAGACTCAGAGCAGCAGCAGGACCCCTCCTCCCTCCCTGCATACTGGGCCCCACTTCCCTCCCTCCCCGGCTCCTCACACACTCTAGGAGCCCCTCTCGCCGAGCCCGGGCTGCAGCGGCGAGAGGGGTTCCCGGACTGTGAGGAGCTGGGGAGGAAGGGAAGCGGGGTCCTCTGGAGCCGAGCCCAGGCTCCGGCATCAAGAGGGGCTCCCAGAGTGTGTGAGGAGGTGAGTGGCCGGCTGGGCTTGTCGGTGCTGAGCAGGTAGCCCCGCAGCCGGAGACCCTCGCCTTCCCACCCACTGGGGCTGGGCCAGGGCGCGGTGAGACTGAAGAGCAGCAGGTCCAGGGGGCTCTCCAGGTCCTCGGCCACCAGCATCTCAGGGGTGAGGGCAGTGAGCACAAACTGTTCCACCTCGGCCACCAGCAGCGCCGCCAGGGAGGTGGCCGTGTTCTCTTTGCCACCCCACAGCTGCACCTCCACCTGGAAGTACTCCCGCTCCGTGCCACCCATCAGCTCCACCCGCATGGGGACGGAGTCGTGACTGGGCCAGGGCTCGGCTGCCATGTTCTGGTAGTGCATCCCATGTTTGGGGGTGGGGAGCCCAGTGCTGGGGCAGCAGAGGGTGTGGGGGGTGGGGAAGACAGCCCAGTGCTGGGGCAGCTGGGGTGGGGGGGCACCCAGGGCGGGGGGAAGGGGGGCAGCCAAAAAAATTTTTGTTTGGGGTGGCAAAAAACCTAGAGTCAGCCCTGGGTAGGGGAACCCAGGTCCACCCTCTAATCTGGATTCCAGCCCAAGGACCCTACAACATGCCGCCAAGATCTGCTCAGTCCCCAACCTTGCTCCTTAATCCCTGGGCTGCTTCCTAGTCTGTGCTCCATAGGCTCTTTCTCCACTCTGCTCACTTCAGGGTACACCCTTCCCTCAGGGTCAGGCCTGCAGGGTCTGACTCTTTCCCTGGGTTCCCTCTAGGGCAGGGGTCGGCACCCTGTGGCACGCGGCTGGGCCAGGACAGTTTGTTTACCTGCCGTGTCCACAGGTTCGCCCTATCGCAGCTCCTGTTGGCTGCGGTTCGCCACTCCTGGCCAATGGGGGTGGCGGGAAGCGGCATGGGCCGAGGGATGTGCTAGCCATGGCTTCTCGCAGCCCCCATTGGCCTGGAGTGGTGAACCATAACCAGTGGGAGCCTCGATTGGCCAAACCTGCGGACACAGCAGGTAAACAAACCAGCCCCGCCCACCTGGGTGCTTACCCTGGCGAGCTGCATGCCGAAGGTTGCCAACCCCTGCTCTAGGGTGACCACCTAGCAAGTGTGAGAAATCAGGACACTTTTATTTGGGGGTGGGGGGAGTGGTTATAGTTGCCTATATAAGACAAAGTTCCTAATATCAGGATATTAGGTCACCCTAGTTCCCTCCTTTTCTCTCTACTACAAGAGTGTTACCACAAACTTCCTCCTGGCAGCCTTTGTTGCGTAACTAGCTGATTGGGCCTGCCTGGCCTACTCCAGCCCTTGCAGAACCAGTAGGGAAGTACACCCTATCACAGGTTTCAAGCTGGTTCTGTTTTGTAATATTAAGAGGAACCTCTAGATCAGGGGTGGGCAAACTGTGGACCATGGGCCAGATCTGGCCTGCAAGACATTTTAAGCCAGCCCGCTAGCTCCCGCTGGGGAGCAGGGTTGGGGGCTTTGGACCATGTGGCTCGGCCCCACTCCAGCTGGGGCACTGGATCAGGGGCCACACCAAGCGGCTTCCATGGCATGGTCCCGCTCCAGCTCCTACGCGCTCCAATGGCCCCCACAGGGGCAGTGCCTGCAGATGGGGCAGTATGCAGAGTTGCCTGGCCATGCCTCCGCATAGGAGCTGGAGAAGGGACATGTTACTGCTTCCGGGAGCTGCTTGAGGTAAGCACTGCTCGGAGCCTGCACCCCTGAGCCTCTCCCCACACCCCAACCCCCTGCCCCAGCCCTGATCTCCCCCAGCCCCCTCCTGCTCTCCAAACCCCTCAATCCCAGCCTGGAGCACCCTCCTGCACCCCAAACTCCTCATCCCCAGCCCCACCCCAGATCCTGCACCCCCAACCAGAGCTCTCACCCCCTGCTGCACCCCAACCCCAATTTTGTGAGCATTCATGGCCCGCCATACATTTTCTGTTCCCCAATGTGGCCCTTGGGCCAAAAAGTTTGCCCACTTCTGCTCTAGATGCTGAACCCAGCCCTTGTTTCTGCTGACATCACCAGGCAGAAGGATTACACACACACTGTCATGAAACATCAATTTATTCTGATCTTGTACTGGAGGAGTTCCTGTGATACATGAAGGGAGGGGAGGCGTAGCTCCCTTTGATGGACACCCAGCCAGCCAGTTAGCTGTAAAATCGCTCTTGGTCTGTTTTCTGCTTGCTTTACCTGTAAAGGATTAACAAGCCCACCGGTAAAAGAAAAGGAGCGAGCACCTGACCAAAGGAGCCAATGGGAAGGTAGAACTTTTAAAAATTGGACAAGAAACTTTCCCTTTATCTATTGTTCTCTGGGCTGCAGGGACATGGAGCAATAAAGCTATAAGCAGCTTTAAACCAGGTATGATTATAGATTATCAATTCATTTCTCGAACCTACTTATCTGGAGCCTCATATATGTAAGTAAAGTTAGAGAATTTCTAAAAAGATACGATTAGGTTATTTCTTTTATTTCTTATTGGCTTGGGGACTCCTCTGTGCTAACCCCAGATGCTTTTGTTTGCTTGTAAACCTTTTAAGCTGAACACCCAAGAAAGCTATAACATGAAATATATGGCAGAATATGGGTAAAACAGAGCAGGCGACACAGTTCTCCCTCAAGGAGTTCAGTCACAAATTTAATTAATGCCTTTTTTTAACAAGCGTCATCAGCATGGAAGAATGTCCTCTGGAATGGTGGCTGAAGCATGACGGGGCATACAAATGTTTAGCATATCTGGCATGTAAGTCCTTTGCAATGCCAGCTACAAAAGTGCTATGCAAATGCCTGTTCTCACTTTCTGGTGGCATTGTAAATAAGAAGAGGGCAGCATTATCTCTTGTTTCTCTTAGCACTTAGCTAAGTTGTTAATTGAAAAGTTGTTTCTCTTTGCAATTGGCTGAACAAGAAGTAGGACTGAGTGGACTTGTAGGCTCTGACAAATCATAACTACTTCAGCAATTACATTTACTTCCCGTATCTCCTTCATATCACCAAAATCCAGTCTTCTGAAACTTAAAAAAGGACAGATTTCTTGACCTGAGCTATGCCAACATTAAAAAAAAAACTTATCATAATGAATAATTCAACAAAGATGAGTTAAGCCTAACTAGGAAAGGAAAAGCATCTTTTTAAATAATTCCCACTAGACTATCTTCAGAGAAATAAAGAGAAAACATGAGTACTTTTCAATTAATTTTCATCACACTTACTATCAGTGTTTCTTTGGTAAAGTACATGGCAAAAGAAACCACTTCAGATTTAATCATAGTGAAAAATATGATGGCATCAAAATTTCTACAGCAATGGACTCACCCTAGATCAGAGGTTCTCAGACTGGTGGTCGTGAGATTATTACATGGAAGGTTGCGAGTTGTCAGCCTCCACCCTCAAACTCCGCTTCACCTCCAGCATTTATTATAGTGTTTAAGTGTTTTTAATTTATAAGGAGGGGCCACAGTCAGAGACTTGCTCTGTGAAAGGGGTCACTAATACAAAAGTTTGAGAACCACTGCCCTAGATTATGCAGTGGGTGCATTCAGTAACCCGGATATATATTTTGAGCTTTAGCAAAGCATTGCCAAAACTAATTATATTACAGTACTATCAAATCACAAGAGCTCCTACATATACAGCAAAGAACTTCCTTGTATCGTGTTTTTCAGTACCTTGGCCTTCGTTGTTTACTTCTAATACTAATGTACTATTACTTTTGTGATGCCTCTTCTAAAAATACTTAAAATCATGGCATTCTCAATATGTGATTCTAAAGAATTTTATTAGTGCATGACCTTTAGCACTGCACAGAAATTCACCCATGTCCAAAAAACAAGAATATGCAGCTTTAGAAAATCACTACATCCAAATTAATTCAGTTTAAATGTCAACTGGCTAATCAAAATCTTGACAGACACATTTTGATCACATAAAGATGTACACTGTAGGCATACATTTCCAAGATTTAATTTTAAAAAGCCTCCCTCAAAATGTCAGTTTAAAATCATTTTTCCTCAACTTTTAAAATTCTCATAGAAACCTCTATTTTGCTTAACCTCTCATGCTTTTTCTAGTCCAGTGCTTCAAATTGCAGAGTGCCTCCTTCAAGGGGCTGAATGGCCTTAAGTCCGCTAACGTGAGTGGGAAATGAGTGCAAAATGCCTCACAGGATCCTACCCACTCTATAACAGCCCTCAGAACTCACTTAATTGGTAAAGACAGTATGTCACTGCTGATTAATGCACATCCTTTCACTTTGAGCACCTGAGCTGAATCTAATCTACATGAATGACCAAAACTCAATCTAATCTGACAGTGGTGAAATTATTAGGCATTTTATGTGCATTCCTCAGTTCCTTTGCTAGTGTGTAGATCCCTTCCAAGCTTTCCAACGTAGAGTTCAAATGATATTCACTTGTTCTTTAGCAAAACTATACAGAAAGCACTTGTAATAATAGGGTGAAAGGTGATGAAGCCAATTATATCTTCTGGGTTTATACTGGCATTTAACTTAATTTTTGCTAGAGGAAATAACCTTATCATTGTGCCAAAAGTGTGCTGGAGGAAGGAAGGAATGGGGGGAGGGGAAGAATGTTTAGACTGTACCAGAAAAGACCTTCTCTGATCTTTAATAATGGGCTCCCTTTTGCTAAGTAGGTGTATGATCCCGCTCACACGATGAAATAATTTGCAGAAGTCCACATTTGTAAGGTGCTGCTGTGCATACAAAGCCAGTGCAAGTAAGCAGTTTCAGCTTCTCTCCCTCAGGCTGCTCTAACTTCAGCAAGGAATTGGCCTTGCCCAGAGCAGCCTTTCAAATCAAGACAGCACCACTCTAACAAAGTTATCCTCTCTCTCCTCCCTGCTCAGCTTTGTTGAGTTATCATCAGTCACAGATGAAGATCTGGGACATTACCTTTATCCAGTATAAAGATATCAGTATTTCGTCACACCACAACAATCCCAAATAGATATTACTCTTTCCGCTAGTAATCTCAATATACAACACACAATATTTTGAAAGAGAAACAGTATTTGCATAGATACATATTAATTACTTATATTGATCAGGTTCAAATGCAATGCCATTTGCATGTAATTGTACCATAAAATCAATCCTATCCTACTTTCTTATTAAACTACATGTACATCATACCCATTAGAAGTACTTCACTGAAACTTCCAGTCAGATGATAAGTTATAAATACCAATTAATCTAACAGTATTCCTTTTAAAAAAGTGCTCCAATAACTGAAGATCAGGTAATATAAACTGTTAAAAAGCCTTTCTCAGAGTATCAGCAGGGGGCCACAATATCGTGACTCCCTGAAGCCTGAGCTCTGGGTGGATAGCAAAGCAATCTGCTTCCATCAACCCCCCGAACTTACTAAACACTCCAAAACAACAGAGCACAGTTTTGCAGAGGATAGGTTCTCCAAGCAAATCTGGACATTTAAAAAGATACCTCACTCAGAAGAATGCTTCTGGCTCACAGTGTGAAGAAACCTCTCAGAGTCCAAGTGAGCACATGGCAGGCAAATCAGGCAGGGATGCCAAAGCTGAAGAAGATGACCTCTGAGTTTAAGGCCATGAGAGATGATCTGATGACCAAGCTTCTCACAGTACAGAAGGAAATTGCTGACTTGGAAGACAGTGTCACAATGCTAGAGACTGGCCTAACAGAAGCAAGTGATCAATAAACAGAGCTGCATGGTACTGATGGAGCAGAGAGAGAGAGAAATGCACCTTAAACTGGATGATATAGAAAACAGATCAGGAAGAAACAACATCAGAATTAAGGAGCTGCCTGAAAATGGTTAAGGAGGAAAACCAATGTGGTATGTAAAACCTGTAATTGTGGAGTTGCTACAGCTGAGGTCTCTGGAAGAGGTAAAAGTGGAGAGAGCATATAGAGCGCTGCTCCCCCCAAACCTGGGCCTCATAATAATAAACCCAGAAACCTAATTGTAAAATTGCATGATTATCAACAGAATAAAAAATGTAATTATGAAAAAAGCCAGAGAGCATTCAGAGCTTGTACTCAAAGGCCACAAGCTGCCAATTTTCCATGACCTCTCTGCCTTAACTTAAAAAAAAAAAGAGAAAAAAGCTGGGGAAAATTTCAGCAGCACTCAAGAGGGCAGATATCCACTACAGATGGGAATTCCCATTTAAACTCTCATTCAACGTTCAAAATCAGTATTATACAATAAGAGACTGTAAACAAGAGAAAAATACACTCATGTCACTTGGGCTAGAAATCCAAATCCCAGATGTACAAGAAGACTCTCCAGAGGTAGTAACTAGAGAGAAGCTGTTGAAAAACTGCTGGCAAATGGTGAAACCCTAGAAAAAAGAAGACAGGAAAAGAAAAGACAAAGACTCTAGAAACCATACTGGCAATGGCAGAGGTGAAGCTGAAAAAGAGAACTCAGATACCTGAGTAGTAATCCAAATACAGGCGAGTCTCATCTTACGCACATTTAACATGCACGAATTCAGCTTTGTGCAGTCCGCAAAAACAAAACAAAACAAAAAAGACAGAGAAATAACAATTTAAATACTGTACCTGTAGTGCGGGCAATTCCGCCCGCCATAGCACTCAATGTAAGTTTGATTATACATGATTTTTGCTTTATGTGCTGACAGCGGAACGTAACCCCACCGTAAGATGAGACTCGCCTGTACTAATCAGAAGGGACTTCTTGGAAGTCACCTGGAATGAACAACTAGACAGTAGTATGACCTTTACTGTAATTGGGGTGATCATTAAGCTATGTTCTGTATTTTAAAACTTAGAGGAATTCAAGGACTATAAATGGAGTGGGGGAATGATTTCAAGGTTGGAGGGGACTGGAGAAAGAGAGGGAGAGGAAGGAGCATTTAGGGTGTCTGTGTAAGCCCTCCCTATAACTCAAATGACCAGATGGCAATCCATCCCTTAGGACCATGTTTCCCAAACTTGGGACGCTGCTTGTGTAGCGAAAGCCCCGGGCGGGCCGAACCAGTTTGTTTACCTGCCGCGTCCACAGGTCCAGCTGATCGCGGCTCCCACTGGCTGCGGTTCGCTGCTCCAGGCCAATGGAGGCTGCTGGAAGCAGCGGCCAGTACGTCCCTCGGCCCGCGCTGCTTCCAGCAGATCCCATTGGCCTGGAGCAGTGAACCATGGCCAGTGGGAGCCGCGATCAGCTGGACCTGCGGATGCAGAAGGTAAACAAACTGGCCCAGATTGCCAGGGGCTTTCCCTACATAAGCGGCATCCCAAGTTTGGGAAACACTGCCTTAGAGGGAGGATCAAGGTCCCATAGGTAGAGAACATACTTCCTTTTAATTGCAAGAAAAGCAGTCTAAGTGCTTATGGGGAGAAAACAAGGGTTTAGAGTTCAGCAAAGCAGAGTTGTTTGGGTACTCTTTTACGTGTTATGTTAGTACTTCATTTATAGAGTTAGAACAAGGGGAATGCAGAAGAGCGGAGGAAACTAGGGACGCAGGGGTATAATAACACAAGTAGCAGCTATGGAAGTTTACAAACAGAAACCAGCCATATTCAGGCACGCATAGTGCATGCCACATAATTAGAAACAAGAGAGACATGGGCAACACAAGGGTTCATGTAATCAAACATCTAAAGAATCACAATAATTTCAGGTTTTTCAATAAGATAAGTAGTTTCTCTGAATGTCTCTTCCTTTAAAAGTAATACCTTTGAATGTCAAAGGGCTAAATAGTGTCATCAAAAGGGGAAAAAAATCCCTGGTAGAATTTTTAAAAAAAACAACCATTCCCAGATTATTCTACTTCATAAAACTCATTTTCAGCAGGGGCAAATTATGGACATGAAAGGTAACTGCTTTCAACAGGCATATTTTGCTTCAGTAAAAGAAAAGAGGAGTGGGCACAGTATTTGCAAAGCATGAACCTTTTCAGATTAAAGGTCAAATTAAGGATGAGGACGATTTTAAATTGCTGAAAGGCACAATTTCTGGTTTATTAATAGAAGTAAGATCAGTGTATGCTTGTAACCCAAAGCAAAAAACCCCCACTTTTTTAAAGGAATTCTTTAAAACACTGCAATACTTTGGGGAAAGGGAAATTATACTTGGAGGAGACTTCAGCTGCACACCAACTCCATATGGGGACAGATCTGATAAAGACATGGGCCATAAGGAAGCAGGCACAGCATTGACTTCCTGTGCCAACAATTCAGTCTTTCAGATTGCTGGAGAAAATGGCACACAGGGGAAAGAGATTACATATTTTATTCACACCCTCATCAGTTATATACTAGAATAGACTTACTGTTAATCTCTGAATCCTTAATGAAGCAGACAAGATCTGCAGAAACTGGCAACATTATTCACCACTGGAAATATTTGATGACTGGGTTGGGTCCCAAAGATTATTTTATTGGAAAATGAACTGCTTACTTCACCCAGACAAAGATCCGGTCGCAGCAGTTAAAGACATTGTTCAAATAAATGATACGGACAATATAAAAAGAGGTCTTCTCTGGGAGGCAGGTAAAGTAGTATTTAGGGGTCAGTTGATAAGCAAGGCCTTCAATTGAAAAAAAAAGAGATCAAGAAAAAACAAGACTAGAACAGGAGACAAAAAGATTACAAGACATTCATAAAAACACGGTTCAGAAAAAAATATAACAGTTAACTAGAATTAGAGGGAAGTTGAATATGTTGATGACAGATGCCACTGAAAAAGATATACAAAGCAAAAGTTTTATGAAAAAGCAAATAAAAGTGATCAGATATTGGCTCAAAAGCTTAATGGGATTCTAGAGCAACATATTATTCAGCAAAGATAGTTACGCACCCTCATGAAATATGTGCTACTTTTTCTGCTTCTTATAAAAAATCTTTGGCAATATTAACTTGTTTAAAGTTCTGCACTAGTTGCAATAAAAATACCACAATCATAATATGGAAGCAGTTGACAAAGTAGTGTAATGCTAGCAGAATCCATGTAACAAGTAAAGCTGGGTGAACTACTCAAATGAACAATTTATTCAGTAAATGTAACCGTTGTTCTGTTAGGGAACTATCTAAGAACATTTAGATTTTTATTAATTTATTCCTTATTCAGAATTGTTCAACAATTTGTTTATATGAACATTTCAGTGTATGGATTGCTTGCAAAGTATTCACAATCACTTAAAGAATATGATGTTCAGACTTTGCAGAGTGTGACTGGTTAGCTACTTTATTTTTTTTCCCCTCACAAGCTCACAGAACTTTCACAGTGGCTATGTAAACATGTCTAGCATGAGAAAATTAATAGCACAACACTTCTTTCTACAAAATAATTTGCAACTAAATATTTGTATGAATGTTTGCAGAAAGCAAATTCATAGTTATTAGAATGCAGATAAAATTATAGATGGGGAATATAGAAAACCTTAGCTTATGAGAAAGTTAAAATGATTATATAGACTTTTCATATTAAATTGACCAGTAAATAATTGATTTAATATAGGGTTCCACCAGGGCAGTGGCTACCATGAAAATGGTACAAAAAGCTTTTCTAGTGAACTCATTTTCTATACTATTTTTTCTAAAAGACTAGAGATGGAGTTTTCAAACTTATAACATGAAGCTTGCATTGAAAAGTAGATATTACGTGGATGTACTTTTATAATGTTAAATGCATTTCAGTAGTCATCTATAAGCCAAAATTCAAATACCTATTTTAAAAGTACTTGTCACTATACTTAAACAAAGGTACTACAATGCTTGCAGCGAACAAATTGCAGGAGTTTGCACTGCCAGCTCTGCAAAGTAACCAAAGCCACTAAGTATTTGTAAGGAATGATGTACAAAATACTGCAAGATCTCACAAGCTGCACTGCAGGAATCCAATGCTTTTTAGCTGATAGTGCTGTTAAAGTAAGAACTTCAATCTTTTCTCCTTTTGCAGAGCCCATATAAAAATGTGTTGAATATTGTAGTCTAATCATATACACATTTTTTTAAAAAAGAATGTTTTAGCATTTTATATCTTGCACCATCCCATTAAAAAACGCAACAGTACATCCTACTTCAGCATGGTATCAGAGATTGACAAATTAATGAAAATTAGTCCTCTGATGCCAGCTCCAGTAAATTGTAGATGTGAAATAACTACATATAATTATGATTTCTTTTATAGGCTTTCCTATGGTATTCATCACTTTAAATTCTGAACATGTCAGCTAGTGAATTAGTCCAACAAAACCTCTATTAGATAGGGAAATGTTATCCCCATTTAAAAGATATGGAAACAAAGGCAGAAAGATGTTGAGGTTATATTCACAGCTCCCAATCAAGCACCCCCTCTTGGCCAGTCACCAGACTGCTGTGAGGGAATCCAGCTGCTGGATCTATTGTGTTTAACCTCCAGAGTCTGAACAGAGTCCATACACTATCCCTACCTTGGGGTCTTTAGGCACACTCTTGGGGTGCAGATTCTTTGTCTAGCACCCCATACAGAGTTGCAACCATGCAGCTCACTGCCCAGCCCCTAGAACTAGTGGTGACTCTCCCCAGAGTTTAAACACTCCCTTTGCCAGAACTCCAGCCAAGTGAGTATTCTGGGCCCAGAGTTTACCTCTGGGGCACATGGTAGTTGTAATATATGGAATGCACAGACACTTTGCACAGGATTCTAGCACTGCTGCTCTTAACTTAATCACACAAGAAACACACAATCTATATAAAATAATAAACCCTATATGCACTTCCCTGCCTCAGTTTCTTCACTTTAGAACATTCTTTGAGTTGGGGTGAGGGTCCTCTGGGGCCATCCAACGACCTTCTGCTGAAGTGCATGGATTGTGTTCTAAAACATGGAGCCTTCTCTGAGCTTAGCTGGTCCATCCCTGCTCCTGCCCAAAACTTTGTGCATAGCTCTCTGTGTTCCATCATAAGTCTTTTGTTAACTCCTAGTTTGTCTGCCTAGTTTGGGAATTTTCCACACTTTTCTCTTCCCTCCTTCCAGCAGACAAGTTGAGGGAAGTATCTTCTCCAGGCTCCAGCCAACCCATTGTCATTCTGGTATTTCCACCTGAAAATTGAACAAGTGGCCACTGTGTTCTAAAACCCCACCACTGTCCTTGGTCTGCAGGAATATGACTTGCCAGAAGCGGTAGGATACACAGACCTGGAAGCATTCTATGAAATGGCAAGTTTCATAGTAACAATCAGAGTTCATATGTTGTACAGTCAGGTTCCCCAAATCATCACAGTTATAAAGCCAGAAACAGAACTAGATCTCCTGAATACAGTCCAGGACCTTAACCACAAAGCTGCTCTTTCATCTTTTGTGGCAAATTTGTAAAGATGTAACACCAATAAATATGTTAAAAGTGTGTAACTAAGGCCTTGTCTAAGCACAAAAATTGTACCAATTTAACTAAAACCATTAAAAAAAATCAATTTTAACAGGTGGAAATTCCCTTGTAGTCACATTACATCAGTTTATCACATTACACCTGGTTTATCAATTAGACTTAATTCAGTAATCAATACCAAAACCAATCAACTGCTCAGAGGCACCACTGAAGCTGGCAACACTGGCCATCAGGAAGAATGTTGTGTGAATGTTAAATGCCAGTTCATAAACAAATTATCATCTACTAGATAGAGGTGATCTGCTACTGCCAAAACAGCTGAGGCACCAATAAAGAGCCAACAGAAGACTTCCTCCTCCTGGGAGTAGCAGGTATTAGGAGTTAATGGAACTAAGCTTCACTTTTAATGTCTCAGCTGTGTAGTGTGGCTTGATCTATGAGAGGATGCATACCACCTAATGCCACTGAAGGAGTCCTGGAGGTGATCCAGTCATTGGAGGTTGCAGTACTCATGTCTACAAGGATTTCTGCCCTGTAACATGCAGATTGCTGGCAGCAGAGGGAGATGCTACAGCACAGGGAAAACAAAATTATGTGGGGCTATTTCTGTTCTGCTCCACAGAGAGGTTGCACATAGGATTGTCTGCACATGCTTCTTGTAACCTTCAGCCCCCAGAGTTCATGTAGCATACATGTGGAGAATGTACACAGCAGGGACTACAGGCTTCTGTGGGTTTATTTCAGATCAGATGCACATGCTTCCTCTTACACTGCTTTCCATCTAGCAAGAAGTACATAAGAAGCACCTCCAAGCCTGGCGGTAGTGGGAAACAGGTAGGAGGAGAAAGAGTTTTGAGCCTGGAAATTGGTTATCTGAGCCTGTTTAATTTGTGTATTCTGAGCCCGACGCTTTGTCTTCACTACCAAGTTTTGTTGCCAAAAACTGCCCTTTGGCAACAAAGCAGTGAGGGGCATACACACTGCAATGTGACTTTTGTTGGAAAAACGCCCGGTTTTGGCAACAAAAAACGTCCACCCCTATGAGAGACTTTTTTCTTTTCCCTTCCCTTTATTGTTGACAAAGAGCCAGCATAGACACAGCTGTTTGTTTTGTCCACAAAACTGGCTTCTACCAGTATCCCACAATGCCTGCCCTGAGTGCTCTGCTCAGTGTTTTGATCTCTGCTGTCCTACAGGCATGTGCCCCTCCCCTTTCAAAGCTCCACAAGGTGTCTGACAGCTGAATGTGCTGCTCCGTTTGGGGAACAAAGAGTAAATAATTAGAATGCTCCTGTTCTGTCCTGCACTAGGAACACAGCGGCAAGCAGACTGCTGCACTGCTTTGACATTCCTCAGCACGGGGAGCTACTCATGATGCCGCTCCTGGCAGTTGAGGAGGCTGTGGGAGAACTCAAAGGGAATCCTGCCATGATGCACAGCGATCAACTCTGTCTTCCCACAACACTGCACTGTGGGATACATACCCACAGTGCATGTTCACACTGTCCATGATGGTGCCCACATTGTGGACATGATCTGTTGACAGAGGGAGCAAGTGTGAACACCCTTTGGCGATTTTTGTTTTGTCAACTTTTGGGTGTTGACATAAGTTTTCTGAACAAAACTTGGTTGTGTAGACAAAGCCGCAGAGTGCTGGGTGCAAGAGGGTTCATAGCTATCTGTATGTAGAGAGGTGGTTCTGAGCTTTGGAGAGGTTAAGTAGCAAGGGGGAAGCAGGACTGGCCTTACCATAAGGTGAACTGAGAACCCAGAGTGTAGAAAATTGTGTCTGCTGCTGGTGCATGTGTATTCTCTCTGCTCTAGATGCACAGAGATGGTGGAGTGCTGTGCTGGAGGAAGGAGGGCACAAGAGACGTAACAGGCAGGCAGGAAAAAAGGTGAGAGGGAATAACAAAAAGGAGCAGGAGCTGCAGGGAGAGAGAGGAGGAGGAGCCTCTTATGTACCTGTCATAAACAGATAAGAAAAATTAATAGCACAGTAGTACTTTATATCTCTTTGACTGTAAAGGGTTAACAAGTTCAGTAAGCCTGCTGTCACCTGACCAGAGGACCAATCAGAGGACAGGATACTTTCAAATCTTGAGGAAGGGAAGTTTTGTGCTGTGCTGTTAGTTTTGGTTGTTGTTCACTCTGAGGGCTCAGAGGGACCAGACGTGCAACCAGGTTTCTCTCCAATCTCTCCAATACAGGTTCTTATAGATTCAGACTAGTGAGTACTAGGTAGATAAAGCGAGTTAGGCTTATGGTTGTTTTCTTTATTTGCAAATGTGTATTTGGTTGGAAGAAGTTCAAATGTGTATTTGGCTGAAAGGAGTTCAAATTGGTATTTTGCTGAAAAGATTTTAATTTGTACTTGTATACTTAGGCTGGGAGGGTATTCCCAGTGTCTATAGCTGAAAGACCCTGTACCTATTCCATTTTTTTAAATTTACAAAGATAATTTTTACTGTTTTTCCTTCTTTAATTAAAAGCTTTTCTTGTTTAAGAACCTAATTGTTTTTTTATTCTGGTGAGACCCCAGGGGACTGGGTCTGGATTCACCAGGGAATTGGTGGGGAGAAAGGAGGGAAGGGAGAGAGAGGCTGATTTCTCTCTGTGCCAGGATTACTTTGTCTCAGGAAGAGTCCGGGAGGGGGAAAGAGAAGGAGGGAGGAAGGTGAATTGTCCTCTCTGTTTTGTGATTCAAGGAGTTTGAATCACACAGTGATCTTCCAGGGTAACCCAGGGAGGGGAAGCCTGGGAGAGGCAATGATGGGGGAAAGGGTTTACTTTCCTTGTGTTGAGATCCAGAGGGTCTGGGTCTTGGGGGTCCCCGGGCAAGGTTTTGGGGGGACCAGAGTGTACCAGGCACTGGAATTCCTGGTTGGTGGCAGCGCTACAGGTTCGAAGCTGGTAATTGAGCTTAGAGGAATTCATGCTGGTGCCCCATCTTTTGGACGCTAAGGTTCAGAGTGGGGAATTGTACCATGACATAAGCCCTGCTACTGCCTTGCTTATTTGTCCCCTTCAATTGGGAGCCACTATAGCTGGCACAGAACAGCAGTCATGAGTGAAAGAAGAAAATGCCCCTCTGGGGCAGCATTCAAAAAAAGAAAGAAAGCCAAGGAAGCTTTTCTATCTAAGCAGCAAGGAGCTCTCCTGAGATAAATAGACACAAATGTTCATGGTGAGCCTTGCAGCCCCAGTGAGGATGTGTGTGGTGAGGAGATGCCTGATCTTCCAGTTAGTCAGAGTGCAGATGACCTGGTGGCTAATGCAGCATCCATATCTCCTTCTCAAATGGATGGTAACCATGCACATTCCTGAGGAAAAGTGTAGATCAGCGAAGAGTGTGGTGGAGGCACAAGAAACAGCTGCTGCTGAGTTTAGTTCCTTAAGTCTAGATGATCCAGGACTGTGGACCCACTTGAGCTGTAGCCTGAGGGACTTCCTTGTACTGCACAAGCCATGGCAAGTGAAACACTTGATGTTCCCCAAAGACAATGAAAATAGAAGTTTTCATCCAACACGTTACTGGTGTGAAATCTCCAATAGTGACAAAGTGGAGAGGCCATGGCTTATGTACTCAAAAACCCAGAATGCTGCCTACTGTTTTTGTTGCAAACTCTTCCAGTCTAATGTTCCAGCCACATTGGGTTCTACAGAAACAAAAGACTAGAAAAATCTGGCTAGAAATCTGGCACGCCATGAGAAGGCAGCAAATCACCAGCAAGCATTCCATAGGTGGAAAGAGCTTGAGATGAGACTAAAGTTAAAGGCCACTATAGCTGATCAGCATCAAGATAATATTGCATCAGAGTCTCTTTATTGGCAAAATGTTCTGAAAAGGCTCATTGCCATTGTGAGAATGCTGCTACCCAAAACCTAGCGCTGCGTGGCACTTCAGATCAGTTGTATGTGCCAAACAATGGAAACTTCCTTAAAATTGTGGAGCTGATGGCTGAGTTTGATGCTGTACTCCAGAAGCATCTACCACTACTTTGGAAAAACAAATCAAAATGAGATCATACAGTTATTGGTAACAAAAGTCAAACAGAAGATTGTGGCAGATCTGAAGTCATCAAGATATTACCCTGTTATTCTGGACTGCATACCTGACATCAGCTGTACGGAACAAATGACTTTAATAGTGCGTTTCGTAACAAAAACAGAACCTAGTGAAAATGTCCCTGCAATGGTGACTGTCAGAGAGCATTTTCTAGAATTTATTGACATTGATGGTTGGTATGACAAATATGCTTCTTAAAAAGCTGGAAGATATAGGAATTGCGATAGCTGACAATGAGAGGTCAGGGCTACAATAATGGTGCCAACATGGGAAGAAAGAACAGAGGAGTGGAGACACAGATCTGCGGTTTGCCGCTCTAGGCCAATGGGGGGCTGTAGGAAGCGGCATGGGCTGGAGAACATACTAGCCGCTCTTCCTGCAGCCCCCATTGGCCTGGAGCGGCAAACCGCCGCCAGTGGGAGCCACGATCGGCCAAACCTGCGGACACAGCAGGTAATCAAACCGGCCCAGCCCACAGGGGGTTTTCCCTGAACAAGCGGCAGCCCTAGTTTGAGAACCACTGATTTAGGTGATGAACTGAAAGCCCTTTCAAGATACATTTCAGCAGGATCAACTCCAAAGGCTGTTCTGGAATATATGTGCACAAATAAGATGACCACCCTCTTTCCAAATGCTTTTGTTGCTCTGTGCATACTTCTAACACTTCCTGTAACAGTTTCCAGTCGAGAACACAGCTTCTCCAAGATTAAGTTAATAAAAACACATCTACGCTCCACAATGACACAGGAAAGGCTGGTCGGCCTTGCAACCATCTCAGCAGAGCATGAGCTGCCCCAGATTGTGGACCTTCAGGAAGCAGTTCAAATCTTTGCAATCAAGAAGACACAGAAAGCACCACTTTGATTATTCAAACAGATAAAAATGCCAGAGTTTATGATGCAGACAAGAAAAGTTACATTTGCTGTTCAGGCATTTGAAAGTTAAGTGTTACTTAAATTTTTTGAACAAGCCATTTTAAGTTGTTAGTTTTCCTTTATTGGAGCAGGTAGCAGAGCAGTACCGTGAGAGGAGCAGAACAGGAAGAAGGTAGAATTGAGACCTTTCAAAGTTTTGGCCCAAGCAATGGGGCATAGGGGTGTCATTTGGGCTCCCCGCCTCAGGTGCCAAAATGTTGTGAGCCAACCCTGGGGGGAAGCCTCAGCATGCAGGAAGAATGAGTGTGAGAAGGGATTTCTGAGCCAGTGGGGGTTGGTTTGAGCTGAGAGGGCCTGAAGAATTTCTGAGCTGGGAGAGGGTTGGGTTGAATGGCAGGATTGAGTAACGGAGAAAAGGAATTGAATTGACTAGTGAATGAGGGTGAGAATGAGACAACAAGGAGAGATGATAGGATAAAGCCAGATTGGATGGGGAGAGTTTGTACATAGCAGTGTACAGTGAAGGGGTGACAGAGATAAATATTGTTTTCTCTCACCCTGCCTTTTACTCTAAACTCTCCCATTTTTTTTTTCAGAAGAAAAAAATGGGAGAGAGAAGCAGCACTCCTATTCTTCATGGCAGAGCTAGAATTTGAATGTAGGTACTTTTAGTGTCTAAGGCGTTGTCTGCACTAGCAAGTTTCTGCACAGTAAAGCAGCTTTCTGCGCTGTAACTCCCAAGGTGTACACACTGCCAAGCCACTAAGTGCACAGAAACTGCGCAGTTGTAGTGCTCTAAAAAACCCACCCCAATGAGAGGCATACAGCTTTCTGCACCAGGGCTACAGTGCTGCGGTACCAGTGCAGACACGGTGGCGATTACAGCACTGCTATTGGCCTCCGGGAGGTGTCTCACAATGCCTGTTCTCACCTCTCCGGTCATTGATTTCAACTCTACTGCCCTGCCCTCAGGTGACCAACTGTCATCCCCACCCTGTACATGCCTTTGCAGATTTGAAAGTCCCCTTCCTGTTGGCTTGGTGATGCGTGCAGTGGTCTCAGTGCACCTTTCCAGGTGGCCATGCCTGCTCCACACACCAGGCGACCTTCCGCTTGGAGCAATACTGAGCTGCTGGACCTCATTAGCATTTGGGGAGAGGAGGCTGTGCAGTCCCAGCTGTGCCCCAGCCATAGGAATTATGACACCTATGGACAGATTTCATGGTGCATGACAGAAAGGGGCCATGACTGGGACACATTGCATTATAGAGAAAAAATGAAGGAGCTGCGGAACCCCTATCCCAAGGTGTGGGAGGCAAACCACCGCTGTGCCCACGAGCTACCGGTTCTACAAAGAGCTGGACACAACACTCGGTGGCGACCCCACCTCCACTGCAAAGGCCCCTGTGGATATTTCATTGTCTCATGTGCCAGTTGAGAGTGGGCTGAGCCAAGAGGAGGAGATCTTGGATGAGGATGTAGAGGGGGACCCAGAGGCAGAGGATGACTCGGAGGCCAGAGATGCATGCAGCCAGGAGCTCTTTTCTAGTCCAGAAGAGCCTACCCAGTCACAGCAGTCGGATCTTGGTGAAGCTCAAACAGGAGAGGAGACCCCTGGTAAGTGGATCTGATTTGGGGAATTGCTGAGGCGAGTTGTGGGGGGCAGGAAGGTTGCAGAAAGCAGGCTTGTCTCTCACCACACCCCTAGTCTGAGCGGCAGAACAGGCTGTTGATAGACTCCCTCACTTCATGGGAATCTCCCTCAGAGATCTCCAGAAAATGCTCATGGAGATACTGGGCAGTCTGCTGCCGCAGTTTCCTCGGCAGAGCCGCTTTGTTTCTTGCCTGATTAACGGTAACTTTCCTGCACCACTATGCTGTCACGGGAGGAAGAGGGGGAACGGACCATTTCTGCACACAGGCAAGCCACATAGGGGCCAAGGAGGAAGCCATAGGCTTGGAGAAGACCCTGCCTTGATTCCCTGCTCACCCTCAGCAGCGAGAGATCTTCCATAATGATCACATCCTGTGGGAAGTGTGGGGACAGGAATGATTATCAGGACCCTACTACGGTGCTGGCTCTCCCCAAGAGCCACGTGCCCAGTGTACAGCAGGGTCAGGGAAGAGTGATTTACCCTGCCCCTGCAGCTACTCACCATTGTGGGCATCTTGTGGCTCGTGTGCTTGCCTGGGGTCAGCCAGTTAGTGACAGATATGAGAGTACTGGCTGTGTTTTAAAGCACTGAATCAGTGTTGTCTGTGTTGCAAACAATACTGCTTCTATAAAATGTTGCATTTAAACTTCACAGAGATGACCTTGGGAGCACAGCCTCCCTCTTTGTTATAGGCAGCACAACAGCTGTACTTGCTCAGCCTGTTGTTGAAGAGCACCATGCTGTTGTAAAGTTGCCCCGTGTATGGCTTCATAAGCCACGGCATTAAGGGGTAGGCGGGGTCTCCGAGGATCACAATGGGCATTTTGACTTCCCCTACAGTGATCTTCTGGTCCAGGAAGAAATTCCCTGCTTGCAGCTTCTTGAACATGCAGTGTTCCAAAAGATGCATGCGTCATGCACCTTTGCAGACCAGCCCACGTTAATGTCTGTGAAATGCCCACGGTTATCCACAAGCACCTGGAGAACCATTGAGAAATACCCCTTGCGATTAATGTACTCGGGGGCTAGGTGGTCTGGTGCCAGAATTGGAATGTGCATCCCATCTATCGGCCCTCCACAGTTAGGGAAGCTCATTTGTGCAAAGCAATCCACAATGTCACGCACGTTGCCCAGAGCCACAGTCTTTCGGGGCAGGATGCAATTAATGGTCCTGCACACTTCCATCAACACGACTCAAATGGTCGACTTTCCCACTCTGAACTGGTTAGCGACTGACCAGTAGCAGTCTGGACATGCTTCTCCAGCAATAGGGCGGCTCTCATTCTCATGTCTTTGCACTGCAGGGCTGGGGCGAGCTCTTCACAAAGTCCCATGAATGTAGTCCCATGAATGTAGAGCGACAACACTTTAATGTGGCTTGTGTGGTCGCAGCACTGGGAGAGCTGACCACCTCCATGAGAGGCATGGCTCCCAGCACTGGTGCACTGTCTACACTGGTGCTTTACAGCGCTGAAACTTGCTGCGCTCGGGGGTGTTTTTTCACACAGTGCTGTAAATTGCCAATGTAGATAAGCCCTTTGTCAGTGTAGAGTGCTCTTAATCACAAAACCACCCAGCCTCTCAAATTAAATCATCATTGGGGGGCCACCCGAGGTCTTGTCAAGGTTAGGTAAATTTACATTGGTGTTATTGCACTGATATGCAAATTAATACTCTAGACAAGCCCTTAATTAACCACCTATTGTGCTGAATGGGGCAACTCAAACATTCTAGAGCTTGTTTCAGTGTCCCTGGAAACGAAGATAGATTTTGCTGCATCAGTTATACCTGGATCAGATTTTGAAAGCTTTCTTTACAATCATAACAGAAGGCTTTCACTTAAAAGAGAGAAATTGTGGAAAAGAAGATGGCAGTACCTGGTAGCCAAAACAGCATGACTTTGCTCAAATTAAGTCCTGACTAGACTATTCTGCTTCCTCAGGTTTGCAAACAAAAGATTTTTAACCTAATCTTATTGCTCTTTTCATTTAAAGTTTTGACAAGGAACACATTTCCTGTACAGCCATTTCATACTAGATTAACTAGAAATTCATCCAGGGTTTTTAAATGAGACAAGGTGGGTGATGAGGTATTATCTGCTAATGGGCCAACTTCTGTGATGAAAGAGAAAGCTTCCTAGCTTACCCATATATGAGCTGAAGAGGAGAAAGCTTGTCTCTTCCACCAACAGAAGTTGGTCCAATGAATATTACCTCACCCAGGCCAGCTCTAGCCATTTCGCCGGGGCGGCATGCCGCGGGGGGCGCTCTGCTGCTCGCCGGTCCCGCGGCTCCGATGGACCTCCCGCAGGCGTCCCTGCGGAGGGTCTGCTGGTCCCGCAGCTCTGGTGGACCTCCTGCAGGCGTGTCTGCGGATGCTCCACTGGAGCAGTGGGACCAGTGGACCCTCCGCAGGGACACCTGCGGGAGGTCCACCAGAGCCGCCTGCCACCCTCCGGGCAACCGGCAGCAGGGCCGGCTTTAGGCCGATTCGACCGATTCCGGGGAATCGGGCCCCGCACCTAAGAGGGCCCCGCGCCTTAGGCACCTTTTTAATTTTTTTTTTAAACTTACCCGGGTCCCAGCTGCGGTCTGCTCCGGGGTCTTCCATGGTCCCGCTCCTTTGAGCGAAGGGCCGGCGGGAGCACGGCGCGGCCCCACTCTCCCAGCTAGAGCTCCAGCTGGGGCGGCGGGGCTTGCCAAGCTCCAGCCGGGGCTCCAGCCGGGGAGAGCGGGGCTTGCCGCGCTCCGGCCGGGGCTCCAGCCGGGGAGAGCGGGGCAGCAGGGCTTGCTGCGCTCCGGCCGGGGCTCCAGCCAGGGAGAGCAGGGCGGCGGGGCTTGCCACGCTCCAGCCAGAATGCGGCAATCCCGGCGGCTCTGGCTGGAGCGCGGCAAGCCCCGCGACCCCGGCTGGAGCTCCGGCCAGAGCGTGGCAAGCCCCGTGACCCCGGCTGGAGCCCCGGGCCCTTTAAATAGCCCCCAGAGCCCTGGGGCAGTGAGGGGCTCCGGGGGCTATTTAAAGGGCCCGGGGCTCCAGCTGCCTTTGCCACCCCGGTCCTTTAAATAGCCGCCGGATCCCCGCCTCCCCCATGCATTCCCCAGCACTCCCGCGGCTATTTAAAAGGTCCGGGGTGGGGTAGAAGGGGATTTGGGGGCTACTTAAAAGGCGGGGGTTCCAGCTGCCTCTGCTGCACCCCCTGACCTGCCCACACCAGTCTGGCCCCCCCTGCCTGCAGCCAGCCCCTGCCAAACCCCCTGTCCTGTCTCCAGCCAACCCTGCCACACACCCCTGCAGCCCTGCCCAAAGCCAGCCAACCCCACACACACTGCTGCCCGCACCAGCCCTGCACACCCTGCCCAGCCCACACCCTCTGCCCTGTCTCCAGTCAACCCCTGCTGCAGCCCACTGCCTGAAGCCAGCCAGTTCCACACTCCGCTGTCTCCAGGCCTGCAAACCCCTGCTGCACCCCCCCTGCGGCCCTGCCTGAAGCCAGCCCGCCCCACACCCCTTGCCCTGCCTGCAGCCAGACCCTACCTCCAGCCAGCCCCATGTCCACTGCTGCCCTGCAGTTTCCAGGGCAATAACCCTGCACACCTGCTTCAATGAGGGAGGCAGGGAGCAGCTGGGACCAACACATGTGCACATCCCCAAGGAGTGGCGGGGACCCACACATGTGAAATGGCAGTCATTAATAGCCAATCAACAGCATATATGATGCAATGTATATAATATATAATTTTATTATTCATATAGTTATGGAAAGTAAATACATGAAAGAAATGAAAAGCTTTTTTTTTTTCACTTTTTTTTTAAAGTCATCCCTGCCAGGGCTCCGCCAAAAATTGGGCCCTGCACTTCCTAAAGTCGGCCCTGACCGGCAGAGCACCCCCCGTGGCATGCCGCCCCAAGCATGCGCTTGACGCACTGGGGCCTGGAGCCGGCTCTCCCTCACCCATCTTGTCTCTCCAATACCCTGGGACCAATACAGCTACAACTCCTCTGCAGATAAGGTTTTAAATCACAGTTGGAGCCAGATTTTATTTTCCTTTACTTCCAGGGCAATTCCACCGATTATACAAGGTTATGCAGCTGTTTGTATAGAATCTGGCCCATGATACACCCATTTAGTATTTGCTTCTGCTAGGTGAACACAGGACTGGGCATATTTTGTGGATACCTGCTACCCCTAAAAACAGTCCTCCTGGACTAGGAGTGAAATACCAAGGCCAGGTCTAAATTTATATCAGTATAATGTTAAAAATCCACACCCTGATTGAGACAGTTATACCAACCTATCCCCAGTGCAGCGGAGTGCTTTAGCAGCATGTTAAGTGTAGACCTGCCCAGAGACCACCAGGTGCGTGTCAAAGTGCTCCCAGGGCCTTGCATTTCCTCCCCCAGACCTCTGGTCCCGTCCCCATCACAGGCTAGTCCCACATCGCCTCTACAATGAAAAGCCGGGCGCCCCGCGGACCCTGGGACGTGAAGCCAGGAGGCTCCCAACATTCCACCCGCACGCGCTGCTGCGCCTGCCCAGCCCCCAGGGACCGCGGAAAGCGCAGGAGGAAGCCGCGCATGCGCAGCGGCTAAACCGGGCTCTGGAGCCGCCGGCAGCAAAGCCGCCGGGGAGCGAAACCGGCCCGCAGCCCGGCGGCCGCACTGCGCATGCGCGCGTCGGGGGCGCGGGAAGCTGAAGCCGGCCTAGTGGAGGCGCGGGGATGGCCAGTCTGGTGCCAGGGGCAGCGGCCCGCAGCAAGAAGCGTCCGGCGAGCCCGGGCAACGGCAGCGGCCCCAGCAAGAAGAAGAAGCTGCCAGCGGCGCCGAGCGGCCCCCAGTTAGCAGTGAGTGCGCATGTGCTGGGGAGGGGGGAGTGCGCATGTGCGGGGGCCATACCCCATTCCCCAGCCTGCCTCTCCCAGTGTGCTGACCCGTCTCCCAGCCCACTGGTGCCCTTCAGCTCCATCAGGCTGCGTGGTCTCGCGGGCAGAGCACTGGATCAGGACTCTAGAGCTAGTTCTATTCCTGCCTCTGCCACCAGCCTCTGGGGTAAGCGTGGCAGCTTTTCCCCATTTGTGAATTGGGGATAATGACACTGACCTCCTTTGTAAAGCACTTTGAGACCTAGTGTCATACAGTCCTAGAGCATCTCAGCACAAAAAAATCAAGGGACCTATTCCCCAGTATACATGGGTGAGTGCAGAAATGGGGGACACAGTAATTAATGCAAATAGGGCTTTGCAATGGAAGTGCTCACACCTGAGCTAGGCTTACCCAGATCCCAATCACCTCGGTTAACTCTGTATTGTAGTCATAGCTTAAGGGACGTAACCTCACACAGCTGCAATAAAGTCATGTTTAAAACCAATTTATATGTATCTAGGTCACTGAAAAGTGTTGTAATCATGTTAGAACTTTCAATCAGACCCTGCTTTGGAGAAGATAAGTTTAAGCATGATTGCAGCAAACCCAGAATCCTGTACTATGCTCAGGGACTTGTTTTCAGCCGAATATAATTCAAATAATTGGCCCTTCCTTGAGTCCCCCACATACAAATCTCTTAACTCAAGTATGATGGTGCTTTTAACTCAAGGTAGCCTGTTGGGATACATGTTGAATTAGCACAACTCATCAGTTGCTAATACAATTGCTCTTTGCATCTTGAGTGTTATTTCACAGTGTGGGCTGCTCTCACTTGAGTTAAACTAGCACAGAGGAGTTAACTGCAGTGAAGATGCCTATTACATAGTGGGGTAGCATCATGCATCTCTTGAGCTATGCCTACCAAATGAGGAGTAAGGCCAACGTAGCCTACAAGTTTTACATATGAATATTGAAAAGTTGAGTCTCTGTAGGCTTTGTGTGTATATAGTGTATATCCTCAATAATTTCTATTCCTTTTTCAGGAGGTATAACAGTGTCTAGACCTAGTCAAAAAACAGGAAAAGTTTCCACGACAAAAGTTGGTCCTTATTTTTCATAGAAAAGTATCTACTTTCACACTTCTTTGATTAGCTCTAGTGGTATCACAGCTTCTAAGTGAGCAATACTGACAATAAGATTGCTTATTTTCACAAAAGCCGTGAGATCAATGGGGATATCTCTTGAATTCCCAGCAAATCCTCTCACCCTGTAACTTGAAGATCACCATCCTTATGGCATTTACAGATCTTCCTTTCCCCTTCTGTGGTAGTATCAATAAGTAGAGAGTTATTTGGCCTGCTGTTATTTGTAATACTGGCTGTTAGCTAAAACAATGTTAAAAATTATTGCCAACCATTATCACATTTGACAAACATTTTCAAGAGCTGTTGTGGCTAGCAATCTGGATGTTCAAGGATGGTAAGGACTAAGTGTATATTTCATATGTTGATAACTTGTTTATAAGAAACAATCTTATCTTTATGTTTGAGATATATTTTGTCTCAATAGACAGCTGCTAGTAAAGTGAAAGAATCCTTCATTTCCTGCCCTAAATTGGGTTGTCGTATTTTGTGCTAAACACCTTTTGCATTCCTCCCTTGAGGTGGCTGCATTGTGCTGGTGGATGAAGTAATTTCTCTACACAGCATATGAAGTTCTATATATAAAAGTATGCTATTGACTTCAATGGTGCAGGGTTTGTTCCAAAAAGTCACAACTGAGCTCAGGAGCTTAGGCTCTGCCAAAAGCACGCTTAACCCCCTGGAATGAAGAAAATCTGCTGTCAGTCTACTGGTTGTCTGGCCATCAAACACCCACATGGTGTTGACTAGCTGTGGAGAATGCCACATTCTTTGTACCTTAGACAGAAGAAGAGACACCTTGATGCAGGGCTTTTAAAACTGAAATAAAGGTGGTCTGTATATTTTAGAGAGTTAGAAACACATCATATGGCATGTTCTTCAGCAATAACTTCTTCTAACCATACCCCATAAATTCCTACAATTTTTAGTTACGCAGCTACCAAAGTATTCATGCATAAACTGATTTATGACAAGATGAAACACTTAATAAATCCAGTCTCTAATCTAATCATAATGCAGCCAGTCATCAACCAGCTCTCACTCTACTTCATGAGTATCTCTCTGATTAAGTAGCTCAACCAGTCAGTGACTAGTTTATCCACAAACATTGTAAATCTTTCTGTACTTTTTATGAATAAGTTGCTTGCTGACTAGCTGGTAATTGTGGGACTTCTTAAAAACTTAACTGAATTAAATTCATCTGTCCCAACAGTCTGATATGTAGCTACACCTTTTATACAATCCAGTTTTAAAACAAGTTTTGTCTGAATGCTTAGTACTCTTCATACCCTTCACTTTCCCAGTTAACCTCTTTGACCTTATTTTTTAAAACTTTGCATGCGAAGCATATCACTAGTCATATGTCTCAATATGGAATTTTTTTTTCATATTATAGAAATAGACACTATGAAACAGATGGAGGAGAATAGTTGACATTCCTTAGTTTAAATCAGCAAATTATAGTCAATAATACACACATTACACACTTATGTAAAAGTCTGCAAGGTTGGGGCTCTAGATTGCTAACTCTTAGGGTAGGGAAGTGCGGCCTTATATCTTTTTAAAGCACCTAGCACACTTTTGTGAATTGTGTAAATAATTATTGATGCATAGGACCTTGTGCTTGGCCCTTGTCACCGTAGATGTATTTCACATGTAGTGCTTAGTCTTCACTTTTTCCTACATCTGTGGGTCAGTCTCCATGAAGTTCAACAAAAACTGTTTTTGTGGTGCCCCACAAGACTTATTTTCCCTTTGCATGTTTTAGAGTAGTAGCTTCTACAGTGCTTGAACTGGGAAGAATGTTGATATAGTTGAAATATAGATTTCAAACCAAAAAGGGAGTAAGGAAAGCAGTGAGAGCAAATCAAGTTTTGTTTATAAAATTTTTTATCAACTTCGCCTGGTTAAATAATTGGTTAATGGGAAAGTAGATTTATATGCTCTTGTGCATCCTGAAAGAAGGACTAGGTTTCTTGCTACATATCAATGCAGCTCTTTACTGGACTTGGACTATATTTACCCAACCCCATAACCTAGTGTATATATTGAGAACTTACCTTTAATTCATCTATGTCTCACAAATGTGAACAACAAAATATTGTTCACTGTTTGTGAAAGGTATTGAGTCATGTTTGTTTTGGAAGGCCACAGCACATAATGCTCTTCAGTCATGTCTGCAATAAGAGACACAGCCCTTTGGGAAAAAATGCCTGTATTTACCAAATGCAGAATTAAAAATGAATTTACAGGAGAGCATGATTGCAGTTTGATTACATTACTTTTATTAGTCTTACACAATTATTCCTCCCATACTGTTGTTCCACTGAAATACTTCAATCTTGCTGGAGTTCAGTATTTAGGATTAATGTGCATGTGAAGTAATGATGGAAATCAATAGAAAACCATTGCTTTTATTATTGTTTGATATAGCACCATTCGTTTAGGGATTGTCTACAAAAGGATTTTTTTTGTTGTTTGGTTTTTTAACTAAAAGGATTTCCACTGTTGCTCTAGTTGTTTCAGCTCCATCAGAACCAATGGGAGCCCTAGTGTGCTCTGAGCAGCTGGTGTCTTTTTTAAGCGCAGTGGCCTGGATACATAAAGGTACTTAAGTGTAGCAACACCTAAGTTTTAGGCATCTGGAAAATTACTGGGATTCACAAAGCCTGAGTTAGGTGTCTGGGCTTCATGCAATGCCTAGGGACAAATAAGCACCTTGGAATGAGATCCACAAAAGCTAGTGTGCTAGGCATGGAGCAACCTAAGCCAACCAAGTGGAGATACTAATTAGAGGGGTGTATCTTAAGCCACATACTTTCACAGAATTTAGCACCTAAGTGTGGAGTGCAGGTAGGTGCCTAGCTCTGTTTGCAATCTGCAGCCAGGAACCCTCTCCTGGAGCTAGTCAATTTAGGTGCCTGCCTAACTGCACACAAAACAGCCTATAGGAGGAGGTCTCCCTAACCTGAGAGACAATAGATCAGTGTTCAAATTCCTGCTTATCAGGTAGAGCAGGGGATTTGAACTGGGCTCTCCCACATCTCCAGTGAGTATGCTAACCACTGGGCTAAAGGTTATAAGAGAGGGCTGCCTTCCTTCCTTCTTTCCTTGGCCAGCTTGTGTGGAGTTAGGCAGCCTTTGAGTATGCCTAGTGGATTAGACCCCGCACATGATTTAGGTGGAGTTGTGCTGGGGATTAACTGGGAAATAAGCATCTGGACATCCAGAGTGAGGCAGCAGTGTACATGCTCAGAAGCAGAAACATAGGTGACTAGGGAACTTTTACTGAAAAAGCTTAGGTGCTGAGTGAATTTAGTCACCTGCAGGGTTGGGTGGCTGCCAAATAGGAGTTTTTTGGATCACAGTTGCACCTAAAAAAGGGACTTAGGCCCCTAAGTCTGGGGGATAGACTTCTAAGTCTGATGTACACAAAAGTATATGCTGCATTGTACTGCAGGATGTATTTGCTAATCAGAAAACAAAGAACAGAATGCCTGCCTTGCATAGCTAACAAGCTAAAAGGCAAAATGTGACTGTGCAGGTACTTGAGGGATAAGGAAAACATCATCTGTAGGTTTGTCAGAAGACATTTGCACATGATTGACAGAAGACGGAAAATGCTATTTAAGTAGTAAATATCATCATATGGAAGGGTTGTGGTGCACCATTAGTTCCAAGGCTGCTCCAGGCATAGTAACATACAATAAGGTGGGTTTTAAATAAATGCTTCGCTTTGAAAATGATACCACAGTTTGTCCTATGCTTTGGATACATAGAAAACCCTTCATAACATTTCATGGCAGAGCTTTCCTGCACTTTTTTCTCTATGCATCAGCATATGTAGTTTCTCTTCCTATTTTTCATGTTGTTGTAAGTCTTGTTATAGTTTATTTTAATCTTCATGTTGCAAACAGTGTTCTCCAATGTTTCAATGGCATTTAAGAATTGGTTACATAAATGACTTGATATAATGTGTGTCTCAAACAGTGAATGTAGTTAATGGGAACCTCCTTATTTTTATATAATTAGTCATGTAATAAACACTTTATTTTAGTTAATATGTCAAGTGCCTATAACAAAAGTCTCTAGGAGTCCTACAATAGTATTAAAACATATACAAGTCAAAATGACAATATAATTCCCTTTCTACAGGGTTGTCTCACTCAAACAATCAAAGAAAGAGATTAAACCCCAAGATAAACACAAAATATTGTTCATGTTAAAACATGACTGAACAAAGATGATCATGAAATTAGGTATCTGATAGACAGTCATTTTCTAAACCTCAATATCAGGGCCTTTACAAATACATATATATATGAATTACCATTATGTACCAAGTGCCTGTTGCACTGTGACCGCTTTCCCTCTGACTTCAATGGAACAGAATTGGACCCTAAACCATGTACCAAATATAATAATAAATAAATGCTATTTTCTCAAAGTCATAAAAATACCCTCACTGTAAATAGGAAACTATCAAATACATTTTAATGTAATTTTGTTTTAAAAAATTTCATGTTCAAGCTAACTTTAATTCCCTGAAAAATAAGATTATAGAGGAAAAGTTGAACTATCCTTAACTACAGAAGTAGTGAGTGCCACCATAGCTATCGTATTCTGGTTGAGTACCCCTTACAGCAGGGGCAGGCAAACTTTTTGGCCTGAGGGCTGCATCGGGTTTTGATGGAGGGCCGGTTAGGGGAGGCGTTCATGGCCCGGCCCCCCACCTCCTATCTGCCCTCCCCTCCAGGACTCCTGCCCCAACCCCCCCGTTCCCTGACAGCCCCTCTGGGACCCCTGCTCCATCCACACACCCTCGCTGACTGTCCCCGGACCTCTGCCGCCCCTTCCAACCCCCCTTCCTTCCTGACTTCCCCCCAGGACCTCTGTTTCCCCCACCACCATCCCCACCCCCCTGACCACCACCCCGAACTCCACTGCCCTCTATCCAGCCCTCCCTGCTCCCTTATTGTGCTGCCTAGAGCACCAGTGGCTGGTGGCACTGGAGCCGGGCCATGCTGCCGCCACCACGCAGCACAGAGCACTGCCCCAGAAGCTCACAGCCCTGCCGCCCAGAGCATTGCGCCGGCAGCAGAGCGAGTGAGCTGAGGCTGCGGGCGAGAGGGAACAGCAGGAGAGGGGCCAGGGGCAAGCCTCCCGGGCCAGGGGCAAGCCTCCCAGGCCAGAAGTTCGGGGGCTAGGCAGGACAGTCTCACAAGCTGAATGTGGCCCATGGGCTGGTAGTTTGTCCATCCCTACCTTACAGCATGCTGCATTGTAATGAGTTCCCACTAGGCAACTAAAAATTAATCACTCATTTAAATTAAATGAACTCAAAAAAGTGAAGGTTTCCAAACTTATTCTAATTAGTGTAACATTGTCTTCTGTAAGTTTTGTTGTGGCCAAAATAATAGTTCTCCTCTATAGATGGAAATTTAAAATAAAAAACAACAAAGCATGTTTCTGAACAACCCATTGCCATGATAGTGATTAGGGAACCAGAAATAATACAATCATGTGAGTGTGTAAATAATTATGTAGTTGTTGATTTAAAAAAAACCTGTCATATCATTATGCTCCAGAGCCTAAACGTTCATTTTCTGCCCTGAAGGTTGCTAAGATAACTAAAAATGTGCATTTAATGTAACTGATGAACCAATGTCTACGTCAGGCCTTGTCTATGCTAATAAGCTAGGTCAACCCAGCTGTGTCAGTAGGGTGTGAAAAATCCCCACCCCTGAACTACATAGTTAAGCTGATCTAAGTCCCTGTGTAGATAGCACTAGGTCAATGGAAGAATTCTCCTGCTGACCTAGCTACCATCTCATTGCAGGCAGTTTCTGCACTGAAGCGCTACAATGGCGTAGCTGCAGCTGTGCCACTGTATTGTTTCAAATGTAGACAAGCCCTAAATCTTCAGGCAGCCTGAAGCAATACCTTTTGGAAGATATGAAGTGTTCCCATGGGATGTTAACTCAGATCTACTTAAGTCAATTTAAGTATCTGTCTTGCTGGATGTAGTGGCGATATTGGGGATATTGGTTAGCTAGTTACTGCTATGGGCTGCTGGGATGAGGAATTCAATTTCCTTCTCTCAAATTCAATCACATTCACATCTGTCCATAAGGAAGGAAGTATGGAGGAGATGCATCTCCTCATTAGTACCAAAAGCCTCAAGGACTTTTTGAAGTAAAGCCCAGGCTTTCACTGAGCTTTAACTCAACCAGTTTAACACAAATTACCTTGTTTTAGCTAGAGTTTTAGACAATATTAGTTAGATTGAGCTAGCTAACATACTCTATCATCACACCTTTAAATTCTAGTCAAGTCAAGGCCCTGGAACGCCTTGCAAAGTTAGGCGTTGCAACAAAGGAGACAGCGAACAGCTAAATATTAAATATGAGTATTAAATACCAGCAAGTTATTTTATTGCTCTCCCAAAGATTAGCTTTATTTCCTAGGGGTCCAGAAATGAGAACCAGGACTGTTCTTAGATATTTGTTGATGTATAATCCGTCCAGTTTCTTAAAGAACCAGCATCCCTCCACATCTTTGGTGAAAAGAAGATTATGTTTATAACACACAATTAACAAACACTTATCAGTAATGTTTATAATATCATCTGGCCAAGATAATAATATGTATGTTTTAATTCAGCTTTATAAAAGAATAATTTTTAAAACTCAATTTTAAAAGGGAGACTATTACTGCTGGGAGGTCTAAAAATTGAATTTGCTTGACGTTTGTCACATATTGAAGGATTTAGAGTATCTGTAATCACAAAAGTATGTGTATTTCCAAATCAACCTATGCCAATCCCAGAGAAATGCTACCCCCCCACCCCCAGTGTGATTTGATTTGAGATTCAGAGTAAACACAGATGTGCTCCCACCCTTCTTTCTACATCATAACACATGTGTATTGATTTTACTATGGATCTCAGTAAATTGGTGTCAGATTTTTCACTGTCTTTTTCCTCCCCTTCTCCCAGCATAAGGTTTAAAATAATTTACTTTAGCTAATGGGCATGCAACTTCTTTTAAAAATCTGTGCAGGATCTAGCAACCGCTGCACTTCATTTCATGATGTATAACAAAAATACAAGAGACTCAGAAAAGGACAAAGAGAATGATTGGATCTTTCTATCAGAAGGAGATAATACTGTACTAGGATTATTTGATTTTGAAATAGAAGTGTAAGAGGAGATATGACAGTGATACAGTATAGAAAATTTGATTCAGTCACTTCACAGGTTAGCAAGATAGCTCACCTAAGATGTGACGCTCATAAAAATGATCATGTTAGAATCAAATTAGCTGTTTAAAATGGTCAAGGTAACAAGACTCAATTAGGAATAACATGACTATTTATCTAGATACTGTAGCTCTATACATCTGAACTGCTCTTCTAAACACACTACAGTACATGTTACAAGCTTGCACTGGATAGCATTTCAGTTTTTGCTTCAGAAAAGTGATAGACATTATATAAACATGTTAATATTGGGTACAGAATTTAATAGAAAATTTAATTTTGTAGTTTAACTTGTCAATTGGGCTATTCATTTTGTGATTACATTCCATGTATATTTACAGGTGCGGAATTATCTGCAGGAGTGGCTCTCTCTTTGTTCTCTGGAGATAGAGAATTATTGGACAATTATAAGGAAAAACTAATAATAAACTGAATATAAAGGACAGAGTTTTTAAAAAACGATGACAAAATTATAAGCTAATAATATACTGGAGGCCAGTTAGTCACTCCCATTTCTGTTGTCCCATAATAAAAAGGAAACATTTTGTTAAACAGAAATTTAGAAAAGATAAAAATAAATAGTTTTTTCTGAATAATGGATAAGTAAGCAGTGGCAGAAAGGTCCACATAGTCTATCATTTTAGGAAGACCAAATATCTGTAGTTACATTGCTATGAACGTTTTTACAAAGGCTTTCTCTCCTCATGCTTCAGGGCATAAACTGTCAGCTGCATTCAGGAAGAAATTTTCTCCCCATTGCCTTAGTATTGTACAATCGATGGAAAACATTTTGTGGATCTTTTTAAATCTTCCTCTGAGGCATTATAGGCCAGAGACTGGATCCCAAACTAGCTGAATCATTGGTTTCTTTCAGTATTGCAAATCCTATGTATCTATGCCTATCTATTAATTGGGGCGGGGGGGAGGGAGACTGTTTGGTCTCTTATATGTGCATCATATTTCAGCAGTTTTCATCAAACAGAAAAAATATTATGCAGAGAATTCCCCAAGCTCCCACATGCACACCATCCTGATGCATGAACTATGTAAAAATCTTGAGTTTTGTTTAAATGTCATCACTTAAAAAATATCTGCAGTTCTGAGGGATAAATTTTTAAATGTGGGACAACTTCAAATTAGATAAATTTTGTAGATTTCCTGCCTTGATAATTATTGTCTACTTATGGCACTAACTGTGGGGCCATCAGGGTGCTAATCACATACCTCTGACACTACTGAACGGTTGGGGAAACCACTTATTCAGAGTTTCCCTTTCTTTCAGGAAGTGAAACCATGGGAAGAAGTTAACATAGTTTTGGAAGGGGAGAAATGACAGAAGAGGGATCAGGTCCTCAAACAGCTCTCTGAAAGTCCCTGCAGAGACTAGCACAGTAATTAATACACTGCTTGGTAGTCATACAGTTTACATCAAACTGCTCAGGCCAAACAGTAATATCTTCAATTTTAAAACATGTTGGTTTCTAACAATATGTGACAGCATTGATGTATATTGCCATAGCTGCTTCTAACTGTAGTGAGTTGGATAGTGTCCTCACAGCACAATAAACTAAAAATGAACAAACTGGGATGGGATGAAAACAATTAAATATCTAGACACTCAAAATGTTGAGGCCCCAAATTTAGTTCATCTTTTAAAGTTAGAGTTAGAAATGTTCCGATTCTACCAAGGTGTGTCTTCAGTTGATAGTTCTGGACTGAATAAATGAAGATAAACTGTTAGTTTAGCTCTCAACTGTAAATTAATTACCCTCAGGTAAATTAAACATCCTGATGGGGAGTCTGGGTTGAAGTTGAAAGACAAAGTGATATACTCTCCTGTCAAACTTCATTTGCTGCATCCACGATTGCCTGCCCTTCTGTCCCCTTTACCCATACTCCTGCTATCCACTCTTTAAAAAAGAGGGCAGTGGTGAATTGATTTGCACTTGGTAGTGAGCCAGGACCCAATTCTCCCCTCCTCCAGGTAAGTCTGGCCTGCATGGATCTAGGTTACACAATGTCAGGTGGTACAGTGTCCTTTATCACTGCATAACATAAGCTTTAGCCATAAGCTTAATAACTATGTATTCACAAAAGGAGTTGGCTGATTCATATTTCTGCCACATCAAATCAATTTGGGATTTACCAATTCTGGTTTTTTTTAACTCAAAATCGGACTTTGAAGTTGCCACTATTTTTATATAGTATACAACAGCTAGGAACGACAACATTTTTTAAAAGGTCCCAGTTTGGGGGCTGTCTAGCTCCATAGTCTTTATAGCTGTAAATGCTCTAATTCACAATCTGAGCATATCCTCACTTTTTTTTTTAAAATTGCCATGCTAAATATTTTATTGTGGGAGCTTTCTTACCAGAACCCATAAAACCTCTCACAAAATCCCTTGGTTTTTTCTCACCTGCACTCTTGAAACTGGTACAAATACTTCACTAATTCTGATGCAATGGAACAGCCAGTCTTTTCACAGCTATATTTTAATTTATGTCCTGCAAAAGAGGCAATCAGGATGGAAAATATATTAAAAAATCAGGACTGTCTAGCTGTCTTCAGGATATGTGGCAATTCTTCAAACTCAACCAAAAGTATTGAGGTGCATTTTATTGCTACTCAAGCCTTATATCTCATTAAAGCAGCGTATCCTGGAGATATCAGAAAACACACCTCAAAGTGGCATTTGATTGTATAAAGGAAGCAAAGTAGTTCACAACAGATGCTCGTGTGACTCGGTTCTCTTCTAAACTAGAATTTGCCTGGTCTATTTCTGTTCACTTAGCAACTTACTTGTTATCCTGGAAAATATAGGTCTCCTGAAGGTATTGCACTCACAGGTTTGCTGAGTACAGTCTCCGTGCTACGCGGAGAAGAGAAGCCTCCCAGATTAAGGCCTACTTCCCTCTTTGGGTTTGTGAGTTTATAAAGTGAGGGAGGGGAAGTTACAATATTTGGTGAATGTACAAAAAGACTCTCCCTCCCAATAACACGAGCTTTCTTTACATAATCTGTTGCCCTAGGATTAGAAAATATAACAATGGATGTGTAGTTCCTTTTATTGTCCTCTTACAAGTATCTTTTGGGTATCTGGTGGGGTTATTGATCCCTGATGTGGTGCACCTTTGGCAAGCTCTTTTGAAGCTTGTGTTACTTGTCAGTCAGAAGAATTAGTATATGATGTGGAACTCAAGGGCAGCACTGTTTTTGTGTGTTTGTTTTGTTTTGTTTTTCTGTAAATTGCTTTAAGAATGAAATGCTTCATATGTCACAATTGATTTTGGGGTGGTGGGGATGGTGGAGGATGTTTTGGGCATCTTATGGGTGTTGCAGAGTTTGTTCCTGTGCAAGAATGATGGAATCTACTACTTAGGGTACTTTTAAACTGCAAAAAATCCGCCACAATATTGAGTTTCAGAGCCCAGATCAGCTGACTCAGGCCCATGCTAAAAATAGCTTGGGCTAGAGCTCGGGCTCTGAGAGCCACTCCCCTCACTGGGTTTCAGAACCTGGACTTCAGCCTGAGCAGGAACATCTACACTGATATTTTTAGCCTCATAGCACAAGCCCATGTCAGTTGATCCAGGTTCTGAGACTCATTGCTGTTTGGTTTTTTTTGTTTGTTTGTGGGGTTTTTTGCAATGCAGACATATGCTAAATTACCCTAGGACAGGGGCAGGCAAACTTTTTGGCATGAGGGCCACATCGGGTTTCCAAAATTGTATGGAGGGCTGGTTAGCGAACGTTGTGCCTCCCCAAACAGCCAAGCGTGGCCCGGCACTGCCCCTATCCGACCCCTCCTGCTTCTCGCCCCCGACGCCCCCCCCCAAGGACACCTGCCCTGTCCAACCCCTGTTCTCTGTCCCCTGATCACCCCTGGAATCCCTGCCCCTGATTTCCCCTGACTGCTCCCCGCTGCCCCATCCAACCCCCCCTCTCATTCCTGACTGCTCCCCTGGGACCTCTGTCTCCATTCAACTCCCCTGTTCCCTGCCCTCTGACTGCCCCGACCCCTAACTACCACCCCAAACTCCCCTGCCCTGCTCCCTGTCTCCTTACCGTACTGCCTGGAGCACTGGTGGCTGGCGGCGCTACAGCCACGCCACCGCACAGCACAGAGCACTGGGTCAGGCCGGGCTCTGCCCCAGGAGGTCACAGCCCTGCTGCCTAGAGCATTGCACCGGCAGTGGAGTGAGCTGAAACTGCAGGGAAAGGGGAATCGTAGGGGAGGGGCTGGGGCAAGCCTCCTGGGGCAGGATCTATGGGGCCGGGCAGGAGGGTCCCACGGGCTGTAGTTTGCCCACCTCTGCCCTAGGATATAATGCTAAAACTCACTGCAGTTACCATTGGTTCATGCTGGCAGGGGGTACAGTTAGCTCCCAATAGGACAGGAAAGGGGTGGGAGTGTCTGTCTTGCTAGAGTGAAAGGCAGCTAGGACAGCAGGAAAGCCTTAAAAACAGGTAAGGTAGGAAAGGGCCTGTGGATCATGTTATTTTATTGTAATTGAATTACTAGTTCAGCTAAAATCATGGAAGAGGTTAAGTTTGGACACTAGCTCAAGGTCCGTGGGTCCATGTGCTGTCACAGGAATTTGGTAAGATGTATATAGCAGTTACTGCTGGAGACTAATTGGTTGCTGATTTCAGGAAGGGTATAATCAAGAGAACTAGTTGAAAAAATTATTTTTTTCTGTCAAAAATATGATTTAGTTGAAACACAAATGTTTTGGGAAAAGAATCTCGGTTTTGACCAAATATTTGTTGGGAAGGTTTCTTAGGTCCAGGAGGAAAGGGAGGGGGGAGTGCGAGGGGAGGGGGAAGAGAGAATGAGCACCATCCGAGAATATCCAAATAGTTAGGTGATTAGGGCTCTCTACCTAATTTGGAGCAGGGACTCTCACATTCCAGGTAAGTGCCCTAGTCACCTGGCTATTGGCTACTTTGAGGTGGCTCGCTCTCTTCATGAAAAAGTTCGACACAGGTCTCATTTTCATTCTGCCTTGGAACTAAAGATATGTCAAAACCTCAGATTTTCATGACATTGATTTTTTTTGTTTTGTTTTCTAGCCAGTCCTAATAATCAATACTCTTCTGTTTTCTCTTTCCTTATCTCTCCACTGCTATCTTACATAAAGCTTTTTAGTGGGCAGATGGACTATGATATTAGTGTTCTCTCTCTTCTCTTTCCTTAGTTGCAATCCATTATTTGATATCCCCTCTGAGAAATATTATGACATTGAGGGCACATCAACAATTTGTGATCTTCCTTTTCTTCCTGTACCTTGTTTCCTTAAAAGAACTGCAATATGTAAAATGATAGATTTAAACAGTTTTATTATGGAATTTAGCCTCTAAGTCCTTGATTAGACTACAACAATGAAAGTTGTCTTTTGTTCACAAAAACATAGTCAGATACAGTCAGTCCTAATTTATCAATTGAATAATTTTTAATCACTAAGATGACTCCGTTATGCTTTTATTTTTAAAATGTAACAGTTCAGGAGAAATTATTTTCTTCAAAGAACCCTAACTATTCTCTGTTTACTGGGCTCAGTCTGACTCCTGGTAATGTATGTCATAACATATACTTTACTTTTTTCATTCTACATGTCCCAAGTTTCCTGACTGCAGAGCTTCTTTACTGTGCTATTCAGCTCCTGCATTTGCCTCTGAGTTACAATTTTTGTAATAAAGAAAACTGTCAAATGTTATAAACAAGAAATAGTCCCAACCCACCAAATGAAATCTAAAAGTGAGAGATCTTTTGCAGTCATTTAAGCTGAAGGGAGGTTTGTGGCAAATGCAAATTGAATCAAGCTTTCCTGGCATTGTGGGAAGCTATCCACAGTTGCTATCCACATTTTATTGAGGCTTTTCCTCTTAGAAAATGGTGTTTTCTTAATATATTTGTAGGTTATAAGAACTTTGTTCAGCATAATGCTTGAAAGTTTTTAAATGGAAAAATACATTTGACATCTGAAATCTATTGAGAAGAAACCAAAGCTTTTATTAAAGCTTGTCAGTCTGTTTCTGTGTTTGAAAGTTTAATAATTAAAAAAAAAAGTAAATTCAAGTTTTTTCTTTTTTCAAATAAGCTGTATCAGTGAAAGGGATTTCTTGTGTCATAAAATGCTGGCTCTTTTGCCTTTAGGTTTTGAGAGATTGAGGACTAGAAATGTAATTAAAATCTTATTCTCTCTTTGGCTGCATTTTTAATTTTAAATTCAAACCCTTATGCAGTTTAATAGAGCTTTGTTTTAGGGTATTTTATACCTCCATCTAAGTGACTAAAGTAATTTAGTATATTATACATGTTGGTCAAGTATTTTGTGACAAAGCTCAAGTGTAGTTGAATGGTAGTGATTTGAAGCTCAGTCAGTGATGGGACACTAAATGAATATGTCGCCCTTTAATCAAGAGCACTTGGAGTCTGTGGTGTTCAGATGCTCTACAGAGAGCATATCCATCACTTTGTGACAATTCAATCTTTTAGTGGATGAGTAAAATTTTAGTCTCTCAGGCAGATGGAATATGAGATGTTTCAAGCCATTTCAAAACAGAAAAGTTTGAAGGAATACAGTACAGATCATTTTCTCTATAGTCTGTAACCTTTTTTCACTTTATTTATTTAGATTGCAATTTAACTATTTTTCATGCCATGGTCCAAACAAGAAAATGCTTTTTACAGCAAGCTAAATTACTTCTAAACTCCAGTCACCTTTTTCTGAGTTAATTTGCATAGAATAACACTTCATATTCAGCTGAGCCATTCAGCTGTTTGGCAGCAGGGGAAGGACAGATTTTTTTCCATTCTTTTTCAAGGCTTTTATAAATATATTCAGGCGTCATCAATGAAAAATATGTTAAGCTTTTTTCCTCCATAAATAAAGCATCCACTTCAATATTTCAGCCTCCCGGTAACTTTGGCTTGGAAAAATGGTTTGGCTTGAATATTGCCTTATTTCTCTGAAGGCAAAGGAGATTGGCCAATGTCCTCCAGATTTTCTATAAACAAACTGCTTTTCAGTTATAGGTCACTTAGAAAACTAATCTAGTTTGTCTCCTTGTTTATACCCCTTCATCTTTCCTTTCTAACTTGTGCACGGCTGTATTTGAAGAAAATAGCTTGTAATTAAGCAAGAATATTATTTTTTGTTGTGAGTTTTTGGGGCACAGTTCTATTTCCAGTGAAATTTTTGCCTTTAATGTCAATCAATGGGAGTCTGATCAGGCAGTGTGAGCCCTGATTCTCCATCTTATTACGCCGAGGTGGCAATAGTGAAACTCCATTAACTTAAATGGATTTACTCCTCATTTATACTGTCTGCATGAGCATATTGCCCATACTACTGGCTGGTTGCAGTTTATAAGAATATTGTTCAGCCATGTTGTCATAAACAGATAGTTAAGGGTTAACAAGTTCAGTGAGCCTGGCTGTCACCTGACCAGAGGACCAATCAGGGGAAAGGATACTTTCAAATCTTGAGGGAGGGAAGTTTGTTTGTTAGTGTTTGGTTGTTGTTCTCTCTGGGTTCTGAGAGTGACCAGACGTGCAACCAGGTTTCTCTCCAATCTCCCTGATACAGGTTCTTATAGATTCAAAATAGTAAGTACGAAGTGATAAGGCGAGTTAGGCGTATGTTTGTTTTCTTTATTTGCAAATGTGTATTTTGCTGAAAGGATTTTAATTTGTACTTAGGCTGGGAGGGTATTCCCAGTGTCTATAGCTAAAAGACCCTGTACCTATTCCATTTTAAATTTACAAAGATAATTTTTACTATTTTTTCTTTCTTTAATTAAAAGCTTTTCTTGTTTAAGAACCTGATTGTTTTTCTATTCTGGTGAGACCCAGGGGACGGGGTCTAGATCCACCAGGGAATTGGTGGGGAGAAAGGAGGGAAGGGGGAGAGAAGGGTTAATTTTCTCTCTGTGTTAGGATTACTTTCTCTCTCAGGGAGAGTCTGGGAGAGGGAGAGAGAAGGAGGGGGGAAGGTGAATTTTCCTCTCTGTTTTAAGATTCAAGGAGTTTGAATCACAGTGATCTTCCAGGGTAACCAGGGAGGGGAAGCCTGGGAGAGGCAACGGTGAGGGAAAGGGTTTACTTTCCTTGTGTTAAGATCCAGAGGGTCTGGGTCTTGGGGGTCCCCGGGCAGGGTTTTGGGGGGACCAGAATGTACCAGGCACTGGAATTCCTGGTTGGTGGCAGCGCTACAAGTACTAAGCTGGTAATTGAGCTTAGAGGAATTCATGCTGGTACCCCATCTTTTGGACGCTAAGGTTCAGAGTGGGGAATTATACCATGACACATGTACTTAGTACCCATTGCCAGCCTCACTGCTGTCCTCTACTTCAGAGGTGACTACATTTCTGAGGTTCTTCAGTATCCTTCAGAACAAAACTTGCTGTATAAATGCAGTATTTTCTCCTGGTATGTGAACGGTTTCAAGCCAAGATCTCTGGTTCTCGGTTCTTTTCTCTCACCCAAAATAAGCACATGGAAGCCTTTGATCCTCTTGAAAGGGGAGTACTCTTAAAAAGACAATATATGCCAGAAGTCTGAAAAAGAAAAGGTTGAGGGAATTGCATCAAGTTTCCTTTTCCAATAGGAAGGAAGGAGAAATGTTTTCCACTGAACCCAAGAACCAGTAACATTCAACCAGGTGGGGAAGACTTGTGCTGTCTGTGCATTTATTATTTGTATTACTATACTACCTAAGAGCCCTAGTAATGGACTAGGACCCCATACTACTGAATAAATCTTTATAGTTATCCCCTTTTCTGTCACAAAAATGAATATCTGGTGTTAATCTTGACACTCAGGAGGGAGTGCTATTATCCCATCCTGATGCTGTTACTGAGACTTCAGTGCATTTGTTTTGGGGAATCCACTATTCTAAATTTTCCTACCACCAATATTGCAAAGCTATCATTTTATCTAAGAATAAAGCCCATATAATTGTGACAGATTCGCCCCCACATCATCTCCAGTGATCTATAGTGCTAACTATCCTCTTCTGGAGTATTGATGCTTAACTTTTCAGTATCTGCAGACACTTCACCACTCAGAGTTAAAAGAATTAAATATTCAGAAAGTAAAAAAACCTGTAGCAAGCTTGTTATAAAGTGAGAGCTAATATATTAAAACAGCTTAATAAATGTTACAATATGATTAATATTAGTTGGTATTTGGGGAAATATCTGACATTCAAAGTCTATTCCCTGTTTTGAGAAGTCCACTGCTATTGTTGTTGCTATCACCCAGTGACATTCTTTAGTGTATTTCAATATGCATTTTTCAGTTACCTTAATTTGCTACCAGTAAAAATACAGATTTAACCCATTCCTCAGTTTTTAAATATTATGTTGCTCCTTGGCCAGTTGCTACATCATTATACTGTAATCAGGATGTCACACAATCCTGTAAAGATGTGACAAGTTGAGTATCACCAGGGGCAGCTTCAGGCACCAGCATGCCAAGCGCGTGCCTGGGTTGGCAAGCCACGGGGGGCGCTCTGCTGCTTGCCATGAGGGCAGCAGGCAGGTTACCTTCAGCAGCATGCCTGCGGAGGGTCTGCTGGGCCCGCGGCTTCAGCGGACCTCCCGCAGGCAAGCTGCTCAAGGCAGCCTGCCTGCTGTGCTTGGGGCAGCAAAATACCTAGAGCCGCCCCTGAGTATCACAGCTTTGAAGTTTAACCTATACTCCAAAGATGCTATAGATAATCATATGGCTCACAGCAAGTGGACAATATTGAGTCAAGAATTCCAATGCAGAATTTCCTGATTGAAAGAGAAGTATTGGGAGTCAGCTATCTAAAGACTACTGTAATAACCAAAGAGACAAGGTGGGTGAGGTAATATCTTTTATTGGACCAACATCTGTTGATGAGAGAGACAAGCTTTCGAGCCATAGGGTGGTTTATCTCTCTTGCCAACAGAAGTTGGTCCAATAAAAGATATTACCTCACCCACCTTGTGTCTCTAATATTCTGGGACTGACATGGCTACAGCTATACTGTATACAGTAATAACCAAAGACAGATGATCAACCCGTCATTATACAGAGGTCAGAGACGAGTCTGCTCTCTGCAGGTCCACTCGTGCTCAATGAAGTCGGTGGCAATTTTGCTATTGATTTCTAGGGCCTGATCAAGCATCAAAGCTCCTTTACTGTTCACACTGGTTGTCTACATGAGGCAAAACCATAATACTAAAAGTATTGCACAATAAGAACTATTATGAAAACAAAAATACTATATAGAAGATTTTCATTATAACTGAAGTACTCAATGTAAGATCTATGGTAAAAATTGGCTAAAAATAATATTTTTTACTTCATAAACAATTCCCATCTTTCTTTTTCTTATAGAGTTTAATATCAAGTCACAGTTTCACAAACAAAACATTGATTTGATCTGGAATTTTTATCCTCAAGTACTTCCATTTGGAATTGCAGTTTTTGAGGTACTGTTTGGAACAGCCAGCAGAAGGGGGCATAAAATCAGATAAATTACCTACAACAGTGTATACATGCAGTTTCTTTCCAATCCATATCACCAATTTCCTTGTGTCAGCAGTAGGATGCCAGCATTGTATGGGTCTGAGAGCTGTTGCTGTAAAAAAAAAACAAAAACAAAAAACACAAAAACCCTGCACCTTTATATATTTTTTTCACAAAATACTACAATAAAGTTGAAACCATAGTATAAAATACGATACACAAACTAAACGTAGTCCAAATGGATTGGGAAATGACATCATCAGCATAAATCAGTTATTCCAATATGGAATTTTCATCCCCTTTTTAGAGTTAGAGAATTATGTAGTTTCACTGAAGAAATACTTAAAATGCAGACTAGCAGTTTCACAGCACACTAATTAGACTTGGAACTCAGTCCCCCCAAAAACCCACATTGCTGATTCCACCTCAAAACAGCCAAAACAAAGAGTTCTGCTTCCATGTTCTACAAGTTTCTGCTGTCCTTTCCCAAAATTAAACCAGATGGATGAAGAAATCTTTGGGGATGAAATGTGAAATAAAATACATCAGAGGCAGGGAATCTGGAACAAAATATGTAGAAAAATGAATAAATCTATCAAAATCTAGGACTGAAACTAATGTGCAAGTAGGCAGCTTTCCCAGCCTGCTCTACCAGTACAATCCAGATGTTATCTAGAGTCCAAATTAGACTCATTCCTGGGGTTTGGCTTTATTAACAAAGAAACCAACATTAAGGTAGCAAAACTCAGCTCAGATCTGCTCCCCAGACTTGTCTGCTTCTGTGGCCCATTTGTTGGGAGTGCTCTGCCTAAGCCAGAGGCCTCTTCCTCCAGACTCTTACCTCTCGTCCAAGAGGGGTAGTTATTCATCTCCCTCACTGGGCAAGAGTCCATCCCTATTCATCAAAGCACTCAAACCATAATTAAGTAAGTCCCACCAAATAGGGATGGATTTAAGCATGTGCTTAAATGTTCTGCTGAACTGGGGCCCAAGTCAGAAAAACCTACCTAATCCTTTCCCAGAAGGATTAATATCTGCTGCTAATGTAGATTGTTTCAGGCAAACACTGTCAGCCTATTACAATATTATTTTTTATTATATTTATGACAAAGTACTTGCTATTTTTAGGTTATTATAATCCTAATGCTGGGTGAAGAGTGAAGTAAACTGGAGAGGAGGTATGAATTTAGCCACTGAGTGATATAGGGTTAGCAGCACACACTGAGCAGGATATCTCTCTTTGAGATATATACTTCCTCATTGTGCTGCTGAAAACCTGACTATTTAATAAAACAGACTGAAAGGAGCTTTATGAGAACCAAGCCCACTCTTAATTCTGGTTTTACTAACATTAGAAAGTGAGCAATTAATTTCTTTACTGCCACAAACTCTAAGTCCAAGCAGAGCTATACCACTGGGAGACTTGTTTCACTAATGTTAGAATGGGAGAGAATACCTTTACTGAGCACTAATTATCTTTTGAGGTCTTTCAGGTTCTTTGCAGTCGTTTGTTCTTGTTTATCATTATACTATTCAATTTCAAGTTGCATGGGTATTATAATAGAAAAACAGGATCATATTAGTTAAAATTAATTTGAATGTTTATTTCGCCTCTTGAAACTTAAAAAAATAGTCTGAAACAGTAAGTGCTGTTTGTGATTTAAACCACTGGCATTTGAAACAATTTTTAGAATTGTTGAAAATATTTGACTTTGTAGTTAAAATGTTGAGGATTTTAATTCAGAATTTATACTGAAAAGGGAGCTGAAAGTCTTTCTAGTTAGAGGAACTCAGGAGACAGCAGTGTAGACAATTTTTCTAAGAACGGAACCTATTCTGGAAACAGTGTTTCAATGAAACTCCTTTACATTCTTGCAAAAAGACAAGAACATTAAACTAAATACCCCTCTTCCATCTCAGTACTACTGTAAGTTAAAGTTTTAATACAAGCAGTGATGACTGTTCATTGTATGAGACAGTCATGTCTTGCAAGCATGTTTTTATCTCACAGTTACCAGGACTTTAGTTAGTCCTGGTAACTGTGAGATAAAAGTTTTGATCATCATTCTCAGTCTAGCTTGCTGTAGCATTAGTTAGTCTTATACTAAGAACCTGTAATTTCTTAAGAGTTTGATCTTGCAAAAGCTGGGTGTTGTATTTGCAACTGTGAGTGAAAATCCCATTTATGTCAACCACTAGACCCGATAGTGTTTGTAATATTGGGCCCAATTCCCTGATTCTGCAATTGAATTCAAGCAGGTGAACCCTCATGTCCATGTAGAGAGCCCCACTGAATCCAATGGGACTCTGCATAGATCTGGTTGCAGAATCAGGGCTTATGTTTGTAATAATACCCTCTTTCCTCCATCTGATGTCCTCTGAATATTTTTAATTGCTTTGACTTTAAATATTGGAACAGTGCTTATTATGTTTTGATTATAGTCTTCAAAATGACTTTGTTTCAGTTTCATTTGATTTTATTTTTAAACTGTTAAATGCTCCAAACTGAAAGTGTTTCACTTGACCTAAAACAATTTTTTTGAGATTGTTCAGATATGCCAGCAACTGAAACATCAATTATTTATGCAGCTCTAACTATAATCCACTAACAAAAACATGCAAAATTGAAAGAAAACAGTGCTAAGAGTGCTGACTCCTTTAGTTAAAGACTTTGCAGTGATACAAAAAGACAGATAAAAGATGCTGTTGCAGGATATTATTTATTAATCAAAAATCATTTTGTATCTTCAGTCCCAGCTTTCTGAAGAAAAACTCTAGAGTAATGCTTGCTCCTTAAACCTGAAATACTAGCTTCTAAAATTATGTGCTGAGAGTATAAATATTTGTAAGAATATGGCATTGTTTTTGGCCAAGGTAGGAAAGAGAGGTTTAGACCTAGCAACTCACTAGCATTACCCATTAAGGACTGAGAGGAGTGGGACTCATTCTCTTCACTGCACCATAAATAAACACAAAAGCTTGTGCTTTTCTCTTCTGTTTCTGGATTAATTCCTCTCCAATGACAGAGTCCTAGTCTATTAGTGGTTCTACTTGCACTGTCCTTAGTGGGGGCAGAACTGGGTTTAGGCCATGGACTTTAATGGATGTAGGATTGACATTGTAATGATAATATATCCAGTTGTACAGGCTCATCAACTGAGATCTTGTGTAATTTTTAAAAATAAAATGTCATAACTGTTGATTTTTTAATTTCATTTAAATATTTGACAGAATATTTAATTTCAGTGTTACTTGTTGAATGCATTTTTACTCAACATTCTCAGATTTTTCTTTCATGAATCTAGTCTATTTAACTAAATCAGTCAATCAAAGATGCAGTTTCCTAACTCTTAAAAACTTACATTGGGCCTGTGTCATATTACAGCTGTGGAAAATACAGACATTCGAACAATCAGTAATAAAGATATTACAATCCTTTGATATATGTTGTTATAGAAAAATTCTGAAGATATCATGGATTGACTGAGTAACCAACAAAAAAACAATAGTCAAAATCTTAAGAAAAGAAGTATTTGATTTGCACGGTACATTTTAAGAGGTTCAGCTGGCAACGCGTGTTTATGGGCAGTGGAAGAGCAAGTTGATGGCAGAAAAACATAAGGCAAAAAAAAAAGATCTTGGACGAATGATGTGGTATCCTGGGAGGATAAAAGAGATTATTCATCCACAAAGAGATTAGCAGATCATTGTACAGAATGGGCTACTATGTTGCCAACCTCCAGGAAATGAGATGCCACATAAGAAGCAGGGAAAGAAAAGAAAAGAAAAAATCCATCACTGACACTGAGTGATATATTTCCCCAAATAAGTGTGCCACTTGCAGAGTTAGGTCGTAAGCTAGTAATTGCTTATGCATGTGGTTGCCTAAGCATGCAAATAAGCCCTTAGTAATTACATGCATAAAGATTTGCTGGATCACAGCCTGAGATATATATATTCTCATTTTCTAGGTGTGTTTGTGTAATTCAGTAACACTAATGAGCCTTGCATACCATCTAAAAGAACATGTATCAACATGGAATGTCTTGCAATGTACGTCTTCTGTGGAAAGAGTTTTTATAATCTGAGCACAGTCAGCATATGGGCAGGATATGGAAATACATGTCAGCCTGTTCTATAAGTGCTGTTAGCTTTTTACCTAGTCCTTTTGGTCTTCAAGAAAGAAGAGTTAGGGAGTGAAATGCTGGGACCATTAAAGCTAGTAGCAAAATTCCCACTGATTTCAGTATGGTCAGAATTTCACCTAGGAATTTTTGTGTATTTATCATTTGCTATATTTCAGTCACTTGTGATACAGACTGAATAGAAACTTAACAGGGCACTGTCAAGATTTAAAAAAAACCAATCTTGTTCACTTTCTTTTAAATATATTCGGATTAACAAATAAGAAATGAGTGTGTTTGTTCTGCAGACTGTAGGTGCAGAGACCATGAATGAGAATAAATTTATGACTGTGGATCCCAATACCGGGCCAATGGAAGCCGCCATCAAACCGTTGCCATTTAAGGCTCCCAACTTCATTGTGAGTATTTTAACAATTAGAAATTCTCAAACTTTAAATGAAATAGTAACTAAGCTTCTATATTACTACATTGCTAATATTCCTACTAACAAAGTAAGATTAGGATGCACGTAAAGGGTCCATATCATACCATCAATTTTAAAGAAATTCAGCTTCAATATCCATGCCAGGATATGGCTGAAGTGTGCATTAAATTACAGAACATGAAAATGACACTAGTCCGGAGGCGACGCTTATATTCAGTCCTGACCCAAGCCAAAAAAGCACTGCTGCTAGATCAAGGTACCTGTGATGGTTTTATGGTCTGGTATCTCGCAAGCCACCAAGGCTAGAAATGAACAATTTATACCATTGAAAATCTGAAATCCAATCCATTCAAGTGCATGAGGCATTTGTTCCTAAGCCCAGTCAGGTTGCAAAATAATGGGACTGTAGTGGAGTGGTCACCCACTCCCACCCTGAAGGGCTTGAAACAGCCCTTAGCGAGGGCCATGGGAGGGGAAACATGGGCTGCTTGGGGAAGTAGCCACAGCTGGGCCATGCCCCAATCAGGCTGCAGCTGGCCCTATAAAAAGGCTGTGAACCAGGAGCTCAGGTGATTCTCTAGCCTTTGAGAGGGAGAGGCCTGGTTGCTGGGGAGTGTACCTGAGGTGGAGCAGGGCTAGGGGAAGCCCAGAGGAGCTGGGGAGCTCTGGTCTGGAAACCCCCCCAGACTGCAGGCTTAATGTAAGGCCGAACAGGTATTGGGATTGCTGGGGGGAAGTCCAAGGGCAGAGGAAAGCAGCAGGCCCAAACCCTCTTTGCCAGTGATGAGTGGTTTATACTGCAGTCTGCCCCAGGAATGGGGGCTAGTTGGTGACGCAGTAGCCTACAACTGAGGTGAGCTGGGGGTGGGGTCATCACCCAGAGAAAGGATCATCCAGGATCCAGGCGCTTCAAGGCTGGCAGAGCTAATTCCTAGAAGAGACCAGCAGGAGACAACGCAGGGGTGAGTCCCACCCTCCTACAGGGACTAAAAATAAATCATGTCATTAGTGATTGCCATTATGTTCCCCCTCAATAATTTCATTTCCAACATAATGTTAGAGGCCATTCTGTCACTTAGAGCTGGAAACAAATACTGCTCTCTAAAATCTTGGCATTCCAGCTTTCAAGTGGTAGAAACTCTAGCAATTTGTGAAGTACAGGCTGCTAAAATAACATCAGAATTAAATTGTGGATAGACGCATAGCAATATGATGATTGCTAATAATGTCATTGTGGTAGGGTTGTTTGTTTGTTTTGTTTTAATATCTGCTATCTTGCTACTTGCCAGGGCTCAGACCCTGTTGGCAGACTCTACCAAATGTTCCTTGGACCAGTAACCTTTTCAGAGTGCTAGTCCTAAGCCATTGCTCGAAAAGAAAGATTTGATTCCTTGTAATTTAATTCTATATGAATCAGATGCAACCATCCCACAGAATAAAGCCTGAATGCTCAGGCTTTGTATAGTTTGCTGAGCAGGGGGTCAACAGGGGAGGTGAAATTTGCCCCGGAGTCTCAGGCTCTGCATTTAGACCACTACTTCCTATGCTCCTCTGAAACTCTCCTCTAAGCACCAGCCTCTTTGGATTGCATGGTTTATGCAGAAGCCGCTCACATGCCCAGAGCCTCTCCATATAGTTTGAGTCCAGGATTTGGGTAGTGCAGATGCATCGTGCTGGCCCTCCATGTCTCAGGTGAATTTCACCACATCTGAATTTAAACTGCTGATATACACAGGCATGAACTCTGAGGTGTGTACATAATCTAGTGTCATTGTTGCAGAATTAGTTGTAAAATTATACTGAAAACTACCACAAAATTGTCTCACACTTGTCACAAAAATTAATCAGAGGGAAATTCTAGGAGCTTATTCTGAACCCACATTTCCATGAGCTGCGATAAACAATTCTGCTGACTTTTAAAATAATTCTATTTTAATTTAATCTAATTGCAAAGAAAATAAAGTCAAATAACTTAATTTTTAAAAGTATGCCAAAAACTGAGAAAGTGTTAGTTCGCTGCACAAGAGAGAATTTTTGGTTGCAAATTTAAAAATAAAAAGCAGGAAGGAAGAAGTTGCCTGTTAATTGTTAATCCCAAAATATCTGGATTTAAGGCCTGATGCTGCAAGGTGCACCCGCTGGCAACTGAATAGATCAAGGGTTGATAATGGGATCTAGAGCCTTTCTCCCATAAGTCATCAGCTCACATGCAGCTGAGTTCATTTGCACTTGAGAGTTGTTGCCATTTGATTGCTATCATGTAAAATGAGACTCACTCCAGGCCCTAGCAGACATAAGTTCATATCAGTTTAGTTATTGGCAGTCTCAGCAGGAAGATCCAGGATAGAGAGTACTTTTCTGGATCACTCATTCAAACTCCTAGAGGTGATCCCTCCAAAACAGATTGGAGGCACATTCATAGAACAGTACAGAGAGCCTCTGCCACTACTGTACCTTTCTTGTCAATAAAGCTATCAGTCCAATACCTTTTACAAGAAATACCCAAGTACATTAGGCCCAAATCCTGCATTTGGGTCTCTGTGGGTAGGCCTAGGAAGAAAACCCTGTCAATTTCTAAGGCACCCCATGCAGGAGTAAGGATCCATCTGTATAGATCCACAGGAAGGATCAGGGCCTTCTCAAGCATATAGTACTGAAATTGTGCTGATCTTGCTTATGTAAATCCAATTTATAGCACTTTCTAGCTATTTAAGTAAAGTATAATCAGCAAATGTCATTGTTATACCACCCATCCCCGTTGGTATTTTTAAACATTTGAAAATGCTCTCAGTCCCGCTCTCAATCCCTTGATTTGTTCAGATGCCAGAAGGTGCGGAGCACCTTGCAACATCAGGCCTTAAATCCAGATATTTAAATCTTGCTTTAGTGGATTTAAAAGCAAAATATACCATGAAAAAAATTATAGCTTCTAAGTTTTCTTCCTTTTATTAAAGGAAAACCAAATATTCTTCACAGTGTAATATTTAATAACAGTGTAGTATATTTCCAGTTTGGCTGAGTCTTGCCACTGGCTTTAGATCACGTCATAAGTGCCAGCAATAGGCCAAATAACGTGATGAGGTAGGGGAAAAATCCATGTAATGAATCTGAATTACAAATGTGTTGGGATGGAAATGACTGTGGTATCTGTCAATAGTCTCTCTTTCAATGCTATCTAGGTTACCAGGGTGTTACTCATAGAGCTAAATGTTCCATCTACTTTCCATTTTGGATATTCATTGCCAAAAAAAAAAGTTGATGCATCACTAGTTCATGAGCATCCTCCCCGAATACAGTATCTTACAGTCACCTCCACGGAAAAATCTTTTCACAGTGAATCCTATTCATCTACTTTACCATTCCCACCTCCTCCCATTCTCTAGCACTTTACACACCAATTTATAAAAATACAGCCAAAATGTGTTTGCAGAACTTGGTGAGAGTTTTGATAAGGCTGACGTGGTAATTATTAACAGAGAACACTTCTGGCTATAAGAAAATGTTCTTTTTTGAAGTAAAACTGAGAAGCAGAGTCCTTTCATCATTTAGAAGTAGTACGGTATGTTGTATATCTTCTTCCTCTTGAGGGACATAAATAAATTACAGCAATCACATTTGATAACTGAAATTACTGTTATAATAACTACAGCAAGGCTTCCTTTAGTATAGCTTTCAAAATGCAAAATAATCTTTCCAGTACAACATTCTATTACTCCTTTTCTATTCTGCTGTCTTGTTGCATTTGAAAGAAAAATAAGATTTCCACAAGGCTTCTTATAGCATTGATTACATTTTACAGGATCAATTGTATTTTTGCACAACCACTTTTCACTTATTGGAGGCACAGCTGCACCTGTAATTTTGTATACACCATGCAAAAGAGAATTTAGACATGTAATCACAATTTAGATACAACCCTATAGTAAACAGTTTTAATATGATGGGAAGTGCATAGAAGTGCAGAATCCCGTAATCTTAGACTAACCCTAACCACACTGATTTTCTATTTCCATGTAAAAAGAAGATTTTAATTTCCTTCTGTTAATCCCAAACATAGTAGTTTTGACACAGTTCAAAAAATCTTTGTTTTTCTTGCAACTGAAATTAAAGTGTACAGTGTGTTAGACTATTGATGAAATAAGTGTGCATGATAAATGGTTCATGACAAGATGAGGCATACCACAAAGGCTGTGAAATAAAAATATCTGTCATATTTTGAAATAGTCATCTTTATTTTTTCTTAAACACTATGTTTTAATTCTAGCACTCTGGCATTGGTGGAGCAGCAGCTGGCAAGAAGAACAGAACTTGGAAGAACCTAAAACAAATTCTTGCTTCTGAAAGGGCATTGCCATGGCAACTCAATGATCCTAGTTGTAAGCTGCTTAGATGCTTTGCATGTATTTATAAATAATAAAATCCACACAAATTACTTTCTTTAAAGTGAACCTAAATTTTATCTATGCATGCAGTATTCTGATGGAACAAATTTCAGTGATATATTTAAGAACAGCTTGACCTCACAATCAAATGGAGACGAACATGGAGCATGTAATTGGGAGTGGTGTTAGAAAGTTTGTGCCTGTTTGACAGGAAAATAAATCTACTAGGACCAAGTCCTCAGTTGCTTACTCAGGTCAAGATTCTGTCACCTTTATTCATGTTGAGTGGTACTCTATGAGTAGCCCCATGTCTGCCTTAATCTACTCATGGAGTAAAGAATTGCTCAACATTAATAAGAGGCAGAATTAACTCCTCCGTTTTTCTCTGGGCAGGCTATAAGAAATCAAAAAGCACCGCAGGAATTGAGTATGCTTGCATTTTTTAAATATTTTATTTGTTAGCCTGTCAGAGTATATCTACACTGCAAAGAAACATCTTTGGCAACAAGTCTTAGAGCCTGGTCAACTGACTCAGGCTTGCGCCATGGGGCTGAAAATAGCAGTGTAGATATTCCTGCTTAGATTGGAGACTGGGCTTTGAAACTCCACAAGAGGGGTGGGTCTCAAAGCTTGGGCTCCAGCCTGAAAAGGAATGTCTACACTGCTGTTTTTAGATCTGTAGCACAAGCCCAAGTTAGTTGATCCAGCCTCTGAGACTTTTTTGGTAATGTTTTGTCCAAAAATAACTTGCCATTTTTAAAAGAGTTTTTGAAACTACTATTATAGAAAAATGCAGACTACTGTGTGTTCTTGGCTATTATAACTGACAATCTGCTGATGTTGCTATTTTCAACTACATTTACTTTTACAAATAGAATGTCCACATAAAAAAAATAAAAAGAAAAATAAATAATTGTATATTTTAAAACAGCTGCCTATGGCATTAATATCTTTTGAATTATTGCTTTATCGTGCACATGATGATTAAAGGATCTGATCTGCTAAATTGGAATCCTTTATCCATAAAATCTGAATCAGATGCGTGTGGAGGGAAAGAAGCTAGCCGTGTACAAGATATTTTTATACATATCAGTACTTTGTCAAGTTACGGTTTTGTTTTTTTAAACTAATGAAACATACCGAGATGTGTCTGAATAAATGTTTGCATACAAGAGCAATGCTATTACTGTCTAAGGGACACCAAAAAAAATAGCAATTTCTATCATTTCATTTAAGTATTCAGACAGTTTTCTAGGTCATTGGCCAGGCTTAAAGTGGCACATGCTTAAAGATTTATCTGATTTAAAAGATTAGTTTGCTTTTCTGGATTACAGTATTTCAAAGCTTCAGTCTTGAGCAATGTTTGGTGGTCTTAACGTACAGCAGGCGTAGTGACTATTCTTGTAGATATTATATTTCTGACTGTAGAGGAAATAGTCATTAAGACTTACATGAATCCATGGTGTTCGTAATGCAGTAAAAATAGCTCTCTTGCATTTTTCTTCCTTGAGGGGTCAATCCTGCTCACCTTACCTCTGTCAGTAAGGCGAACAGGATGAAGGCCTTAGTGTATAAAAGCAGCAAAGAGTCCACTACATGCGTCCGACGAAGTGGGTATCCACCCACGAAAGCTCATGCTCCAATACGTCTGTTAGTCTATAAGGTGCCACAGGATTCTTTGCTGCTTTTACAGATCCAGACTAACACGGCTACCCCTCTGATACTTAGTGTATAAATAAAGCAAGTTAAATGTTTTCAGCTAATTCTGTTTCATGTTTCTTTGCCTCACTGTTGCTAGTCAATAGAAATTTCTTTTAGTAAAATAATTGTTTTTCAACAATTGTTTATCTTTTCAACTGTTATTTTTATTTTAAAAAAATACAAATGTGACCCTGAAAAGATAGACTGCAGAAGTTAATATCTTCCTTTCTCTCTTTGACATACTTTTAGACTTTAATATCGAAGCTCCTCCTTCCTTTAAACCAGCCAAAAAATACTCTGATATTTCAGGACTTCCTGTAAGTATTTTTTTTAAAACTTATCTAAATTGGCATCTCATTTCTCACAACACAAAATTAGAAAAAATAAATAATAAAATAATTGGAGATATACCTATCTCATAGAACTGGAAGGGAACTTGAAAGGTCATTGAGTCCAGCCCCATGCCTTCACTAGCAGGACCAAGTAATGATTTTGCCCCAGATTGCTAAGGCCCCCTCAAGGATTGAGCTCACAACCCTGTGTTTAGCAGACCAATGCTCAAATCACTGAGCTATCCCCCCTGTGTATTCAGGTAGGTCCCAGTTCAGCAACGTACTTAAACATGTCCCATTGATTTAGAGATGAGGCGGGCAAACTTTTTGGCCTGAGGGCCGCATTGGGTTTCATAAATTCTATGGAGGGCTGGTTAGGGGAGGGGGTTGTGGCCCAGCCCCCACCTCCTATCTGCCCCCCCGACCCCTGCCCCATCCACACACATCCGCTCTCTGTCTTCTGGCTGCCCCCAGGCCGCCACTGCCCCATCCAATCCCTCCTCTCATTCCTGATGGGCCCCCCACAGGACCACTGCCCCATCCAACCATTCCTTCTCCCTGTCCCCTGCCGCCCCATCCAACCCCCCCTTCTGACTGCCCCCCATGACCCCTGCCCCCATTCAACCCCCTGTTTCCCCCCAACCGCTATCTACATCCCTGCCTCCTGACCAGCACCCCGAACTCCCCTGCCCTCTATCCAACCCCCCATGTTTTGTGCCCCCTTACCACGCTGCCTGGAGCACCAGTAGCTGGCGGTGCTACAGCTGCGCCACCTGGGTGGAGCCGGGCCACGCTGTTACCACCACCACACAGCTCAGAGCACCGAACCAGGCTGGGGTCTGCAGCTGCGCTGCCCCAGGAGCTCACAGCCCTGCCGCCCAGAGCATTACACTGGTGGCGGAATGAGTGAGCTGAGGCTGCGGGTGATGGGGGACAACGGGGGAGAGGCTTGGGCGAGCATCCCAGGCTAGGAGCTTGGGGGCCGGGCAGGACGGTCCCGTGGGCTGTAGTTTGCCCAACTCTGATTTAAAGCCAAACCTTGAGCTAAACTGCCTCTGTCACATAGCTCCCAAAACCTAGGTAGACTCCCTGGCTAGAGAGCCAAAGCAGATTAAAGGTCTTGCCTCTTGAGATAGCCACACAAGTCCTCCTACCCTGCCTCTCCCCTGGGGTAGAGTCTGGGTCTCCTCACCCACACACACTATAGGTGGAACTGGTAGCTCACATTTCCCAATACAGGAAAGGACTCTGTTTTCAGTTGCTTATAATTTTTCCAAACTTCACTATTCAGACTAAAACTTTCTGTGTCCAGTGTCTGTCTCTAGCTCATTATTCTTAGTCTTATTTGGAAAAATGATTCAACAGTTGCAGAAAATAAGATTAGGAGTAGGGAAAAATATGTTGTTTGGCTCACTTTCAAAAAAATTCTTACACCTGTTTCATTGAGAAGCTCTAATGCCCCTGATTTGGAGTAGTAACTTGAAATTTGGCAGTGTGGTAGTCTTTGTGTCAGGGATATATCTTTTGCTGCTATTATGAAAAACACACCCACATTTGGCCAAATTATAAGACTTTAAAAAATGTCAGTTCACATATGTTCAGTAGAGACTTGTTAGAATTTGGCAGCTAAATTCTCCATCTGCCCTGAATAGTTAATGCAGTTGCATGCAGTCCTGGGGAACTGGATTTTACTTTTGCCTCTGCTACAGATTTCCTATGTGATATTAGTCAAGTCACTTAAATTATTTTTAAATTAACTGTGTGGTTCCTCAATTTCTGGGTACCCAACTTTAAGCATGTAGAGTCTGATTTGCGGAATTGCTGAGCTGAAGGCAGAAAAACTGCAACTGAAGTCAACAGACATTTTGCTTTGAATGTGGAAAGTGCCATATAATACTAAATACTCTGAAAAATCAGGTCCTGGGCATCTCAAACTGGGAACCCAAAATTGATGGACACTTTTGATCTTAATATCTGTGCCTCAGTTTTCCATCCCTAAAGCTAGGCTAGTAATACTTCGTTACCTCACAAAGATGTTGTGAACATAAATTAATTGTTTGTGAATCACTCAGACACTGTAGTGGTGAGTGCATGGGGAAATTAATAATTCTGTGTTCAGAACAGGGTTAGAGTAGTGTGCGGTAAACAAGATGGAGGGCCACACATTGAACAATGAGGAGAAAACAAAGCATTGAATAGTTGCTCAGGAAGTGAGCACCATCTATTCTGGGCACTGAATGCGGCAGGAATGCTGAGATAAAAATAGAATGTGATCATGTGTGTATGCATTATGATACAATCTTTAGTTACAAGGGAACTGGAATTAAGCTTGTATGAACAATATTAATTTGGGCATTTCCTAACTTTTGAGAGCTCTACTTTGCAACGTTAATTTTCTTTTAACATCATTTTTTTGATTTTATATAAAGGCAGTTGGTGGATGACATCAGAGGAGACAATATGTCTCGCATGGGATCCTTCATCTGAGTGATACCTGCCACTTAGATCTCAGCTGGCAACTCCTAAATCTAGAGGGTCGATTGGACCACTGATTCAAACCCACATGCCTTTCTCCCCTGTCATTTGGGACATAGCTCGCCCACCCAATAAAGCCACTCCCCTCCAGCCAGTTTGTGTTTTTCAACTAGAGTATTATCTATATTATGGTAGTACCCAGGATCTCCCAGGAATGATCAGGGTTCAGTTGTACTAAGTGCCACATAAACAAGTAATCCAGAAGTCTCTCATTCTATAGGAAAGACAGGGCACAACAAGTGGATGAAATAGACAAATCGGGGGTTGTTTGTATTATTGTTACCTCACCCCCCCAAACAGATTTTAGCAGAAAAAAGAGGATGCAACTAGTGTCTTCATCCCCCTTTATCTTTTTCCCATCCTCTCCCCTTACAATTGCTTTGCAGGTGTTAACAATAGCCTTAATTGGGGTTACTTGGGTTGCAGTAATCCAAGTAACCTTGGCCTAGCACAGAGGAGGGCTGCTGAGGGAACTTAATTGCATAAGCCTTTTCCACTTCCACCTGCCAAAGCAGCTCTATAATTCCCTTCCACACTGGCCTTGACCCTCTTCAGAATTGGTCAGTTAGCCTCTCTAATCCATGTGCTCACTACTATTTCCCACTGCTACATAAAGATGTATCAGAATTTGGCTTTTAATTAGCCAGAGGAGACCAAATTTAGCTTGGGGAAGCCTGTAGGTTTCCTACAGACTTCAGCAGGCTCTTTCCTTCTTTTTTCCCATCCCCCACTGTCAATGAGCTACGTAAATGTAACTACTCTAGCATGATGCAAATAATCTTTCTCTGATGACTGCATTCAGCGCTGCTTTTTTTCTTTTGGCTTTTTCAATTTTTCATCTTCTGAATTCATCTTGGGACAAATTACCTATTTTGCTATGGCTGGAAAGTTTCTCTTGACTGATAAAAATATCCTGCTTAACAACTGATGTATCCTTTAAATTGTTGAGTCAGAATTGGTTCATAAGAAGTACGACCTTCATTCTTAAAATCACTTCCTAATGGGAAGATACAGTACGTAAGGGAATATTTTAGTAGTCCAAAAAATGTCCCCCTGGTCTCTGTGAGAAATCTGATAGCATTTGTGTGAGAACATTTCCTGTGAGGAGTGCAGGATTCCCCAAGAAATGCTACTTGCAATAAATTCTTTGGCATTACTCATGCAAGGAAGTATCAAATGGTCTGTCTTAAATGAGGAGTGTATTAAACTTTCCCATCAGTACATCAGCAGTTATGTTAAACACCACAACTGAATTCTGTTGATTCTTGTCTCTTTCGATGGAATTATATCCCTTAATGGTCTAATAAGGCAGCCAATTTATAGTTTTAATGCAGCAAATGCTAAAAGTTCAAAAAGAATTCTATTTATGGATTACATTTGCATTTTTAGACACATAAGCTCTTCTGTTGAAACTTAGAAGGTAGGCCTTTGGTCATATTAACATATAGAACAAAGTAATCTAATCTAACAGAAAAAATTACTCAAATGCTTGAACTTCTGCCTTTCTGAAAACGGATCAGCTTTGGTGCTGTAGAAACAGACTAAGATAATTACATACTTCAAAACATGATAAAGTATCTGTGGCCTTTGACTTAGTTTACAAAATGTGGAGGGCTTTTTCCATGCAAAATTGCATTGCTCTGCTTTTTATCTGGTTTAATTATTGCAGAAATATTTGAAAAAGTTTTACTCAGATTGCTTCTAACATAATTTATCTGAAAATCACTAGATGGTAATTACACCTACTATATAGTAATATCTTGCCCTCCAGTGTGAAGTGTAAGACTGGTAGAGGATCCTCTCAGGGTCACAGTTTTTTAACAAACATTTAATGAAATGCAATAAATAAGTAGATAAGATTTAGCCGAAAAAACATATTGCTATTGTCCGTTAAAAATCAACGTTTGCTTAGATTTTCTTACACACCTTGAGCCAAACTCACAGAACTTTGATGTACCTACAAATATATACCCAGAATAACTCTGACTACATCAGGGATGATATTGGCCCTTCATTAAGTCCTACATTTGCTATTTTCTGAAAGCTAAAATATTTTCCACGTTAAGTTAATGTTTTGTGGCGTTGAAAAAAAAATGCTATATGGCAAGAGTCCTCAATATACTCTGCTACATAACTATTACCAGCCCTGGCAGTTGACTACCTTATAGCCAAGTACTGAGTTTTCACTTTAGAGTGCCCTCCACATTTTCTCACCCTGGGGAACATTTCCTTCCCACCATGGACCTGGCAGGGGGTTCAACACTACACTCTGAATCCGGGGGACCTACAGAGCCTGTGCTCTTCTGCAGTGCTTCCTGTCCCCTGTCTTCCTTGGTAGTATGCTTCTTCAGAAAGCAAGCTTCCACCATCTGAGCCTTCCACCATCCCAGATCTCTTGTCAGGGAGAGCAAGGAAGGAAGGTCTCAGATCACTGGCGGGTACAACATAAGATAATACGAACAGGGTCAACAGTTATTTCAGATGGGCCTAGGATGGAGAGAACAATACCATGGAGATTGGCTTTTCTCTTGGTTCTACCCAATGTGCTGAGCCTGATGGCTAACATATGCTCAAGCTTTCTAGGGCAACAGGGAGGGAAGGAGGATGGGGTGGAGCTGGAACCTCACCTAGGAAGCCCTAATTCAAATGTAGCAGAAGTGGAGGATACAAGCTAGATTAGGGGTGGGCAGACTTTTTGGCCTGAGGGCCGCATCTGAGTATGGAAATTGTATGGCAGGCCATGAATGCCCGGTGGGGGAGGGGGACTCTATGGGGTGTAGAATGGGGGGCTCTATAAGGGATGTTACTGAGGTGGGGGCAGAGGGGACTCATGGGGTGTGGCACGGGGGGGCTCTACAGGGGACTCTTAAGGGCCCTGCTGGCAGTGACACCAAGGGGGCCGTACCAGGCACTCCCATGGGCAGAGGCACCCTAGCTAGAATAGGTGTAGCCCCGGGTGGTTTCGAGGCTCTCAAGAGTGGGGCCATTGAAAACCGGGAGGAAATTGGTCGTGATGTGTATGGAAGGCAGGGAAAAAGGGGGTGTGTGTTTCCGATCCAGGAAACAGCATGGTGAATCTGCGCCTGTGCAGTGTGGCTCTGCATGCTGGAAGATGGCGCTCATCAAGGGAATTGTAAATTGGGGGCAGGGGAGTGCCAAACAGAGCGGAGCAAGCTCCCGACCCTGCTCCCTGGCGGGAGCTCAAGGGCTGGATAAGAACGTCTGACAGGCCGAAAGCAGCTCCCAGGCTGTAGTTTGCCCACCCCTGAGCTAGATCAATGTTCGTTGTGTCACTCAGCTACATTATGGTGCTGAAAGCAGCAATCTGGAGTAATGCAAAACACTGAGTTCAGATTTCTTAACAGTTCAGTCACAGATCCAAAAGCTTTTTCTTTACAAAAATCTTTGCCATTTTAAAGAAAACTAAAGCTACAAACAATCCAACACAAGCAGGGAAATCAAGCCAAAGCTATCAGACCACCCATAATTCAGCCTCTTTGTTGGTACTGTACTGGCAACAACCCCATTCTTTGGAGAACTACCTTGTAAAGGACTGTACCAGACACACAGTTGCTAGGGTGATGTTAGAGAGCTGTGGTAGGATTTTTTCTGCTGTATAGGTTTGTACGTGAAGCTATTTTAGTCCCATTATGTTTAATGCATTTTTGATGTAAAAGCTTTTTCAGGGAACTGTTTAATTCTCGTAAAAGTTTTGACGTGAGGGAAGAAAGAGGAAACTACTTCTTGTTACATGGTAACATCTTATAAATTTCTCGGTTGTTACACACATTATTATGGACTCAAATGTTTTGTTTTGACATTTTTACTGAGATTTCTCTCTGAATGGTATCTCTGCCATTGTTTCTTTTCCAGGCAAATTATACAGATCCACAGAGCAAGCTGAGATTCAGTAGCATTGAAGAATTTGCTTACATTCGGATGCTTCCTTCAGACGTTGTTACAGGTTACCTGGCGTTAAGAAAAGCAACGAGTATAGTTCCTTAAGACTTGCAAAATGCCTTTGAGTGACCAGCCACGGATTGGAATAACATTCAGTGTTTTAAATAAAACTCTGCTTGTGGCATTGAGATTATTTGGGGGCATTACAAATTAATATTCATATTTATGTCTGAAAGTGGCTGGATTGAAATGTGCATTCAAAAGAATATTTAGTTTTAATTTTGATACGTCTGTATATTTGTTAGCTTGCTGACATAAGAATCCTGCTGTAGTCAACAAAAGATCCTGAATGTTTAGGGTGCAGTCCTGGCCCTACTGAAATCAGTCTGAGTTTTGCCATTTACTTCAGTGAGGCCAGGATTTCACCCTTGCTATTGTTAAGTGCACTGATATTTGGCTTAGAAGAAGGATGAGTGATCTGAGCCCAGGGTTAGTGACCAAGAACTCCTGAGTTCTAAACCTGCCTTGCATATGGAGAAGTCACAAACTCTTTGCTTCAGTTTGCCCCCCCTGTAAAATACTTCTCTGAATACTGTTGTGGGGATTAGTTGGTTAATGTCCATTAAGCATATTGAAAATGAAGATGTCTATTCAAGTGCTAATATGCTAATATTTATATTGCAAACTTAATTATCCTAATATGGGGCAGGGTGCTGGGTGGGGAAACAGATACCGAAGAACTTGGGATATTTTAGTTTTCAGGTAATCAAGAGAACTGTCAGTGGAATTAAAATTATACACACAAACTATAATACAAGACTCAATCCTAATGAATAAGGAAAAGAGGAGTGAATTAAAATTGCATAAATTCTGGTATTTTCTTAACTTTTGAGTACTTGACTTTGCAACCCTAGTAATGTTCTTTTCAATGTATTTTTTGTATGAAACTTCCTATTAAAAAAAAAAAACTGAAAGAACAGACATTCCTTCATTAGCATCACAGAAACACCCCCATGGTTCATCAACAGGGTTGGAATCGTCTGATTCGCCACACTGACCTCTGTCGCAGGAAGTAGTGGAGTAACTGATAGCAATAGTGGGTTGACATCTGCTCTGTGGACCAGCATTAGAGGGGTGTTAAATGCATTGCCAACTGATTTCACAGATATTTGTTCACAGGAGAGGAATGATGAGACTCAGGAATCTTGGATTCCAGTGCAGGTTTTAGAGGGGAGTGTGATCTAGTGGGCACAGTCTGCTCTGCCTGAAGTATGATCCCCTCTGCCTTTTCCCCAACCTCTCTGTCCTATCTCTTCCCCATGCCTCGCTCCCTGTCCCAACCTCCTTGCCCCACAAGTCCTTGTCTCACCCTTTCAGGCATCCAATCCCAGTCTCTCTCCTCCTCACAAGTCCTTTTGTTCAGTTATCCCCAGTCCCCCATCTCACTCTCAGCTCCTTGTCTCGTCTACGTGCCCAGTGAGTCCCCGTTCCCTCTCTCCTGGCTCCTCAGCCAGTCATTCTTTCCCTAGCCCTGGCTTCCAGAGAGAGAGAGAGAGAGAGAGAGTGTGTGTGTGTGTCTCTCTCTCTCACACACACTCTCTCTCTCTCTCTCTCTCTCTCTAACGCATGTTCCCAGTCCTAATCTCCCTCCCCAAGCTACTTGGCTAGTCTGGGTCTCCCCTGCCTCTGGCTCTCTCTGCCCAGCTAGTCCCAGTTGTCCCCCTATACCCAGGCTTGTCAGATCTGTCTCCTTCATCTCACCGCACCACTGGTTTTTAGTCCCATAATCTTTTATTGAATTTTAATGGCCTGTTTAGGGACGAACGGAGTTATTGTGATCTTGTGGAATGAGCCTGGGCTCATGGTAGCAGAGCTCTGCCCCTGACTCACTATGTTACCTTGAGCAAATTGCTTCATTTCTGTCTGTTTCCTCATTTGTGAAACGGGACTAATGGTACTTAGGCGTCTAATCTCCCATTAATGAATGTCTGTACTGTGTTTTGCGCACACAGCCCTATGGAAGTGCTAATTATTATTATAGATTTTTCTCTACTCAGGGATGTATACACAGAGCACTGTTGACATTGGCTTACTTCCAAGCCCTAAATAGGAAGGTTAATTAATGGGAAATTTCAAATTTACAGGCTGTATCTGGGATTTAAAAGCCCATTTTTTTATGATCCAATACTTACAAAACAGAGTCAATTAAAAAATCTTTTTGACATACTTACAACAGGTGGCTCAAATCCTTGGATATTGGATAATGCACCAACTATATCCCAGAACACAAAATAATAAGACCGTATATCTCGCTTGATGCCAGTAAACATCAAGGCCACATTCACTTCGCATATGTGTTTTAAAAGGGATGTTTTCTCCTTACTTTTTGTACTGAAGAGGTGTTTAAGATAAGCTTAACTTTGATATGAAAAGAAATCTTGTAGTACTACTGTTACTGCTGTAAGATCAGTATTGCTTTGACTAAGCAGACAGCAGCTCAGAACATTGGATTTCAGCCCAATTCATTGGCTCCCACAAATACATTTAAAATTCTTTTGGTACAAATCCACATAGGAATGCTTTTAGAGTCCACCATTTTCCCCAGTTTTGTTATAGCCATGTTAGTCTCAGGATATGAGAGAGACCAGCTGGGGGAGGTAATAAAATGTATTGGACCAATTTCTGGTGGTGGAAGGGACAAGCTATTGAGCTTCCCAGAACTCTTTAAAGTCCCTAGCAGGAGCGCTGTTGGGGCAAAACTGTAGGGGATCATATAGTGTCACTGTGTAACCAGATTTGCTTAAAAGTTTCTACTGTACTATATATATATTTATTTCTTTATATATATTTAATATCACGTTTGAAAACCTGAGTCTGTGTCATGCTCAATGAGATCATAATTGTTAGAGGCATATAAGGTTCAGATCTGCATTTTAAAAAAACAAAATTTGTTGGCCCATCTCTTAGTGACTGTTGGGGTCCCTTTTTCTTCTCCGCTCTTCTTTGTTAGCTATTGCTTCCCTTTTTTCTCATCCCCGGTGGCTCACTTATACTCATTAAGCTGTGGAGTAGTCATGATAGGAAGTGAAAGAAGCAATTCACTTGGGACATTTAATATTAAACTGAACAAAATCAGTTTGCTATGTGGGATAATCAAAATATACTTGAATAGGTAGAAAGTTGAACTATAGCTCTTTTCCAACATCCGATTGTCATTCACTCAGTCTTTTTGTGTGTATAGTGTATGGACCTGCTACTGTGTCACTGGTTTCAGTGAGAGCAGGATTATTTTTGTAATTACATACTGATTGAAAGTTGAACAAACCAAGAGCTAATACATGCTATTGAGAAGTGGTTTTTTAAATATATATTTTGGGGCCGCTTAAGGAGAGGTGAAGACTGAAAAGAACATATAACCTTATAAATTTCCTTTAAATGGTAATGAGAATATAGAAAGAAAGATATTTTGAAATGGCAAACTTTTTTCGGAGGGAGCAGAGAACAGATTTTGACTATTAGTGCATCCCCATGTGCAGCATTGTCTGCTCATGATCTTGGAAGGGGTTAACTATTAAATGTAAAGACATCACTGTCTATACGTTGTCACCCATTGATACAGACCACAATTTGTTTTAGTCTCAAATGTGTTTCTATTAATAAGCTCTATTATATTCATGAATGATTTAGCCGCCAATTATAGTACCCTGTTTTCCCCTACATAATTATGCCTCGATAAGGACCTGATCCACAGACGAGCTTAGCACCTCAAGTCCCACTGAATTTAGGACGTCCAACAGTTTGCAGGACTGGGCCCTGTGTGGGGGAATTTGGTTTCAACTTTCAAAGCTTTCTTCTTTGAGGGGGGAGGGTGAGCTCCTTAATTCAACACCCCAAAGAGGACCAGGACTTCTGTACCTAAACTCAAAGATCTCAGATGGCCTAGCCCCCCCATTCTGCCAAGTGTCCACTCACTGTTGTCCTGGAAACACCTTTGGGATGTGGTTCCACCTGCTCAGTTTATTATAATCTTTGTAATAACTCGTGTCGTTTTACACCTTAGGGCCCTTCTGAAGGGTACTATGGAAAGAAGTCACCCTCAGAGCCCAACAGTTCCTCACTTTCTCCCATCGAGGAATCTGCATCCTCATGGAGCTCCCACCTAAGGGTATTCACAGAATCTAGAAGAAGCAAAGGAATATGGTGGGGAGCTGCCTTTTTCTCCAGGTTTGCAAAGGGGAATATTTGCATTTCTTTGCTGTTAAAGGAACAGTGAACAAGTAGCCAGAACCTTAAAACAACTTTCATAAATTATTCTGTGAAGATAAATGCTCAAACCTCACATGAAATCCATTCTCTTAAAGAGAAATGAATTAGTAAAGTGAAGACAGTTTATCAGTTGAGAATTTATGAACTGGTTTCAAGGCTTAGAATCTGTAACTCTTTTTTTTTTTTTGTGGCTTATATATGCGCAGACTAGCATGTAATTTTCCTTTCTGAGATATAGCGGGAAGGAGAAAAGTTCAGATTTGATTATTAGATTCTGAAAAGGTCACATGTAAAGTCCTTTTTAAAGAGACCCAGCCAAGCAATATCTGTGTTACTGCAGAACACTTCTATCACTCAGAGAAGATGATGATCCCATAAATACTAGAAGAATTCATAAAAATGCCTGCTTTTTTTTTCATTTTAGCCGGTGTGTTCTGATTACAAACCACTTTTCTTTGCCTGCTGAAAGGCGGGTGGAATGTAATATACAGTAATACATTTCGTTTAAGTCCACTTGGCATCACCATGTATTGCTTGACTTGGTTTTCTATTATCTGAGGAGCTTAACAAATCCAGTAGTTTCAGATGACTACACTATTGTAAATCACAGTCTACAGAATGCAGTAGGAGTAATCTCTTGAGATACCTAATAATAACTAATAAACTGTGTTTAAAGTACTGGTAAGTATTGCTTGTGTAATTGAATAAGGTTTATGACCTATGAGATTACAGGTTTTAAGTATAGAACACCACTTTCCCTGCTGCTTAGCCTGAAAAACAATAAGTACTACATATAAAGTATAATACCAGTGGACTAGATAATACGATTTTTATATTTTAAACTTACTGTTGCCAGCACCTCGCCTCTGGGGTCAATTTTTCTCTCAGTTACTTGACTGCAGGGACTCAGTTATTTGACTCTGTTAAACTTGACAATTTAACAGAATAGGCTCTGGTCCCAGGAATTTCAAAAGTCTTCCTCAGTGTACTATACCTGGGACTCACTAACCTTCACTTTGCACAAAATGCCACCAAGTGAAAGGAACAAAAAAAACTCTCTCACCAATGCAGGCTACCTGTATCGCACAAAGCATGCGAGACAGACCATTTTTTCCATGTAACAAGTTTTACTTGAATGTAAAACTTCTCTTTTTATTAAACAAGGGAAAACAATCCTCTAGTGCACAGATTTGCGACCACAGATAAAGTATTATCAGCATTAAAGTGAAAAATGTTGTTTCGTAGTAGAAATGTTGGGCCAAAGTAGTCTGGCATACGTGTGTCCAACTCCCCTGATTTCAGTGAACTCTCACACACTGATGCAAGCAGTGGATATGGCCAGCTCTCTCCTTTAAGTTCTTACAGTAATTGGGTAACAAACACTTGCAGCCATATTCTCTGTAACCCTGGATGATTACCTCCAAGAGATTAAATTCCTTTGGTAGTGTGCTTTTAATATTTCTTAAGCAGCAATGTACACCTGTCGATGTAAATTATATCGCTCGGGGAGGGTGTGTGAAAAAAATCACTCACTGAGCAATGTAGCTTACATCAACCTAAAGCAGTGTCTACAACATGCTACGTTGCTGGGATATGCTCACAGGGACATGGAGTACTGAAATCAATGGGAGAGCGCTCTGTTGTTGACTTATCGCCTCTTCACCAGACCCACTAAATCAATGCCAGTGCATTGATCTCAGCAGCGCCGATCTAGCATGTCAGTGTAGACAAGCCCTTACTGTTGCAGTGCCACCAGAATAGCAATGATTAGCCTAGAGAAGACTCCATTTGGCACCTGCCATTTAAATGCCATGCACCTTATCTAAGGTCCATTGAAGACTATGGAAAATCTGTCATTAACTTTATGGGGTTTTGGATCATCATGGCCCATGTCATCCAACCCTATTCAGAACAAGTCTGCATAATACTGGGTTTGAAACAACAGTGTCCACGAAACACCTTGTGTCCACTAGGGTTCCCACTATTGTTACCAGTGTTGGAGCTGAACAGGTGGTAGCAAAAGAGGGAACTTTTAAGGGAAAAAAATGCTAGTGTAAACAAGGCCATAAAACTTTGTCTTTGGAATGGTGACAATCTCTCCCTAGCTAAATCTGTTTTTAGTTTGCCGTTATCAACCCAATTTTGTCATCTTCCCTGTCAACTTTTCCAAAACTGAGTCTAGAAATGTCACACACGTTATTATTTTTAAGTTTGAGATAAACTGGACAAGTCATCATCAAAGATGAGGGCTTAAAACTCCCAAGTTTAAAATACATTTCTCCAAAATTGTGTTTTTGGTTTTGTCTCAGGAAGAACAGTGATAATGGGTGTCCTTAAAGACCCACACACCGACTGGTGAAATATCACCTTAGGATAAGGGTTAGAGAAGGAGTTTCTTGACACCTTAAAAATTATGTCTGCACGGGGAAGCCAGTTTCAGAGCACAGAAAAGGAGAAGCTATTCTAGACTCAGTCCTAAAAAACACATACGGGTTAGCTCAAGTAGTAATTATAACTGAGTCACTAAGTAATAGTCACCAAAATATAATTAGAGTCAACCTCATCCCATGTGACACTAAACTCCTAACAAATGGGGAATTTCAGTACAAAATGAGTGCTAGTCAAAAGAGACCCTAATTCAAACAAGGAAATTGAAGGATGTAGAATGGCATGCAAGCTACTTAAGCAAATCATTATAGAGCCACAGAAGGCATGCATAAGTAAACAAAAAAGGAAGCAGGAAAACTAGGAAGAAAATAGCATAGCTACATGGCAGGGTTCAAGGGTAATTTTTCTCTCACAGCTAGTCTTCAGCAAATGGCAATTCAAACCTTAGTGAAGCCAAGGGGGGGAGGAGGAGTAGCATAAACAATGGCAGTCCATCGGTAAGAAGGGCCATTGAAGGGAACCTTATAAGAAAATAATTTTAACAGAAAGCAAAATGGTTCATGATCAGTTAAATGCATATATTGAATAGTTTAACATAAGGAAACACATTTTTGTTTCCTCAGTTACCCAAATCTAAATATTCACTATTTATTTGAGAAACTTGACCAAAAAACAAAATACCTGAAGACAAAACTCTTTCGGTTTTTGCTCAGCACCTCTCATGATCTGATACACTGGCACCTTCCCCAAGTCTTACCCATCTCTTTTCCCTCAGAGCTTCTCTAGACTTGGAAATTTGCCCCAGTATAACATCAGTGTAAATACATTGAATGGTGCAATTTACCCTAATAACACAACGAGTTGGCATTAGGGGTTTGCACTGGTGAAATTACACCAATGTCATTCCGCCAGTGCAAATTGCCATCATCTGGATCAGACTTAGACATAGTAGCACAAATGGTACCTGTCACCGCACATTGATCTCAGACTCCTGCAGTAATTAGAAACAGCGGCGTGGATGAAAGACAGTGTGGCAGTTAGGCCAGGTCTATGTTTCAGACCTATATCAGTAGAACTAAGTTGCCCAGGAGTTTGACAAAGCCACACCCCTCAGCAATGTCGTTATACCGCCCTAACCACAGTGTGTAGACAGTGCTATGTTGCTGGGAGAACTCCCGCTGCTCAGGGAGGTGGATTAACTACACCAATGGGAAAAGCTAGGGTGCAGCTACAGCGTTTTCAGTGTAGACCAACCCATAGAGTGACAGGTTTAGCTTTGAAATTCTTTTTTTGGCTGAGTCAGTTAAAATGAAGCTTTAAGGCCCTTTGCACTAGATTAACAAAGGAATTTAAGCATGGTGATACTCAGTATTGCCTGACCTAATTTTTAGGCACCTAGGTTCCTTATACAATGACTGGGAAGAAATTGGTTCCTAGGAATGGGTTTCACAAATGCCAGCACACTGGGCAGCTCGCCACCGAAACTAGCCAATGGAAGATGCCGAGGCAAGGGAGGCATCCTAAACCCTGCCTCTCAGAGACTTCACTGCCTAAGTCTGGGCTGGAGAGAGGCGCCTCCATCTGCGTGGAATTCTCTGCTGCAAAGCCGCCTTTGGCCTTAGACACCTATGCCATTTTTGCAAGGAGACCCTTTAGCCCAGTGGATGGGGTACTCAGCTAGGTTGTGGGGACCACCTGTTGGGATCTGCAAATAGATTTGCCACCACACAGATGATGGCACTACTAGCGAGCATGGGATATGCTGATGTGGGGCTCTCTCAGACTCGCTGTTCCACTGTGGATAAATAATGAAAGAATCAGTGAGACAGCGTGCACACGACAATGACTCTGTAAGCCTGGGGGTTAGAGCAGTCACCTGAGAGGTGGGAGACCCAGGTGGGAGACCCAGGTGCTTTAATGACTTTAATATTTATCCACAGTGGAACAGCTTCAACAGAGAGACTGAGGGAGCTGCACTACAAACAGCCCATAGCCCAGTAGTTAGGGCACTCATTTGAGAGATGGCAGATCCTTGTTCAACTCCCTTCTCCCCCTCAGGTGGAGGGGGAACTTGAATCAGGGATCTCCCACATCCCAGGTGAACACCCTAGCCAACAGTCTAAAGTTATTAGGGAAATTCTCCTCCTCTTCCTTCCCCCAGCCATTTCATGTGAGCTCACCTATAGGTGCCTGATCTGATAAATGACCTTTGAGCTCACCTACTGGATCAGGCCCCACAGGTAAGTTAGGCAGAGGACCACCTGTTTTCCCTCCCGTTCATGCAGCACTCTGGCGCTAAGGTATGCAGATGCCTAGAATGAAGCTGTAGTGCACAGGGAACTTTTACTGCAAAAACGTAGGCGTCAAGTGAGTAAGTGCCTACAGGATTCGGCAGCAACTGAGCAGTGGTTTTTCCCAGTGGGGGTTGATTCTGGGATTCAAGTGCCCAAAATGGCATTTAGGCATCTGCATCCTTTTGTGAACCTAGCCCTTTACAATACCATATAAAAAAAGCACAACTGCAACTCTATCTATAAATGCCTTATAAATAAAAGTACAGTAGTTAGGTAAAATCTAGCAGATAAATCATGATTAAACTTGCCAAAATATAGAGTTTAACAATGCTATGAACAGATAGGAGCTATTCTATAGGCCAGGCTATTAAAGTAAAACTGCAGGTGACTTGTTGATGCTTCATTGATGTACTGATCCGGATATTTGGGTGGGGAGACAGATCTGATATTTTTACAAGTTTCATGAGGTTTTGAAAAATCCAGACATCTGCATTTTAATCTTTGGAAATTCCTGAGATCAGCAAGACTATCGTCTGCAATATGTAACCACAAGTTAGACCCACCTTTTAGAAAGTCTTATGATGGCTGAAAAAGAATTCCTTTATACATAATGATGGGGTTGTGCTTTAAAACATTTATCTTTCAATGAGAGGTTAAGTTCATGATAATTCATGGTTTTGCTATAAGTGAGTTACTGTATGTGTCCTACTCTGACTAATTTAGATAAGTACAGCTTTCACCTTCTTTCATTGTCTGGTATATTTATATTGCAGCTGTGGGTGTCATACTATTGATAAAACCAAGTGATAAAAACAGCACTGTTGCAATAAATTGATAAAAATCAAGCAATAAAAACAGCATCACTGAAATAGCTTTGCACAATATCTGTTGTCAACAAATCTCCAATCTGAGATTAAATAACTCCTACAAACTACAGGCCTGATCCCAAGTAGAGGTGAGCATGTGTAACTCCAACAGACTTCGAGATACAGACTGAGCCTGCAGTACTTACTCAAGCAAAATTTGCATTTAACTCAGTGAGGTTTGCCAGACTTTAGTCAAACAAAAAGTTGAAAAGAGAAGTCAGATTTTGTCTACCTGTGAGGAAAATTCTGAATGTTGTCCATGGCTTTGTCTCAGGATTTATGTGACTTTCTGCATGAAATACGACTCTTAAGTAACCCTCAATACCCATATATACCAATGATCAAATCCTATCTTGGAACACATCATTAAGAAAACATACATACCTCTGTGGCATTGTGCCAGATATGCTTAAGTGGGGAGTGAGCCACATGGCGCAGTAGATAGAACACTGGCTGTGGTTGATAAGACTTGAGTTCCACTGATAGCTCTCTCATTTTATTTACTCTGAGAGCTTGGGCTTGATTCTTAGGGAGTGATTCACTGGGGGTTTGGTCCTGCACCATTCAAATCAAGGGGCGTTTTCCCCCTTACACCTGCTATGTTTCAATTTGCCCCTGTAAAACAGGGGTAATGATATTTACCCAGCTTTGTAAACCATGAAGAGCCTCTGAAGAAAAGTGCTAAGTGTTATTAAATGACTCCACCCACTCTAGGTTCTGCTCCTAGAAGCTCATTTTAAAAAGCTATTACAATAGTTTGCATTTAAAAAGGAAAAAGTGACAGTTTTTAAAAAGGGGTGATTGTTCCAGTTTCTGTCTGGAGATGTTGCACTCCATACAGGGGCGGCTCTAGACATTTTGCCGCCCCCAAGCACGGAGGGTCCACTGGTCCCGTGGCTTCGGCAGTCCGCCAAAGCCGCGGGACCAGTGGACCCTCCGCAGGCAAGCCACCAAAGGTACCCTGCCTGCTGCCCTAGCAGCAACCGGCAGAACGCCCCCCGCAGCTTGCAGCCCGAGTCACGCACTTGGAGCGCTGGTGGCTGGAGCTGCCCTGACTCCATATTACATTTCATCATGCTGTGGCACACCACATCCCACCCAGTCTCACATGTGACACAATAGAAGCTGCTGTAGGACTAAATCCTGCAAACTCACTTGAGTTCTTGACTTCATTTAGGCCACTCCTGAATGCTGATAACTATTTAAGACTCACTGGGCAGCATCATTCAGGACCACTCCTAGGAGCTGATCCTGCACCTACAGATGTCAAAGGGTGTTTTGCCATTGATTCCAAAAAGGACAGGCACAAGCCTATACATTGCAACATATAGAAAATGACAGCTATTATTCACACACAGTATTGTGACTAGAGATGGATTTAGATCAATATCCCAGGTCTGAACGCACCTGAGCTTTGGAGGTATTTGAAATCCAAGTTTTGTAAATATCACCTAGCTTTATGCTGATCCTAACCAAACTTTGTTTCCAAAGGCTCTCAAACTTTTTGTAACATACAAAAATCTGATCGGACTATTTCAGCATGAGGCCATAAATGATTTAATATGGGTCTTTTTTTGTTTGTTTTGTTTTTGTGCACAGCTTTGTTTTGTTTATGCCTAGTGAGGGGAAGGCAGTATTGGGCTGTCCAGTGGAGTATTCTGGGTTAACTTTTAGTCCACCTAAGGAGAGAAGCATTTCATTTTATTACTTGTAGGCCATGATTGTTTAACAATGTTAAGTGGCTCAGGTGTGGTCTTCCTGCTTTTCATCCAGTCCTTTTATTCTGACTACCATTGCTTTCAGCTAGTGAGTGGGAATTTTATAATTATTGGCATTTGGTCAATTAGTCTTTTAATACAGGAGTGTTGATGGAAGTATTTGACATATGGGGGTGTTGATGGAAGTATTTGACTAAATTAAAACATACTTTATTCTATTGTTTATTACTACCATGTTTGCAGGACACCAGGATCTAGAGAGAAGCTCTAGTATAAAATATAGTAATTTCACTTTTACTAAAAGGACAGAGAAATACATCAAGATGTATGATCAGACTCACCACACTCTGTCTTATCTACAGTGTATTTTTTCAAGTTTATACTGGCTTCTTAGGCTCCCAGCAGAAAAGAACTGACCCACAGTTTTTCACTAGATGACCTGCTGTTTTGCACGTCTCAAGGAGCTCAGTGACACACCCATCATTAGGAAAATGACACCAAGGGTGGTGTACACCCAATAGAAAAACTTGGTTAAAGTCTGAGCTGGTAAACTAATAAACGAAAACAGATGGATCATGATATCAAGTGTCTCGGAGGGAGGACTGTAAGATTGTAGTGTTCTATAGATAATTTACTGCACTTGTTTCCAACTAATTATTTTGAACAAAGAAATCTTATTTTATTGTATATTTCTCTTTCTGCTTCTAGAATGGGCAGATTATATTATTTTTGCACCTACAAAGTCCACCAGGGAAACAATCTTAAACCAGGAATATTCAAGCCAAGCTTTGTAGGGGCAAGACAGGCTGAGGCAACACTGTTCATATATTCTGAAAGAGCTTACCCTGCAGTAAGCTAGAATTGGGAGAGGAGAGGGAGGGATAGGATTGTAAAATCCAGTCTCTCTAGCCTAGGGCCAGCACAGTCCATTATAGCTGCTCAAGCTAGAGTGGCACGATAGTACCTTCATTCTAGGTGGAACAATAGGGTCACTGGATGCATACAGGGTCACTATATACACCCTGCCCTGTCCCATCATTGCTTCCACCTGGGCTTATGTTGGTTTAAGTGCAGAGCATCTCCCCTACAGCAGAGTGATTTGTATTTTGTAGGCCCCCTCCTGCATGGCTGCTGTGCCAGCTGATCCCCAACACAGGACTTCAGTGATGCAGGCAGACTTGTGTTGGCCCCTTGCAGAAAGCTGGATTTCACCCTGTAGGAAATGTGTGCGCTGCTGAAAGCACATGGTAGGGAAAACACAATCTCATTCAGGTTTGCAATACACCCCTATTTACTATAGTCATTATAATATTTTCCTATTGAGGTGTATGTTCTACTAGCAAAACCTTAATTAATGTCAATGAAAGAAACTATAGACTCCTGAGGGGAAATAGCTAAAAAAACAGATTTCTACATTTTGCAGTAGACTCTCTTGTTAATGGTGGTTTCCTCCCAAACCAGCAGGCCAATTCAATGACAGACTCAGCAGTGGTGCACACAGCTGTACTTCCCAGAACATTCAGATGCTTGACTTTACATTCGCTAGACAGACAGATTTCCAGGGAAAAACTCACCCACTGTTCTCACACACAGGAAAGAGGAGTCTTCTGTCATTAGCTCACACAACCAGCTGAGTGCTTGAGTCAGAGCCAGACACACTATGTTCTCTCCTCAGCACCATCCTATTTCCCCTCCAAGCTCTGAGTCACTGTTACATTCTTCCTGAGTGGAAATACGTTATTTTCATTGGACATAGACAGGCACAGGTGGTTCCACCTATTGCAAGTTAGTGTAGAATCTACAACACATTGTCCTTTGACTTTTTCAACAGTTTTCTTAGTAGCAGAGAAAGAGGGAGGAACAGTAGGACCAATGGTGGTGTTAAATGCTATTAAAGCTGCTTTTCCCAGCAAATACAGTGGGTGCACTGTCTGTATGTTTTTGACCTATATTTTCATACACTGAGTCTCTTTTTCCTCTCGTGTTGATTTATGGTCCCCCCCACACACACACACGCACAAACATTTTATTCTGTTTGATCCAGGGGAGCCTTCCAACTTTTGTTCTGATATTATTTTGCTCACTTGGGTCTCCAGGCTCAATTGTTCTCTAAACTATAAGGGATCTTTCTTTTTATAGACTTTCTGTATAAGTTTTAGCACAATTAACTATATTAAACGGGAACCTGAGATCTAGAAGTTTCCCTTTCCTTAGATTTTGCATAAGATCAGCTATGTAGCCTAACTCTATAATGGGCCTGAGCTAGAACCCTGAATCTAAATACCCTCCAACTTGGAGGGTAGTTGAAGTCCAAAACCAACTCTGATCTAAATTTGAAAAACTGCCTCTTTTCAGTGAGCTAAATCAAAAGCCTGGATCTGAACATCCCCCTGAACTTTTGCAAATCAGATGCAGATCTTATCTGTTCGAAAGGTCAGAACCAGAACCTTGATCCCAAACCGAGTTTATGGCTTGTGCCATCTCTAATTTCATGTAAAGAGTTGTATTCAAATAGAATACAGAATCAAACTCTGCTACGCCCTAGTCATGGTTCAGCAGTGTAAAAGGACACAAACGTCTGCATTTGCCATTCACTTCTTTTTAGTGGAGAGTGCTTCACGTGCTCTTACCATGTCTGCTCTGCTTCCAGGCTGTCACTCAGCCTGCCCAGAACAGCCCAAGATACACTCCTAAAAACATATGTGAGGCAGAAGCAAAGGCAAAAACGTGACTGTGATGACAGAAAAGCTACTCTGTGGATGTAAACTGAGCAATGTATCTTGCACCCACTTAAACTGAATACACCCTTGAAGCCATTTAAAGCTGAGCTTTCTGTTATTCACATTTTGTAGTTACAACATCACAGTTCAATCTGTTGTCTGCAAAGGGCATAACTGACGTGATGGACGTCACAAATACTCCAGTGCTGGAGGGAGTAAACTGCATAGAAGCTCTTGATCACATACAATTATTTCCCCTTATTTATTATACTTCTTTATATGGATTCTCAGGTTACACTGATTACAGATATACAATTATTTATATCTGTTACATTAGCATTAAGAATCATCAATCAGAATCAGGTCCTTTTGCTGTAGGAACTGTCTGAACATTTAGTAAAAGATAGTCCTTCCCCCAAGAGCTCACACCCTACTTACAGAAATTCAGAATTCTCACTTCTGCTTGTCTGGCCTCAGGTATAACATTCACAAAGTACCCATATGGGGGGAAGAATGTAGAATGACTTTCAATTTTTGCTTAAGGCTCGCGGGTCTGCTACTCCCCCTTAATAGCGTTAGATACCATCATGAGAATAAGTCTCCAAGAGAAGAAAGCACAGTCAGGTCCTAATGCTTTTGGCAGGAAAGTTCTTAGTAATAAACTGTGATGGTCTCCTCCCTTCTGTTCCTCTCAAGAACTTGAATGCTATTTTGTTAAGGATAAAAATGATTCATGGTTTGGCGTGAATGTTATGTTCACTTTCCCCTCCCCTCTGTTTCTCTTGCAGAGTCACCAGTCTAGCGCTGGGCTTGGCTCCCACAATATACAAAAGCCAAAGCCTGCTCAGACTGTAGCTGTGACGCGATGAGAACTTTCATTCTGAACATCTCCTCAGCTGCCGTACTGGCTCCAGCACTTGGGGGCTGTTTGAATTTCCCACTAGCTTGGTTACATGAATGTCAATTATATCTGAGACTCACACTTCAATTCAAGCCCAGTAGCCACCCTTAATCTTGCAATGCAGAGTGAGCTTTAAATGACTTATCTGAATTTCTGACAAACATTGCAATTCTAGTCTGAAGTCAAAGCAACTATTTACTAATAAGTAGATAGAACTAATCAAGCTATTCATGTTTTCTGGTCACAAATGTGATTTTTACAGTCTATTTGTAATTATTCAGCAAATAGTTTTTATGAAAATAGTTAAATCTATGAGTTACTTGTGAACTGTTCTATTACCTTAAATATTTGGCATTCAGAACTCAAAATTCATGCTATGTTATTGGTCATCTGAGTCACATGGTATGGTTTCTGTTTCCTGATTGTTTTCGTTTTTATAAAGCGTAGGAGTGCCTGAAGAAATCATGAAGGCATTGACTGGAGCTCTCAGGAAGATGGTGGGAAAACACTAGGGTAAGAGAGAGGCAGACCCATGACATTTTTGACCCTCCTTGTCTCTTGCACAAGAAGGTGTATGCATAGAACCCAGCTTGTAAAGCAGTTGGGTTCCTTCCTGAAGGAGAGAGAAGGATGTTAACCAGATATCTTGACTGTATAGAAGACATTACATTACATTTTCTCTCACCACATTCACACCAAGTTATTTTGAGTGCATGTGTTTCTTTAGTCCTCATTGTAAGATTTGGGCCAGATTCTAGTTTGTCTCACTTAATTGCCTTAGCATCAGGGTTCTGACCAGAAGGCTCAGGAAGAAACTGTCCATTCCCACGACTAATATATAGCATCATACATTATATTCAAATACCTGCCAGTTGAATGGCTCAATTCACTCGATTTTCTATCATATTATTGCCAGCCATTTTTTACAGTCATTCGTCATGTACACAAGGGCAGTGGTCACCTCCCTTTGTTCATGTCATTTGATTGTCACAGTGCCAGACTGGCTCAACAAGAGTTTGGAGAACTTCCTGCTTAGATGTCTCTTCTAGCAATATTTCACATACCTACCAACTGCATTTACTTATCTCCCATTTTTTGTCATCATGAACAGTCATCGTTGGACAGAAACAACAAAGGGCTTTTGACTTTGTGCCAACTAGTAAATATCAAAACTGGCCATAGGACCAAACAGGTAGCCCTTAACTATGTGTAAAGGTTATTCTCTGGGACATTGATCCCCTGCCTCGGTAGCTGGCCACCAAAGAAAATTTGTTCTGTGTTCTGGTGATGGAATAAGTGCCAAGTGTCTTCAGATGAAGGACCTCTCTCTGCTGCTCAGATATCACACCTCCTATTCTCTTGTCTTCTGCTCTCCTGCTCTCTGGTGCTGAGGTATTTTAAAAATATTCTCCTAGGATGTGTTTACATTAGTAAAATTAGAGCCTGTATTTCACTGATGGTGAAGCTGCACTGAAGCTAAGCCACATACAGGATCACACACTTTTACCAGGTCATGAAAACTCAGAGCAGACTGCTCATGGTGTGCAGATTGCTGCTTGGGAAATACTGCATTATATTTTACACTGTAATCATTGACAAATAATTTATAACGATAGAGAAACAATGTTGGAATTTTCAGTGCTGAGTGAGAGATTTAAATACACAACTTTCATTAACGTAAGTGGTGTTTCTAAATCCTCTAGTCAACTTTAAAAATCTCCACTCATATTATCAGGGATAAGAACTTAAATCCACATTTCTTGACAAGTGCTTGGATTCTTAACTGTAATTCTGCACTAATGCTTGGTATTTGCATAGAACTGAAGTGTAAAGAGCATTTTAAAAAAATATAGCAAACTTTAAACCATACTAGTTGCTAAGGAGAACTTGCATGTACCTGCCATTATATATCTGATATTTTAACAGCTCTAGATGTAATCATTGACATTACAGGTAATAGGTGCCAGTGGTAGCCGTGTTAGTCTATATCAGCAAAAAAACCAAAGAGTCCTTGTGGCACCTTAGAGACTAACAAATTTAGAAAGCTTATGCCCAGATAAATTTGTTAGTCTCTAAGGTGCCTCAGGGACCCCTAGTTTTTTTTTTTTTTTTTTGCTGATTACAGGTAGTAATTTCCCAGCCTGAAGTCAGCACTGACACACTTCTACATTTAATTAAAAAATTAACCTAAGTGGAATTTTAAAAAAAATTTCAGTGTTTTTATTGGTGGTTTTTTCATCTTTATAAAGTCAATGAAAACATTTTTATATTTTCGATAGAAATTTTTCTCAGAAGTATTCCACATTACAGTGCATCAATAATAAAAATATGATGTAACCAATCAGAATGAGACAAAAACAGATGCAAAAATATGCAGTGCGGTGTGTCAAGTACTGCAAAACGTAACCTCACCAAACCATTGCTCAGGTAACCAGCAATCTGAGAGCCTTTGATATTTTGAAAAGAGATTGTTTAACTGAAGTGCCAGGGAAGATAATGGAGCAGATAATTAAAGAAATCATCTGCAAACACTTGGAAGGTGGTAAGGTGATAGGGAATAGCCAGCATAGATTTGTAAAGAACAAATCGTGTCAAACTAATCTGATAGCATTCTTTGATAGGATAAGAGCCTTGTGGATAAGGGAGAAGCGGTGGATGTGATATACCTAGACTTTAGTAAGGCATTTGATACGGTCTCGCATGATATTCTTATAGATAAACTAGGAAAGTACAATTTAGATGGGGCTACTATAAGGTGGGTGCATAACTGGCTGGATAACCGTACTCAGAGAGTAGTTATTAATGGCTCCCAATCCTGCTGGAAAGGTATAACAAGTGGGGTTCCGCAGAAGTCTGTTTTGGGACCGGCTCTGTTCAATATCTTCATCAACGATTTAGATGTTGGCATTATTAAGCTTGCGGACGATACCAAACTGGGAGGGATTGCAACTGCTTTGGAGGACAGGGTCAAAATTCAAAATGATCTGGACAAATTGGAGAAACGGTCTGAGGTAAACAGGATGAAGTTCAATAAAGATAAATGCAAAGTGCTCCACTTAGGAAGGAACAATCAGTTTCACGCATACAGAATGGGAAGAGACTATCTAGGAAGGAGTATGGCAGAAAGAGATCTAGGGGTCATAGTAGACCACAAGCTTCATATGAGTCAACAGTGTGATACTGTTGCAAAAAAAGCAAACGTGATTCTGGGATGCATTAACAGGTGTGTTGTAAACAAGACACGAGAAGTCATTCTTTCGCTTTACTCTGCGCTGGTTAGGCCTCAACTGGAGTATTGTGTCCAGTTCTGGGCACCGCATTTCAAGAAAGATGTGGAGAAATTGGAGAGGGTCCAGAGAAGAGCAACAAGAATGATTAAAGGTCTTGAGAACATGACCTATGAAGGAAGGCTGAAGGAATTGGGTTTGTTTAGTTTGGAAAAGAGAAGACTGAGAGGGGACATGATAGCAGTTTTCAGGTATCTAAAAGAGTGTCATCAGGAGGAGGGATAAAACTTGTTCACCTTAGCCTCCAATGATAGAACAAGAAGCAATGGGCTTAAACTGCGGCAAGGGAGATTTAGGTTGGACATTAGGAAAAAGTTCCTAACTGTCAGGGTAGTTAAACACTGGAATAGATTGCCTAGGGAAGTTGTGGAATCTCCATCTCTGGAGATATTTAAGAGTAGGTTAGATAAATGTCTATTAGGGATGGTCTAGACAGTATTTGGTCCTGCCATGAGGGCAGAGGACTGGACTCGATGACCTCTCGAGGTCCCTTCCAGTCCTAGAGTCTATGAGTCTAAGTTTAACCCTGGTTGCCTATGCTACTGATTTAGGTAGTCATCTGAAGGGACAGAAGGGCAGGTAAAGAGTATAGCCATTCTAACACTGTATCAGGAAAACTCTTGTACTGCAAAGGAAGAACTGTTAAGAGAATGCCTTTTCTGGGTATCAGGCCATAGATTATATAAGGAAACTCTTTAAAAACTAACTTCTGAAGGAAGGAGACTATTAATGGAGTGCATTATCTGTACAACAAATTCAATAGCAATTCAAAGTGTAAAATGAATAAAACTATTAGCAAAATACATTTACTGGCCCCAAACCAGAAAATATGTAATCATATGCTGGAACCAACTTAAATAAATAACTGTAAAAGAATAAAACCACTTATGAGGAGACGTGTGTGTGTGTGTGTGTAATGAGGCTATGTATTTTACAATTTCTCTTTGTAGCGGTATTTTAAATAGGTTAAATATGCCTGTTAAGATGACATTTTACACCCTATTTATAGGATCTCATTATAATGTCTGCCTTGTCTCATTTCAATTAAATTTTGACTTTGAAATGGGATGGAAGGATGGAAGAGGACAGACACTCCAGTGGGCGATAATGACGATCTATTAAAAGTTTATGTTGCATTCTGAATGGCAGGGAGGATCAGGAGGAAAATACGGGCACAGAAATATTTTCTTGAGAAACTGAACAGATATGCAATAAGATTGAAACAACTCCTGGCGCTTCTTAACTTCTTTGTGCACATGCTTTCTGTACGGAACGATTCCTAACCTTGATTTACCTTGAACCTTCTTTGGATTGGGCTTCTCTGACCCAATAAAGGGGATGCCTCCCTCTCAGTCATGTTGACAGACCTAGCTGTCTCCTCAGACTTGCACTTGCCTCTGCTATTCATTCCATTTTCTTTTTAATTTCCCATGTCAGGATTCCTGCCTTCAACTCACTTATACTCTCCATTCATACTCATATACTGCTGGGCTGCCCAGGGACACCACAATGAACTGCTCCTCGCATGGTCCAGTTGGGAACTGGGCCTCCCAATTTAACTTTCCATTGAGCAAACAAACCACTCCAATTAACATTATGCTTCTAGGACTTGACAATTACTCTAAAACACATCTGACACCATCAATGCCAATACCACAGCCCTGCATTGACAATCAGATCAAGAGCCAACTCAGAGAACTGCTGCCCAGAGCTGTAAAAATGTGGAACTAACCCTGAAGCTAGAGTGGCAAGGTGCAGATTAATGTTACTGTCAACACCAAGCATTCAAAAATCATGAGTTGGAGTATAAATCACAATTGGATTAAAAAAATCATGAGAGATTTGAAGAAATAATGAATTAACTCTCAGTTTCCTGCCCCCTTATGTTTATCTTTCCTCCATGTTTTCTATTACTATCATGTACCTCTCATATTCTCCTCAGCACCCTCTACAGTCTCCCACCTTTCTACCCTGTATTACTCCTACAGCCCTTGAAATCTTGCTTCCTGCACCCCAAGTTTTCTTGTCACTCTCAGTCTGCCCCATTCTACACACAATTTTTGCCTTCTGCCTCCCCGTATTCCTCTGCATTGTAGTAGCTTTCCTTTCTTCTTCGAGTGATTGCTCATATCCATTCCAGTTAGGTGTACGCGCCGCGCGTGCACATTCGTCGGAAAACTTTTACCCTAGCAACTCAGTGGGCCGGCAGGTCGCCCCCTAGAGTGGCGCCACCATGGCGCTCCATATATACTCCTGCCGGCCCACCCGCTCCTCAGTTCCTTCTTACCGCCCGTGTCGGTCGTTGGAACAGTGGAGCGCGGCTTAGCTGACCTCCACTTCCCTAGCTACTCGTTTTCTCGTATATAATTACGCAGTTATAACCCTTTTATATATATATTTGTATGGTTATACATGTTTTCTTTGCTAACATGGTTAGTTTAGTTAGCGGGGTTCAGGAAGTAGCCCCTTCCATGAGCCCAGTGCCGGAGCCATGCATGGCTCACCGGGTTTTCAAAGGGGCCCGGCCTGCCAGAAGCCGCGGCCGAAGAGAGATCTACATGACTCCTGTTTGAAGTGCCTCAGGGAATCACACTTGACAGATAAGTGCCCCATTTGCAAGGCTTTTAAGCCGAGAACAAAAAGGTGCGGGACTTTCACTTACCCCTCCACCTTGGGCGCCGAGCGATGTTCAAGCGGCGGGCAGAAGCGCCTCCTCGGCACCAGACCCCGCCGGTACTACCAAGGCCTTTCGGCACCGACCGTCGCCGGCACCGATGTCAACTCGGCACCGCTCCCTTCTTCCGAGGTCGAGAGAGCCTACGATTCCTGCTGGTGCCTGGCGGCTCCCCGGCACGCGCCGTGGTTGAGCCCCCTGCTCCCGCTGCTTCCGTGCCACCTGCATCGCAGCCAGAGAGCTCGCCTAAGTTGCGTTACCCGGCACCGACACCTGCAGAGGCACCGATGACTTCGGCACCGTCGATTCCAGTCCCCCAGGGCCACTGAATCCGGTGCCTGGCAGCTCCCCGGCTCGCGCCGTGGTAGAGCTTACTGCTCCTGCTGCTTCTGGGCCAACTGCACCGCAGCTAGAGAGCTCGTCTAAGATGGTTCGCCCGGCACCGACGACGTCGGCACCGTCGATCCCGGTCCCACGAGGGCCGTAGAATCCGGTGCCTGACGGCTCCCCGGCACGCGCCGTGGTTGAGCTACTGCTCCTGCTGCTTCCGTGCCAGCGGCACCGCAGCCAGAGAGCTCGTCTAAGTCGGATCGGCCGGCGCCGACACCTGCTACGGCACCGATGACGTCGACACCGTCGATCCCGGTCCCACAAGGGCCGTAGAATCCGGTGCCTGACGGCTCCCCGGCACGCGCCGTGGTTGAGCTACTGCTCCGGCTGCTTCCGTGCCAACGGCACCGCAGCCAGAGGGCTGGTCTAAGTCGGATCGCCCGGCACCGACACCTGCTGCGGCACCGATGACGTCGGCACCGTCGATCCCGGTCCCGCAAGGGCCGTAGAATCCGGTGCCTGACGGCTCCCCGGCACGCGCCGTGGTTGAGCTACTGCTCCGGCTGCTTCCGTGTCAACGGCACCGCAGCCAGAGGGCTAGTCTAAGTCGGATTGCCCGGCACCGACGCCTCGGAGGCACCGACAACATCGGCACCGTCGATTCCAGTCCCACAAGGGCTATCGAATCCGGTGCCCGACGGCTCCCCGGCACGCGCCGTGGTTGAGCGTATTACTCCCGCTGCTTCTGTGCTGATGGCACCGCAGCCAGACAGCTTATCTAACTCGGATCGCCCGGCACCGACACCTCCCGAAGCTCTGATGACCTCGGTACCGTGGATCCCGGTCCCACGAGGGCCGTCGAATCCGGTGCCTGACAGCTCCCCAGGATGCACTGTGGTTGAGCCTGCTGTTCCCTTCACGCCGGAGATGTTACCAACGGCGAGGGCTCTCAGTGCCATGACAGAGTCAGTGCTGCCTGACCCCGGCACCGCCGGTGCGGGTAGTACAGTCTCTTCAGGGGACTGTCCCCTGTCAGCACAGCAGAGCGGCACCGTTCATGATCACGGTCCCGCAGACACTCCAAGTCCTGTCGGCACGCCGGACACCACTGGCAGTCCCGGTGCTGTTTCCTCGGTACTGGTCACACTCGCTGCACCGGTCGGTATCCCGTTCGCCGACCCGCTATCGGCACCGTTCCGACTCCTGGCTCCGGGGCAGGTACCTTGACTCCTGTAGCCCTTCTCCGAGCCTCGAGATCTCGGTCGTCCTCCCGACACCGTTCTGGTTGCGGGTCTGGATCTCGTTCCAGGTACCGATACGCCTCCCGATGCCGGTCCCCGGTGCCGAGTTGGGCAAGGTCCGAGTGAGTCAGAGACTCTGCCTGTGCCTTCTTTTAGTACCTCCATGGCCGTCCGGACACGCATCCGTGTCATCCCATATGCGCAGATTTTTTGCTCAGGACCACGATCCTGATATGATGGCCAGCGGGCGCCAGCCCCGAAGCAGAAAGAGGCTTGGCGAATGAACAGGCTTGGCCGCCAGGTGTACTCTGCAGGGGCCCTGCAGCTCGGGGTAGCAAAGCAACAAGCCTTGCTTAGCTGCGATAATTATAGCACCTGAGTGAAGGAGTTTCTCCCTCAAAACTTCCACCTGGAGTTCGCTGCCGTCCTGGAGGACGGGGGAAAAAAAAAAAAAAAAAAAAAAGTTCCCAGAGCGTCCCTCCAGGCCTCGTTGGACGCAGCAGACTCTGCGGCCAGCACTCTGGCCTTGAGTGTCGCCGTGAGGTGCATTTCATGGCTTCAGATTTTAAACCTCCGGCCGGAGCTGCGGTGTGCCATTCGGGATTTACCCTTTGTTGGTAAAGGCATCTTCGCGGCAGAGACAGCCCCAGACTGCGAAGTCTGATGGGCAATAGGGTCCTAATGCGTCTCAGCATGTATACGCCAGCGACCAAACGCAGGCCTTTCTGGCCCCAGCCGCCATACTCTGTGCGTAGCCAGAGGCAGAACTCTGGCAAACGGCAAGGCCAAGGTGGTCGCAGACGAACGTCAGGACCCCTAAAGAGCCAAAGTCAAGGTCCCTCGCAATTACCACTGGGACCAAAGACGGACCTTCCAAGGTTCACCTGAGGGCGGTGTACCAGTCGCAGGACGGGATCCCGACCCCGCTTTCTCCTGGCATGGCCCCAGTTACTTTCAGATCGCTGGGTCCTGCGCACGATGGAGCATAGGTACCACCTTTAATTTGCTCCAGCCCTGCCCCCCTTCAGCGGACGAAAGGGGTAAGGGGTTTTACCCCCGTTATGCCCTAGTCCCCCACTCGAACACAGGTCTCAGACCTTCCTGGTCCTGCACGGACTCAACTGGGTTAGGATAAGGTTGGAGTTCTGCATGGTATCCCTGGGAACCATTATTCCATCCTTGCCTCCTGGGGGCTACTGTGCCGCCCTGGATATGAAGGACGCGTACTTTCGCAATGCCATCTTCCCTCCGCACGAGGGATGCCTCCGCTTTATAGCCGACAGTCAATACGCCCGGTTTACGGCCATAGTCGCCGCCTACCGTTGCTGATGTCGGATATGCGTTTTTCCGTATCTGGACGATTCGCTTATCCGAGGAGACTCTGAGACACAAACCACTCAGCGCGTGGGCATCGCCACGGTCTTATTCACAGGTCAAGGCCTGCTGTTTATTATAGAGCAATCCACTCTGGTTCCCACGCAGAGGTTGGGCTCCCTAGGGGCTATCCTGGTCTCCTACCTAGCCGGAGCCTGCTTATCGCAACTGCGATTTTAGGCGATGGCAACAATCATCTGAGGTCTGAAGGCTTTCCCAACGACCTCAGCTCGTTCTTGTCTCAGTCTCCTGGGTCCATGGTTGCCCGCAAGTTTGTAACCAAACACGCCAAGCTCCGCCTCTGTCCTCTCCAAGTCCGGCTCACTGCCCCTGACGGCGGACGCCTCATCTCTCTGCTCGAGTGCTCATGGTCACCTCTGAGCTTAAGGCCTTTGGTCTTCTAGGGAGCTGGCATTCCTCATCAATGCCCCAAAAATGAGAGTAGTCCGCCTGGCATGTCAGGGGTTCCAGCGGCAGCTGCGAGGCCGTTGTATCTCGGTGTTTACAGCCAACACAACGGCCAGGTGCTTCATAAGTATTCAGGGGGGACATAGTCCTCCCCCCTTTTTTGTCAGGAGGCCATCCATTTCCGGATCTTTTGCATGGCCCACTCGATGGAGCTGGCGACGTCCTTTCTCCCAGGCGTTTGGAACGTCTTAACTCTTTGCCTCAGCAGGTCTTTCCTGCCTTATGAGTGATCACTCTGCCCCATGTGAGGCGTCCCGCTTTCCGGAAGTGGAGATGTTTCCTCACACAGACCTGTTCGCTCACCGCGAGAGCAGGAAATGCCAGGTGTTCTGCTCCTTCCAAGGTCTCTCCTCGGAATCGATCTTGGACGCATTCCTGATGCCGTGGAAAGGCCAACTGCATTATGCCTTCCCACTGTTCCCACTGGTTCATTAGGTCCTGCTCAAACTCCGCAGGGGCAGAGCGTGCATCATCATGATCACTCCTGAATGGTCCAGGCAGCACTGACATACCACGTTGCTCGGCCTGTCAGCCTAGACCTCATGACTCAGGGCAACGACAGGCTTCGTCACTCGGACCTGCAGCCTCTTCACCCCACGGTGACTGCTGCGTACCTGAGTCGGGGTGACAGGCAGCCTTCCACCTGGTCAACGTACCGGGCCAGGTGGAATCGTTTCTTTTACAGCTGCAATTCGCTCGATCTTGCTCCTGCTGAGGTCTCGATCCCCTCTATTTGGCCTGCCTCTGGCCTTCAGCGGCAGGACCTGGCGGTATCAGCGCTGAGGATACACTCAGCAGCCATCTCTACCTTCCAGCAGGCTAAGATGGACATTCAGTGTTCTCACGCTCTATGGGTTCGAGGTCCCTCAAGGGCTTGGAGCGCTTGCACCCCCGGGTGCGCTGCCCAGCCCCGACCTGGGACCTCAACCTAGTCTTGGCCAGACGGTCTCTGAGATCAGAGCTCTTACGGGGGTTCCGCCGTACACTAGGTTTCACAAAGACAAGGTGCAGTTATGACCGCACCCGGCTTTCCTCCCTAAGGTGGTTTTGGCCTTTCATGTTACCCACAGCTCAACGCAATGGGCACAACCGTTGCACTCCTTGGACATCTGTGGAGTGCTCGCATTATATATGGTGCTGACAGAACCATTTCCTAAGGTGCCCCAGCTCTGTCCCAGTAGCGGGCCAAAGGGAGGGCTTGCTTGTTCTCCTCTCAGAGGATCTCATCTGGGGTGATGGCGGACATCCCCACTTGTTATGATTTGGCTCATATTTCCCCAAGCCATATCAACGTGCATTCTACCAGGGCTCAGGCTTCATCTGCCGCCTTGCTGGCTCGTGTTTCTACCCACGAGATCTGTCGCGAAGCTCCATTGGTCCTCGGTCCATACCCTTGCTTCGCAATATGCCCAGGTTCAACAGTCAAGAGAGGCTGTAGCCTCTGGCTCAGCAGTTTTATTCTGCCACATTTCACTCCGACCCCACCGCCTTTGTAAGGCTTGGGATTCACCTAACTGGAATGGATATGAGCAATCACTCGAAGAAGAAAAGACGGTTACTCACCTTTGTAACTGTTGTTCTTCGAGATGTGTTGCTCATATCCATTCCACACCCGCCCTCCTTCCCCACTGTTGGAGTAGCCGGCAAGAAGGAACTGAGGAGCGGGTGGGCCGGCAGGAGTATATATGGAGCGCCATGGTGGCGCCACTCTAGGGGGCGACCTGCCGGCCCACTGAGTTGCTAGGGTAAAAGTTTTCCGACGAATGTGCACGCGCGGCGCGTACACCTAACTGGAATGGATATGAGCAACACATCTCGAAGAACAACAGTTACAAAGGTGAGTAACCGTCTTTTCTGCTTCCCACATGCTCCTGTCTCTAGAACTAGTCAACATTTTTTTGTCAATAAAAATGTTTAATGAAAATAGGCTTTAAAAAGGTTTGAGTGAATTTCTGTCTCTTTTGGAATTCTCCAGTCACAATCAAAAACTGAAATCATCAAAAAAAATTTTAATTCCTTTTGAAAATTTTCTCAGAAAATACCATTTTCTGACCAGCTCTAGCTAGGCTTCCTCCATTTTCCCATCCAGATGCCTCAGCAGGCAGTCATGTTCCCTAAAAGAAACCTGGCTTCAGCCCACTTAAAAACAATGGGAGATGCTGATTATCTTTACTAGGAGCAGTCTCAATTCCACATGCAAAGGCTGTATTGAAAAGTTGTCTGTCTTGGCTCAGAGCAGCCTGTAATTCAGTCTCCCTGAAAAGAATGGGAAATGACAGCCATTTTGTAAAAGGGAAAAATTTACCAGAAAGCTGCCAGACAAGAAGGTAAAACACTGCAAAAATCACAAGGCTTATGATAAAATTGCAAGACTTGACAACTCTGAATTACCTACTGTTGGAGCTTATTACACTATTGTATAACACTGTGGAATGAAGTTACAGTTTAAAACATGTTTTTCATTAGGTAACTGTTCTGGTAACCAAAACCAAGGTCACCAAGGTTTTGTATCTTCCTCTGTTTATTATTGTTTGTAAGAACGTGATTACAAGCAGTCCCAACATCAACCAACATGTACATAGATGAATGACTAAAATGTGGCACTATATAAATCCAGTTTGCTGAGTTTGAGTTAAATGAAATATAGTTCTTTCCCCACAGGTTGTAAGCTACATTCCTCTCTTCAAAGAGACTGTGTTCTGGGTCCCTTCTCTTGGAGCACAGTGAAAAAAAGCTGTTATTGTTGGAGCTGGGCCTATTTTAAATAGGTCATGATACTTGGAGAGTGGCCTTTGAAAGCCAGCCCACCTACGGGCCAGTGGAATCCCCCTTCCTGCTGTCTGGTCTTGGGATTTGAAGCACAGACTTTCCAAAGCCCACTGTCTGACTCCCTTGTGTTACTGCCTCCCTGATTTTCTGAAGCTCACTTACGTCCCCTTCACCCTGTGAAAAACTGGAGCCAAACCACAGCACATCCCACACTGGTACAGACTGGGGATTAGGGATTTGAAATGCAGTGGTTGGTAGCCAGCCTGACTGTGTGAATGATTCATGATCACATGGACTTAATATTACCTGTTATGCCATTGTTTCTAATGGCTAGTGAACCTAGCATTTCCCCATCTCTTGGCCTCCCTTCTCTGCTCCCATTTCACAGACATCTAAAAAATTCATTTAAAAATGTACCGTAAAAGAAGTAGTACACACAATAACCTATTTCTCCTAAATGGAGGGGTTTCTGGTGGCATTCATGTATTTTACATCAATCTTCAAAACACTATGCTGCACCTTCAACTCAGACATTGATTAGTGGAATTGAGATGGAAGGAAAATGACAGTAGAACCTGGCTTGCACCAGTTGCCCCAATAACTAGAAGACTCACTGTGAATTTGCAAGGAAAGCCAACATCCAGTGTCTTCTTCTGGGTAGAGATTCCCCAGGCCTGGTTCTGCTGCATAAGAGTGGAAAGGTAGGGACTGGATAGTGGAAGGCAGTGCACACCCTTTGGTCAGTACAGTGCTTAGCTATACAAGGGCCCCCCCCTCTACTTTAATACATGTAAGACAGGAAGAAGATGAGGCAGGGGAAGGGCTGTGGGGATCCACTGCTGTGCAAATCCCCTTGTGCTCCTCCCCATGTTGAAGGGCTGCATAAAGATTCCCATAACCTAGTCCTGACAAAGGGTTCTAAGAGCAGATGCCTCTCTGCTGCTCTCCTCAACATCTGTCAATTGCATGGGCTGACAGTGGCCTCTGGCTTTGATTTAGGTGAACAAAGCATAAAACAGCAAAGACAATGTATCACAAAATATACCAGCTCCTCAAGCATAGCAAAAGGGAAGTTAAGAGTAAGTAAATAACTCAACAAGAATTAAGAGTACTCACCAGCTAGATGAGAAGGAGATCCAGGAAGTAGTAGCCAGTTACAAAATGGATGCTTTAGGGCTGCAACTGCTCCTCTCTTCCAAATTTAAAGGGCCAGCCCCACAGTGATGCCAGAGAGGCAGCTGTAACCTAAACAGGCTCCAAGAGTTACACTTGAAGTCCCAGCACAGCCCAAGATTGGACTTAAAGCCACCTTACTCTACACTCCCCCGTGACTGTGAATTCTCTACTGTGCCTTTTAAAAGTTCAGCACAGAATCTCATCTTGGTGTTTTAATTCCTATCTTTAGAGTTTCCTTCATTCCCATAATAGCCACTGCTTATCTGCTATGTAGAATCTTAAAGGTCTGAAATTCAAGATCTTTATGAAATTGCCTCTGCAGATCCCCTCTTTAGGTGACACATCATGCTTTATGATTCAGAGGGAAAATATAGCTCCTAATATGGAGATCTGCAGAGACAATGTATTCAGTTACAGTTACTAGTAAGTAAACCCAGTTTCTTTAACTTTAGAATATTAGTACTCTGCCCACATTAGGTTAAAACGAGGGGAAAAGAAAAGCATTAACTGAAATACCTTGAGCTTACAACATTTGTTTGATGCGCTATGTTCATGTACAACAGTCAAGCCATTATAAGCATTTTTCAAGTGTTGCTCAGACCTGGCTGAACCAGTGCAATGTACCAGCAATGAATCTTTGAATCTGCACTAGTTCTGTCAGTCAACATAACTCCATGCCACAATACAGGGCTTTGTATCTGTGAGCTACTCACAAGTTCTTTTCCCCAGTAACAATCCTGTGCACTAAGGATTAGGTTCTTAAGAAGTACCACAGTGCACTGGTATGGTTATAGTTGTACAATATGGGCATGCCAAAACAGTTGCATCAAACACAATGATGCTGCATGGATATGCTAAATTGTTCCCAGCCCTGGCTATGCAACAGACATTTCATTGCACAATGGCCTGGATCCACAAAGGGACTTAAGCATTATGATAGGATCCACAAAGCCAAGTTAGGTAGCTAGACTCTCTATGCAATGCAAGGAGAGAGATAGGTGCCTAAGAATGTGATTCACAAAAACTAGTATGACAAGCATAGAGCTGCCTAAGCTAGCTAATTGGAGATGCTGATAGAAGGCGTGTGTCCTAAGCCCCACCCCCTCACTGAGTTTGGTGCCTAAATCTAGGCTGCAAGGATATGCCTATCTTTGCTTGGAATCTACACCTGGGAGCCCTCTCCTGAAGTCAGGTGGCTTAGGAGAATGAGCTAGGGGCCTGCTTAACTCCATACAAAACTTCCACAGGAGGAGGTGGTGGTACTACTACCACCACCACCAATGCCACTCTTCTAGCTGTGTGCGTAGGGCTGGGATATGGGAGACCTTGGTTCAAGTCCCCCTTCTGTCTCAGAGGAATTAAGGATTTTAAATAGGGGTCTCTTACTGCTTAGGGGAGTGCTCTAATGCAGTGCTTCTCAAGAAGCAGTACATGTACCCAGAGGTGGTCTTTGCTTAGTTTTATAAAAAGTTCTAGCAAAGTCAGTACAAACTAAACTTTCATACAATGATTTGTTTATACTGTTCTATATACTATACACTGAAATGTAAGTACAATATTTATATTCCAATATATTTATTTTATAATTATATGGTAAAAATGAGAAACTCAGCAATTTTTCAGTAATAGCGTGCTGTAATACTCTTGTATGCTTATGTCTGATTCGGTAAGCAAGTAATTTTAAGTGAGGTGAAACTTGGGGGTACTCAAGACAAATCAGACTCTTGAAAGGGGTACAGTAGTCTAGAAAGTTTGAAAGTCACTGCTCTGACCACAGGCTATGAGACATTTTGATATATCTCCCCACTGGACAGAAGCCCATACTCCACCACCCCACCACAAGGCACTAGTCCTGAGCTCTCCCCTGCCCCAAATCTGGAAGGTGGAGAATTGGGGTGGGGTCATGGGGGATTCTGTGAGCCACACTTTACTGGTAAAAGAGCCACATGCAGCTTGCGAGCCATGATTTGGGCACCCCTAATATAGAGTATAATCAGCTCTCCAGGGTATGCATTGGATAAGAGAAGGCTGGGGAGAGGAGTGAACTGAGTTTGAGCGTATCTGTTAGTCAGAGGTTTCAAGCTTATGCTTGCTAGTGAGCCAAACTTTAATATTCTTAATTTAGAGGAGAAACAAACTGTGATATTGACCTTTCCATATACTGGCACACTATTCTTTCACACTGCATGGCATAGCTTGGTCTTTTACTATTTAAATTGGAGTTCACTGCATCTTTTCTACTGAGTTAACAAAAAAAATGCACGGTGGGGTTTTAGGATTCTGAAGCCAAGTGGAGGGACAAATTAACCAGCACAAAGCAGTGCAAAATAACAAAACACATGGAAGTACAACTACTGAGAGGAGGTTAGCTATCAGCTAAATCTAGATAATGTACAAGGAGAGTGCAAAGCCCACTGTCACAGCTCCATCTGCACGGGTTTACTGTAGGACGTGAAATAATTTGATAAGAATAGATCATTCCTAAAAAAACGCATAGAGATCTACAATGAAAGGGAATGTAACTGTGATGATCTCCATCACTGGAGGATTTTGCCATTAATCCTCCCATTACTAGCAGCTATCACTATTCCAGCAACTTCAGCTGGGGCTTTCTAGATTCTGTAAGTAAACGGTTTGAAGTTACTGCAATTCGGGGATAAGCTGCTTTAAGAGAAAAGCTGGCACTTCAGAATTTCCGAAAACTGAAGCCAAGTACCAAGCATCAAAGACTTTAAAATTTGCCAGCACTGCAGATTTTTGTATAAAGAGGGGCTGGCTTTTCCTCAAGCTGTGGCTATATCGGAAATGGCATTCTCCACTCCCAGGGTGCAGAAAGCAGTAAACCTGTGCTTTTATAGTCAATTTAAAAAAACACTGACTATAATTGTCAAAGCAAATATGAGAGTGTTTTGGATGACTAAGAAGTTGATTGGCATCATTTTAAACTAATTACCACGAAATGTGGCAACCAGATACATACAACCTCCTAGAATGAGTAATCTTAATGTTGTACACAGTGTTGTAGCCATTTGGTCCCAGAATATTAGAGAGACTACAGGGGTGTTAATGAGCCACTTCACCTTGATTGGTCCCTTAGAATATGTGCAGTTTACTTAGGCTAAACTATCTGTTCAGTAATGTATTCAGCTGTGGCACTGAGTACTTTCCCCAGACCTGAAGAAGAGCTCTGTGTGGCTCGAAAGCTTGTCTCTCACCAACAGCAGTTGTTCCAATAAAAGTATTACCTCACCCACTTTGCCTCTCTGAGAAATCTTAATTTAGGCCTGGTCTACACTAAAGCGTTCGGTCGGTGTAAATTGCCTTACGTTGACCTAATTATGTCAATGTACACACTATAGCCTTGCTCCTGCCAATGTAAGTGCCCTACTACACTGAGACAACTCCATCATCTCCATGAGAGGCATAGATAGTTAGGGCGATGCAGTGTCCCTGTAGACACTCCATTACTTACATCTATTGGCTGCCATTCTCATCAATTTTATGACTCCACTGGAGCCATGAAATTGACAAAAAAGCCAGCTTCCAGCTCCCCGCTCCCCTGCCAGGCTGCTGCCCAGTCTTCACTCCAAGCCAGCTGCCACCCAGGTTCCCACCCATCCAGTAGCCCTGCTGCCTCCCTGGGGTTCTGGGTCCCCGCTACCACCTGGCTGCTGTCCAGGCTCTCAGTTCCCCACTGGGAGCATGGTTGTGCCCAGTGGGGAGCTCCATGCCCTGAGTCAAGTTGATTTCCCTTCTTCCAGTGGGGAATGGAGAATCGAGAAGCCAGTGTGGATGCCTTATTCCCAGTGGGGAGCAGAAAGCCAAGGGGTGGTGGCAGCCGGGCTACCGGCAGGGAGCAGGACACAGAGCTGAGATCCCTCGCTCTTAGCCCCCCACACTGCCCCTCTTAAGTGGGTGGAAGTGCTCCTGATGAGGACACGGACCACCGACAGAAGAAGGGCAGTGTGGACATGAAAAATAGGCATATCAAACAGTAAGGAAAAGAAATGGGAAAGGAAGTTGCAGTTATTCACGGCATGTCTACACTATAAACTTAAGTTGACCTATGTTAGGTCGACTTACAGCCACTGCTGTACTGTCCCAGTTCTTTTCCTTACTGTCTGATATGCCTGTTTTTCATGTCCACTGGGTAGTGTCCATGTGTATTGATATGTGATGTAAGGCATCTAAGCATGCTTTTGGGTGCTGTAAAAACTATAAGGCATTGTGTTTATCCTTTGTGGAGTCAACTTTCATTTTATTTCATTTTTTAAATTTGGCTCGTCTGTGTATTTTTTCCTGTTCATGATCTTGATTCAGTGTGAGACTAATAAGAGTTGGATGTTGCCCCAAATATTTTACACACAGATTCCTTTGGTCAGGATACATTTCTGTTATAAAATGCTTCCTGATGCATTGTCTGAAAATTTCCACAGTGCATATAAATGCAATTAGAGTGCTTAGTTATTGCCAGCTGCAATAATAGTGTAATGTTGCAAGTGAAATTCAGTTTATGCAACAATGGCATTGTAACTGTGCTAGGAAACGAATCAGTTACTGAGTTTAAAAAAATAGTAACTTATTATATATCATTGCTTTCTATTTATATCTCCTAGTGTGCTTTGCATACTGCTTAGTTCTCACTAAACTTTTGGTGAGTTATATCTATATTATTATATCATCTTACAGAAGAGGAAACTGAGACAGAGGCCGGAATATTTTGTTTTGAACTCCATGGATTTAGGCAAAAAATACTTAAACAGCACATCAACTTCAGCACTGAACAATAGAATAATAAACTAGAGTAGTACATATGCTGTACAGTAAAAGTTAACAACCCCGTGCTCTTTAGATTAAGTGCCTTCTCTCAGAAAGCACCCCCTGAAGGACTCACTAACAACATTTTTATCATCTATCTAGGTGTTTATATGGTTCCCATCACTGCAGTATCAGATTTTATTGTAGATATGAAATATAGAATCATAGAATTCTAATATAGAATCAAAACCATGAAAACAACGTTTGCTTATATTCTGTGTAAGCCAGCAAAGGAAACAGAATGAGAATTGCAGTAAGTTCCAATTAATTTTTACAACACTGGTTCATTCAAGGTGTATGTAACATCTAATTTATCAGCATCACACTGTTATTATTAAAATAAGTTTTAAACAAATACTTACATATTGCAAAACCTACTAGAGACCAAGACCCATCTCTTAGAGGAAAGATACTGCTTTACCTAGGAGACTGTGATATTTTACCCATATACATCAGAAAGAAGCAAAGTAGGGTGCAATCCCCATCTCCTCTTTTCCGCAGGTCACCTTTAAGAAATCAAAAAAAACAGAGCATTTTTCCCATCAACAAAAAAAAAGTATCTGACTAATCTTTAATTTAAATATTGGAAAACAAGAGAGAACAAACGTAAAGTCACCCTTGCAGAGCAGTGTGCACAAGCCTCTTCTGTTACAAGCTTCAGCAATAGTTAGAACAAAATTGCTGTTCTTTGCACTCAGGCAAAGTTGTCTGTAATTCTGCACTTGTGTAGCCACCTACACCTGTGTGAACCAGGTGTAAGACACAGTTAATAGAATTCAACACTCATGTTTCACTTTCTGCACAGGAGTAACTGAATACACAGGGTGGATCACAGTGGAAAAGCAAGGCTTGCAGAATTCTTAGATATTTAAAGAAGCAGTGCACAAAGTTTTTCAGCGTTACATAGATATCTGCACCAAGCAGATCAGCAAAGTCTTCAGCTGGCTTCAGGTATCAGCCTAGTGCTAGAGGCTGCATGCCTCTGCGGGAGGTGGATTAACTACGCCAACAACGGGAGAGCTCTCTCCCCTCAGTATAAAGCAGGGGATCGGCAACCTGTCAGAAGTGCTGTGCCGAGTCTTCATTTATTCACTCTAATTTAAGGTTTCGCATGCCAGTAATACATTTTAACATTTTTAGAAGGTCTCTTTCTATAAGTCTATAATATATAACTAACTATTGTTGTATGTAAAGTAAATAAGGTTTTTAAAATGTTTAAGAAGTTTCATTTAAAATTAAATTAAAATGCAGAGCCCCTTGGACTGGTGGCCAGGACCCGGGCAGTGTGAGTGCCACTGAAAATCAGCCATTGGTTGCCTACCCAAGTGTAGAGCATCTTCATTAAAGTGCTATAGCAGTGCAGCCCAGGAGCTTTTGGATGAATATTGTTTTGGGTAGAGGAGTGCGTGTGTATCTATCTATCTATCTATAGAGAGAGAGAACATACTGAAATAGAACAGACATGGACCAAGAGAGAGGAGAGGCAAAAAGCCTGTAAAGAATGTGACCCTGGATAAAGCTAGAAAGAGAGAGCTTTTGAGTCAGTGAATGAATTAGCCCAAACAGGAGGGTTTCTTGATGTCTCAAAGGGTTATCTGGTGGGTGACTGGCCCTGACAAAATGAGTGACCCATTTGTGGACTCCACTAATTTGGGGGTAGGGGGGCTTATGCTGGGTGGCTGTCTTGTGTGCTCGGGTGAATGCCAGATCTATGAAATTGCCTGAGGCATCTGAGTCCACCAGCACCTCTGGGTTGAGTCAGGCACCAAAGCGTGCCAGAGCCAGAGAGGAGATGTGTTGGTGTGGGCTGCTGGGGAAAGGAGAAGGGCACCAGACCAGCTCTGATCCCACTAGTACAGTTAGGGTTTCATGTTTACTGACCAGGGCACAGATTGGACCTTGGCAGGACAGCTTGATGCAAAGCTTTCTTTTGCCCTGCAGTATAGGCATAAGCCTGATGCCTGGTGTTGATTCTTCTCTGACCATGTCAGAGAAGAGGGGCTAGACCTGATCAGCTTGAATGGGTTTCAGCAACAGAGAAGGGACTGGTGACGGGGGGTTGAGGGGTGGATAGACAGACAACACAGAGCCAGCTGGGCTGGGGGAAGTTGGCAGAAACATCCTTTTCCTTGGCGGTGTTTGGTCAGGCAGCCAGTGATCTTGATGCATTGGTCAACTGAGGTGACCAGGCCAAGTGGGAAGTCCACCCAGGCCAGCTCATCTTTAGTATCATCGTTAAGGCTGAGCCACAAATGATAATGCTGGGCAGCCTTATTCCATTCAGCATCTACTACTATGAGCTGGCACTCTGCTGCATATTTAGCAACCGGCTGGCATCCCTGCCACAACACATGAAGTGCAGTTTTGGCCACATGCATTGAAGATCATCACCGTAGCTTGAACAAAGTTGTCAGATTATCCCAGAAGTGGGCCTGATTTTCCTGGAGTGGATCCAGCTGAGCAAGGGCCTTCCGAGCAAGCAAGCTGATAATCAATCCTGCTGAGGCTTGGTCAACAAGATATGACTGCGGGTGTAGCAGAAATAGGAGCCAACACTGATTTAGGAACCTGGGAAATGTGGCTCGATTGCCGTTGAACTGGTCAGGTCAGAGGAGCAGGGGTTGGAGATGCAGGTGATATGGCCTAAGCTTGCAGAACTGCATTAGAGAAGGAGTCATGCCCAGGGGTTAGAGCAGGAGTTGGTAGTCAGGAATTGGTGCCCAGGGTCAGAGCTGGAGTCAGAGGTGAGATGCCAGAGCCAGAAGTCAGGAATCAGAACCAAGAGTCAGAGCTGAGTTACCTGGTGTGAGGCAAGGCAGGGGCAGGGCTGGGAACAAACAAGTGCAGGAGCTATAACTGTAGATGAATTCTTTGAGCAGCTGCTGAACAGCTGCTGGGCTTTAGAGCTGGTCTGCTGATTCTGCCAACAAACAGGCAACATAGTCAGTCTGACAGTCTACTACAGGTCAGCTGTGATCGTTAGGGTGCCCGGAGACTGGCTCTGACACAGGCACTAATTCCTAACCGTTCTTAGTTCCTCCTGTGTTCAGAGAAGTATTTACAAGGAATGTACAAAGTCCTAATCAAGACTGCATCAAAGAAAATACCAGACTCCATCAATTTCTGCTTCCAGCTGGAACATCCTCATGCCTTGAACTTAGATTAGTCGCTCAGGTCGAAAAGGGTCAACATTATACAAATAAGTTGTGATACTGGTGTAATTACATCTGACCCTAGTACAAAGAAGATCTGCCTGCCATAACTTTATACTGGAGGAAGAGTGAGTGTCATTGAAAAGAACTTTATAGTTGTGTCTAAGGGTACATCTACACTACAGGATTATTCCGATTTTACATAAACCGGTTTTATAAAACAGACTGTATAAAGTCGAGTGCATGCGGCCACAGTAAGCACATTAATTCGGTGGTGTGCGTCCATGGTCCGAGGCTAGCGTCGATTTCCGGAGCATTGCACTGTGGGTAGCTATTCCGTAGCTATCCCATAGTTCCCGCAGTCTCCCCCACCCCTTAGAACCTGGGTTGAGAGCCCAGTGGCTGATGGGGCAAAAATCATTGTCACGGGTGGTTCTGGGTAAATGTCGTCAGTCATTCCTTCCTCCGGGAAAGCCATGGCAGACAATCATTTCGCTCCCTTTTTCCCTGGATTGCCTGGTTGACGCCATAGCATGGCAACCATGGAGCCCATTCAGCTTTTTTTTTTAACAGTCACCGTATGTGTACTGGATGCCATGGACAAAGGCGATACTCCAGCGCTACACAGCAGCATTCATTTGCTTTTGCATGGTAGCAAAGACAGTTATCAGTTGTTCTGTACCATCTGCTGCCACTGTAAATTGGCAATGAGATGACGGTTATCTGTCCTTCTGTGCTGTCTGCTGCTATCATGGGTGCTTCTGGCTGAGATCGGCCAGGGGCGCAAAGGCAAAACTGGGAATGACTCCCGGAGTCAATCCCTTCTTTATGGTTTCTAAAAATAGAGTCAGTCCTGCCTAGAATATGGGGCAAGTGTACTAGAGAAGCAGTGTATGAGAGAGCACAGCTGCTCCGTGTCAGATCCCGCCCGTTGCTTCCCTCCTCCCCCAACCTTCCTGGGCTACCGTGGCAGTGTCCCCCCCATTTGTGTCATGAAGTTATAAAGAATGCAGGAGTAAGAAACAATGACTTGTTAGTGAGATTAAATGAGGGGGAGGCAGCCTCCCAGTGCTATGACCGTCCAGGCAGGACATTAAGCAGTGTGGGGGAGAGGAGCCCAACATGTTGCTGCTATGATAGTCCAGGCAGGACAGAATCTTTTCTTTATACACGAAAGGGAGGGGGCTGATGGAGCTCAGCCCCCAGTTGCTATGATGAGGACGGTTACCAGCCTTTCTGTACCATCTACTGGGAATGACCGAGAATCATTCCTATTTTCACCCAGGCGCCCCCAGCCAGCCTTACCTGAAGCCAGCCAGGAGCACTCACGGGTTGATAATAAGGACGGTTACCAGTCCTACTGCACCGTCTGCCACCGGGCAGGGGAGAGGAGTGGAGACTGCTCTTCACTGCTGCAGCATCATGTCTACCAGCAGCATTCAGTAGACATAGGGCGACATTGAAAGAAGTTAAGAAACGATTTCTTTCCCTTTTCTGTCATGTGGGTGGGGGGGGTGTGAGTAAATTGACGATCTATTCCCTGAACCACGCCGGACAATGTGTTTGAACCTACAGGCACTGGGAGCTCAGCCAAGAATGCAAATACTTTTCAGAGACTGCAGGGACTGTGGGATAGCTGGAGTCCTCAGTACCCCCTCCCTCCCTCCGTGAGCGTCCATTTGAGTCTCTGGCTTCCCGTTACACTTGTCACTCAGCACTGTGTAGCCTGGAGATTTTTTTTTCAAACGCTTTGGCATTTCGTATTCTGTAATGGAGCTTTGATAGAACAGATTTGTTTCCCCATACAGCGATCAGATCCAATATCTCCCGTATGGTCCATGCTAGAGCTCTTTTTGGATTTGGGACTGCATTGCCACCCATGCTGATCAGAGCTCCACACTGGGCAAACAGGAAATGAAAATCAAAATTTTGCAGGGCTTTTCCTGTTTACCTGGTCACTGCATCCGAGTTCAGATTGTTGTCCAGAGTGGTCACAGTGGTGCACTGTGGGATACCGCCTGGAGGCCAATACTGTCGATTTGCGGCCGCACTAACCCTAATCCGATATGGTAATACCGATTTTAGCGCTACTCCTCTCGTCGGGGAGGAGTACAGAAACCGATTTAAAGAGCCCTTTATATCGATATAAAGGGCCTCATAGTGTGGACGGGTACAGCGTTAAATTGGTTTAACGCTGCTAAAATCGGTTTAAACGCGTAGCGTAAACCAGGCCTAAGTCAGGGATCGGCAACCTTTGGCACATGGCCCACCAGGTAAGCACCCTAGCGGAGGCCGCTTTATTTACCTGTCACGTCCGCAGGTTTGGCCGATTGTGGCTCCCCTTGGCAGTGGTTCACTGCTCCAGGCCAAAGGGGGCGGCAGGAAGCTTGGCCAGCACATCCCTCGGCCCATGCCGCTTCCCACAGCCCCCATTGGCCTGGATCAGTGAACTGTGGCCACTGGGAGCTGCAATTGGCTGAACCTGCGGACACGGCAGGTAAACAAACCGGCCTGGCCCAGCTTGCCCGGGTGCTTATCCTGGCGGGCTGCATGCCAAAGGTTGCCGATCCCTGATCTAAGTTTATTAAAACAAATCTGTTTTGTTTCCCCATGCAAATGACTTCTTTTCATTTGAAACAAATGGAATCATTTTAATTTGCTGCTAACGGAGAAAGACATAATACTTCTTCAGAGAGTTTGATGAAAGTATTGCTGTGCCACAAATTGTAAACTAAACTGTATAAAAATCTATTAATCAGAAATGTGAATGTTTTTTTCCCAAGAGTTGGAGTTTCACTAAATAAACATTCAGTATATGATTAATTGATTCAGGATGGCTTCTGTTGAATAATTATGTTCAATAATAGTCTGGATATAACTTGTTATCAATTGTCACTTTAAATCAAGTATAATAGGTTTCAGCTGCACATACTGTATAAACTGAATATCCAGGAAAAAATAACCAACCAACCAGCTGATTTCCAGACAGCTTTGCTGCCCATGGCTAAGTGCTAATGGTGGATTTCCAAGGGACACTTCTTGTGGGAGGTAGTTCCAGTAACTCTGCACACTACTTTGAGAGTGGAATAACTAACCTGGGCTGAGGAGAGCTACTTTCCTATTGCCCCACAGTTGGATTCACACTGTATGTACTGGGGTTAATGGCAATTAAGAGTAACTTCTCTCTATATACACACATATAGGATTAGACACTTAGCGCTTCCTCATCAGGTGATGAGTTGCAGGTAACAGCCAGCTTTCATCCTGTACGCTGAGAATTTCACAGCATCATGGGTTAGTGAATCATGACTCAGCATGGTGCAACAGATCATTGCAGCTGTCAAGGCAATTCATTTAATCAACTTTATATAGATCTAACTTTTTAAAAGATGCATCTTTTGTTTTTACCAAATGATACTTCTCCTCTGAGTCCCCTTGTGAGAACTTACACACGTGTACTGGTGCTCTCTTAAAGAATCGCTATGGCTTGCCATCGTTTGCCTCTATTCCGATATGGAATGCCACCACTGAAGTTGGATACAATATTGGGTTTGATTCTCCTCGCCCTTTCACCATTTCTGACTTACATTAGTGCAGGAGGGAAGAAGCAAGTGTATCTAAGGTAGCTCTTTGGCCTCAATGGGATCTTTAATGTATTTGTCCTTACAACACCTATATAAAGTAGGGAAATATTATTAGCACTATTTTACAAACAAGGAGAAAGCCTCAGTGACTTGCCCAAGACCTGTGAGCAGCAAACTGAAGGCTGATATTCCAAGTCACAAGCTTTCTAGCTACTAAGCCATTCTTGCTCTTGAATGTTTTATACATGTGTAGAGACCTTCACCTGAGGTGAATTTGGGTTGGCACAAAGCAGCTTGATAAACTGGTTCCCTTTTTTGTGGGGGCAGGGAGACTATCATTTCTTGTTCCAGAATCTAAGATTTTTTATGTCTAAGTGTCTAGTCCTTATAGTTTGAAATGAACCTTCAAAATTATAAACATGTGCAGCTGATGCAGTGATGTCTTCAGACACTGGCAGACATCACATATTGAAGTGATAGCTGAGAGGTATGAACTGTCCCATTCATCTGAATACGATGTTCACTCTGAAGCCTAATTATGATTATTTAAATGTCAACATTGCTAAATATTTCACTGACAATCAAAGCATGCATGCAAGAATGAAGCACAGCCTGTCATTAATCTCTTTTAATTCACTGATGGCTTTGCCTACATTTATGAATAGATAATATTGTGTTTCTGGGCCACATTTACTTCATACTCTGAGTATAAACATTAAAAAGTTAAACTGTTACTTCATGTATTTTGCAGATCTGGGAAATTTGTAGTAGGATGGTTTTCTATAAGAACATCACATACCTTTCTCTCTTCGCCACTCATAGCCTTCTATGTGTCATATGCTGAAGCGGCTATGTATGGCGCTGATGGAATTGTGGGTAGTCTAATCCATGTGATATATAAAGACAATTGCTGTTTTTTATCTCTAGTTAATCTTTCTTCTTTCTGGCTAAAGTAAATTGGAAAAAAGTGTTATAATAGTTGCATCTCTTTCATTCTTCCCTTACTGTTTAATTCAAAGTGAGAACCTTCTAGTTCTGACTATTAAGGCTGATGTTATTGCCTTAACTTTAAGGGTATGGTGCTGTAACAATGAAATGAGAAGGCTGTCAGCTGTTGCTGCTTCCAAAAGAATACAGATTTAGGCATATTACAGTGCAGTTCCATTTAAAAATGATGCAAGGAAAGCAATGCTCCTAGTTACATCGAATGGAACCCTAATACCAGGCATCCAAGCTGACACGATTACAGGGCAATGTATCATGATGGGTTTTAGGATCCAATATCTTTTAGGATTCAGCCTCAACACATTGAGCCAGTGGATCAGCTGGTAGCTGGGTATGAACCCTCCTGTCTAGGAAAGAACATCATGATATCAGTGGGAAGGTGGCAGCTCAAGGCTAGGCCCATAGCCCAGAGAAAACTTGTCTCTTGAACAGCCTACGACACGCACCTCTTATTATCCATGAAAATAGTAGCTCGCTATTTTCACAGAAGCTTTCATGAGTTATTATAACTTTCTTCTCTTTCCCGTTTGTTTGCAGAAGAAGAAAAGTTTAAACAAACAAACAAAAAGCCTACCTGCAACTGTCATTGTAAATAACAGTAATATTGCAGAAGTGTCAAGAAATCCCAGCTAAGATTAGGGCATCATTGTGCTAGGCACCGCATAATGACAAACCGTCTGTGTACACATACTCCTCTGAGCTCTCATTGAGTTAGGGCCAGTATCAATAGCAGTGTAGCTGCAGCAGCCTGGGTAGCAGCAGCGGAGGCCTGGCTGAGCCATGCCAAGTACGTACCCACCAGGGCTGGATTAACTTTCTGTGGGCCCAGCACCAAACATATTTGTGGGCCCCTATTGGGGAAATAGGGCATGTGATGGGGGGGCAGTCTGCAGAGTGCGGGGCGGTTGGGGGCAATGAGGCACAGCGCAGCGGGAGTAGCCCCACTCAGCCCAGCACAAGGACACTGTTTAAAAACCCACAACTGGTAGATGCACACTGGCCTGCCCAGCCCTGTGCTGCTAGCGTGCCTCTTCCACACTGCCCTCCTGCCCAGTGCCCTGTCTTTATGCCCAGCGCCCCCTTGCCCAGAAACCTCCCCACAGATCCCTGAGCCCAACGCCCCCTCACCTAGAGACCTCCCCCACAGATCCCTGTGCCCAACACCCCCTCACCCAGAAACTTTCCCCACAGATCCCTGAGCCCAATGCCCTGGACTCACTATGCTGCGCATCATCTGCCCAGAGACCCCCTCCTGCTTACCTCCCACCACAACTGCACAGCGCCCTGAACATCATACCTCCTGCGCAGCTCTCCCACCCACAGATCCCCTACTGTCCAGCACCCCCTTCTCAGTCCCACCATCACAGCTGTACTGAGCCTCATATGCCTAGGGAATTCCGCATCAAATTCTGTGCACAATATTTTAAAATTCTGCAATTTTTTTTTACAATAAACCAATGTGGAAGCTCCACCATGGCAGTGGAGAGCACAGGCCACTGGCTGCATGGAGTTGGGAGAATACTCTGCAGTCTCCCCCGCTCCCCTGGGACAAAGACTTGGCAGTGAGGCTGAACCTGATCCTGACACAGCACAAGGGCCATGCCTGCCACAGAAACACCCTGGGGCCCTGCCCCTTTTGTGCCAGGCACACAAGATGTGGGCAGGGAGGCTCAGCTTGGCAGCAGAATCCAAGTGCAGAGGGAGTTAGTGTGGGGGGATCCAGATGGGGGTAAGAGGTTTCTGTGTGGGGCAATCTGGGTGCAGGCAGCTCAGTGGGGGATCTGGATGCACAGGGAGGTTCCAGGTGCAGGGGCAATGAGAGTCTGCAGGAGGACCAAGTGTCAGGGATCCTCACAGCCCCCTGCACCCCCTCACTTACCGAGCCCATTGCCCTGACTCCTGCACCCCCCCACACCCAGCACCCTGCACCCCCCACACACATCCAGCTCCCTGTCCTGACCCCTGCACCCTGTCACACTTCCCCAGCCCCCTGCACCCCTCTCACACATCCCCAACCCCCTGCTCTGACTCCTGCATTCCCCCTCACATCTCTCCAACCCCCTGCACCTCCATCTCACCCCCCTCATACACTGCCAGCCCTGACCCCTGCACCCCCTACACCTCCCCAGCCCCCAGCCCTGACTCCTGCACCCCCCCCACATACCCACCCCCATTCTGAGAACCAAACAGGAGCTGCCCCAGGTAAGCGCTCCACACCCCAACATCCTGCCCCAACCCTGAGCCCCCTCCCTCGCCCTAGCTCCTGGCCAGACCCCAAACCCCAACATTTTTTTACAATATTTGGAAAGATCATTAAGTGGTCCATCGAGCCCCTCCATGATTTTCAAGTGGTCTGTGGAAAAATAAGTTAGACTACAAGAACAATCAAGGTACCTCACTTTTATTTTCATTTACTTGCTATTACTTATAGGAGGAGGATGAAGAAAAAAAGAATGATAAATGGGGGTGGGGGGAGACAAGAGACAATGTTCTTTTTCTTGGCTGGGTCTCAAGGAGAAGCCCCAAAATTGAAGCTGAGCACAGGTCTGGGGTATCCCACTAACTCTAAATCCACCAGTGGCTGTCATGTCACCTGGGCTGGGGATACTGTCAGGGCCAATGTAACCACTAGGCTAACTAGGCGGCCGCCTAGGGTGCCAAGATTTGGGGGGGTGCCTAAAAGCAGTGCCCTCCAATTTTTTTACACTACAGTGGAGTCACATCTTATGCAGGGGTTACGTTCGAAAGTCACCGCATAAGAGGAAAATCACATATAGTGAAAATTACCATTATGTACAGTATACACTGGAACAGGGAGTCCTCAACCTAAGGTGGCATGTGAGCCGATTTTTTTTTAATAGCAGGCTGCGGGTCCCAGCCACTGCTGAGCCTGCTGCTGACCTAGGGTTGCATTCACTCAGCTGGCAGCGGGCTGAGGAGGGCTGGCAGTGGGCTGGCTCCTGCCAGCCGGGGTCCCAGCCGCCAGCCCCTCTCAGCCCGCTCAGCCTGCTGGGGTCCTAGCTGGCTCCACTCAGCCTCTTGCCAGTCTGGGTGAACAGTCTGGGGTTCCGTTCACCTAGGGTTCCGTCCGCCAGCCTGGGGTCCCATTCACCCAGCCGGCAGGAGGCTGAGCAGAGCCGGTGGCTGGGACCCTGGCTGGCAGCAGGCTGAAGTCCAAGCCGCCGGACCTGCTCAGCTCACTGCCGGTCTGGGGTTGTGGCTGCTGGCACCTTGACAACCAGTGTCTCAGCCACTGGCCCCACTGAGCCTACTGCCAGCCTGAGTGAATGGCTGGAGGCTGAGCAGAGCCGCTGGCTGGGACCCCAGCTGGCAGCTGAGTGAACGGAAGCCCAGGCCGGCAGCAGGCTCAGCAGTGGCCAGGACCCGCAGCCTGCCATTAAAAAAAAATCAGCTCGCGTGCCACCTTTGGCATGTGTGCCATAGGTTGAGGATCCCTGTTCTAGTGTATACTGTGTGTACTGTACTTTATGGTAATTTTCACTATATGCGATTTTCCTCTTACTCGCTGACCTTACAACCTAATCCCCGCGTAAGATGTGACTCTATTGTATTCATTTTTGAAAATGTATAATGTTATGCTCCAGGGGAGGAGGGGGCACAAGGTGGAAGTTTCGCTTAGGGTGCAAAATATCCTTGCACTGGCCCTGAATGCTGTGTCAGCTGATCCCCACAGTCTCCAGCCTACCTAGGCAGTACAGCAGACATGGCCCTGCCCACTAGCTCCTCTCCACTCCCTAGCCCACCCACCACTTGCCCCCCCCTTAAGGCTTAGTCCTCTTACTTTTAAAAATGATTGCTTGCCCCTCTCCCCCGCCAGGCTTTTCTGGCAGCCCTGTTGCCAGGTATCGAGTTTTAGACTGGAAACTCCAGTAGAAAACGGGACCTGAGTGTCTGGTTAGCAGTGCAGACTGGAAACTAAATGTCCGGTTATAGGAGTAACCACATTAGCCTCTGCTCCTCCCACTCCCAACACCCACCCCAGAGAGCTGGAAGAGAACCTGTCCTGCTGCTGTGGGAGGAGGGGCAGCTCAGTACAGAGAGAGACAAAGAGAATGGGCTAGAACCAGGTAGGTACCCGCTCTATGTGGGCAGGGGCAGGGGGGATCCTGTTTACCTCCTCCCCAGCCCTGCTGCACTTGCAGTTTACCCCTGACCCCTCCCTTGCTCCAGAGACCAACCCTAGCTCCTGCCCCACTGTGCTTTTACCCCCAGCCCCTTTTACAATCATTCCCTAGGGGGGCCCACAAATATGTTTGGTACCGGGCCCACAAAAAGTTAATCCGGCCCTGGCCAAGGGGATCCACATGCTGGGCCCCTACTTCCCCTACCCCTTCTTTTCCCCATCCCATGCCCCTTCCCCACTGCTCCATCTCCTCCCCGGGCTTGGGGGTCGGAGAGAAACCACCCCCTAGCACAAGCCGGCAGAGCTCATGGTGTGACAGGAAGTGGAGAGACCCAGTCATCTCCACTCTACTCCCCTGGTGGCACAGCTGGGAGCCGGCTGAGTGGAGTGGAGTGGGCTGCGGCTGTGTCGCTCCACTTCTTGCCGCCTGATGAGTGCAGGATGGGCCCAACCCCTGCTGCAGCTCCCCGGCCGGGACGTAGCTCAGGGGAAGGAGTAGAGTGGGGGGGCAGGGCTGGGGTGGAGCAGGGGTGGGAAGAGGCGGGGTGGGGGCGGAGTAGGGGTGAGGGCAGCTTTCCTGGCCAGCTCAACTGGCCAGGGGATCGGGCTGGCCAGATCCCCTTCTGACTCTGGTCCTGGCGCATAGTAAACCCGGTACTGATACCCACTGGTTTCAGATGGTTTCATACTTGGCACAGCTTAGCTTCACTGCTGTTATCCACGCTACCACCGCTACACTGCTATTTATACTTGTGCTAGCAAAATGAGAGCTAATGTGAGTATGCATGCACAAGCACCTGGTAGTGTAGATGTAGCTACAGACTACTCCAAGGAACCTACCATCTAAATATACAACTATAATTAGACCTTGTATGTAGTTCTATAATAGTTCTTCCTCCTTGTTGCAGAGCCACCACCAAAGAATCATCTATCTTCTTTAGACATGTTTATGGGATGATCCTGGTTAACTCTTTCATCTCTAGGAGGGGACTTACTAAGACTGTTTTTCCAGATACCTAACGGTAAAATGTTTTCTCGGTCACTGGACATATAGGTACCCTGTTTTTCAGAAGAATTAACCTGGCTTATTTGGCTGATTGTTTGAGAGGGAGAATCTCCTATGAACATACATGAGAACGCATTTTATTATTTATTATTATTATTATTTATAGTCAGGTGTGGCCTAAGGACCCCAACCACAATCAGGGCCCCATTTTATAAATAATGGTACAAACATAGATTAAAAGTGCTTGCCTCAAAAAATTGGCAATCAAACAGACAATACAGACAACTCTTGGGGAGAAGGGATATAATATACAAGCAGAGAGAATTTAAACATAGGCTTCAGGGAATGGGTTATATAATTTTAATTGCTAACAGCAAGATCCCCAGAGTTTTGTCCAAAGTTGTTTTTGTTTGTTCGTTTGAGAGCCCAGCTGATTCATGTAGCCAGACATGCTGGGCCCAATTAATCCCACAGTTAAATGGTCTGACTTCGGGGATGACTATAGCTCACTATTACCTTGTTTTGGAAAACAGCATCATAGACTAAATAAAATAGTAGAAATGACACCTAGCAGATGTAGCAGTTTCTAAAGCGCAGATCACTAGTAGTTATAGAACAAGGAGAAATGTGATCAGAACTGATCATCTTTCTGGGACTCCCTTAGATCTCAACAGCAAACCAATCTCTATTTATAGGAACTGCCAGTGTCTTAGTAAAAAATATATTTATTTCACAAGAAATTTCTATTAATGTAACTTATTCCCCAAGTGCTTATACACTGATCCAGTGACACACTAATCTACATGCTTCAACATTTTGCCAACAAGAATAAATACTGTAATGTTGATTTTACAATGCTATTTATGGGGAAAATGAAAGTCACCTGATCCCAGACTGAACAGTCCCTTGAATATACCCTGAAACTCCAACTCAAGTTGACCTCCGCTTAAAAATCAAAACCTGTGTTCTACAGTAATGTATGATAACTTACCACTTGATAGGTGTTTATCTCAATGGGCGTTAACCTGGAAGGGCTGAGTTCTAAGTGAAGCAGAATTGAAGATTAAGTGAATAAAATGTTCCTTTTCATATCAAGAAAAAGCACTAAACTGTACTTGCTTGAGAACTGATCCTCTTCCCATTAACTGAATACTGTACCTGTAAACAGGACTTCTTTTGGGCAAAGAATTAAGAGACCCTTTCTTGAAATATCTGCATTTTCTATTTATTTCAACTGTGCTTAGACTGATCCTTTTTATAGTTTGTGCAAGCTGCACTACTAAATTTGTGTTCCTGATTATTCAGGTACTGTTATCTGATGTATGGGAAAGGAACAGTTTTCAGCCAAAGACAAAACCAAGCAATGGCTCAGATGATTTTGGGCACTGTGAATCATGCAGAATGTAGAGTATAATTTTTAGGGGACTAACACCAGTTCGCTATCTGAACACTGAGCTGATAACAGGTTAATAATATGCCACTTTCCCTGTGCTGACAAAATCTTTGTCATGGTAATAACCCATTTTCTCTTCTTGTTAATCTCTCTGCTTTGAGGATGAAGTGTCAGAATTAAACACTACAATGATGAATTACAGCATTGTGCTGGTGATGCTGCAGTATTCTGTATTTTGATTAACTGGACATTCCTCTAAAATTTGTATTAAACTATTTTTTTGACTGAACAATTGTGCTGATGAAGGAGGATAGGATGGCAGTGATGGGATTGAAAACTCACTGCTTCTTAACAATTTTAAATCAACCAGATACAGTCAGACAGCTGCTGTTTGAATTTCCTCTAACTGCCTTGTAAAAATTAACTAGGAGAAGCTGCCATTATCCATGAGCGTCATTTCAAGTTACAGCTCACCTCAGTTTTCTGGATTGCTTCCGAGCTGAGACTGTTAATCAAATCTAAATTGTATGGTGTATTTCATCTGACACCAACAAGTCTTAAAGGTTCTTTAGAAATAGTTCAAGGAACAAACTTCTCATCAGTCTTTGTTTCTGCTCATTGTAACTCTAATTAAAAATGTCACACCTGTAAGAAGGTATTGAAATTATGTGCTAATTTAGATCCCCATCTGCCACCTACTCTGGTCACATAGAATCTCATTGATGTCAATGAGGTTGCACCTTTTATGAGAGCAGGATTCCTATCAAAGTCAATGGGAGTTTTGTTATTGATTTGGTAACAAATTCAATGGGAGTAGCATTAGGCCCTTAGCTTTTGTTGGCAATCCCATGAAAACATGTCATGTGAGCAAAAGAAGACTTCACATTGCACCTTTAATTGAATTAAGCAACACCAATTACCACTGGTTAATGAAGACATTGGGCTCCTGGAAGCTTTATTTTTGTTTCCTAAGGAGCCACATAACTGAGACAAGGGTTTCAATTTCAGGAATTTCAGTTCAACCATTAAACAGATAGTTCATAGGAGAGGCCCCAGTGCAACTGGAGAGAGTCTAAATACCTTGGCTCATTTCTTCCTTCCCTCACTGCACAGTGGGAGTAATAAGAGAACCATGTCTGAATGGCAGCATTTTGCATGAGTGTAAATGACTAGACAAGGTGCAAGGCAGTTAAGAATCAGTCCCACAGGGGGTATGACTACACTGCCTGTGCCAGCTGACTCGGGTTCACGGGACTCAGGAGAAGTGGCTGTTTAATTGCAGTGTAGACACTCAGGCTTAGGCTGTAGCCTGGGCCCTAGGGTCTTGCGAGTTGGAGGCAGCAGTGTAGACATACCCAGCATTTCATCATTGCCTTCAGTTGTGTGTATTTTCTCTGTGGGACAAAAGTCAGCTGCAGAAAGTTTGTGTATTCCAAAAATGTTCTCTTTTCTGCTTTGAATTCTTTAGCAAAACACTTCCACTAAATATAATACATGTCATTTCAAAGTGGTCCCCTTATATTTACAGGCTGTGCAGTCCAACTGCTGTGTAATCATCTGCATCTTGTTAGTGAAATGTTTAACTTTCCTAATACCTATAAACTCACTCTCATAAATGAGTTTGATTTTGCAACCATTTCCACAACATTCTCAAACTGCTTCCTCTGAGCTGGTTTGACATTTCACTCTCCACACTATTTACAGTGCTATCAAAATGGTTTACTTGTTAATGGCCAAATCTGAAGTGTCTATTTGGTGGTTAGTTACATCTCTTCTTCTCCCCGCATTAGAGCACATTTGTGGAATTTACAATGGAATTGGTCATCATACTGGATGTTTAACATAAGACAGGAAACACTAGAGATAAAAGGAAACTGACTACACATATGCACCACGCTCATTGTCAGTAAGCAACTATCTCATTATACCCAAGATAGCATCCAACTGTCACCCAAGTAATTCTCTATACGTTTATTTCATTCCACTGTGGTCAATCATCTAATATATCTGGGTCTGGAGAATTCTCAACATTGATTATATCATAACTTTGCAGCTCATAACTTGAGGGGTTTGGTTTTTTGTCCATCAGTTTTCCTGTGACTGCTTAATTCAAACAGATTGATAACAAAGTGTTCGTGAATCAAAATAAATATTCCAAATCCAGGCACTTAGCTGAAATGAACCGCTGAACTTTCTGAGGTTTAAAGAACAACAAATACCGGCAAGGAACTGTAAAGCAGGATGCCATCTGTATGAGCTATTGAACTGCAGGGTCTGTTACTAGTATAATGAGGCATACATACCGACTTATACAGGCATATGCATAGGAAATCTAGCAATTGACTGATAAAATGAGACTGGGCTTCTTTTAGTTGAATCTTTATAGTAGGTCTTACAAACCACAGCCCACCAGCCATCTAATTCAGGGATCGGCAACCTTTCTGAAGTGGTGTGCCGAGTCTTCATTTATTCACTCTAAATTAAAGTTTTGCGTGCCAGTAACACATTTAAACGTTTTTAGAACGTCTCTTTCTAGAAGTCTATAATATATAACTAAATTGTTATATGTAAAATAAGGTTTTTTAAATGTTTAAGAAGTTTCATTTAAAATGCTGAGCCCCCAGACCGGTGGTCCAGACCCAGGCAGTGTGAGTGCCACTGAAAATCAGCTTGCGTGCCACCTTTGGCACCCGTGCCATAGTTGCCTATCCCTGATCTAATTGAAGAGAAGTCAGGAGAGACTCCAGTGATGTAAAAGATATACATGATGAAAGGGGGTGGGAGGAAAGGAAAAGGTAATCATTTGAAGGAATAAGAAAAAAAACAGTAATAATGCTTAAAATCTGGAAGAGAGATGATTGACGACTGATTGAGATATTGGTATAACACAGGGCTAAACTATTGAATAAATCACAGCCAAAGCAAATGGAGGAAAGAGATAAATGATCAGAAATGAGGAAATGTTTTTAAAAAAATGTAAGCTCAAAGTGCTGGAGAAGAGGAAATAAAGAGGTGGGAAGAGGATGAAAAATATTTAAAAAGGAAATACTCTTGGCCATGTGAGTGGATAGTAAGTGTATATGTAATTCAATATTTTATTACCATAAAACAATCCATGAACTGTTGCTAACAGCACCTAGTTAGCATGGTTGGAGCAGAGAATACAACTATCTTTTGTCTCAGTGGGAAAGCCACCATGTGGCATGTTTTGTTAGGCTGCTGCAATACTCTGCTTGCATAGCGCCACCATGGATATTAAAAGGATGGGCAGGCTTTTTAGATTAAAAAAACCATGCCCAAGTCAGCAAAGAATTAGAAACAAAACCTGTGTTTGTTACAACTAAAGAGATTAGAAGTGTAGGAAGGAAGGAACCCATGCAGGGAATTAACACAATAGCAGCAGCTTTGGAAATTCCATTCTGTCCAAACAGACTGCTTTCAGGAGACAATGCCAGCATTGCTCTGAGAAGAGAGACTGGCTTTGGGGTCCAACAAGAGGTTTTTATTAAAGAACTGACTGTCGCTTTGGGAGACCAGAAGTGGCACATCTCCAGGAAGGAAATGTGGTATAGAGGACTGCCTCTGCCAGTAAGACTGAAACTGTAGAAATAGCCTGGCAGTGCTTGGTGTTGGAAAATAGAAACAGAACCCAACTGGCAGTAGCAAAGACTAGCAATGGAGTCAGGGGTGATAAGCAGCAGGTCTAGACCATGAGCCTTGAACAAAATAATGGGCATGATTCTCCTCTCATACTTTTTTTGACACCACAGTTGCTCCATTGTGTTCAAAGCAGTCCCCCTGACTTACACCAAAATATGTGAGGAGAATTAGATCCTATGAACTTAGACCCTTTAGCAGGATATGCAGTCTCACTGAAATCAACTGCAGGAGGTAGGGTGACCAGATGTCCTGATTTTATAGGGACAGTCCCAATATTTGGGACTTTTTTTTAATATGGGGTCCTATTACCTCCCACCCCCGTCCCGATTTTTCATCCTTGCTATCTGGTCACCCTAGCAGGAGGGCAAGTAAAACAAAATGATAGTGAAGAGAAAGAGCTAGAATACATTTTGAGAAGGGGTAAATAAGGAAACAGACTGACACAGTACTGACTGTGTAGGAATATAATTTCTGGGAATAGAGATCCAGAGGAGAGACTGGAGTCTGTCTCCTCCCTGTTTCATGGCAGCCAAAGTTTCAGTGGTCTCTACCCATGTGGCCTAGCTCTATCATAGACTCATAGACTCATAGACTCATAGGTCAGAAGGGACCAATCTGATCATCTAGTCTAACCTCCTGCACAAGGCAGGCCACAGAACCCCACCCATCCAATTTTATAACAACCCCTATCCCAGGACCGAGTTATTGAAATCCTCAAAATTGGTTTGAAGACCTCAAGCTGCAGAGAAACCACCAGCAAGCGACCCGTGCCCCACGCTGCAGGGGAAGGCGAAAAACCTCCAGGGCCCCTGCCAATCCGCCCTGGAGGAAAATTCCTACCCGACCCCAAATATGGCGATCAGCTAAACCCTGAGCATGTGGGCAAGAGTCACCAGCCAGCACCCAAGAAGGAATTCTCTGCAGTAACTCAGTTCCCATTCCACCCAACATCTCCCCGCAGACCATTGAGCAGACCTATCTGGTGGTAATCCAAGATCAATTGCCCAAATTAACGATCCTATCATAACATCCCCTCCATATACTTATCAAGCTTAGTCTTAAAGCCAGGAAAGCCTTTTGCCCCCACTACTTCCCTCGGAAGGCTGTTCCAGAACTTCACTCCCCTAATGGTTAGAAACCTTCGTCTAATTTCAAGTCTAAACTTCCTAATATCCAGTTTATACCCATTCGTCCTCGTGCCTACATTAGTACTAAACTTAAATAATTCCTCTCCCTCCCTAACGTTAACCCCCCTGATATATTTATATAGAGCAAGCATATCCCCCCGCAGCCTTCTTTTGGCCAGGCTAAACAAGCCAAGCTCTTTGAGTCTCCTTTCATAAGGCAGTTTTTCCATTCCTCGGATCATCCTTGTAGCCCGTCTCTGAACCTGTTCCAGTTTGAATTCATCCTTCTTGAACATGGGACACCAGAACTGCACACAGTATTCCAAATGGGGTCTCACCAACGCCTTGTATAACGGTACTAACACCTCCTTATCCTTGCAGGAAATACCCCGCCTGATGCATCCCAAAATCGCATTTGCTTTTTTAACAGCCGTATCACATTGGCGACTCATAGTCATCCTGCTTTCAACCAGTACCCCAAGGTCCTTCTCCTCCTCCGTCGCTTCCAACTGATGCGCCCCCAACGTATATCCAAAATTCTTATTATTAATTCCTAAATGCATAACCTTGCACTTTTCACTATTGTATTTCATCCTATTTCTATTACTCCAGTTTACAAGGTGGTTCAGATCTTCCTGAATAGTATCCCTGTCCTTCTCCGTGTCAGCAATACCCCCCAGCTTCGTGTCATCCGCAAACTTTATTAGCACATTCCCGCTCTTTGTGCCAAGGTCAGTAATAAAAAGGTTAAATAAGATCGGTCCCAAAACCGATCCTTGAGGGACTCCACTAGTGACCTCCTTCCAGTCTGACAATTCACCTTTCAATACGACCCTCTGGAGTCTCCCCTTTAACCAGTTCCTTATCCACCTTACGACTTTCATATTCATTCCCATCTTTTCCAATTTGACTAACAGTTCCCCGTGCGGAACCGTGTCGAACGCCTTACTGAAATCTAGGTAAATTATATCTACCGCATTTCCTTTATCTAAGTAATCCGTCATCTTCTCAAAGAAGGAGATCAGATTGGTTTGACATGATCTACCTTTAGTAAATCCGTGTTGCAATTCATCCCAATTACCATTGACCTCTATGTCCTTAACTACTTTCTCCCTTAAAATTTTTTCCAAGACCTTACATACTACAGACGTCAAGCTAACAGGCCTATAATTACCCGGATCACTTTTATTCCCTTTCTTAAAAATAGGAACTACATTAGCAATCCTCCAGTCATACGGCACAACCCCCGAGTTTATCGATTGCTTAAAAATTCTCGCTAACGGGCTCGCAATTTCACGCGCCAGTTCCTTTAATATCCGGGCCGAGATTGTCCGGGCCCTCCGACTTCGTCCCATCGAGCTGTTCAAGTACGGCCTCTACCTCAGTTGCGGTAATATCCACTTCCATATCCACATTCCCGTTTATCATCCCTCCATCATCGCAAGGTTCCTCACTAGTCTTATTAAAAACTGAAGCAAAGTACTTGTTTAGATGTTGGGCCATGCCTAGGTTATCCTTAACCTCCATTCCATCCTCAGTGTATAGCGGCCCCACTTCTTCTTTCTTTGTTTTCTTCTTATTTATGTGGCTGTAGAACCTTTTACTATTGGTTTTGATTCCCTTTGCAAGGTCCAGTTCAATGCGGCTTTTAGCCTTCCTCACTTTATCCCTACATGTTCTGACCTCATCAAGGTAGCTTTCCTTACTGATCCTGCCTTTCTTCCACTCCCTGTAAGCTTTCTGCTTTTGTCTAATCCCCTCTCTGAGTTGCTTGCTCATCCAGTTTGGCCTACAACTCCTGCCCATGGTTTTTTCCCCCTTTCTGGGGATGCAGGCTTCCGACAGTCTCCACAGCTGCGACTTAAAGTAATTCCAGGCCTCCTCCGCATTTAAATCCACTAATTCCTCCGTCCAATCCACTTCCCTAACTAATTTCCTTAACTCTTTAAAATTAGCCCTCGAGAAGTCAAAAACCCTAATCCCAGATCTACATTTGTTTATCTTTCCATCTAGTTTGAACTGAATCAGCTCATGATCACTCGAACCAAGGTTGTCCCCTACCACCATTTCTTCTACAAGGTCCTCACTGCTCACCAACACCAAATCTAAAATGGCATCCCCTCTCGTAGGTACTTCAACTACTTGATGAAGAAATCCATCCGCTATCACATCCAGAAAAATCTGACCCCTATTATTCTTGCAAGTACTCGTCCTCCAGTCTATATCCGGGAAGTTGAAGTCCCCCATAATCACACATTTCCCCTTTGTGTTTACTTCATTAAAGACATTAAAGAGGTCTCTATCCATATCCCAATCAGATCCTGGCGGTCTGTAGCACACGCCAAGCACTATCTCAGGGGAAGCTCTAGTTGCTTTTTTACCCAGTGTGATTTTTGCCCAGACAGACTCTGTCTTATCCATTCCATCGCTTCTTATTTCGCTACAGCTAATTTCATCATTGATGTACAAGGCTACTCCACCACCTTTGCCTTTCTTCCTGTCCTTTCTAAACAGCACATAGCCTTCAATACCCGTGCTCCAGTCATGAGTACTATTCCACCAGGTTTCAGTTATCCCTATAATATCCGGTTTCACTTCCTGCACCAGTAACTCCAGTTCCTCCATCTTGTTACCTAGGCTCCTCGCATTAGTGTACAGACCTTTTAATTTTCGGCGTTTGGCGTCAGTGACATTCTTTCCCCCGTCGTGCAGAGACCTTTTACCACCAGCATCACCCGTTACTCTGGTTTCTACTGCACTATTCCTCCTTGGATCAAATCTTGGGACCGCAAGGGTATCCCCTCTCAGTTTGTTTACTTTCCTCTCCAGGTTATATTCCGGTGTGGAGATCTCCCGAACATCTCCCAACCATCTCCCCCAACTTCCTAGTTTAAAGCTCTCTTGATGAGGTCGGCGAGCCTCCATCCTAGAATTCTATTTCCCTCCTTGCTTAGATGAAGTCCATCCTGAGCGAACAGTCGTCTATCCGTAAACGCTTCCCAGTGACCGTACATCCCAAAGCCCTCCTTATAACACCACTCCCTAAGCCATCTGTTGATCACCATAATCTTGTCACTCCTTCGTCGCCCCGCTCTAGGAACTGGCAGAATCCCACTGAAGATCACCTGAGCCTCGATGTCTTTGAGCCTCTTCCCCAGTCTGGCATAGTCCTCCTTGATACAGTCCAGCGAGTAACTAGCCGTATCATTCGTTCCCACATGAAGGATAATCAACGGATTCTTTCCCGCTCCCGCTAAGATCGTATTCAGCCTCAGGTCCACATCCTGTATCTTAGCCCCTGGACTGTAGGAGGCCTATAGAAGGCCTTAGCTCCAAAGGAAGGAGCACACTGCCACCTTCAGCCTCCAGGAACTGGACTGCCAATGGAGTCTGCACAGCAGCCCACATATTTGTTTATCCACTCACTTTACTTGAATGTCACATTTCACCTCAGCTCCATTGCTCATCTTCTTTATGCACATTTTGTCTGTATATTGGGTATGAGTTTATCTGCAAAATGTTTGCCATTTTAACTGGATGTTGTACTCTAATTACATACTGCTTCCCATGGTGACCTGTCTCCCATATCTCTTCCTACTACATTTCTTCTCTGACTCTATGATATTCTCCAGCCTTCTAATTCTCCACTATGCTGCCTTTTTCATTTACATGGATAGATAAGACCTTAGCGCAGAACATCAATAACATCTGTGAAAAAAAACTCAGTATCACAATGATTTGTCCCAGTCCATGGTCTGTCTGGATTTTGGTTTTGGTTCTCTGGGGATGCACTGTCCCCAGGTGGTGCAGGCAGTTGCATCTTGTCTCCTTTATATCAGCAGCCTTGAAGCAACCCTAGGGAGACAATCTGTTATGCCAGATGTTGCTGTATTTGCTCAGTTGCTTTTCTGAGCATTACCATACTTGAAATATTTCCATTTACATGTACACAATCTTCATGATCTTCATAAACTTGTATTGAAATCATTCTATTGGCCCTGTATCACTCACCCATTGAACACAGTAGGACATTCAAACCCGGAAGATGACAGATGAACTTGGATAATGTCATTCCTGGATGTTGAAATGGGATCCATAAATGCCTTTGCAGAGAGAATTGGGTGGCCGAGTGTCTCAAATGTTCTGTACTTAAGATGTAACCATTATGCAACTAGAACTGGTTAAAAAAAGTTACATAATCTTTTCTTTCCTCTTTATTACAAAAATCTTTGAAAATCTGTGGGATTCGTCAGAGCCAATTTTTAAGCTAAGTGTAAGAGAATTCTGGAGTGTTTTTAATGTGTTTTTGCACATTTAGCTGACTTTGAGGCTATGATAATGTGTATCTACTAAATTCTAGGTGTCCTGGTTTATTTACAGTTCCATTATCTCAAGTCCACAGAATTTAATCCTTTAAATATACTTTTGTGTGTGTGTGTATTCTAAGAATGAACACATGGTATTAGACAAGGAGATAAAGGTCCTGAGAGACTTATGTGACACTAAAGGTTGATTTCTGTCCTTTGAAGCATAGCTGTGAGGCATAAGTTGCCATGAAACACTTTTTTTCCTTTTCTGCAAATTAGAAATACTACATTTTAAAGGTGTGACACTCCCCCCGCCCACCAGACTTGCCTCTGGTACTCCTGTGAAAGTAACTTTTTGCAGGCAGGCATCTTATGTAGATGATTTGTATCTCTTATGGACAAACTTTCTCAGGAAGGGATCCTTCTACTTGGATCACACAGAAAAGGATGGAGAATTTACAGCAAGAGGTTTTTGAGCAGTGGGTTGAAGTCCATAAAGAGGAAGTGCAAATGTCCAAAGATGAAAAGCTTAAACTTTTAGAAAATGAATCCTGTGCTCAAGCTTCATCACACCGGGGAACGGTCCTCAGGCTGTGTTATGCTAGTGTTGTGGGAAGCAACCTGCAACCTACACTCATCTTTGGTAGTTTTGTCTCAGTTATGTAACTGTGAAGGATTGGAAGCAAGCCAGGGGCATATCAGTTCTGGAATGGTGTGATAATTCTATATAGTTTAAAAACTTAGTTTTCAAAACCATGGCTTTACAGAGCCCATTCCCTGGAGCAGCCTTATTGGCTCTGATACTGTCAATGTGACTATGAAACTGGAAATGTTTCTGGAATATGAGCTCTTGAAGGCATAGTTTTGACTTAATAAAGTTGCCCATAAGGTCATAGATCTTGGTCTCTGGGTGTTTATCAATTGATTTTTTTCTAATAACAGAGACTGGATCATCAGCAACATCCTAGAATTGTGGCGTTAGCTTTTGGAAATCCAGCCTTTCAGAGATGTCTGAATAAGAGTGAATTATTGAATGAAGGTCTTCAACAGGTCATAGACAGAATAAAAAAAACCCCAGCCCCAAAATTCAATATGCCAGTCATGCATTTCAGTTTAATTACTGTGAACCTAAATGGATCAGAACAGCAAAACAATCCAGTTCTCGGAGTCAGAGGGTTTATAAACACCACCGAGCCCTATTACTTTCTTGGAGTTAGTCATCAACCAACTTGCTGAAACTTCTTTCTACTGACCATCCTTTCCAAATTTGCATCCAGAGTTTCCTGGGTCTTAAAAGGTGTGGAAAGCACACACATGCATCTTAAAGTTCCACTCTTCACGCTCCTAAACTTGAAGTATGTTACAAAATCACCTGCTTTACATTCCCTCCTTAAGCTACACCAGGGAGAGGACCCTGGAGCAGCTTTTTAAAACATGCTTTGTTACACTATTTAAAATGCAATCAAGCCCTGTTCACAGTGGGTAAGGAAACCTTGATGAACCTATGGTAGCACCATTTTAAAAAACAGTTCTAAGAAGTGTGGTTAGCCTCCTAGTACAGAAAGGCCTATATGATTACATGACATCTGCTATCACTCATTACAGCGGGCATCAGATCTGTCAGTCTGAGCAGACACTGTAACCAGTATCCCTTGCTGGAAATGGAACTACCAGCTCCTGGAGCCAGCTTAGAAATCTCTCCTTGCCCCATGACTGCCTTTTACCACATCTGTGTAAAGGATTCTGCAGCTGATTGAAAATTAGAACCACCAAATTACTTTCACCAGTTTTTCCTCTTTTCAGAATGAATTTGCTGGAGAAGAACTCACCAGGAATTACTGATTGGCAGTGGCAGGGACATTGTGGTATGGGCATCCACCTGAGCAAAGGCAAGGTTCCAGCTACAGTAAATGGGACTAATAAGAAAGGCTGCCCTAATCTATTTGTAGTAAAAAGTACAAATACTTATACTGAAGCCAGAATGTTAAAATCAAACACGGGAAGCTGGAATGTTTTGCTTTAGAGACAGGAGCCGATATAGTTGGTGTTTCAGAAACGATGTACACAATGGGAAATGGTGATCTCTGGATTCAGAATCTAGGGTAGCTCATAGGAAGTTGCCCTACACATGAAAGAGACCATAACATAATAAAGAATGTTCATTTCATGGGTGAGATGACCAGGGAGTGGAATTGTCTTATCACAGGTGAAAGAAATACAGACAGGTACAAGGATGGACTGAAGGCCCCTAAAACAGCACACATGAGAACATAGTGGGTCAGATTCTATAGTCTGGCCAAGCTGTGTTGGATGTGGAAATCTGGCTTTATGCCATCAGTGTGGCTATTTTGATCCTGGGTGGAGGATGCTCTAGATCAGTGTTTCTCAACCTTTTTTGATGCCAGGGACTAGCTTGCTGCCTTCCTAAACTGTGTCAGGGAGATCTCAGGGACTGGTGCCGGTCCACAGACCGGTCGTTGTGAAACATTGCTCTAGGTAGCACCTGGCTGCTTACAGATACAAAGGGCTGCTCTAGCAGCTGTGCTCCAGCCACGTGTTCTTTTCCCCAGCCATGTCCTGTAAACCAGAGGCAGGAAAAAGGGTGGCAGAGAATCCCTATACTGGCTCTCATCACCAGGGAAATGCCCCCCTTCTCAAGGGACCATAAGCACAGAGTGGTGCAAAGGGCCAAAGTGGTACTGAGAACCTGGTTTGGTATGTTAACAGACAAAAGAAATGGTGAAACTTCCCCTTTCAACTTTGTTCTGTGTTTGTACAGCACCTAGCATTTGGTCCATGACTAGGGCTCCTAGGTGCCACAATAATACAAATAAATAATAATATAGAGTGATTTTCACGTGCTGTCTGACCCAATTAATAGTTAACTATTGAATTATTTAATTAAAATGGAAAGGCTTTAACAAAAGAGATTGAAAGTGTCCTATACCAGCCTGTCCCCTAGTCCAGCAGTTGGGGCAGTCTGCTGAGAAATGGGAGATCTATGTTCAAGTGCCTTCTCCTCAGCAAGCAGAGTGAGGAACCGACCCAGTATCTCCCACATCCAGGGAAGCATGAAAAAAAGATTATAAGGGAGTTGTCCTGCTCACAACAATGTATGTAGAGTTAGGTGCCTGACTAATTCATTCTTGCAAGAAACAGTTTAGTCTCCTCAACTGCCTGACGGCAGGAGAGGGTTCCTGCTGGTGGATTGCAGAGTTAGGTGCCTCCTAGCAGACTGGATTCAGGCACCTAACTGTGAGAGGGGAAGGGCTTAGAACACTCCCCTCTTGTTGAAATCTTCCATTGGCAAGTTTAGGCAGCTCCCTGCCTAGCAGGTTTATGGAGCCAAAGTGCCTAACCCAGGCATTGTGGATCACAGTATTTTTCCTAGGTGCCTAAGGTGCGGGAGTAGGGGAGTCATCACCATGCAATTAGTTTTGATATCGCAGTGGGGTGCGGCTTGAGGGATAAGAGAGTGGTGACTTTTAGTGGGGCAGTATTTGAAACAGTGAGGAAAATGGCTGCATGCAGGCTCAGCAATTATGCCATCAAAGAATCTATTGGAATGAATTAGGAGAATGCCAGGTCACTTGCCTGTGCAGTCTGCTCCCGGAGCTTTCCATCACTCAATCCTGACTCCTCTGTCACTCCCGTCCTCCTACTCATTTCTGCCCTCCTAGTCCTATGCAAACAATTTTCTCTTACCTACAGGTAAGAGAAAATTCATTAATTTCTGGCCACGCTGCTATTCCCTTCTTCTTCTCTTCTGGCCCTCCCCACAAAAGGCCAACACTCATTCCTGGCTTCCTCTTTCACTTCTGCCTTCCTCTGCCCAGCTTTACACTCTCAACACATGCCCTACCTCATCAGACACCACACTGCACACCACCCTCTTGCTTTGAGAGGATCAGGACGGGAGGTGCTCATGGATGGGAGCCAGAGGTATATTCTACATGTCTTCCCAGAGGCCTAGATGTAGGAGAGCCACATGGATCTTTTCTCCCAACCCTCTCAACCACAAGCCTAGAAAACTAAAGATAATAGGAGCAAAGAAGCAAATAGGCGTGAAGCCCTGCAAAGAGAACTGATGGCTCTTGTCCAGCTCCAATAGAAGTTACAGGGCTTCTTTAGGTGAAAAAGTAAATCAGCTTTTTTCCAAAATCCTATTTATTAAAGTTCAGTTTAATTATAAATTATGCTTTTATAAATAAAAAAAAAAGCTGGCCTCAAAATAACCCATTTACAGCTTCTGGCAGTGCTGGTATACACTGGATGCCCCCCAAAGCAAGGTTCACACAAAGTGTCTTTCCACCCCCAGGTTTTGAGTCTTTCCCTCTCTCAGGCCAATTGCTAACTCAGAATAACACCACTACTGCTTTTCTGGCTGACAGAGCTGAAAATTAAACTCACTTTTCAGCTCTAGCAGGTTACACACCTGACTCCAAAGCTATCTGTCAAGGTTTTATATTCTTTTCATTGGCAAAAGAAATTCCTAATAGTGACTTTTAAGGCCATTAAATATATGACTGGCATCATCATGCTGGGTTCTCAGGCTTTAAACACTGTGGGATGAACTGTTACTGTGATCATAGATGGCAAAATATACACACAAAGGTATCCAGTTTCTGCTCACAAAAGCACATTTTTCAGTACAGATGGGAGCAGGGAGGTCAGGAATGGTGGGATAAATGCCAGTTGTAGACCTAAGATCCTTAGAGGTCTGCCTATGAAATATTTTCTCTCTCAAAGGATAGTTTGGATTGGACAGAGCCTCTCGATATCTGTGAAGGCTGGGCCATTGATGAACATGTCCTTCTTCCATATTCAGCAGCGAGTCAGGGGAAGGATTGTAGCCCTATAGCAAATGAATTTTCCAGCACATGAAACTCCAGAAGAGTCAATTAGCTAGAGTGGTTACCTACAAAAAGGATGGAAAACCTCAAAAGAAAATACTGAGTGAACTTGTTCAATTGCCGCTAACCACAAAGCAGGATTACTTCTTATTCTTTTATTGGCAAACAGCTTCCCAAACCTTCCCCACATCACTGTACTGCTTTCCCCACAATCCCCTAGAAAAATAGATAAATAGATTATTGGAGTACACTTTATTTATTTATAAGATGCTTAGGCAGTTTACTGGAACAGCATCTGTAAATTACGTCAGCTGACCAAAACCACAACTGGGGGGACCCAGGCCGTATTAAAACAGAGGAAAATTCTAGAGGATGGTGGTTTTGGTGAGTTATAGATTTCCATTGGCCATTTCTTTCAAGGCAGACAAAGAGCTACAGTTTTAGCTGAAACAGCTCCAATTAATGCTACCTCATGTCTGAAAGATTTTGGCTTAGCAGTGAGAATCACAAGTATGACCTATTGTGGCTTTTACCTCATGCAAGTTGACCCAGTGCAATTGTTTCTTTCCAATAAGCTTTCCATCTGTATCCACATCTTACCATTCACATCAGTCCTTGTTTTCCACTATTTAAATCAAACTCAAAACCCACACAAGAAGTCTAAGCAATGCAGATTTGTTACTTGAAGAAACTATTTCTCTTTGCTGCCTTTAATGGATTTATTCACTAAACAAATTTCTACAAGTCCAGGACACCTTAATATATACTCCTCTCAGTGCTCTGAATGAAGTCTGGGAAGGTGATCCTGAGTTATATCTTTTAGTCTGAGCTTAAAAATTAAATACTTCAGCAAGTGAAAGAATGGCATGCCACTTTGATTGATACCAACCATATTAACAGTTGTGAAGCTTTGGGACATAGCTAGGGAAGGATGGGCTGCAGTCTGTTAGTTTTTTATTTGTCTATTCACAGTTGCTAAGAATTTAATGGCTATTTAAATGATTTTCAAATAATGTTGGAGTACTGAATAATAGCTTGACTGAAAGTAGCTATTCAATGTCAACAGGATAATTGTGCAGTGGATGATTTAGAAGTGAGAAGAAATTCAGACCACACACTATAACACAGGGAGTAAAGTGCTTTCTTTACCTCCCACATTTTTCCTCTCCATGCCCAAATTTTCTGTTTGTTTCTGACTCTGAAAAATGCTCATTTAACAAGTACATTGTTGTTGTTGTTGGGCACAAGAGCAAACTATCCCACTGCGTAGGAAAGATAGGAAGTACAGCAAGAGACCACCCTGGCTTAACCAGGAGATTTTTAATTACCTGAAACTCAAAAAAGAGTTCTACAAAAAGAGGAAACTAGGTCAAATTACAAAGGCTGATAAAAGAAACAACACAAGTATGTGGGGACAAAATTAGAAATGCCAAGGAACAAAATGAGATTAAGCTAGCTAGAGACATAAAGGGTAACAAGGAAACATTCTACAAATACATTAGAAGCAAGAGAAAGACCCAGGACAGGGTAGGCCTGTGACTCAATGAAAGGCAGGAGGAGAACAATAATGGAAAATGTGAAAATGGCAGAGGTGCTTAATGATGTCTTTGTTTCGGTTTTCACCAAGAAGGTTAGTGGTGATTGGACATCTAACATAGTGAATTCCAGTGAAAATGAGATAGGATCAGAGGCCAAAATAGAGAAAGAACAAGTTAAAAATTACTTAGACAAGTTAGATGTCTTCTAGTCACCAGAGCCTGATGAAATGCATTCTGGAATACTCAAGGAGCTAACTGAAGAGATATCTGAGCCATTAGTGATTATCTTCAAAAAGTCATGGAAGATGCAGAGATTGCAGAAGACTGGAAAAGGGCAAATATAGTGCCAATCTATAAAAAGGGAAATAAGGGCAACCCAGGGAATTACAGACCAGTCAGCTTAACTTCTATACCTGGAAAGATAATGGAGTAAATAATTAAGCAATCAATTTGCAAACATCTAGAACAGGGGTTCTCAAACTTCATTGCACAATGACCCCCCCTTCTGACAACAAACATTACTGTATGTCCCCAGATGGGGGGACCGAAGCCTGACCCCACCAGAGCCCCACTGCTCAAGCCAAAGCCAAAGCCCCATTGCCACTGACAAGGGGCCAAAGCTGAAGCCCAAGGTCTTCAGCCTCAGGCAGGGGGCCTGTAACCTGAGGCCCTGGCAAGTCTAATGGGGACGCAACCCACTTTGGGATCCCAACCCACAGTGTGGGAATCCCTGATCTAGAAGATAATAAGGTGATAAGTAACAGCATGGATTTGTCAAGAAGAAACCATGTCAAACCAACCTGATAGCTTTCTTTAACAGTGTAACAAGCTTTGTGGATAGGAGGGAAGTTGTAGACGTGGTAGATCTTGACTTAAATAAAGCTTTTGATACTGTCTCGCATGACCTTCTCATAAACAAATTAGGGAAATACAACCTAGATGGAGCTACTGTAAAGTGCGTGCATAACTGATTTGAAAACCATTCCCAGAGAGTAGTTATCAGTGGTTCTTGGTCAAGCTGGAAGGGCATATTGAGTGGGGTCCTGCAGGGATCAGTTCTGGGTCTGGTGCTGTTCAATATCTTCATCAGTGATTTAGATAATGGCATAGAAAGTACACTTATAAAGTTTGTGGACGATACCAAGCTGGGAGGGGTTTCAGGTGCTTTGGAGGAAAGGATTAAAATTCAAAATGACCTGGACAAACTGGAGAAATGGTCTGAAGTAAATAGGATGAAATTCAATAAGGACAAATGCAAAGTACTCCAGTTAGGCAGGAACAACCAGTTGCATATATACAAAATGGGAAATGATTGCTTAGGAAGGAGTACTGTGGAAATGGATCTGGGAGTCATAGTGGATCACAGGCTAGATATAAGTCAACAGTGTAACAATGTTGTAAAACAAAAAAGCAAACATTCTGGGATATATCAGCAGGAGCGTTGTAAGCAAGACACGAGAAGTAATTCTTCCACTCTGCTCTATGCTGATTAGTCCTCAACTGGAGTATTGTGTCCAGTTCTTGGTGCCATATTTCAGAAAAGATATGGACAAATTGGAGAAAGCCCAGAGAAGAGCAACAAAAATGATTAAAGAAAACATGACCTGTGAGGGAAGATTGAAAAACAATTTTTTTTTTTAGTCTGGAGAAGAGGAGACTGAGGCGGGACATGACAACAGTTTTCAAGTACATAAAAGGTTGTTACAATCAGGAGAGAGAAAAATTGTTCTCTTTAGCCTCTGAGGCATAAGTGCCGACTTCCCCTCTGCCCTGTGGGTGCGTGACCCCCCACACCCCTGACCCTAGCCCTGCACCACCTCACCACCATCCTCACCCCATGGAAGCACCCATGGAAAAAAATTGGGGTGCTGAGCACCCAGCAGCAGCTCCCTGTGGCCCCGCCTCGCCGCTCCAACTCATCTCCGCCTCTGCCTCCCCTGTGAGCGCGCTGCCGCATCCTGCTTCTCCTCTCTCCCAAGCCTTGAGCCGTGACACAGCTGATTTGCAGGGCAGGGAGGGAGGGGGAAGGAGGAGGAACACTGCGCACTGGGGGAAGAGGCGGGGCCGGGGCGGGGACTTGGGGAAGGGATTCAATAGAGGCAGGGAAGGGGTGGAGTTAGGGCACAGACTCTGGGTATGGGGATGGAATGGGAGTGGGGCCAGGGGTGAGGATGGGGTGGAGTCGGGGGGGGAGGGGAAAAGGATGGGAGGGTACGGGCACCCACCGGTGCCGGAGGAAGTTGGTGCTGCTGGTCTAGATAATATTTAGTCCTGCCATAAGTGCAGGCGACTGGACTAGATGACCTCTTGAGGTCCCTTCCAGCCCTAAGATTCTATGATACATCTGGGGTATGGCAGATGTAACTGTCCTTGCCTCACTAGAAAGTTCAAGGTGAGATCTCGAGGGCGGGGTTTTGAACAACAGCTGGGTCCAGTGTTACACAGGCTGATAAATCCAGGAGCACCTTCAACGCAACTTCTTGCAAACTAAAAGCACGGAATGTAACAAGTTTATTATTGTCCTTTTTTGAAGGAAGAGGCCTAAGTATTTGGGGTGATACCAAGAGTCCATGATAAGCATTATCTGTAATACTTCTCATCCTCATCTGCTTCTGACTTATATTTGAAATCAGGATTTGTACACTTGCCTGGTGAGATTCAGGTGATGGATCAAACTTCTTACAATTATGTATAGCCTTCAGAACTGCTGTCAAATGAATTACATAAATAATTTGGAGAATTGCTGTTCAAATGACAATGCTGAGACAATGTTCCATTGGCTATTGTGGGACCATTAATTAAAACCAAAGCTCTGACACTGGAAGAAGTAAATTTGATTACTGGTACCTCAGCAGGATTTTTGATGCTCGTGTGAATGCACCGAGTAGAATGCTTGGTCAGGGAATCTCCAGCATCTTTGCTACACATCCAGAATAGTTGTGGGAATTTCTATGATTAATATTAGATTTCTTCTTGCTCTGATCGGTAAGTATTAAGCCCACTGGGAGGTGGATTTCTCTTTCTGGGCCAATTAAAAACGTATGACTCAGTACTGGAGGGTACACTGTACTATTGCGGACAAGTGTTATTTGACTTAGAAGTTCATCCCTCTTACTGGGGGGTAGTGCAGAGAAATTTAGCAAGCTAGTCTTTGAGAGTCCAATTAAATTACCCAGTTGTCCAGTTCTGGATGAGAGATCATACCAATTTTTGTTAGACTGACTTGCTGACAAAGAGATGTCACTAAACCAGACTCAACGTTCAGCGAAAGGTAGCCACCTGGTAGTACGTCTGATTCTCCAACACAGTTCTATTGCTATAAAAAATGCCTGGCAACTGTTGAACCTCTCTGGTCCTTCACAGCATATACTGTGAGCTGGCATAGTAAGAAGCTGTTATTGTTTGTTAGTGATATGCTTTTTCAGGAACTGGAAAATAATACTACTGAGAAGTAGGGCCAGATTGGTCGCTGTGCATGTGGAGTGATGGCACAAAGAGCTCTGGCCCTGTGAAAAGGTCAAGGGCCATGTCAGGTCCTGCATGCAGCGAAGTGTAGATGCAAATCACCCCAAAAGGCTCAGGGAGGAGGTGGTTGGGTGTAGAGAAAGAGCAGACTGCACTGTACCAAACTGACTGTATAACCTGGGCATTCCCTCTGCACACTGGGAATCTTGGCGAGGGAGTGCACTTCCTGAAGCACAGTCCCTCTGGTGAACTCCTCCCCCCATCCCACCCCACTCTTGCACAGTGTGACTGCATCTCCTCCAAATTCAGGCCAGTGCTTAAGTGCCACGATCCAGCCCTTAGTGGGAACTGTTTTCAAAGAACACATTTACTGGCCAGATTGGCAAAAAGCACACTGGGACTAATCCTTTATTCCTTCCACACAAAAACCTCTCAGTGACTTCCACAGGAATGTAGGATTGGGCCTCATGACCCTGGTGACCTGCATTTGAAGAGGTTACGTGGCTGAAGTACCAGAACAGGAGGACAGTGAAGCCTTAGGTTTGTCTCTATTAGAGAGCTGAACCTTGTATATAAAACTAGTTAATGCAGAAATGGTTTAACAAGCCCTGCTGAATCAGTGCAAGTTTTGCCACATGCCCATACCAGTACTCACCTGAACAGATCTGGTGGCAGTACCCTATGGGTCATTACCTAGTTTCCAGAAAGCATTGGTTTTTGGGAGATTGTGCGAGGCCACAGAGCAGTAGTGAGAGGACAAGTTGAACCATTTCAGCTTGTCAGTGTCCTCAGTGGCACTGAACTGGTTACATTTCTAAGAGCTTACTAAATTCACTGTAAAAGTATGTTGTCCTAATTGGCTATTAAGGCATTTGGGTGTTGGCATCTGGATGGAACATGTTTTGCTTCTCTAACACAGACTGCGCCTCAGTGAGAAAATGACACACATTATTAAAATAAGACTTTTTTAAAAAAAGGTACAACCAAAAGGCTCCAAACCATCTGGGCGGAGTGGGGGGAAGAGGAGAACCCCACTTCCAATCATTTGTAACATCCTTCCCTGCGGTTCATAGCACAGGAGGGGTTCTCTGACTAAAACATGCAAAAGCAAGGTCCCCTCCCCTCTCTTTCCCTTACGAGAGTGGGGACTCTGTATGGAAACAAGGCAAAGGTGGCCTGGCTATCAGGCAGTCTTCCTGGATTCTGCCCTTTGAGCTTAATCTATCAGCGCATTTATTGTTTTTAATGGGGTCTACCTCCAACCCCTCTTGGGGCACGTTGTGGTGCAGCTGGGCCGTGCGGCTTCCGGAGCAGTGAGGCCTGATGCTATCTACCTCTCTGCTGGCCTGTCTCTGCTGTCAGCAGTTTCTGAGGCAGAGCAGTCCTTCTCCTCACCTGTGGCAGGTTTTCCCATTTTAAGCCCCCCACCGCAGAACAAGCCTTGCACATGCTCCTCGTTAGAGCTGAACAGGCCCTGAAGAGCTTGTTAGTCTCCTCTCCACCAGAGCGAGGGCCTGTCCCTTCACACCGCCCCACAACACAGGGGTGGAATCAAATGTGACATTGTAGACAATGGAATTACAGAAGTAAAAACCACATTTGGAAAAACTCTCAGTCAGAGACGACTCAAACCTGCTGATACTGAGGGGGAGCACCATGTAGAGGGGGAGACATACGTCACTTCTGGGGGGAACTTCCAGCCCCACCTCCCTGGGCCAGGGCAGCCAATCCTCCAGCTCCTGGGGGGCTTGGGCCACAGCCTAGGGAGACTCACAGCACCACAGTGTCTCCCTGGAGCTGCCATGCCCTTGTGGACACCACACGGGGCACAGGCAATGCCCCTAGCTCTGGCTGAGAACAGGCACCTTGCCCAGTGACTCCCCACCCTGTCCAGGGCTGCTGCGCTGTCCCTGCCAGTTATCTGTGTGTGGGAGGGTGGCTCTGTCCTTCTGCTGCACCTCCCCCTGTCATGTTTCCGATCCCCGTCCCTGGCAGCCAGGCCCAAGCGCGGAGCAGAGGGGGCACGTTGCCGCCTCCCCAGCCAGGTTCTCACAGGGGGCCACCGTGCTGCACAGAGCAATAACCCTGAGCAGCCACCCTCAGCCAGCATGAGAAATGGCTCTGCCCTGTCTGAAGCTGAACATGCCGGGAGGAGGAGCAGTGGAAGAAGGACAAAGCCCCTCTCCCTTCTTCCCCTCTCTCCCCACAGCAGGCCAAGCAGAGTAAGTGCAGCTCAGTGCTTGAAGAAATCAGGGGGCGGGGGGGAACACTTGACCCTGCATGCTCCCTCCCCTACGCGTTGCCTCTCTTAGCATAATAAAAGTTGCTCAGTTTAGATACTGACAAGGCAAAGCTGTAATTACAACAACAAAAAATAATAAAAAACCTTCCTCCTCCTGCTCCCCCGTTCAGAATTTCATTGGACATGTTCCAGTCCCAGGGTGGAGGAGGTAATTTTGCAAATAAGCATGACAGTGCTCTGCTCAGAGACATTAGGACAGCACCAATGGCAAAGGAAACAAGACCAGACTATATTTCATGCTGAAAAGCGAAAGGCAAACAAACACAACCCTCTTTCATGGCCATAGCCCTGGTCAGCTGTGTAACTGAACAGCAAAAACATTCCTCTGTTCTTCAGAGACCTTTGGAAGGAATCCAGAATTATATTTACTTAGCCTATTTTCTCTTATTAATGAAACCACATTTATGTATTACCTTATTGGGTTCTCTCACTTTTTCCGTATTTGTTTGCCCACTCTTTCCCTCCAGCTGGATGGGATCCTGAGGGAATAGTAAAGAAACCTAATGGCCCAGTTAATTCTCAGTCACAATGGAAGTATCGGAGAAAATATGTATGGCATTCACATTAATAGCAGATGGGTTCATCCTGAGTATTGTAGTGCATCGTTCAAAAGCACCCCAGACTGCAATAAACTAATCAAAACAATTTGACCAGTCATCTGTATTCAGTGATCTGAGAAATGCTCTCTGTGATCAATGCAGATGTGCTTCTCCAGCATTGTAGAACCACACCCAGAATGCCAGCTGTTTGGTTAGCTAAGTTATTGCTTTAGTATGAATAGAAAAAATACCCCCTAAACATCCGCCTCAGAGAGGTCTCTCTCTCGCTATTATTTATGAAAATGGTTATGCTAAATCACTACTGAGCATGTTGTGCTTTTTGTTTCTATTGGCCACATTCAGTGATGTTGCCACTGATGCTTGGGGTGATTAGGTTTAGTGAATTAGATTAATCAACTACTCCTATCACAACACTTTTGACTGGGACAGACAGGAGAGCTTTAAACACAGAAGATGGTTTTTCTATAGTGTTTTCTAACTTAACCTCTGAAGGCTTGTCTTCACATAAAGTGGTGCAGCTGTCCCTCCCTAGTGTTCTAGTGAAGATGTTACTACATTTAAGGGAGAACTTTTCCTTTGGCATGGTTAATACACTTCCTCAAAAAGCTCTCCTATCGTCATAGAACTGTCTACACAGGGCGGGGGAGGAAGGGAGGGAGAGGGGTTAAGCAGTATAATTACATGACTCAGGGTGTGGATTTTCACACCCTTGAGCGATATAGTTATATGAATATAGGTTTGTAGTGTAGACTTGGCCTGAGACATGTTAGTTACTGAGACTGAATTGTAAGGATATCTTATTGCTGTTGGTCAACCTGGAGAAAGTGATTGTAATTTCCAGATGCTGTTTAAAAAAAACCTGAGTGAGTAAGACAGGGTTTCTCAAACAGGGGTCGCTGCTTGTGAAGGGAAGGCCCCTGGCGGGCTCATCCGGCATGTTTTCTGCCCCTTCCACAGGTCCGGCTGATTGCGGCTCCCACTGGCCATGGATGGCTGCTCTGGGCCAATGGGAGCTGTGGGAAGCGGCGGTCAGTAAGTCCCTTGGCCCGTGCCGCTTCCAGAAGCTCCCATTGGCCTGGAGCAGTGATCTGCGGCCAGTGGGAGCCACGATCGGCTGGACCTGCGAATGGGGCAGGTAAACACGCTGGACCAGCCCGCCATGGGCTTTCCCTACACAAGCGGCGACCCCTGTTTGAGAAACCCTGGAATAAGAACTCTATTATGCATAGTGTTCACTATACTACTACTCTTTCCAGTCAGAAGAATGCTATTGATGGAAGAAGAGATCAGTTGGATAGATCCTGCTGACTGGTTCTGGTCCATGCTAGGTCTGGTCCTAGGTGTTATTGAAAGAAAAAGAACAACAATGATAACGACTGGCTAGCTACGTAAATTAGTTTGGACAAAAATGATAAAAGTGATGAGGTTCTTTGTACCTTGCTAACTTTGATCTATTTTTAATGGGACAGTTGACGGGTATTTTCTATTTGAAATAGTATTTTTAGTGGTTTTAAAAATCTGATAGTTGTTCACACATATTCACCAGCTTCATTACTAATAAAAGAGCTTTGTCATTTGTGATGAGGATTTTCATAAGGAAATGACTTTTTTGAGCCAATAGTGATTTTTTAAAATGGATACATAATGAACTTTATTTTACCCCTCTTAAACCATGTTTAACCCTGGTGAAGTTGCACATTTGGGATTTATATTTTCATAAAGATCTAGGGTAAAATTTTCAAAAGTGCTCAAGGGCTAGATACACAAATATACTTAGGTGGCTAACTGACTCCTTAGTCACCAAGGTCCAATGACATTCTCAAACTATGGCTCAGCTGCCTCCTAACCCTACAGACACCTATGTTTCTGCTGGTAGGCATGCACAAACTCCTCATGCTGCTTCACAAGTAACAAGCTGCTTGGAGCCCTTACTCATGCCTCAATCTAGGTGTTCTCTCACCTATCTCACCTGGGGGGCCTGATCCAGTAGGCATAGGCACCAACTCCGTGGGTGCTCTGGGTCTAGAGCATCCATGGGGAAAAATTAGCGGGTGCTCCATACCCACTGGCAGTCAAGCTCCCCCCATCCTTACCCCCTTCCCCCAAGCCCCAACCCATCCCGCCCTGCCTCTTTCCCCAGCGCACCCCATATCTGCTCCTCCCTCTTCCTCTCTGTGTTTCATGCCCCTCGCCCGCTGCCACCTAACAGCTGTTTGGGGATGTGGAGCGCTCAGGGGAGGAGGCAGAGAAGAGGCGGGGCGGGGAGAGATAGGTTCCTAAGTAGTCTGAGAATCGAGACCCTAAGCCATACCACTTTCTTCTCCTTTTCACTCCTCGCTGGCTTAGGCAGCTCCCTGCTCTGCTTGTTGGCTTCTGAGACTCCCTTTCTTAGGCACCTCACTCTCTCCATGGGAAGCCTGGGCACCTCACTCAAGGCAAAGAATTCCATGGAGCCTAGGAGTTAGGCATTGCAATGTCCAAGTCCCCTTTGTGAATCTAGCCCTAAGTGACTTAGGAGCCTACGTTTCTTTTTTTTTAAAGTAACTTTGAAAAATTAGACTTAGGCTTCTAAGCCCCAAAGGCCCAGCTACTTAAAGTCATATAGTCCTTGTGGTGCACACTGTTATAATGCCTGGGTTTAGGAGCCTAAATCTCATTTTCAAAAGAGATTTAGACACTTAAGAGCCTAAATCCCATTGACCATCAATGGGACTCAGGCTCCTAACTGCCTAAATCCCTTTTGAAAATGAGATTTAGGCTCCTAAATCAGTTAGGTATTGCAACATTGAACACTGCAATGCCAAATCACCTTTAAAAATCTGGGCTGTAGGCACTTTTGATCATTTTACCCCTAGACTAGATATTTTGCTTTGGTAGGATTTTATCAAATTTCAGCAGTTTCAATTTAATAACAGAAACACTGCTACCAAATGCAGCATGTTCATGAACCTGTCAATATTAACTGAGAATGACACACGCTATGCCAATAATCCTCTATTGCTATGAAATGTCTTAAAATTCCCCCTGGAAGATATTTGTATAATTCCTCAAAAAGAATAAAAGCAAAAAGTAGAAATATTTCTAAAGGCTAGACATGGTGGCTAAAGACTCCACGGTGTTCTTTAAGATTGGGTCAGGGGACAATCAATCCCCAATGATATACAGTGGTAAATATCAAAGAGGTTTATATTTCATATACCATAGACAGAAGGACTGATTGAAAAATAAACAACTTTAAAACAGCCTGAAGGATAGCAGCTCTTATGCACTCCTTTGAGTGTTGGGTGGGTAAAGTAGACGAAAATGTTTCAGATTCCATAACTGGTAAGAAAAAGTTCATTCAAGAAAAATATCAAAAAGAGAATTAATGTAATTGAGCCAGATCCATCCCTCGTGCAATAGGATTACAAGAGAATGAAATTTTCCCACTGTGTTTACTAAGAGATGGCTGGAGAAACTTTGATGCAGGCATATTCCACCAGAATGTGCAGCCTGTCTGAAATCAGAACCCTTCACAAAATTAGGTTGATTTTACCAGGATTTTGTTTCTGAACAGCACCAGGAAAAGAAGTTGTGTCAATGTCAAAATGTGTCATTTCAACATTTTTGGAATGGAACATTTTGATTTTTCATTTTGAAATGACTTTGTTTAGGTGTTTTTATTGTGTATGATATAATACAAAACAAAAAAGTCAATACTGAAACAAAACAATTTTTTTCCAACACAAAACATTATGATAGACCTCAAATTATATTTTTGTCATAGTTTTCCTTCTCATAGAATTTTGAAATTGTTGATTGTCATGGAGTTCAGAATGAAGCCAGATTTCAAATCCTTTGCAAAACAGAACTTCCATCCTCCACACAGCTCTAATATTTAATGACCAAGCACAGTGAATACATGCCGAGCTGTAATATAAGCATCAGCGAAAGATCAAGTTTTGTTAAATCAGAAATGCCCAATGTACATCTATTTTTCTACTTTTGGGCTCAGTGGACCATCAGAGTATAACAGAAGTTGCATACTGGACTGGTTTATGTAGTCTACTCCCCTGTTCCTAAAAGTTGCCAATACTTGATGTTTCAGAGGGAGGTGATCCTTGCTCCAACCAAAAAAGCTCTTGTCAAATTATGCAATGTTATGAAGACATTTTCCTTACTGTCCTTCATAGAAGAAAAATTTATGACCCAGAACTTGATGTTTGATTTTCCTTGTATAATTGCTGCAAAAGTTATTAATGGTGATAAAATGATCTAATACTTTAAATCTTGCAAATTATGCCCTTGATATCTTGCTACAGCACTGAAGTCTGCAGAATTATTTCCTTTAATTTGTTTTTACTGCTTTTCCAGTTCACAGTGTATATACTATAGCCTTCATTATGTTGCATACCTGAAGCAAATCTTTATTTCCCCCAGTTTTTTTTCCTGACTTAAGCACATCAGGCAGCAATCTTCAATGAGCTACCAGCAATTACTACTAGATCTTTTCCCTTTGAGAAAACTGCTTATTCAGACACATCAGCATATATGAGAAGCTTAAATTATTCTCCCTCCCTTATATTACCCTGCATTTATCCAAGTTAAATTGCACCTGTCATTTGGCTTGTTTAATTAGGTCCTTGTGGATTTTCTTATGTACCTCCTTCACTTTTTACTAAATTCAGTATTAGTGTGTCATGGCCAAATTTCATCAAGTTGCTATCTATTGTCTTGAAGTCACTAATAAATATTGTCCAAAAGTGGTTTCAGTACTGATCTCTGCACCTTAAGTTGACTACACTTTGGTAAACAGCCATTAATTACAGCTCTGTCTCTTGGTGTTTAGCCAGTTTTTTATTGGCAACAGAATTTTACTCCTGAACTATAATATAAAATTCCTTCTGGCAAAGGGACCTCCTCAAAACCTCTCAAAAATTTTAATACAAGAAGCAGAACCTGGATTGCTGGTCTGACCACATTATTGTATTTCCAAATCGAAAGGTATTTTTCTGACTACTCTGAATCAGTTTCCCTGAATCTGTGGTATTAATTATTCACCTGTAATCCCCAAGGTCTATTTTGGAAAACAGGCACCAAGGCAGTGATTTATACTAGCCAGGAAAAGTTGCTCTTTTAAGGCATACAGTACTTATGTTTGTCCGTAGTACTGCTACCTTGAAGTTTTGACTTTGCACAACTCTCAGATGAACATCATCTGGTCCTGGTGGTTTACTGTAATTAAGTTTGTCAAGTTACTCCATAATCTCTTCCTCAGAGATTTCTCTCTCTGTTATCACCACAACAAGATTTCCCAGGAAGAGTTCTCTTGGGTTGGGGATTCCCCCCATCAATTTGTAACAAGGATTGCTTCTAATAATTCATTTAGTTTTCCAGCAACCTTGTCATCCTCCTCCTTTTAACTGCCTTCTCCCTTTGATCCCTTTGTGTCTAGAAGGCTCATGGACACAAGTGTGGTCCTCTTGCTTCAAATGCATGTAAATGTTTCTTGTTCAACATTGATCTTTGGTTATTTGTTTGTTACAATTTAGTATGGAACACTTGTACTGTATATAGAATGATAGGCGTGGATGTAACTTTACCCAGTGATTGGATGTATTAGGGATTTTTCCATCAGTGTAGTTGCACTGGTACAAATTCATGGGCAAAGACTGAGGGGTATTGTAGGGGTGTTCCACCCCCCTGCCTCGACTTCATACATTGATTTTTTTCAGTACTTTACAATTCCAATTAAAAAAAAACATTTTCTATGTACTTGCAATTCTGAATGTGAGGGGCAAAGCAACTGCAACCCAACAACTTCTCTGATTTCTGCCCCTTAGAGAAGGTATTGTGGTATTTGCAGAGAGTGATACAACAATATTCAACTAGGGTTGCCAACCATCTAGGATTGCCCTGGAGTCTCCAGGAATTAAAGATTACTTTTTAAGTAAAGCTTATGTCATGTGATGAAACCCTCAGGAATACATCTAACCAAAATTGGCAACACTTTAAACTGCATCCTTAGACTTAACCAGAGGCAATACATAACTGTTGATAGTGGGGGAGGGGCACAATATAAAGCCAACCCTCAAACAGCTCGAGTCGCACGCCCCTGGGCAACTTACACCTCTTATCCTCAGTCTCCCCTCCCAGAAAGCAGTGGCCTCTCCCTGCAGCACCCAGATGTTGCTCCTGCCTCTCCCCATGGGGCTTTGCTTGCAGCTAACCCAGCCTCCAAGGTCACTTGAATGGCTCAACTCCACCAGCTGCCACACAGGGAGGATGCATCATGTGACCAAATGGGACCAGCTCTGAGTCAACAGGAAACCCATGCGCAGGAATAGGGCAGTGCCAGCCCAACCCCGAGCTGCTGGTGGCTTCTAAGGCCCCCCTGGCTGGGAGGTCCTGCACATTAGCCACTTCATGGTTCTCGTTAAATCCTCACTGGGTCCCTGTGCAAGACTGGAGCAAACTACGGGGCAGGCACCTGTCCCCCTGGTGGGCCTAGCCCTGGAAATCTCGGGAAGGCTAGGGTTGCCAACCTTCCAGGAGTGTCCTGGAGTCACCAGGATTTAAAGATTAAGCTTTAATTAAAGATTATGTCATGTGATGAAATCTCCAGGAAGTTGTCCAACCAACGTTGGCAACCCTATGGCAGGCACAGAATTTGCTCCCCACATGTGGCCCAGTTGGCTGGGTTGGAGGATCGCTATGGGTCAGTGCCGGCATGAACTGGGCCTGCAAAGAGAGTGGATAAAAGGGGGCAGCTTGTTATTGCTGTCATCTGTTTTGAAATAAACTACATTAAGGTAAATACAGTATTTCTGTATTAAGACAATGTTTATGCATCTCTAAAACCAGGGACACACGATTAATAGTTGCATGTAAATGCTTGGTTGTGTTTATTCAAGAATTTGTTTTTATGCTAATGTTGATTTTTAAGTGGTAGCTGGTAAACATGTCAAATAAGTTAAAACAAAAAATTAAGATTGATTAAATAATGAATGTAAACTGTATTTGTGATTTCAAGTACGCTGTAATTTAAGTACCACTAACAAATGGCAAATCTGGACTTTAGACCTATACCTATTATTAATAGTAAAGCCCTCTGCCCTCCCACCGCCAAACTTATTCTTGTTTGGACATTTAAGGTCATACAAGGACATTTGAAGCACAGGAGGAAGCATAGCCAAATGGATGGGAGAAGGAAGCAAAGAGGAGGGAGGCAGAATGTGAAGAGTGTAGCTCTCTCAAAGAGGAGAGCGATGTCTGACCAGTGATCCTGTATCACAGGCAAGGACAAAAGAGTGGAGGACTTCCATAGTGAGGTCAATGAGTGTGAGATTTCTGTGGATGGGGATGCAAAGCCAGGGAAGGGAGTCATAAAGGGGGATGTGGGGAGAAGATGAGTTTGGAATTGGTATTTTAGCTTGATTAGGGGTGAGCAAAGTGGAGGATGGGAAGGCCAGAAAGATCTTCCAGTCAGCTTCTTAGCATACGCGCAATGTGCCTCAGGTGACACATGACCCAGATCCATCATTGAATTTGGTCTGCTGGTTGGCTTATTAGTGGAGGGAGATTATCAAGACATAGACAAGGGCATTGGCACTGGGGATAGGAAGGAAGGGGCAGATGTATTGGCAATGTTACAAAATAAGCAGCGAGATTTAGCTGCACTGACCGGTGCAGGGTGTCAGGCAATATCTTTTGACCAGCTCACAGGGAACAAAATATACTGAGTACTTTTCAAAAGATGGGGGAAACTTGGACAAATACTTTATGGGAGTTCAGGGGAGTTTTCCCTGGGAAAAGTACTTATTTTTGGTGTAATCTGGTTCGCCTTCTCCCATTGGAGACACTGGATATGTTTCCACTGGATCCAGTGGAAACAGGACTGGTCCCACAGTGCTCCTGAAGCTCTGACCATTACAGCAGGGCAGCCTGGAAATGTGATTTTGTTGCTCATAGGGAAATATGCCAGTCACAGGCTCTGCCTGCTTGTTGAGAGTGGGAGAAAGAATGGAACCAGATGGCCCTGATTTCCATCCTATCCCCTTTTCCTTCCTGGAGGACCGGAGGTAGAATTAGGCAGTTGGCCTATCTTCCCTTAGCAACAGGGAGCTAGGGGCCATGTTTATAGGCTCCTAGGGCTGAGCTCAATTCAGACACAGATGTGCAGAGGTGACTGCAGGGTCACAGGCCCTGGGATGAATTTGCAGAACCCCTCAAAGGCTGGGCTCTTATCTCAGAAGCATATATCTAGGTGCCACAAGTCACTATGCAAGTTTATCAAGCCTCATTCTTTTCATCCTTTTTCTTTTGTCATGCACAAAGCTAAAAATAATTTCAAAAGTTATTGAATTAAATGCATAGTCCCTAGCGCTCTACACTGTGATACAGAAATTAGAGGCAGACTGATAAAAATCAAAACCACATGGCCAAGGTGCAAAGAGCGCTCTGTATGAAAGCATGTTTGAATAAAGAAAGCCTTCCAGAAGAAAGGTAAACGGCTCTTCTCATATCTGATGTTCCTTTCTGCTCTCTGGTTATTCTTCAATACACCAGAATTAAATTCACACACAGAACAAACACCTCTTTCCTTTGTTTGAACTCCACTGGGACAAAACTCTAAGCAGCTCTGACTTGCACTTCACATGTGCTACTGCCAGAGTGCCATGCATTTTCCAGCATACAATTTGCCATCCTACGATATTCAAGGGCCTTACAAACAGCATTTAATTTAATCTTGCAACATCTATTAGACAAAAGATTGAGAGACACATTTTAAAAGGTGGGCACTGTACAGGATGCATTAATATTTGATTTTAAACACCCAGGCATAGTTTCCAGAGGTGCTGAGTATTTACAGTCAATAGTGACTTCCAGTGGAGTTGTGGGTGTGAAATAACTCTGAAAACCAGGTCTCTAGCATCTGAAGTTGGACACCAACCAAAATTAGGGGTCATTTTCAAACATGTGGCCCTAAAAGACCTACCAAAGGATGCAAAGACAGTTTTCAACAGCATAGGGAATAGAATGCAGAGCTGCTGATTCTCACATGTAACAGTTACAGCCCGAGAAGCTGCTGTGGACGGGTTCTGGCTTTTAGAAGCAGAAAACTCTTCAATGCAGATAAGATTGAGGACTCCAGATGTTGCTTTGAGGGGATGTCATGGCAACAGTCTTTCTGCCATTGCTCCTCTGTGCCCCAGTGGTTGCCAGCACAAGCTCCTCCTTTACTGTCAACCTCTTTGCTTCAGCTGCAATGCACCACTCCCTAATGATTTGGTGTTTTGGCTGATGTGGCTCTGCTCAGTGCTTCAGAGCTCTGGCACGACTCCTTGCAGTTCCTCTTATTTTGGAAGACCCCAATGCTGTTTCAATATAATTGCTCTCCTTTTCTATAGCCTTGAATAGTTGCTGATCACATTTCAGGTGACAATCACCTTCGCAATGAATACTTTAGGCATCAGTTGGCTCCTGCCTCTAGTAGCTGTGAATTCCAAGTAACAAAATCTGAATTTCAGCCCCAACCAAACTCTCAAATTCAGGGTGCTCAAAAAGGAGTTGGTTATGTCAATTATAGAGATAGGGGCTAGCCATGACATTTGGAAGTAAATTTGAATTCTGAACCCCCTAACATACAAGACTATTCAGATGTGGGGTTTTGGTTTGTGGCCTCTCAGTTTAAAATCTGTTTTCAGTTAACAAGCAAAGAAATATGAGAATCAAGTTATAAACAAAATAGACTAGTTGCTCCTAAAGCCACTGGTAGCCATTTCTTATCATTTCCCTCTGACTAATGGAGTTTGACACAAATATATAATTCTGGTGGCTTTACCCCACATTTTATGTTCAAAGTGGCCTATTTTAGCTTTAAGCAATTCATTTTGTCTAAATAGGCCATTTAGTGTAATACCTTTATTTACTACTGCTACTCATAAATTAGTGATTTTCCCATCTGATCATCCATTGAGAGTCCAGTTGTTGAAATATTTGATCAAAATCTGAAACACTTACTTCCAAGGTATCAAATCTCTGAGTCATCCAGTCATTCTTTTGAGCAATCATTTCAGTGAGTCTCAGAAATCAAACACTGTAGTGGCTGCCAGAATGGATGCACTTTCCTTTCTAGCGACAGGTGTACCTGGAGCAGTTTGTTGTTTAAGCAAGTCACTTTCCCTTTGGGCAGTTTCTAGTCTCACAATATATTTTTCTTTCTAAATGAAAAAGAATTAGGCCAGAATCTCCATCTTGGTTACACTGGACTCATTAAAGTCACACCTGTGGAAAAACTGGTGTAACAGAGCGGGCATTGTGGCCATAAACACACTGCAGTTTCATACAAGACATTTTAGTCACAAGAGAACACGGCATTGAGCCAGTGAACGCTTGTTCTTAGATGCTCTTTCACACCAATTTCAATTATTTTTGGTCATTTATTTCAAAATACCTTTCAGCAAGTATGTCTGTAACAATACAGACAAGACAAAACAGTCAGGATTTTTTTTTTACAAATAGATTCCTTACTAGGAATACCAAACTCTGAACTTAATACAGAACTCTGAGTAATAATTCATTTAAACTACAATACAGAACCGTATTTCCTGCACCTCTCAGAAGCAGTGCAAAGGCTTAGGGTAGTCAGGGGCAACGGAAGAGCTAAGGGAGACAGAAGTAATTGCTGGGAAGGATCCTGGGTGTGAACTTGGAGTGTTGTTGGGGATGGGTGGGAAAAGTATGGAACAGTTTTTTGGAGAGGTGAGGGGGTGGGGAGGGATTGTTAGGCAGCTTCCCCTGTGAAGACGCTGGTTGAATCATAGCCTCTGCCTTTCAGTCAGGCACATCTGCCCCTGCCCCATGTGTCCCTGTACTCCTATGTGTGCTTTCACCCCTTGTCCATATGTGTTCCTCCACCCCCACTCAGACACCCCCCCCATCCCCATGTGTCTCTGTGCCCCCACTCCACCACCCCCTGTCCTTATGTGGCCTTGCACTCCCTCCCTGTTCCTATGTGGACCTCCATCTCCCTTTGCCCTGTGGCCCTGCACCTCAACTCTCATTCAGCCCCTGCCCCAGTCTATTCTCCCCAATTAGCCCATATGAGCCCCTCTCTGGACCTCCCAGCAGCCCCACACTGCCTGTCTCTCCATATCTCCTGTCTCCTGACCTGGCCCGACAGACACTGTGAAGAAGGCAGGCTCTTTCTCTTCCTTAGCTGGCCGGGAACTGTTGCTCTGTTTTATTGCCACAGTGCCCTCTGCAAAAGGCAGAACTGCAGCAACTTTCTGGCAGAAACTTTCTTCTGCGCAAAAAATTAAAAAAGTGCACAGTTCATTAATTATGCATATGCGCAGTGGCGCAGAATTCCCCAAGGAGTAATATTAACAGTGTGCACTATAAAAGTTGACAAAAATGGCAATAATGTGGGTTATTTAGTGTCAGCTCACAGATAAATACATTAGCACAAATACATTTTTAGGTAATAAAAAAGGATCACCTACAACTTGTCAGAAGATTTCAGCCATCAGGTCCAAAATTAGATTAACATAAGAATGGCCATACTGTGTCAGACCAAAGGTTCATCTAGCCCAGTATCCTGTCTTCCAACAGTGGCCAATGCCAGGAGCCCCAGAGGGAATGAACAGAACAGGTAATCATCCTGCCACCCATTCCCAGCTTCTGGCAAACAGAGGTTAGAAGTTGCCTGGCAGAACCCGCTGAGCCCCTGACCCCAGCCCCGCAGAAGTTCCTGGGTTGGGGAAGCCCCAGCACCCCCCAATCCCAGGCAGAAGCTGCAGGATGGCAGGGGAAGCCTCCTGCGCCCAACCCCGCTCTCCAGTAGAAGCAGCAGGCGGACGGGGTGGGAGAAGCCCTAGTGCCCCGACCCTGGTCCCCTGTTAAAGCACGGGAGGTGGCAGGGAACTCCCCAGGTAAAGCCCCAGCACCTGGACCCCTGCTGCAGCTCCAGGACTGGAGGTCTGTGGCACGGGGACAGAGCTTCTCTGGTCTTGGGGCTGCAGTGGTGAGGGAGGCAAAAAGGAGTAAAAGGGGTTGTGAGGCTGCAGTGGGGGGCGGAATTGGAGGGAACCTGGGCGGTAGAGGGGTGGGCCCTGGGGAAGGGATAGGGCTATGGGCGGGGCCATTGGTGGAAGGGCTGGAACGAGGGCAGGGCTGCAGGCGGAAGGAGGGGAGGGGCTCCAGGAAACCTTAATCCACCTCTGCTGAATAGTGTTAACATGAGATAAAGCTGCAGGAAAAGAGAAAGTTTGATTGGATGCTATTTCCCTGCAGATTTAAAATAGCATCCATAAAAAACACATCTTGTTAAAACAAACACCAGACCTTCATCTGGCAAAACGAACACCAGATGCATTGTCAGATTCAGTTACACAACATGGGCTTGATTTTTCAGAGGTGTTGAGAACCTTCTGCCCCCACTGACTTCAACTGGACACGTGGATGTTCAGCACCTCTGAAAATCAGACCCTGAGGAACTGAACACTCCCGAGGATAAACAGAATGGGCTAGACATTGCTCTGGATTCCCACCAGAGTTACACTGGTGTCAGTGAGAGCAGAATTTTGCCTGAAGTCTACAAAATAAAATAGTGCATCATAAGGCCTTTTCGCCTTATGTACAAGCAAAGGGAAAGGAGGGGTAAAAACTGTCTTCTACTACTTATTTTCATAGATGTAATGACTTTAAATCTAGGGCATTTTCTTGGGGAATAAACAGCCAGCTATAGTTAATGGCTATTATTGCTTTTTATATTTAGCTACTGCACAGAAAGCTAAATTAGTTAAAATAGTTGGAAATGCTAAGAACCTTGACTAGTGGCAGATAGAAAGATCTTGGCCTTATACATTCTATGATATCTGCAGTCCTGTAGGAACCAGCTACATAAACTCCTCTTCTTGTACTCCTCTTGTCAGGAGTGCTGCCAGCTTTTTTGCCGCCCTAGGTGGCGGAAGGTCCCGCACCTGACAGAGGCGAGGGAAGGTCCAGCCACCGCGGTTGCCGCCCCCCAAATGTTAGTGCCCTAGTCGATGACCTAGGTTGCCTAATGGGTTGCGCCAGCCCTGCCTTTTGTACAGGTCAGAGCTATCTGTCACCCATCCCACATAGTTGAGACATTAACATTTTCATTTTTATTTACATTTTCCCATTTACCCTATATATACAGTCCACAGAAAATGAGCCTCCCCAAACAGCCGTGTGCCCCTGTTCATGCTCCAGCGCGCATTAGCCCCCTCCTGCCTCCCAGTGCTCTGCTGGGGGCAGCTCTTCCCCCATGGCTGGAGCCCTGGGCTAAAGCTAATGGGGGCCAGCCTGTGGCCAGGGACTTGCCCGGTGCTCCAGGGATAGGGGCTCTGGGGGCCGTTCCACCCACCAGGTGATCTGGGGCTGGGGCCACACCACCTTCCTGATGCTCTGAGACTGGGGGAGAGGGTCACATCACCTACCCTCCCAGTGCGCCGGAGCTGGGGGTGCTCAAGCAGCCTGAGGCGGGGGGGCTCTGGTGGGAGGGTCAGGGATGGCTGGGATGGAGGCTAGCCTCCCTGAGCCCAGGGTTCTCCTGGTGCCCATGGCTGCAATCCATTCTAGCTCCTCTATGCTTTTTATATAAGTTAGAAATACCACTCTCAGTGTGAGTCAGTTACTCTACCAGGCAGAGATCCACTTTGACAATGCCATCTCTACAAATACAAAGGATATCTCATTTGTTCCCCCAAATAGACTGGAAAATGTATGCACTTACCCATTTTAGAAAGAGGACAGACGGTAGCTGACAAGCACATAAAGTGTATTACTTTAACTATTAACAGTTTGAAATTGTGGAAAAAAACTAATTCTGACATTTATCTACATTACATGATGGTGGACAATGTGGTCAGATAGGAGGAAGAGTTAAGATGGGCAGAAGAGATTTTTCTGAATATCTTCTTTTTTTTAACTACAACATTCTACTAATGTTCTTTTGAAATTACTATATTTCCAACATTAACTTAACCTTAAGTTTGTTGTATGGGGACTGGAATGTGCAAGCCAAAATGAATCTCAAAGATGTGACATAAAAAATTCAGCCAGAGATTTGGTTGAATGTTTGACTCGATTTTTGTTGTGTGTATCTGGACTTCTTCATGCTATGCACTAGTCTTCACCAAATAACCACATAATCTTATTGATGTTGCTTCTATCTTATACTGACACCCATTGCTGTAGTATCAGGGTGCTCTTCCATGTAAAATAAATTCACCTGATCTCCTCTGGAAGTTTGTTCCAAAACCAGATCCTTTTGACCAAGAACACTTTGCCCCCAGCTCATAGTCCAACCTGGGCTTTGTGATCTCCCTTGTCCCAGAGGAGTGCAGTCGTTCATAGCCTGAAATTTGGTCTTTTGATGTAGCTGGGATTTGATTGCTTTGAAATGCTTTGCTTTGCGCTCATTCTTCCTTCCTTCTTTCCTTCCTTCCTTATCTCTTCTTTACTTGTTACCTCTCTGATTGTTATGTTTGAAATTAAAACATAGTCCCACAAAAACATCTGTATGTGCAAACCCTTGTACCTGCACAAGCCATGTGCAGGATGAGAGCCTTAGTTTGTAAGTTTTTCAGGGCAGGGATCATGCAATCTTTTCTGCATTGTGATTCACCTACCACACTCGGACAGAGCAAGAGCATAATACATTTCAATTTGTTCCCCCATCCATGCTAGAATCAAAAGGTTGCTGTTAGGATATCAGAGTTTTGCCAAAAATAACCCCCTCGCTGCACCAAACACAAACAACTTAGCCCTTGTCAAATGGCAGATAAGACTGTTTTGTGTTAGTTTTCATATTCATTTTCACACATTTAACTTTATGCATACCTGAAATGTTTTAGATAGTCTTTTTGGTCATCCTGTGGCTATCACAGGATTCAGTGTGCACTCTTGTAACTCAGAAGTTATTTCAAATATTTTTGCACTTCTGTTTTTCCTATTTCTTACCTATACAGATTTCATGGTTTAGTCTAACCAGAAACAAAACAATGTTAAAAGTATTTGTATATTTATGCTTCTGCTCCTGGCCCATATAGTAACTAATCATTTCTTGTTTAATTTCTTTGGAGCATTTCTATTTCTGCAATATCCTAATTACATTTAGTTGTATTGGTGTAAAATAGCTGGAAGTAGCCAGAAATGTGGTGTAGGATGTTTGCAATATTTTCCCCTACACCCTTTTAGCACTCACTCATTTGCAGTCTCTGTGCTTTGATGGGACATCCATGTTCAAGGAACAATGTCTATTTTGGGTAATTGCCGCCTAGTCTCCAAGGGAACAAGAGAGAACCTTCCACTTTCTTCTCCCATATAAACTAAAGTAAAGAAATGGCACTCGAGAATCATTGAAAAATAATCCTTCTGTTGAAGGGCCTGATTTACATGAGTGCTAAGAGGATGTAAAAATACAAATCAGAATGAGAGCATTGTCCACTTACTTTGCCTAAACTCTAATGACTGCACAAGGCCCAAGGCAGTGGAGAATCAGGTCCTTATTTAAAAAATAAAATAAAATCTTCATTTGATTTCTCGAGTATATAATATATGTATTTTTCAAGCCACCTAAAATTCAAGAAATCCATCAAATCCATCCATTCACCCACCTCCAGCAACATTATTCCCTTAATTTGAGTCAGAGGACAATGTGTTTATTTGCTAAACAGTGAAAAGTTAATCACTTTTGCTGTCATTATGCTGTCACGGTATTAGATTGGAATCATTACAAAATGAGTATTTAGAGGTAATGTGCTTTTCTGTTAGATATTAGTGGCTTAAAATATTCTGCGCTTGTCCCATTTAAGTATGTCACAGAGATCCCACTAATTCCAAGTGATACTTGCCAAATTGGTTTTTGCCTTGCTGATAACTTGCTCATTGGAGCTTTGTATCCTTCAGTCTTAATGTTAAAAATGATAATGACTTAAATGTCTCTGCTGCAAACTTGGGGGCAAATCCTTTCCCTAGGCAACTATGATTATGTCAGCTTGGTGCAAAGGAGATTAATAGATGGGGACAAGAGAGTAATATTCCCTTTGCGTTGGGGCATAACCACAGGTGGGCCGCAGCCCACCCACTTAGCATCTAGGCTCACCCAATCGGGGGCTGGAGCCCCCCAAAGCCACAGGCTGGGGCCAATGGTGGATTAGCCACCTGGATAGTGAGGCCATGCCCAGGGGCCCTGGTCAATTGGGGGGCCCAGTAAAATAGGCACCCCCAGGCCCCATTCCTGTTCCCCAGCAGGAATGGCAGAGGGAGGGGTGGGACTACAGATGGAAGGGGTGGGGAGGGGCCCAACTTGTCCTGGACCAGGGCCCCATATAACTGTCATCCACCTCTGGCACCAGGGTGGAATGGCTGCCTTTCCTCATCCCCCCCGTCATTGCCCACCCACCCAAAAGCCGGGGCCCACACAGTTTTCCTCTCCTAGCTATGCCACTGACCTCTGTGTGGCATTCTGTCCTTCCAGCCCAACACAGTGTGAGCATACTGGTTTCACATCCAGGACTGAGTGGAGAAAGGAGCAGGATGTCTCCAATTAATCCATCAGCTGCACAGGGTATTTAAGGGAAAATCTTTCTCCCTTTTACCAGTTTTTTACACTCTGGACTACAGGATACTACAGTAGTACAGAAGGGCCTGGGCAAAAGAACACTTGGGGTTCAGAAAAGATACATGCCCCAGATCCACCTAACTTCCCTCTGCAAATGTGTTTCTGTTACGGGGGGTTCAGAAGTGGGTAACTTTGAATTAAAGTGGAGATGAGATTTTTAATTTGAATCTCATGTTTGTGGCTTTCTTTTGGGATTAGATACCAGACTGGAATGAGTCTGTTTTCTAGTGAATGAGATACTTTTCCTCACCACCTTTAAGGTGGAACACCTTGAAACATATCTAGGCCTTTTGTGGGTTATGTTGGGATCAGTGATAAGGAAGGCTTTTCAGTCTCAAGGAGTGGCATGTTTCCAATGACAATGTGTAATTAAAGGTAGGATTGATTTCAAAAGGTCAAACATCGAGACTGGATGTTAATGCTGTCCACAAAGACCATTGCCCAAGATGAACAGACCAAGACATCTTAGATGATCAGACCAACTCATCTGTCATAGTTGTAGCACAGGGGAAAGGAGGCGTCTTAAGGTCCCGACTCTTCTGTGCTCAAGTGTAAGTTTCATGCAAAAAGTCAACTGAAATGGAAACAGAATGTTCCTTGAAGACTTACCCAAAATACCATAAGTGTGTCACTCTGCTAGGGGGAAAAAGCCTCCGAGGGATGCCTTGAGACAAACCCCCCACAAAGGAAAATGACTCTGGGGAACAAATGACTCTTGACAAAACCTCTACTAGAGTATCTCTCTCTCAGCTCCCAAAGTGATGAAAGTGGAACCCTAACCACCCACATGGGAACTAAGCACGATTGTTACTCCACCTCATATGGCCTGAGGAGATTCCCTCATAGAACTGGACTCAACTGTTCTCTCAGTTTTTCAGGATCATGGCTATTCTGGCAGAGCCACGGATGAAAAGTATTACTACTAGCATCACAGATCACATGTGGCACTAAGGAAAAATGTTATCCCATGGTATAATAGTTTACAGTTAGGGCATTCTTTCCTCTGACATACCCTGCACTGACTATGAGATTTGGGTACCAAAGGAATGGACCATTACTTTGTATCAGATGGCAATTCCTATGTTTTCTTGTGAAGTGCCGAACGAGTTACAAGGGCAAGATGTTTCATTTTCTTTTAAAACAACAATGGTAGCAACAGATTCTGTCAATATATGCGCTCAAAGCAAAGCTATATGCAATATTTTACAATATTTAAGCAAGATTTTGGGAAGATGGAGACACCACCCAAAGCCAAGGTTAAACTTACAATACATCCTTCTTTTAAATGAAAGAGGACTGACCAGGAGCGGAGTCAAGCATAAGATGAACACAAATCCTTCCCCCTAAAATGTCAAACATCAATGTCAAAGTTTTCTTTCAACTTCTTAGACAAAGATGACCTGATTTTTCAGAGGTGCTGAGTGAGAGATGCATGGTACATGGACATGGGATCTTAGAAAAGCCAGGCTATCCTGGTTCAAAAGCTGTTTCAAAATTTGGGAAATAAACCTAAAATGCTCAGTTTTGAATGAATATGAATTTTAAAATAATACATTCTACCATACTGAGTTTACAACCTTTGCATACATGATTCTCCTGAGTTAATAAAAGGAACCAGACAATTGAATATGGGCCACTGCCACAATAAACACTATTCCAGTGGGGACTAATTGGCATTCTTGCTGGCAGCAGCAGTATAGAGGTCAAGGATGAAAAAGTTCTGGAGACTGAACTACTCCTCCCCCGCCCAACCTAGAGGTGATTTCTGAAGGTTAATTTAGAGACTGTTTGGCAGGTAAGCATGGGGAAGCTTGCAGAGCTTCTGCCTGTGATACAGACAATTTCAGGCTGTATGCCAGCACTTTTCACAGGCACTAAAGTCACACACCAAGCAATGTGTCACTACATTCATTTGTAGATTATTCCTTGTAATACTTTGCACACAGCTCCTTAATGAGCGAGTAAACAATTTTGTCACATTAACGGCACTTTTACAGCACGCTCACCTTTAAAAGCACTTGTGCAGAGGGAAACAGCCTTCTATCAATTCACTGCTTTCAACAAAACCTGGCCCTGTGGATTTATCAGAAGGATTTGTGGCACATTATCTAAGTATTGCTAATTACAAACTAAGCTCTAGAGACATGAATCAAAACTTCCCGGCTACGATTTCCAATAATGGTATTAAACAAATTAGGCTTTTTGACCAAGCTTACTAGTGCATGCTGCAGCCAGGTGTAAGGCAAGACTTCCCTAACAAATGGAGATCAGGATCTTAATTATAGAGGAGCAATACTGATTGGCTTGTGACCTTCATTACATATGTAAGTTTCTGTTGCTCCCATTAATTCCAGTCAGTTTGGATTGTAAATTAAAGGTCCCATCCTGCTCCTGTTTCAATCAATATTAATTATGGTAGTTTTTCTTATGCCCTGTGGAAAGAGGACACTTGTCCACTGGGAGCTGGACAGAGGCCTCATGTCACAGTTTCATACCATCTGTATTCTGCCTTGTTTGTCCAGCAAGGATACTGTGACAGTCGATCCTATTATGGTCACCACTTTTACAAGACTATGATCAATTTTGTACAAAGCATGTCTTGTGAGGATCATTTGAAAAGTCATAAGCTGCTGAGTATTATTATCCTGGTAAAATGTGTGTATCAGTATTATATGTAAAGTTATAAGTTTCTAGTATGTATCATTGTTATAACATGCTCCAAGGTTAAGACAAGCAGGCTTGAGCCAGTTTTTCAGAGACAAAGACATACTAGCCCCTCGCTGTCGACTATCCGTTGATACAAGGATGATGTTTGCCGGGGGAAAGTCATTGATGAGACTTAAGATGGCTGAGGAGTAGAATTCATGCTTTAGAGGTCTTTCCACATATGTGACAGAGGGTTGCTTGGAAAGAGCACAACTGCTGGCCAGGATGCTGTACACTTTCCTTCCTCCTGTGCTGTTTCTCAGCCTCTTGAGCAAGGTGATTCTCTTCAAAACAGGCTGAGGCTTGATGTATGATGTGATGCCATTGCACTCTATTGCCAGTCAGCTCTTCCCAGTTTGTGGGGTCAGCAGTGCCTCCCTTCTTAAGATATACTTTCAGAGTGTCCTGGTAGCATTTCCTCTGTCCCCTGAAAGTCCTTCTACCATTACTAAGTTGAGAAAAGAGGACTTACTTAGGAAAACAAGTATCAGCCATCTGCACACATTGACCAGCCCAGGGAAGTTGATGTTTTATAATCTTTGCCTCAACATTAGTGATCTTTGCTGCAGAGAGAATGCTGGCATCAGTGCAACAGTTTTCCCATCTGATATGGAGATTCTTCCTAAGGCTGTGCTGGTGGTACCACTCCAGATGCTTAAAATGGCTTTGGTATGTCACCCACATCTTGCACCCAATAAAGAAGAGTGGGGATGACTACTGCATTGCAGACCATGATCTTAGTTCCCCTACATAGATCTCTGTCAACAAAGACATGATGCAGCAGCTTTCTGAAGGATACACTGGCACAATGGATCCTGTGTTTGATCTTCACATCAATATTGGCTGTCTGGGAGAGTTGGCTACCAAGGTAATGGAAATGCTCAGCATTTTCCAAGAGTTCACCACTGATGACAATTTGTGGGAAGGGGCAACTTGTGCTGGGGCAGGCTGGTGGAGCACCTTAGTCTTCCCAACATTGAGAGAAAGTCCCAGGCTATGACAGGCACCTGAGAAGAGGTCTAGGGTAGATTGCAGGTCAGCCTCACTATGAGTGGCGATAGCACAGTTGTCAGCATAATGAAAGTTGGTAATATCAGTCCTGGTAACTTCAATTTTAGAATGAAGATGCTGAAGATTGAAGAACTGGCTGTTCATGTGATACTCAATCCCAATTCCAGAAGAAAGGTGGTCATGATTAAGAATCACGAATATGGCAAGATAGATGGAAAAAAGGGTTGGGGCAATAACACAGCCCTGCTTAACACCAGTGTGGATGGTGAAGGGTTCTGGCTCCAACCCATTACAGAGGATGGTGGTGGTCATCCCATCACGAATTAGCCTGAGAACATGAATGAACTTGAATGGACAATCGACCCTACACAGCATCTTCCATAATGCTTCATGATGGATGTGAGCAAGGATCTTCGCAGCAATGGAGAGGAGGGCAATACCTTGGTAATTTCCACACATTGAATGTATCCCCTTTCTTAAAAATGGTCACAATATTGGCATTCTAAGTTGGATGGAATTTCCTTATTAACCAAAATTCTAACAAGAAGTTGATGAAGTTTTTGCACGAGTACTATTCCCTCAGCTTTGAAAACCTCCACAGGGATGCCATATGGGCCTAGTACCTTATTGTTTCTAGTCTGAGTGATGGCTCACCAAACTGCCTCAGAAATGGGGAGTCAGCAAGTGCCACCACTGATTCTTGATGTTACGCAGCTTTCTTTGAACTACAGCTTTAAGTCAATGAGAAGACTCTCATTTTTGCTGATTTGATGGTTCATTTTGCCAACTGCAAAATGTGCTTCTCTTCTGATGAATAAGTGCTAGGATTTCCTTGTTGTTCTCATCAAACCAATCCTGATGGTGGTGAATGTAAAATTCAAATAATTCAGCACATGCCTTGTGAACTGTCATAAATAGATAGCTAAGGGTTAACGTCTCTTTCACCTGGAAAGAAGTAATCTGAACCACCTGACCAGAGGACCAATCAGGAAACAAGACTTTTTCAAATCTGGGTGGAGGGAACTTTGTGTGGGAGTCCTTTGTTCTTTGGTCTTCTGCCTGACTCTCTCGGCTATGAGGGGATTTCTATTTCTGCTTTCCAATCTTCTGTTTCCAAGTTGTGAGTACAGAGATCATAAAAACAATAGGGGTTATTGTTTTTTTCTTTTGTATTTACATGTCTATAGTTGCTGGAGTGCTTTGAATTGTATTCTTTTTGAATAAGGCTGTTTATTCAATATTCTTATAAGCAATTGACCCTGTATTTGTCACCTTAATACAGAGAGACCATTTTTATGTATTTTTTCTTTCTTTTTATATAAAGCTTTCTTTTAAGACCTGTTGGAGTTTTTCTTTAGTGGGGAACTCCAGGGAATTGAGTCTGCAGCTCACCAGGGAAATTGGTGGGAGGAAGAAGTCAGGGGGAAATCTGTGTGTGTAGATTACTAGCCTGACTTTGCATTCCCTCTGGGTGAAGAGGGAAGTGCTTGTGTTTCCAGGACTGGAAATAAAGAGGGTGGAGTCCCTCTGTTTAGATTCACGGAGCTTGCTTCTGTGTCTCTCTCCAGGAACACCTGGGGGGGAAGGGAAAAGGTTTATTTCCCTTTGTTGTGAGACTCAAGGGATTTGGGTCTTGGGGTCCCCAGGGAAGGTTTTGGGGGGGACCAGAGTGCCCCAAAACACTCTAATTTTTGGGTGGTGGCAGCTTTACCAGGACCAAGCTGGTAACTAAGCTTGGAGGTTTTCATGCTAACCCCCATATTTTGGATGCTAAGGTCCAAATCTGGGACTAGGTTTATGATATGAACAAGGCTAAGATTTCATCATGGATATTTTTAGTAAAAGTCATGGACAGGAGACCTATCCGTGACTTTTACTAAAAATATTCATGACAAAATGGGGAGCTCAGCTGTGGGGTCCCCACTTCAAGTGCAGTGGCCAGGCCACTGCAGGGGCCAGCTCAAAGTTATGAGGCTCCCACTACCTATGGGGTGCTTGGAGATCCAGGGTCCCCTTGCCGTCCATGGGGACTGGGAACTGTGGAAGGCTCCATCACCACCACTGGCTGGGAGGTCCGGGGTACCCACACCACCCATGGCATCTGGGAGCTCCAGGGGGCCCTGCTGCAACGAGCTGAAGTCATGGAGGTTGCTGGAATCAGGGATTCTGTGACTTTCACTACCTCCATGAAAAAACCTTAGCCTTACTTGTAATAACGGTCTTGAATTCCTCCCAACGTGTTTGGATGTCATTGATGTCAGGTAGGTCAGAGGCCTCTCAATGAGGCATTGCTGAAGAGTTTTGTGACTAGTGTGATTTTGAAGTGTCTTGATGTTAAATTTCCTCTGCATTCCTTTTGGTTATTTACAGTGTTGTGGTGCAAGCCACATGTTCATGACTGATCTGACTAAACAATGGCACCATGCGGAAAGAAGGGGTGGGTAATGTTAACTCTAACGGCATCCTTCTCCTCAGCAAATGTGTGGGGCATGATTTTCTTATCACAAATACCATCGTTAGATAGAGGGACAAATATAAGGCCATTTGGAAACACTCATGTTCAGAAGACTGACATCTTCTTGATTATGTCATTGTCACAGCCCGTGATTGTACTGATGTCCAATATTACACGAGCCATGAGAGGTATGGATGATTGCAGAACTAACCCCCCAAGCAGGTGTTCAAGACAAGAAAAAGTAAAAATTATCTCTGTAAAATCAAGATGGAAAATGTTTACAGGGTCTCAGCTTTACATAGACCAGAGGGACTCCCTCCCACCTAGCCTAAGTATAAGTTACAGCAAACAGAGGTAAAATATCGTTCCAGCAAAATACACATTGCAATAAAGAAAACAAACAAAAAGACTATTCCGCCTTCTAGCTATTACTTACTATGTTGAACATGAGAGACTGTTTCAGAAAGATTGGAGAAACTGATTGCACGTCTGGCTCCTCTTAATCCCAAGATAGAACAAACAACAACCCAAAAACACAAACGAAGACTTCCCTCCACCAGATTTGAAAATATCTTGTCCTCCGATTGGTCCTTTGGTCAGGTGTTAGCCAGGTTCACTGAGCTTGTTAACCCTTTACAGGTAAAGAGACATTGACCCTTAACTATCTGTTCATGACAGATGGTCTCTGGCTTAAGCAGCCATTCTTCAGCAATGGGAAGGTATAAACAAGAAATTTACATTTCATCACAGGGACGATTCAAAGCTCACGTTCATAAAGGACTGCTTGGCATTGTGTCTCATCAAGGATGTTTCTAGTGCAAGAAATTGAGTTATAAAGGGGGAGGAAAACACTTAATTTCACCTTTCCTCCTCCCATCTCTTTGCTAATGACATCAGCGACTCAAAGAACTGAATTAAGGGGGATGGTCCAAGGCTAGAAGGAGACCCACCATGTGACATTTACTACAACAAATGGGGAGATAAATCTTTGCTTTTATGCTCACTTAGCTTGTTAAGTTAGTAATATGCAAGCTAATACTTTTTATTTCTTTTGTAACCAGTCTTGACTTTTATGCATCATCACTTGTAATCACTTTAAATCTATCTTTCTTTAGTTAATAAACTTATTGTTTTATCTTAACCAGTAAGTTTGGATTAAAGTGTGTGGGGAAACTCCATTTGGGATAACAAGGCTAGTGCATATATCATTTCACCTTGGTGCAATGACAGACTTTCTATGAGCTTGCAATGTTCAGTAATGTGCTGGACAGGACAAGATGCAGATTATGGGGAAGTCTGGGACTAGGAATTTGTCACCTTATATGTAATTCATGAGTGACTGGAATTGAATTTGAATGCTGAAGGCTGTGTGGGAGCAGACCAGGAGTGGCTGTTCTGACAGTGTAAAAGGCACCCCAGGCTAGAGAGTTAAGGAGACACCACTGTTGAACAGTCCAGATTGTACCTTGGGGAATGTCACAGATGCCCACTCTCAGGATTCCAGCTCCTCAGCCATTGCCTTTCTTGGGAGTAGGCCTGTGTCCCACTCCCTTTTGAACAGGGTATTTTCAGGATGCAGAGTTTCCTGCCTTCACTGTGTTATTCCCAGCAGATGCAGGTTGTCGAAGCACACCTGCTTGCTTTCTCTTTACAGACAGTTAACAGGTGTAATTGCTATAGTAATAAGTTACCCTCACAGGACTTCTTCTGCAAGCCTATTTTAGTCTTAAAATAAAAGCACTACAGAGAAAATATATTGAGAAACCATAAGAGAACCTACACACATGGTAATAAACTTATCAGATATCACCCCAACCCTACCATGGGCTCTGGCAGGAGCAGTCCTTCAACACACCACCCACATGGTTTCCTTTGTGGTCAGAAGTTCATCACGGCTTCAGTTCAGAACAAGCATATTCATAACATGCTTAAGTCTAGACTTTATACAGCTCAGGGGTCTTTAGAACATAAGAACATAAAAATGGTCATACTGGTAAAGACCAATGGTCCATATGGCTCAGTATCCTATCTCTGTCCAGTGGCAGATGCTTCAGAGGGAACGAACAGGGCAATTATAGAGTGATCCATCCCGTCGTTCAGTCCCAGCTTTTGCCCGTTGAAGGTTTAGAGACACCCAGGATATGGAGTTGCATCCCTGAGTGTCTTGGCTATTAGCCGTGGATAGACCTATCCTCCATGAATTGATCTAATTCTTTTTTTTAAACCCACTTATACTTTTGGCCTTTATGACATGCGTTCCACAGGTTCCTTTCAGGGCTTTGATCTCAAGTTTCCAGAAGCAGGTAATTAGTACACAATGGGTGTCTCTTCCCAGGATGTAGCTTCATAAGGTTGACTTCAGAGGGGAGAATTTGCATTCCTCTCACCTCTAGGTACTTCCTAAGAAATCCACTTCACACATATTATTCCAAAACCCTTTGAAGTACATAATACTTCCAGAGATTGCATTAATCTTGTTTTCCTACTAAAGAAGTGCCATACAATCTCACAGGAGTCCATAAACATTAATATTTTTAATACGATGAAATCAAAATATATTCAACAATTCAGTGAAGTATAACTTAATTCAATGAAGTTAATTCAGAATATTGCTGGATATTGTCAGTCTGTCACACCTCAATTATACAAGCAGATCCATAGAGGTGTCCTTTCATATGGTTCTCCTTTGAAGTCAGTGGGGCTGTGTGTGGGTACAAGGGGTTGCTTGCATGGATCAGCTTGTAGGACTGGAGCCATAGTCTGCAATAAAGATATAACAGAGGAGAGCTAAAACTGTCCTATAAGTCTTGGCCCAGTCATGTGTCAGGGGCCAGAATCAGGGTTAACACTTGTCACATGACAGAGATCAGAATTCACAGACTCGTTACATCTTCCTTTTTTTTAAATCAAATTCAAATAAAACATAGTATCAGCCAAGCACAACAACTGCAAACTAATACAGCCAATGACTATAAAGTCGTGGATGAAGGTCATAGTGCACCCAGTTTGTTATTTTTTCCCCAGTACTGTCAGATAAAGTATTTACTGCCCTGATCTTAAATACTGTATTAAAATGTCACAGAAACACCTACATGAAACTAAACACGTGGGGCTAAATTCTGCCCTTTGACTTCTGTGGGCTGCCTGGGTGTGACTGAAAGATGAATTTATCCCAGCTGAGATTCAAATCCATATCTAGAATAAATCAAACCACTCACTGAGGCTAGGATTTTTTCTTCTTGTTTTCATTATGCTTCTCTTTCCTTCTAGCGACAACAGCTATTTATTTGTACATTACTTTAAATCTCTGCCTTTTTATAAGGTACTTCACTTTTGACAGCATTAGGGGGGAAAAATCTAGCGTTCCCTTCTAAATTTAGTAGAGAAAAAACCTATCTTCCCCCAAAAGACCCCCACCCACTCCAACACAGATTGTTGATTCTTACTATTGTTCCGTTCAAAACTATTATTCATAAGTTCCTATCATCTTTTGTAAATAACATCTGGTTTTCAAATGTTCAGTGTATGCTAATTAGTTTGGATCCTTTGTAAAAGTACTGCATTTATTTAGAAAAATACAAATCAAATGCTAATGGATAGTAACTAAACTCCCCACTTGGGGGAGTTCCATCAATCTCCACATTACCATATGATCTACAGGCAATCAGTGCAGCTTGACTCTCTCTCTCCTCTCACATGCTTATGCTGTCATGCTCTCCTTGTTGCGTCTTTAGAACACAAGGGGCATCTTCCTCTCAGATGTGTTCAAGATCCTGTATTCATAACTGGAAGTTCATCTAGGGACAAATCTTAGTCCTTATTCAGTTTTTACATGGGCAAACTCTTAATAAAAAGTGCCATAGAATATCATATCCCTGCTATAGAATTCTATGGTTTGTGGGGTGGGGAACATATCTTGCTCTGTAGTCTAAATTCAGGCTGCATTGGCCCAAATAAACTGGATGGGAGACTAGACACACCTTGGCAAGTGTCAGCCTGACTTCACACCTAGAGTTTCTTGATGCACTAGGCTGTGGGTCAGTCTAATATCCACAATACCACTGCTTAGCCAACATGGGGCATGGTAATTGGGTACCCTGACCACTTGCTGGTGTCCAGCAGAAGGCACTGTGTGGAGATATGCTACTATCCTCAAAGATAATTGAAAGAGAAGTATTGCTGAGTGTGCTGCCCCAGCACTCCTGAGTTATTCTGCCTTGTAGCTGCTTCAAGGTGGGTGAGGTAATACCTTTTATTGGAACAACTTCTGTGGTGAAAGAGACAAGCTTTTGAGCTATACAAAGCTCTTCTTCAGGAAGACAGAATAGCCCCCAGAACCTCCACTTGGTGGTTCCTGCTCCATTCCTCCTCTGAGCGCACCACTGGCAACTAAACCAGAATCTAGTCCATAGTTTGTCAAGTGTCACCTATATTTACAGTGTCATATAAATGATTAATAACAACCCTTTTCCTTATTAGACAAAGAAAGATCCAGTTAGTTGTGTGTGCTGTGATGTATTAAGTAGTAGTAATGGATTTCAATTACATGAAAGACCTCTAATTAATTCCTATATTGGTTATGCTTGAGTTGACAGGTTACTGATGAGATTAATTTCTATTCCCATAGAACTGCTGAGTCTTTCAGTGACAATTTCCATGAGCCAAACAATGTTACAGGTATCTAAAAAACCCTTTAAAGCCAACCAACAAACAAAATCATATCTCAAATAGCATTTTTCATCTCCATCCAGCTCTTCCGTTTGCTATTTCCCACATTGATCAGAGATACCATAATGAGGAAGCCTAATGGAAGAGAAAAAATGCAATTTAATATCCAAAAGAAGCAGTTCTCTGTCTAAGGCAACAGTCCTTATCTACTTAAAATACTTTTCTCTGCAGCCCCACAACCCTTCCTCTTCTTCAGCTCTTTTGCTCTGAATTTCTTTCTGAATCATTCTCCTCCTCTGCTGCTGTCTGTTACTGCCTGAAGAATTTTAACTCAGACCCTTCTCTCTATCTCTGGTCCTTTTGATATTTTCCTTTGTCTAAAATCTACTTTTCCTCTAACTTTCCCTAAAAATCTAATGTATTGATGATGGCCAAGTCTGGAATCAATCACAGCTTGTACGACAATCTTTTCAGTCTGTGCCACATAGACCCACCGATGACAGGGGAAGCTGCTTTAATTTACATATATTTTTAAAAGCAAGCCTGTACTATGCTTTTTTGTATATATATTGTATAAGCACCAACACTGTAACTTTCCAACAACTGCTGAAACCCTTAGTCATAAAAATTGTTTTGACAACAAGCTCCATTCATTTTTCACATCCCTAATTCTGCTTACTTAACTGTTTGGAATTTTTAAAGCTTTTTTCCAAATGTCATTAGTTACTTTCTGCAGTATCTAAAATTGAAGTCTGCAATCTCACCAAGACCCAAGAAATCTGTCTAGATAAGCAATGGAATATTGAGATTTAACAGCTGCATAGCTAATCAAAACAGATAGACTTAGCGGAGGCTCAATTTCTCTAGCGCTTAGCAGAACCTTAGATACTACTAAGAAGGCCCAACCCTGATGCCATGGGATGTTTCTTATATGAAAACTCCACTAGCTTTTGTCTTGTCCTTTGGATATTTATCGTATCTTATAAAGATCTGTCTTCAGAAGGGTGTGAAGAGAGCTATGGTGTATAAGTGGATATGAAACCATCATAATATCACCTGGGACAGGGGCTAAATATATTTAATACTAGTGAGGAATAAATAAGCGGAACCCAGGGAAACAGCAAGTTGCCAATAAGTGAAGTGTGAGACAGGCAGCAGAGGTCAGATACTTGTCATGAGGGGTGCATGAGGCTTTTTGGAAGTGGTGGGGATTGGGTTGTGAGGACCTGTCAGTGGTTTACCCAATGGAAGCACTTCACCACCAGCAGATGGTCTATCAGCTTTCTGATATTGTGTCCGGCTGCAGGATCCCACAACTCTACATCTGACTAGAGCTGCATAAATAATGATTTTTCAGTTTGATGGCCAAACTGAAATAAATAAGTAAATAATAGCAGGTCTACCAGAATTAATTTTTTTTCAGTGAAATAAATAAATAAAGTGTTTTGGGTCAAACAAACAAAACATTTCCCTTTTTGAGAAATAATAATACTATAAATAAAATCAAAGTAAAACTCAAAACATGAAGTCACTGAGTCAAAAAATTAAAATTCAGTAGTGCAGGAGCTGTGACATGCTTTTCTTTCCATGCCCTGGTTTGGGTGCACCACCTTGTCCTCTGTCAGCCTTGCACCCCTCTCAGTTCTGTTTTGTAGGAGAAACATGCCACTTCTCCCACTAAAGATGAATGTTTCACTGCCTGCTGATGGGGCCACATAAGGATCCCATGCTCTATGCTTGTGAAGAGAGGTCAGTCATAGCCATATCTGGCAGGGTCCTGTACCAGACAACTGGCTTAGCCCACAAAGAGGACAGGATAGAAGTTGATAAAAGTGCAGGTAGGAGCTGAAAAACGGTCAAACGAAAAAGAGTCTTATTCATTTAAACCAGATGAAGGCAGACAACTAAATATTGTCAAATTTTACAAGTGCTTGTATACAAATGGAAGAAGCCTAAACATGAAGATGGGTGAACTTGAGAGCCTGGTATTAAATAAGAATATTGATATAATAGGCATCATATAAATTTGGTGGAATGATGATAGTCAATGGGACACAGTAATCCCTGGGTACAAAATATATAGGAATAACAGAGTGGGTTGCAGTGGTAGGGGAGTGGCACTATATGTGAAAGAAAGCATAGAGTCAAATAGAATAAAACTCTTAAATGAATCAAACCATCCCACAGAATCTCTATGGATAGAAATTCCATATTTGAATAAGAGTATAGTAGTAGGAATATGTTACCAACCACCAGCCTATGTGTGAAATGTCCTGGGAGCTGAGAAAGGCTACAAAAAAAGAAAACCCAGTAATAAGGAGGATTTCAACTCTCCCTATATTGATTGGCTACATGTCACCTCAGGATGGAATGCAGAGATAAAATTTCAGACACCATTAATGACTGCTTCTTGGAGCAGCTAATCCTGGAACTCACAAGGGGAGAGGCAATTCTTGATTTAGTCCTAAGTGCCACACAGAATCTGGTCCAAGAGGTGAATCTAGCTGAACCACTCTGTAATAGCAACCATAATGAAATTAAATTTAACATTCGTATAGGGGGAAAATACCAAAGAAACCCACCACAGTAGCATTTAATTTCTAAAAGGGGAAGTGCACAAAAATGAGGAGGTTAGTTAAACCAAAATTAAAAACTAAAAGTCACAAGGCCGAATGGAAATTTAAAACCCTCCACCATAATAGAGGGTCAAATAAAAAAAAAAGGAGTAAGAGGACCAAAAAAAAAAAAAAAAAAAAGCACCATTGTGGTTAAACAGCAGAATACAAGATGCAGGTAGAGAAAAAAAAACATCTTTTAATAATTGGAAGAGAAATCCTAATAAGGAAAATAGAAAAGAACTCTGGCAAGTCAAGTGTAAAAGGACAATTAGGCATGAGAAAAAAGAATGTGAAGAGCAACACAAAAATGAAAAGCAATTTTTTTTAAAGTAGGTCATAAGCAGGAAACCTGCCAAATAATCAGTGGGGCGACTGGATGATCAAGATGCTAAAAGAGCACTCAAGGAAGACAAGGCTGTTGCGGAGGAGCTAAATGAATTCTTTGCATTGGTTTTTGCTGCAGAGGATGTGAAGGAAATTCCCACACCTGAGCCATTCTTTTTAGGTGACACATCTGAGGAACCATTCTAGACTGAGGTGTCAATTTTGGAGCAAACTGATAAATTAAACAGTAAAAAAAAATCACCAGCACAATGCGGTATTCATCCAAGAGTTCTGAAAGAACTCAAATATGAAACAGTAGAACTACTAACTGAGGTATATACCTATTGCTTAAATCAGCCTTTGTACCAGATGATGGGCGGCTAGGTAATGTAACTCTGATTTTTAAAAAAGGCTCCAGAGGCGATCCTGGCAATTACAGGCCAGTAAGTACCAGGCAAATTGGTTGAAACTATAGTAAGGAACAGAATCATCACATAAATAGATGAACTTGATATGTTGGGGGCCGAGTCAACATGATTTTTGTAAAGGGGAATCAAGCCTCATCAATTTATTAGAATTCTTTGAGGATAGTCAACAAATATGGTGACAAGGGTGATCTGGTGGATATAGTGTACTTGGACTTTAAGAGATCCTTTGACAAGGTTCCTCACCACAGGCTCTTAGGCAAAGTAGACGGTCATGGGATAAGAAGGATGGTCCTTCCATGTATCAGTAACTGCTTACGAGATAGGAAACAAAGGATAGGAACAAACAGTGAAGAGAGGTAAATATCAGAGTCCCCCAAAGATCTGTACTGGGACAATTGCTGCTGTTCAACATATTCATAAGTGATCTGGAAAAAGGGGTAAACAATGAGGTGGCAAAGTTTTCAGATGACACAAAATGCCTCAAGATTGCAGTTATCTTTGGATTTAGCTAAGTTCCAAAAGGATCTCACTAAACTGAATGACTGGGCAACAAAATGGCAGATGAAATTCAGCGTTGATAAATGCAAAGTAATGCACATTGGAAAACATAATCTCAACTATACACACAAAAAATGCAGTCTAAATTAGTTGTTACCACTTAAGAAAAGATCTTGGAGTCATTATGGATAGTTCTATGAAAACATCTTCTTAATGTGTGACAGTCAAAAGAGCCAACAATGTTAGGAACCATTAGGAAAGCAATAGATAATGAGAGAAAATATCATAACACCGCTATATAAATCCATGGTAATCCCACACCTTGAATACTATGTGCAATTCTGGTCACTCTATCTCAAAAAAGGTATTAGAAATGGAAAAAAATATGAGAAGGGCAACAGAAATGATTAGGGGGATGGAGGAGCTTCCATATGAGAAGCGATTAAAAAGACTCAAAGACTCATAGACTTTAAGGTCAGAAGGAACCATTATGATCATCTAGCCTGACCTCCTGCACAATGCAGGCCACAGAATCTCACCCACCCACTCCTGTAACAAACCCCTAACCTATGTCTGAGTTATTGAAGTCCTCAAATCATGGTTTGAAGATCTCAAGCTGCAGAGAATCCTCCAGCAAGTGACCTGTGCCCCATGCTGCAGAGGAAGGCGAAAAACCTCCAGGGCCTCTGCCAATCTGCCCTGGAGGAAAATTCCTTCCCGATCCCAAATATGGCGATCAGTTAGACCCTGAGCACATGGGCAAGACTCAACAGCCAGCACCCAGGAAAGAATTCTCTGTAGTAACTCAGATCTCACCCCATCTAACATCCCATCACAGACCACTGGGCATACTTACCTGCTGATAACACTGGCCTACAATTTTTGAGAAGTCGTCTGCTTCAGAGATAAAATGTGATATTTATTATGTATTTTGATGTGCTGAATTCAAATATGACAATTAAAACAACTGATTGGCTACAGTTTCTAAGATATTTAAGTTTTTACATTTTATGTCTATGTATATTGTGTAGATAGTAGAGTTTTAATCATAAATTGTAAACCTAGATCTTTTCATGTGTTTATGGTTGCTTTACATGATAATATTTCACATGTCATGTTTATGTAACACTTTGAAAATCAGCAAAACGGTTATATAAATAAAATTTATTATGAAAAAAAAGGCAAAAAACTATTATGTACATAGTTTAATCCTATTCAGTGTCTACTCGGCGCTTCTTGGCTTGTCTCTTGTATTCATTAAATGGAGCATCTCTTGTCACTGTCCAGCAATAGTCTGCAAGCATTGATGGGCTCCATTTGCCCTGATAGCCTGCCAGGAGATTCCACTGCTGTAGTCTGGAGCCCAAGAGTTCTGCCTTACTCTTGGGTAGTTCCAAATCCCTGACAAGGTCATTCAGTTCACCTTGTGTTATGAGGTGTGGTTCAGAGGAGGAGCATGGGAGAAAATGTGGGTTCTGTGACATTGATGGTTCAGGACCAGAAGTTTCATCCTCTTCCTCTTCCTCGTCTGACTCAAGTGAGAATGATTCTGGTGCATCACGAACCGGCAGTCCTTCTCCGTGGGGTACTGGGCGTATAGCTGATGGAATGTTTGGATAATGCACAGTCCACTTTTTCTTCTTTGACACACCTTTCCCAACTGGAGGCACCATGCAGAAGTAACAATTGCTGGTATGATCTGTTGGCGCTCTCCAAATCATTGGCACTGCAAAAGGCATAGATTTCCTTTTCCTGTTCAACCACTGGCAAAGATTTGTTGCACAAGTGTTGCAGTATATGTGTGGGGCCCACCTCTTGTCCTGATCTCCAATTTTGCAGCCAAAATAAAGGTGATAGGCTTTCTTAACCATAGTGGTTATACTGCGCTTTTGTGATGCAAAAGTCACTTCACCACAAACATAGCAGAAGTTATCTGCACTGTTCACACAAGTACGAGGCATCTTTGCTCACTTTGGCTAAACAGAAATTTGTCCCTTTGCAAAATCAAACACTGACAAATAAGAGAGCATGACACTGTATGATTTCTAGAGCTGATATAGGGCAATTTGTTCAGCAGAGTGATGTAAGCTTCGTTATGATTGCATCATCCATGACTTCTAGGAATAACATGATGCAATTCATGTCATGTATGATGCAATACCAGCTTCGGATTGCATCATTCATTGTTTTGCCTAAAAAGCAAGTACTGTCCAAACCCAGTCATAGATTTATTCATAGATCCAGCCAAAGATGTATTTTAGTCATTTCTGGTTTAAATTGCGATCCCTTCGCTTTATAACTCACGTATCATCCTCCATTCCCAAGTCAAGGGTCGTATATACTGACCCAATAGCATATCTTGAAAACTAGAGCCAATCAACAATTTTAAGCATCATTTTCGTTCTCAGTGACCCAGAATTAGTAAAGTTGGACTACATTTATTTCAGAAGCATTTTGGCTGTAGAGCAGTGTAATAAAAGATCAGTTGCCAAATTAATTGCCAAAATTAGGCTATCCCATCATACCATCCCCTCCATAAACTTATCAAACTTAGTCTTAAAGCCAGATATGTTTTTTGCCCCCACTACTCCCCTTGGAAGGCTGTTCCAGAACTTCACTCCTCTAATGGTTAGAAACCTTCGTCTAATTTCAAGTCTAAACTTCCTAGAGTCCAGTTTATATCCATTTGTTCGTGTGTCCATGTTGGTACTAAGCTTAAATAATTCCTCTCCCTCCCTGATATTAATCTCTCTGATATATTTATAAAGAGCAATCATATCCCCCCTCAACCTTCTTTTGGTTAGGCTAAACAAGCCAAGCTTTTTCAGTCTCCTTTCATAAGATAGGTTTTCCATTCCTCGGATCATCCTAGTAGCCCTTCTCTGTACCTGTTCCAGTTTGAATTCATCCTTCTTAAACACGGGAGACAAGAACTGCACACAGTATTCCAGATGAAGTCTCACCAGTGCCTTGTATAATGGTACTAACACCTCCTTATCTTTGCTGGAAATACCTCACCTGATGCATCCTAAAACTGCATTAGCTTTATTAATGGCCATATCACATTGGCGGCTCATAGTCATCCTGTATCAACCAATACTCCGAGGTCCTTCTCCTCCTCTGTTACTTCCAACTGATGTGTCTCCAATTTATAATCAAAATTCTTGTTATTACTCCCTAAATGCATGACCTTGCACTTTTCACTATTAAATTTCATCCTATTACTATAACCCCAGTTTACAAGGTCATCCAGATCTTCCTGTATGATATCCTGGTCCTTCTCCGTGTTAGCAATACCATCCAGCTTTGTGTCATCCGCAAACTTTATTAGCACACTCCGACTTTTTGTGCCAAGGTCAGTAATAAAAAGATTAAATAAGATTGGTTCCAAAACTGATCCCTGAGGAACTCCACTAGTAATCTTCTTCCAGCCTGACAATTCACCTTTCAGTACGACGTGTTGTAGTCTCCCCTTTAACCAGTTCCTTATCCACCTTTCAATTTTCATATCGATCCCCATCTTTTCCAATTTAACTAATAATTCCGCATGTGGAACCATATCAAATGCCTTAATGAAATTGAGGTAAATTAGATCCACTACGTTTCCTTTGTCTAAAAAATCTGTTACCTTCTCAAAGAAGGAGATCAGGTTGATTTGGCATGATCTACCTTTTTGTAATACCATGTTGTATTTTGTCCCAATTACTATTGACCTCAATGTCCTTAACTACTTTCTCCTTCAATTTTTTTTTCAAGACCTTACATACTACAGATGTCAAACTAACAGGCCTATAATTACTGGGATCACTTTTTTTCCCTTTCTTAAAAATAGGAGCTATGGTAGCAATTCTCCAGTTGTACGGTACAACCCCTGAGTTTACTGATTCATTAAAAATTCTTGTTAATGGGCTTGCAAATGGGAACATGTGCCAGTTCCTTTAATATTCTTGGATGAAGATTATCTGGGCCCTCCGATTTAGTCCCATTAAGCTGTTCGAGTTTGGCTTCTACCTCAGATGTGGTAATATCTACCTCCATAGCCTCATTCCCATTTGCCATTCTACCATTATCCCCAAGATCCTCATTAGCCTCATTAAAGACTGAGGCAAAGTATTTGTTTAGATATTGGGCCATGCCTAGATTATCCTTAATCTCCATTCCATCCTCAGTGTTTAGCAGTCCCACTTCTTCTTTCTTTGTTTTCTTCTTATATATATGGCTATAGAACCTTTTATTATTGGTTTTAATTCCCTTTGCAAGGTCCAACTCTACATGGCTTTTGGCCTTTCTCACTTTATCCCTACATGTTCTGATCTCAATAAGGTAGCTTTCCTTGCTAATCCCTCCTATCTTCCACTCCTTGTAGGCTTTCTGCTTTTTCTTAATCAACTCTCTAAAATGCTTGATCATCCAGCTTGGTCTACAATTCCTGCCTATGATTTTTTCCACTTTCTTGGGATGCAGGCTTCTGATAGTTTCTGGAACTTTGACTTGAAGTAATTCTAGGCCTCCTCCGCCTTTAGATCCCCAAGTTCTTCAATCCAATCCACTTCCCTAACTAAGTTCCTTAATTCTTTAAAGTTAGCCCTTTTGAAATCAAAAACCCTAGTCCCAGATCTATTTTTGTTTATTATTCCATCTAGTTTGAACTGAATTAGCTCATGATCACTCAAACCAAGGTTGTCTCCTACAATCATTTCTTCTAGGAGGTCCTCACTACTCACCAAAACCAAATCTAAAATGGCATCCCCTCTTGTTGGTTCTTCAACTACTTGGTGAAGGAATCCATCAGCTATCACATCCAGAAAAATCTGAGCCCTATTATTATTACTAGCACTTTTCTTCCAGTCTATATCTGGGAAGTTAAAGTCTCCCATGATCACACAATCCCCATTAGTGTTCACTTCATTAAAAACATTAAAGAGGTCTCTATCCATATCCATATCAGATCCCGGTGGTCTGTAGCACACCCCAAGCACTATCTCAGGGGAGGCGCTAGTAGCTTTCTTTCTCAGTGTGATTTTGTCCAGACAGACTCTGTCTTATCCATTCCATCACTTCTTATTTCTTTACAGTTAACCTCATCATTGATATACAATGCTACTCCACCACCTTTGCCTTTATTTCTGTCTTTCTTAAACAGCACATAGCCTTCAATACCTGTACTCCAGTCATGATAACTATTCCACCATGTTTCTGTTATCCCTATAATATCAGGTTTCACTTCCTGCACCAGTAGCTCTAGTTCCTCCATTTTGTTACCTAGGCTCCTTGCATTAGAGTACAAACATCTTAATTTTTGCCGTTTGATTTCATGGACCTTCTTTACCCGGTTAGGCACAGACATTCTACCACCAGTATCACCTATTAGACTGGTATCTACACTACCCTTCCTCCTTATGTCCATTCTTCTGCCCATGGCTGTATCCTCTCTTACTTTGTTTTCTTCCCTCTCAATGTTGAATTCCGGTATGGAGATTACCTGGACATCTCCCAACCATCTCCCCCAAATTCCTAGTTTAAAGCTCTCTTAATCAGTTGTGCCAGCCTCCATCCTAGAAGTCTATTTCCCTCCTTAGTCAGATGAAGTCGATCCCAAGAGAACAGTCCTCTGTTCATGAATGCTTCCCAGTGGCTGTACATCCCAAAGCCCTTCTTATAGCATCACTGCCTGAGCCATATGTTGGTTGCCATAATCTTCTCACACCTTTGTTGCCCTTCTCTAGGAACAGGCAGAATCCCAATGAAGATAACCTGAGCCTCGATTTCCTTAAGTGTATTCCCCAGTCTGGTGTAGTCTTCCTTGATACGTTCCAGCGAGAATCTAGCTGTATCATTTGTTCCCATATGAAGGACAAACAGAGGATTCTTTCCCGCTCCCGCTAGTATCCTTTTCAGCCTCAGGTCCACATCCTGTATCTTAGCACCCGGCAGACAGCACACCCTTCTGTTTTCCGGATCAGCTCTAGTTACAGGCCTGTCTATTCTTCTCAGTAAGGAGTCTCCAATCACGTAGACCTGCCTTTTCCTGGTGACAGTGCGATTCTCCAGTGTATCCCCTGTTCCCTCTGGCTGCAAGTCCTCTCAATTTCTATTGTCCCTTGCAATCCTCCGCAACCCATCCCATATCCTCCCGGGGCTCACATTCGGTGTTGTCTCCATTGAGTCTTCCCCTCTTCTTATAGGACTAGCTACTCTTCTCTTCTTCCTTGCCCTCTCACCTTCAGTGACCACCTGCTGTGCCCCTTCTTTATTTTTCAACTCTGCAAACCTGTTCCTGAGCTCTATTTCTCCTTCACTGGCCCGTCTTTTCCTCTGCCTGGTTCTCTTAGTCACATGCTTCCACCATCCACTTTCCTCACCCAGCAGTCTCCCCTCAGAATTCCTTGGTCCTGCTTCCATCTGCACATCTGAGCTTATCCCTTCAGCCTCCTCATGTCTTTGCTCCATCATCCACTCGAACCCCCTTCTACACTCTACCAGAGTTTCCACCTGCACCTCCAGTCCTAAGATCTTTTCTTCCATCAGCTCTATCAGGCCGCACTTCATGCAGATGAAACTTTTTTCAGGTACCCCCTCCAGGATCATGTACATGCCGCAGCTTCCACATCCAGTCATCTTCATTGTGTCTTTCATTGCTGCCTCTCTCTTGGTCTTAGCCTTCACACCTAAATCCTGTTAGTCCAGGACACACAAACCAAAGCAAACCCCCAACAGGCACCAGAACACTGGCAGACCACCACCCACTCCCTTCCCTAGGCTGTCAGTTCCTCTGCCTAGGTCTCTAAGTCTCCCCCGCAAACTCCCCCTGTAAACTCCCACTGAAACTCCTCTGTTTACAGCTCTGTTTGCTGGCTCCTGTGCCGCTGCAGCAGTCTATGCTGCTGCCTGCCTGTCTGTCTGTCTGGCTGGCTGGCTACCTTTATAGGACCCCTAGGCAGAGAAGCCCCGCCTCCTAAGCAGGGCTCAGCTTCTCTCCCAGCACACTGCCCCTACCAGCCTCCACACATGCAAACTACAAAATATAATACACAAAATACAAAAACCTGCTCCTCCAACAGAACTCTCATTGAAACTCCCGTTTACAGCTTTGTTTGCTGGCTATTATATATCACCCTATTATTATCCTGCTTAAAAATTGATTGTTTAATAATTTGTTTCAGTATCTTTCCATGTATCAAAGTTAGATTGGCTGGTCAATAATTCCCTGGATCCTCTCTGATCCATCTTTTAAGGATAGGTACTCTGTTGCTCTTCTCCAATCTTCTGGAACCTCACCCATTATCCATGAGTTCCTGAAGATAATCACTAATGATTCCAAGATTGCTTCAGCTAGTTCCCTAAGTACCCAAGGGTGTATTTTGGCCAGCCCTGCCAACTTGAATACGTCTAACTTATCTAAGTATTCTTTAACCTGTTCTTTCTGTATGTAGGTTTGCATTCCTTCCCTCTTGTTGTTGATATTAATTGTACTAGGTATCTAGTCACAATTAACCTTTTCAGTGAAAACTGAGGCAAAATAAGTATTAAACACCTCAGCCTTCTTGATGGCATCCATTATTAGCTCTCCTTTCCTCACAATTATAGAATTACACCTTCTTTCATCTTTCTCTTGCTCCTACTGTATTTTATTGCCTTTTATGTCCCTTGCTAGGTATAACTTACTTTAGTCTTTCTGATTTTTGTCTCCACATGCTTGTGCTATTCTTTTGTATTCATCTTTAGCAATTTGTCTATGTTTTCACTTTTTCTAGGAAAATTGTTTTGATTTTCAGGTTATTAAAGAGCTCCTGATGGAGCGATATTGGCCTCTTATTACTTTCCTTTCTTTCCTTCACTCCAGGATGGTTTGCAGTTGTGCTTTTAATATTGTCTCTTTAAGAAACGGCCATCTCTCCTGAATTCCCTTTTTCCTTAGATTTTCTTCCTATGGGACCTTGCCTACCAGTTCTCTGAGTTTGTTAAAGTCTGCTTTTTTGAAGTCCATTGTTCTTATTCTGTTTTTCTCCTTCCTTCCTTCCTTTCTTTGGAATCATGACATTTATAATTTCATGATCACTTTCATCTAAATTGCCTTCTGTCTTCAGATTTGCAACCAGTTCCCCTGTGTTAATCAGAATCAAGTCTAAAATGATTCTTCTCTGGTTACCTCCTCCACCTTCTGAAACAAGAAGTTAACTGCCACACATTCCAAGAATTTATTGGACATATTGTGTTTTTCCGTATTTCTTTTCCAGTCATGAGATTTATCCCACCAAGTCTCAGTGATACCAAATCATAATTTAACATGTGTACTAAGATTTCTAGTTCTTCCTGTGTATTTCCCATTCTTCTTGCATTAGTGTATAAACAACCAAGATGTTGAGCAGATTCGCCTAGTGTTTCTCTCATGTTGCTTTTATCTCCCTATTGCAATTTTCCATTTCCACCTCGACACGTAGACCTCTGTTAAGGTCACCTTTTTTATATACCTACCCATGGCCTTTTGTCGCCTGCCCCCTTTGAAACTACTTTAAAGCCACCTTCACTACGCTGGCGAGTTAGTGTCCAAAGATGCTCTTCCCCGACTTAAACTTTATCTACACTAGAGACTTTATGGCAGCACAGCTGTACCAATGCAGCTGTAAGACCTCTCGTATAGCCATTCTATGCCAACAGGAGAGATCTCTCCCACTGACATAATTAAACCAACCCCAGCAGTGGTAACTATGTCAGCGGGAAAAGCTCTCCTGCTGACATAGCGCTGTGCGTACTACCATTTATGTCGGCAAAATTTATGTGGCTCAGGGGTGTGTTTTTTTCATACTCCTGAGCCACATAAACTTTGCTGATATAAGTGGCAAGGTAGACCTGGCCTTATAGTCACATGTACCTCAATCTCTTCCCATGGTCTCCTCTTTACACACAGAGGATACTGTTCATGGATGTGCATGTATACATCCGTGAATGCACATTCCTCACTTTTCCCCACACAGGCAGTGGGTGCTATTAAAATCTAGATTCACACATTTATTATATGTTAGTGGTGTTTCTAAAATAATTCTTGTTTTGGATCTTACGGAAACCTTTATCAAGAGGCAGATTTAGATTTAAAATGGTATTGCTCATGGACGTAAAAGCTGTGTTCATCATTCTAAAGTTTGATTCTTCTGAGGACAGAAAAGGGATAGCTTTGTATCTTTATTAGCCAAGTCTGAGTTTTTTGAAGCTCAGTTGGGAGCGTGGTTTGGAAATGAACATTTTGGGGAAAATATTTCCCAAGGCAGACTTAAGAATTAGAAAATCGCACTCTGCTTAGCTTGTTCTTAGAACTTGGGTGTTTGAGGCAGTATAGTTAGAGTTCTTCCTAGGTTATGTGAGCTTGTCTCCTTTTATGTTTTAATCCTACTTTGATTTGGCTGCCTTAGGTATTATAAAAATTATTAACTCGAAAGTCAACTTGAGGCCAAGCTCCAATAACAGCTGTGTATATATAAAATATGAAAGAGTAACAAAACCATGTGTTATGAATCCAGGAGATGTAAATGGAGAGGTTATATGATCATGCTCCTTTTCTTCATGAATCTTTAGTGGCTAAAAAGGGGCAGGACCTGGCAGAGTGCAGATCACAGATGGGGAAGATTTTTTTCTTGGATTCAGATTCAGAGTTGATGAGGACACAATGGAGAGAATAGAGCATATAAGGTAATAAGTGATATTAAATAGTTTATCAAAGACCTGTAATTTAATTCCAAAAGTGATGCCCCTATTTACTCATCAAAACTAATAAAATAAAGATTTTAAGACAAACTGAATAGACATTTCTTTCCCTGCACACTATTAGAAAACAAGCCAGATCCATTGGTCAGGAAATAGTTAATGTTTTATCAGAGTATTTTGACCCCAGGACACACTAATCATTTACAGAGATGATAGAGAAAAAAAATGATGACTACCAAACTCTCTTTCCATAGCCCCTTCTGAGGAAATAAGTCATGTTTAAAACATTTTTTTCTTGTGTTTGGAGTTGAAGAGTGTCAGCAGCATAGTCTAAAATTATTTTTTTGAAAAGTCTCTTGGAAGCATGTTCAGACACATTTAAACACTATAGAAGCAGTGGTCTTTTTGTCACAATTGAGCAAAATTCCTGAACAACATTTTTAACTTGAAATGATCCTTTGTAGTTCTCAAGCTATTATACTTCTCTCATATCAGAACTGCTCTCTGTCTAATGAGTTACAGCCACTTAAAAAAGGCCTTATGATTTTTCTCTCCAAACTAAAGCAAAATGCAACTGAAGTAGAGAAATTTCACCCTCCAGGTTTCTGAAAAGTCTTGTGACTTGGTAGCCTCTGGAGAGTTAACTTTTTTAAACAATGTTTTTAATGGTTTGGGAGGGGCACTGGAGCCATTTTTCTTTGCTGAATCCACAGTCTTCCACAGTGTAAAGGTGCCATCAGCATCTGAGTGTCACTTAGGATAGGACAGAGCAAATTCAGCCTTTGCATATGTAGCTGCAGCTTTTGTACAAGTCATTGGGGGTTACAGTGGCTTATGCCAGCAATAAGTTTGGTCCTATGTATTATATCTATAAATTCTTCTGGATTAGACTTTCAGGAATTTAGATGCATATTCTGAAGCAACAATCAATGCTCTGAGGTCATAGGGACCATGTATGGAAAGGTCTGAGGTTTGAGACCTTGCTACTTCAGGAGATGAACCCTGTAAGGAGTTTATATATAACTTATGAAGCCAGCAGGTTTATGTAATGCTTATCTTATTTAAATTCAGAAGGCACAATTTATTACCAGAATACTTCTTTCCATGTTCTTTTTCTCCTCCCAAGATCAGACACAAGAGAGTCTCTTTAGATGGGAGTGGTTCAGGAGAGTTCAGTGCTCACCAAAGGATCTCAGACTGGTAAATAGGCCAGTTGGTGGTGGTCCTCAGAGCTGGCTGGTTACATAGTGCTGTCTGTCTCCCCTCATTTGCAGTTGCCATAAGGGCATTAAAAGACAGCAAACTCTCTCCTAAGACAGATCCTCTCCCGGTTACGCAAATCCGACGTATGCAAATCCATACTTATGGAAAAAGTTCCATAAGCTTTTTTTTTTTTTTGCGTAATTTTTGGGCATACATTCTCGACTTAAGCAAAATTCAACTTACACAAGGAGTTCCAGAACAGAACGCTTGCGTAAGTCGGGAAGCATCTGTACTATTCCATGTAGCAATTGTTTTAACTGACATGGGGAATATATGCAATCGCAAGTGGAAGGGGGCATGGTCTGCACTATCATGAATTGGAAGGGAAGATATGGTCTGTCCTATGAAATTTTGAGAAGTCTAGGCGTAAGCAAATCTTGTTTTATCTAAGGATTAACTATTTTCTCACATTTAAAGATGAGACCACCACTGTTATTGACATTTTGTATTGATGGTAGGACACTTCTTTCTAATGTCTGACTGTGCAATGGTACAGGCTATTTACTCAACAGGATAGGATGCTTTCAGCATCCCAAGCAAACTGTTCTACCCCATTTCATAAATTCAAGATCTAAACACAACCCCAAGATCATAATTAGTAATGCTTAAGGGTCCATACCATCTTAGTAACTTAATACTTTACTCTGTTCATCTCCATAACTGTCTGCATAGCCACAAGCTTTGGATATAACATTACATGTATTTCATATTTGTCAGAAGAGATATCCAGTTCCTTAGCGTCCTCTTTACTGATATTCTGCGCTACAAATGTTTCTGCTTTTTTCCCACTAAGCCAGAGTAGTAATATCCACAGGACCAGATTCTGTTCTCATTTAGACTGATGCAATCACCATTAACTTCACTAAGTGTAATTGAGAGCTATGGAGTCAGTCTGTTCTGACTCCATGTACATTTTTATGTCTTCTTTAAGCACACATTTTATCACTTGGACTCTTTTATTTCCATCTGCTCATACTGACTCTCCCAAAAACTCTCTCTTCAGGGCATTTTGTAAACAAACTCATGAGATGAATGCAAATTCCAGCAGCTTATTCTGTCACAGTACATTCAGGGCATAGGAGTACTTCCATAGAAGGGCTGTGCAGAGTAACAGTGTTTTCAGAAGAGGGCTGCAAAATTGTGGATTCAAATAAAAAAAAATTCCAAATTTCCTCAGTAAGTTGCATCAATTAATGGTGGTGTTTGCTATAAACAGGAAACAGCTTAAAATATTTTAAAAATAGTTAATGGAGTCACAATAAGGCTTGGGACTAAGTGACTGAAATTCTACTACTAGTTTGAACCTTAGACAATACTGAGTCGTTTCTTTCAACGGACATATTTCAAGATGGCATGGCCTATGCTATTGAATCAGTGTCACTATTACAATCTGATACACCCAGGCTGTGAGCATGCTTTTATGTGTCAGTTTGGTCTATCCACTTTCAGAGATCATTGTTTCTACTGGTCTTTCTAATACCAGTATTAAAGCCTTTGACTTAGATTGTAATTACAGTGTGACCTTCTGTTCAAAATCAGGTTCAATCCACTTGAATATTCATAGATTCATAGACTCTAGAACTGGAAGGGACCTTCAGAGGTCATCGAGTCCAGTCCCCTGCTCTCATGGCAGGACCGAATACTGTCTAGACCATCCCTGATAGACATTTATCTAACCTACATTTAAATATCTCCAGAGATGGAGATTCCACAACCTCCTTAGGCAATTTATTCCAGTGTTTAACCACCCTGACAGTTAGGAACTTTTTCCTAATGTCCAACCTAAATCTCCCTTGCTGCAGTTTAAACCCATTGCTTCTTGTTCTATCATTAGAGGCTAAGGTGAACAAGTTTTCTCCCTCCTCCTGATGACACCCTTTTAGATACCTGAAAACTGCTATCATGTCCCCTCTCAGTCTTCTCTTTTCCAAACTAAACAAACCCAATTGTTTCAGCCTTCCTTTGTAGGACATGTTCTCAAGACCTTTAATCATTCTTGTTGCTCTTTTCTGGACCCTCTCCAATTTCTCCACATCTTTCTTGAAATGCGGTGCCCAGAACTGGACACAATACTCCAGTTGAGGCTTAATCAGTGCAGAGTAGAGTGGAAGAATGACTTCTCGTGTCTTGCTCACAACACACCTGTTAATGCATCCCAGAATCACGTCTGCTTTTTTTGCAACAGCATCCCACTGTTGACTCATATTTAGCTTGTGGTCTACTATAACCCCTTGTCATGAACAGATAGTTAAGGGTTAATGTCTCTTTTACCTGTAAAGGGTCACAAGCAGTGAACCTGGATCACCTGACCAGAGGACCAATCAGAAAACAAGATAATTTCAAATCTTGGTGGAGGGAAGTCTTTGTTTGTGTGTTTTCTTTGTCTGTTGTTCTCTCTGGATTCTGAGAGTAACCAGACGTACCTACAGGCTCTCTAATTTTCTATTCAAATAGTGAGTATAAGTACAAAGGTGGTTTAGTCTTTTTGATTGTTTTTCTTTATTTGCAAATGTGTATTTTGCTGGAATGATTTTAATGTGTATTTGTGCTGAGGGGAAGGCTCCTCTCTAGTGTCTATAAGCTGAAAGACCCTGTAACATTTTCCATCTAAATTACAGAGACAACTTTTACTTTTTTTCTTTCTTTTTATTAAAAGTTTTCTTTCTAAGACCTGATTGATTTTTCCCCCTTGTTGTGGCTCAAGGGAATTGAGTCTGTACTCACCAGGGAATTGGTGGGAGACAGGGAGAGAGAAGGGAGAGGGGAAGATGGAATCCCTTTGTTTTAGATTCATGGAGCTTGAATCTGTATTACTTCTTGGGGAGGGAGAAAGAGGAGGGGGCAAGGTGCACTCTTCTCTGTTTTTAGATTCAAGAAGTTTGAATCACAGTGATCTTCCAGGGTAACCCAGGGAGGGAAAGCTTGGGAGAAGCAACGGTGGGGGAAAGGGTTTACTCTCCTTATGTAAGATCCAGGGGGTCTGGGTCTTGGGGTCCTCTGAGAAGGTTTTGGGGGGACCAGAGTTTACCAGGCACTGCATGTCCTGGTTGGTGGCAGCACTACAAGATCTAAGCTGGTAATTAAGCTTAGGGGGATTCATGCTGGTACCCCATCTTTTGGACGCTAAGGTTCAGAGTGGGGATTTATACCATGACACCCCTAGATCCCTTTCTGCTGTACTCCTTCCTAGACAGTCTCTTCCCATTCTGTATGCGTGAAACTGATTGTTCCTTCCTAAGTGGAGCACTTTGCATTTGTCTTTATTAAACTTCATCCTGTTTTCCTCAGACCATTTCTCCAATTTGTCCAGATCATTTTGAATTTTGACCCTGTCCTCCAAAGCAGTTCCAATCCCTCCCAGTTTGGTATCATCTGCAAACTTAATAAGTGTACTTTCTATGCCAACTTCTAAGTAGTTGATGAAGATATTGAACAGAGCTGGTCCATTTGTAAGGACTGAATTGTATGAAACGAGTGGACCCAGAGCTGTTGGAAAGGAAGCTCAGAAAATCTTGACAGTAAGGACCTTCTTCGGTGTGGTTTTTCCATGGATAAAACCTATTCCAGAGAGTGAATATAAATTCACATGGATGATGATAAGATTTCATTTTTCTGGCAATTTGCCCTGACTCAATCTCATATATTGCGATGTCTATATTTCTTAAGAATGGAGCCACATGTGCCACCAGGACTTGCTTACCAGTTTGTAGTTCCTTTTCTTATTGTAAAGACTTCTTTATATTTTTATGCATACATTTTATCTAGCAGATTCTCTATTGGTAGAGTTTTTAAATTGTAGGCAAATGGGTGAGTTTCTATAGACTGGCAGTCGCTTTAAGCTTTTAACTTTCTCTTTTTATAAACTTTGATAGCAAAAATTGACAAAAAGAACAAGTAATCCAACTAATTGAATCCCTTTTTGGAAGCAAAATGCCAGCAGCTAAAACTTCTTACAAGCCATGTGCTTTCAGCAAGCCAGACACTCCACTTTTGATCTTTAGGGTCGCTCCTTTCCTCTACTGTAAGCCAGAATTCATGCAGTGCTGGAATTAATTATCTCCACACTGGATATTTGTCAGAGCGCTCTTGTTTCTATGGAAGCCCAGGATGAAAAGTTATAGAATAAATCTAAATGAAAACTGTACCCGTTGGACTCAGTGAAACAGCCAAAAAGCTCACAGGTAAGATACACTTGTCAGCATGAATAAACTAAAATGTTTTGTTCAAAAAAGGATTCAGTTACAGCTGACATCTCTGAGCCACAGCTGATGCTGCCTATCTTGATGATAAGCATAACTATAAGGGCACTTTTCCCACTCACACATTGACTTTAATGTGACATAAGCAGATGCCCAAGGTCTTTGCTGACTCAGGGCCTGCAAGAGAATGGGGTCTTATGGGAAGAACAAAAGGGGGGAATCCTGGCCCACTGATGTCAGAAGGAATGTTGCCATTGACTTTAATGTGGCCATGATTTTACCCAGGATATCTGTAGCAGTATCAAACTACAAGAAGGAACATCTATCCGTATGTCTCACAATTCTAAGAGCTCTAATCCTGAAAGATCCATACTATTAAGGGAGCTATACCTGTGGTTTCGCTCTCTCTTTCATATCACAGGATGAAGGTCACAGTAGTCATAGTTAAAAAGTCAATATTTATCAAGAAGTTGAAGCTTCTGAGCTACAGCAGCACTTCAAATAGGAAATGAAGGCATAATGGCTCTAAAGGCCTGAGTACCAATTGCAGGATCATGCCATGTTTCTCTTTTTAACACAGTGTGGCAGAGCTCTGACCTTCCTCCTGTGGGTCCTGCACTTCTAGGCAGTTATTGCTAGCCTCAGTGGCTCACTGTGACCCTCCATGTAGCCCTCCTCTTTCTAGGGTCAGGGTTACAGTCTACTGAGCCCTTTTCATCATAGGCCTGCAAGGAGGTTGGTGAGAGAACTCCCACAGTCTCTGTTGTCCCTGGGAGCTTATTTCAGAACAGTTTAGACTCCTGTCCTGACAGGGGCCTGATTTCCCCTCCCAGGAGATGTTCCTGTAGTAGTGGGGTGGGGGGAACCCGGGCCCGCCCTCTACTCCGGGTTCCTGCCCAGGGACCCTAATGGCAGCAGCTGTTGGCAGCCAACCTTTCATTGCCAGAGTTGCTACATTTCCCTGGGCCACTTCCCCACAGCTCTCCTTCTTCTCCCTTCTTCACCCTTACCTTAGGGCTCCCTTAACGATGGTTTGAGGGTGTCTTCATTAACCAGCCCTTCAGCTGCACTTCCTCTCCTCTGGCGCCCTGGATCTCCTCTGCCTGACTGGAATGAGCCCTTTTTATAGTATCAGCAGGGCCTTAATTAGAGTCAAGTGGTCACATTAGCTTAATGGCATCACCTGACTCTTTGCAGGTTAATTAGAGTCAGGTGTTCTCATTAGCCTGGAGCAGCCCCTGCTCTGGTCAGTCAGGGAACAGAAAACTGTTAATCCAGTGGCCAGTATGGGTATGTCTACACTACGGGATTATACCGATTTTACAGAAATTGGTTTTTTAAAACAGATTGTATAAAGTCGAGTGCACGCGGCCACACTAAGCACATTAATTCGGCGATGTGCGTCCATGTACCGAGGCTAGTGTTGATTTCTGGAGTGTTGCACTGTGGGTAGCTATCCCATAGCTATCCCATAGTTCCCACAGTCTCCCCCACCCCTTGGAATTCTGGGTTGAGATTCCAGTGCCTAATGGGGCAAAAAACATTGTCGAGGGTGGTTCTGGGTACAGCCTCACCCCTCCCTCTGTGAAAGCAGCAGACAACCGTTTCGTGCCTTTTTTCCTGGGTGAACTGTGCAAACGCCATAGCACAGGAAGCATGGACCCTGCTCAGCTCAAGACAGCAATCATGGACGTTGTAAACACCTCGCGCATTATCGTGCAGTCTATGCTGAGCCAGGACCTGCAAAACCAGGCAAGGAGGAGGCGGCTACGGTAGCGTGGCGACGAGAGTGATGAGGACATGGACACAGAATTCTCTCAAACTGCGGGCCCCTGCGCTTTGGAGATCCTGATGGTAATGGGGGAGGTTCTAGCCATTGAACGCCGATTTTGGGCCCGGGAAACAAGCACAGACTGGTGGGACCGCAAAGTTTTGCAGGTTTGGGATGATTCCCAGTAGCTGCAAAACTTTTGCATGCGTAAGGGCACTTTCATGGAACTTTGTGACTTGCTTTCCCCTGCCCTGAAACGCCAGACTACCAAGATGAGAGCAGCCCTCACAGTTGAGAAGCGAGTGGCAATAGCCCTCTGGAAGCTTGCAATGCCAGACAGCTACCGGTCAGTTGTGAATCAATTTGGAGTGGGAAAATCTACTGTGAGGGCTGCTGTGATGCAGGTAGCCAAAGCAATCATTAAGCTGCTGCTACGAAAGGTAGTGACTCTGGGAAATGTGTAGGTCATAGTGGATGGCTTTGCTGCAATGGGATTCCCTAACTGTGGTGGGGCAATAGATAGAAACTATATACCTATCTTGGCACCGGAGCACCAGGGCACCCAGTACATAAACCGCAAGGGGTACTTTTCAAAGGTGCTGCAAGCACTGGTAGATCACAAGGGATGTTTCACCAACATCCACGTGGGATGGCCAGGAAGGGTTCATGATGCTCGCGTCTTCAGGAACACTACTCTGTTTAAATGGCTGCAGCAACTGAATTACTTCCCAGACCAGAAAATAACAGTTGGGAATGTTGAAATGCCTGTAGTTATCCTGGGGGATCCAGCCTACCCCTTGATGCCATCGCTTATGAAGCCATACACAGGCAGCCTGGACAGTAGTCAGGAGTTGTTCAACTACAGGCTGAGCAAGTGCAGAATGGTGGTAGAATGTGCATTTGGCTGCTTAAAGGCACACTGGCGCACATTACTGACTCGCTCAGACCTCAGCCAAACCAATATCCCCTTTGGTGGGTCTATCACAACAGGTAATTCCATTCATTTCAGTGTCATTTCCTCTGATTGACCCCAGTGTGAAGTGAGAATATTGAACCCCTAGATTCAGAGGACCTGGTTTTTGTAAATGGGCTTTTAACTGTATGCTTATCTTGCACTTAGAGATTTCATTTGTGCATGCAAATCAGGTGTACACACAATCACTAATCATATAATGGCCCATTTTTGCTTTGTTACTTTATTTATATACAAATTGGGTAAATATACTTGCAATTATGCATGGAGTCGTACAGACATTTCTGAAACTAGCCCATATTTTATCAATGTTTTAATGCAGTATAGAAATCAGATCTTTAATTATTCCAGTCCCTGTTTTGTCTTTCAAATCCTTCTAGACACTATGGATTTTTGCATATTTTTGTCTAACAGTACTTAGAGGGAGAACTAAATACAGACTTGTAGCAAGGTCTTTCCAGTTCTACTACAAATGGGAAGCTTTTTATATAATACAATGTTGGCACAGACAACTACACAATTAAAGGTCTAATTTCTGCAACTGACTGTGCAGGAATGCACCCTAATCCATCATGCAACAGTCAAGTGAAGAATCAGGGCCTGACACTAACATTTTTTACTGTGCATGCACAAATCCCTTTTTATGAAGTATTTTATTGTAATTAAAATTCCTCTTCTGTCCTCTGCATGCTTCCGCTCAGATACTAGTCTTCAGTGAGATGTACATGAGAAGTCTGAAGATGAGCTGTTTGAATGTAACTTTTTTTCTGCTTATAAAAACATGCTTTCCTGCTCTAGAACTCAAACAGTTAAATGGATGTAGCCCAGACTGTTTATTTCTTTAACTCACTATTGAGTCAAGATCAAACATGGAAAGTTTCAGAGCAAAAGAAACATTTTGAAGAAAGATGAGTCAGTAAACACAAAGGTTAGTAGTCTTCCTATACTCTTACAAGATAGTTGCTATTTTTAGTTCTATAATACCGCTTTAATAGAATAACAGTCAGAACAATAATTTTAACATGTAATAGTTAAACATTGATAGCTACATAGTAAAGATCAAGTGTCCACTCACTTTGGCTGTCCATCCTGGCACTTAGGACCTGGGTCGAGATCCACAAAGAGATTAAGACCATGTCTACGCTACCATGTAGGTGGGCAAAACTTATGTTGCTCAGGGGTGTCAAAAAATCACCCCTATGAGTGACATAACTTTCGCTGGCATAAGTGGTAGCATGCACAGCGCTATGTTGGCAGGAGAGCTTCTCCTTGGCTCATTGAGGTGGTTTTATTACGTTGACAGGAGAATTTTTTAAGTTCTGATTTTGGATGCTGACCGAAAGCTTGGCCACCATAACTGATTGCTTAAGATTCTGTATACTATCAACACTGTTTTCTTATCCCCACCCCAAAGCAGTCCCAGTAAGACTTTTAAGCAGGCGATCTTTCCTGTACAGTTATGTTTAACATAGTTTATATGATCGTTTCAAAGTAATTTAGTATAACATATTGCTTCTAGGAATGTAAACCTTCTAACTATATCTACTTGTTCTCGATACATATACAGTTTACATTCCTTTGTAAAGCCTTCTATTTTGTAAAGATCAGTTCTGCAGTTGGGAATTGGAGAACCTGAAACCCCAAGCATTTCCCCAGTCAGAGCTCTCTTATAATACTTTGTTGAGTCTCTTTTCTCATTTCTGCCCCTAACCACAGTGCACAATGATCTGTGAATAGAGTGACCCCCTACCCTGACACTTATTTGTTTGGGAGATCATTTATCATATTATTTAATAAGGTTAGGCTGATAGCACGTCCCTATAGTTACCATTTTTTATATTATATTCAGTGTAACTTTCCCAACTGATGTGCATGATCCTGTTACTCAAAAAGTCTTTAATTCACCCATATAGACTTATCCTTATGACTAGTGCACCTTCTTCATGCAACAAGCCTTCCCTCCATAGCATGTCATATACCTCTTCATTGCCTAGCAAGACAGCTATCATAAAAACCTGTGTGCCTCATATTTTTTTCTTACTTGCCACCATGATCAATGGTGCATCTTCCCCTTGTAAAACCCCTCTGCACTTTAATCTATAATACCTTTGTTTCCCAAATAGGCAATCAATTTTAATTCACCATTTTCTCTATAATTTTATCCACACAGGACAGAAGGGCAACAGGTTTATAAGTATACACTTTTGTAGATAGTTTGACTGGTTTTCATATGGAATTACTACTATATGTATTATATAATTCCAAGAAATGCCTCAGACTGCTTTCAGAGAGATAGTAAACATTGTGTTATATGTATTATCTTTACCTGGGATGTATTCTTGGTGATGTCAACACTTTTCTCAAGTTCCCACAAACAAAATCATTTATTCAGTATAATATTTTCATGTTTGCCTGACCTACACTATAGTTCATGATTTTCTTCAGTGAATAGACTGGCAGAAAACTACACTTCAGTTTTCATCATTACTCACCCCTTGGAAAGTTTCTGCTAAAACTTCTGCTTTCTCATTATCAGAACTTCTAACTATTTTTGTCATCCCAATAAGACATTGGATGCGACTACTCTAGTCTGAATTCCATTCGTTCTTCTAATTTGCCTATTTATTTTAATGTCTTATCTTTATTTATCTGCTGCAGTACTTTCTCCATCTCTCTTTTTCTTTTTATAATTCTTTGTGCTATTGCCTTATTTCTTTTATACTTCATTAGATCTTTACTAGTCATTGTATTTTTCACTTTTTATAGGGTTTGCCCTTTCTTTCATTGCCCTTGTGCACTCCTCATTCTACCATGAAGTGAGGTTTAGTTTTAGAGTACTTCAAATCTAGGTATGGCTATTGTAGCTGCTGCTATTAATCCTTTTATTACATTGCCATTGAAATTCTCTACCATCAGTCACACAATGAACATTCACATATTCAGTACACTTGTAAATAGCTCCAAGTTAGCTTTCTTAAAATTCCTGGTGAGTACTTTTCTATTACCTTCAACTGTACCTTGCCCTTAAAAAGTAATAAGTATAGGAAAATGATCACTCCCCAATCGGTCTTCTTTATATATTTCCCAGTTGCAACAACTTGCAGTATCTGCTGTTACAATTCCCAGATCTAAGCAAGAAAAATTACCATCTGCTGCATTAAATCTAGTCGAACTGCCATCGTTTAAAACCACTTTTCGAACAATACACGATTGTTAATCAGTTGTCTCACTGCCCCACAGTTTATTATGACTACTTAGGTTGCCACATACAATATATTCTTTTAGCATTCTTCACTATTTTTTGTAACTCTGAGCTTTCTAGGTTCCTACACGAGTTATAGATATTATAAATCCTTAAAGAAAGATTTCTCTTCTGCGTTGAGATCTCAACAACATGATATTCGAGACTTTCTTCTTTGTTCCCAACTGCTATGTAGTTTAATCTCTCCCTTATGAAAGTACAAATGCCTACTCCTTTTTCCTAGTTTTTGCTTTTGCTTAAAGGTAATATTCCCTGGAATTTTAAAAGTAAGCTTTTTATCCAGCCATGTTTCCTGGATACACATGACACCTGTTTCAGTTTTCTTTTCCAGGATATTTTCTTTTAGTTCTTGATCATGTGCTATCAAACTTTGTGCATTCTAGCAATGATTGTGCTTCCCATTCTTATCATATTTCACAATTAACCTCATTCAAAATCACTTAAATATGGTCCACTGACAGACTGCCAACATATAAGTATTTTTCCATTGCCCTTGCTATAATTTTTGTTTTTTCTGATTTTTAACCTATGTGATGTGCAATATTCCACTTCTATCATAAATGCAATAAACCTTTCTTTTTTCACTATTAGTTTATCATCACCTGTTCCTTTCTCTGTGTTGTTATTATAGAATAAGGCTGCTTCCGCAGTTCCCTTTTTCCTGTGCTGATTTTTGTTTCCTTCTCTGTCTGATGTTCCAACTCCTTCAAAAACCCCAGCCATCTTCACCCTATAGTCGGCTTCTCGGCTTTACAGTGCCGGCCTAGCCCTTCCCCAGCTGGACAAGACTCTTATTTAACCACGGCCCTCCTTCTGTCAGGTAGCGCCACATGACCTAACTAGCCTCTCAGGCCCTCATCAACCCTGTCAGGGCTAGTGTGAGGTGCACACCCCAACAAAAGGACCCTTTTGAAAAATGTAGTTCTAAATACTGTCTTACTTTTAAAACAGTTTTTAAAGAGAGTACTAACTAGTTAACAGTCTTTTGCATTGAGTCCTTTCTCTTGGCCAATGCTACCAGAAGGCTGAAATGCCAATTTTAAATTATATTTTTGCAAACACATTGCCCCCTTTATTGATGGCACTTGTCTCGTGGATCCAGAATTAAAACTATATTGCTATACGTGATACTAAGAAATGTGTCTTGGAGCTTGTGTACTCAGTAACGGATTTGCTGCCCTCAAACACATGCTTGGCCAGGCTTGCTTGGCAGCAGCAGGCATGACACTGCTGGAAGAAGCCACAGCAAATTATATTAATGAGTCACTGATAAAACACAGATAATTACCAAACAAATATAGCGTTTCACCATATCTTAAAGCACTTTCAAATTCTGGATTTTAAAAGTCTTTATTAAAATGGATTTCTGCTTTTTTAAATGTACTGTGCTATAATAAACTTTTATTCTAAAATATCCCCAAAACATACGCCTTTTATTGAATGGATCTTATTGGTATTTTAAAAGGTATTGCACTCTTTTACCCCCCAACAGATTAAGACTATGTTTACCCTACAACCTGTCAGCAAAACTCATGTCGTTCAGGGGGATGAATATTCCATCCTGTTGAACGACATAAGTTACATCGACATAAGCATTTGTGTGCACAGTGCTATGTTGGTAGGAGAGCATATGCTGCTTGCAGAGATGGTTTTTTTTATGCCTACAGGAGACCTCTCTCCCATTGGCAGAGAACGTCTTCACTAGATGTGCTGCAGCTGTATTGGCACAGTTGTGCCGCTGCAGCACGGTGCATACAGACATACCCTAAATGGAATTCACTGCTGTGAATAAAATGATTCTGGTGAACTGGTTGTTTCTAGTGACTAGATCGGAGAGGGGGATGGCAACACACAGTTCATAATACAGTACAATCAGCATGCAAATTCCAATGCAATTGTCAGTTTATTGTCTATAGAAATATACTAGTTCTGAATGGAAGCCTTTTGTAAATCTGAACTGCTAATGGATTGGTAACGTACTGACAAGGATTTAGAAATTGGCTGCTAAGGAGTTTTTTTCCAACATCTGTGGTGATGAAGTGTGAATAATGCATGAGACTTCAGAAAAATCTGAACAATTTATCTACGACTTTGTCAATATTGAAGTCACAATAGTATGTTCCCTGTTTACATCGTCACACCTGCAATTTAACCTATTCCATACTACACAACACAAATAATGGACCTGCTCCAGATTCTTTTTTTATACAGGTCCAGACACAATGTTACTCTATTTCTGACTATGAATTTGGAACATTACTATAATGCTAATTGAAATCAATGGCAAAATTCCCATTGACTTCAAGTCCAAAGTCACACTTTACATATCACTGCAAACAACAAAGCCATCTTGTATAAGGATATGATGTACCACATGTCTTCTTGACTTCACAGATTCCCCATTCTTGATCATAATTCATAAATCCACTGGAACTAGAAGTAGACAAAGGCCTGGTCTGCACCAGGAAATTAGGTCAGTATGACTGTGTTGCTCAGGGCTGTGAAAAATCCACACCTCCGAGCAACACAGTTAAACCTACCTAATCCCTGGTGTAAACAGCACTAGGTCTAAGGGAGAATTTTGTCCTCAATCTAGCTCCTACTTTTTGGGGTGGTGGATTACCTACACCGATGGAAGAACCCCTCACTGAAGCACTAGCGTGGTGCAAGCTGCATCACTGTAGCGTGTTAAGAGTAGACAAGCCCTAAGGCGGCAACTATTGGGACGTGTATTAGGTTTAGATTAGGATTTGGATTTTAGGACACCAACATTTCATGATGTGTTATTGTTATACTTTGGCTCAAAGTGACAAAGCTCTTAGAATCTGGTGATATCGTGAGATACCTGCCATTCACGATGGCTGAAATCATTTGAGATTAGCCATTCTTGGGAAATTTCAGCCACATCTGACACAGAACAGGACAACATATCCCACTTCCAGTTTGATTTGACCAGCACTAAAACAGGAGAGACAGAATCTAATTTTGGCACTCCAATCTGAGCACACTCAACTTCTAAGGGGTTCAAATTTAAGGTTTTTGTTTTGGGACCATCTCTAGATTTTATTAAGTATATGCAAGTATAACCAGTTTTTGGAAGGGTTGCAAATGGCAAGACAGAGCTGTTCCATATACTTACAAGGTTAAAAAAGGTGAATGGAAAAACAATGCCATTGACACGGTGACAAGCCCAGAACCTGAATATACTTTTTCCCATGCCTACCACTACCCAAATCAACTGAGAGGACTTTGTTAAACCAATGCCTTTGACCTGTACTTGGTTTTTATAATAATATCTGACATTTTCTTCACCACAGATGTGGAATGAAGCAAATGGTGAAAAAGAAGCCAAGGGATAACATGTACTTATGAAAGAAATGCTTGACTTTTGTAGTGACACTTGATAACGATATTCCTTTTTTGAGTGACGGCACACAGGGCAAGTGGGTGGGAAATAACTGCAAAGAAGAGTTTGCCCCTCTAATGTGCTCTGATGAAGAGCATCTCACAACTGGATCTTTTTTTTCCTGATGTTGATATGGAATGAATGCACCTATGAAACTCGATATGGAATCCACCCTAATTAAAAAAAAGCAACCTACTACATATGTAAGCTGGAGGACAGCACGGAGCAGATAGTGAGACTGTGAGAATGTGTTCATGTGGGTTTCATGCTAATCTTTATAAGTATCAGCAGGAGTTGAGGGGAGAAGTAGATAGGGAATGTAGGGTTCAGATCAGCATCTTAAAGTGTTTAGTGTCTTATCAAAAAATGTATGTGGGTGGGACCCTTGTTTTAAATTAAAGATTGAGTTCTACTTGAGTCCAGCAAAATATATTTGAGAGCTCCCAAACTAAGGTAAAGGAACATTTATGGGCTTTTGTTTTCTTATAGAGCAGGCAGGTAGGCAGTGCCTGCACATGTGGCTCAGACACAGAGCTAAGCTTTGGAACCCACATTGCGACAGGCCACACTTATTTAGACTCATAGAAAAGAAAGGGCTTATCTTAAGTTGTTTAAGTTTATAAAGTCCCATACAGATGTATTCACACACTCCATGGCTGACTCCTGATTTATTGAGATTATTATTCTTTGCTACAGTCTTTCAATGCTCAAAAGCATGCAGTGATTTCAGCCAAAGTAGCAAATGGCTGGAGAGGGGGCTGAAAATATCACCCCCAGTTTTTATACAAAATGAGTTAAGTTTAGAAGTGTCTCAACTACCCAGCCCCTCGTCTTGTTAGGATTTGGGGGAGGGCTGAGGCTGGTCCTGGGCACACTGGAATGATCCTGTGAAAAGGAGTCTGTTACCTTGAGGCAAGGAATTGTTCTCCAGTTCCACTTAAAGTGCTAAAGCCAACTCTACTCAAAGCTAATTGTAATACAAGGGAAAACCCCAAATGAAAGTTGGCCGAAGATCCTACTATGAGTCTGTCCCACTTCCACAGATTTGGCAGCTCTCGTAACATTGATGTTGAACTATATGCCATTTCAGCTGCCTCTAATTCCCAAAAGTTGGGACCGGTACCGTCCAGCCAGAGTAGCAGACGTGTGATGAAACATCTCACATATCCTTAGAAAGATTCCCAGAAGATAACATCTGCTATGCAGAATGTACAACCATTTCCTCTAGCGATATGAAGCTGGTGTTGTGATTCACAGTGTATTTCTTCTTAATGGAGTCTTTCATGCAATGTATTAGTCTACCCCAGTCCTATTTTTATAGAAAGCTGAATTGTCAAGGTAGATTACCACATATTTACAAGCTGAGTTTCACATTTGGTGCTGTGCTCAAACAAGGACTCAAGGTCTTTGCTTTCAAGAACTTCCTGCACTTGGAAAAGCTTTTCAAGCTTACATTCTTAAAAAGCTTACATTGCAGAGTCAACCCAATTGGTGTCAGGGAAATCAAGACTTTTGTTAATGTGAAATGAAAGACAATTATGGTGTAATAATTTACTTGGTGTGGGTTTTTCACTTTAGCAAAATTGCAATAGGCAGTGCTCTAGCCCTTTAAATATCAGGATTCTGTGAGTGAACTTTTAGCACTAACCTTGCAATGATGGCATATCTGCCGGCCTCAAATATTTATAAGACAATGGACAACTCTCATATACCCACCCCAAAGACATCACCAAATTCATCCATTCCATCCTCACACATAACAATTTTGCATTCAACAACAAACACTTTGTCCAAACTATGGGCTCACCATGGGTACTAATATGACTCCACAATACACCATCCTCTTCATGGGCCACTTTGAAGAAGAATTTCTGGAAAAATGCCCCAAAAAACCAATGATATACCTGAGATACACTGATGATATTTTCATCCTCTGGACAGATGACTTAAACTCCAACATAGATTTCCACCACAACTTCAACCATCACCATTAAACTCTCTCTCGAACACTCTCACACTAGCATCAACTTCCTGGACACAACGATCAGCTTCAACAATGGACTCCTAAAAACAACTATATACAAGAAACCCACGGATCATATCATCTATCTTCATAGATCCAGTAACCACTCCAAACACACCAAGAAATCTGTTATCTACAGCCAGGTACTCAGATACCACAGAATATGCTCCATAGGGAAAGTCCAGAATATACACTTTAACACACCCAAAACCACCTTCACCAAACAAGGTCACTCCTCCAGAGAAATCATGGAACGGATCACCCAAATACCCTGAGAGGACCTGCTTCAATACAGAAATAAAAACCCCTCCAATTGTATGCCGCTAGTTGTGACCTACCACCCCACACTGGAACCAGTACAAGGTATCATCAAATAATTGCAACCCATATTCAGTGGGACAACCCATCCTGAAAGAAATCTTTTCTGCACTCCCATTTTTGGCCTTCAACCACCCCCAACTTCTCCAAGCTCATCATCAGAATCAAGCTTCCCACAGACCAAACACACCAACTCAAAGCGGCATCAAGAGGTACCAGACCCTGCCAGAACAACAAATGCAAAACCTTTAGTCATATATCCACTGGTACAATGATCATCACCTCCTACAACACATCTTTCAAGATCCATGCCTACACGTACCTATCACAACATGTGGTGCACCTCACCCAGTGCACTAAATGCCCCAACAACAACTTTGTGGGTGAAACCAGACAATCACTACAAGCTCAAATGGCCACACAGGAAAATGATAAAAGACAAAAATACCGTATCACCTGTGAGTGGACAATTTCCACAAAGCGATCACTCCACATCTGATCTCTTAGTCCTCATCCTCAAAGTAAACCTGCAGAACACTGTCAAAAGACTAGCCTGAGGGAGCTTAAATTCATAACTTTGCTAGACACTAAAATCATGGACTGAATGGAGACACTGGATTTATGGCTTTATTACAATAATCTATAACCCACTAGCAAGCCTCTTCCTGCTGCCTTCCCCCACCTTTCTTTCCCCACATGATTGGAGGGATGTTAATGGGCCACTTCACTTTGAATGGTCCCTTGAAATGTGTGTTAACTACTTATGTTAAACAGTCTGTTCCACCTGGTATTTAGCTGTGACACTGAGTATGTTTCCCAGACCTGAAGAAGGGCTGTGAGAAAGCTCAGAAGTTTGTCTGAGGGCAGGTCTACATGTAAAACACTGTACTGGTGCAGCTGCACCACTGTAGTGCTTCAGTGAAGACGCTTCTATGCCAAAGGGAGAGCTCCTTTGTGAGTGGCGGTAGTTATATCGATGGAAGAACTTCTTCTGGCCATATAGCGCTATTTACACCAGGGTTTAGGTTGGTATAACTACGTCACTCAGAAGTGTGGATTTTTCACACCTTGGAGCAATGTCGTTATTATACCAATACAAATCTCTAGTGTAGACTTGGCCTCTCTCACCAACAGAAGTTGATCCAATAAAATACATTACCTCACCCACGTTTCCTCTTTGCCATGATTCTAGTAACGTAGTTGCTTACTGCTCTTGGCTGAGAACTTTTAAAAATGCTTTTTCCTGATACCTTATATATAATCTAATAATTAGTTAAATATTTCCCAGGCCATTTCCCTCTCCCACCTCATGTTCAGAAACATGGGGCAGCAGTGAAGTGTTTTAGGCCAAATTCTGGTTGACTTTTGCATACATATGCAAAGGAGGGCTGGGGAGGAAAGAAGAGTGGAAAAACTCTTCCCCACTCCCTTTGCATCCCCATCCCGACATAGGAAACAGCAACAACTGCAGGCCTTGCCCAGTCCTGAGCTTGTCTGTTCTCAGCTTGTTTAGCCTGGGGTACAATCCTCGCCCCCAAATGAGTGGACCTATGCTCCAGGCTATACAAGCTGAGAACAGTAATCAGTCATAGTGTTGGACTATAGGCAGGTGATGCAGCAGGCACATTTCCTGACTGTGTGCCATGAAGTTGTGGGTGGCATTGTGAGTTATCATGAGTATTGACAAAAGATGCTACTGACTTGTGAAATTCATCCATTTCAGTGAGATTAAACACCAGTCTAGCACCCAAACAGCGAGTCCATATTCACTTATTTTTTCCTTGCAAAGTTTTCTGATGGGACTAATGGGTAAAATTACATGAATTTAGGTGGTAGTGGTCAACATTATTTAGCAAAGCAGAAGCTTTCAGATAGGTTTATGTCGGCTCCTAGGACTTAAAAACCTGTAGGGGCAGTATATCTTAATAAATAAATAAAAAACACCATTGCACTCCTATTGCATTTTGCAAACAAGGATCTCAAAGTGGCTTCAAAACATGGAGTGAATTGATCCTCAACTTCATTGCAAAGTACTTTTCAGATGGGGAAAGTGGGGCACAGAAAGACCCATAGACACACAAGAAGCATGAGTCAGAGGTAGTGGAAACCCCTATTCCCACTCGCCCAGATCTCATGACTCTTTAATTGTGTTTTAACCATGAGACCATGCTTCTTCTGCATTCTTCCATGCAATACACTGCGTGGGGAAACAGATGTAGAATATAGGATAAGAAGGGACCTCCTGGAACATTAAGTCCGGCCCTCTGCTACTGCAGGCAACCCCATCACATGATCCAATTCATAATGTAGCAAACTCCATCTTAGAATTAGGTTGTTCGCCCCATTACTGCAACTGAGATGCTCTTCCAGAGCCTCACTCCTCTGATGGTTAAAAACAGTCTTCTAATTTCCAGCCTACATTGATTCATGGCCAATTTATACCCATTTGTTTTTGTAACAACACTGTCCTTTAGCTTTAGCCTTCTTTTTGCTAGACTAAACAAGCTAGTCTTTTTTAAGTCTCCTCTCATAAGATAGGCTCTCCACAATGAAGATGTTTTGATGATAGGGATTTTGGGCTTGTCTGCACTACTCCTTAAGTTGATGTAAGTTATGTCACTCAGGGGTGTGAACCCCCTGAGCAATGTAACTCACATTAACTTAACATGGTTTCTACACTGTACTATGTCAGTGGGAGAGCATCTCCTTTGTCTCTTGTTGTGGTGGATTAATTACGTAGACAAGAGAGTGCGATTCTGTCAACGTAGCACGTCGTCATCAGACATGCTGAATTGATGCTGCTGCATCAATCACGCGCAGTAATGAAGACAAGCTCTTTGTCAAGGATGTTCAGAAGTTAGCCAGTGTGTTACAAATATTCTTAATTCACTGAAACCGTTTTATTTGCATAGTCTGGTCATGGAGCTGAACTCTAGAATACTGTTCATGGCTTTGGTTTAGAAAAATGCATTTATATGATAAGCAAATGATGACACTCCTCCTTCCCCTTCACTTTGGCACATAATTCTTCTAGGACCATGTGGAGTTCATCACCTCCATGAAGCCGTTAAAGTATGCAAAAACCACATTAAAGAATTAATTAATTCTGCTAACATATCCTCCAAAAGAAATCAAAGGAACCATACTTTGCCAAGGACTAACAGATTAAAACAAAATTGGAGTTTCTTGGACAAATCATTTTGTAGTTATAATGAGCCAAAAGATGTAAGAAAAATATTAAAAAACTGAGATCACCTCATTTTTTTAACCTTTGTACATTCTAAAAGCCATGTCCAATTTGCCTCAAATCTGTTGTAAATTTTCACGTGGATTTATTTTTGGTTTGCTGAAATTAGTGTGTGTTGTATATATGTAGGGTCAAAGTTAGTATTACAATGGAAGGGGTGTTGCAAGCTAACTGTGAAGAAACTAATATGTTTAACAATATATATCATGCTGCACTGTAGTAATAAATGTGTTTAAGTACATGTGTCAGAGACAATAAAATACCAGTCCTCTCAAAATTAGAGTGCAGAAATGGTACAGCAAAACACAGATGTCTAATAAATCTAAATTTGTGTGATTTTTATATATATATATATATATATATATATATATATATATATATATAAAATATCTGTGTGCATATATAATTTGGAGTATTCAAATATTCATGAGTGGATTGAAGAATTTGTGTGCACTATACAAAGTACCTAGAGTCAAGAAACATTAAACATTATTTATGTTTGTTCTCCTTTCACTTGGCAGCAGACTATGCCACTCCATTTTAAGAGGGGATGTCTAACAGTCTATATTACTACCTTTGGAAGCTCTGTTCTCCATTCACCATTTCCAAGGTTCTTTGAGCTTGTATACACTTGAAAGTAAATTCGGAATAAAATAGAGTGTGAATTTAGAATGCAATAGCTATTCCTGAATAACTCTATGTGTGGACACATTCTGGAATGAAGACTGTCTCGTTTCAATTTATCTTAATCCACTTTCAGAGCAAGGCACTCTTATTTTGGAATAAGTGTCCACACGGGCAGTTATTCAGAAATATCTGTTCTGGAATAACTCATTGTAAACAAGCCCTTACTTATCTGGCAATGGCTAATATGTTTCTTCCACTGTAAGGACACTGACACGCAGTTTAAAACCATTGCCAAAGCAAATTCTTCTCCTAAAGCTAAGTATTTATGTTTAGTGACAAGTATTTTGTTATCTGAGTGCTCATACATCACAAGTATGCCCATAAGATCACATCTCTGCATGGAAACACAAAAACAAGGGAAGATTGTGCATCATCCAGAGTGATATTTCCTCTCTCAAGTTTGGTTTATCCTGTACCACCTCAGGCAAAGACCTACACTACGAGGACTATAACGGCATAGTGATGGCACTCTAGCTAGGGCATCATAACCCTTTAGTATATACACAGACCACAGTGAATAGAAAGGGTTTTTTATTGCCATAGGAACACCACTGTGACGTGACACTCCATATAATTTACAGAAATATGCTTATGATATGAATATGGCATAACTAAGATATATTTTAAGCAAAAAGGCTGATGTAAGATATCATTGGGGAGGTTATAATTTAATGAATGTGATTATCCAATTTGTATGAATGTAGTTAGGAATAGTGACTATGTAACAATTACAACTGTGATTATACTTGGAGACACCCACCAGACAGTAAGCAATCATCCCTAATGGGCCATTAGGAAAAAGACAGTGAGTCTTCAGAGATGTGGATCCCCCATCTTCCAGGATTTCCTTCCTGTGGACATTGCAAATAAACCTGGTTTCATGGTTGCTTTGACACTGCAAGGGCAGGTGATAATGTCACGTAGTAAAAAGTACCACCTTGGACACTGCTGGTACTTTTCCATTGGAAACAAATGCTTACCACCCTATGTAAATTCTGTTTAAGGCTGGGGAGTAAGGCAAACAGGACTCTTCTCCACTGCCTTTCTGTCCAAGAAGAAAGACAGCTGAAAGTACCTGACGAGACAAAGGAACTGAGCTGAGGGAAAGGCAAGGGCTGAGTCTAGACTAAGAAAAGGAGTCTAGTTTGTAAAAAGAAATAACTGGAACTCTATGCTACAGAAACTCTGCAACTTGCCTAAAACAACATTGAGGGTGAGAAATTACATTGTGTAACCTGTTTCTTGAGTGTATTAAGCCTAGTTTGCGTGCTTTGTTTTATTTGCTCGATAATCTGTTTTGTTCTCTTTGCAATCCTTTGTAATCACTTAAAATTTTCCTTTTATAGTTAATAAACTTATTTCTTGTTTATAACATAACCCAATTTGTGCAATTTATATCTGCAGGGGGCAAGAAGCTGTGCATATCTTTCTCCACAATGAGGGAGATGGCAATTTTTATGAGCTTGTGCTGTGCAGATCTTTCTATACAGAGCAAGACATTATTATTTTAGGTTTACTCCCCAAAAGGGATGTGCACATGAGTGCTGTGTGAACCTCCAAGACGCTTACTCCTACACAGAGCTGAATTCAGTCTGGGTGTGGCCTTACCTGTGTGTGTGTGTGCCAGAAAAGCCTTGAGGGCCTGGCACAGCCAGGACAGGGTGAGGAAACCAAGGCTAGTGGAACGGGCAGAACCAGTGGTGCCCCAGCACATCGGGTGGCATCCCAGACGGGGCGGGGTGGGGGGGGAAGAGTCCAACCTGTCACAACCACCTCCACAAGCAATGGCAACTGGTTCATGGAAGCATTCTTCAACTGACCTAGCTGTGTCTACATTGGGGATTAGGTCAGTATAGCTATGGTGCTCAGGAATGTGGATTTTTCCACCCCGGAGCACCTTAGCTATGTCAACCTAAACCTTCAGTGTTGACCAGACCTTGAAGTGAGCGAAGTAACCTGAGGTTGCTGACTAACAATGTTCTCCCTCTCCCACGCAGCTGCGACGCCACCCCCCTCAGAAAAAAGAAATCTCTGAGTTAGGTTGGAGGTGGCTGGTCCATGTGAATGTAGGTGATTGGTGAAATCTGGAACAGTTTTCTTTCTGCCATATGGAAAAAGCACCATCAGCTATCCCCCTTCACAATGAGGCTAGCTTCGGTAGAATCACAGTGCACAGGTATGTGTGTATTGGGAATTGGTTTTGCAGGCATTTCAGGTTGCAATTCTCACATGTTGAGCTTAGTTTTGGGATCCTTAGTTTGACAATACTGGCAAGTCAGCCTCTGGTGCATCACTGCTCTGAGGTTTAACCTGGCTAATCTCATTAGTGCTCTGATGAAATTACATAAGAATTTCCAGCTGAAATTTTTTAACCATTTTATCTTAGTATCCACCTTGCTTCTGCTGCCCACTATTTCTCCCCAACTCAAATGAAGCAATATGATTACAAAAGCATTCAAACACGCTGTGATAATATTTTGTTGCAAACCAATGAAATTCCATCGCCAGGTAATAATAGGATGCAGCTTCATTTTCAGACCACTTGAAACCCACCATGAATCCAACCCTGAATTGTACATCAGTAAGAGGTACAAAAACCCCACAACCATTTAGCAATAAAGCAATGGGATAGCGGTTTCTTTAAATTCTTAGCCTATGTCTGTGAATGTTAACAGTTCTACATAATACACATGAAACTGAAATTTAGCTATGAGTCAGTAAGCCAATATTCTCTTTATATATGATGAGAACAATAGCTGAGACCTAAAAATCTTTTATTTCCTTAGCACCTTGTGATGGCATCTATCAGGCCTTCTCTGCCCCCTGCTGGAGGCATCAGTGCCCTGATAGCCTCTGTGCAGGCCAGGCTACCAACAAGACTGGGGGCATGTCTGCAAATTAAGCTGATCTAACTTACATCAGCATACAGCCACCGCAGTAATTACATCGCTTGTACGTGTCTACACTTTGCTCCTTGTATCAGTGGTGCGCATCCTTGCCAGGAGCACTTGCGCCGATTGTACTGTCAGTGTAGGGCATTTTGGGATGGCTTCTGAAAGCCAGTAACAGTCCATGTGTCCATGTAAGCAATGCAGCGCCTACACTGACACTGAATCGACCTAACTACATCAACACTGACTCCAGGCCTCTTGTGGATGTGGAGTTATTAAGTTGGTGTAGTGGGGGCAGTTACATCAGTGGGATCAAAATTTTATTGTAGACACATACAGAGTTAGGTCAACGTAAGCTGTCTTGCGCCGACCTAACTCCGTAGTGTAGACCAGGCCCTAGTCCTTCAGAAGCTTGGAAGGGCCAGGAGACACTGACGACTGGGAGCCGGCAGGCCAGTTAAGAAGGCTTGCCTGCTGCTTCTCAGGAGCAGTGCTATGTGATATTGGCACAGAAGAGGAGCTCCTCAGAACTTGCCCAAAATATCCCAGGGCCAGGTCAGAACCTTGCCTTCTGCAAGTAAGCACTTGCCTCTTGTTTGTTTATTTAAAGGTGCAAACAGTGAAATTCTGAGTTTGTTATTTTTTATTTAACTGAGTAGACCAGGTTTCAGCAACCTTTGAGAAGTGGTGTGCCAAGTCTTCGTTAATTTAAGGTTTTGCATGCCAGTAATACATTTTACATTTACAGGAGCCTGCGGATGGAACCCCAGACTGGCAGAGGGCTGAGTGGGGCTGGCGGATGGAACCCCACTTTCCCACTCAGCCCACTTTCGGTTTGGGGTTCCATCCACCGGCCCCTGCCAGCCAGGATCATGGCTGCTGGCCCCGCTCAGCCTGCTGCTGGCCTGGGGTTCTGTTCATCCAGGCAGGCCGCAGGCTGCGTAGGGCCGGCATCCGGGACCCCAGCTGGCAGGCAAATGCCACTAAAAATCAACTCGTGTGCTGCCTTTGGCACGTGTGCCACAGGTTGCCAACCCTTGGAGTAGATACTGACTCTAAACTTACGGCCCAGGCCACCCTGCTCCCAACAGGCAGCCAAAACTTGTAGACGAAGGCAGGAAGCCCCTGCAGTACCACACTGGACCCTGCTAGCGGTGCTACAGAGCAGTTCTACCTGCCATATACCCTAAAGAAAAAATCCAAAGTCCTTTAAAAAGAAAGTACATCTAATCCACCACTGAAATGTAGTCACCTCTGGGGTGGAATAGGGTAACTCTTGCAATGCTCTAGCACTACATAATAGTTCTGGGAAAGGAAGATTGGAGGAATAACTTATCCAGGTGAAACTGCAAAGTAAGTTAGGTAGGGTAAGTATACTTACCAACGTAGGAATTTGACTAGGACACTGGAAGTTATTGCACTCTAGAATTGGAACTTTAAGGACCACAAATGCTTAAGAGTTGACTTTTGCATCATGCCAGTCAAGTGGCACTTCCACCAGCACTTTACTCACAAGCAGTATGCTGGGGTATTTGTTCAGTAAAGATTCAAATTGCCACCAGTGAATCAGCAATGTGCTCACCATTTAAAATTCAAATCTATTAGCAGATAGATTGGCAATTGGCAGAGTATTAATTCTAGGAGCTCCGAATGT